>NC_079160.1:2500000-3750000 GCF_947563725.1 Argiope bruennichi
TATAAAGCTCAATGTGTGTGTGTGTGTGTGTCTTGGCGCTCTAAAGGCAGATTCTTCGACCTATATTGACCAAATTTGGCACATGTATATCTTGGAGGTCGAGAATGTGCACCTGAGGTCCGCCTTTTTTAAATTTTTAATTAGAATTTTAATTATTAATTAAAAACTAACTTTCCCGCCAAAAAAATTTTTTCATTTTCCCCACCGCGAAATGAGTAAGACTTCAGTTTTTTTCCCCACACTAACAAGGATAGGCTTAACATATTTTTGGCCGATTATTTCAAACGATTCTGTTTATTTTCTTAGTGTTTGATGTATTTAAAATTAAACATTGTTAATTAATAGATCTTTCAGATTCATTCTGAAGTACTTTTGAATTAAAATAAAACATACGCATTTGCGTTACCATAACTGGCGTTGAAAATTCACGCATGTGCATTGTGTTGTGATTGTTGACAACTATTTTCAACGGATGCGGGCTTAATTTAAATTATTTTTAGGTTAGTTTTTTGCTTTTGTAATTAAATTGTATTCATGTTAATTATATATATTTTTGTATATGCTTATAGTTTTAAGTACATCTTTTTTTTTAAGTAGTTTTTTTAACATGTTTTCGACCGATTATTTTAAACGATTCTGTTTATTTTCTTAGTGTTTGATGCATTTAAAATTAAACATTGTTAATTAATAGATCTTTCAGATTCATTCTGAAGTATTTTTGAATTAAAATAAAACATAATAAAGGAAATTAAAAATTTCTAATCTGTGTAGCGTTACCCCAACTGGTGTAGAAAATTCACGCATTTGCGTTACCATAATTGGCGTTGAAAATTCACGCATGCGCATTGTGTTCTGATTGTTGACAACTACTATCAACGGATGAGGACTTGATTTAATTATTTTTGGGTTAGTTGTAAGCTTTTGTAATTAAATTGTATGTATGTTAGTTATATATTTTTTATATGTGCTTATAGTTTTAAGTACATCGTTTTTTTAAGTAGTTTTTTTAACCTGTTTTCGAACGATTATTTTAAACCATTCTGTTTATTTTCTTAGTGTTAGATGCATTTAAAACTAAACATTGTTAATTAATCGATCTGCTCATGATGAATCTGAGTAAATTTTGTTGACAAAATTAAGAAAGATATTCTTCAGTACCCATAAAGTTTAAACGCTCATTGACTCTGTTTTTCAGTAATCATATTATTATTTTTTTTGTTTGTTTCAGTAAAAAATATTATTATATTAATTGCAGATTAATCATTTCCCTTCAGTTATAACACAATATGCATCTATTTTCTGTTAGCACCCGTAGAATTTAAAGAACTACGGGAGCTAACAGAAGATTAGAGAGATACATATTAGGTTATGACTGAAGGTCTTTATAATATTATGAGTGAATTATATAATTATCCAAATTTGAAGTTTTAAAATATTTTGATGAAGAAGCTATTAAAGTAGGAATTACATAATATATTTAATTATTAAAATTTTAACAAACATTAAGATTGGCGAACCGGCTGGTCGCCAAAGCCCTCAATATAGCACCAAGCAGGTGAAGACACAGATAATTTGAAATTTTCTTTTCGCCATTTTACATAAATTATTAATGATTGAAAAATAATTCAAGTTATACGAATTGTTACTTTATCTAGGCAACAATTCGTCTTGTTTATAACCATGAACAACAACATTTGTATTAATTTTTTTCGATAACTTCCCCTTTTAGGAATTATGTTTCGTTGAAGACCCTATTTCATCCAAAGTATTGCAATACTTAATTGTTCTTCTGCAATTCACTTTCCTAATTCACTTAACCATTCAGCCCAACAATATTGATGTGCTCACTCTGCTTTATGTGCAGTTCCAGAAACGAAGTCCAAAAATAATGTAGATACTTCAAAACTTAGACTTATTTTGTACTTTTCTCAGAAGAATTTAAAAAAAATTTGGTACAATTGGGCTAGTTATTTTCGGATACATTGACCTTTTTACTATGAATAACGTAACGAAAACAGCCTTCAGTGAAACGACCCATCTATCACGACGAGTCGTACATTTTCTTTACCGCCAAAATGAATTGCTGGGCCAGATTGCTACATTCAGCAATTGTCCTGGTATGTTTTGTTTTTGGCTCGACTCTTAAGGAATATGGAATTCAAACTAATCTATTATTATTTACTTTCTTAAATGCAAATTTTTAATTTATTTTTGCCGAACTTTTAACAAAGTAGGCTTGTTTTTGCACTTTATACTGACTTTCTTATTGCGTGTAACCATTTTTTGACGTCGGAATTCAGTGACTTACAAAATTAAAAAAAAAAAAATTATCTTGTTCTATATTTTTCACAGAGTAAGTCGTGTGGTTTTATAACTATTCACCAATTTTTCAAGATTATGCTAATCTTATTGTGTTGATTTTACTGAATATTATTGAGCTGAGGAATTTATGTGTCATAATTTCCATTTCTTTCCCAGTGGCCAATTCCCTCTTGCTGATTTTAATTTTGTCTTGCTTTGTACTTATACAATATTTCGTGATATTACGTTTATCTAAGTGCATACTTATTTAATTTGTTTTCTGCTTCTACTTATACAACTTTTACACTCGGATGCAAACTCTTGATTGTGTATCTCATTCTTGACATGTGTATGCCGATGAGCGCATCTTAAGAAAGTGCGTTCAACAGATTTATCTACGTAACTTTTTGACCATTATATCTATTTACATTGATTTTGATAAATTTGGGAAGCAACAAATAGAAGCAGATGTATACCGTGAAGTGGATTTATATTTTCGCCAATGAAAAGCATAGGCGAAAATGAGTATATGCATTATTACGAAGAAAAAATAAAGAACAATTTGTCAGATTACTTTGATAGTCTGGAAAAAAGCAGCAATTCGAACAAGGAATCAGAAATAAATGCATTTAAAATTTCAATCGAAACCGTGATTTAGAGTTTAAGCGATCTTAACTGACAAAAATCTCATCAGAGATACCATTAACACTTGTGGAGAAACAGATAAATGTGTACGATTAGTTGAATAAAAGAGAGATAGATTTAAACAAGAAGATAGTAGGCCGAACAGCAAAAAATGGAAAATTATAAAAAAAGGCAAAAAGATTAGTTTGTATGTTTGGTATGCACGACGTTATTCGCAGGTAGCAGAAGGGCAAATCGAGATGGCACCCTCCTCAAAAATTTGAAGGACAACTAGGAAAAAGGAAAAGAAGGATTATTACAATAACAGTCACAAATAACTAAATATCTATCCAGGAATAATTCAAAAGAAGATCCTGATTATTATAATGGTAATCTATTCCTGATAGATTACCATTATATCTAGGTAATGAAATAATAGAGTACGCTCATAAAGACAAATCACAGGTGCTAATAGCAATTCAGTCGAAAGGAGGAAACATCCTTTATATGACGGCGGGAAGGGGGGTTTCAGAAGCAAAGCCCTTTTTTTTTGTTACGGAAATAACAATCTCCAATATCTGCTAAATATTAAAATATCAACAAAGAATGATTAATATGCTCATTGATTGGGTTGACTTAGATGAATAATTCCACATAATATATATTGATACGAAGGATAAGGTGGATCTATATCTTTATTGGTGAAGAATTGAAATTTATGTTTTCGTATAGATCTGGAAGTGCTGATTCGTATGCATTTAGGGTATAATACAAAGATGCATGACTATATTGTTAAGTAAAGACGCGACAGACATTGTGAAATTAAGATATGTGACTACGTTTGGGTTTGAATTTTTGAAAAGCGCTTTAAAACAAATGTATTTTTGAATTTTTGTATACAAAGATATTTAAAGATAATATGTATGAAACAAATCAGAAAATTTATATCTTTTTTTTTATTTTTGGTTAAAAAAGATTTAAAGAAAAAATATTTTAGCTTAGAGATTTATCAGTTGATTTCTTTAAAGTTTTCAGATATCTTAAGAAACATAGTTCCTGAACTAAAAAATAAGCTATGATTCTGTAAGTATTGGTATTAAGTATTCCATTGATAAATAATTTAAAATTTTCAAAATTTTCCCCTTTGGGAAGCATTAAAATAACTATGAAATATTTTTTAATGAATAAGTTGCTTACTACGTAGTTCCGAAATTGCAGAACATATTGAGAAATTATTATAAACAAAAATATGAACAAAAAACATGCATTATATTTTAATTTATGAGGTTTATCGCTAAAAAATTCTACCGAAAATGAGAATTTGAAGAAAAAAATTGTTTTCAAAGATGTAAAATAACAGTACAATGCATATAATTGCAAATATAATCAGCAGTGTAACTTCCCAAAAAATAGAATAAACAAAAAACCAATTGGAAATTAGGAAGAAAATTGTTCCCAAATATTAAAGAAAAATAATTTCATATTTTTACAAAAAAAAAAGACTTTTTAATATAGTCACCTTAAACCCAAAGAAAGGACCTTCTCATGTGAAAACTTATGTCATGACAATTGTTATATGCTTAAAATCCTCGATGTGATTCAAATTACGGAAATGATAACTCTTATCTCGAATCCTAATTTATCTGAGACAAAAACAAATCTAGTCTTCAAGAGAACTTAGGATTAAGGATTGTTAATTTTGAATGGATCCAGATCTATTTAAAGTTCTCGCGCTTCAAATTCATTCTCATTTTTTTTTAGGGTCGCCGAGAAAATTCAGCTTGACTTCGAGATCATCTAAGACATTTAAATAGTTAACAGAAAAGTCAAAATGTCCGTTTTGATTGTAAGATGTCAACGTAGGAGATTAAAATTGCCATTATTTATATTTGGGCTAAACATTTCCGTACGTTTTATTTTTAATTTAAAAATGCAAGATACAGTTAACACTCAAGTAGCTGTTAATAGTTATACATTTAATATACATTTTAATTTAAGTAGTTTACATTTCCTCCCTCCAGAAGACATAGATGTACGTCCTCAGGAAATCGATGGTTTTCATTTTGCTTCGAATTTTAACGTAGACGATTTCAACTGCAGACATAGAATGTAGCTCAAATAATAACAGGGGAAGAGGGATCACGGGAGTTCATAGCTTTAAAAACTTAAATGTTTACAATATCAACGAACGTGAACCCTGCTTTCTAATCCACGTTAAACACTGAGTTCTCTCACTTATCATTGATCATTCCACTATTTAAAACAACACCAAAAAATAGAGAATACAAGATATATATTCACTCAGAAAGAATAACATATCTTTTATCATTAGCTACTCCAGATACGGGTCACTTTATAAAACCAAAAGTGGACATGTAAAAGTTTTATATAATTTTAAAAACATTTACAGACTTCGGCAAGCGTTGAAAAAATTCCATAGCGCAAAACAAAAACATACATATAAACGACATTTTTTCAAGTTAAAGACTTTTTTACTATGAGTGTCCTTCATTCTTTTAAAGGAAAGCCGAAAAAAAATCTTAATCCTTCATTCTTTTAAAGGAAAGCCGGAAAAAAAATCTTAAAAATTCAACTTTTGGGACAATAAACTCCAACTTAAAAAAATGAACTGTCTAAGATCTGTAACCAACACATAAAGCCCTCCTCAGGACGTGGTCCTCTCTATAAGAAGACCCGGGAAAGAACATGGGAAGAAATCAACGATAGTCTCGGTCTCATTTTTAAACTTGTTAACAACTCAGGAAAATGTAGTATTCCATTCACGTCGATCCGAATGACGATGGAAAAGAGAGGCGAATATTTCAGAAATCGCTTCTTCCTAGTCGAGTGTGTTGCTGATCATTCACTCGAGCAGAATGAACCATTCATTCTGGAAGAAGTTGATATTGTTTCTAAAAATTTAAAGGCAATGAAGCACAAGACCTGCATCGGAAAAAAATTTGGAGTTTCATTTTTGAATCAGGCTCAGAATTTTTAACTCAGACTTTCAGTCAAGGCTTAAAATATAATAATTTCTCGAATTATTTAAGGAATGGCAGGACCTTTTTTCTCCTGAAAAACAGGGTCTCTTCTGGTTTATACTTTTCATACTGTGTCTGAATGGCGATGTATGGCAAAATAGCTGAATTTTCTTTTTTAACCTGGGTTTCGAAAATGACTCAGAGTCAATAATGTTACTTAATCTAATCAACCCGGCTTTCGTTGGGATCTACCTGTATATAATACCATCGAAAAAATTCGATTTTGTCTATAACCAGAAAGGACCAAATGCTCCCATAAGACTTGACATAAAATCAAATTTGAAAATAAAGATGGGATGGTTTTATTTTATTCTTTTTATGAATATCATGGTCCGAGCTTTTACAAAAATGTTAGCTTCCACATTCCCTGCCATGTTAATGACGGAGTACCTATCATTGAAAATGATGACACAGATTCTGTCTCCCCCTAGAGAAGTGCGGTAATATCACAGACGCAATGGAATACTCACGCCAACACAATACTAAATTTGAATGAGATGAATGTTTCTAAACCGAACCTTCGTGAAGCAACAATCTGCAGCAATAACGAAAGAAAAAATCCATATTACTAGAAAACAATATAATCGAAGCACTTCCAAAAATACAAAAGAAATAACTGGTAGACTTTAGATATCATTTGAAAATTTCGTTTTATAAATCTAAGATTCTTAATATTTAAACTATTACACACTCTAAGAAATTTTCATCGATTTTGTCGAAAACTCATTCATTAAAAATTTATTCATTCAATTTGTGTTTTAGATTTCTTCAAATGACAGAAACAAAAAAGAATCACAAAGATTGATTGCATTGCAAAGGGTTGAAAGATATTGGAATAAACATCAAGTTTTAAACAAAATGCGAAAAAAAAGGATGTAAATAAAAGACTAAAGAAATATTTATACTACTTGGATATTGGAAAAAAAACTATAGTATGAAGTAAAAGGTGCCTATGTTACTAAATTTCATACAACACAGAGAATTCGTCTTTTAAAAATTATCTCACCCGTCAGCGTTCTGAATGAGTATATGAGTGTGCCACATTTCCACATGGAAAATGGGAAAGTCCTTACAAATGAACTATCAGTTGTCTATCAGGCACTCAAGGAAATATGTATTTCAATATGCAACACACTTGTTAAACATTCCCGGAAATTCTTTTGCCGGCATCAAAAATAATACAAACGCGTAAAATTTATAAAAACTGTGAATACGAGGTACATTCTAAAAGAGCAAAAGTAAGAATTGACACTGGATTGCTCGTGTAAATCCTCAAAATTTATTTACCATATATAAACATCATTTATAAATTATAGTTGCAATATTCTTTTTTCAGATTTTTTTTTCTAAAATTCGTCGCCATTGAATATACCTCAAACAACAATACCAAAATTAAATTATTCATAGCACATTTTTGTTACTACAAACAAGTAAAGTTTCTACATCCGAGTTTAGTTAAATGCACTGGTTTGATGGAAGATTATTAATCACCGTCTCCTGGAACAACATACGAATGGAAACAGGCACAATCACCAGCGATTGGGGCTGTGCCAATTTTCGATTTAAAGAAAAAAAATCGATTTTTTTTTAATGCCAAATTTTGAAAAATATCTATTTATCTATATCATGATCATGAATAATGGTTTACGATGAATCGTAATACAACTCGATATTCACAATTAATTTGAGTTTTCGATTTCGTTTTTGTAACTGAGTAGTGTTTATTTTTGTTGATCTTCATTCTTTTCACCTTCATACATAATTTTTGTTAATATTTCTAGAAATACTGTTATGTTCTAATACATAAAAATACTAGTTTTAAGCATGTCATTTTAGAATAGTTTTCTGTTCTCTAACTGAATGTTATCATTATGAGAAAATAATTGCGATTATCAGAAGATTGTAGGCTGTCCTTTGTTTAATCGCTAAATATTCATCTTCAGAAATAAAAGCAAAAAGTATTCATTCAGAATAAATACACAATTTTATTCATAGCTCGCACCTTCTTTTTTAAGCGTTCCGTTATACCTCCGCTATCACCTGGCAGCTGAATTGCTTGCTGAACTCCTTTCAAAACTAGTTTCAGTGCTCGATCAGTCTTGATTGAACTTCCGATACTTGTCGCATTTTTGATACATATCGGATTCCCGGTACTTATCGAATTTTAGATAATTTCGAGATTTCTCTAATGATCGAATTTGCAGGACTATTGAAAATAAGTCCTAATAATATTGTACGATTTTTATTTCATTTCAAGGCATTGTTTTGCAGGGTGGAAAATAGGTGTTTCTTTCTTTCATTTTTTTTTTTTTTTTTTTTTTTAGTGGGCGTGCTTTTCAGTAGCATGCGCTTTTAATTTCCAAAAGTGTATAATTTTTTCTTATTTTATATGTTTAAAATGACTCTTTCCCAGTTTTATCATATTCTTTTATTAAGTATTTTATTTTTTATTTAAGATAAATATTATTTTTAATGGATATATTTTATTACTCCAATTTATTTCACTTCATGTGATTGGATTATATGTTGCACTTTTATCAAATTTTCACTAAGCTTAAAAGAGTTTTCTTTCCTGTCCTTTTTTTATTCATGTTCTTTTTTTATTTTTCAAATACACGAAATTTTTGATTGTTTAAAAAATTCCTGCATTCAAATGACTTAAGAAATTATTTATGAAATTATTATTTTCTGTTTTTAATGTAAAGATATTATAATGATGATTTTTCAATATTTTAATTATTTATTTTTTATATATATATAATGATTTTTTTTTCTTTTTTCCCCTTCAATTTAATTTTTCTTATTTTATTTTAATTTTTATTTTTTAAATTTTACTTCGCAATTTATAATAAGCCAGAATGCTGATAGAATAATTAGAAATAAAAGATAATTAAATAAAATTTTAATATTCAGAAAGACAGCGTTCTATTTGAGAGTTGGTTATTTGTTCATCGAGTTTATATTAACGATAATATATAATGGCATATTTTTTTCTTTTATTTGGTCATGATCAGAAGCTTTTCTAAAATTTTTAATGCATTGCATCATTTGTCCGTAAACAAATTTGCTCTCCATAATTTTTGTTATTAATGTTTTATTCATTTCGGAATTACTATTTTTCGTTTCTTTTTGAGTTTTGAAGTAGTTAATTAATTTTAGTTATATAATATACCTATTGTTAAAATTCTAATGCATATTTGAATTAAATCTTCCAATAATACTATTGAAATAAAAATAAAAATTTATGTAATTCATATACAAATTAATTTTTTAAAATATCAGATTTTGTATCCAGGACCTACTACTGTATGAAACCTACTTTATTTTGCTTGTTAAAGGTATTTTTATGTCGTTTTTCTTTTTTTAATGAAAAAGGAAAGAAACTGAAGGATAGTTAGTAAATAGTAAAAAGGGTAAAATTTAAAAAATTATGATATTGAAAAAATACAATATTATAAATCGTAACATGGACACATTGCTTTGGCATTGACACACTTTATTAAAGGATTTTTAGCACAATTATTTTCTATTTATTTTTATTCGAAAGAACATTAACATTTTTATTATATAAATTGAAACTTCCTTTTATTTGGAGTCGTTCTGACCAGTCAGTATGTTCAGAGATGCTATATATAACTTATAATAGCTATTAATAAATAATATCACGATATATTGAAAAGTATCGATATGTGCTGGACGATATATCGCGATGATGAAGTTCGATCATCGCCCAGCGCAAAAAAACGACTGACCATATAGTATGATTGACCATCGCTGAAGGAGAGGATATGAATATTTTAGTCCCCTACATGAATAATAGACTCAAGATAAAACTTTGAAGGAAACAAAAATAGCGGATTGATTGATCTCCATTGATTTTTATCAGCTTATCATTTTAGTACTGCCCTGTGAAGGGTAATGATTGCAAATTCTCAGCCACAGCCTTTGGCCTCAAGCGCTTTAGTGATGCTGAGTCAAGTTGGTCTTTAATACATAACTTGAATTTAGATTAAAATTATCTTACTTTCCCCTTCTGATTTGCAGAGAGTACAATTTTTGGGATGGGAGCTTTAGATACAGAAAACATAAACAATCCTCAAGGGGAAAAAAAAGAAACATTGCAATGAGAAAATAATTTGAAGAAATGCGGAATTTCTTTCACGCAAATTCTCTGCTAATATCTTGATTCTAAGTTATGCGACAAAGTTCAAATTGCATCTACTGAAGAAAGTCACCATTGCCCATGTTATTGCCCATTAGAAGATAATCATTTCAAAGATTTCGTTTTAAGTCATCTTTTCAGTCAACATTACACAAAGTTGGAAGACGGTTCCAGCTACCACTGCTTTTGAGCTGTGCCATTGTTATTTCAGCCCACGAGCCTCCTGAGACCTCGATCATGCGAATAGTTAACCAGCAGTCTTGAAGCAGTGCATTAATAAGCTGTGGCATAAAACAAAAGCCATCTTCATTTGACTAATAAATTTTAAAATGACACCCATTCAGCTCCTAATCTTTCTTAATAATAAATTATGAGGTGTTCATTATCAAAATGCCGCATTTTGCTCTGGATATCGTGTTGCCTTTTTGATTTATGCTCCGCAGTTTATCAGCATTTATCTACACTCCCAGCCTTCCTAATGAATGCAATATTACTCCCTTTAAGTCGTTTTCATTATCTTGCCCCTTTATTGAATGAACCGTTGGACTTAATAATTACTCGATGCCGTGTTATAAAGGAAAATAATTGGAGTGTCAATTACCATTAATCTCTGCAGCTGATAGCGAGATAAACACTTGCGATATTTTCACATGCGAATATTTCATAAAGAAAAGTCATGGCTCATTACAGATCGCTTCGATTAACTATAACTGAACAGTAAATAGCCGTTTTTGCACACATAATTTAGTTTACATATGTTCCGATTAGGTAAAATATTTCAAAGCAAAAATAATACAACTTTCAGCTCCATAAAGGTTTCTGATGTAATGGCATCTCTTGCTCGACAAAACAAGACAAAACCAAAAGAATGAAAGCATTATTGGATATGCCCCTGAACGAATACAATATATGGTTTGCGCTAATAAAACATCTGAGGAACAATAAATAAACAAGAAGTTATCTGTTCATTTATAAACGCCTTATAATTTTACAAATCGCTGCCTTATAAAACGGGATATTGCAAAGTCATTTTAAAATTTCTCATTTACAAAGTCTAGTAATCGTCAAAAATTTCAATCTCAAGATTTTGATGAATCCCCCTGTTTCAGACCTCCCTAAGTCCTAGAAATACATTTTTGGCATTCGATAAGTCTGTGACAAATACATCTGGAATGAGACAGATGAAATTTACTGTATGGTATTTACACTGAATTTATAGATTTCGGTCAAATTTTGAGCAAAAGCTCTTCAGAGGAGATCTCTCTGTCCGGTTGTTCAAAAATATACTAACATGGTACTATAAAATGAAGAGAGATAGATAAATAAAATGAGGTGCACAGATTTAACATCTGTAATGTAAAAACCTATCCAATTTTGAGCAAATCCAACAAGGAGTGGATCGTCATTTCGTCTGTACCTTCATAAGTATGTAAACGCGACAGCTCAAAAACGCCTTAAATGTGTCAAATTTGGCATGTGATTTTGCTATTATGATTGTAGATTTGTGTCAAATTTTGATTTCAGTCGGTAAGAAAAACACATCTAAAGCGCAAATTGAATTTCAAAAAACCACTATGAGGACCACACTGTGGATTCAATGAAACCACTCATTCACACAAAAGGTTCCTATTTAGTCATTGCTGTATGCCAGGGTCATGGAAGACGGGGATAACACCTTTATTACAGAGTGTGCGAGAAAGGGGAAGACCATTCTCGCTGGCTTGAGTATAAAACAATAACCACATCAAGATCATTCTGAATACACTCACAACGTAAATACAGCTTTATTGTAAACAGCATTACTGTATTAAAAATAAGAAACTGTACACTTCATAAATTATAATACAACATTTACAGTTACTTCATATAGTACAAAGTAAAATACTAAATTTCATGTCCTGTTATGAACATAAAGTGTTAGTGAAATCTATATACTTCATTATTGATAATGAACGGCACTTTTATTTCCCAATTTAGGATTTTTCTCACTAATTATTTTTCGATATAATATACATGTTTATGTAACATTCCAAATAAACGACTGCCTAGTTGCGGATTATGATAATATTTTTTTTTCTTTTAACATATTTGAAATTATAAATAAATATTTTTGAAATTCAAAATAGCAATAAATCTTCACAGTAAATTGGCCTTTGGATCAATGGCGTTTCTGGCCTACAGCCCAATAATATCATTGGATAAAATAAAACTGAACTTGCATCTTTCTTAAAATTTTAAATGGATCTTCTTCGTTTTTTTTTTATATATACAATTATGATAGAAAATTTTGAGATGCAATGAAGTTTTAGAATTGGCGACATTCCCATTGATGATGGTGAATGTTGATGAACAGTAGCCATGATATATGAAGAAGGATGTGCAAGAAATGAGAATATCATTTCATTTCAACTATCATTTTTATAGTAGAAAACACGTCTGAAAAATGTTTTGTTTAGCATTAAATTTCCATTGTAATATTCAGATGCAGTTTCACTAGCATTTCTGTCTTCCAGCCATCCAGAAAGTTCAAGCGAAACTGCAGGAAACTGAAGCAGGTAGAACATAAAATCGTATTTTCTAATATCGACAAAATTTCAACAGATTTTTTTGGCTTATGAGAAAGACTATATTTTTAATGTGTTTTAAAAAGGCCGGAATTATTTGCTGCAAACAAAAACATTTCTAGTTTTCTACAAGACTTCAAAAGTTTTCCCAGAAAAAAATGCTATAACAAAAAAAAAAAAAAAACTCAATTAAGAAACTCAAGTAATCCGAGTTGCAACAAAACAAATGGAAGACATTAAAGTAAAATAAAAGTACTACATTTACAGCTTGATGCAGTACTGTGAGAAAAGGAACTGGTTACTTCTTGAATAAAAATTCTCGTTTTTATTTTAACTTATTTCTTTTCTGAAAATTATCTGAAATACAAACGACTCTTTAAACCATAAAAATGAACAAGACAAAAAGCGATTTACTGATTTTGCAAACATTTTTTTTTTGGGGGGGGGGGGGTTCTTCATTTAACAAGAAAAAAGATTTAATCGAAATTCTTTCCATTTGATTCTTAATAAAAAGCAACAAGTCTGACTTATTAAATGAAAAATATTTATTAAGCATATTTATTTAAAATCTAGTTAAATATTATCTAGTTAATAAGCATCTAGTTAATAAAATCTAGTTAATAAGCATATTTATTTAAAATCTAGTAGCCAATGATGGCTTGATTTCAAATCTGCATCTTAGAATTGTTTGATGGTATTATCATTTGTATTCAAATCATCTTTTTAAAAAATCTCCGAATCCATTTGGCAAACTGTATTCGATGGGGCATGTCCTTCATAAATGTCCAACAGAAACTGATGTGTTTCTGAGGCAACTGCTTGGCAATAAAATAACGTATAATAACTTCCTCAAATGTTTTTTATTGGCCTAAAATTCAGCCTTTTTTCTAAGCTAAAAAGAGACTCGGATGTCACACACTCATTTTTAAAAGCTATTGTAAAACTTTCAACATAACTTTCTCGATTTTTTTGCATGCAAAAAGTATTAAAAATGGACGAAGTCATATTCAGCATTACTTTATCCAACTTGCTATTTAGCCAACTTTTTTAAGATGTCGAGTTTGCGCATCCTGGAACCGAACAGCCAATCTTTTGACAGATTTGGTTCAAAATTTTATAAACACTTAGTGATAAAAATGTATTATTTATTATTTTATTATTACCTTATTTAGTATTTCATTTATTATCTTACTGCTTTTTTAACTAGCATTATTACGTGTATGTGGATGAACACAGAGACAAACTTTCGCCTATATTTTGATAGATATTTGTCGCTCAAAATTTTAAAGATGTATATTAGTTTTGTGTTAACATCGTATCAAATTTATTCGTTCTAGTTCATTGAGCTTCGTATGTATCTTGTTACAGCTATTATCCCAAAAATGATTTTTTTCGAACTAAGATTCATCGAAATATTAAAATGGAATATTTTTTCGATTGCGTTAGTTTTCATTTTTGCATTCGCGAAAGTGAGACTACTGATTTCTTTTTCATACGCAAACATCATTGCAATGAATCGGGGCGAACTCTGCAGAGAGCTGATGTCGTTGGCGCCCATCATTTAGTGAAGCTCCGTTACGATGCAAATGTAGATTCAACCATATCACGAGGAGTAAACACGCAAGAATTTCGGTTCTTGGAGGGCGGCCAACCCATTAAAATGTGATGCATATCACACTATTCTTGTACTTAGATCGGAATGCATTAAAATTTAATTATTGTTATGGGAATGTAAATCTTCGTTAAAAGGTTTTATAAAGTCGAAATTATTAGTGTGAACTGCCAAAGAATTTCAGCTAATTACTACACACCCTGCTCTCCGTTCTAGTTCGCAATGACTCTTTAAAAACTCTCGTGGATAATTATTCCAATGATAGGCCTTCATACGGCTTGTGTTTCAATTACTTATTGGGGGGCTTTGCCAGCACGAGATTCTGCCGCTCAGCTACTGAAAAATGAAGGGAAAGAGAAGTAAAGGGAAATTTCCAGAATCAGAACGAAATTTAAGATTTATTTTTTATCTTTATCTTCCATTGTTTTATGGGACGTTCTCTGATCGACAGCGAATTATCTGCCATCCTATTGTATAAGACTTCTATCAAATAAATTACTCTTCTCTCAATAGCTGCATATACCCCCCCCCTCCCCCCACCCCAGAGGTAGAAAAATGAGAAGTTTTGTTGTCGAAGGCTGGCAACTTTTTGGATGAAAGAGCAGAAAGTCAGGTATCAAGGAATCTGATAATTTAAACCCTATCTTTTAGCAATTACACAGCAAACAGTCAATAAGCGAATTTTGTCCGAATCTGATAACAGAACAACGGTTAAATCTACAGAATGGCAGGCAATTGATTTAATTGTCGTGCATTCAACTTGTAGTTAGGAGCACATTCAGCAAAATAGCCAATATGGCGACAAGTGAAACAAATGGCGCAATTTACTGACTGTTTTTGATTGGTCGGCTAAGAAAATGCGATGATTGGTCAGATTAATCAAGAATTGTTACTTTCATTGACTACTTTTTTCAGGAAAAATTATACAGGAATGTGGCGATAGGATAATACAGTGAAACGCATGGTCGCCTTTCGACTTATTTTGTTCGATTCAGTTTTTATTAAATAATTGAGATAAAAACATTTGGCATTTTATTTATCCAGTAATATCCTCTTTCAGAAAAATATTCGCAGTATTTTCTAGTTAATTATATATTTAATATAATTTTGATCATTGAGCAAAATTTTATTAATAATCAAAATATATCTAGTTGAATTATAGGACGTTGTTGCCTTTAATCTCATCAATATAGGCAGATTAAAAAGAATAGCTTTGCTATATGTAAATGATAAGGAATCAGCTTAAACGAAGGGAGTAAATAAAATGTGTCAATGAAGAACTATTAATTGAATAATATAATTATTGTATTGAAGAATTATTTAATTGTAAAATAACTAATTTTTGCTGTCTAATTTTTGTCTGTATAGCTACAAATATTTCACAACTAAAATCGTACGCCTTGCAATTTGAAAAAAAAAATGTAATATATATTATAGAAAATATGGCATTTATTTTCCGCGGTAAAAGAATTTATCCAGAAGCTTGTATTAAATTTTAAAAAATTATCCACTGAACTTGTTGAATGTTTTCAAACTTAAATTATTTAGACTCAATACTATAAATATGAAATCAGAACGTGAATTTTTTTCTCTTCTGTCAGTCAATTGCTTCAAGATAAAACCTGCATAGTTCCAAATGCATCTGAATTTTTAGTGGCCTATGAAAAAAGATGTCGTAATAAAATGACAATAAATTTTAAAAAGTGTATATAAAATATTTTTAGAAACCTCAATAAGAAATACCAATGCTTAAAATTAAGCATAAATAATAATAATAATACCAATTTTCACTTTTGAATTTTTTTTTAATTTTTTTTTATTTTTTATTCTGGCTTGCATTAGATCACAGAAAAAAATTCTTGAAAATAATCCTTCATATTTAAAAAAAATGAAAGCAGGAGATTTTATAATCTTGGTTTTGAATAAAACGTATTCAGTGTTGAAATTATACACGAGATGTTTCAAAAATGTGGAACAAGCGTTTAATGTATATGTGTGAAACCATTCTTTTTCTTTCGAAGTTTAATAATAGTTAACTCTTCAGAATTTCTGTTCATAATGTCCAAAGATTGTTGAATATAATAAGAAGAAAACCGGAACTTCCTTCAACGTGGATTAAAATTCTTATTGAAAAGTAAAAAAATCTCTTATTCTTTTCTTTTTTTTTTCAAGTAGTCTCTGAATTATAAAAAGTAATAAACGTTCCCAAGTTTGCGATTATTAGAGAAAAATTACTGCTTAATTTTAATATACAGGATGTCTCATAAGAAGTGGAACAGGCATTTATTCCCTTAAATATTGCAATTAGACATATCCTTCTAGTTGCAAAGTTTCATCACATGCGGTGTCTAAATGTATAGATATATTTTAGATTCCAGAAAGTAAATAGAAAAAGTTGCAAAAATTAAATTCTTATACCGTCTCCATAGAAAATAAAATATCAATGAGTGATTTTTTTTTAATCATGTGAGTACATGGTGTTGTTTTCATTAAGGGGTTTTGAATAACTGAAGGCAACGAATAATTGAAACTCGAAATCGCGTAGCCAGTGAATAAATCATAAATGCAATATTCCTCTTCATCTGCTTCACCTGCTTTTACCAGTATTGCATTATTATTTTGTATGCTTCTTTGAAAGCAAATACGTTTTTGAAACGTTGACCTACTGTTAGAGACAAAAGGTTTTCACCATAGTTAACCTACGGGACTATAGAATACACCCCATGGAGTCATCTACTGCGGATCCGCAGATGGATTTCGTTATACAGTAGACTCCCGATTATCCGCGGGTGGGTTATCCGCGGAGCGGATTATCCGCGCCTGCCGCACTAAGTTTTTTTTTTTTTTTTCTTCCAAGCAAAGAGAAAATGTTTCCAAAGCAAGAAGCAAACACAAATGACTGATTTCTTCAAAAAGGTGCAGTTTTACAGTTATGCTTTTGTAATTACATAATACATTACAGTATTAAAACAGTACATATGTATTAATTTTTCTGATCCTTACTGTGCATCCTTGATGCCTCTCGTAAGTACAAAGCACTTTTCTGTTTTCATTAACAAAATGCATTTTAGGTTAGTTTTGAGTGATATACTAAAATATTAAGCGTTAGTTAAACATTTCCTGCTGTTTATTTTACGTTTTATTGTACATAAAACGATTTTTCAAAGTTGGAATGACTTTTTTTCTCTTTTGCTATACCCGTTTTTAGCTTTTTTCGGATTATCCGCGATTTTTGTTATAAATCACACAGTACACTCCCGCGGATAATCGGGAGTGTACTGTATCTCGTAAACTATATATGTTAGAGACAATGGGTTTTCACCATAGTAATCCTACGGGACTATAGAAGACTCCCCTCTTATGGATTCATCTCCTGCGCATAAGCAAACAGATTTCGTTATATCTCGTAAACTACATATGTTAGAGACATGGGGTTTTCACTCACAAATACCCCGCCGGGGTACTTGTAAGCCGAGGTAATATCCCCCAAAATTTTGGATCCATGGCGCATGCGCAGTACGGATTTTGCCTAATATTGGTCAAATCAATGTCGGATCGATACCATAGAGTTTCTATGGGTCTCGGGATGTCGATGATGTCAACTTCCGGTCAGACCGGAAGTTGCTATATATCTGCTTCTATGCAACGTAGAGACGAGTGTGCCCCGTCTAAACACTCGCCTCGATGAATAGGGCCGAATGACATTGTTACCGAAACTCGGGTCTCTATAGGGTCCAAGATCAGAACTAGAAATTTACAAATTTGAGATATTGCATTTGCTCGTATAGTTGGATAGTACTCGTCAAATGCATGTAACGATATGAGTTTCAAGTTGCTATTCCCAGCGATTCACGAGATACGGACTCTCAAAGTTGTAAAAATTTGAATTTTTGAGAGAGGTTTTCGACCTTGTTTTTACAAAAACTCTCTTTACTACTGGCATCGATACACTCTCTCGCTGTCCTCTATCGAAAGATACCACATTTACGACGCTTACGTTATTAGAAGCCAAGAAACGGAAACGAGAACGGAAAAGGAACATGATGTTGTTTTGGTTAGGGGGTTTGAAGCTCGAAATCGCATAGGCAATGAATAAATCATAAATGGGGCATCCTAGGTTTTCTCCCGATAAAGCCTTGCAAAGAAAAAAGAAAGGGAACGAAAGAGCAAACAGACGCCGGAACAAAACCTTCAATCAAATCTTCAAAAACAAAACACTCAATCAACAAAAACGAATGAAGAAAATTTAAAATTAGAAGCTGGTCCAATTAAACATGAACGTAAAATAGCTTTACAAGGGGAACGAAGAAAGCGTAAACGTATGTAGTGTGTTGCAGATTCTCAATCGCAACACTCAACTTCAAACACAGAACGTTCCCATTTGGATTCTGAATCACAACCGTCAACTTTCAACTCAAAACGTCTCCGTTTCGATTCTGAGTTTCAAATATCACTTTCTAGTTCTAAGCAACTCATCGAGAAAAAAAATGTTCTCACATGATAACTTGAAATTTGAGATAGCAGATTTCATTTTTTTTTTCATTCATTTATTAGGACACAAAATTTCATGCTTGGATTTGTAAAGCTGGCTGAGATATTGAAAGACAAATTTATTGTCTTCTATTCTTGTCTTCTTGTCTGACTATTTCTCCATATTCTGATTTGTGTTTGCTGTAATCTTTGCTGCAAAACAGTCAAACCTCGCTTAACAAGCACCTTGCAAAACAATCGATTCTCACAACGGACAAATTAAAATGTATAAATGTGCTTAATGAATTGTTTGCTGAATTATTTGCTTAATATTTAGCAGAACAAGTTTGAAGAGCCACCGTGACGTTACATGCTGCATTAGCATGTAATAGCATTAGAGATGCCAACCATATACCTAATGGCTGTCTTAATCGATGAGATTATTTATCTGGCCAAGATTATGGATAGCCACGATATCGATGAGCTATGGAAGAATATTGTATGAACTTCAGAGAAGCTTATGAAAGGGTACTCTATGTCACAGCAAACAGCTGCGTAGGAGATTTGTTCACAAAAGGGGAAAAATAGCTTTAATGGAGCAACAACCTTCTGAGAAAATGAGGGAGATGCTGAAAGCAGGAGAAATTATTGCATCGTGTATTGGGAGTGGCGCTTTAACTACTGCCCTATCATCCTGATAAGGCAGTAGTTTTAATAATAAGCATTATAGATTCATTTAACCATAATATTAAGCATTACTTTTTCCGAACAACGAAGTGTAGCTAAAGTCAAATATCAAATAATAAATTACATTATTATTAATTCATTTGAGTATTTTTTGTGTGAGAATAGAACGCACTGCCCTATTTTACATGGATTCCTATTGAAAAAATTGTGTCGCTTTACGATTATTTGCGCATTACTCAGATTCGAGAATGAATTATGCTCGTTAAGCAAAGTACCGCTGTGTATGCATAAAAAAAATGTTATTAAAGGAGCAGAATCAGAAAATAATAACTCATTTTTCGATATCTATACGAAGTTGCCTTCCTTAAACAATATCTGTGTATACACGATCCAGTTCCTCACTTGTGACACAAAGACAGATTGTTTCTATTGGTTGGCAAATATCTCCTGATCGTGCATTGCGTATGTATAGTGCATACATAATTCCAATCTAAACTAATTGAATATATTTGGTAACATTTCTGTGTACTATTGTACAAAATGGTACTAAATAAGAGCTTTTACAAATGCCACTATATATTTATAGATAAGATGAATATTTATAGAAATAGAAGATGAATTTTTCTGAACGAAAAATAAATTTTTACCGTTCCAAAAACGATAGCTTTGAGGATTGCTTCTTTCTTAAAGCGACATTCCTCTAAGCATCTTCTGACATTCCCCAGAAAAAAATGATTTTACTTGAAGCAGGGCCCAGTTATAAATGCTGAACTTCACTTGCTTAGTAGATCACATTGTAAAAGTCCGCGGAAGTTTATGAATGTTGTATGGATGTTAGCTATTAAATTGAAATATTCTCTATAATCTCATTTTCGGAATACTTCTGTATTCTCGTCCGAGAATAACTTAAAAACTTATTCTAAATGTCAATTTCTGCATAATTTATATAACGGCTTCTGTTCCCAATTCCTTCCCGAAGAAGTAGGAATCATGGAATTTGTTATTGCTGAATCGTTCTGTAAATAAACTTCGCATCCTTCTGGTCGGAATTTCAGAAAGCGTTTATATTCTTCTACAACTAAGCATGCATTTTGATTGCCTGTAAGTATTCGTTTCCAGATGTTCTTTGTTGATAAATATATCATTCTTTTAGAGAGTGCTCAGTTAGGCGCAAGAATTTCCTTTTCTTGCTCGGTTATCCACTTCTTCACTGGGATATTTGTAGGGTTTTTTTTCCCCTTCTTTATAAAGTCAAATTTGCAAGTGTAGACTAATCAAAATGAACAACCTTACGCGTGATTAGTAAATTTCTTTAAAGTCGTGATGATTGGTTGAGACACAACTAGATAAAAATGTGCATATTACAATTTTTCTGTACTGAATAAACATGCACTTTATGTATAAAACAAATATTTTCATCCTAATTTCTGAGAGATCTAAATTTAAAAATAAATACATATCTGCATATTTTATATAAAGAAGTATGAAATTTCATATGTGCATAGATGAAGGGAAGAGAAATATTTTTCTAACTGGCAATTTTTCTCTATGGGAAATCTATAAACATTTCATTTTTTAAAACTTTTTACTGTCAAATTCCAAAAAAGCTAAAATTGTTTTCATACAATCTCCCACCTTATTTAATGAAACTTTGTATTTCGAAATATATGCTTAGGTGCAAAATTTAGAGAAATAAAAGCTTCATTTTTGGGGGACACCCTTCTTATATATCAAAAGGAATCTTCCGTATTATAATGGGCGGATTTTTTAACCTTGTTATACGTATCATAAGGTTTGCTTTCGTTAGATCTCAACATCTGAGGCAAATTAACATATTTATTTTTAAAAATGCCACAATTAAAATTTATATTCCATTCTAAAGCTCCCATTTGAAATCATTAATCTTATATGAAGAGGGTTTCTTAACACTATTTTTAGTTAGAATTTAAAAGGGAAGGGGCGTAGCGAATTACATAATCGAACAACATATGCTCTTTTCTGTTATTGCACAGTGAGTACATGTATTTTTTGTAGCTTAATAAATTAGTAATAATGCGAAATACTGCATGATATATACTAATGAAATAAAGTTACAAGTATTCGAATTTGAAGAAATTGTATTTGAAGGCGCAACTTAACACTTAACACCTAACACCTCTCCATGCCCCTGCGACTATAATCTTAACGATTATTTAAACAGTTGGGTGGACATGGAGAGTGAGAGTTGCAGATGGCTAAGCTAATGATGTGGAGGTAATGGTGATTGGGCTGATGATGTGAAGCTGATGTTGGCTGGGTTATAGAACGCTTTCGAATGCCCCGAAAAATTGTGGCATATAAATACCCTCTGCTCCACATAAAGGTAGATGTACAAATTCGTCCAAACGATTTTATTTCAAATCATTAAGAAGACTTCTTGTTTTGCCAAAATGCATGAGAAACCCTTGGAGCGGTCATTCACCTGAAAAAGTCGTTATATAATATTCAGATTGAATGTGAAAAAAGAAAAAAAGAATTCATTTTAATCCCCAGCTGTCCCATGACTTCTGAGCATCTTCTAAATATCCCGAAAGCGTTTAACTTTAATCGTAGTTCTTGTGTTTCGTTTCTTTTTCTCTATTTTTGCTTTCTTTTCCTTCCCGGAAATTCCCAATATGTGCGATTAAAGCCGCCGGCGAAGAATGAACGCTATCGGTTGCTTCTTTACGATACGTGATGGAGCTCGTAGGGTAGAATAACTTTTCTTTGACCCTTGGGAAGGGAACTGTTTCCCACTTTAGCGGCCATTTCAAGGAAAGGCAGCAAGAGTTGCCTTCATGATTGTTCCGTTTATTGCGAATGTTACTATTACTATGTAATGTTGCGGTCATTTTGCGAGGTGGATGGACATAAAACTAGAATATTTTGTGAGAAATTTCATCTTTTTTGGGATCGCAAATATTTATACAAAGAAGATGATATATAGAAAATCAAACATCAATGAAAAGAAATTATTGTGTGCTACTATCGAACGCATGTGCAGGTTTAATGTAATAATCAGCACTAAACACATCACAGGTAAAATAATAGTAAACACATAGTAAAATTTTCTAAAGTATTGTAAACATCAAAAAATTCGAACTCTACATTTCAAACGTCTTTGAGTTTGAAAAACATATTTCTGCCATTATGTCTGTTTGTCTACCTTCTGTGACAACGATAATTCAAAGAGTTTGAAGCTAGACGGATGAAATTTGGCATATGGTTTTTACACAAAATCTATAGATTTTTATCAAATGTTATGCAAAATCTGTTCTGAGGAAGTCTGTCAGATTGACTATTCGAATATAAGTGAATGAGATTACTATAAAACTAAGAGAGCTGAACGATCAAAAATCGGAAAGCCGATTCAACATCTATCAAATTTTGCGCTAAGACCAATAAGGAAATAAGCGTCTGTCGGTCTGTACTTTCAGAAACATGTAAGCACGATAGCTCAAAAACGCATCGATTTAAATTTATCAAATTTGGTATGTGATTTTGTGACTACAATTCTAGTTCTGCCCCACATGTTAGTATCAACCGGTTAGGAGAAAGACGTTTAAATTAGATTTTTGGATACTAATAAGCGGATTTATCTCCAAGGATACTAACTGTTAGTGATTAATCGCCAAAAAACTCGTCAAGGTTATGATTTTACAATAGCTTCACTAAAAATCTATTACCATATACTAGATAACGTAGCCGTACGATAGATTCAATAAAAATCTAAATTCACTCCCAAAGTTAACATTTCTTAACTATTGTACGCCAATACCATGTAAGAAGTTCTCTGCCTTACCTAAGGTCTACATTTTTTATGTTTGTTTCGCCTTCGTCTTTCAGTTGAAAATATTATATTTTCGTTCTCTCGTCATGTTTTGTTTCGGAAAATGACGCGTTAATGTTTAATCTTCATGGCACCTCTTAAGATTAGTACCATTTATTTTCCGCTACATACATCTTAAATGAGGCCACATATCTTATACTGCAGGCATGAGATTACTGACACTTATTAAAATTAAACCATATTACTTACAATAATGATAATTCAATACAATTTCAAAAACAATATTAAAATACAATCGATTAAACTATTCAAACACGCTTGAATGGGTTACAATATCGATTTATTTAAAATCAGTAATGTTTTAATTATTTCTGTTTGTGCAATTGTTGCAAAATATAATGTAAAAAAGTTAAAATTATTAAATTGCAGGGAGACTTTATGCTAGAAAAGTCATTACGTCAGCGTGTCAGAGTTCCAGATTCGAAATTCTATTCCACAAAAGAACCCGCCATACACGCTCAATCTGAAATTGAAAGTTAAACATTGTGGAATGGATGTGATTCAGAATCATGAAGAAGGAAGACCGGCTAAAAAACCATCCTCATTATTTGATGCTTCAACTGGCGTGCCAAGCAGTCATCGCATGACTACAAAATGGAATAGTTATATAATTAAACATGATGAATGTTATTAGTATTTCAGCGCCCGATACTAAAATTTGACAACTGTTTATTTCGATTTTGTTAGAAGCAGTTCTTCGCTTTCAGTGAAGGTTAGAGGACTCCGTCAAGACCAAGTAGCCATTCGTTTTTGTTTTGTTGTGGTCGTTTCGTTTGTCCATTATTTTTTGATGGTTTTGTTACAGTATTATGAATTCAATCATGACATTTCATTTGATTTGAATTGAATATTTTACAAACTATTGATTCATTTTCAATTTATACAGGCTGTGCCTGAATTCATCATAATATTTAGCAGAGAGGTGGAGATTAGGAAAAGAAATCTATTTCACGTATGAAAGCGTAGGTGCAGACATCATGTAGTAGGGCAACGTGAGTTCGGTTCAATGAGGGGAAAAAAACATAAGAAAATGGTGCAAAAAACGTTTATTTGTCATCTTTTGTACTGGATTAGAGGATGTGCCATTTGCTAGAATGCATGACTCATAACGACAGGCATTGAAAACTGGAATTTCTAGAGTATGCCTGTCAATGATGGATGCTTGCGGCAAACATCAATTTGCGTGCTACAAGGTCCATTGCATTGACAACAAGGATTTCGTGTACGATGTTTATTATCGCACCCCATACAAAGAAGCCGACTGGAGATAAATCCGGGGATGGCCAATGGCCAATAAACGGGTCCACCTCAACCAATCTATTGAAGTGCAAATTTTCTGGTCAGGTAAGCAAGCACAACTTTTGTGAAATGTTGAATGAATGCAGAAACGCCGTCATACTGGAACCACATTCGCCGGAGAAGAACAGAAATAACCTCATTCATAAGACAAGATAACACGGTCTGACGAAATGTGACGTAGTTTGCACCGTCCAAAACGGTTGACAGTCATTACGGCCCCAGGAAACAGTAGCTGACCCCAGTCCACATAATGACTGAAAAATGTCGTTACTACCTCTAACTCTCATACTTTGTGGGTTATGATTTAAATTATCAAGAGTGAAACACGCTTCATCAGTAAAAATAACTCTTGTTGGGATCAACTGCTGTTCTTTGACTGAAGCATGACAAAACGTAATGGAATAGTCGCCTGCTTCCAGAAACTGTTCTCTTTGCAAATGAAAATGATGTTGTATCCGCCACACTGTTGCTTGCGGAACTCCAAAATACCTAGCAATACTTCGCGTTCTAAAACTTGGTTGTTCTTTGGTAGACTGTAGGACAGATTCCTCTTCTGAACTGTCCTTGTCGATTGGAACCTTCCTTGCATAACGTTAGTACTAGCAAATGATCCTGTTTCGCATGGTTGCAATGAACACGTGAAAACAATTTTGTAACATGTATCGGTTGGGTTAGCGCTCTGCATACATTTGCCTATCTCGAAGACAGCTTTCTGCTGCAGCGCCGAAGTTAGTTGCATATCTGCACGTTAATTCTCTTTATACCGGTTTAGGGTACTTCTGAGAACTTATTTTATCAAATGACGATTGACAGCACATCTCAAACAGCTTCGCACGTGAATGGAAGTTGTGTAATATGTGCCTCTTACACCACAATGCGTTCGTTTACGACCATGCTTTCCTACATGAAATAGTTTTCTTTTCTATTCCCCATCTCCCAGTGAAATATTCATAATGAATTCACGGACCCCTTACATTGCAGAATTATTTATAGATTAACTATTTTTTTGTTGTATACATTAATGTTTGATTTATTTGGTACTCAGAAGGATCAAAATCAGAAAAAGTTCATCGAAGCATCTCATATGAGTGCGGAAATAACATTAAAATCGTGCCTCATGATGAGCAGAGGCAGTACAGCTATGATTCAGATCAGCTATCCAGTAAACTAGTCTACAACTGAAGATGCTGAAAACCAAATTAGTCGAAAATTTCTGATTTGATGTAGCAGAATAAGAATACGATAAAAATTGTAATTTCTCTTAAGGTTATGAAATTTCAAAAATAAATTCTTCATTCACAATCACCTCTTTAAATATTTATGATACATCTGGCGTCTGATTTATATCTCTTTCTGCCTTATTCAAAAGTCCTGTTAATCAAAAAATTAATTTATCAGTTTTATATAAGCTCGGGCAACAGCTGCCCGCTTTCAATATTAATGATTAAATGATGATAAAGGAAAGCAAGTCTGAAAAGATATGGTAAATTCCTTTCTGCCATACTTTTTTTTACATGGTATAAAGGGTGGCTAACAAATATATATAATTATTATTCATTATATGCAATATAAGATCAATATTCTAACTTTTAAATAGATAAAAAAAAAAAGAATGAATTCCATGTTGTTGTTTTTTTCGCACATCACATTTTAGGCAAAAATATTTTAAATCGGATTTCAGCTGTATGCAGAAATATTAAAATAGAAATACGATCCAATGCGTAGATTTCTCTCTCTCTCTTTTTTTCCCCTTCTCATTTCAAGTACATTTATTATTATTATTATTATTTTCTTTTTAAGCGATTTTATATATATAAAAAGCACGTATAAGATATAATTGAATACTGATTTTTTTATGAAATAAGAGAACTCTTCTATTTCCAAAGTTCAACAGAAAGAAATAACAATATTTTTAATGAAAGTTTTATAAGTAGATTAAATATAGACTTCGGCTTTTATAATAATAGCTCAATACCCAACAGATTAACTTAGAATTAAGATTCATTTGGTTTTAAAGCAAAACCGTGTGTAATTGCTTTTCCTCTCAGAAGAGAATTTCTCATAATCTTTTAAAACGTCGAGGGAAATTTAAATTGATATTTCCCAGGAAATGTCATATTTCGGGGAACATCGCCCAGTTAATTTCTAACATCGCTCAGTTAATTCTACAGCCAAAAAATTGGAAAACAAAAAGAATTAGTTTTAAGCAGATGAGTCCACGGATTTTTCTCTTGGGGTTTCCTTTCAATTCCCAGTGACTTGACCATCAATGGAATTTGAAAGCATCGGCACAGCCATACTTGATAAAATGGAACAATGCATATTTTTATTCGCAGCAGAAATTTTAAGTGGGTTTCAGAGCATTGCATATCAGGGCTGGGGGATTCAAATTGGATCGAGCACCTGTACGCTGGGCAAAGCATTGATAGCAAATGCTTTCATCTTTTTTTCAGTATCAATAAGCAAACTCAATCGATGTGAAGAAGCTTTGCGAACAGATATAGTTAACTCTAAGTTTATTCTTTCACTATGATTAAATAATTCATTTCATTCCACCTATAGAATCATGGATATTTACTTGTTCATTTTTTTTACATACTTTTAGAAACGATGTGGCTTAGAGAGAGAAACTTAAAACTCTGTATCAACTCTTTGACCTGCGAATTTACACAATTGCCTAATTAGATGACACATTCTATTTGGAACATTTATTATTTTAATTACTGTAATGATATAAAGGCATTTGAGATATTGAAATGTTTTTAAGTGGTATTTGCTTTTTAAATTCCTGAATGCTTTGACTTAATTGCAGATTTCAAATTAAGAGATGAATAATTCGATGTGCTAGCCAGACTCGTCATTGAATGTGAAGGGGTTAATGCCTCACTTTGGTTATGAGAAACCTTATAAGAATTTTAATTCACTGCTTCGAATTTTTGGCACGTTCTTTTCAACACAACCAATATTGTTTATCAAAATCATCCATTCCTTAAAAACAAGGCACACTGTTTTCATATAAAATATAATTATTGCGACATTTAGTATGCTTGTTTTAATCAAATCCAAATATGTGTTTATTGCATGTATTATTTAAGGGCTACTGTGAGATATGAACAAAGCCACTTGATAATAAAATTGTTTATTTTTCTATCAATTTTTTAAGCTTGAAAAATTTATACCATATTTTGGGAAAAAGAGAATAGTATTGTACATCAGATTGCAGGCAGGCATTAAAGATTCAAAAACATAGCTTATTCAGACAAGAAAGCAAGACTGTATACAAGAGTATAGAAAATGTAAAAATAAGCGTGTATTATATTTAGTCAATATGTCAATTAATAAAAGAATATACCTCGAGCCCAAAGATATATATTATATACAAACCTCGTTTTCTTGCATTTAAAAAACTGCTTCTTGAAAATTATGCAAGGAAGTCGCCTGATGCTTTCACTCAGAAGAACTTCCGAGCAATTGGAACTCGTGAATCTTTTCATTTGAGAAGGAGCATTAGAAAATTCTGATAGGAAGCAAAATATAAAGTGGAACTCCAATAAAGTTTCACAAATTGCAAGAGGCGAAATTTTCTTCTTATGAGCTGTGAGCACTTCGCAATTCTACGTTTGTTGAGATATGCCATTAGAGAAGTTTCGCTATGATTTGCATGGATAAAGCTTCATAATACAGAAGTGAAAACAAGGCACATAAGAAATTGCTCGTACATTCAACTGAAAAGGGAAACTCACTTGATACGGTTCATAGTTTCCAATGCTTTCCTGCAGACATTTTGAGAGGATACCCGAGATATCAGACCCACTTGTAATTCATTGTGAAATAAGATTTTTAAATTGCTTCAGATGTTTGCTTGAAGAAATTTTTTGGAATTTAACCCTCGAATATTTTACAAAATCGTTGAACTAATATTAATGATTTCGTAAACCTTATGAATGACACGAAATACAGAGTTAAATATGAACAATCCATAAAGAAACTTCTACAATTTTAAATTAAAACATTTGTACAGTTCAAATTTTCATATTTGTGCATTTTTGATGCCAATGCTCTTTTATAATATTTTATTAAATTTTTTATTAGATTAGGTGTTTCATCTGGTAATTAAATTAAAGAAAAGAAATTATAAATTTCCATAAAATTTCTAACTATTTATACTAATAATAAAGGACTGTGTGTACGTGTGTGAGAATTTGACGCTCTACAGACCAGACAGTTTCACGTAAAACTGCCACATTTGACAAATTCATGAGAATGAGTACGAACGAGTGTTTTTTTAAACTTTTAAACATAATTTTAATTAATTAAATATTAAGCTGAATTTTTGGCGTCTTTCCTTAATAACTTTCGAAATTATCATAGCACAAAAATGATTTTTGCATGAACTTTAAGTTCAAGAAATACCAAATACCAAAGTTTAACCTATAAATTAAGTTTCTATTCTGAATACATTAAAAATATATTTGATCATATTTTCCAATAATTTATTTTGCAAAAAATAAAAATAGAATTTAACTTGCCTTAACGTGTTGACAAAGACTCAAATTAAAGTATTTAGTTTATCCTTACTGTAAACTGAACACGTGTGAGCCTTTTTAAATATCTATATTATTAATACAACTAGCTGCCTTTGGCGACCAACTACTGAGCCAGAGAGTAATGGTTTCTAAAATTTTCAATTAAATATTTATGTTCCTTGGTCTCTTTACAGCGTCTTTAGCAAAGTAAATTAAGCTTCAAATTTCGATAATCATATCAATCATATTAACGAAACCTTACAATGTTTTGTTCATTGTAATATAGATCTCTTTAATTTTCTGTCAGCTGCATTAAGATTTAAATTCAAATTTGAAATGGAACAGATAATAAAAAAGTATGTAACTTTTATGTTGGAACCAAAAGTATTTTTTAAAAATATAAACAATACAAAAACACAAATAATCAAAACTGTCAGTATTATAATCTTAGGTGTATCATAGAATATATTTTTTTCTTAAATTTATGCAATATTTCAAAGAATTATTCAATAAATATTCCTCTGATTTCATATAAGTTTACCTTCAAAAAGATTTAAAAGGGATAAATAATATTCTATTTCAATCAATAAATGTACTTCTGAAAACAATTATGAAGTCTAAATTTTATGCAGTCCTTCGATCTCATAAATCATATTCAGTCAAATTATCTTTTGCTATCAAACCTGACCGAGTTATAAAATCATTATTTTAGGACAATCAAGAATTTCATTATATCAGATATTCAGTCTTGGGGATACTGAAGCGCTGATTGACGTGTTTTCTTCATGGAGAGGTCTAAAAATGCGTGTTTTTATAAATTAGAAACTCGATTTTCATATATCAATTAGTTTTAATTTAAAAAGAAAGGAATTTTTTATTTAAAATTATTTATTTCGTTAAATTATTGTTTATTAGATATATACGCCAATTAATAAAGTTAGAAATTAGCTGCTGGACCCAGATTTGATTGGATATCGTATATATGTTACGGCCAAAGCCCGAAATCAGCCAGATCGCGAATTGGCCGGTCAATTCGCGATCTGGCCAACGTTGCTGTAAACTTACCGGCCAATATCCGATCTTTTCTTGATTTCGGGCTTTGGCCGGCCAATTCGCGAAATGGCTGGGGACGATCGGCCATTTCGGGCTTTGGCCGGCCAATTCGCGAAATGGCTGGGGACGATCGGCCAAAGTAGAAAGAAAGGAATCAAGAGCACATTGTTTTACACCCTGTTAAAAATGAAGTACTTAAAAATGAGTACTTCTGTGTACTGTTTTTTTTTAAGTACAATTGTTTCAGAAACGAGTTCAAATATAAGTGACACCTCTGAGTTAAAAATAAGCTTGTAATATATAAAAATATGATCTCGTGTTATTCTGTTCTCATATTAAAGCCATAATAGAAATTATTCAGTGAATGTGTATACTTTAACAACGTGATAGTGTGAAGATTAGATTTGCGCCCTTCAAAATGAAATAATTATATCTTGAGCAAAGGCGTTGCGTATCGTGCATGAATACAAAGGCAAATTGAGTATTCAATTTTCAATTACCTTTAAGGGTGATCCTTAGTCTTTTTCTGCTCCATGGACTTAATGTTAAAGATCCCAGATCACATTGTCTCCCGAAATGTCGCTTCAAAAAATATGAAATTTTTTGCAAAGCCAAATAACAAAAATAAGGCCTAATTAAAATAAATATGAAGGACAAATAGTTTTTTATTAATATCATTTAAAGACATTTCTTTGTTGGCGCCATCTGTCGAATTTAACCTACAACATGTCCTTATTTATATTTTATACATGAATGTCATAATATTTATTTACCACTAGTCGCCTTTGGCGACCAGCCGGTTCACCAGTAATAATGATCGCTAAAATTTTCAATTAATGTAAATTGCTCTCTTAGTAGCTTTTTCTGCAAAATATTTTTGAGCTTCATATTTTGGTAGTTATATGATTCAGTCGTACTTTTATGTAGGCCTTAAACAGTTCTGTTTCATTGTACTACTTTCCCTAACGTTCTGTCAGTATCCATAAAATTTCTACTTTAAACTAAAGTGGAAATGTTAAACTGCAATCAATATAAACGCTTTTTATATAAAAGTTAACCATGTCTTTTTTTTAAATATGAAAATTGAAATCAGAGTCTTTCAGAAGTGAAATCTGACCGATTTATGAAATTTTTATGCATCATTTTTATAATCACAGGCCAATCACTGTCGAGAAACCCTGCAGAGGATTAGCGTATCTTCATTGGGACAGTCGGTGAAGTGGTCTAAAATCGCCAGTTTTTATAGAAGTGTGATATTGAAATTTCATAAATCAGTCAGTTTTAGTCATTGATTTAGTTGGTTGGAGTTCAACAATTTTTATTAAAAATATTGGTGTCTCAAGAATATTTTGTTAAATATGATTCAAAGGGTAGAGGACCTACGTAAAAATTTAAAATTCCTGATTCATCGAAGCATTTATTGACTGAAGTTATATTAAATATAATTATTTATTTAATTTAGACCATTTTGTTAGCAAATGTATGCCCCAAATTAGCTGATGGTAGCTGATTAGAATGATTATCCTAAGTATATTATACTATGTTTGCCTTAAATTAAATTGTTTTATCGAATTAATAATATAGGTATTGTCAAAGCTCATAGAAAACTTTTCCTCCTTTTACTTTTCAGAAAATATCTTATTCCATTTTTTTTTTTTTTTTTCATTTTATACAGGCATCTGCCGAAAATTACAATTTTGTGTATTAAATTTGCAATAATAGTTGATTTATTTTTTAATTTAAACTTCTATCGATGTGATGGCAACACGTTGATAAAAGCTATTTGTTTTTTAATTTGACGTGCTCTTGCAGATTAAATTTTAGCATAATTTAATCTAAGCATAATTTATAAATTAAATTTTAAGCTTTAATTAAAAAAAGCTTGAATTTGATGCAAAAATCGATTTTGTGCTGTAATATTTTCTGGTTATAGCGACAAAACGCCGAAATTACGCTTAATTTTTAATTAAAATTCTAATTAAAAATTTTAAAAAATCACTCCAGGGTGCACATTTCCGACCTTCAAGGTATATATATGCCAAATTTGATAACTGTTTGTCAAACGGTTTGGACTGTAGATCGGCAACACACACACATGCTCGCGCACAAGCATGCATTGAGCTGTATTTATAAGTATAGATTATCGCATCGGGCTTTGGCCAAGGATGCCCGGCCACTTCGCGAAATGGCCAGCCAAAGTAGAAAATACAACATTAATTGCAAGTATTTCGGACTTTGGCCATAACATATATATTAAATTATATCTGTCTTAAATAAAATTCAAGTATTAACTAGCTATTTAAACGTCAGAGAAAACTTTTGCCTTCCTTTTTTTAGAAAATATCATATTTCATACAAACATATGTTGAACTTTACACTTTCCAAGGTTTAGTTTGTAGTATAAGTTTTGTAATGACTTGATCCTGACTGATCAAATAAGAGGGTAACGTCTAAAGACAATTTCTTTATTTACAGCCTTATATGTACACAAGAACAACTCTCTCAACTAGGTTAATATGATTGATAAAATTTACAACACAATTGAAAGTTAAGCATGAATAGTTTCCTCGATTCGTTCGGAGAAAACAACTTCATAAGAAAAGCTAACAGGCATCCCGCTACTAACGGAATCCACCGATCTTCATCAGGTGGATCTTTACTCAGAAGCCCGAATCACACGAAGCTTCTCTGACTTCCGCTCAAAATGACTCTTTCTGCTCTTCTACTCTTCTCTTTCAAAAATCTCACTTTTTTTTTTTTTTTTTTTGCTGTTAAATAAATCTCCGCCTCTCAATTTCACACTGGTGCACTGGAACTCCATGTCACCCAATAACTGTTCAGTAAAATCTTCAATTGCCTCCAGTCGATCGTGGGAATGTCCGTTAATGATCCATCCTCGTAGCTGACCCTTCACCTTGAAAAAATAAAGATTTACATCCGAAGGGGTTGGCACTCTTCCCCTTTGAAGATACGATTTATTTTCTTGGAGCGACGAAAAACACACGTGTGGTTCTTTATCTGGACACAACTAATAACCACGGGAATGGAGCATTTGCGCTTGATAAATTATTCCCTACCCCTGTTGCACCGTAGGTGTACTGGGATTTGGACCTTTGGCAAGAAAACGGTGCGGGTGACGGTTTTTAGTTTCCCATAGCTGCATTTCCGGTCGGGCTAATTGGTGACAATGGAATGGCGATAATTTTTGTAAAAAATTTATTTGATCTTTCATTTATGAGATCTTGTACATACATTTATGTTATTAATATGTCTTGCAATAAATGATAATTAATTTTATTACTAAGCGTTTTAATGTAGCACTTTTAGATGTTGCATTTAAATGTCGTTTGCGGTACATTGGATTATATATAGTTTAATGTGACAGTAAAATAAGCTAGAAAATGAAGTAATATATTTCAGATTTGAAGGCATTTCAGTAATTATCAATATTTTCTTATTGAAAATATTTTTTTTTCTCCTGAGAATTAACCAGCAGCTGTTTTTAAAATTATTAATATGATTCCTATCATTTATTTTAGCCAGCCAAAAATCTTATTTTTGTTGCAAAAAAAAAAAAAAAATTATTTGAACACCTTTAACATAAAAAATACATTAGCTCATTTCAAGTATCAGTTTGTAGAATGCATATACATAAAAGCATACATACATATAGAAAGAACTAAACATTATTGATATCCATTTAAATTTGAATTTAAAGCCCTTTCTATGTATTTTTTTCCATTTTGTTAAATAAAGTTAAACCGTAAGAGATATAAAGATTAAATCCTCATAAAACTAAAAATTATAATTCATTTTATTAGATTAAATTTGTATTATGCACATCAGAATTATAATTTTTATAAATGTCTTCCGTGTGGGAAAATTATAAACGTATTCCTTTTAATAAATACATTTTTAAAGTAAATTTCTCACACTTTATATTTATTATATTCAACACTCGTTTGAAACGTGGTAAGGGTCATCAGCATTTTTCTCAAGGAAGTTTCGTTTCGTTATCAGAGACAAGGAGTATATCTTTCTCATTCATAGTGAGTTGATTACCATTTGACGTACATTGTAAAATCGCCAAATCTTACATGCAAAGATAGAGTTTATAATGTGGTAGTCTTTCTTGACACTTGAGCGGAAAGGGGGAAATTTATCGAGCGCAAATACCATACAACCAATAACCACATGACCCTACTAGGGGAGAGGATCCCCCATCTGGCAGTCTGGCAGTTTTAAGAAATGTGTTTCCATCTCAATAGGGTTTTTTTTTTTCTTTTGTAGTTCAATCACTTGCGCTTCAATTTCAAATTCAAATTCTACGGAGCGACAAAAAATTAGGAAAATACATAATATAATGAAAAAAATATCGCAAGGCTTCTATAGAAGTATGAGTTATATGAATATCAAAATTTGAAGCTTAAATATTTTGCTGAAGAATTTATTACAAGACGCAGTTACATGAAATATTTTCGAAAATCTTATAATCGAAAATCTTAGCAAGCATAGATCTTGGTTATCGAACTGGTTGGATGGAAAAGGTAGCTAATTTGAAATAATAACAAAAATAAATGAACTGGTCAATCACTCTCAATCACTGGACCGGTTTTTAAAATTATAATTTCATGTGAAAGCTTATTAACTCTAGACATTTCATCAATGCTCATCCTTCAGTTTTGAGAGAGATTCAAGGTCTTTTTTACTGTGCACTGCCTACCTGTGACAGAATTCGCATTTGATATTTTGTGAAGAAAATTAAGCGCAAGAAAAAGACTTCAGTAAACTTTTAAAATATCTGTATTATTAATTCAGTAATTGTCTCTCTCTCTCTCTCTCTCTCTCTCTCTCTCTATATATATATATATATATATATATATATATATATATATATATATATATATATATATATATATTACAAGTTAGAATTTTACGGAAACTGACAGAAAATTAGAGAAGACTGTCAAAATTTGAAGCTTAAAGCATTTTCTTGAAGAAGTTATTAAGAGAATAAGTTACATAAAATAATGAAATTAAAATTTTAACAACCATTTATCGCAGTAAACCAGTAACCTCTAAAGGCTACTAATATGAAATAAAAATTGGCGAAATCGATATATTAGAAATATTATTTAATTCGATGTGACAGGAGAATTTTATCAAGGTCCTCCCCACCCATATAAAATGTACAATGAAGTAAGTAGCTTCTGAGATTTTTCTCGATTATGGATGATGGTTGAAAGCAGGCAACCACCGATAGCGTGTATGGGCCATTGCTTTTCATAAATATAAGTTGATGAAATCGGTTTTGCTGATCATACCGGCGAGATTGGTTCTTTAGTTTTGCTTATTTAAAAAAAAAATATTTACCAGTTTGACGAGCATTTGGTCGCCAAGATCTGCTAATATTTATAATAATTTAAAGAATAAAAACTTTTTTAAATTTTTCTATTTTATGGTACATATATAAAACTATTTTTCTATTAAATTAATATTAATATGATAATATCAAATTTCTCCATATTTGTATGACTTTCACTATTTCTTTTTTATGATTCAAAATCATTCAGAAATCCATAATGAATTATTCAAAAATTTAGTTAGTGACTGATGCCTTCTTGTTTCATTCCAGAGACCAGAAGCAACTCTCGCCCCAGAATGGCCGATGCTAAAATGCAGGTGTCCGGGAGGAGAGGAGACGTGATTGCTCTGCCCTGCGTTGCCCATGGATACCCTCTTCCCAGCTACAGGTGGTACGTTCAGGAGAATGGGCAGTTGCGGCCTATTGTGTCTTCTCATCGAATTTCTCAGCTGGAAGGTACCCTGATTATCCAACAGGCGACTGTCGCTGACAGTGGGCATTACGTCTGCCTGGCCAACAACAGTATGGGAGAAGAAAGAGCGCACACCAGGCTGCTTGTAACAGGTGGGATATCCATTTCAAAGAATTACTTTTAAATCTCCAAGTATATACGAAACGTTCCTAAGTAATGACAGTATTCTGGTAGACATCTCACATACTTATCTAAGCTGCTGGAAGTAACGATAAAAATAAAATACTGGGTGGTTAAATTTACAATAACTCCATTCAGACTCTTCTAGAACCCGTTCTATCCATCGGATTGTGATGAAATTGGTAAAAAAGTTGTATAGACCATGGGGAAAAGATTTCTGCAATAAAAAAAGGTTCAAATTTTGACAACAGAGGACACTTTTTAAAACGTTTTGCTTTAAATTAGTAAAATGTATGAAGTGTCAGAACCCGAAAATCATTCTGGGTGCCCTTGCCATTAATCATTCCCTTACAGAAAAAAAAATTGAACTTTACTGGTAAAACTGGGTTATCAAAACGACAACAGTAGTTTAGCTGCATTGCGTACATATTGTCGTTTAAAAGGATTGCGAAAAGGGCCCATATCAAAGAATTTTTTGAAGACTGGAAATTTGAAGAGACTGTGCGAGAGGGCGAAAAGCAGTTGCAAATGAAACTGTCTAAGAAGTCGCACTGCTGTTATTGAAAGAACCTTCAGTTTCAGCTATTCTTCAGCAAGTGCTCGATCGGTGTCACGTGAGTTAGCGAATTCGTGGTTGATAATACGAAAAATTATGTGAACCATTTTAAAATGGTATTCCTATAAGATCCAAGTGGTACAAATGCTTCCAGAAAACACGCTATGAATTTGCTTGCCGATTTTTGGCCAGAAGGAAAGTGGATGACACGTCGCCTTGGCAAATTGTATAATCAGATGAGGCATATTTTTCTTTAGGTGGAGCTGTGAATAATCAAAATTGCCGCCTTTACTTCATCTCCTGGTGACTTATACCAAAACAATTGATTACGTGACTGCATGGTGTGGATTTACTGCTGATTTCTTTCATAGGACCAGGAGAAAATTTTCACTCTTCAAAGTCCCAAAACATGCTCTGTCATGAGTGCACGGTATAATGAACTCCTTTCATAGCAGGCCCTTCCTGCTTTACAAGAAGAGCCATGTTCGCATCATGCAAGATGGAGGGACTCCCTACATTGGACGCCTAGTCAAGGAGTTCCCTCGTGTCAACTTTGGCGAAAATCATGTATATCCAGAGCTTTTCCGGATACCTGGTTTTCTCGTTCAGTCGACTTAAATCCCTGTGGTTTCTGGTTGTACTTTCAGAAACACATAAACGCGATATTTCCAGAACACAATTACATAAATTTATAGAATTTGGAATGTGATTTTGAGACTACGAGTGCAGTTTAATGTCGAATTTTTGTTTCAATTGATTAATAAAACGTGTCTGAAACACATATTCACCTTTCATATAGCATGCCAGGAATTGAATCGCCAGAAATCTCGCCAAGGATCACACGATAGTTTCAGTAAAAACTCTAAATTCAAGGAAAAAGCTGAAATTTGTAATTATTGTACACCAGTGTCGTATAAATCATTCTCTGGGACGAAAACTAATTATAGAATAAGCGAGAAAAGTTTTGGACCACTCCCCCTTTTTTATATAAAATTTAAAGATTTCTAAACTTTTTTAATTGGATTCTTTCATGAGTGTAAGATTGGAATTTTCTAATCTATTTTTAACTCATCATCTGAGAAACTTGGGTAATGAAGCTTTATTTATTTCTGTGTTCTCGACACATTATAATATTTAAACAGTTGCAAAGATTAATTTTTAGTGATTTGTTTAATTTTAACTGTATTTTGAGTTTAATGGAGTGGCTCTATCTGGTGTTAAATTGCGAAAAGGATGGATTTCAAGATTCTGCCATATTAATGAAATGAAGAATGGAATATAAAAAAATATTGAAAATAACGAAACATTTTTTAAATATTCACTTTTATTACAAGTATGTGCAAATAGTAGAAAATAAAATGTTCATCAAAAATATGAAATCAAAACCAAAAAGCAAACTGAGAGGAGCTCAAAAAATATTATTAGGAAAGTAATTGCGGTGAATATCAGAAAAATCCTAAGCTTTAATTGAAACTGATATTTATGAATATGATTAAATGTGAATTTTAATTAATTAATTAAAATTACAATTTATATATGTATTTTTCTATCATTCTATAGAACGATATGTAAAACTTCAATTTCCATCCATAATCGTGAAGAACAAATCTTATTTTCTCCCTGTATGCCATTTCCGCGGAAACATATGTGCTTTTGTTTAAAAGCGGTTTTTTTCACATATTTGGAAACTTGGAACATACAAAAACTGCCTCAAAAATGAAGTTTGTTCGGCAGAAACAGGCAAAATGACATAATTAATGCAATCCTTTTCCAAATGTTTTCCTTCAAAATGTACCATATACACAGTATCTTTACACCCCCCCTCATATATATATATATATATATATATATATATATATATATATATATATATATATATATATATATATATATATATATATATATATATATATATATATATATATATATATATATATATACATATATATATATACATATATATATATATATATATATATATATATATATATATATATATATATATATATATATATATATATATATATATATATATATATATATATATATATATATATATATATATATATATATATATAATAAACAAATAATTGCAAATACACATTGCAAACACATTGCAAATACACATTGCAAATACACATGCAAATGCACATACATATATATACATATATATATATATATATATATATATATATATATATATATATATATATATATATATAATAAACAAATAATTGCAAATACACAAAAATGAAGAAATATTTAATTATTAATGAATTATTTTGATCGCAAAATGCATTCGAAGATGAAACAACGAGCTGTTGAGAATGGAATATCTCTTCATGAACACTGCTCATCATTTGAAACGATTAAAGATAAATCAAATGACATCGAACAAAGATAATAGTTTCAAATATCGGATGGTGAGCAAAAAATGTTATTTACATCGACTTTAAGAATAAATTCCTTAAAATTTAAACTTTACTTCAATTTTGAAAACGAATGGCCTTCACGAAATGTTTCGAATTCTGAATATTCTGAAAAACGGGAATAAAAGGAATCGGGTCTATCTCCCAAAATAAATCCGTTTTCAACGTGTTCCTTTTAAGCGCAGAGTGAATACAACATTTTTTTTTTCAAATATATGTTCTATTTATCTATTTTTTCTTTCTTTACAAATAGTTCGGCCCAAGATTCCGAGAAATCAATAAAAACATATTTATTTTTTCCTTCCTAATACTTTTTCCAAAATAATGCTACAAAAATATCCTATTGAATATCTGAAAAAAAATCATTCGCTTGCGAATTTGCTATGAAAAATACATTGAAATGCGGTTTAGTTACAAGTAACTGTAGAGAACAAAATAACAGTAGTTTTGTATGAGAGAATAAAGCTTATTTTTTTTTCTTTCTTTTATATAAGTAGGATTGGTACTAATGATGATAAGACCAATATTAATAAAAAAGGAAATTTTTAATTTTTTTTTCAAATATAAAATTTAAGAATGAAATCATTTAATTTTAAGTAATAAGTGCCAAGAAATTGTTGCTTTGCTGAGTTGATACATTGATGTTATCTGCAGTATGTATTTAATATATATTTGTAACAAAAAAATCTTACAGCTACACCGAACTAATAGCTAAAAGTTCTCATAAATGAATATAACTTTTGATAGGGTTTAATTTTTAATACATTTCATAGAAATTAAACTTGTTTTGCAATTTTGCAAATGATACACTATTTATTTTAAATAGTATTTTATTTTAGTAAATCGTAATTATTAATAAATAATGATTATTTAATTGCTAATTAATATTTCCAGCATTCCCACTTTGATCGAATTACTTTAAATTATTTTTACTGAATAATACAAATTATTTACTATCACGATTTGGATTTACTTAATCTAAACCAGTAACTGATGAAAGAAAGAACTAATTTGTCACTATAGTCAAGAATCTAATCTAAATAGAACTCATAAGAATTTCTTGTAGTCTAAATAGAAATGTAACAAATTTTGCTGTAGTGAAACTTATCTTCTTGAGTTGATAAGCTGGGATTCCATTCAATGAGTGCGTCCTTGCTTAAAACGCAAAGCCAATTCGCAAATAAAAAAAATAATCTTTTTTACACTGTAAAGAAAGGTTTGCACTAGGAAAGGCACGAAATAATCAAGATAATTTCTAATCAGATTTTAATCCAAAGCATGTATGTTTAAGCGGTCATATTCGGAATAACTTAATAGAAACAGAAACTTAGTTTGATAAGAGGTGCACAGTTAGAAATTTTTTAATAATAGAAATCAAATATCATACTGACATTGTAAACACATTTTACTTTACATGACATGAAATGACATGACGTAAATAAAAAAAAATCATTCATTCATTTATTTGAAGAATAAAAATTAAAGTATCCAAAAATAGGATTCCGCATATTTCCAGCATTACATTAAGGTAGCAGAAAGAGTCAAGTAATAGAAATGTTAAAATGCGTTCTTATGTTTTCATTTTTTCCCCTTTCATTCCAAAGCAATGGTTCAGAAATATCGTGTTTAAACTGAGCAAAGTCAAAATTAAAAGCTTGGCTCATTTCATTAATACAGAGGTGAAAGAAATGAAATTCCCTAAACAATAACTGTCTGAATGCTGAAATATCGAGAATTAAATATCGAAATACGATAAGGAAAATTGATTCAAAAAAGCAAATAATTTATAAAAACTGATCATGAAATGCAACAGAAAACAAAAAATTGATATACATAGACATCTTTATAATTGTATTTAACCTTGACTTTCTATTTAAATCAAAATTAGAGGCTGACAAACGCATCCCCTCAAAGTGTCATAATGGAGGAGAGCAGATACAAATAAATTCGAACTTTTGTTTGCGGAGGAGACAAGAGAGGCGGAATATAATCTCGTTTGCGCGTGCTTTTATCCTTCTCGGCTTAATTTACTTGCCATCGACTTTTCGAGCGATGCCTCCATAATCAATCCTTATTACGTAGAAAGAGCAAATGACTCAAGAAAGTAGTCGCTTTATCTCCGCTTCCAGAGAAGAGAGAAAATATGAATTCAAATCAAAATCTCCCGACTTCATCAGAATTCGAGACAGAAAGTCCAAACAGGAAGAGGGGGAAAAAAAAAAGAAAAAGGGAGAAGGCATTCGGATCGTATTCTTGATAGAATGAATTAAGAAAATGAAGCAAAACAACTGAAGCATAACAAAGGAGTCTGAAAATGTAAAATAATAACGCATCCCTCCCCCCTTCTTTTTACAAATCTTTTCAGAGCTGCCAAGAAAGTTTGAACGAAACATTCGTTGAATTTCAGTTCCAGCTCTTGATTTCGGAGTTATTATCGGTGATACAAATTTTCCCTTCTTTAGAAAATGCTTTTAAGAGGAGAAAGCGTTTGTTTTTTAATCATTTCCACGGTCTGAGAAATTTAGTTGATTCTAATTCGTTTCGGAGAAAGAATTTGAACAAAAAATAAATAGAGAGAGAGATAGTTTTCTTTTAATTCTTGGATTTTCTAAGGACGGTAATGAAAGAACTTAAAATGTTTTCCAACTAAAAAGAAGAAGAAATAAAATTTCTTCCTGGATAGCGGCGTTTAATTCATTCTCTAATTAAGAAAGAGAATTTTTCTAAATAAGAAGAAAAAGAAAGAAGGATAAAAAAATTCGAAGAGAAGGAAGGGAATTTCGAAGAGATGTTTAGCGTAAGTATTACTATTACTAATCAACTATTTTTTTTAAGAATGTCTATTTTTTTTAGGAACATGAACAGTGTTAGTTTGAACCTTTTGTTTATTCTATAAAATCATGAGTCATTTTTCTAATCGTCTGTAATCGATAAATATAGAAGAGTAGTTGGAATTTTCCCGCTTATTTGAACGAATCAATTTTTGTATTCGGAAATTTTAGAAACTTCTAACTCTTTTAGAAACACTATTCATTTATTTCTTCTTCATGGAAAAGATTTTAATGAATGTATGAATTCATAAGAAATTATTAAAACTTGTGTTATCTCTTTTTTTTTTATTAGATACTGACAATTTATTTTGGTCCTTAGAAATTATCAAAAAGTTATCACCTGAAAAAAAAACAATTCTTAAAAAGAAATTTAGAAATTAATCTGCAATCTTCTTGACGAATTTAAGAAAATAAGTAATGCATTCAATCAATTAGTTATACTTAGGATGCATAAAAATTCTCATACTAGAAAGTTAACTTTTCTTTATATCTTCCGAATTTATTTAAACAATTTAACAATCTTTATTAAACAATTTTATTTTAACAACAAATACTGCACAAAATTACTTTTATCGTGCATTTAAATTATAAGTACTACATTTTTTCCGTAATTCTTCCGTGTTTTTTCCTGGTTAGCTTTGTAAAATTTCTCGAAATACCACATCAGGGAATTTCCTAACTTACAATGACTTAAATATGTCACATTTGGTACATATTTTTGTGTCTGCAATTGTATTCTGTGTCAAATGTGTGTTTCAGTCGGTTTGGAAAAAAATGTGATCAAAACCCATATTCGCTTTGTTAGAAAGTGAGCGAGAAAGTTTTGAGAACTTTAAAATCCACTATACAGATATGTCAATGTTGCCGGATTAACTGCATTTAAGGTTCTCCTACTATGCATAAGCATGTGAAGTGACTTGAAGGAAAATCGTCACGATAACACTGAGCTGGAACTAAAAATGAGTGCTAATGGTCATTACCGGCATGCGCCATACCCTTCTCGTAGGAAACTGCGTTCCATCATTGAAGTCGAAATATTAGCACCATTACCATACCCACTAGGGAAATAAGTATCTACCTTTACATCGGAAGTTTCACAATAACTGGGTGATTTCCAACGGGGCAAGAGTAAGGACAAAGTTTTTCCCTGATTGCAACATCCATGGTACAAAACAATGTCATACTCATATACGTTGCTTTTAGTACTTACTGAGCACAGCTTAATCAATCATAAATGTGATATAATTTATACAGAAAAAAAATATTTTTGATATTTTCAACTCAAAACAGGACAAACAAAGTTTCTGAATTTTTTTAAAAACTTTCATGTTTTGATATATGAAGTATACAGGTATAGATTGTGGTCATCAAAAAAATTTATCTTGAAATGTTGATTAATCTCCTCATTTTAAGCTTCTCTCATTCCGTAAAAAATACATTTTCTATTCAAAAAATACTTTGTCATACCGACACATTTCCACAAACACTGCACATGAAAATGTATCCGTTTGTCTCTCTGAACTCGATAGCTATCTGTCAGACCGCCCGTGGGCAAGTAAATAAGATGTCTTCTATGCGCAAAAAAGCAGACGTTTGATAGTTGGCATATAGTTTTCTGACTGATGCGTAGCAAGGGTATGTGATCGTAGAAATTAAAAAATGAATCCGCATGAATGAGGGAAGTTTATTGTCATTATTTGTGTTATTATTATTGGTTATGAAGTTTCATTATCAGAATTGTAAGCGATTCTCAGATTTTTAAGCAGATCTTTCCACGGATTTGTCCTTTATCTTGCTCATTGCAGCAGTAGATGTGAGCACAATAACCTTAAGACACCAACTCATATTAGAGGGAGAAGTCTCACCGAAACTTTCTCGCATAAAGCGAATTTGTTTTTTGCGCCAGTTTTTTTCCCCCACCCATCGAAACCAAAATCTGACACGAGACTAAAATTGGATTCACAAAATCACATATCCAATTTTATATATTTAAGCCATTACGTGTTTTTGAAAGTGCAGGCCGACACCCATTCAACCACTTGTTGGATTTCACTCAAAATACAGTTGTCTACTCTATAGATGTTAAACCTGTATGCAACATTATCCATATAGCTCTCTTTGTTTTAAGTTATCGCATTAACTTATATTCGAACAGTCGGACAGACATACTTTCCCTGAACGGAATTTGCTCAAACTTTGATGGAAATCTCCGAATTTCGCGTAATGTCAAATTTCATCCCCGTCTCACTGCATTTTTGTCACACACAACGCCAGAAGTGTGTCTTCGAACTCTAAAGCAAGGGTCGTCTCGATGACAATGACAATATTTTCTCTGCACTTTGTATTGGAGAAAGTAAGAAGGAATATTTTCATTTGGAGAATGGCTGAATTTCAATCCATATGATTGGGAGAGACCATCGAAAACAAATTTCCATTATACAGGAAACGTACCTACAAAAGGAAAGAAAATAAATAATTCTTAATAAAACTGCATTTTTACGTAAATGAAGAGAAAGAGAAATTTACGAAAAAAGGAAAGAACATCATGAAAAATAAATTTTCCTATCACATCTAGTAAAAGCCGGAGTCCCTCGCGAATTCTTTAGTTGATCCGGTATCGCAGATCAGGATAAGTGAATCGAAAAAGAAGAACTTCACCAAATAACGAAGTGAAATTCTTTTCCTCGTGTGTCCGAAGAAACACAAATTGAAGTAAATGCGCAAACACAAGAGGATGAAAAAAAAATGGAAATGAAAAGAAGGACTGAAAGCAAAATGAAACTTCCATGTTCTTCGGGAGATCCTGGAGAAGTTGGTATTCAAATGTAAACAAAAACTCGGTAATGTATTCTGGATTAGTTTTGAAATTGCAAGATTTGCATCAAACTATATTTCCGAAAAGGAAGTGCTTCACTCGGGAAATAATAAAATATTCATAAGCGCGTAGTTTTAGACAGAATTTGAATGGAATGGTAGCCCATTGACGGAGACCTCTAGATGCATATATTTATAAGTCGAAATTCTAATTTATCATAATTCTAATTTTGGAATTGAATTAAAAGTACAGGAATGTTTCGAATTAATGTATCTACTGTCATTTCATCGCATAGTAGATAACAACAGATTAATAAATCCAAAGGATGACCCGAATGGAAGTTTAGGTGTTTAGAAATCAGAAAGAAAGTTGAATTTAGTTACATTAACGTCTCGTTTGAAAGCACCACTAGGGCTATTTTCGAATGGACCACGCAGTTTTGAACATCGGCCGGAGATCGAGAACAACACTTGAGCAGGATATCTTCTCCAAATTTCTACACCACATCAGCAGAAGGACGTTCGCCCATGACGTCAGATGTAAGTAGTCCCAGCCTGCTGTCTTTAGTGGAATCGGATTTCGAACTTGGTCTGAGACCTTAGTATTTAAAATTTGACCACTAGTATTTAAAATTCAAATTTACGTTTATTTTATGTTATTCAATGGACGAATGAAAGGAACCATTTTAAATAACAACGTTAGTTTTATTTTATAGACTCCTCTTTTCTTATTACGAATGATGAAAAACCAAAACAAGAAATCTTTTTTCAAATATATACAAATCACTGTTGCCCCCAATCATACTAAACTTTGCTGTTTCTGAACAACTAGACCAACGCGACCAGCAGAAAAGGATTCGAACACATACTATTTAAAAAGAAAAAAAAAAGAATTTACTTTTCTGCCACAAAAGGGTAAAAGTGTCGCTGCCGTTAAATAAGTTTAAAAACAAAAGGAATTAAAAGAGGAACTTCTTGCATGATTTAATAAGCTTTGAATGGCATTTTTAATTTTTTTAAACGATAAAACTTAATAACTTTAAATCATTTTTTAGCATATGCGTATTACATTTGTTTTTATAATTTTAACAATTTCTTTCTACGAAAATAGGTGAGTGATTGAAGATGATGCTATTTTTTTATGCGCGTCATTTTATTCCTATTGCGTGCTATTCTTTGTTTAGCATAGCTCTGCAAGTGTGGATCAGATTTAAATGATCTTATAATATTCCACAACAATAGAGAACTCTATTGTGCTTCATTTTGACAAGGAACATGGGTACAGTAATGCTTCTTCCCTCTCCAGCCAGGATCTAGCCTCGCCAATAATACCCAATCTTGGCGATCGATATATTTGAGGACAAAAATTAAAATTCTCAAATACGCACGCAATTTAGCAATAACTCTCTTCGAATCAAAAATATACAACCTTAGAAATGTCAATACCCTCTCATGGAAACTGCAAAAGCTAAAATGCACTGATACGAGTGTTAGTTAAGCGGATCCTCTCTTTTGAATGCCGATCGCCAGCAAGTTCACGCCAAGTGCTTTTTGCTGTTGCTGTTATTTTTTTTTTTAATATGCTGCTTTTATGTGATTTGCAAGTGTTGTTTTTGTGAATGCTCCGGTTGTGTTTTTTGCTTCTGTGATTTCGTGTTTTCTTGTGGAAACAATATATCTTTGTTCACTATCGAAGTTGTTGCCATTTTCACCGTACATTCGTCTGAAGTATCTTCCGTGATAATAGAAATACACACGAACACAGTTTTTAGACTAAATTTGAAATAAAGGAAACAAGATTGTAAAATAAATAAATGAAATAAAATAAAATAAACCTTCATATAAAATGTCGACTTGCAAATGAGTATAAAAACCCAATTAAATGGTAAAAAAAGTTTCAAAATGTATTCAAATATTACAAAATAAGTACAAGAAAACTCGAAATGTGTTTCAAAATAATTATTTAAAATTTATCTCTGCATTAAAATATCCATTAAATTTTAGTCTTGCACATAAGTTTTATGCTTTTTTACAGCCAAACGAAACCGTAAAAGAAATTTGTACACCTGGTGACCCCACAGTCTAGATTTGACTACAAAATGGCAATTCAATTCTCAATTCTTTATTTATAATTCTGCACAATAGATCTTTAATTATCCTATATTTTACAAAGTCAATAATTATATTAAATTATGAATTTTAACTGTAATAAAATTAATAAATATACTAAGCATAATAATAAAGCCCAGTAGAAGTATCTGTAAAGAGCTTTCTTTCCGATCTGTGCCTGCTAACTACTTAAATGAAAAAAAAAATATGGAAGTACAAATAAAACTCTTTCGATGACAAGTAGGAACCATACGAAAGATAATCAATATTTAGATATCAGAGGGATGTATTCTTTAATGAGTAATATGTCATACCAAATCATACCTGCATTTAAATAAAATGCCAATGAATTCTGATTAAAAAAAACAGAAACTAAATTCTTAAAGGACTTAATGCAGTTTGATGAGATTATTTTCAAGGAGGTATAATAAATATGGACCAATCATTTGATGCCTTATATTTTACGGGAGCCTCCCTTTTTAATTACAAAAGGAGAGTTATTTAAAGTCTACTTTTGACTGATACTTTGTGCTGAGTCAACGCGATAACAACGTCTTTTTCCATCTGAAAAGTAGCTGTGGGCATTTATCAGTAAATCAAATAAACTAATAAATATTTAATTTAGGCAAAGCCTGTTGGATTCACTTATTACTTATTTAGTGTCTATTAGAATACCTGCATTAATAAAGATTTATCTTAAACTTATATACATTTTGAAATTGAAAAAGAAAAAGACAAACATTTCGAAAATATTCAGATTTCACTTTGACAATGAATAAAATGAACTGTAATTTCAAATATTGTAGAAAATTTAGCTGAACACTTATACAATGGTTATATAACTTTATGAGAATATAATATATAGAATATATCATAATTCATCATCTTTATAAGAATATATCAATTTGGTGAATTCGTTTCGATAGAAAATATGTGGTAAAACTTTCATAAATTTATTTGAAATTTAAAAAAATATTTTATTGAATGAAAGGTTTGTAAGGTTTATTCAGTCTTTTTACTAAATATAATTAAAATTTGAGTTTCCTAATTTCAAATTAAAATGGATTCATTTTAAGCTCTCATTTTAAGAAAAAAGTGTCTCAAAACTTTAGTACTTCAAGAAGTACTAATGTAGAAACAACACATCTAACATAAGTGAAGCACGTTACGTAAAAGCAAAAGTAAAAAAAAAAAAAAAAAAAAAAAAAATAGTGGATATATGCGATTGAAAAATAAGGCGGGATGAAATAATTTGGAATGAAAACGTCAGGGATGAGAATCTTCTTCCGCTCACTTCCGTCGGGCTAAGCGTCCTACTGTTGCTGTGGTGTGAAAGGTTGGAGAAGAGGTGCTAGCTCAGGTTTCGTCCTAGTCATCAGGCAGCGGTTCAAGATAACGAGGTACGTCCCGAAATATCCCAAGTGTTGCTTTAAAACGGGACGTTAATATAGCTAAACTTCGCCGCTTTGCCTAGATGATAAATTAGTAAGCAGTGACAATGGTGTGTGTTGAAAGTTATGCATTGGACCACAACGTGAAAACTATTAACATTTGTGCCATACACCCTTAGAGGAGAAGCGATTGCTATAAAAGAATCGATATCTGTACCAGCGATTTGTCAGCATTTTTGAGTACAAGGGCCAGCAAGAAAAAGTCCGATGATTTGCATTTAGCCCCGGCAACAACTGATTATCTCGCTCCTCGACGGAGTGAAAATGATCTCTCTCGTAAATTCGGCCGGCCGCCATTCTCGCTGAAAGATTTAGAACTCTGCACCGTGTTTCTAGGATATTCTCCCGGCTTTTTAGAACTTGAAAAATCCCTTCTGGGATTATTTTCGAAGTTCTATCTTCGTGTATGAATGGCGATGTTAGGGTAATGCACGGATCCGAAGTTTGCAAATGGTGTTTCGTGAGTTGTGACAGAGTAATAAAGTTTGTCGCCATCAATTTGGGATGAAAACGATTTTTGGGATCTTGTTGCTTTTCATCTCTGCCTTTAAAATTTGATTACCATTCGGAGGTGTTTTATGCCGACGGATTCATTTCACAAATAACAATGGATTTGCAGGGCGTCTTTTTCGACAGCGATTAATTTTTCACTCCTTTTCCTTTTTTAAAAAAAATTGATTTGTGATTTTATAAATGCATCAAATGACAACCCGGTATACGAAGTTCGAAAGTCGATCACGTGATAGTTTTGGTGTTGTTGCTATGGATATTCAGTTGAAATGCAAAATAATAATACTGATAATAGTGTTTAAAACATGCTTTTATTACTGTTTTACTATTAAAAGAAAAACATAAGCACTGAAAACTGTATTACGAAAAAGTTAGAGTTTTAATAATAATTAATAATAATAGAATTTTAATAATAATTAATTTAAATTCTCAGTAATAATTTCAGAATTCTTTTCTTGCGTTATAGATTGTGTTTAATTTCTTTAAAGTGCTGGTTTCAGACTTCACGCTTTTACAGTTTTGCTTTTATTCCTTTGTTTTCAATTTTTAGTGCATCAATAAAGATTAAGAGGATTTTTAAAAACTTTTTTTTATTTTTTATTATTTTCTGCCTTTAGTCTTTAGCATAATTATAAATATCACTTAATCTTCGAATAATTTATTTTATTTATTTACTAGATAGGATCTCTCCGACAGAATCAAAATTTAATGAAGTCAGTAGGTTGATTATAAATATGATCTATTTTTCTTAAATTATCGAAACTTTTAGAGCTCTGGATCCTCAAAAAGTCATTAGGAAATTGTTCATAAGCGAAGTAAATAAAAGCATGTAAAAAGTTTATCTTAACTGATTGTCATCAATTCTTCAAGCATTTTACAAATGTCAACTAAAAGTTTTGTTTCATATTTCCCTGTGTTGCAACACATTACTAAACGATAGGTGCGATGAAAATGAGAGATGCCTGGCATTTTTAAGCAACATTATTAAACATCTTGCTTTTTTACTACTTCAATAAAATTCATTCTATAGATTTTTTTTTGTAATCTGGTCTCGCTGAAAAATTTTTAAAACTTTTTCTTTGTCAAGAAAAACTGAACATCTATTTCAGTTTATTTAAGGGTTAAAAATAAAATAGTAATACTTCTAAAATAGTGGCGTATGTAAGGCAAGTAGTATGTAGAGGAAGAGTAGTAGTTATCTGGCAAAATATGTTTTTATAGATCCATTTGTCATTTGTGGTTTAGCAAGCATTAATGGTACTTGTATGTGACATTATTTATTCGTCTCCTCTTAACCTGTGTCTTTAAAATATGATATAATCTCCGTAACATTTCGCCTCCATCGCGCTTCCTAAGACTGGCATTGAGGGCATTTACTATCCCTTTACCCCTCCCCCTTTCAACGTTTTGCTACTGCTCAGAAGAAAAAAAATTTATACAAATACAAATAATTACGAAGTGATTTTTCAAAGCTCCTTTTTTAACCCTTTCGCCGTCCTCTCCTGTCTGCGAAAATTTCTGTTTTTTCTCTGCTTTTCTTCGCATTAAAACAAATAAAAATAAAAACTCAAAAAAATAAATAAGTATATATGCCGGCGTCCTGGCATAGGGGTAGCGCGCTGGGCGTCCCAGGTTCTAGTTCCGGTTCGGGCGTGGCTGTTCTTCCTCTGTGTTCTATCTGTGAGGTGTGTGAATGTGCCCAGCTGTAAAAAGGGGCTATGCAAGCGAATGTGACGCAGGAAGAGCTAAGTCATACTCTTGTCCCTAGTTGGCGCTACTGAAAAAACAACAGACGCTCACTCGGCTTAAATCGCTGACAGCGGGCTTGTAGAGTGCCATAAGTCACAACACAGCATCAACATATATATATATATATATATATATATATATATATATATATATATATATATATATATATATATATATATATATATATATATATATATATATATTAAAGAATTAATATGTAAACATCCAAGGGAATTTTTATTTGATTATAAACACTATAAACTTGTTTATTTTCTGGGCATCAAAACCACAACGATGCATGCTTTAAAAATTTTAAAATAAGTTTGAAAGCATTCTGTATATCTGATGCTTGCGTTCAAATTAGTGTAATAAAGAAGTTGTCTAAGAAAATAATGTGTTTAAAATATCATTTTAGTTGATATTTAGCTTTCCAGTTATCTTTCTTCCAGCGAAGGCTATTTAAATTATTGAAAATGAAAACTGTAAATGGGTCAAAGATCAAGAATTACATAGAATGGAAGTAACAGATGAAAAGATTTGCAAAGTGCATAAACATCCGGATGTAAAAAAATGATACCATTAATTATTCTTAGTTTTTTATTATTTGTTCTGAGCCCAATGATATGTGGATTCTATATTTTACAATTTTAAAGCAGTGACAGATTAAAATTTTGTATTCAATTTTGCATTTATTTTCTCTATTATGATACATACATGCAGCCCGTGAATGTGATAGTGCTTTTCATTATAAAAAGAAGATTGCTATAATTTATTTCAATTACAAACACTGGCATCATGAAATACATAGCACTGTATTTAGAATGTGCATATACCTACAGTTAGACTGGCATATTATTACATAGACAATATATCCTTAAAAATTTTACTCGTATTCTCAAAGACGTATGCACTATCCTATTAACTATTTAGGAAGTGCGTCAAGTCTTTCGAATATTTTCACTGCTGCGTAAACACCCGGATGTGAAAAATGGCACCATCACCCAAAAGTAATGGGCGAAGCATTAAATGCTAAGTACATGAGCGACTTAGAGCCCAGTTTACGAACTGACACCTTCTTGTTTTGAATTTAACGCTGCGGCGCCGAAAACCATTAATCAACCTTTTCGCTGACTCCCCTTTCCCTTCCCATCCCTTGGAACATCTACGCTCCAATGGCGGCAGTGAAAAGTCAAACTAAGAATTTCTGATGCGGAAAATGCGATTGTCTTTACACCATTCCCCTCCAGGACCCCCCTTCTTCACCCAACCCCACCAACGCGTGGGTCTCATTATGTCTGCAGACACAATCTGATGTCGTCACTGGTAGAACTCATCCCCCCCCACACTTGCATCCTTCCAAAGTCTTCCCCCTACCCGTGCCGTCTATCCAGAGCAATGTATTCCCTCCCGAGCAAGGGAAGAAGTGAGTCAGCGCTTAAGTGGATTAGGAGACTCTGTTGTGGAGATTAGTTGACTTTGGGTAGCGAGACTCGCTGCGAATGGCTTCTGCCGCAGATTAAGCGTTCGCTCCTAATAGGTGTGTGGAAAGACAGCTCGTTGTGGTTCTGCCTGCATGGTTAGTTAAAGTATTCCCAGGGGTAATTAAGAATATTTGTCAATGGTGCAGAAATATAATAAGCTGTAAAAACTAACACTTTTCCATTTAAGATGTTTCCAAATATAATGCAATTGGTCCTAAGCTAGATCATATTCTATATTTGTCTTTGGGATGCGTTAATTGAATCATCACCCTTTGGCTCTTAACGCAGCGGTTTCTGAAGAATTGCTTGGGGTCGAGATGTTCAAAGGAAAGAGACTGAATTTCTTTTCTTTATTTGATAGAATTAAGCACTTAAAACTCTTTTCGATGTGTATCCTTATAGGGCATTTCCTTCAGGTGCAGAGGACGTCATTATCAAACAGTATTTTAATTGTGTAATCATAACAGAAGTGGGTGAAAGGCATAGTATACCCCCTCCCCATATATCATAAGTGGTTAAAAATTGTAAATGATTTTCGGACGCGACATTATTTTTTTACCAACTGAATGTAATATACTTTAAGACATCACATAAACGCACTAACGTTTTGGTCCCATAGTACTTCTCAAGACTGGTGAATTTATAATCTACACTACTCTTGGCTCCTGTTCGCAAACCACTGGATAAACGGATGATGTAAGTGGAATGAAGCCAGGAGTCTGCTAGGATCTTTATCCGAGACGTTATATTTATGTTGATATATAAATACCGTTATATCAAGGATCGAAAGTGATCTCATTCAACCCTAGTCTAGTTAAGTCACTTCTTATTTACTCTCTTTTAAATACACTCTTCTCCCCATATTCTATATTATGTCTTTTTTTCCTTTATCCTTAAAGCTGCGACAGATCTCTTTGAGGAGCTATCATAACATCATAAGTTTTTTGTTTCACTTGGACGGCTATTTCTCTCGAGTATTGGAGATAGTAGCGGGTTCTAGGTGGATCCCAGTTTATAATCATTCAGCAGATTGCCTTCTAATAAGCTAATATACTTCGGATTAAGAGTTTGAATCGCATTTCGAGGCTTGGCTTTAATGTTGATTATTGGTCTTGAAGGAGAGCAAAAGGATGTAAGTCCTGGCAAGTGCTAATACTTCTTAGATTCCCCCGCTGGTCTGTATAATGGAGAGTGGCTGTAGGATTTAGATTCTGTTAAATGCCTTGCTTGAATGCCTTAAGTAGACCCTAAAGGGCTCATCCAGTAAATATTTTTTTAATTTTAGAAAAAAATTCATCAGCTGTTATTTCCATTGCACATTCAATCTCACAAATGGAACGCAACTGTCTGGGAACTGATAGATGAAATAGCTCAGAATTTCTAGTGCTAAGAAGGAACGCTACTTCACTCTATGGAGGAATGAATAACTGCTAAGTACTTACCTTCTGCAAGTTTTACTCTCCAAAACTACAGTAGTCCATAAAAGAAGGATACAAAAATACACTACATTAATAATCCGCTGTGTTTTTAGCAGTATTGTTTTGATCATTCTCAAATTTGTTGTCGCGGCATTCTAAATTATGCCTTCTGTACTGGAGCTGGTCATAAAAACTTTTCATCTACTGCGCAAGGAAAGTAGTTGAATTACTAATCCGAAGATTTCTTCCATTAAAGTGTTTCTCTTGTAAGTAGGGAATGAAATTATTGAAAGAAAAAAATTTCTTGAAGCCAAACGTATTGCTGTTATTCGAATAGGTCATGCATCGGCAATATTAAATATTTGTAATAAATGTACATATGAATTCCTGAAATGTCTTAAATCAAGATGACTACTGGACAGTTATCGTTAATTTGAATTCAAGGAAGAATGTAATCACTTTTACAATTACAAAATTCCTGCACGTGACTCCGTTTGATAGGTTTAAGCACTAGCTCTTTAAGATGATTATGACGTTAGTTAAGATGTGTAAATAAGCATTACATCAGTCTGAGTTCGAAGTTAAATAGGCCAAAAACTTGCAAGCACTTCATCAAAATATTGATGTTAATGTAACAGCAACCGAAATACATCGGACTTTCGCCCTTTCTTTTCAACGATGGGAAAAACAACAAACACTGAGGCTTTTAACGAATGTCGCCGATTAAGTCGTTCTGCGAAAGAGAAGAAGGAAAGGAGTTTGAAGATAATTTGATTAAATGGCACAGAAAAGAGAACTCAATTATGTGCCTACTAAATGCGAATTGCGTCGTCAGAGAAAGAAAAAAAAAAAATATTTTTCAGATTTTTTATTTCTCTTTTTTTCCCCGCTTTCTCGTTCGGTAGCTCGGAATATTATTATTTCAGTCGTGTTAGCAATTAATTTTGATGCTATAATTCGTGGAATCAAGTTTTATGTAATCAATGTTTTTTGTTGTTGTTGACAAGGATAACTTTCTTTCGTAATCGATAATGATCATGGAATACACTTCTTTCAGACTTTATATCAAAATTGCGTTTTAAATTCAAATCGATATTACATGCATTTATTCAACATGAATTGTTATGAATTTATAAATATGGAATATTGTAAAGAAAACTTTTCACTCATTTGTAAATGTGCTGGAGAAATTTTAGTTGTGTGTTAGCGTTGAAAATACTCTATTTTGATGTTCTGAGAAATTTATCATCAGTTAATTACAATTCTAAATTAAAAACTGAATAAAAACTAACCTATTTAATAACTATTATTTTCAGTGAGAACTATTTAACTAAACCTATGATTAAAAAAATATAGTAATTGAAAAATCATAAAAGCTTGCAGTTATTAATGCACTAAAACATAGAAAATTATTTCTAATAAAAAAAAACTAAGATTGAAAATCAAAACGTAAAATCATGAGGCTCTGAAAAATAAATAATAAGGAAATTTAGCTACGTTGAGTATCATTAGGGAGAAAATCCTAAACGTCCATTAATATTGAAAAATATATTATAAACTTGATAAAACTCAAAATTACGAATGATTTAAACTGGATACAAAAGTACTTTTATTTGCTCTTCGCACATTCATTTTTACGATTTGACCCCCACAATTTTTAATAAAATTATTATTAGTAGTATTATTTACTTTTTAATTTTCTAACAAAACTTATTTTCTTACATTCTTCTTCATATTTTCTATACAAATAATAGTTTCTACTTGTTGCAACTTCTGAAATAAGAAGAAAAAAAAATTCCCTAAATTCTTCTCAAATGGGCATCTAAGAAGTACCCTATGTACTCTGAAGAATAAATGTACAGTTCAAATTTGAATTTTAAACAATTGGTATGCCATATTTCTAAGGAAATTTTTTTAAAAAACACTTTCAAGCAAAAGATAGTTAATTTGAGTATATTAAGTAACATTTTTGAACCAACGGTTATAAACTTTGGAAAATGAATTTTCTGCCTTTTTATAATCTTACAGAAATATTTCTTACCCATCAGTTTATTATTTATTCTCAATTTCAATGATGATAAAATTTCTGCTGCCACCTTCCTCGCTAGAATCGCCAGATAGTGTTGAAATAAAGTAACAGAGAGATTCATTCATACGCACGCATTGAAATATGGCACAAAAGTTAATAAACTTCTGTACAATAATAAATGTTTTTAAGTAATGGTTTTTAAGGAGTTTTTTATGGTTTATAGTTTATTAACGTTTTCTTTTTAAAAAAATTACAGTATTCTGCCCTTAAATTTGAAGATTCATGGTGCAAAAATCATTGAAAACATTTTATGGGGTAGGCTTAGGGATTTAGAAGCAACGCATTTCGCCCATAGTTACTACTTGGGTAACTGATGCTTGGTTAGAAAGATCTTCCGAAAATCTTTATTAAAAATTTATCAAAATTTTAAGTAATGAACTTCAAAGCATATTATTAACAAAAAAAAATCATTATTACCTTACCTTTAATTTTAAAAAGTAAACATTGGCTTTTTAGTACTAATTTGTTTTTCTTCATTTTAATAAATTTTCGAAATTAGGAGTAAAGACATCTCGAAGCAACATTTATCTTTTCCAAAACCACACACAATATAATTGCTGAAATTTTTTAATAGATTCCATGTGGCTAAACACAAATATTAGGTTTTCCGATACTTCACTTATCATATTTTGGAGCATTTGATTTAAGTATAATAGTGTTTTTAAGCGGGCATTATTTCTGTAGATTGTGTGGTATAAAAATCATTATATGCTGAATGCAATGGCTCTTGCAAACAAACTAAGAGAAAACAGGGAAACTACTGAAATATTTACCATGCTATCGTAGTTGGGATTTATGGCTCAAAATTCTTGATTTTTCATCAGGCTGGAAACAAAGCAAAAGTATTAAGGACATAAAATAAAAGTTTACAAACGTTTCCAGTTTTTTTTTAAAAAATATGTTGCTAAACAAACAGTAGATGCTTATTTATTTACAAAATTATTAATTATCAGAAATTATTAATTATTATTAAATTTTTACAAAAGCATTACAATTACATTAAGCGGGAACAATAATGTACCTTAAATATTTAATATTGTATTGGTTTCTCTTCAAGAATTCTAATATAATATCCAATTCATATATCATCTAAAACTGGGAATAAAAATCATGTATCCTTTTTTTTTTTTTTTTTTTTTTTTTTTTGCATTTCTAGGCCGTGTATAAATTCTTAATTTTGTGTCTCAACAGCAAGAAAAAAATAATAAATTAAAAGTGTATACGACAGGAACGCTCTTAATGCTTTGTCGGAATCAGGCCAAGTAGCAAGGGAGATGAAATGATTTGATTGGTGGAGGAAATGATGCTTGCCTAGAGGCAAAAATATTTGAAAAGAGAAAACAATTGAATGACATTTCCTCGTAAAAATTATAAGACCTTCTCCTTCCATATATTCGAGACTTAAGTATTCCTCTTCACTATCTAAGTTAAATGCGATTCTTTCTTTTTTTAACTCTGAGCTTTTTTAAAACTAAAGCTTTCTTTTTGAACTTAGAATTGCTAAGCAGCTTTATAGTGAATGAGTTACTATAATAGTTACTAAAAGACCTTAATCTGTAAAAAATAGTTTTAAAAAGTTAAATTAATTTTTTAATTAAAATTGAATTTAAATAAAACTAAAACTTAAACTAGAGTATCTAAATAAATTAGTTCTGTTTCAAGAGCAGCTACTATTAAATTTTTGACAGCATTTTTATGCACGACACATGCTATATTTTTATTGCTTTCTATATTTTTACTATAAAAAATATATTTTATTATATGCATTATATTTTTACATGTATTATATATACAAATTTTACATATAATTTACATGTAATATTAAAGTTTATTATAACATTATATAAACTTCTATTCCATACGAGTGAAGTTGAGGAGAAAAATGATTTACTGATATTATCGTATTTATATTAATGAAATATAAATTAAATAAATGAATGAAAAATACATAAAAGTTCTTTTAAAAATGCATAATAAAAGTCTGGGTTTTTTAAAATAAAAAAAAAAACGTTTTTATTGAATTTCTGAAAATTTAAGAAGTGTTAAACATCTTTTTCGTAAATGAGCTGCCATCTTATGTTCCCAGAAGCTGAATATGAAAAAAGCAGTGTAGTTTTCTTAAAATTTTAAACACGTTAATTACTCTTATTTTAAGTGAATTGACTCCATTAAAATTTTAAAGAGTATTTTTATTTTTGGCATGTGAAATATTTCTCAAAACAGAAGAACCAACATTTTATCAGGATTTCAGTCCTATTTCACTCACAGCATTTCGAGTTCACTTTCCTGTGCTCATCGCGACTTCTGTTCTCTTACACATATTTTGTAGCCATGCGGGACTCATTTGCGGTTTCAGCTGCATTTCCGTCCTTCTTCGACGCCACGCTCAAAAGAGCGGTCAATTTCAGAGACGGAATTATTGATATGCTTCCCATGAAGCCGTGCATCAAAATGTGCGGGTCGCTTGGATTTGCATTCCAGGAATTTGTGATCCAAAATTAGATTGGGGACGTGTAAGCTATTGTTTATGCTAACATTTTACCTAGAAGACTTCGTTCATTAATTTACTTTTCGCGAAATATTGAATTATTTTAATGTTTGGATAACATTTAGAAAAATTTAAATTTAAAATTTGCACCGTAAATTTTAAATTCAAGTATTTAAATAACAGGAGAGTTATTTTATTTTCAAATGGGCATTTCAGTGCCTAAACTTCTAACAGAAATCAATTATTCAAGAAAGATTTGAAGTCATACAACAACAGGGAGTCGTCGTGCGATGAGAATGCGATTACTTCGTTGTACCAGTTTGGTTTAATGAAATTAAAATCAGGGAGTGGTGAATCCTTTAAATTTTAGTTGTATTGAGGATAAAAAAAGAAGCCAGCACTCCACTATTCAAAGTGATGACATTTGAAAATAAGGTAAATTACTTGACATGGTGGAGTCACAAGTTCATATACATGGTGGGGTCTGAAATCTGTGATTTTTTAATCACAGATAGCAGCAAAATATTCACGACTGTGTTAGTAAGTAAAAGGTTTCTAATTCGGTTTCAAAATAACATAAAATAATTAATTTTATATTTAATTAAAGAATATTGGATATTTAATATCAAATTGAATTACGTAATCAATAGCTAAATAAATCATTTAATAGTAAATTAAATTACGTATTCAACAGCTAAATCAGTCATTTAATAGAAAATTAAATATCTAATAGCAGATTAAATTATAATAAATAAATCACTTGCAATAACTATCTACTGGTATGGTGCCGGCAAGTAAGAATGTTCCTATGTAACGAAGAATAATAATGGAAAATGAAGATTTAAGAACTTAATCTCAAATGAAATGTAATACCGTACTGATAATCAAAATAAACTTTTACATCGTTATTTAAATCCTATAAAAATTATTACCAAACAAAGTGAAAATTATTTAAAACTTATAATTAAAATTGATTATTTATTAATATTCCATGCAAATTAAATAAAAAGTAAATTAATTAAATGAACGCCAAATGAAAATCAATAATTAATCAAATCAAAAGTTAAAGAACATTTTGAAATAGAATTTCAATTGTTCATAAATAATAAAATTCAGAAAATTCAAAAATAATTATAGCTGTTATTATTCGAGGAATAAATAAATATTTGTATAAAGTAAAATTTATAAACCTTGATAAAAATTATAATATTAATGCAGAAATTTTTTTCAATTAAAAAGAATTTTTAGAGAATATTTTATTTGAAAAATTTAAACGGACGATTTTTTTAATAAAATAATCATTAACAATTCTTATTTCCTGAAACTAAACCAAACATAAGTCATTTCAAAAACAAAGGGGAAAACACAAAGAAGACTTCACACACCAAAAAATTCATGTAATCTGTTTGACATTCTAATGACTTAAAAATATTTCTCCAAAAACGAATTAGAAGGTAATATTAAAAAAAAAAATACTTACTTTCAAAACAAAAATTTCAGCACTAACATTAAATTTCAAAATACTAAAATAATTTCAGTTAGACTTTCAAAACATGAAAGTTAAATGAACTTAAAATTGTCTTTAACTCTACAGTCAATTGTTCCCTCCCTTTCAAAATTTCTGCTAGGCTGTGAGAGTCACACATATATTCTTTAACATATATTTTAATACCTGTTTGAGCAATGACGGGACCTTTTCTGACTTCAAACTCCCAAATCTAACATCGTACCATGCAATTGAATGGGTAACCATTTGCAAGTCCACTCAAAAATTTACAACGATAGTGAGTCGAATTCACACGTCCTGAAATCCTACAAGACCTCTCACCCAATAGCTCATGCAACTCAAATCATATTCGAAATACATAAAAATATTCATCTTGGATGGAGAAAGGCACAAGTTGATCATAAAGGTAATAAAACTGTTGACAGTTCTGCCAAATAAACTTACTTAGAAGCTATCCTAATCCAGAATTTTTGCACGCCCCCCCCCTCCCTCCCAGCAGTTACTTTAAGAAAGAACTAATTCAACTGTATTTCAATGAATGGCAAAGGGAATGGGATTCAAAAGTAAAAGTCCGTCTCGTCTTTCAGAAAGTGTGTCTAATGCAATAGAGCGGTAGACAAATATGATCATATTCGCATCAGGACACGATTCTTCCCCAACGTTATTTGAATGGTTTAACCCGAGCATTACAAATAAATGCGAATGCGGTTGAACTAGGTATACTCTGCATTTTACAACCACCTGACCCCCATGCAGTTTCCTTTATTCTTAGAAAACCAGCATCGAAATGAAGCCCCGTTCCAACGACCTGTGCGAGTCTGGAGATAGGCACACTTTCCCCTCTTTTCCCTGTCTTGTGGTTTACCAGGGTCCATTGATGTCTGTTTATTTTACCGAAAATTTGCGGGAAGCTTCTGACCAAGGTCCACAGGCGACGATGGGCATAGAATGGGTCAGTTGGAAGATTTACGACCCTATCCGTAAAAGATACAGGTCGTTGGAAAGGGGCTTTAAAGCATCGTTCCGACGGCCTATGACCTTTACAGATAGGGTCATAAATATGCCAACTGACCCATTGTTGGACCAACTCCGCCTGTGGACGCGATCCGGAGCTGCCCGCAAATTGTCGGTAAAATGAACAGACATCAAAGGACCTCAGAAAACCACAAGAGAGGGGAAAGAGGGAAAAGTGTGCAGAACTTAAGGCGAGAACAGGTTGTTGGAACGCGGCTTAGGACGAAGTTCATTTGTAGAATTGGAAGAGTTTCTCTGCAGTCGTCTCAACATCTGGTGTCACTTTCTTCACTTGAATGGGCGCCTCCATTAAAAGTGAATTCTAAAAGATCACTTGATAATTTCATTCAAGACCCAGTGATACTTTCAAGAATTGTTTCTTTTTATTCCTTTTTTATGAATAAATTTTCATATTTAAATTCCACCTTATGAGTCGTCATTTGCACTTGAATAAGGACTTTACTTTGTATTTCTCTGGTTCCAAATTTACGAAATATTTGTTTAAACTTCATATTCTATTTATGCTGATACATTGTTTTAGATTATTTATAGCTATTCTGTATATTTTGTGCTTTGTTTTTCGACATTTTTTTTTATCCACAATTTTTTTAAAAATCTATAAATTAAAAATCTATTTTTATGAAACTGTATTAATTCCCATATTACATTTAAATTCTTTCAATATCAAAGATTTGACCTCTGATCCCGTACCTTTTTTCTTTTTTTTTCCTTCTCCCCAAAGATCCAATGAGGTCATGTTTTTCTGTTATTAATTTACTTCAATTGCAGCTCTAATAAAGCTCTTCTTAAAAAAACACGACAGATGTCGATATCTCATCTGATATTTTCTCCAAAAGACACCATTCACTTCTTCCTCCCATGTTTCTGTATTCTTACTGATTAAGTCTTTTCAGGAATCTAGATGCAGTAGTAGTGTGCACTTAATCTGATTTCTTCATTCTTCAACTCTCAGACATGCACCTTGTATTCACTGAAATCTCACCAGCAACATTTTAGATGAACCTCTCTCTATATGGGAAGGGGTCATCGTGATCGCCATGGAGGATATTACATATTGACCACAAAGATCAATGTATTGTAGGACTGATTATTTAGTTCCTAAGCAGATGGGGGTATTTCCTTGTGGTTATGCTCATCAACGTTGAGTTTATCCATTCTGTTGCAGGAACATAGAAGTAGTGACCTCACCTCCTCACTTTTCTAAAATGCAACTACATATTGTTTTTTTTTCCAGTGGCAAGTTTTCTATATTTTCTAGCGTTTTAAAGTTTGTTGATAGCATAAATGTATGAATATGTATTTTTGATTTATTACGCTTAATGGAAAATTCAACTGGTCCCATATTATTTTCAGAATTCCAAAATAATGTGAACAAATTTAGAAAATTCAAATTTTTTTATCAACAGTTTTCAAACAAATCCAAGTTTTTCTATATCGATTTTTTTTAAATGTGTTCCTTCGCATTTAAAACATGATTTACAAAACATCTGAAACTCTAAATTATTCTAGACTCTTGTACCGGATTTAAGTAAAGGTTGGTTAGTTTGTCGATTTTAATGGCGAAAGAACCAGATATGATTATACTACGCCAAACATATGGTAGATATAAAAGTATATTTAAAAAGCCTAAATTTTTTAATGAAATAATTAAAAGTATATTTAAAATGGATACTAAGAGCCATTTCGGCAAAGTTGAAAAAGATGCAATACAAAAATAAAATTCACGTAGTCAAAATGGATAGAATTCATAAACATAAAATGAATCAAAGTGCCAAAACAAGAAATAAAGTTTTCTGCCAAATAACTTGAAAGAAGGGAAAATCATTTTAAAGACAGCATGTAAGGTTTAACAACACGTATTTGCCACCACAAATATTTTATAATATACTATTATAAAATATTTTAAGATCCTCCTATCCAAAGTCTTTGTTCAAGAGGCGCCCTATCCGGACAGTAGAATTGGCATTCAGTTGTGATAGCTGATCGGGCGCAGAAAGCGTTTCCCATGGGTGGTGTCGTGTGGATTATTGTGAATAATATCTTCAGTTTCAGGTGATACACTTTCTTTCGCATTACTATCTATAGAGACATGGCCAATGGGCATGTTTTCCGTATTTGCAATGAGAGATAGTAATACAACAGGTTTTTCAGAGATTCTTATAGCCTGTTATCTGTTTGTGTAGAAAGAAGAGATTTATAGACCTGCACTGAAAATGAACTTAAAATTTGTAACGATGAAATTTCTCAAAATTTAGATGGTATCTTTACATTTTCATAGTTGTGTTCTATCTTTGAATTAGATTCCTTTTTGTGCCTTTTCTTCTCTTTTTTTCCCCCTTTGAAAAAGCCATTGAGATCCTAAGCTTCATGAAAATTGAGAAGTGTGGAAAGAATGGAAGTTATTTCATTAATGGGGGTCACAAGATTTGACAGGTTTTTCGGTACCATATAAGAACAAAGATGATTGAATTGTGGTGTTGTCGGAATGTTTGGAAATAGAAACAACAAAATAAATGTTTTTGAGTGGGTGGCTTAACAGATGATTCTTTTAAACAGAAGAAACATAATTATTCAGAAACGTTGGAATTTGCGATTTTACTGGTTTTTTTTTTTGTTTGTTTTGCTTTGAAATACAAAATTTTACTTTTAATTTTTAAGGAAAGTATTTCCTTTTCCTGTGTCCATGCGAAATAGTCTCGGGAAAACTAAGTGCGGTCCCCTTTGCAGTTTACTCACTTTTCTATAACAGAGCAAGCAGTACTTTCATGTACGATTGCTGCACAGATTGCGCAAGTCATTGTCCGAGGCAAGAAGTTTTCGCATGCCCGAAACGTTTGCATTTGAAATAGCGGAGAGGGTTTGGCATATATGCTCTGACAGGATGACGCATATAACCACCTTTAACTTTTGTAATTTGACAGAATTGAAAGTAATAACAGATGTTTACTAATTGGGATCTCGCCATCTCTCCAAATAGAAATTTGCCGCACTCTCTGATTGCTTCATTCTGCAGTTATTTTTTCCGGTATTCTCGTTTAATAATTTTCCACCGGGCATAACTCCTTTGGAAGAATTGAAAGTGGCCCGTGGAGTAACAGTAATTGATATCTTTGATAGAGATTTAATTTTTTAAATTCATGCTGCCTGTTTTTAGGAGCCGACATCAACCAACAGAACGATTTTTTCGATTGATTTGACTTCACCCAGTGAACTGAAATTGCTTTTACCACAAAGAACGGTCATATGCCATGGAAAGTTTCTGAAGTTGAATTCCTATGAATAATATAAAAGGCAGCAAACTTGTTCGATTTCGTGGATTCTATATTTATAGATTTATTTAGTTCAATTTATTGCCCACTTAATGGAGCACATTTGTGTTTTGCCCATACGACAATGAAAGTACGACAGTGACAGTAATTGTCTACCGCAGAGCCCAACAATGGAAGGGTTTGGATATCCCATCCTCGACGCTTACCTTATTGCTAACTGGCACATCTATGTTACCTCTGGAGATAGTGACCCCCTTCGTTTGAATCTTAAAAGACTAGCCACTCAGCCGTGTAGCTAACAGCCGATTAATACACCGAGGATCACGGTACACTACCCACATAATGGGCCGCCGCGCACGACCAACACGTGGATCTTTTGGCTCACCATGAGAAACAGGAAACAAACGGGCCTCTCACGGAGAGCTCCCTCACTTGCCGTCGAAGGAGAGACGAAAGAAAACAAAAAGCACCCTAGCCAAAAGGTGGAGAGTCTGGAAAGCAAGGCAGATCATTCGAGCACCTCGGGATCATGAAGGCCGTCACACCTAAAGGAGATGTGCTACAGATGGGGAGTTAAGTAGAGATAGAATGATTTATAATCGACAATAAATCTTCAAGAAAGCACAAGCGAGAAAAAAGGAAAATAAATACAATTGAAAGAATATTTAATGTTATATTTCCCATGTCTTTCCTTTTTTAGTCTTAATAAATTATATTTCAATATTTAATATGATAACAATTATAATATAGAGAAATTGACACACTGACTGTTGTGTAGAATACAATAGTTATTTATCCTCTAGAGATGACCAAAGTTATTTTTCTCGGGAAAACCTATTATATACTTTTATAGCTATTATTTATATATTTATTTGAGGGTATTTCGGTAATACCATCTTTTACATGAATTTGCAAATATAAATACCAAATTATTTATGTAAAGTTTACTATTAACACAGATAAATTAAATTAATCGTAGCAACTAGACAAGATGTGATTACTATTATTAAACAAACTGGTTATAGTGATTAAAAATATACGAAATGGTCTTACTTTAAAACGTCCGGAATACAAATGCATGGATTTTAGAAGCATTTTCTAAAAATTCTGAGTCGTGGACACGCTTAATGTGTCCTCGTTTCTAGAGCAATCACGGATTTTCTCAAAAATTAATTTTAAAATACAAAAACAAGTATTAAAACTACGTTACAGTTTTTTTTTTTTTTTTTTAAAGAAACAGATCTAAATATCAATATGAGTGAGGAGAAAAAAATGTCTCGATCCGATTCGAACGTTTCGCAATAGAATCCGCAGCAATCCGAAGCCTTAAGAATTTTTTTTTTCAGCACATCAACAAAGGAACCACCTGCGTTCCAAAAAGGAAACATCTGTGAAATACGACTGGATAGAAAAACATAATCGAAGTTTATATTTATTCTGCGAGACAGAGGAAATGGAATATACTCTACAACCAAAACGAAATTGTTTTCAGAACAATTCACCTTCTTACACCAGAAGAATATATATGATATGGATTTCAGGGAATTTCTTTTTCCCGAGATAAAAGCGAAAAAAGTGTTTTCTTCGAAACATAAACATTGTTATTTCACGCCCAATTCGAAATTTTATTTTTTTTCGATATATTTTGATAAAACAAAACATACTTTCCGCCCCGTTCATAGTGCGCATAAGCATTCTGGATCTCATTGATCAATTTTGAGGAATGCTATAGCTGGATGTCGGACGTGCGAAGTAAGTCTTCGAAAGACTTGCGATAGCATTTTGCTCGGTGTTTTAGCTAAGCATGCTTGATGTCTATAAAATCGGAACATTGATTTCTTGTTTGGAGATATGTTGAGGGTTAGAATATGCCATTTTGTAGAGTTTCCGTTGCTCTTATGGATAGATCTATTAGATCGCTTCGACGATTGATCTCGTTTCTTTTTAAGTTGGATTTTTTATAGCCATAATTCTAGAGATAAACTATGATTCCAACTTTGTTTGCCTGATTTGCTATCTTTCTACAAGTGAAAGAGAGACGAACTGAAGTTCGTAAAACATTTTAGATTTGGTGCCTATATATCTATGGATTCTTGTATATGCAACTGACACGTTTCTAATTTAACGGTAGAAAGACGTATCACGCACGTCGAGATGGCTTTTATCATAGAATCGCCGATGATGTAGACGTCAACAGGCAGTTGCCATAGATTCAAAAATGACGTTTCTGATCCACCGTTTGAGATTGTTTGCAGGAATAAAGTTTACACGAGCACAGTCTTAAATCAAAAATTATTTCGTTTAAAAGATATAAATCTTTTTCAGATTTCTATAAGGTATCAGAAACTTTGCGTGGCCTCGTCACGAACTACAGTGGATTACTTTGGTACCTGTGAATTATTATCGGTCCCATATTAAGCAACAGAAAGGGCTTAATATGGAAAATGTTGCCATTATAAATTTTGTTTCTTTTCCTCGTTTCAGTTCTTAAAGTTCATTTATAGAAGAGGCAACTATTTTTAATATCGCACCTTCGACATTCATTGAAAATACTGGCATCTAGACATTAAAGAGCGTAACTGATAGGACAGATACAAATAAATGTAAACGCGAAGTGATTCAAGAAATGCACCTGTGTAAAGGCAGTTTGAAATGAAATCCCTTCAGGTGTCAATTGCACAACGCATTGAATATTTAAATGTATTACGTACATTCACTTGTTCACCAGTCTAACATGTGAGATAAACGCATTTTTTTTTCGTACGTTTCGAAATAAATAAATAATGGATTTATTCATTTTTTTTGAAAATAAGATCACTAATTTCGGATAAGAAAAATCCAGATCAGGATCTAAAATTATATAAAAGAATCTAAAATTGTACTGTAAGTACTTTAGGAAATACTCATTTGGAATCGTGCGGCAATCCAGTTGAACAACGATAGATGTGGTAATATAAAATGGGATTCAGAAGCAGTAAGTAACTATTGGAGTAATTAAAAACTAAATTTTCAAATATCTTGTAATGATAGACGATGCATGCTTTACTAGCTGTAATAGGAGTTATTATATTTCTGACAATCTGTAATGTACAGTTTATTAGATGTAACCTTTTCTTTTATTTAATTCGCTAACAAGGCTCTCCTTTTTTTTTATTTCCGATCAAATATCAAAATGGATCAAATCCGATGGATCAAAATAGGTCCATCATTTTTTAGAAGTGGGATATTAAAATATTCTGAGAATATAGTAGATTTATTTAAGGAGATATATTCATTAGCTTATCAGGTAAAATCTGATGTATTCATTCATTTGATTCATTAATAATTAATACACAATTCAAGATTCTCTGTTATGTTTTGTGATGATAATTCAAAACATCTGAGCATTTTGTTTCATTGGAAAGCGGAACCCTTTTTCATGAATCAGATGTCACTTGATGACATATAATTAACTGAAATAATATTAAATTAAATGAATCACATAATGCAGCTAGATATTTATTGATATTCTTTGAGATTGCTGATGTTCATTAGAGATGGCGAATCTTATCAGAATCTGAATTTTTACTAGATGACTTAGAAACTCCCGAATTTGTGGTGAGTGCACTTCCAACGGCATTGGGGAGATGCTTATACTTATCGTGGCGAAAAAAAGGTTGGTAAGAGATTCGAAATACTTTTGGTTTCGTTCTTGGTACTCTTTAAAAGCAAATTCGCTCATTTCGATTTGTGTGTTTCTGGCATTCAGAGAAAGCATTTCATTTCATCAGCACACTTTTTTTTATCTCTCATAGATATGCAGATAAAGTAGGTATCACTGATGGACTTCAGGGTTCATTCAGGGGATTCTTCCTTCATCCGTTTATTTAAATTTAATGTCGCATACAGTGGTCTTTGTCAACTAGAAGTGCTTGTAAATCATTTGCGGATTTATCTTCGCATTGAAAAATCTTAGCCATGTATGCATTCATTAAAGATAGAAGATAGAAGTATGATGATATTTTTTAAGATAAATTTGCTGATAAAATCTGACAAAACAGCGGGCATAACTTTTTACACCCATTTTTCCACATATACTAACAAAATGAACAAACAGTAATGCGCAGCTAATTCTTAACTGAAAAAATGTAATAGCGTTGTTCAATTGCATATTCAAAAGTGAAACTAGGCAGTGATTTGCTCTTATTTTTTCACTCCTTTACATAAAAATAAAATTCATCTTCAAATTAGAAACCATCTAAAAGATTTTTTTTTTAATTAAAAATATACAGAGCAAACGTGAGAATCATTTTTTTTTCAAAAATGTTGAGGAAAGAAAATATATAAGAAAATTGATGCACTAATAAAAATACTTTAATTTTCAACACTTTAATGACACTTTAGAATTTTAGTTACAGTTGATATGCATTTCATTTTTAGCAAATATTTAGGAATTTTCTTTCTTATAACATTTATTGACGATGAACTTTTTTCTAATATTGTTTACAGCGACTCAAGAATTCTTGATTTTATTTCTATAATCATTTCTTTGATATATTACTTTTAACGATAAAAATGTGTCTAAAATGCTTTTTATTTGAATAAAAGTTACTTCTACTTTGCTTTACTTTCTTCTTGAATTGCTTTTTCTTTTTTCTTAATTATATCCATAGTAAATTGTAATAAAATAAGATTCAGAATTCTATTATACTATCCATATCATTGAATATTGCTTTGAAAAATAAAATGTGATTTGAAAACTTTTTATCTGAATTGTTTTCTATTTTTATCTTATTTATATTTCATAATAAATTGTAATAAAATATTATAGTATAGTAATATGTATCCATTTTTTGTTTTCAAATTCATTACTAGATGACTTCATATTTCAGGAATGAAACCTGAATTGAAATGAGTTGAATTAAAATTAACGGAGTTAATGAAATTCTGATTATATTTAAATAATGTATTGTTATCTAAAGCTAGACAAGTCTACAAAACTGCAAAATTCTGGTGCATTAGGAAAAGATTAAAAAAATTGATTAATAAATTACATCTGTACAAATATGAAATATGCCAAGAAAAATAAACAGCCAGAGAAAAGAGAAAATGAATATTTTAAAATAGCGCATGAATTGAATTTTAGTTATATACAGTCCGGCGGCGATTGGTGAATTTCTTTTTGTTTTGAACCTCTGATGAATCGAATTCTTCTGTCTCTCTTGCAGCCCCCTTATCAACATCGATGTCTCCCGTCGTGCAGAAGATCCATGTGGGTCGACCCTGGGTGATCAATTGCTCTGTGTCCGGCCATCCTATTCATGGGGTTCACTGGCGGAAGGACGTCGACGTTCTGTCCCTGGATGGACGAGTGAGTCAGATATCTCGGGACGTAATTCGGATCGATCCCGTGCAGAGGGAGGACCGAGGCATGTACCAGTGTATCGCCTACAATGACCAGGACACGGCCCAATCCGCTGTGGAACTCACCCTTGGAGGTAATAATTGCTGAAGAATGTAGATTTAAAGATATAGTGCGCATGCCCTAAACAATAAGTCTTTAAAATTATTTGGCTAGTTTTCTTTATATAATTTATTCTTCCACTTTGGAAAAAGTGTATTGTTTAATCACTAGTTTAAGATTAGACGATGTCTCAAATTGTTTTCGCTAACACATTGAATGTTGCGCGAATTTCACGTGGCTTGCCCGTCTGGCCAACACAAATTTATCATTATGCATTGAATATTTTAGCGAAACATTCATTACAACTTAATTGTTGGATGGCTGTAATAAGTTATGAAATCATTTGAGATATACTTATTTTACTTAAGTCACCGATGACACCCATGGCGCCAAAATGCCATATTTTATGCATAAATAAAATTATTTTTGTATGTTCTGTATTGCATTAATTTCTTCATACCATTTTAATAATGATGATAATATTAAAATATTAAAAATCACAGAAGATTTATTAGAATTGTGTGTTTCCAGTATCTTGGCTTCGCAAGTAGCTGGTGATCACCATGGCTTTATTAAGCATTGGTTCTAACGCATAACATTCTAATTTATACAATTTCTATTTTCGTTTTTACAGCCGGAAGACTTTTTCTAGTTTGCACGTATGGCAAAACAATTTATATTTTTAGAGACATACTATAACCAGAGCGAAGTATAATAATGGAAATTACGAGCAAAATACAGATGACACACTAATAAAAAAAAACAATAATAATAATAAACCGACAAAACATAATAAACAGAAAAAGTTCTAAGTAGTCCATTGTGAGAGTAAGTTCCATTCGTGACCGTCTCTCTACAAAAGTATTTATCACACATTTTTTACATAAAAAAGAAACACGTTTTCTGTATTTTTGATGTTAATTGATAAAATCAACGGTTTTTCATCCATTTCAGTCATTTCTAGAGCCTCTTTTTCCCGATATTTGTCAAAAATCAAGCAATCATTCTGTTGTAAAACAATGGAACAAGGGAAATTATGAGTTGAGTAATTAAAATCTCCCGCAGATGAGAAACTAAAAATAATGCTTCACTGCTAGGAAACATATATCAGCTTAAGAGTGAAAAGAAAATATCTTCTGTGAGCAACAAATAAATTAAACTTTTCGTCACAAACTATCATCGAAAAGACGAGCTAGGCGCAGTCAGGTGTTAGTTTAAGAAATTCGAGGGACCAGATGTGGGAATCTGCGTATGCCATAATAATCAAGTAATATATACACTCATGTCCAAAATTAAGGTCACAAACATAAAATCTGAGAAAAGTGAAAAACTATTCACTGTGTTGATACGAAATTTGGCACAGAGGTACACTACAATGGAAGAAAGAACATAGACACATAACAGCATGGAAAAGATTTTAATTGGGAATTAAGAAACAGGGTATATCAAAAAGTGCTACATTATGAATCAGAGATAAAGCATTTATCTCGGGAAAAGCCTGTCTAATATGGAGTGTGACCACTGTGCACTGCTATAAAGGCTTCACAATGAGTTTTAATACTGTTTATGAGGGTGTCAATAAATGCTTGGGGCAACAAAGCCCATTCTTCCAAAAGCGGGGCTTTTAACTCTTGGAGGGTATTAGGAGGGGGGTTACGCTGTGCAATGGCTCTTCCGAGACCATCCCAAACATGGTCAATAAGATTATGATCCGGAAACCTCGAGGGCCAGTCCATACGTCGAATATCCTCTTCCTCAGGAAAATCATCAACGATCTGGGTTCAGTGTGGACGCTCATTATCGTCCATAAATATGAAGTCTCGGCCAAAAGCACCCCGGAAAAACCTCACATAGGCTTCAAGGATCTCATCTCTACAGAGATGTGCATTGACAGTACCCGCATCGAAGACGTGCAGTGGTGTACGACTGCCCAACATTATGCCACCCAAGATAAAGATTCCTCTGCTATCAAATCTGTCGATTTCTTTTACGTAGGAGGGATGATAGCGAGCTCCTAGCTCTTTCCAGATGAAGATTCGACGAGTGTCACTCTGTGTTGTAAATCTCGACTCATCACTGAAAAGAGCACGCCCCATTCTTGCTGTGTCCAAGACTGCTGTGTTAGGCACCACAAGTAATGGTCTTTCTGTTGGATGCAGTCAAAGGGGCGCACTCAACTAGTCGCCGGGCATAAAGGGCCCTCTCTGCTAGACGTCTGTATACTGTTTGTCTGGAAATTCTTATTCCAGACGCAGCAGCAAGGTCAAGAACAAGTTGAGGAGCCGTTGTCAGCTTATATCGTCGTACGCTTAATGCCAAATAGTGATTCTGTGCAGGTATCTTTGTTCTGTGACGGCCTTGGCCGGCCTTCCTGGTTACAGTACCATTGTTTGGAATTGATTCCACAACCTGGATACCACTTTCGATGCCACTTATAATCATCGAGCCACCTCCAGTTGAGACTGCCCCGCTTCAAGCCTGTTAACGGCTCTCCATCTCAAAGAATCCTGTAAACGATTATGAGAACTCATTCTCACTGGAAACATGTTAAATATTTTGTTTTAGTTCAATATTCACAAAATTGCAGACAAAAGTCCCAGATGCCCAAACGGTCTAATTTCATTTGTTCCTCAAAAACTAATGCTAAACAACATTTTTTCCCACAAGAAAGGTTAATATCGTGTTGCCGGTCCTTCATAATGTATAAAATATAATTTGTTTAAATTTTACTGCTAGCCATTTAGAATTACTTTGAAAAACATTTTTGTGACCTTAATTTTGGATATATATATATATATATATATATATATATATATATATATATATATATATATATATATATATATATAGGATTATCATAGAAATGGTTTTAAAAAAGTCAATGCAATAGTCTATGCGGATTTTGAGCTATATGAGAAAATCACGATCTGGTATTCGCACTAAGACAGTTTAAAATTTTTCAGATCGATTCGGGATCTTATGAATAAATTTGTCAGAGATTCATTTTAAATCTCAGTTATGAACCAGATTAGAAACCGAGAGCAGCGATTCTCAACCTGTGGGGCGCGCCCCCCTAGGGGAGTGCGAGCACTCTAGAGGGGGAGGGCGCAAGAATATCCAAGAGAAAATATTATTTTAAAAATTGATTAACTGACTGAAAGGAAAGCACACATACACATAGAAAACAAAATAAATTTCGACATATTTAATAGCTTATTAAAGTAAAAGAACTTACTTAATCAAAGCATACTAAATTAAAAACAAATTTAATAATTATTAGTGACTTCCTTAGGCCTTTCTTACAGAGCAAATTTTTTTGAAGGAAAAAATCATCTTTACTCCTGCCCAAAATTCAAATAGTGATTTATTACAAAATTGCCTTTTAGTTTCGCCACTTGTCGTGAAGTCTATGAATTTTTCTTCCTCATCAATTGAGAGTCCTTCGGGAGTCTTATGAAATGGATCCCTAATCCACTCGTAACTTGCTATCAGTTTGTCGTCAGCATGAAAATACTTTTTAAAATTCTTTGCCAGCGTGGCTAAATGATTTTCAATGGTTACAAAAACAACTTTTACATGTTCTTCTTCAGCCTTGAAAGTTTTAGTGCAATCATCCACATTTACAAACATTGTTAGGTTTTCTGCTTTAAATTTCTGTTCCACAATTCCAATTTTCTACAAAAAGCATTAACTTTATCACTCGTATCCAACATATGTGTATTTGCTCCTTGGAGTTGAAGATTCAAGTTATTTAATTTCTCGAATATGTCGACCAAGTACCTCAATTTCATCACAAATAAACTATCGCGGAAATTCTCGGCCTCCTGTCTGTTTTCTTCTTCTAGGAAAATGCCGACTTCTTCTCTTAATTCATAAACACGTTTCAAAAATTTCCCTTCCTTCAAATGACCATCTTGCCTCGCAATAAAATAGTAACTCTGAATGTACTGAACCCATGTCTTTACAAAGTGCGGAAAAGATTCTCGATTTCAGGCATTTCATTTTTATATAATTTACTACTGTTACAACCTTAGTTAACACGATATTCAAACCAGGACTCATTTCTTTCGAAGCCAAAGTTTCTCCGTGGATCATGCAGTGTTGCACTGAGGCGATTTTTGTTTTACAAGTGCTTGTATACCTTGGAATCTTCCGGACATTCAACGAGCACCATCGGCGCATATTTCGATGCAATTTTTCCATTCTATATTTGCCTCGTTCATAAAATCATTTAAAATAACAAATAATGTGAGCGCTGATGTTTTGAGTTCTATTGGTTTGCAGAAAAGTAGTTCTACTACTGACCAAAATAGAATTAGAAATAAATATTAAGTTTACAGTCAAAAATCAAAAAGAACGATAAAATTAATTCGGCCTGAAGACTTTCTCAAGGGTCACCCTCACTGACATATCACAAATTCGAGCAGAGGCAATTAAATGAGCATCTTTATTACTATCTGTTGCTTCGTCAAGCTGTATTGAAAACAATTTGTCATGAAACTTCGAGAAAAGTTGACTATGTACATCTTCAGCTATATCGCCAATTCGGAGGGCAACAGTATCATTTGAAAGAAGTATGGACTGCAATGTTTTTGAAAAATTATCTCCAAACATAGTTTCTATAATTTCAATTGCTGCTGACAAAATAAGCTCTTCACCAATGGTGTGAGGATTTCTACAATTATATGAACTTTGTAAGATGCAATTAAAGCTTTTTTTATTTACAGACAAAGTTTCTTTAAAAAATGATTTTTGCTTTTTATATGATTTTAATTTTAATTCGAAGAATTCTGTGGGTTTGTTGACGTACTCGCTATGAAGCGTTTCCGAATGTCGTTTAAGTTTATTAGGTTTCATGCTGTCTGCAGCCAACATTTTTGAGCAAATGATACACAGGGGCATTTCTTCTTCATTTACTTCAGTACTAATAAACCCAAAATTTAAGTATTCTTGAGAATATTTCCTTGATTTTATTTTCGGAACCACTCTCGTCTGTGTACTTATTGATGCTTGACTATCATGTAATGCTTGCTTACTTCCGCTTAAAAATTTATTCATGAGCCTGCATAAATCTGCTGCCGTGAATATTTAATATGGTGAATTGCAGTTAACACGAAAACATATATAACATACAAATTCACGATAGATTGGATAGCGATAAAAGGATCGATTCGAATGAGACTGGCTGGAATTGAAACTTGCATTATCGAATATTTTCCTTCTTCCTATGAGAAAACATTTGCCTCGCGCATGCTCGAGACGGCATCGGTTTTGTGTATTCCCTTCAACAAACATTGCTATTTTTTTCCCTTTTGTTTTCTCATGCTTCTGTTTTATTTCTTTTATTATTCGAAAAAAATTTATTTCCAATTTCTAAATTTAGCTCACCCCGTCTAGGTTAACCTTCATTGATGAATTTTTCTACTTTCATATTCTTTTAACGTTATCTCCCTGTTTGACTTTCATTTCAAATATAATATTTAAATGTTCTCCACTTTCATTCACTTCATCTGTTCACCGCACTCTTATCGAAAATGCAAGATGTGGTTTCTCGCCAACGTTGGCTCTCTTTTATTCTTGTTTTGGCAGTTAGTTAAAAATAGTTTAAAAACAGAAACCAAAATACTCAATATACATTATTGTTGTAAGCGGGGGGCGCGATGAAAATTATGATTAAAAACTTTGCCACGAATACTGAAAGGTTGAGAAACGCTGACCTAGAGTGAAAAGAAACTTCGTGACTGGCTGAACAAACTGCCTAAAATTATACTTTGTCATTTTGGATAAAGGTTTTTCAAGCTGACAGCTGAAAAAAACACAGAATGTTTAATAAAAGAAGTTGCTACTGCTAGTTTTATCAAGTTAAAGGATTATAACTTTGCCATAAGAAAAAAATAATATTCCATTTTAGAAACATTAATTTATATGCAAGACATCACATATCTATTACTGCTTATATTAGAATCGCACATTGATTCTCTATTCAAAACTTAAAAGCATAAAATGACGCCAATGAGAAAAAATAATTGGATGAGAGATATCGTTTATCACAAATTACATACTTTTCTTCGAGAGAGTTATTTTTAAACTTAAATGCCAGTTCATTCTAGGTAACGACAGCCCTCTCTTAACTGTGAAGAAGCGAAAGATATCGTCTGAAATTCCTTAAACCTCGCCGACATTCGGATGGATGTGAAAATTCCTGAGTCGATTCAAAATGTCCCTCAATTTTAATCATCTTTTCATTGCAATGGGAAATTCCTCCATTTTTCCTCCCAATATAAGTATTTCCTTATCTCGGGACCGACGAAACGCTGATGAGACATTTCTGACTAATTGCCGCCGACTTGACTTTCGATAATCGCACTTTTGATCCGCGGCTTCGATAAGAATTGATGACTGCTCCGCCGAGATCATTTATTTTTGCTGCCTCTTCCCTATTTTATTGGATTCCTGTTCTGACTAGATCAAAGAATTTGGACATGTATACAAGTATTATTCCCTAAATCTTCGCTCTAAGTTGAAGCATTTTGAAGGAATAATTGAAAATGTAAAAAAATGAAATAATAATAATTCTAAAAGTGAAATGATTTGGAATACCAAATATAAAATCCCAAATTGGTAGCCGCTACTACTATGATATCCTACAAGTGTTATAATCAAAAGGGCACCCAACGGTTTACATCCAATAAATAAACTTCCCATGATCAAAAATTCTTTCGCTCTTGTCATCGCGAAGGACCCCCATCCCTCTCCTCGCATCTTAAACATCCTGAATAGTATTCTAAATGACGAGAGTGTCTTTTGTTACTACTTTATATTTTAAAATGAGATGATAATCAGTCTTTTTTTTTTTTAACTTTTCTTATTTTTCTTTTCAACTAAATTTCAGTATGGTTTCACATAGGTTCGATATTCATGGTTGTAAAGTGATTGATTGATAAAGTGGTTGATTCTGTGGCATCTTTATTTAGAAACCACCAAATGCGTTCAAATGCTAACCGAACTTGCAGTTTTAATATTTGAATGGAAATTATTCAAATGCATTGACATTATTACAATACTGAATTCTCACGAACTAGCAGGGATTTCGAACAGGAGAAAACAGAAACATATTCCTTTCTAAACAATCGATTTTCACTCCTGTCAAACTCAAATAGAACAAAAGCAAGATTTCTAAATTTAGATGTCATGAAGATTTATTTGGTTAAATGCAAACTAAATTGGTGATAAATGAGTGATTAGTGATAAAAATAGAAACAGAAAAGCAAAGTATCAGAGTGTTAATTAAAATTGTGTGTAAACAGTTTTTCTTGTCACTCAGAAATTCGTAATTTTATAATTTTTTTTCTTTTATTTCTTTGCTCAAACTTTGTATTTGATGTAGATATAACTAGCGGTGGCAAAAAGTACCTAACCGTTTGAAATACTTTTTTCAAACAAAAAGATCCCACCAGTTTTTACCATGAAAAAAACCCGCCAAAAATATCTTTCTTTGGTTGCTCTCTTTTTGATAAGAGAATGCTACAATTCGTATCATTTCTTCTCTTCGTGGCTAATTAACAATAGAAGGGAGAAAAAAGAGAAAAGGAAGTAGTGCGCACTTGAGAAAGTCATGACAAACATGAATTGAAAATTCACTCCTGATTGGATTGTATATTGAACCTTCCTTTATTAACAAAAATCGATTGCAATCGTTTAACCGAAATATTGACGATGCCCTCATCAGACGTTATGCTTTTCTTGTAACATTAAACTGTATGTTTGAAAGAAATCGTCATTTCGCTTTCCTCTGTTAACCGGATATAAATTCCTCTAATTACGGAAACATAATAAGCATACCGCTATTTTTCCAAATGCATAAAAGTTTGTAAAACACTGCCATTTACGAATATTATTAAATACTTTATTGTTATTCCAACCTTTTTCATTTCATTCATAGGTAAGCATTTGTTGCTTTCTATCCGACAGCAGGTCTGATATTCGGGGATATCAAAAACTAATTTCTATCTAACAAGATCATAAAATCGATAAACACTGATTTCGAAACGAAAGTAGTTGCTGTTTTTCAGTCGCGTGTTATGAGGGCGCACAATTTTGTGAATTATTCCCATAACAATAAGCAAAAAGTGTTACTTTATTGAAACAAAAATAAATTCAGAGTAATTCATTACAATTTGATTTCGATAAGATGCGGAAATTTTATCTCCATTTAACTGATCAGGTCTTTTAAGTTATTTAATATTACCCATTAAAACATTTCCATGTGTTTTGTTTATTAAAAATTGACTATTTCATTAATTGTTACAAAAACTTTGGCTAAAACCAAAGGTTAATCTTTGACCTAGAAAATAGAAAAAATGCACCTAAGCTTTGACCTAGCTTAGAGAAAAATGCACTCTTTTTACTTTTTAAACAAATAATTTCATCAAAAGTTACAGTTATCATCTTATCATGGCAGCTATGTGGTGTAAACATGTATTTAAATTTCCTATATATATATAAATCGTGAAAAATTTTGTAAAGTTATATCAAGAATGTCCAATAAGCATCAAATAATTCCTAAGTGACATATAGCGAATGAAGGCTTTTAAATGTAAGTCATTATTCATTTTTAACTATGAATAATTAGTTGCAACAAGGAGACTATTAAATAAAAGGATTTCAGCTGTTTATTTCTTAAGAATCCAATTTTAAAGTAACCTAAAATAAATTTTGCATATGGAAACACAATTTTTAATTGATAAAAAATTAGCTTTTAAATGAAGTATCACGAAGCCTTTTTTATTCTTCACATTATTTGTGAACAATATGAGTAGGTGATCGGTACGGTCATTTGGGCTTCAGTAGTTATAATCTGCTTTAGACTTTCCTTATGTATGTATCAATATTTCATTAATGTAGATATCTGATTTCATGTCATTTTTTCATAAAAATTCTGCTTGTTTCATTGAAATGTACAGAATAATTATTACCCTGCGTATCGATAATCTAGGGCAAGCATTTCTGTTCTACAATATTTAAATCTATTCATCAAACCTTTTCTTTATATAGAACATAGAATAAAACCAAGCTATTCTATGTCGACTATTATATTTTAAAATGTCAAATAAATAAAATGAGTAAAAAAAAAGATTATTTCTAAACATATGTTTTAAAACCCATTCAGGAGTTTTATCGCGTAATTTAAAATGCTTTTCGTCAACCACGTCTATTTTTTTTCAGTCTTCTCGACTTTCCGTTTCCGTATCACATCCAAGAGTTAATCATAATTACATCCAAGTAACTCTTGTATCATCATTAGAAAATTCATCTACTTTGATGACAAGACCAGCTGGCACCTGCTTAATTGGATCATGTGAAGCCCCCTTAAATCAACGGCAGAAAATTTCTATCCTCTCGCTCTTCATTATAAAGAGATGAGGGTCATTAAATCGGCATCTAAATATCGACAGGAGTGTGGACCAGACTAATTAAATGCTCGGCCTTTTGAAATGTTTTTATTTCAGTAAAACGCGCGGTCTCCCGATACATCCTTTTTCAGAATTCCGATTGGTCATAGTTTGGTTCAATAGAGTACAAATTTCCGTTCTTTTTCCCTATATATCCTTTAACAATGTCAGTTCCTATGTTCTGCAATTGAAGTTAATTTATTGCACATCCAATTTAGTACCTAAAATTTCAGTCTTTTGATGGGCTAGTTGGTTAATTCGTTATTGCAGATTTTAAGCCCAAAAGCCATTTGTAGTTAAACTTTTCATAAGTTTACAGAAAGCTCTGATATCGTTCTCAGCTGACTATGGTTTGAAAGTATGTGATCCATAGCAAAATAGGTCTCTCGTTGATTCGGAATGGAACGTCAGTACAACTAAATAAACTTATGATCACTTAATAGTAACATGTGACACATGAGGTGATTTGAGATACACTACGGTTGGAAGAGATTCACGGATTGTAATAAAGCGGTAGTCAAAGACAAATACCCTATAAGCTCTCAGTTTATAGAAGAACGAAATGCGCGAGCTTAGATCCCTAAACCAGGGAGGTAGATGGTATCTATTCGCTGCAAACAGCAAAACAGGTGGAATCATACAGCTGTAATGGATGAGGGAAAGACTGACTGCTTCGCAACAGGGACTCGATCAAAATCCTAAAACGCTTTGGAGATCAATTTTAAAATATTTAAAGATTTTCCTTTCTTCTTCCGCTGATGGAAGATATGCGGAAGGGAAACGAATTGAGGATCGAAGATAACTCATCAAGACCATCTTTCATTTATCACAAGAATGGAGGCACTTCGAACATAATATTTGAATCCACATACATGAATGTCTTTCTATGGAAATGGATGCATTGATTCTTTCCAAGAGTGACATTGAATGAAGTTACCAGCTCATTTGCTTGTTTTGTAGTTATCGCTCAACTAAATTCATATTTATATATTCACATAAAATCTTCAAATTATCAACATACGTCTATGACCGGATATCTCCTATAGTGCAACAGAAATCCATGGACTGTTAAAACAAATGATACAGCATTTGACCGAGATAAAGATGAAATAAGAGACATTGAGAAATCTTCCATAAATGGTGTAAAATGACTCGAGTATAATTGTTAAGGTAAACATGAACTTGAAATGCTCGGGGAGACAAATTATTTTTTCTAGAAAAAGGGAAAATTTTCCCTAAAGTCAAAATAACAAATGTGTTGAAAGTTTGCTGTAGTGCTGAAATGATAGTTATTTCTAATAAATATGTGGGAGATAAAGAGGAAGTTATCAGATCTAGATGTTCAAAAATAGATAAGTTCTCCAAGCCGACTCTGCTTTGATTGCTGCGAATTTCCCTTAATTTAAAAGCAAAAAAAAGGCTGTTCTTTTCTTGAAATCGACCCATTAATTGTCTACCCAATTTTTTTTTCCAAGGACTGCACAATAAATTTCCCTAACCTGTGTTTTTTTCATTGTGAGAAAGTAAGCAAAATGCCTCGATCAAAGTAAAAAAGTATAAAAATTCAATGAAAGAAGAAAATTTAATTTTTAAATATGATAAGAGGGACGCTGTAGCTCTGGAACCCAATGGACAAGTTTTAAACAATGTTTGCGAATGAAATTACACAAATGGATTTTGGATATATTGGTGTCTCAAATGGTAGATGGTAATGTTTCATTTCCAGAAATTTATCCATCTTAGCGAAGGACAGTGTGGTGGAAGTAAGAAACTACTTGCGATTTTTCCAATTCATCAGTAATCAAGCCAACAGAGAGATCCCTCAGATTGGACTTATAAAAGTATTTAATGATAAGTAAATTCTGATAAAATTGGAAATGCTGCAATTTTTTTAAAATTTTTGTGTCATTGGGCTTGTTTCCAAAGGGAAAAAAAGTCTCTAATAAAAATGCTGTGGTAACCGAATGCCGTGGTAACGGTAATTTTCACATGAAATGGAGACACATTTTCAAGTATTGCTTTACTGTTCACAATTCCTTTAATAAGAAAAATAGTATTGAAGTTATACGCTTTATTAAATTATGTAGCTGAAGTACAGTGCTCATTGAAGAGAATCCTTTGTTTAAAGCATTTACACATTGAAAGAAAGCACCGCACATCATTGAGATATGGGCTGTGGATTTTCTAACGTCACAACCAAAATCCTAAAAATTTACTCCCCTCTCTTTCATCTCTACAACTAAACACTGGGGTGTTTAGCAATCAGTTGAACTGATACACTGGGAACCTCAGAGCTCCCAGCCATTGATTCTCAAAGTACTACCGAAACTTGTGGTTTTCTGCTATTAAAGAGAAGAAAGCGTATCAACAATTTCTCGTCAAAAATTCTGACACTTGAAGGAAAGAAGGCAAAAGAAACAGCAAGAGAAGTGGGAAACTGAAAAGATAGTCAGGAATTCAATTTTTTGAGCATGGTGCTGAATGATTCATTTCAGTAATAAACAGTAAAATTGTGTCAAGTAGAGGAAGGTGAGTCGCACTCAATTTACAAATGCATCGTAAATATAATAGCTGAAGTGGTCTTCCCAAAACTTTCTCACATACTTTCTAATAAATGTTAATTTCTGTTTAGACACGTTTTTCCTCAACGATTGAAAACAAAGCTTGACATAGAATTACAATTTCAGTCACAAAATCCCATTCCAAATAAGTCATTGCATTTTTGAGTTTGCATGTTTCTGAAGGCTGACAGAGGTTCTACCTTTGTTAGATTTGATTCAAAACGTGATAGATGTCTATACTATAGATTTTCACTCTGTGTACCGAATATCATCTACGTATCTAGTCCCCTTCCCTTTGTAATTATCGTATTAGCTTATATTCGAAGAGCCGAACAGAACAGACTTCCTCTGAGTGGATTGTGGTCAAAATTTGACAGAAATCTACAAATGTTATGCAAAGATCATAGAGCAAATTTCATCTTTATAGCTCGAAGTTTTTTTAAGTAATCATTTCCACCGTCAAGACAAACAGATCTTTTCCAAATATATCTTTTTCGAACTCAGAGAGGTGTCTAAAATGTGGAGTTCCGTCAAAATATCGAGTTCGAATTTTTTGACGATTAGAATAATTTTTCTATACTTCGCATAAGAGAAAGTAAAAAAGTGAAACAAATGGGCATAATAAAAAATATTATTACCATATTTAAAATAGATTACTTCGATTGATTCATAAACGTTTTCATCTTACTGTTGGACAACTTATTTTCATGAACCGCCTTATTGCATCTATATCACTCACTCGGAAAATCATACTTATGCTATTTCAGAAAACACACAAAGTTATTTTACATTTCTAGGTAAAACCATGAGTTGAAACTTTTTCTCGTTTCTCAAAATGTTTCGGTCTTTTACAGTCTTCTTATGTTGATATCCGTGGAAGGACATCTCTTAATTTTGCAAAACTAAGTGCTAAATATTTGGCAGTCAGCCCACGGCTTTGACTTTTCAAGGATTAATATCTCCGCAATATCTTCAGTCCTGTGTAGAAAAAAAAAATTGCACCAAAATTTACCAAAGTTTCGTATGCAAAATGGCTTGCAAGACAGTCAATGCTTTGAAACAAAAAAAATGTGATTTAAAACTATTTCCAGTGGGTAATTTCTGTTATTTCCTAACTCTATTGTGGGTCAAAAACTCATTATTTACTGTCCTGGGTGGTGGGAAATATTTATATGATTTGTCATGAGTGGTGGGAAATATTTAAGGAAACAACACGTTACCGTACGTTTCTGTTTATCATTATTATAATTAAGAGCAAAATTTGTGTAAAGATAGATCCAGAACATTGCCAGGGATTCGTGTCTTTTTTCGGTTTTTAGCTACAGATTTCTCTTACTTATGAATGCTGTTCATACAACAATCCTTACAACCCACACCTCGCCACAACCACAATTAGCAGCAAAAGCGTCAGGGAACAAGGAATGTATAGAAGCAGCAGGGAGATCAAATATAAGTGTATTATTATAATTAAGAGCAAAATTTACGTAAAGATAGACGGATCGATCCAGAACATTACCAGAGATCCGTGTCTTTTTTCTATTCTTCGCTTCAGATTTCTCCTGCTTATGAATGCTGCACATACAATAATCCTTACAACTCAAACCTCGCCATAACGCAATTAACGGCAAAGCCTCAGGAAACAAGGAGTGTATAGAAGCAGCAGGGAGATAAAAAAAAATAAGTGCACTTGCGTCACTTTTTAAAGAAAAATAAATTAAGGCGGGGGTGAACAATGTGTTCGTGAGCCATTTGCGCTTCCCAAATCATTGGTAGCTTGTGCCATAAACGAAGTAAGGGGACCACGAGCATTATTTGACTCTTCTTATGTTTCTGCAAGCAATCTCTGTCCCTTTCTGGTCTTCCCTCCTGACCCTACGGTTCATCGCTGTATGTCGAAGATACATAATTTGGTAACGCTGTCGAACTGTAATTTGTTTTCAAGCTATAACTCACCAAATGTGACAATCCATAAAATTTTAATTGCAGCCTTAAAATTAAAAACTGAATGCTTCGCAACAGAAACTTCGTTTTTTGCCGTTATCCCAGATGCCAAACACTTGGAGTGATTGGAGGGCCTTTCGCAAGCTTGGCAAACGAGATCGACTGTATTTTTATTTCACATGTTCGTTGGAATAATATAAAAAGGATATTTTTTTTCTATTAAAAAGAAAGAAAGGTTGAAAACGCATCAAAAGTTTCTGATGAGTAGAGATGAAATGCAATGGTATAGAAAATGGTAATGAATAATAAATGAAATTAAATCTGCATACTGATATTTCTATTCTCTCCTGCTACTTCATGCCCATACCTCTTTCTTTGCATGAACTACCAATCTGCGTTTAGATAATGAACTGAAATACGGGCCGGCGTCGTTGTCGAGTCATGTCACAACAGACAAAGTTTCGGAGAAACCCATGTAATTCGATTTCAGTAACTCTGATTTCTTTAGAATTTATTCACTTCTAATTGGTTCAATCTGCAAATCGGCAACTGCATCAGCTCTGCATTCGAAATCCTTTTCCACTATTTGGGAAAAATTCACCTGCCTGAAAACAAACCTAATTACAACTGGCAGAATTCAAATCGGAAACTGAAGAACATTAATGTCGAAAGAAGAAAAACAAATATTCTGGAGGTACATCGGGGCAGACCGTCATTAAAACCCCAGAGGGGTGTCTTGAATTTCTTTATTTCAGAAAAAGGAACGGAGGATGCTCATACACGTGCATGCCCGCCTCCAGACATTGAATGAATTTCAATTTCACTTAAAAACTCATTTCATTTCTTCATTCATTCATTTTTTTTTCAGGTTTCCTCCTCTAATCTTTTCCTCTAAACGTTCGTTTGCAGCGCGCTCCTTGATTCGACGGAAGTTTGAAATGCCCCGGATAATTTCTTTTGTTCCGAAGCAGCAATTTTGGTGCCCCCAAAGACCCGCCCCCTCGCAAGCGTTTTCCCACAATCCATTTGCATTTATCCATATTCATTAAACCGTCGCTGGATTGTTGCCTTTTTTGGCTTCATGATGTACGAGAGTAGAAAATGAAATACTCAAAAGTAGATTAGATATCAGAATTATAGATTCAGTTTAAGATTGAAATGCCCTTCTTGATGGGATACGGATTGATTTACCAAAGAGTTTTATGTTTGATAAAAATGAATAATATGAAAGCATTTAATTGGAAAATTATTTCTTTGCCATTTCTTTAATAAGTTACAAATTAGCTTTCTGTAATGTTTAATTGAAGAACTTATATTGAATCTGAAATATTCCAGTTGTAGCATCTGTTTGATTGTGAACTGAATCAGTGAGAAAAAATTAGGATCCAATTTCTGTGTTGATTTTTATTACTTTAATTTTGTGGTATATGTTTATTTATGTAAATATCTATATTTATCGCTTAATTTATATGCTTTTGTACTCAAATGGAGCAGTATTCAAACAACTGAGAAGGATTTGCTCCACTTGTTTTAATTATTTATAATCGGGCGCAACCTGGAAGAAGGTGGATTATGGGAAAGAAAATGATGAAATTATAATTTTCTGCTGATATGTTGATTTTGGAATGCTATTTTATTCGCCGCATATTTGTAATTTATAAGTCATGTATTATTTTGGTCTCGTACAACACCAAGGAATTCTTGTGAATATGATTTTTTTTGTTTATGCTTAGAAATCAATACAATTCAAATAAATCTTCCGTATAATAAAATCCTAACTACATTCTAGCAATTACAGATTATTAATTTTATTGATGTTAAATTATCACAGTATCTTTGTTTCAAATAACTTGCTATAATCACGTTTAGCACGCAGCTGGTACATAAATTAGATTAGATTCAAAATAGTAGATTCCTTAAATTTAGATTCAAAATAACCTTCTAACTATCAGAATCAGATACTTCATTCTTGTAGCTGGAATATCGTTCATTAGGCCCAATATCCAGTTAATCGAAATTCGCTAGAACCAAAATATACTGAAAGAAACAATTTTAGTTCAAACATGATCGGTGATATCCTATTCAGTTGGCTCAAAAATACAATTTCTGTCGCCGTGAAAGGGTGGGCAAGGAATCCTGGACCTTTTCGATCATAATGCCGAATGTTTGTTGTAATTGTGTATTCAAAAAATATCCGGTAGAAAATTAACTTTTTGAAAAATCCTTTACTAAATGGAAGAGTTCACTATGAATTTTTTTAAGTCAAAGCATATTCTAAAAAGTTTTTTTTCAGGTAGGTAACATGCCGATTTGATGATCCAGGGGGTCGTAAATTAATGAAAGCGAAAAAGTAGTTTAGAGCCCTTATCTGCAAAAATATTAAAACCTGAAGAAAAATAAAAGCTGGAAAATGTAAGGAATTTTATAGTAAGCATTAAGGAGATGAAAAATTACCATAAAACGTAGGGTCACAAGTGACGTTTATTCAGTGAAAATCGCAAACCAGACGTCGAAAAGACAATGAACCTGGCGAAAAGAATGGCCCTATCGATGTGAGGATTAAATACAAAATAATGGAGAAGAGGCCGTTCGTTCATTGTCTTTTCGGTGTCTCTGTCTTTGCGATTTCCACCTCTCTGAATTTATCTTTTCAATTGGACAACACCCTCTGCAAACATCGCTACCTGAGTTGCAGTGATGTTTTCAATCGCTACCTGTGTTGCAGCGATGTTTTCTGTTGCTTATTTTAGTTCTTCTTGAATATCTTTAAAACTCCTCAGTTTTCAAACTACATCCTTATATAAAATTAAAGAGTATAAAATTCCTTACATTTTCAAGCTTTTATTTTTCTTCAAATTGTAATATTTTTGCAGATAAGGGTGCTAAACTACTTTTTCGTTTTCATTAATTTACGCCCCCCTATATCATCAAATTGACATGCTACTTACTAGAAAAAAAAACTTTTAAAAATGTGCTTTCACTTAAAAAAATTTATAGTTGAAACATCATTTGTTACTTTTGTATTAATTTTTTAAAGTTAAAAACAATTCTCGCCCCCCCCTATATTTTTACGATTTTCACATACTAAATGTCGTTTGGGATCCTATGTTTTAGGGTGTTTCTTTATCCTCTTGATGCCAACATATATATATATATATATATATATATATATATATATATATATATATATATATATATATATATATATATATATATCTAATATATAAAATTCTCGTGTCACAGTTTTCGTTGCCATACTCCTCCGAAACGGCTTGACCGATTTTGATGAAATTTTTTGTGCTTATCCGGTATCTATGAGAATCGGCCAACATCTATTTTTCATCCCCCTAAATGTTAGGGGTAGTCAATTATTAATTAAAAACTAACTTTCCCGCCAAAAAAATCTTCCATTTTCCCCACCGCCAACTTTTCCGCCAAAAAAATCTTCAATTTTCCCCAACGCCAAATGATTTAGGCTTTAGTTCTTTTTTTCTCCCAACAGTAATGAGGCTAGGGTTAAGATTTTTCGGCGGATTATTTCAAACGATTCTGTTTATTTTCTTAATGTTTTATGCATTTAAAATTAAACATTGTTAATTAATCCATGTTTCAGATTCATTCTGAAGTACTTTTGAATTAAAATAGCACAGAATAAAGGAAATAAAAAATGTCTAATCTTCATAGCGTTACCCCAACTGGCGTAGAAAAATTCACGCATTTGCGTTACGTAAAAGGCGAAGAAAATTCACGCATGTGTTCTGATCGTTGGCATGGCAACCATTATCAACGGACGATTTAAATTACTTTTAGGTTAGTTGTATGCTTTTGTAAGTAAATTGTATTTATGTTATATATTTTTTGTATATGCTTATAGTTTTAAGTACATCGTTTTTTAAGTAGTTTTTTTTAACCTGTTTACAATGATTTAAATTATTTTTAGGTTAGTTGCATGCTTTTGTAATTAAATTGTATTTATGTTAGTTATATATATATATTTTATATATGCTTATAGTTTTAAGTACGTCGTTTTTTAAGTAGTTTTTTTTAACCTGTTTTCAATGATTTAAATTATTTTTAGGTTAGTTACATGCTTTTGTAATTAAATTGTATTTATGTTAGTTATATATATTTTTTATATATGCTTATAGTTTTAAGTACATCGTTTTTTAAGTAGTTTTTTTAAACCTGTTTTCGACAGATTATTTTAAACGATTCATTTTATTTTCTGAGTGTTTGATGCATTTAAAATGAAACATTGTTAATGAATCGATCCATTCATGATGAATCTGAGAAAATTTTGTTGACAAATGCTTGAGATATTACATAAATTAAGAAAGATATTCTTTAGTGCCCATAAAGTTTAAACGCTCAGTAACTCTATTATCAGTAATCATATTATTAAAAAAATGCTTTGTTTCAGTAAAAAATATTGTTATATTAATTGCAGATTAATCCTTTACATTTTAATTTAAAGCATAAATTCTACGAGGGGTAACAGAAAATTAGAGAGATACATATCACGTTATGACTGAAGGCCTTTATAATATTATGAGTGAATTATATGACTATCAAAATTTGAAGTTTTAAAATATTTTGCTGAAGAATAAAATATTTTGCTGAAGAAGTTGGAATTGCATAAAATATTTAATTATTAAAATTTAACGAACACTAAGATTGGCGAACCGGCTGGTCGCCAAAGGCGGCTAGTATATATATATATATATATATATATATATATATATATATATATATATATACACAGGGTATTGCCGAATTCGACCGACAAATTCAGAGGGGTGATAGTAGGCATCAAGAGGATAAAGAATCACCATACAACATGGGATCCCAAACGACATTTAGGGGGTGAAAATCGAAAAAAATATAAGGAGTCGGCAAACTTTTGGAAACTGTAAAAAATTAATAAAAAAATAACAAAAGGTGTTTCAACTATGAATTTTTTAAAGTGAAATCCCATTCTTAAAGGCAATTTTTCATGTGAGTAACATGCCGATTTGATGAACCAGGGGGTCGTAAATTATTGAACACGAAAAAGTAGTTTAGAACCCTTATCTACAAAAATATTAAAACTTTAGGAAAAATAAAAGCTTGAAAATATAAGGTATTTTATACTTTTAAATTTGATATAAGCCTGTAGTGTGAAAACTGAGGAGGTTCTGAGATATTCAAGAAAAACTAAAATGTTTGCCGGGAAACATCGCTGCAACATCAGCACCAATGTTTACAGAAGGTGTTGCAAAATTGTATTGAAAAATTCTGAGGAGTAATAGTAGGCATCAAGGCGATAAGAATTTTCAAAGAAATATAAACTCGCAAACGACGGTGAAAATTTATTTGCTTTAATACAAATACAGCATACATTTGCAGCACATACATTTTAACATAAGAAAGTAGACGATGAGAAACTTTTATAAAAATTGCTCAATGTTGCGGCCGCGAAGATCATTACACCATCGACACCGACGTTTAAAGGACCACCGGATGAACGCAGACATACCAGGTGTGCTTGCGATTTCTCCAGCAGCGACGACGATCTTTGCTACGAGATCTATCAATGTATTCAAAGGTGCCTGACTAACAAGATATTTTATATGGCTCCAGAAGAAGAAATCCAAGAGATTAAGGTCCGGGGAATTTGAAGGCCAATCAACAGGTCCGCCACGTCCAATCCAGGTCCCAGGATATGTATCATCTAGTTAGTTACGCAAAATGTGCTGGTGCACCACCATGCATTAACCACATGTTCTGGTGTGCAATGGCCGGTATTTTCTGCAGTAAATCCGGAAAGACGTATTGCAAGAAAACAAGGTACTTTGCGCCACTGAAGCGTTCGAGCCCTGCATTTGGCCTCGTTATTTTGAAGGATCCTGTCTCCCGCAACCGTCTATTAATATTTGCAAAGGTGCTGTGGTGTGGACAACACCTACTTGGATATTGCTATTGGTATATTCTTTGTGCTAGCCGTCCATTACCATTTTCTCAACCGTAAATTAAATGCATATCCGCATATTCGTCATTCGTGAATCTAACATGTTGTTTGCGAATGAAATTTATCGACTATCAATTCTGCACTGCTCTTTAATAAATATAAGCAGATTTTATATTCCTCGAACCATCCATTCTGCAATGACCGCAGCTTTTATATTCCTCGAACGCATGGAAAATTTAGATACGAGAAAACTTCTTCTTCTCGACTACCATGTTCCAAATTCTTGCATTCTTAGGGCCATTATCTTCGCCAGGCTAATTGTCTATTCGATGTTTGTTTTTGCGATTTTCACAGAAAAACGTCTTTAACGACCCTATGTTTTATGATAATTTTTCATCTCCTGAATGCCTACTATCACTTCTCTAAATTTACCTTTCGAATTTGGCAACACCCTCTGTAAACATCGGTACCGATGTTGCAGCGATGTTTCTTAGCAAATATTTTAGTTTTTCTTGAATATCTTAAAACCTACTCAATTTTCACACTACAGATTTATATCAAATTAAGGAGTATAAAATTTCCTTAGCTTTTATTTTTCTTAAAGGTTTAATATTTTTGCAAATAAGTGTTCTAAACTACTTTTTCGTTTTCAATAATTTACGACCCCCTGTTTCATCAAATCGGCATGTTACTTACATGAAAAATAGCCTTCAAGAATGTGCTTGCACTTAAAAAAAATTCGTAGTTGAAACACCTTTTGGTATTTTTTTATTAATTTTTTACATTTTCCAAAAGTTCGCCGACTACTTATATTTTTGCGATTTTCACCCCCTAAAAGTCGTTTGGTACCCCATGTTGTATGGTGATTCTTTATCCTCTTGACGCCTCCTATCACCCTTCTGAATTTGTCGGTTGAATTCAGCAACACCCTGTGTATATAATTTTTTCCGTAAACCATAATTGTCTAGATTATTCACAATTACCGTTACATATAAATCACGAAGCATTAAAATGAGGCTTGAGATACGAAAGACTAAACCCCGAAATTTCTTTGTTTACTTTTTGATATTATGATCTTGAGTTTCCATACAGGTACAATCAAACTTTGAATTAATTTTTATATATAAAACATTAGGACTTTGAAAACTTATTCTAGTTGATTAATTAAAGCTGAGAGAATTATTCTAGCTGATTAATTAAAGTAAAAAAAACTTTGTTGTTGTTGTTTCTTATGGCACTTGCCATGGGCAAGCCTGCTGTTCGGAGACAGCCGATTTAAGTCTGAAGGTAAAAAAAACGTATTCTAGTTGATCAAATAAAGCAGAGAGATCTTCCAGAAATGTGCCCTTTAAACATATTTCTCATATACACTATAATAAAATAAAAATTAAGAGATTAATTATTAAAATTAGCTTACAATTGGGTAAAAATTAACAAGTACACTTATTTTAAACAATTTTTATTTAAAAAAGAATAGCAACAATCTACTTCATTACATGATTACAGTCCACGCAGATATGATGAGAATGTTTCAAGCATATATATTTTTGGCAGAATTCATAACTTAACTTTGTGAATTTAGCAATTCTGGCAAGCTTACGTCTTTTTCATGAGATGACAATCATTTTTCTTCTTCAAAATCCAGTTTTGATTTTTTTCCCAATACTTTCAGTTTTCGTTTGCTTTGTAAAAAGATAAGCGCTCTTCGCTCAACGCTTTATTTCATAACAGCGTTTACTCGTTCTTATAATAGTATTACTCATAAAGTTTCTAAATAACTTTTCTTTGTTATTTGTCGAATGAATAATGTAGCTGTTGATTACAACTGCATTATTTTTAAAACATTTTATTCTCCAAAACAATAAAGAGAAAAAAATACGGCAAAAGCTTATCCCAGCGGTCGCGCGCATGTCTTAAACAGAAAGAGCAATTCGCAGAATTCTTTTAACGCTCCGAATTTCAAACGTTGATTAACAGTTCATCAAAAGGGATTGAAAAAACAGCTCAAATCATGCTCTAGCAGAGCCAAATGGTAAAAGATTTTAAACGAAATAATTCTCAAATGAATCTCTCGAATACCTTCAGCCGTTGGAAAGTTAATCTTTAAAGTTTTTATGATATTCGTTGGTGATGAAAGTAGTAGTAGTAAGTAGTTCTAAGTCGATTGAAATTGCATTTAGATATTTGAAATATTGATTGCCAGAAAACAGGACTTTTACCGTATAAAGATATATTACGAAAATATAACGAACGTATTATAGAAACTACGAGCAGTAAATCATCGGCTCTCTTTTATTTAATAATTTTGTTAAATGATAGAGTCGTTATTATCTATTTGTAATAAAATACTATTTCTTTAGTTAATTAATGAATCCTAATTTTACAAGTGGTATAAACTCTTAAGGTAAAATTATTATGGGAGTTACAGAATGTATACATTTTCAATAAAAAAAGTTTTTTTTTTAAAAAAAAATCGGCAATTTTTTCTTTATTCCTCACTTTTGTTTATTAAAATTTCTTTAAATATACTTGAAGCCTGAAATCCAAAAATAATTATTATTTTGTTTATATTTATCAATTTTAATCTTTATTTTTTAAATTTTATTTAGACGATGTTCCAGAATTCCAAGAAACATTCGAAGAACAAACTATACAGCCTGGGCCCTCCTTGTCCTTGAAGTGTGTTGCCTCTGGAAACCCCTTGCCCCAGATCGTCTGGAGGCTTGACGACGCCCCCATACCCGAGAATCACCGAATACGTTTCGGGGACTACGTGACGAAAGATGGTTTCGTTGTCAGTTTTGTGAACATCAGTAACGTGAAGACTGAAGACGGTGGCGACTACAAATGTGTGGCCAATAATGGAGTGGGCGAAGTGAGTCATGAATCTCGAGTCAACGTTTTGGGTCCGCCTGTTGTAGTGCGAAGAGCAAGGAATGTGACTGTTGTAGCTGGGGATGTCCTAGTGTTGAGATGTCCTGTGGCAGGATATCCCTTGGAAAATATACACTGGGAAAGAAGTAAGTTTCTTTTTATATTTATACTGTGCGTAATGCAGCTGAAATCACAATGTTAATGATAACCTCAAGACAAAACAAAAGTATTAAAGTCAGCTGTAGTTTAAGGCAAATAAAAAAGGTCAAAGTTTATTCTGTCCTCAATCGAAAACCCTTCTATTAAATTTAATAGACACGCAGCCTTATTTCGAGAACAAAGCTTAAAGAGAGAAACAAAATTACCCCCCCCCCTCCCCCGATACTTGACAACTCTTTTCTGTTACCTTCTTTCCAATCTTGAGGAATACTCTATCTGCAGAGATTACTTTATTAATTGATAAAAAGTTAATAATAATTCCAGATGTATCAGGAAACTGATTTCTTGTCATATAAGAAAGCAGCTGCTCGACGTGTCTCAGAGCTGGAAATAATTTTTCTAGCGTTTTCTATTTGACTATTAGGCTCGTTGTGCTGCAAAGATAATTTGTTATGATCGCGATTCAAGTCTTTCTAATACAGGCAAATCTGCATCTATCAACAATAAGTTAAATGTTTTTGAAAATGGTTGCATGTTAAAATTTACAAATGCGATAAAATAACTAGCTTCTTAGTGATAAATAAGTATAAAATCATGGTTTAAATCCAGGAGGTGTCTTCAAAATAAATAAAAAAATAATTCAACGTATATTAAGAATTCGAGAAAATAAGCCTATGATACTTTATTCAGTTTTGCAAAAAATATAATTGTAATAATTAACAATTTTTGTAGATGTTGAATATACAAGAATAGATCTCTTTATTGGCTGATTTTCCAATCAAAGGAAGTTTCGTGAGTTTGATAGGTTCGAGGTTCATAACGTCCTTATTTTTCCTCTGCTGTTTTCCTCTCCTTCATAAGAATTCATTGCGATAGAAAAAGAAATATGCTAATAGATGCTGTGCAAATACTGAATTCATCATGCACCTTCTTTTAATATTTTTGCTTTGATTATTTTATTTTTGCAATTTTTTATGAATATTTTCGTAATGAAACTCTGCTTTTCAATTTCATTCTGTATTAGAATAATTAATATAATTCATTAGTAAATTAATTTTTGAATTTATAATTAAAATAAGTAACCAAACATGAAATACGTAGAATCTTATTATTTTTAAACCTTTGTTGATTTTTTTCATTCATTTAATATTAATATAATTTGTTTATGTAGATATGAACATCTTTTTTTTTAACTAACGAAGTATGTAATGCTATTAAAAATCAATGGAACTAAGGACATTTGTTACTTTCTATGACAAACATTGAATGCTGTTACTTTCTATGTTTTATTCATTAATTATTTTATATCTATCCCTTAGTATGAATACCTTAGAGGTTTGTTATATTAAAATTATTTTCTTAATTCTTTGAGAAGAAATGTAATTAAGAAATGTATCAATTATAAATATTAATTTAGTATATTAATTATAAACATATATGTCTCGACAGAATATTTTTATGCTTACATAATAATTAATATTTAGTGATGCCATATAATAGTAATTATGTGGAATCTATTTTAATAAATCTATTTTCATCGGAATCTATTTTAATGAATTAAATTCTACTTATCAGTTTTTTTTTCCATTTTGCTTTTGATGAAGAAAACAAGTTTTTATTCCTTATAAATAAATTTTTGATAAAATTTTGCTTTCCGTCATTGCCTAGTGTGTAAATGGTCGTTTTATTTTTAAATAATATTTATGGAGAATGAAAATGGAAAATACATTTGAATCCTTTCTAGAGAATTGTTTTTTCATTTTGTTCTCGTTTTGGGGCTTTTATGAAGCACTGCTACACTTCGGAATTAATTTTAGTAATTTTAAATAAAAAAAGCCTACTTCCTTATATTTTCTTTTCAAATGAGTACTTTGAAAACTGAATGTATCGTGAAATAATAACACATACTTCTTTAAAACAAGTTCAAATCTATTTAACATTCTTTTGATGCAGTTTGTCTGTTTTAAAAACGTGTACAGTGTATAAAAAAATCCTGTCGAAATGCAAAGTGCATTGAAAAAAATTCTAATCTTTGGATTTCAAAGAAAGAACAGAAATTTTCAGAACTTTCCTGCTTTATTTAAGAGAAATAATTACCGCATGTCACGCATTTGCAAAGCTCGTTTTAAATATAAAAAATACAAACGCGTGCGAAATTCGCTTACGTACCACAATAATGGAACACATATTATAATGATAGAACATTATGTACAGGAAGTAAAGCTTTAATCCAGAATTGCTTCTTGTTTTGAAAATTAATTGCAAACGTTTTCTTTCGCTCGACAAGCACTGCCATTTCAGGCATCTAAAATCATTTTTTTAAAGTTACATCTTGAAATATTGAAGTTCTTATTTAAATTAGGGTTTTTTAATTTATGTAAGCGAAAATAAAATAAACAGATGGAATCATCATTTTTAAAGAATTAAGACTTCTTGATACAATTTATACGTTTTAGTCGAAATCGATATTAGATAAGTCTGAAATAATCGGAGGATTGCACCTGCGAATTTATTTGCTGAGGATTTCAGTAACTTTTTCAAAAGAAATTCAGCTGGTGAGAGTATAAGCAAAATCACATTATGGTCGTTATAATGTAATTATGTTTATTTCCTCTTCCACTTGAGATTAGCCAGTTTCTAGCTTATAAACGACTTTTAATACCTAGAAGATACAGATAACACATCCTTTCTCTAAGCAATCAGCTGTGAAAATATCGGCGAAAAGACACACTTCTCTAGACAAAAAAAATCCTAAGTAAGAGAATTGAGTAGATTCACGTTTTCTTAAAATGCTATTTTTTAAATGTTTAAAAAGCGCCTAAAGTATCGTAGATCATTAGGCGCTTATCATTACGCGCAAAGCATTACTTTGACTGTTCTTTAAAAATTAAAATATTTGTAGCCGCCAATTTGAATAATTTCAAAATATAAATTAATAACTTCTATCTTTCGAACTGTATATGAAGATTATCCACAATACAATTTCGTTTCTGAAAGTAAGTCATCATTTTAAGCTCAAATTTTCTCAAAAATTAACATTTTATTTTTTTAAAGTGACGAAAAAAGAAAGCATAAAATATTCAAGATGAATCGTTCATTTTTTCATGTAAATGAATTTACAAGAGTTTTCAGTCTAGAAGTGACCATTAAAATATAAATGATGTGTTAAATTCTCTCTTCTTTCAGCCGGGGTGCGTTTGCCATACAATCATAGGCAAAAGGCCTACGATAATGGAACACTTGAGGTTCATCATGTGGAGCGAGCCACTGACCAAGGTCCTTATGTCTGTGTGGCCACAAATAGAGCTGGACAGACTGCTCAGAGTACAGTTATCGTCAGAGTTCAAGGTAATTATTTTACTCTTTTCTTTAACTTCCACCGCTTCAATCACACAGTGCTGCAATAAAGGATCCCATAATCCTAACAAAATGCTCAGTGTCCTTACATTATAACAGAATTAAAAAAATTAAAATCAGATTTTAGCTGAAAAATTAAAAATTGTTTTCCTTTTTCTTTTCCACCGCATGTGGTTTATTCTTATTTAATACAAATGTAAATCAATTGCTTTGAAAAGAAGTTACTTTTAAATCTAATGGATGTGGTTAAACACTTGTAATGGCTTACGTGTTTAGTGTCGCTTTAATTCAATGCGATTATCCATCCAATGTCTTCAACATTTCTTCGTAAAACCGCAGTACAGATGCACGTCTCCTGTGGGTGGTGGATGTTCTGAAATATTTGTTCACGAAATTTATAAGCTTCTTGGTGTTTTTTTTAAAACTTTTTTGAATACGAAGTATAGAGGAAAAATATTGTTAATTGTCAAGAAATTCGAATTCAAGATTTTACTAAGCGTTTTATACCACCCTGGATTAGAAAAAGACATTTTTATAATATATCTGTCTGTTTTTCCATCTAAGACAAAAATAATTAAAAAATGTTTTGAGCCAAACGGATGAAATGTGTTTTATAATCTTTACAACAAATTTGTAGATTTTTTTAAAATCTAATTTTGAACAAAATCCGATCAGAAAAAGTATGTCTGCCCGACTGTTTGAATCTAAATTAACACGATAACTACAAAACGAAGAAAGCTAGGTGGATAAAATATCGTACATAAATTTAACATCTCTACTGCTGACACTTATCAAAACGTGAACGAAATCCAACAACATCTGATGGTCTCTACTTTCAGAATGAGATATCAAAAATGCATTGCCTTAAATATTCACATTTGGTGTGTGATTTTGTGACTGCACTTGCAGTTCTGTGCCAAATTTTGGTTTCAATTGGTTGAAAAAATTGTACTTAAAACACAAATTCACCTTTAACAAAGAATATGCAAGAAAACTTTTGTTCCTATATCCATGGCATTAAGGCTTAAAAGCGGATTTCATTAGAGCTTCCGCCATCAATTTGAGTGACTAACAGATTGTTGTACATTGTACAAAAGTCAAGTCAGGGTATAGCTCTGCGGTTTTACGAATCAGAAGAGAGAACAGTTGATTGTTATACGAATTGTACATTTTTTCACGGATTATTGACTTTCTTCAAGCTTTTCGCAGGCAGAACTCTTTTCCACGTATACAAATTCTTAAAAGATAATAAGGTCGCGGTGGCCTGTTGGTATGGTCTCGGCTTCCGAACCGGAGGGTTTCAGGTTCAATACTGAAGTTATACTGATTCAATACTGATGTCACTGAAGAATCGTCGTGTAAGAGGGTCTGGTGCAGGCTTAATCAGCCGGGGCCAAACCTCTTTCAGCTGGCATGGCGTGGAAGTTTGGAAAGGGGAACCAGATCAAGTATCTTCCTCGTGTGCTGACCACGGTGCAAAATTACTAGGTCCGTCCAAAAATAGCTCTCGTAGTGCTTTAAAACGGGACGTTAATATAACCAAACTAATCTGAAACCTAAAAGATAATGAACGTAATTATAAATTATATGCCATATTCTTGTAGGAGGAAATCTTTTATACTTCGAGATGATGGAAAAGCCGTATATGATGGAAAAGATTCTCGAAACTCACTGCATTAATATTTATTTATTTACTATGTTAAAAAGTTGAGGGTGCTATTCTTTGTGAGAAGAACAGTTTTTATTTCATTTTTTTCCTATCGAATGCTTTTTCAAAGATTTCATTCCTAACACAATTACATGATTATTGAATTGACCGGGAAAAAATGTTCTCGCCTCACCAAAACAACTTGTTTTCCAGCCATACAGCGCAATGTTTGCATCACAGAGGATAAATCTTTCATCCGAAGCGCCGTAATTCGATTTGCTCAGACAAATACTCGGAAGTTTTTCTCCAGATAAAATTATTGCTCTTTCTCGTTGCTCGATAAAGTAGCATTAATAATGAAATGATATATGTATTTCTTTATTCTCTCTTTTAAATCGCAGAATACTTTCAAAGAAGATAAGCTCTAAAGATAAGAGGAAATATGTTTGCATTGAAATCTTATTATAGAAATTCTTTCCAAAGCCTTGTGATGAAATTCATATTTTGAAAATAAAATAAAACTTGAGCATACCATTACGCAAATATTTGCAGCATTTTTAAAAGAATCGCACAAAAGGTTCTCTCCCGGATACTGTACTTACAGACTCCAAATCAATCCGGATTAAAATAGGTATTCTAACGAAAGCCGTATAATAGGCTGCATTAGAAACGCACCCAATTTCGTTACGTAAAAATTGTATTTCGTAAGGTTTGCAAGTAGCCTCAGAAAGGGGAAAAAATTATTTTTAATGACATAAATATCTTGGTAGGCTGATAGAAATACGTTTTCAAAGATATAGAAGCTACTTTTTTTTTATCACACATCTGAGGAGCGAGGCAAAAACGTAAAAGAATGAGACGTGGATTCGCATGAATGAATCATCTGACACGACGAGAAAATTGCGAAAAGCATCAAGTTCCGTATTGCACGTAAGTAGGGATTGCAATACCGGTATACCGGGATACCGAATACCGGTATTTCGAGCCATTTGTACAATTTCGTAATACCGATATTCACAAGTTTAAATACCGGTTTTTCGGTATTTACTAGAAATTTTTAAAATTGTCTCCACTATATGTTCAGGTATCGCGAAACATAGCAAAATAGTATACGCTTTTGTTTTTATGTCTCCCTAACGGGCGAAATTAATTAGCTAATTAATGGCTTAATTAATTGCTTAAATCTAAATTAGTGAAACATTGATTATCCCTGAAAGAAAATATTGTAACCATAACGACTGATGGGGCAACAATTATGAAAAAGTTTAGGAGTAATAGATGTATTATATCAAAAAAATAAAGAACAGAAGAATCCAAATACTGTGGATATAGAAATTTCGGATTCCAACTTTGAAAAGAGTAAGAGTGAGAGTGATATTGACAATGAAAATAATGACAATGTAATTGTTGAAGAAGATATTGCTAATGAGGATGAAATATTAACCTATCAAGAAATGCTTCCTATAATTTATAAAGTTCGAAAAATTGTTCAGATTTTAAACGTTCCCCTATAAAAAGGATATATTACTAAAATATATACTAACTGAAAATAAAACAGAATATATGTTAATATTAGATTCTAAAACACGTTGGAACAGTTTACTCCTAATGATGGGACGATTTTTGAAACTGAGAAATCCAATCCAAATATCCAATAATCGACTTAAACCTGAAAATTAATTTTTCAGATAGTGAATTCGACTTAATATCCAGAACTATATCAGCTCTACTTCCAATAAAACTGACTATTGATGCATTATGTCGGAGATATTAAAATTTATTAACAGCTAATGCAACAATAAATTTCATGTTGCAGTCACTGAAAGAACAGCACACATCACTATCTGAAGAATTATATATTACATTGAAAAATCGCACAGAAGATAGGCATACCGAAATAGAAAATGTCTTATGGTATTTACATAATTATAATGATTTTAAAAATGAAAAAGAAGAAAAGAAAATAACCAATTCAAATCTGATTAAGTTTAGAGTAAATTTTCTTAAAATTTTTTACCCACAAACCTATCCACATTCAGAAGAATTCGGTTCAATTATCGAAGATTATGATGTTACTACTGTCGATAGTGAAAAGGAATTGTCTCTTGAACAAAAATTAGAATTAGCGATAAATAAAAAAATTTAAACGAACCAAAATACAATACAGAAATCAGCTATATCCAAAATCATCCGACGAGAAATCGATTTATTTAATTTGAAGATAAGGGATTTAGAGATAAATACTTGGAAATATATCGCGCCTTGCCAACAGTACCACAAACTAGCGTAGTTGCCGAAAGAGCGTTTTCGACAGCTGGTAATTTTTACACAAAATTACTTTTCAGGCTTAATGACAGTACAATTGATGCATTATGTTTTTTAAGATCACATTTCAAAACTTTGTAAAAGTACCACAGACTGAATAGTGATATTTACATTCTTTTTGTGATTTAAATAAATAAGATGTTTCTTTACTTTTTTGTGATTATATACTGTTATAATTTATAAATTATTTTTTGTGACATTTACACTCTATAACAAAACTGGCAAATAAAACAAAGAAACACCTGTGTTTTCTTTCTTTTTCTAAAATTTCTAATACCGGTATTAAAACCGGTATCCCGGTATTAAGATTTAAAAAATACCGAATGCCGGTATTGAAATTTTGGTCCGATATTGCAATCCCTACACGGAAGATAGTTTCACATTGTTTTTGATTTTTTATTCAGAAAAATAAATATATTTATTTATCTTTTATCTATCAGTGGACGCTGATGATGATATTTAGAAAAAATTAATTCTTTAAAATGCATTTATGACACATAAACATATAAAAGAAAAACTATTTATTCAACTTTTTATTAAAAGTGTATGAGTGAAACAAATTATCTAACAAGAACAGTTTGCTCGTAAGGAAATAATAATTCAAATTGCTTCACATGCTATTCGAAATATGCTTAAATGCCATTTAGAAATATGTTTAAGCTTGCGTACGATGCTGTGCATAACGCGCTTTTCTGTCACATGGAAAGCATTTCCGAGTTCTGAGGGGGTTCCGAATCATTTGGAATTTCAATCCCATTCACACTATATTAAAGCTTGCTGAGAAAATTTTTTCAAATAGTGTATTTTCAGCTATCTGAACTTCCTTATTGCGTTGTTAGTTTTAAGCAGTTGACACTTGTACGTTTGTTTCCTCTGCTATACAAAAAAAAATGATTAAAACATGTCTTTTGAAATTTTTGTCTTATTTTAAACTTATTAATATTTCATTTCTAATTCATTATTATAATCATTATGGAATCTTATAAATAATATTTCTCCAATATGGAATATGGAATCCTATCATAAATCAACTCCGTGGTAATTATTTTTATATAACAACAAACTTTTATAACGCTTGACCAATAATTAAGTTCTAAAAATATTAAAACAGTGTATTTTCATTAAGTACGTATATGTATAGTACAAACAACGTATACATATAAATGTCTAAAACATGCAGTATATATAGCTGAACTTAACGTATAATAAATATAACTGCAAATGAAATCAATCCTTGTTGGGAAAATAATGTTTTAATGACACTATATTTTTACATACATTATCGGTATATAATATTTCTTTATTTTTTGTGCGATAATTAGCAGGGCTTTGGTGCACAAACATTGCATTTCAGAAAGTCCTTGAAGTATTCCAAGGAGTCGTATGAGCACCGATCTTAAATTATTATTTTATTTTATCCATTTTTTTGTGTATCAGCGCTAATAATGGATTACTTGGCCATAAAATCAATAACTGCGGTTTTGTCATGAGCCATTTTAAAAGCATTGAATGCAATGTTAAGAGTCCTCCGACCAACATCGTCAAATAACTTCTAGCTCATCACTGATGTCGCCTTTCAAAAATTCTCTCGGAAGAATATAATAAAGATTTCTATAACTTATCGCATTAAAAACTATTTTTTTTCAGAATATTCGTGCTATAATTAAAAGAAGAGAATGTAATACATCTGAGACTAAAAGCCATGACGGTACGACAAAAAGTCACTATGTTCTTCGCCGAATTCATATTCATTGAAAATCCAAGTTTAACCCCATTTAAAACTGACATTATCTCGGCAGTATGCAATGGTAGCCTTTAGTGACGCAGTTTCAGGTGGCGAATCATACAGCTTTGGCCAGAAGAGTATCCAGCTATTCCTATACAAGCGTTTCATGACTGGCGGAGGAGGGGAGCATGTTTCATGTACTGTAAGCATTCATTTATGTCCGAATTTTACAAAGATACTTTGACAATGAAAAGGATTGGAAGGCATTCAAGACGATATTGAATAAGGTCACCTCATTAAGATCTGATTCCTCCACTGGCAACAAGGAACTACTCACGTACTAGTATTATTTTTAAAAATATATTTGAAAACTAAATGCTTTACCTGTTTTTACAATTGTATTCTAAGCAGTTATTAAATTTTGAATTTAAATGTTCTTTTCCAAACATATTTATCATCTAATACTTTCTGTTCATCTCTGTATATGCAAAATAATTACATAAAATGTTTTAATTTGTTCTTATGCATTAAACTTTTACATTTTCAGTGAAGCCAGTCATCGAGCCCTTCAGTTTCCCGAAATCTCTGATGGAAGGCCAGAGGTCCTCGGTGCACTGCACGGTCAGCAGTGGCGACCTTCCCATCAAAATCCGCTGGTTCAAAGACGGTCGGCCCATCCCTGAAAATATCGGTGTCCGGATGAGCGAGGCCGCCGACTACTCGTCGACGCTTCTCTTCGAGTCTCTGTCACTCCGGCACAAGGGCAACTACACTTGCGTAGCGGAGAATGACGCCGGCACCGTTAGTCACACCGCTACAATGGTAATTCACGGTATGGTTCTACCAATGCAGTAACCATCGCTGAATGTCGTCCTTTCCTCTAACCATTCTGCCTCTCTCACTTACTCTTGATGTTTGCTTTTTTTTTCTTTTTCCCTCTCTTCTGCATGCCTGCATGGTGTATGTTTGAAGATACTTTCAAATTAGCGAAGCAGTTCTTCATTTTATATGCATTTTCAAATAAAAATTTTATGTTTTATATTGATAAAAGAAAAAGATTACAATGCGAATAGAATATAAAAAAGTTAACAGTTTGCATGAAAAACGAATGAATAATAAAAAGATACCAGCATATCGTTAAGCCAAGTGAAGAATTTATTCGATCGCAGGAAAAGTTTGTTCATGCTATTGATAGAAATCTTGTCTCTGTTCATAATAGAAACATTTTGAGAGCTGTCTTAACTTAATCCTTGTGCTAATAACCTAGCCGAACCTGGTCATGCAAGTTCTAACTAAGGCATTTGGGAGCCGGTTGCTCTTTCAAACGAGGAATTTAGGGTGTAAAACGAGGGCATCTTTAGTGATAACAGGCTTTAAATCCTACACTCCTAATTTGTAAACAGAAACTTGGCGATTAGAATAGAACTTTCATGGCCGGGTTAATAGTGAAGGAAGCTTTGTTCTTACAAGAACTCCTTCGATTATGAGAAAGGGAAGTGTATACCACTAGGAGCCAACTCAGGACGATATAGTAAGGGGGTAATATTTCCCATATGAAACTTTGCGTATTTATTAAAATAGCATTAGACTTCAAATATGTAATTGGAAAAAGAAATGAAGAGTAAATTAAATTTTTTACTTCGGTTCGCTTTTAGCAGACAGATCGGAATTGTAATTTCTGGCCTTTGGCCATGGATAATTGAACCCACAACCTGGTTATACGCATAAAATTGATCTATGAATTCATCTAAAAGGTGGATGAAATATTACACATTGATTTTAAAACGAGATTCAATTCTTTGACTAACGATCCAAAAAAAAATTTTCAAACTGAGCTGAAAAATTCAGTCTTTGTTGAGGTTTCTTAAGAAGGTAATACTTAAAAGTTCAGTAAAGCTGCATAAAATAAGTTTTAAAAAATTGCATAACGGAAGGCACTTGTTCCTAAAAAATAAAATCAATCCAATTTCAAAATAAATAAATAAATAAAATGTGAATTAAAAATTATCATAACATTTAAAAATGCATTAATAATTAGTACCAAAAAGTCATTCTTTTAAATTCAAATGAGTTACATGTCATGGCAACTAAATTTTCAGCAAAGTTCCATCGCAAATAGCACGCAACTCACTAGAATGTTCTCCTTTCAGTTTATCGTACAATTTCAGACTATCAGGGGTTTCCCTTAACGTATTCAAATGATAAAATGAGTAAAATATTCATTTTGGAACAGTGCTTCTTTCCGTTGTTAAACTAAGTTCGAAATTTGACGTCAATCCTGAGATTTGACACCAAAATGGATCACTCTCATTTGATACATTTGCCGACTGCCTGCCCACCAGGGATGCTGCTTCCATAGCTGCTAAATATTAATACAGAAAGCATAATTATTTAATATTGTATCTTTCCTGTTTAATAAGATTGCAAAATATGGATTTATTAGGAAGTAAAATTGATGCGAAAATAAATTATCATTTAGCACAAAATACCCATCAACATTGTGACGTTATCTTCCTGGTGTTGTCAAGAACATCGTGGAGATACCGTGCAATATCTTGCGCTAACAGGGATGCCAGATGTCAAGAATAAATATTTGGGTTTTCGACATTTTGGCAAAAGAGGAATCCAAGTTTTTAGCGATACACAAATATTGCAAAGATGCCAGAAGCTGATGAAGTGACGTAGTATATAAAGAGTTGACATTCAAATGTATTCCGATGAGAAGCTATTTGGCACCGTATATCTTGTAATAGAAAAAGACACACACCTGAAAAGCTGTTAACATCTTTCAGAGGAAATACTTTTCTGTCGTTTAAGTTACAGTTTTAAACAATGGAAATTCAGTTAAAATTCAACAATGACCAGCGGCACGGATCTCCTCAAAACTTTCTCGCACACTCTCTAATGACGACGTCATTCCAGATAATGCCTTGCACGGCATTGGGCTGTAATAGTCACAGATATTAAAATTTGATGAGAATTTAGCATTTTTATCGAATCTTTCGTATGATCCTTGGAGAGTTATTGGGTGATGAATAGTATCCAAAAACGGAACTCGTGTCTTAGACGTATTACTTCTAACTGATCGAAAGCATAATTAGATTCAGAACTACACTTATAATCACAAATTGCAGACGTAATTTGAAATTTTAGTCATCAAGTTTTCGCTTTATTGTGTTTACATGATTCTTGACAGCACAGATCACCAGACGATCAACCACTAATTGTATTTCACTCAAAATTGGATAAGTGTCTATAGTATACATGTTAAATTGGAATACTGAATTTAATCCATCTAGCTATTTTCATTTTGCAGTCATTTTGCTGATTCATATTAAACTAGCCGGACAGACAAACTTGCTCTGAACAAATTTTGCTCAAAGATTGATAAAAATCTACAAATTAGATTACAATTAAAGACAATATACCGAATTTTATATGCTTAGCTCAAAGCGGTTTTGAGTTATGTTTGTCGAAAACAAACAGGCATAATCAAAAAATATGTTTTTCGAATTGTCAAGATTTCAAATTTTTAGTGATTACAATATTTTCTATATCGTCACGCCGCAGGTACTTAGCGTGGAACTCAATGACACATAGGAAGTAAAGCTAAACCAATTTATTAACTCAACTCAGTGAGTGAAATACAAATGCAAGCTCTGCAACAACTCTGAACACCGTGACTGAGAGATCTTCGGCTTTTATACCAGCAAGGAAAGTTCCAGAATACTTTTCTGGAGACAATAAGAAAAATCCCGAGCACTCATCTGGTAAACAAAAGAAAGGTCCAGAATCTTCTCAAACACGAAGTAAACGAGAAAATATACCAAGGAATTAAATAAATATTTAGACAAATGTTGAATCTTATTGTAGCTAGCGGGATTCGAACTCACGATCTCTTTATTACGTGACCAGTGTGATGACCATTCCGCTATGAAGAGTAGAGTGTTTCTTTTCAATGCGGCAATATATTTCGCATATGAAAAAGTTAAAAACTAGTGAAAGTGAGAGGGGAATTTTACCGAAAGGACAAATTTATGGCTGATTATCAACATATTATTTTCCAAGAGAGATTTGGCAGTACAGAAGACTGTGCATCATTGTAACAAGCCGAATCAGCATAGATTGACTTCCCTGTCGGCTGTCCGCATTTTGTTAAGAAAAGGTGAAGCCCCATTTCTCCGCGGATCTCAGCATTTTAAAGTGTTTGAGAGATTTTAGAAGGTGAAATAAATGCTAAAAGCAGAGAAGTTTTGATTTTCTTGTAGAGCGATGGGGAATGAAATTGCATGAGAAAACACTTTAGAATGATTCGTGCTGCAATCATTTTAAGAAAGATTATTTGCGGTCATCGAAAATGATAACGTTTATTAAAAAAACTGTTTCAAAATAAACTTTATGATGATCATGTTATTAGAGGAAATATAATTTTTTGTTCTACATATGAAATATAAAAGGATTGATTCAATATTTGTAACAGTACTTATTTGCCATTCCTTAGATCTCCTGTTTATCTGTTTCCAATTTTTACCAAAACTTGGAACTTGGTAGCAAGTAAACTCATCAGACTGTGTGGTAAAAAAAGCAATTTTAATTCTAAGAGAGGAACAAGCAGATCTTTAGAAAAAAAAATCATTGCACGATAACAGCGTGATTCTAACTAAAATTTCTGACAGAAAATGTATTCAGACTTTTAAAAGAGATGTTATTAAATATTTATATCATTTCGTTTGCACGAGGTAATGACTCAAATCCATCACGTTTGCTCGAGCTCTTTCCAAATCTACCATATCTTTTTTGACAGTCTAAGCACACTGTCCCTAAAAAAAGATAAGGAAGACAGCAGCTGAAACTGTATTGCGTCAATCACTTGCAAAGCACATATCATTTTCACATCTATTTCAACAATGTAAGGGCCAAAAATTCGACAAGAATTCCAATAACTGTTTATAGTTTTTTTCTTTATTGTTTTTATGACAAACAGGCAATTTGTGTACAGATGTCACATTTTTAGACTTTATACGGTTAGAGTTACAGTATAGAATGCAAAGTGATAAAACAGACATTGCCTGGAATTCAAAACCTTTTCATGTCTTTTATTAATATAAAATCGCTATTAAATTAATTACCGCAAAATAGTCATTAAACCTTTCTTCATGCTTCATAGTATTTGCAAAAAGGATCTGAAAATAATCCGTTGACTCGTTTGAATTTCTCTGGAGTGGGAAATATTTATGAATTTTCTCTTATATATGTATAGATAAATCACTGAGTTCGATAAATGCATTTTCACTGATGGTTCGGAAGTTACTGTTACTGTTATTGCTTCACCACAGTAGATGCCCCCCTTTGATCCAGACGAATTTTAAAATATAACATTAATATATAGGGTTGAGCTTGATCTGTTTTTGTTCTTCTCTTTTAGCTTTGATTCCACTGCTGTAAACGCAGAAAAAATTCAGAAAACTTTTCAGAAAATAAGTAAAAGTAAACAACCTTATCTGATTCGAACGTTTATAACTCGGTTTCGAAGATAATTCGAACTTTTCACTTAATTGTGATTAGAATTTATACCTTGTGTTAACCAGTGACCGAGCAAATAAATTTTTATAAACTCTAATATTTAACCTTGGGACTTCACCTCTTTAACCTTCATTAACTCTAAGACTTAGTAAATTTCAATGTATTCAATAAAAAACATCCATCATCCTTTTTAAAAAACTGACCAAGTCAGATGTGCATTGCCAGTTAGGTGTTCTATTATTTTCAAGTTTTATAAAGAAATTGTTATGGTCAAAGTGCCTTACACAATCAGTTCATTAAAATTTTCTTCTTTGTTACTAAATTATTATTAATAATGCATGAATTCTTTTAAAATTCTAAGTATGAAATATTTAATTCTTAAAATTTCTCCCTGTTTATTTATCAATTAGACATTATTTACTAAAATTTTGAAATATTAAAAATAATTCTTTCCACTCATTTGTTATTTAGGAATTTTTATCTCTTGCGCATAATTTCTAAAATCAGTATTTCTATGTTTGAATCATTCAATATTCGTTTTCAAAATGAATCCAATTATTACAGAGGTCCCGCTAAATATGAATGAGACAAATCTCACGGTATCAGTCAAATAATTCGAATGATCGAAATAATTACGATTTTTTTTCACATGTTTTTATCATTACGATTCCCATTCGCATCTAAAACCTATTGGAAACTACAATGAAGCTGTCGTTACAGATTTGGTAATAGCTATCACGGGACATACTTTTTTGAAAATTCACCTCAGCATTTTGTTTGAACAAAGTTCTTCTGACATAGTTACACATCTAGTTATTATCTTTACTTGTCCCTTAAGTATTATCAAAACAACAAGCAATGAATGTAATCTTTTATTTTTCTATCTGATTTTTTTTTTTTTTTTGCTTACATTAATCACGAGTAGAGAATAGCCATGATACAAGTAACGCGCTTTTCAAAGCCCTGTCGTTCTGATAATATTCCGTAATGAAATATATATTATGGAATCGTTATAAGACAATACTTGCCTTAAACAAGATAATATAAAGGAATAAATAAGGGAAATACTAATAAAATCGTATGAATGTAAATTTGTATTTTTTATTGTTTTTAATGACTCGTCTTCCGGTTCCATTTTTTTGGGATGAAAATTTAAAACGAAATGAAGCTTATTGAACAAAAAAATGGCTACCTGAAAAGAAAATCAATTAAAAAGAAATGCAAAAATATTAATATTTATACTGTAAAATTTTTCTTTGCTATTATACTACTATTTCTTTATTGTTAGACGCTCAATAAATAAGTGAATAAAAAAATCATTTTAATAATTAAATTTTGGAAGTTGGATCCAATTCCTTATTAAAGACCTGAAATCTTATTTTTAAATACGAAATCAACAATGAATTTAACCGCCATAAGTTACAGATAGAATAGAAAATAAAAATACTATAAATATCAGGATTTATATTGATGAAAATCGAAAAACTTAAAAACAAAAGAGAAATAAGAAAAAGGAATTGAAAATATCGTCCGTAAAAGAGAAAGAATGAAGATAAACATCGTAAAATGTCGCTTAAGTTTGTCACATTTACGGATGGAGATATTTTCAAAATAACTTAATGGAAATCAAAAATGATTCAAAAGAATGAGGGAAAGTCATTTTTTTATTTTTCTTGAAAATTAATTACAGTCTGAAATAATTCCCCTTATAAAACTATTTTTTTAATTTTTATTAAAAGACACTATGCTTCATTTCACCTTATTTAAAGGATCGCTTCTTCAATAACGCTGCACCAAACAGATATTTCAATTTTCTGTTGAGAACAGATAACATGTCTGTTGAATTGTGAGATTATAGTGCATTTTGCTTTAAGGTTTATTTTCAATGATGTGAAGTTTCATATTACTTTTACACAAAAGAACTCTATGTTTCCAGGGATAAACGGCAGTTTAGATGTATAAGTAAATAATAGTTCAAGATTTTTATTTTAACATTTAAAAGAAATATATCTAAAATGACAATTAGATTTAAATCCCTTTATTGCATGAGTATATTATATATAATAGTGGAAGAATAAAATTTTAACATTCTGAAAGTAATTCACTGATAATTTTTTTTCCCTTCAAGAAAAATAAGATACTGAAATTAAGTTTATGGTGAATTGTATCTGGTGTCTCGAAATTTAGTTGCATCACACCTTTTTGTTATTTAATGGAAATTGTTTAAGTTAATAGCTTAGAATAAAGTTTACATGTGTAAAATTTATTTCTGCATATTTAAATCCCTTAATTTGAAAAAGTGGAAATGAAATCTTTATCACTGACAAATCTATAAGAAGAATAAGAACAAACAACGAGAACAAATGAACAGCTCTCGCGGCTAAACAAAAGTAAATATTAGACTTTCTTTTCGTTTTATTACTAACTAGCCGCCTTTGGCGACCAGCCGGTTCTCCAATCTTAATGTTCGTTAAAATTTTAATAATTAAATATTTTATGCAATTTCTACTTTAATAGCTTCTTCATCAAAATATTTTAAAACTTAAAATTTTGATTATCATATAATTCATTCATAATATTATAAAGGCCTTCAGTCATAACGTAATATGTATCTCTCTCATTTTCTGTTAGCACCCGTAGAATTTATGCTTTAAATTAAAGTGGAAAGAATTTATCTTCAATTAATATAATAATATTTTTTACTGAAACAAAGCATTTTTTTATAATCTGATTACTGAAAATAGAGTCACTCAGCGTTTAAACTTTATGTGCACTAAAGAATATCTTTTTTAATTTATGTAATATCTCAAGAGTTGGTCAACAAAATTTTCTTAGATTCATTATGAGCAGATCGATTAATTAACAATGTTTAAATTTAAATGCATCAAACACTAAGAAAATAAAACGAATCGTTTAAAATAAACGGTTGAAAACAGGTTTTAAAAAAACTACTTAAAAAATGATGTACTTAAAACTATAAGCATATACAAAAAATATATAACTAACATAAATACAATTTACTTACAAAAGCATGCAACTAACCCAAAAATAATTTAAATCATCCATTGATAACGTTGTCATGGCAACAATCAGAACAGAATGCGCATGCGTGAATTTTCTTCGCCGGTTACGTAACGCAAATACGTGATTTTTTCTACGCCAGTTGGGGTAACGCTATGCGGATTAGAAATTTTTAATTTCCTTTATTCTGTTTTATTTTAATTCAAAAGTACTTCAGAATGAATCTGAAAGATTGATTCATTAACAATGTTTAATTTTAAATGCATCAAACATTAAGAAAATAAACAGAACCGATTGAAATAATCCGCCGAAAAATTTTAACCCTAGCCTCATTACTGTTGGGAGAAAAAAAAACTGGAGCCTTTCTCGTTTGGCGCTGGGGATAATGGAAGATTTTTTTGGCGGAAAAGTTGGCGGTGGGGAAAATGGAAGATTGTTTTGGCGGGAAAGTTAGTTTTTAATTAATAATTAAAATTCTAATTAAAAATTCGAAAAAAGAAACCCCAGGTGCACATTCCCAACCTCCAAGGTATACATGTACCAAATTTGGAAGCTGTATGTCAAACGGTCTGGCCTGTAGAGCGCCAACACACACACACACACACATTGAGCTTTATTATAAGTATAGATGAATGCTTCAATATATTTCAAAATACTAGAATATTTGTTAAAAATGCAAGTAGGCTGAAGGAAATGTAAATTGCGTTCTTTAAAGTGTGTTACGAGTAAAATGATACAATGAAATAAAAAAAAAATAATGCCTAAAAATGTATCACGTTAAATTATTTTATTATTTAAATTAGTATTTAATATTTCGAAATATTAATTCCTTGTCAATTCGGATTTTATAATACGAGGAGTTAAATGCTAAAATTCATCTCGATTTTCTAGTTCAAAAAAATTTCATACTGATTGTAATTATGAAATAATTATTGTATGGAAACCCTACAAAAATGAAATGTAATATTTATATAAGTTTTATTCAAATATTAAATTTAACTATCTAATTTTTTATAGTTCTCTCTTAGTTAAATGTCAAACGATTTTTTAAATTAAATCTTTAATTATGATTGCGAAATTATGTTTTAAATATATGTTCTCATTGAATCCATGATCAGCGGCTTCGCGACGGATACAAGAATGTCAGTGTCGCGATCGCCAGACTTAGGTCCTATATGACGAGAGAGCGACAAAAAGTAAAAGAATTTTCTGGGAGTAATTTACATCTAGGCCACTGATGATGACTAGGGTAAAAAGAAAAATCGTATTAAATGAAGTAATTCTACGAACCCGTTTAAAAGAACTACCTCCCAAGATTCTGTGCACTAAACGAGAACAAGATGCGATGACATAGTTATCAAAAACGATGAGTGTTAGTTGTAGCATAAAAAGGGAGTGAAATTCTGTGCGTCGGCGTGTTTGAACGTTAAATATTCATAATTTTCCGACGTTATTTAAAATGACTTAACTAAACAAAAAGTCTCCCGCCAATGGCCAGTACTGCATCTTATGAAATTCCTGCAGCGTCAACTCCCCCCCCCCCCGCCCGATTACCGGACCATAAAGTTCTCCGCAGTTACCCCTGGGATTAGGTCAATCAAGAGTTTTATGGCCAGCAGCGCGAAATTTGTGTCCCAAAACAACTTCACGCCCAACTATCTTTAACGTCCCGCTTTTCAATTACCTGGCGGATCTCGCCAAATTTTCGACAATAAAAATTCAACTTTTATGTCTCCGCATCGTAAAAATATAGTTTACCGTAGAGTTAAACGTGAAGGAGAAAGAAAAATTTGCCGACAGTATCGCCCGCTGTCGGTATTCCTCATCCGATTTATGAGGACGGACCGCCTGCATCAATTGATGGCGGTGTTTAACAGATAACGTGGACTGCGAAGGTTTTAATTGAATCGCTTCACAGGTGCTTGGCATGAGGGTCATCCGCTGCTCGATAAGGATGAGCCGATTTTTCTCTTTCTGACTGCTCATTAGGGATGGAATTTTAGGGGGAGGGAGGGACGATTTAATAAAGAATTCGATGGATAAGCCTGGATTCTTTCGTTTTAAGTGCTTAATGATGACTATGAGTTCTGTCTAGTGATCCAGAAGTCTGTGGCCCAGAAAAAATAACGGAAAGTGCTTTCCTTGCTTGCTTTTCTTTTTAACGAACGCAAAATGGCAACCTTTTTATCTTGTAGTGCAATAAATAAAAACGAGTATACGATTGCGAATCCTCGTATTAATCGATTAGGTCGAAAATTTGACGCGCGGTTACAATTGCAGTGAAATAACCATACGCCGAATCTCATTCCTCGTCCGGACTTACTGCATTTCTACGCACGACGATGGATGGACCGACACAATTTGCCACTGATGGATGACTTCCAAAATTTTATATAAGCCTACAGTTTTGGTGTAATAGGCACGTGTGAGCTATATTGATTGAGTAAAAGTGTTCACATGCAGATAAATATAATTCCAGAAATAGGTTTTTGGACCAGGGGAAAATGAAACATGGTGTCGTGCCACTAACTCGAGGTCAAATAGTTGACGATTATACTACTTTCTTTTTGTGTTATAGAGAATAAATGATTAATGGAAAATAAATGAAGATATTCACTACTACAACGGTCTATTTGATGTAAAACTTCTACTAGCATTAACTATACAGACGTGTATATATATATATATATATATATATATATATATATATATATATATATATATATATATATATATATATATATATATATATATATATATATATATATATATATACATACATACATACATACATACATACATACATAGATCGATAGATAGATATATGATCTACGCCACACCTTCTGTACTAAATATCGTGCAGGAAACAGCATTGGCACTTGTTGTATGTAAGATATCAAGCAATTCAGAGCTGTCTGACTTCGAGGAAGGAATAATTATCGGGTGTCATAGAAATGGCCAATCCTTAAGGCACATATCTAGTGAGTTAAACATTTCATAATCGACAGCAGCTTTTATGATTAAGAAGTGGAAGGTGAGTGGAGACTGTCGGAATGTACTTCGACCCGGCAGACCCAGGAAATTAAGAGATGGAGACCGACGAGTGCTGTCCGAAGAAATTCGGAAAAAGAGTACTAACTGATGGCCTACATGCTCCAGGATTTCCCACCAGCATCCGGGACTGTTGTCTTGATAAATACCATTAGCAAGGAAGCACATTTACTTTGTTTTCATTGTTGTGCTGCTGCCTATAAGCCTCTGATTACAAAATCAAACCGCACTGCTTGGTTGAGGTGGTGCAAGGCAGATTGAAATTGGACAGAAAATGAGTGGAAAAAGATTATGTGGAGTGATGAATCAAGGTTCAATTTCTACCAATCGGATGGCAGAATCTGGATTTGGTGGGTGGAAAGGTGTAACTGGATCAGAAAATAAGATAATATTTTAATATGAAGTTAATAGGGGTTAAATTTAGATAAAATTAAGAAATGAATTAAGTTAAAAAAAATTAAGATATATATATATATATATATATATATATTCAATTCAGCACATATTAACTTCATTCTAAAACATTCTCTTCTTTCCTGATCCCATTCCCCTTTTTTTATTTGATTAACGCAACAGAAAGCTTTGTAAAAATGCTTTTGTCAGCGGTTTCCACTCCCCGAGTGAAGGGATAAAAATTGCTGAACTAAAGAAATTCTTTTAAAAGATCCCTATTCCAATCCCTTACCTAAATCCAATTCCCTTACTTAAATTCGACACGTACAGAAAATCCCTATTAAAATCTAACAGTATATATTAACAGGGATAAAATTTTCATTAGCTTTTCTACATTTGTCTTGTGTCGTTCTGAGTGATGTGCTCGTCGCTTATGCTTGTACATAAATCATGTCTCTCGGGATGAAGTAATCAGTAAAAAAGCCTTATTTTTATACATTTTTGCTTAGACTGACTTGTTTTATGTTTCTAATAATCTTCCTTTCACGTTTTCCTGATAGGTCTAGAGTTCTGAATTTCTGTAAATTAATCTATTTATTACGGCGATGTAATATTTTTATTTCGTCAGAAGTCTATCAAACGTCGACCCATTAATTAAATTCTGATTCCATATAAGGGGCGCCACCTAGAAGGACGTTTGAGAAAAAATTAATTAATCAATTCCAGTTATTTATAATTATGAATCAAAGACAAAAAATAAGAAATTTAATAACTTATTTTATTTCTTAATACAGTTGTAAAGATATGTTTTAAAACAAATTATAAAATCCATGCATTGCAATAATCTGCATTAAAATCAAAATTCTTCACAAGAAAGAAAAATCATCAAAAGGGTTGGAGATTAGAAAAAAAAAGGAAAGTTTCTAATGTGCTAAATAGATCAAAAGCTACGAGACTATTTTGATATTAAGAGAAAAAAAAATCTATTCTTGTGGCTCATTCATTCATTCTAAAATGAAACGCCAAAAGGAGAAAATTAAATAAGATGAAAATATAAAATGCAATAATAATTTTGAAAGGCCATCATCGTCATGAGCACGAAATATTGCGTGATACGACGGCACTGCTTATATTTAGAAGAATATTCTAATTGCGAACTCTAAACCTGGACTCTCGCCAGAGGAGGAACCCGTCCCTGCACTGAATCAACAATTTTTTTTTGTTCTTCCTTTTATAATGATAACAAAATCCGCCACTCCAGTTCAGTTCCTGCCAGATGCTTTCATTCACAGTTGGGTATATATAATTGAATCAATTCTTTAAATCTTATAATTTGATAAATATTTGGAACATTTTTTCGTAAGTAAATTTATTTCATTCTTGTTAATCGTATTCATTATTGGGAAGGAAATGCCATTCTGAAAAGACGCACGCTAGACAATGCAAATGTTTAGCAACTATGATTAAGGGGGGGGGGGGTAAGAAGGAAAGTTAAATTTGAGGAACTTGAATTCATTTTGTGTTGTGTTTCGTCGTATAATAGCACCTCCGGTTAACCAATGGTGTCCAAAATTTGATACAGATTTACAATTTAGATCATAAATAAATAGCATTTTGCACAATTTTCTCCTCTCGGGGAAAACCTCGAAATGAGATGAGATACTTCCAGCGTGCTGGTTGGATCTCGTCCCCCTGAAGGGTACATAAGTAGGTGGGGGTCAGGCTCCTCGATGACGGGACGTACTTCCTTCGGGAAGGGTTGTACCGAGGCCGGTGATGGCCCTTAAGACTCAACCACAGTTAAAGCCAATGTTGCTGTTGCGACGGTCCGGTCATTCAGTATTTATTATCCGTGTGCCTTCGGGCGGGTCGGCGAGTCAGTAATATGACTTTGCTCCATTTTCTCTTTCTGAGAGCATTTTAGAGTTGTGTTCGTATGCATATGCATAAAGGGACTTCTCACATTCATCCAGAATTGAACAGAAATCTCCACTTTTGTTGTTATATTAAATTTTATCCCTGGTACTTATTGAATTCTTAAGCTAAGAAACATTTTTTTCTTTCTAAGATATTTAAAATTTGGATATTACCCAAAACAAAAACATTGTCTTCTAATATATGAGAAGGTAAAAAAGATTCCTCATATGAATCGAGCCCTCCAGACGAAATGAACCTTTATCTATTCAACATTGTAAAATGTTGAGTGAACGGATATGTATAAACATACCTAACAAAAGCATAATTAACAAAAGGCAGACGGAAAAAATATCCATATGAATAAAGATAAATAAAATCAAAAACATATTTCAAAACAAATTAAAAAACATGATAGAAATCTGTTTGAGAAGCGCAAGGAGAATAAATAAATCGAATAAAGATAGCAAACGGAAATAAAAACCAGCGGAAGTAGTCTCCTCAAAACTTTCTAATAAAGGTGTTATCAAAGAGAACGCCTTCCATGGCATTCTTGTATAATAGTTAGGAAATATTATCTTTGGCGTTAATTTCCCATTTTTACTGAATGTATGGCGTCATCCTTGGCGATTAATCCCTGGCATGCAGTAAATAGTATCCGATAGTCGAATTTGTGTTTTTGACGCCTTTGTCCTAAAGGGATGTGTTTTGTGGTTATCGCGTTCATTTACAATCAAACAGCTGGACAGACATACTTCCTCTCAACGGATTTCGATCAAAATTTGATAGAAATCGGCAATCGTAGGGTAAAGACCTTGTACGAAAATTTCATATGTCTAGCTCAAAGTGTTTTTGGATTATGTTTATAAAAGTCAGACAGACGGATGGGCAGATGAACATTATGTCAAAAATGTGGTTTTCGAACTCAGGGAGATCTCAAACGAGGAGATCCGACAAAATCTCGAGTTCGAATGTTTTGATGGTTGCAATATTTTCTCCATAATTTGTGCACAAGAAATAAATAAACTAAAGCAGAGATCATCGAAAGGGGGGATATTATGAATGCACGATACGCTGCAATTCCAGAAACGAGAGAGAAATGCAAAACAATGTTAAATGAAGAGACGAATGAATACAAATTTTTGTTTGAAAACACAAGCATCTTCAGAGAAATGCAATGAATGTATTCAGAATAAATGCACTTTAAGATTTTCTGAAAACAGTGCTGGCCATGAAAGCGGAGAGACATCACTTTGATTCTTAACCCCCAAACAAACACAGAAACTAAAACTCAATTCAAATTCGATGATGAAAATATATAAAAAAAGTATGCATTAGTAAGAAATTATTCAAGTAAGAAAAGGACAAAAGCCAAGAAATTTATTGTATCTATTTGTACGTTGAATGGATGTCGTATTGGCCTGACATTTACTTCGTGTTATATTGCATCCGCCTTATTGGCAATGTAATTAGGGGAATCGTAGTAAAATTATAAGACATATATATGATAAAGATAGCGGTAAAATCACAAAAAGTTTTTTCTTAACTTTTATTCTTTTATTTTGATTTGCATTTTTTCAATGTTTATATTTTTGTGATTTTAAATATTAACTATAAATGTTTATATTATTAATGTTTATTAACTCTAAATGCAATAAAAATAAACTAAAAATTAACTAAAATGCGTTATAAATTATAAATGTTTATTAACTATAGATGCTCAACATTTGATGATATAAAATACAAAAAAGGGACTAAAAATGTGTTTGAGTTTTAAACGTAATTATGAAAGATTCTTCACCTATTTAAAGCTATTACTGACAGACGTCATTAGAATTTGTACATTCACTAAGCACCCTCGTTTAAGTAATAAATAAGTAGATGTTGTATACCCATCTCCATTCGTATGGGTCGGTTCTGCACGTATTAAAGTAAAAGAAAGAAGAATATGTAATAATATTACATAATTTAATTACAATTTTTATTCATTTCCTAATTTTTATCTTAAATTAGCCCATATTATTTTATTCTAAAATTTTCTGTCATTTCTTGATTCAAATCCCACATTTCTATTTTATTGTTTCTGACCACACTCTAAAAAATGGCCGAAACTTTGTTCTCAGGTTCCAAGACAAGGGATTAAAATTCCAAAACGCCTACAGCATAAAGGATTCTAAAGATTCCTTTTCTTAAGTCAACACATTTAAAAATCCCTAAAAGAATCTCTTATTAGAATCATCAAGGGGAAAACTCTCACTGTTCCCGATATAAAGAGATGCGCTGTCTTCTTCCCGTGTCCAAACTATGCTCTCCTGCAGAAAAATAAAATAAAGTAAATTCAAAAAGGGTTTTTTTTTTTGTCTTTTTTACGGCCACACATCTGCAAAATTATGTTATATATTTGATACAGTTTCCAAATTCATATTTCTTTGATCTCAAAATACAACTACTCATTAACAATACTTAAATAATTGCTATTCTAGGATAAACGATATTTTTAATCTAACCATTTGGTACGTACATGTAATGATTACATTTCTGAAAATGAAACTTAGTGTGTCGTGAAAGAAATGTGTAGTTTCTAAGCTGGTACCAGTAACTTAATAGATTGTTTTACTTGAAAGTTCTGAAGGATTATTGAAGGAAGCAAAATAATTTTTTTTTACATACGAACCCATTGCTTCATATCGGAAATTATTTTAAAAATATCACACAAAAAAGCTTATAAATAATTGTTTGAAACACATATATTTGTCATATTTCTTCAAAAAATACATAATATTTTTATAATACTGGAAATGTTTCGCATATTTACAGAAACCACCTTTCAAGTATAAAAAGTCAGATGAGATAAGGATTAATATATTAAAAATGATACAAATTTAAATTTTCGTACTCTGAAATGGTATTTAAACTTAAGTTTTGACACTTCATTGGAATTTTACTTTGAAAATATTTCTATTCGAACTCGCCGTGCAATAAATTTGCACAAAGTAATGCAATCCACGGAAAGCACTCACATTTTCTGCTTCGTCAACCGTATGAGGCAGTCTTTCTTCAGATGATGGATCGTGGGAAATAATCAAATAACAGAAATCGAAAAAGAATATTGGTAAATTCTTTTGTATATTTAATAGAATAAAAGATAATGTTTTTCTTCATGTACTAAAAAGTAGTTTCTTTTAAAATCAAAACGAAGACGTAAAACCGAGAGGTACGGATGGAACTCGAATAAAAATAGGAATTTTAATCACATTTATCACATATTTTAACTTTAATGAAAATCCCGGAAGTTTTTTTCCTGTGACATTCACTGCAGCTTCATTCCTTCATTTCGATGCAGTTTATCCAGGAATTGATAAACTGCGCATTCCCAGATCTTACGCAAAGATAATGTTCACTTAATTTCCTCATTGTACAATTTTCAGAAACGCTCGCGTTGCCTGTTTTATTTTCATCGGCAGATTTTTGATAAGAAGATTAATTTTCTCTTGTTTCTAAAGAAATACGCGTTTTCAAAAATCTTTCATTTTTATTTCGTACCTTTTAACGAAAAAAAAAGAGCCTGTTTTCCACATTTTAATGCAAAGAAAGATTTTAACCTGCATATGGATCATCATTCATCATTACTAACAACATGGAATCATTTCGTAAATTCTCTACGGATGTTAAAATTCGACCGGTATTGAATCGATTCATTAATAATTCTGTTCCGAAAATGTGAAAGCAGTGTACTATGCATGAGAAGAAAACATTTCAGAATTTTTCGGGAAGGCATTAAAAATTTGATTACAAAATTTCATTTTTATAAATTTGAAACAAATTATTAAAAAAAATGAGTGTAAAACGAGCACGAGACCAGCATTTCAAATATTCAGTTCCATTTTAATTGAAATCAGTTTTAAGCTAAGAATTAAAAATATTTTCTGAGGGGAAAATGTATTCATTTACATTACATTTGCATTAAAGGAAACAATAAAATTGCTAACTTACTATAGTTTTCCACCGTGGTTAATCAGCGCTGTTCCGCAAGAACCAATATTTGAAAAATGGTACTTTAAGCACATGAAGTTTAACATTAATGATGCTACTTTCATGAAGCACGTTTTAATGAATTCACGAAAATCTTTTCAACATTTCTAATTCCAGAAATCGCAATATTATTGCACAATCTCTGGAATTGCAGAAATATTATTTCTGAAATTTCTTGTTCACTTTGAACGGAGAGGAGAGCTTTCATAAGGTAAAATAATGTAGAAAAATTTTCGAGAAAGCTCTTAGTTAGAAAATCCTTCTCACAAAGCATCTATGAAAGAACCACAACTTTTTATTTTAACGCAATAGTAAATCATTTAATAGATTGCAAAACACATTAATGCAAAATTAATGTATTCATATGTATTTGTAAAGCAATCATAAGTATTTATTTTTTGTAAATTTATCTCAATGAAATCGAGTTTGTAATCAGATCAATTACCTTAGTGAATTACAACTTGTCAATCATTTATAGTCGGGAGACAAAGGGTAAGACATTTATGTCTACAGCATAAGCACTCTGATTCCTACAAATGGACGTAAAGTTCACTTACCTTTCCGACGGCATAAAAGATTGATTCAACTATAAAAAACCTAAAAAAAAACCCGCAAATGTAAGCTGTTGTTTTGATGTCATTTATTCTGTTAAGAATTTCAATTTCGAATTCGGACAATTTTTAGCCTGCCGGGCCCGAAGGATGGAAGAAGTCAGCCTTTGTATTGCTTTCTGGAACGCCGTCGATTCCTGAAAGGTCACCGGTAAGTTTCTCATAACTTTTTAAGCAACATGTAACATTTTCTGAAGAGAAAAACCTGAACTGATTTCACAGAACTACATTTTCCTCTCAATTGTAATCTTTTATTGAAAATTAATTTCTGAAACATTATTTAGACTTAATGATTAGCTGCACCGTGCATTCTATTTTCACGGATGACAATGCTTTTATATTCATTATTTTTAACTTTTTGGTCTTTTATTTAAGACGAGTCGTCATAAATACAATGGAAAATTAAATTCATTGCAAGATCCTACCACTACTATTCATTAAATGAATTGTTTAACTAATAATGCAAGTTTTTAAAATATTAAAATAATATTCAGCATAGAGATCATTTAAGTGTTGTTTGGGAATTCCAATAGTTCCGTAAACGGACGAAAAAAATGGATTAAAACTCGCTTTCATCTTTACAAACACGGAACAAATCAAAAGTACTTGAAAACTTTAAAAGCAAGATTTTGAATGATAAAAAATGATACATCAAAGATTTCTTCGTGCCAAAGTTTTAAAGACTTTCTTTCGGATAAACACTTTCTGTTCACTCTGCATTGCTTCTCAAAACTGCAATCAAACGAATCAGAACTTTAATGCTAAGTGAAGATAAAATTTGAAAAACTGTGCTCTCATCTTTATAAATTTGTAGAAGTAAAATTTCCCTCCATGCTGCTGCGAAGAAAAATGAACTCCATTAAAGGAAATTTGATGGTACACGACAAAGGAATTTCAATCGAACCCTGATTACAACATAGTATTTCAGCCATATCAAGGCAAACCGAAGCCTACAAATTTTCATCAGTAGTTTTAACTTTCTCATATTCATTTCATATTATTTCTCATGAACAAAGAATTCGATTTCTAGATTTTGATAAATCTTCGCATTTCGTACTTTCCTAGTCCGAAAAAATCGTTAATGGAATTAAATCTATTCCAGAATTTGATATCTAAAAAACGGATCAAGACAGACAAATGAAATTTTGATGTGGCCTTTATACAAAAGTCATAGATTTCTTTCTTCATTGATTCTTTGAATGAATTCATCCACAGGAAATTCGTCAGTCTAACTGCACGTGAACATGTGAAATCGATAACTCAAAACTGCTATGAGCCATACGAATGCATTGCGGTATGTGGAACTAGCTAGAATTCAAGATCTACAACACATTTCAGATGAAATCATTACTAGGTTGATTGTCCATCAATCGATCTGTGTTTGTGTATGTAACATTAGGGAGCAATGAGTTGTACAAATGAAATTCGGTTTAAAGTGACCAATAAAATTTCAGATGTGTGTCAAAATCTGTTCAGCCAGCAAGAAGTGCTCCAAAATGAACGTTTGCTTTTCTTCCAAAGGAATTCAGAATAATTTATAAGCATACGAAAAAATGGATAAGAAGAATATTTTCGCTGGTTTGTACTCAAAACTCTCGTATGAAATTTCTTCTCTGCAAAAGTTAAGCTATCTAAGAAGGCATTCAATCAAAATGATAGCGATGAATCTGCGCTTTAACATACTTGATAAAGATTATTACCATCGTTTGTTTCCCAAATAAATACCGATGAGGGCTGAGAAAGTCATGACAAGCATAGTAAAAGACAATGAAAAAAAAAACTGAATGGCTTGCCTGGGTGGAAAATTATTCTATTGCGGGGGCGCCGCTGTCAAACTCTTGTTAGCTCAAGATCTGGGAAGCTACTCAAAAAAGCAATTGATTTTGCCGTTGACCAGATACTTGGCAAAGTTCCTATTTTGAAAGGGATGGTCCAGTTTCTGCCCAAATGAAAATTTAGGCCGAGCTGCTTGATCTTCGTTACCGATGTTGCCAGTGGAACGAATCTTTATTTTCAAATCTAAAATAATCTTTAGTAAAAATGTGTTTTTATAAACTCACTTTTTTCTTTTACAAAAAATGGATAATTAAAAAAAACACATTTATAAGTAAAAGGGAAAATAATTTATTTAATTTCATTATCATAATATCTATTCTGTTACTTATCCGCCGCCCGCTGTCAGCTCCATCTGTCTGAAACTCAAAGTTCAGCCGCGAACTAGACCAGAGCCATGCTACACAGACTTTTTTGTTTGCAAATATGGAACAAACCAAGCTGAATGAAAGTGTATAAAATTAAATTTCTAGAATTAACTCGGATATATAGAATCAACAAATGATAAGCATTTCAGATTGCATGTTCTTTCTTTGCAATTTCCTTATTGTTAAAAATTCAAATAAAAGTTTCACTTTTTCTCTTGTTACGTTCAAAACTCTTGCAAAGAAAATTTTCCTTCCTTCTTCAGTATTTTTTATCATGCAAAGCGATCTTGGATTGTTTATATTGCACAGATTAGTAAATAAAATATCCGGTGGGGACGCAATCGATATGCTTCAAAATATAATTTACTTAGCTAAATGTTAAGAACTATGATTTCATTTCATTAAGAAACTATATGAAAGACCAGAAATTAGGCAGAACTATTAAATATATCAGATCAGTGTATTACAGATGTTACATGATTTAAGTTTACGAACACAATATGTAATTTTAATTTAAAAAGTCTCAAAAATAATGAACTATATTTGTTTCATTTTTATTTACTTTTATTTAACTTGACTTACCTCATAAATGTAAAAATAAAGATTTCCACTCACTTTCTTATAATACCGAAATTTTAAAACTTGTGTTTTCTTGATGAAAGAACACTGAAGACGCCATCTAGTTGTGAATTTGGGGGAAAATCGCTACGAATATTCCATAATATTTATAATATTGTATTAAAAATTAAAGGCTGAAAAAAAAAACTTATTTTTTTTAAAAAATTCTTATTTTTATTGCAATTATAAATATGTGTCATTATTTATTTATTTATTTTGTATGCGTTCTTTTCACACACTTTGATCTGCTGATTTGATTTCTTCACGCCACGATTTAGATTTGTAAAAACAATACATTTATTTATACAAATCCTATTATTTTATTGATAAATTTCGGTGTCGCAAACACATCGAATGGTTTTCTACTTTCCGGAAAATCCCTCAAATTTCCTGAACATCTGACAAAAATGTCCCTTACATTATTGCTTTCGGTTATGCCCCAACTTTTTTTTTGTGCGTGTGTGTGTAACCATTCGTAGAATTGTTTCATTAATATGTTGCTGAAATGAGAATATCTGTCTGTCTATCGGTTATCTCACTAAAACAGCATCTAATTATTTATATGAAAATCCAGAAAATAAATAGTTTGAAAAATTGAAATTTTATTAAAAAAAATTATTACTAAAAAAAAATTATAATTAACATTTTTTTTTTTTTTTTACAAATTTTACTCTTGCGGGGATTTAAAAGAATTATGAAAAATAGCTGAATACAGTTAAATAAAATATAAATAGCAAAATATATATTTAATATTAATTTATAATTATTATATTATAAATAAAATATATTTAACTTTGTTTTCTTAGCCCAATACAGAATTACATTATTTATCTAAGTCTCAAATAAAAAGTTTTGCTACTTAAATAGTACATTGAAATATACATAAAATGAAACGCATTTTTTTCCAAGGATGATATGCTTTAAGGATGAATGAATTATTTTTAAAAGATTTAATGGCAGGTCATTTTTTTTAAATGCGTAAAACAATAGTTTGTGATGTCTTATCTTATGCTTATGCGATTCAACTACCCAAAATAAATGAATTAGTTAAAAAATTTACCTGATTCTTTAATGGAAATTTCACTCACGATATTTTGGACATTAAATAAAATCAATTGAATTATACTTAAGACTGATGATAAAAAATTGCAAAAGTAAATAATTGTATTGAAGTTACGATGTTCATTCGAAATGCTATTTGATAAAGTCCACCATATTTCACAAACTAATATGTATTCGCCATATAATACAATTAATAATATGTATTTTATATATGAATATATAAAACTTATTCAAAATATTTGTATCCACTTTCAAAGGCGCAGTAGGAACATGAAAAGTGTCACTATACCTTCAATTTGCAATAAGTAAACGCTTGTTCCTCTAAACACTGATTTTTAGCTTTTGTTTTCAGGACAAATATCCCATTTTTATTCTAAGTGGAAATGAAATTTATAAATGAATATATATATGTGTATGTGTGTGACGGTAATTCTAATAAACTAATGATTATGCATAAACACTACTAAACTTATTGGTAATTATACATAATCACTAGCTTATTACATTTAACGTAACATGTATAACAAACATTACTATATAATGGGACATCTAAAACTTTTTCCTATACAGAAAATTCATCTAAAAATCACTGAAGTTGTAAAGTAATAAACATCCATATATAGTTTCTAACTGTAACACGACTAGTTATTTTATTGAAAAAAAAACACCTTTTTGAAAAATTACGCAAATTTAGATCGTAAAGAAATTGGGTGTGAAGTTAGGAATGGATCATCTAATGCGCATGCCATGGGATTTAATTTTTTTTAATGCAAGGAAAGATCCATTTTTTGCGGATGACTCATTGAATTCACGTATAAGTATTCATTTAAAAGTGTAATGAATAAAATCCCCCAAAAAAGTCTGAGAAACGTCTGATGTGTTGTAGCATGGTGAAAAAAATCCAGTGCGCGTTTGGGCCTCTCCTCTCGGATTGATTGTATTCAAAACTAAGATTGCACCATCAGTTTTGATATCATATCAAATTTCGCTACTTTGATTTATGCCCAAGTAAACATGGGAACTATCGTGGGGAAAAACCCATTGACGGATTTAGGTAAGAATTCGATTTAGATCAGCAATTCTTGTTATAAATTCACGCTCTATTTTCATCCCATCTAAACTTTGGGCTATTAAAGTTTGTATGAAAATGGACTTCTTGTATGAAGATTTAGTCCAAAATTTGATAGACACTGTAATTTTATGTTAACTGTACCAAATTATTATAAATTTTGTTTGGTACCGAATTTTAACCTTTAAAGTCTTTGGTTTTTGCAATCTTACAGGTATCAAAAACCAGGATCTGTTTTTTTTTTTATTTTTTTATTTTGTTGTTGTTATAGTTATTTTCGACAATTGCAGAACTTTATGTCTGTTTATTCCGTATACAAAAATAAAATAGGAAGAAGAATGAGATAAGAAGTTGCCAATAAACAAAGAATACCTTAACTCTCTGTTGATATTAATTAATTTTATTACGAATCTCTTCACCATTGCTGAATTCGAAATTATTTTTTATAGTCAGAATGCTTTGTCAAAAAGGAAAAAGGTATAAACGAAATAGAATATTTTATAATGCTCTAGTGGATGCCATTTTATTCTATGTAATACCGAAGATTGAATATGGAGACAGACAGCAATCAGCTGTGAAAAACAATCAGGAATTAAATTTGTTGATTGAAAACTCTTTCTTTGAAAACAGATATTTTCAAGAACAAAAGCAAAAACCTCTTTCACTTTCTAAATTTAAGAATAAAGAATTCCTTTACAAACGATTAGATTTGGTTGTTCAATGTTTTACTCTGAAACCTATATAACAATTTCTGACAATAGATTTCATAACTTTGATATTTGTACTGATAATATTTATAAAATTTTTTCGCATAAATTAGAACATCTAATTTCAGTATCGGAAAAAAAAAGAATGCATTGTAATTGTTAGAATATTCGCATTCGAAATTCTGGTGAATATTCAAATTCTAGAACTTCTCTGAATTCGAAAGAATTTTTAAAATCACGACTTTCTATTACGTCTGTGACTTTTAAGAGGATATCTAGACAAAATAAAATTCGATATGATATCTTTAGATCAAAAGTTTAAATTTTTGTCAAATTTTGGAAGTTTTTATGTCAACATTCCTGTAAACCTAGAAAGGCGAAAAGCTTTATAACGTTTTTTTTTTTTTTTAATTCTTTACTTGTTATTCATGGATACGTGTCACTAAAAGCGATTAAGAAGGAAAAATATTAAATATCAATTTTGTGCTGAAGATCGATTAAATTAAACTGGATCGATTAAATGATTTAGAAACAGGACGGATGCTTGCCGTTTCCCAAGGAGAGGAGGCTGCATATTCTCTGCACAAATGAGAAGTAATCTTTTGCGCCCACATTGATGAAAAGAAAAGAAACAAAGAAAAAAAAAGAAACAAACTATTTAATGAAACAAAATTGCAAACGATAATGACAAAAAAGGTTTCTCAAAATAATAGCATGATTTTAAGCTCTTAAATTTGTTTGTATTCTAATTATCCTATTCTACGAATTTGTATTTTCTTTAATTTAGTAAACAGAACGTATTCATTTTTTTTTTTTTTTTGCAAATATTTTCACTTCTCATGTCGGGACGATCACTCCAGAAGAAACGAGGTGTATGGAATGTTTTACGAAATTTCAAGGGATTTTTTTTCTTTTTTTTGCATAAGGCTTAGTACCCTTTCTTACTAGGAAAAAAGCCTCGCCTACCGCTAAAATGCGGAACAGGACTTGACCCTTAATGACTTCCCTCACTCCAGTGACCCGGCCGCGAAGTCTTTGCTGGCAATTCCTCTTGGGCACGCTGCCAATTCGTATGCCTTAAGCACATCCAATTGCTTAGTCGACCCAATTCATTTTTGTTACATATACACGGCTCCCTTAATGTGTTTGGATGGCAATAATTTGACGCCAAGGATGAATTAACGAGAATACCTTTTTTTTTTTTGCATTAGCAGTAACTAAGAAATGCATTTGTCGCCAATAAAAATGATACTCTTCAAGAAGCGGCATCCTGCACTGTCTTTTTTTTTTTTTTTTTTTTTTTTAAGTAACACAAATTGTATTTACTAAAAAGAATAAAGAATCACTTTTGTTTCGAGGCTGACAGAATAGAATAAGCGAAATTTTTCAGAACATATACTAAAGGAATATTTTGAAGAAGTTCAGAAATTAGGAAAAATGTAAGAGTAGTTTTGTCAAGTTGGCCCATTCATCTGACAAATATGTTTCTCTGTTGATTATGTCTCTAAATATCATGATATTAAGAGCTTTTTGACTAATGAGATTTTTTAATTAATTATTTCTTAAATGTAAATCCTTTAACTGCGACGTTTCCAATTAGATTATTTGTTTTCTTTGGGAACGGGTTATCGCTCTGATTCAATCGAGCCACCAAAAAAATTAAGATTTCAGGTTTATTAGGATTCTGTATCATTTTTGTTTCCTTATATGCGAAATAAACACTAGAAAAAGAATTGTAATAGTCAAAAAATTTGACCTCTAGATTTTAACAAATCTTCATGTTTTAGACCACCTTGAGGTTGTAAAGATACATTTTTGAACTGGTGTCTGTCTGTCGATATCAACTCAGAACCGCAACGAGCTTCAGATTTAATATTTATAGTTTCCCCACCCATTTGAGACATAAAACGCACCATATCGTGTTATTACACGGAAAATTCGAGGGCAGAATATTTTTGATAGTTAAATTGCTAATATAGCGTTTAAATGACTTAATTTTTGATATTAAATTTAACAATGCAATAATTTATTTCAGTGAAGAGACAAAATTAAGGGAGTACAGTTAAAAGTCAAAAACTTTTTACTGAAAACTTTGAGAAAGAATCAAATATTCACAAACAACTGATCGAGATATGAAATTCCGCATTTCATCCACTTTTAGCTACATCAACGACAGCCTCAAGATAGCGGCAACTGAAAAATGACGAATATGCCTTGAAACAGTCATCGAAATAATCTATAAGGGTCTGGAATAGTGTTATTCAGAGTTGCATAACTCGGTCCATTTTAGGTGTAGAAGTGTGAAAACATTAAAAATGTTATTATATCAGACTTATTTTGCTAAATACAGATCATAAAACCGACAAACTGCAAAAAAAGAAAAAAAGATTTGAGAATACCTAAAGCAATACATTATTGATATAAACATCATTAAAAATAATTCTTTATTTCATTGAGATCATTTTGCAAGTTGGAAATATACATTTATCTCTTGCAGTTTATAAATATGCTACTAAGCAAATATCCTATATATAAAGAAATAAATTAGAAACTCCAGAGAAAAGTCGAATCTTGCGGGATGACTGCTTGAGATATTCTAAAATATCGCCCAGTTTCGATTTTTCCTTGTAAAGCAGATGGGTCCTGTCATCCTTTTTTCACCAATAGGTAACCAATATCTTTAATGTCATCGTATCCTTTAGAATGTTATTCTACAAATAGAAAAAATATAAATAATTTTATATGACTTGTAATAAACGCCACCTGTAAACAATCATAAATATGGATTCTATTTACAGATGTATTCTGATACAAATGAGTGCACAAAACGGCGATCAATAAAAATTATTGCAAAACCATTTTGTTTCAGCTTAATAAGTTATTGAACTTTTCATCAAAAACTCGAAATTCAAAACAAGAGTTGTAAAAAGTGAGGAGGTAATATAAATAATTTAAATGAATTGGAATTTACAATAGACAGGACGGTCACAAAGCATTTCCTTGATTGAAATAATATTGTAAAAATTATTATAATTTGTCACATGATTGTTTCGATATAATGAAAAGACGTTTACAAAGTTTTTAACAAAACCGCTTACTTCAATAAATATGAATCTGAGCACTCTTGGTAACTCAAAGAATTCCAAGACAGTATTCATCAAATGTTATCCAATATTTTGGTTATCATATTAGACACAACATCTGTCTAATATGATAACCAAATATGATAACAATGAGAGTATTGAAAACTTCAAATGGCTTTGCAAACATTCTGCTCTACCTGTAATCCCAAAATTAACACTGAATAGTTAAATTTATGGAACCAAAGAACACATTGAACTTTTTTCCTTCATTGACGCAATTTTGATAAAAATCGAATGTAAAATTACCATTTTGTATTAATTACGTAATCTGATGAACTAAAAAAAATTAAAAACACAATTATTCCACATTAAAAAATTTACAATATTATTCAATGGTTCTTTTGCAATAACATTTTGTAATCAGTGGGAGATTTTTATGACCACCCTATATTTAAATTTTTAACGAATGACAATATTTTTTCTTCTCAAGTATTCAAACTATTTACGATTTGCAACACCTCAAAACTTTATGAAAAAAAATTATAAAAAATTATATATTTTGATTCTTTTAAAGATATATTATTAAAATATTTTCTTTTCATTATTTTAGCTTTTAATATAGATCATTATTAGAATTATTGCAGAATCTTGTGCAGTTTTATATGAAATTCACTACCAGGTGGAGCCATGAGTATGGAATGGAATGGAATTAATCGAATCAATCAATTGATTGAGAATTGAAACAATTAAATACGTTTGTTGTAATAGGGAACATGTAATTGTGCTGAACAATCGACAGCAAAATTATGCCATTATGAATGTGAAACATTCATAAAAAGCAACGAAAACTTCCGGCTTGCATGATTCTTAAAGATGATTCTTAACACGTGAATAATATGTCGTATTTTGTGTAACAATAATAATAGAAACTGCGTGTGCCTAAAATTTCTTCTCATACCATTGTTTAATGTGAAAATTTTGGCTTATTTCGTTCATTTAGTCATCCGAAATGCTTGCGGCTGCTCAATTTAGGATTATGTCAATTGAAATTAGATTGGATTTAAGATTACTGCATGATAATTGTTGCTTTTTTGTTTCTTAAATCAGTATGAATAAAAGTGAATGAATTCACAAATATTGTTATTTGAATGTCTGTATTTTAATTGTTCAAATAGAATTTTTGTAAAACAAACCTTTTTCTTTTGTTATTATGATAAAAATTTAAATAAATTCTTTTTAACTTCAAATTTGTAATTCAACTTTTATTGTAATGCGAAATAATAATAATAATAACTTGACAATGTTGTATTTGTATAGTGAAAACATTTTCAAATAAAAGTACTTAATCATATCATCCACACAATTAATAGCTGAATAAAAATAGTTGATTTAAAAAGTGAATGATAGCATTTGACTCTAGGTGATGACAAAGAATCTTTATAAAATCCAGTTTTTGAATGAGTTATTTCATACGATAATATTATCATTATACTATCTTTTAATAATGTTATGAGCAGAATTTCGATTTATTTTTAAAATAATGTTCCATTGTTTCCAAAAGATGTCATTATAAAAGACCTGATTTTTGGGACTGTCAAAACAGGGAAAGCAATATCAAAAGGAGAGAAAAACGAATGCTTCTGATATTATTTCAAATTCCGATGTTTATTTATTTTAAAATCAATCAGTTAGTAATTCAATTGCTTCCAAAATACTTAACGGAAATATTAAAGATTCAAAATGCAGCATTTTTTAAAATGATTTTATATCATCATTTTTTTCTGACGAATTATCTTTCTTATATTTAATATTCAAATGCTTAAAAAAAGGTAATACTCCAAAGATCATTTACAGAAGTAATATTTTGTAAGAAAATGAATGAATGAATACAGCCACGAAACATTTTATCTTTATTATATTGAAAGAAAAATATTTTCAACTTTGTTTGACATCATCAAAAAAAAAAAAAAAAATCATGAACGCAACTTTCTAACACTGACAGAAACATTCGGCATTCTTCCCTCTTCATTCGAATCGACACAATGGATGATGATTGCGAACAAATGAATTGCATGAAACGGCGTTTTTCAGTGAGCTTTTGTAAACGGACGTGTTTACGGAATCAGTAGGAAGCTACAAGCACTCTCACTTTTTTAGTACATACATATGATCACTAATTTATTAAATTTCACATGTATTAGTTAAAGAAATAAACAAGTTAATGTACTTTTTCATTTTGAGCTTTCAGTTTTCTGAGTGAACAACGACATAAATGACTCTTAGACGAGAGATCTGAGAAGAATTCTTCTCGAAGAACCTAATTCACCTCAGAATTGTTTTCCAGCTACTCAGCATGAGCAATAACATGGCACATTAGTTTCTTAAACACAGTTTGTGTGGGTAAAAAGGTGTTGCCAGTTTCATAGATATTAGAATAAGGGGTTTCAAGTCCTTATCACAGTGAGAAAATTTCGGAATGCTAAAATTTTAAAATAACCAATGAAGAAAAGATAAATAAAACGTTATTCACAAAATTATATAAACTTTTTTTTGCTAAATAAATGCGAAAATTACATTTTGCCAGGTGTATACATATGTTTTAATTTCATACATTTATGAGTTTTTTCCTCAACCTCTGTTACTCTTTATATAAATGAGAATAAGAATCTCTAAGAAGAGAATAAGAAATCTTTCTTTTTATAAATGAGAATAAGAATGCAGATAATATTATCAAGCAACTTCGAAATTTTAATTTTAATGGATTAAAAATAATGCCCGCTTCATCACAATTTCTTTATTAAAACTCACTTCATTGATCTATTATTTTTACATAATAACAAGTTTTTCAACATTAATGAAAAAAATCAAATAAAAATTAAGTACGCAGAAATAAACAACTGCATCCTAAGTAAGGAAAGAGCGCTTTTTGCATTTGAAATTAACAAAACTCCTTCGTCTCAATGCAGAAGTTTAAGAGAGGTTTGCCACTTCAGATGCCATCCTTTTCATTTGACTGCGGTTCAGAATGACAGAGTCAAAACAAACTTCCAAATTACCAAATTCTAGATTATCAAAACAATTTGCGTAATGCTTCAACATGGGAGTCAATATAACTAAATTTTGTCTCAAATAGCTGAAATATTGTCATCACATAAATGACTGATTTTCTTGTCTTTGTTCCATCTAGTGCCTCCGAGATGGGTTATCGAGCCTTCGGACGTGTTTGTTGTCAAGGGGAGAAGTATCACAGTGGACTGTCAGACGGAAGGCTTTCCCCAGCCACGTGTCAGATGGACGAAAGCCGAGGGTCAGTCTTGTTTATTTATTAATCATAAGTCTCATTTCAGCCATAAAAATAAATGGTATCCATTCATGTGAATTTCAAATATATATATATATATAAATCCTAATTAATTTCACAATTTATGTCTTAATTTAATCCATATTAATTTCATTCTAAAATGTTCTCTTTTTCCCTTATCCGATTCCACCTTTCTTACTCAATGAATGCTACACGAACTTTGCAAAACTGCTAAAATCAGCGGTTCCAACATTCCGAGTGAAGGGATAAAAATCCGTCAAGCTAAAGGTACATCAATTATGTGTATTAAAAGATACATATAAAATATACCCTTACCTAAATCGACACGTTCAAAGAAATTTCTATCAGAATCTCATACTATATATAATCACCAGGGAAAAATGTCTCTACCTCTTTCTCTCTCTTTTGCTTTTGTGTCGTACATCTTCTCGTCTTTTCTTGCTTGCATAAAAAATATTCTTCCCGGAATGAAATACATCGGAAGTTTTAAAAAGACAAAAGTGTCTTCTCTCTTCGATACGGAAACTACTTAAAAATATATATTTACATTATAGCTAGTCGACAGGATGGTTTTATGTGCCTAAAAACTCAAATTATTAAAATAAAATCCGCTGGAGAGGCAATTCGATGTTACTGTGCGGAGCTGTGACTCGCCGTTGCTCTGAAAATGGTTCCATAGAATGGCACGGCGGACATGCTTCTCTTCTCAGCTTCCTTTTGACAATATTACTCAAAGCCCACCACAGCGAATGCTTCTGCAAATTGCCTATATTTGATAATAACTCGATGATTGACGATGAAAGTGAATATTTTAAGCCGGAGAAACCCTTTTAATATAAAGGAGGATTTCTTTTACATCATGTTAAAACACTAAAATTAAAATAACGATGAAGTAACATTTCATTTTTTTGTTCGCGGCGAAGATAATTAAAGCCTCATAAATAGGTTCAAAATTTTTTTTCCTTTATTTACTATTTTTATTCCTTTTTTAAAAATTTTCCTTTACTTATATTTATTATTTCATTTTCCTATTATTATTATTTATTATTCCTTTAAGCATTCATTAAAAACTTTTTTAATGGAGACATTTTAAAAGATTTTTATAATATAATGAAGCAGCAAAAATACTTTAAATTTGTTGCATTAAATTAAATGAAAATAAATCAAAGTGAAAATATTTTTAAATGGTGACATTTTGGTTTCAAAATCTAACGAATAAGTGATATTTGCCAGCTGAAAGTTCATTATAAATTTGCTAATATCCAAAAATAATTAAAGCTAAAATTAAAATTTGTTAAATTGACTTTTTATTATTTTTAGTGTCTTGCTAAAAAAACTTGTATTTAGTTTGCTCAAATTCTATTTGCTAATTTAAACTCCAAATGAAACTATCTAAAGCAGAAAAACTATCTTTTTGTAAGCCTGAAGCTTATTATGTATTTATAAATAGAAATAAAATTGGAATAAAAATAAATTTGGCTGGTGACTATCACACGCTACCTTCAGACGGGGATTCAAGGTATTTATTTATTCTGAGAGGTGTTGAGCAATAGAATTTGAGCAAACTAAATACAAGTTTTTTTTTAGCAAGAAAGTAAAAATAATAAAAAGTCAATTTAACAAATTTTAATTTTAGTTTTAATTATTTATGGTAAAATGCCAACATTCAAGAAATTCTAAATTAAACATTACATTACAAGAAAAAGTGAAAAATAACTGTAATAAAAGTGAATAGTAATAATAAAAAAGATTTCTATACCAACAAATGAATGGGCCACGATAGCCCGGTGGCAAGGTCTCCGCCTCGAACTGGGGGGTTTCAGGTTTACCTGATTCCACCGAAGAACCGTCGTCTAAACGGATCTGGTGCACTCTAAATCTGTAAGAGCAGGCCAAGCGTCCCCCCTGCTGGTTTGTCGTGGAAGTTTGGAGAGTGAGGTGTCATCTCAAGTGTCATCCTCGTCATCAGACGGCGGTTCAAAATGACGAAGTCCATCCCAAAATAGTCCTGGCGTTGCTTTAAAATGGGGCAGTAGTATAACTAAATTAAACTAAATACTAACAAAATAGAAGTCTTACCCTACTCCTGAGCATAAGCGAGGAATTAATAATTTGAAAAGTCTCACTATGAGGTTTCAGTACTTGGAGTATATATTCATCGAACCATTTCATTTGAAAAGCCATTCATTGAGTTATAATAAAATGGAAGGAGAAAAATATAATAAAAAAAAGTGGGGGAATTGTTAAAATATAATAAAATAATCTCTTTTTAATCTTCTATATTACAATAATTTTTAGGAAAATCGTTAACATATAAATTTTCAAAGCGACCGCGTTTGCTTCAGTTTAAGAAATTCTGTTACTACAATTAATATTTCATTCTATTATTTCGTCATACAACCTTCGGTTATTTTTTCACTGAACAAATAGAGTACAAATTTTAAAAATCGGATGTATTAAGTTTATTTATATTGCTACATTTTTGAAGTCGTAAAACTTTTTTTCTGCTGTTACTTAATTACAAAATTATCTACATTTTTAATTTTATTCAGAATAATTTGTGTTCGGAAGGTTACCCTGTAAGTTAACGTAACTACCAACGCTACAAGCAGTGGTGTATTTCCGACTGCACAGACTAGACATCTGACAAGGATCGCTGAACCGAGAGGGAACTGCAGCCATGTCGATTAAGAAAATGTTATTAGCTTATTTGTCAAATTTTAAATTTAATTCTATATTACAATACATTCTGTGAATTATAAAATATCATGATAATGTTGTCATTTTGCCAAGTATAACTGGGCTGCATCTGTTTCATTACGTTCAGTTAGCTATGGCAGTAAATATTAACGCAAACATCTGTTTAAATATAGTTAAGTCGGTTGACACGTAATCATGAGTTATAATAAGCAAATAAATGAAAACATACATTTTCACAAAGTTACTCATTTAAAAAACAAACAAAGTCATTAAATGGCAAATTCAATAAAAGAAGGCTCTCATAATATGCACTGTTAAGGGTCTGAAAATGCCCGAATCCGCCACTGGTTAAAACTTACAAATCTAAACTTTAATGATTCTTTTGTGAAATTTAACTATTGGAAACAAATGTATAAAATGAAATGAACAAATCTTCTGCAATCTCAGTTTCTTGAGATTTTCGGTCAACAATATTTGAAAAAAAGTCAGTCCCTTTGCAGAAAAGAAAAATATATCCCTGCCTACCTTTGATAAAGACTTCAGTTCAATCCATCTGAATTCCAATTTTATTGCTATCAATTTATGTACAATACTCCCCAGTCCCATATGACAAATGTCTCTAAATTTTGGATCTGTTTAGAGTTTGGGATTACATATTGATTTATTAATCATAGCAAAAAAGAATTACAGAGCATTAGTTTAAGCCACGAGAGTAAAATATGATTATTTTATAAATAAGATGCTGGATTTTAACGGGTAAATTAAAAGCAAAATATTTACAAGGCAAACATTTCTTTAAAAAAGGCATGGTGGGACATTTCATTTACTAATTTCTTTTTAAAGATAATAGTATTCAAGTCAAAAGGCGAGGAGGAGAACATTGAAAAGCTTGCCCTTATCTGCCTTATTTTCGAAAGTTCACAAAGTTCAAGGATGACCAGCAGGCTTCTTATCGACAATGGAAGCACTGTGTGCCCCAACGCAGTGCTGTTTGAATCTTCAAAACCTTTCTATTCCTGACAATGTTGCAATCTCGTCGAAAATGTCGTTGTATCATAGTAATGGAATCGTTCTTCTTGAAATACATCTCTACAGAAAAAGCTTGATGCTCTTCGAAATAATGCCGAGTGATGACAAAATTGTTTTTCTCTAAAATGGATGTCACTCCATATCATTCCCACTACTCGTTGTCTTTGCGAATGTGCTGGCAAATTCGCCATCTGACCCATTGTAGGACCACTCTCGATTGTGGGCGTCGTTCGGGAGCTTCCCGCAAACTGTCGGTAAAATGAACAGATTCAAAGAACCTCAGAAACCCACAAGTGAGGGGAAAGAGGAGAAAATGCGTCCGTCTCAAGACACAAAAAGACCGTCGGAATGGGACTTAATGAAAACGTCATCGTGGATTGCAAATGATCTGATTGTTTCTGTCCAACTTATACTATGTCTCATATTTTATCGTTTTTACACCTATTTTTTTACACTAGGTATGAAAACTCAACTGAGAGTTTTTATGTTTGTTATGATTATATGTTTATATGACCTTTTCGTCTCTTATGTATTGGTTTTATCCGTCAGCATATTCCAATACCTACGGACAACTTTAAATTAATTCTACTTCTGTGGCAATAGCTATGAGTTTTCCAGTAATTCTCTTGGATTTTGCAGGTGACAGCCCTCGAGATTACAAAGCCATCGTGAGCAGTCCCCACCTGCAGGTATTCGAAAACGGATCTCTGTCCATCACTGACGCCACTGAATCAGATGCGGGCTATTACCTGTGTCAAGCTTCTAATGGAATAGGGCAGGGCCTCAGCAAAGTTGTCAGATTGAAGGTGTACAGTAAGTAGACAACCGGTCCTCGATGCGCAGACCACTTTTACGTAAAATCTCTAAGCGCAGGGAAAGACATGATAAAAAGAATCAATCAAATAAAATGAGTTTTAAAAGCAAACCTTCATTGCTGTATTAAAACGATTTTTTTCTTTTATTAAGCCTTTAATTTATAAATAATTATTAAAAATATTAATGTATCATGAAGCCACTTTATTCCAACTTAAAAAAAATATTTTTATTGCTTATAACAGATATAGTAATAGACGGCCATATATTTTCAAGAGTTACTAGTAAAGAATCACAGTTTTTTCTCAGATTTCTCTCTTCGGCTATTATTTAACGCAAGTCAAACCGCTTACCTCAATAAATAAATAAAACGGAAAAAAAATCCTAAAGAAGGATCATTAAAATGCAATTCTGGGGATCCCTTATGACTAAAAAATGAAATAACATTGAAAGAATCTTAAACTGATCCAACTACTTTAACTTCTTAATCTTGGAGCACAGAGACGCAGAAAATGAAATTTAAAAAAATGACTTACCTATCCGTTTCGGTCAAAATCTAAACAACACAAATTTACCCCCCCCCCCAACAAAAAGCTAAAAAATTTCGTAAACGACCATTTAATGACCTTTCTATCTGCTTCATTTTTTTTTCTGCTCTGTATTATCCTATATCTTCTAAAAGTTTACACGGCAAAATAATGGGGAAAAAAACCTGGAAGGCAGAAAATGTGACAAGTCTCTGCTATCTTAGCTTAAAATAAAAACTGCCTAGAAGGCAAAATACTTCGATAGCATTTTGTTAATGAACCGAAATAAAAAGAAAAAAGAAAAAAAAGAAAACTTTTGTACAACGAAGGAGGAAAAAATTGAAATAAAGAAAGATCCATTGTGGTACCCTTTCGTTACAGCAATCTTAAAGGAACCAAAAATGCATCTAAAATTTCCTCAAAAGTTGAATCTGATATTGTGATACATTAAAACACTTACTTCGCTATAAATCTTGGCAACATCAACTGTATCTATTTTTGCGAGCTGAAGAGAAAAAGATCCGAAATGCGAATGTGTTGGAGTTCCCAGCAATTTTCTGACACACTGAACACCGGTGCTAATGTTAACGCCATCGCATCAAGCGGTGGTTCCTTTCTGCGTGGACGGCTTTACATGTCATTACGCAGGGTTCAGTCATCCAGGGACCATTTGGAAAGAACACAAAGAAAATTAGGGAAATGGAAAAGATGTTAAGAGAGCATTTATTTTTCGATTTTCATTTCCCCCTTTTTTCCGAAAACACAACCGGAAGGTTTCAGGCAGGAAACAGCGAAAGTGATCAGAGGCAAATAAAAACAAATGCCGGATTCTGTTGAGAAGAGGAAAAATGTGCGGTAACCAGTTGGTTCAGTTTTTGTTAGTCGGCTGGAAAGGGAGTGAAATGAAGAAAAAACGATTTTTTTTTCTATTGAATTTTATTATTTCTCACAAAACTCAACTTGGGAGGTGAACTTCTTTTAGTTAATATTACATTGGGGAATACAGTTTTCATTATCGGTGATCTTTATTTTTTTTACTAAACTTTTAGAGCTAAATCTTAATACGACCTCAATTTTTTTCTCAGATCAGCTTTTTACGGTACTGAGTAATCTCTACTTTTCACGGAAAACAGGGAAATAGAATGAACATAGAGTGAAAGATACAGAAAATTCAGGTGCAGTATATAGTTATTGGCACCCATTTTTTCTTAAAAGGATTTATTGTCTCAGTCCATCAAATTTTCTGCAATTCTTATAAGTTAAAATAAGATTTTACGCATATTATGTTTTCTGGAGGGCTCAGTTAGTGAGCAATTCATCCAATGCCGCAGCAGTATTCAATTAGCCCTGTATTCTTTTCCGATATCACTCTTCCAAATCATGGCGAAATTGTTCTCTTCCTTTATTACTGACGACACAAAGATTTCTTGGGAACTTAACAAGATGACTGTGCAAAAACAGCAACTGTACCTTAATGCTCATGTTGCAGTCAAATATTCTAAAGAGACTTAGATAATATCGTTCGAATTTGTACTTTCCACCCAAAATGCCCCATTTGATGTGCTATCCCATTTGCACATATCAAGGGAAATTCTGAACATCCGCTTTGCTGATCAAGAAAGTAGTATGTGATTCAACGAATATAATTCAGTTACGATACTACAACAGTCCAGTGAGTTACTTAGTTGTTCTATATGTATTCCCAAAAAGGAATAAAATAAATAAAAGGAAAATAAAATAATAAAAAATAAAATAAATTAGGAAAATAAAAGGAAAACAAGGAAAAATAAGGAAAATTAAATATAAGGAAAAAATTCCATAAAATTGTTACTTTGACCTATAGAAAAATAATCGCTTTTAATTGTGATATAATTTGTGTTTCTTGGATAAACTTCATATATTATGGCAGTATACAAAGCCATAGTCACTTAAGTACTGAAGAAATTCTTCTTTATAGTTCGAAAATACGATACCTTAGTTTTTATTTCCAACATATTTTTCTCACGCAGTTTTAATACTTGGAGTTCTGAAGCTTTCTATGATTGTCCCAGATCACTCAACTCACGCAGACCAAAGCCCTTACAGCAGTCACCTTCAATTACAAAATCTGAAACACTGCTATCGCACATTTCATCAACAGAATAATTGTTTAATGAAAATTATTCTGGGATTTCAACCGAATGAAGCATTGGGTGTCGAACTGAGGGAAAGCTAGGGTAATCTATGTTAAATTTAATTTGCTTATTAGACCAAGTCATTTTCACTATTCAAAAGTAAGAATCAATTTTACTAATTCTCAGCACATTTCTCAACACAACAGCATTTTGAAAAATATCTCCCCAATTTAGGCTCTAACAATCACATGCAGATAAGCATTAATTAAAAAAAAATGATGTTAGAAAGTCAATCGAAGTTTCAAAATAAATAATCTAAATCAACAAAATATATATTCAGCTTTTCTCCCTAATTTTATTTAATTAGCTGATATATCCTGATTTGCTCGGGATAAAAATATTTCATTAGAATTAGCTATAAAAGAATTTCAAAGTGAACACAAATAAATGCATTTTCCTAAACTAGGCATAATATTTTTAGAGTAAAAATGCATTTCTAAAAATTAGATTAAAACAAATTTTCTTATCCGTTACAAGCAATATAGTATTCTCATTTTAATTAAAATTACGGTTGGCCTAAAGGATTTTAAAATCTCGTAACTTCTCAAAAAAGCAATTTACTGCACAAAACGAGTTTTTATAAAACTCTGAGATTTAATTCTCTCCATAAGATATTAATTATTTTTAAATAATGGCACTAATTTTAATAAATAATTGTGAGTGGCAACTCAGAGCAATGTAAAAAAATGAGTTAAAATATCTATAATATAATTTTTTGATCAAAAAACATCTTATTACATCATTAACAACATTTTCAAGCTTATGCTAGTAAGAAACGTTAAAACTTTGCTTAAATTTTAAAAAATAAATAAATATTTATTTCACGCAATAGGAATGGCAATACTGAAGATAAATTATTTTTCTGCCAAATGGAAATATTGTTTTTAATCAATAAAAAAAACCCGAACTATTCATTGTTAGAAACTTCCAACAAAAAAAATGGTTTCTGATATTTTAATGTAATATGAGCAAAATTTAAGATTCAAAGAAATCTCCACCAGCAATTTGGAATTTTACAGCGTTATGTAAAAATATATTAATTTTGTTATATGTTTTATGCAAATAAAATTATCAAAAAAATAAATAAATAAAATAAGAAAATAAATAAAACTATTCAATTGAAAATCTGAGACAAGAGAAATTTTCTGCATTTTAATTGAAATCTGCATTTATACGATTTATATGTGGGAAAAAATATATTAAGAGCAGAAATCTTTAGTAGAAGAGTCGATGAAGTAAGAACAAAATATCTAATGGTTTAGGGTTAAAATGATCACATGTTTGTCTAAGTATTCCTCAAATGAATCCATGGATATAAGGCGATTTAAGGAAGAACTGAAAATATTTCAATGTAATAACAACGAGCTCTTTTCCTGACTTTTCATAAATTATACGTTTAAATGCTTCATTCGATCTTGTTTCTTTCCAGTTGCTGCTCATTTCATGTCGAAATTTACTGCCGAAATGGTGCGAAAGAACCATAAAACCCGCCTCAAGTGCGAAGCAATCGGAGACAAGCCCATTTCTATCACCTGGATGAAAGACAAAATTGCCATTAAGCCTCAGTCCGATCCAAGGTACTGTTTCGCATCAAGAAGCCAATACTATGATTACGGAACCTTATTTATTGCAACTTAACTATATTAAAACAATGCAGCAAAAGATAAATAAGGCCTATTAAAATTACCTTTACATTCTAATATACTGAGATGTATTAGGAAATACAAATAACGCCAGTATTTATAGAATCAAGTGTATGAATTCATATTTGAAATCAAAAATGAACTCAAATCTAAAATATTATGATAAAATATTAAAAAAAATATTTTATGAATATTTTTTAATAGAATTAAAATTAATCTCTGAACGACTCTCTTAATATCTTAAGTGGCTCTTCAATAATACTGTAAAAAATCCTTTTTGTTGATAACTCACAGACAACTTGTAAACAAAAGACGCATTTGAATTCATTAAAAATCACTCACCATTATTTACATTTTATGCAGAAATTATAACACGCGAAGCCATAATTTTCGATGTCATTCGGCTCTAATTAGACATATAATATCAGAAATCTTTGACGCTAATGAAGATCAAGCATATACACGTGACTCCATATTTCAAACAACAAAATAAAGCAAATGTTTGAGATATCATATATGTATAAGTTGCCGGCCAGGAGTGTGTCGTCCACGGCGCATTGATTTCTGAGGAGAGGTCTGATCGAAGAGCTACAGCAACCGAAATCATCACCAGCAACAACAGTGGCAACCCAGACAGTATTTCTCAACACACTGTGCAGCGTACATTCTTGCGTATGGGCTTACGCTGCCAGAGGCCGATGCATATCTGTACACTGACGGTACGTCATCGCCAGTTGTGTCTGCAATGGGCCAAGAAACATCGGAATTGGACATTAGAAGAATGGAAGGAGGTCCTACGAATCACGTTTTCTGGTCCATCACATCGACGGGCTTGTGCGAATTCGTCGATTTCCAAAGGATACACTGGCTCCCGGATGCACAGTTGGACGGAGACAAGCCGGTGGAGCGGGTATTATGATGTGATCAATGTTTTCCTGGAGCACATTAAGACCCATTACCCCCTTTATCTCTGATGTTAGTGCGCTACGTGAACATCGTTGCATATCAGGTTCACCCATTCATGACAATAGTATTTCGGCGGGGGATGGTGTTTAATACCAGGATAGTGCACCATTGGGTAACAGTCGAATCGTCAGGGAGTGGTTCGAAGAACATTCCAATGACATTCAAGTCATGACTTGGCCTCCAAATTCACTTGACATTAATCCCATAGAGTATTTATGGTCCCACATGGAAAACCAAATTCGCGCTGCAAAGCTACCCCTTCGCAATGTGAGGGAAATTAGGGACCAGTTGGTGAGCGCTCGGTACCAGATACCTCAGACTATCTATCAGCACCTTGTGGAGTCAATGCCACGTCAGATGCTGGCAGTTTAGCAGAACAAAGGTGGTTCTGAATGCTATTAACACAGTGGTCATAATGTACACACACACACACACACACACACACACACACACACACACACACACACACACATATATATATATATATAGAGAGAGAGAGAGAGAGAGAGAGGAGAAATTACGTACAGTGAACATAAAATGAAAAATAATGAATGAATATAAACAGAGAACGGAAAGCAATAAAAGAAATAATAATAAATAAATAAACAAATTAAGAAGCAGAAATACATATGCAGCAGATAATAATAAATAATTTTGAAAAATAAAAGAAGTTAATAGAGGAAAATAATTTTAAGTTAAATAATAAACAAAGAAAACAAGCAAATAAAGTGATAGAAAAATGAGCTGAGAACAAGATAAAAAAAATCAAGGGAAATATAGATTCTTTTCCGGTTCAAGAAAAATTATAACACTGCTTTCAATGTGGGGAAATACTAAGTCAGAGAAAGAATTCGTGAGGTTGATCAGCTTTGTTGAGTTCAGTTCTCATGGCTAGGTGGACAAAAGAATAGGAGTATATGATTTTTGATATCTAAATTTTTTTTCAAAATATTGTCCGCAAAGTTCTATTGATATCACAAATGGAACATTCCAAAGGAATATGATCAACTGAGCTTTGGCAGCCACACGTCACTGGTTTGTAAAGCCAATCAGTTGATGTTTTCAAACAATTTCATAGTTGGTAAATATTGGATTGAAATAAAAATCGCGAAATTTTTTTGTTTAAACGGTTTTAACATTTTTTTCGTCCAGTGACCTTACTCGATTAAAAAAAAAATCTTTGTATCTATCATCACCAGCGTGGCGACCCAATTATCGTAGAAAATTTAAATTTTCTCTCCATTCATTTACAAATACCATCCATACAATTCCAAGTAATTACGATGGAAATTCCAAATTTCCATCATGATAGTGCTGTAAGCATTCCACTGCTGATGTTTTTTTTTTCTTTTCTTTCCGAATTCTTTTTTTGTATAATGTTTCTCAATACACTTAAAATTCATAAAATTGTTCAAATTTCGAGCATTTGAAATAAGACTCAAAAATTGAGATTTTAAATCAATACATAACATATTTTGATAATATTAAGATTTTGTTTCTTCTTCCATTATTTATTGGTACTTCTGTTACTTATTGTCTTTATTATAATATTTTCGGCATTTGCAGATTTGTTTTGATTTTCTATTTTAGATTTTATAATTCTTCATCATAAGCATCACGGAATATTAAAATAAATTTTCTACCTTGTGTGGCAATTAGCTTGAATTAAAATGTAGTTAAAATTATTTACTTAATAAATTAACTGATCATTTAATTCTGAAATTGAAATACGTAATTTTACAAAATTTCAATTACATAAATCAAAGAAATAAATGCAGACCCGATTTCAGTTAAAAAAAGACAATTTTATGGAACGATATTTTATTTGTTTCTTAAAGTAACTGTGTTGCATTGTCAAGAATATTCGCTATATTCGTCGATCCATTTTGTTTACGTTTCTCTTATTGATTTATCTGAAGAATAGTCTGAACTGTATTATCTATTTGTGTTTGAGTATAAATTTGCATATAAGAATTTTCATAAAAACTACAAATTCCATTTACATTAAAAAAAAAAGATAATTTCAGAGTTAGAACATCCAATAACAATGATTTCTCGTGTTCCGAAAAAAATCAAAGAATTGCTCCCGCATATTTCAAGTATTTTTTGTTTTACTATTTAAAGTGGGTAAGCGCATTACAAAATGACTTTTTTGAGCTTCTTGTTAGAGCTAATGACTTTTATTTCAACAGAAACAGTGATTCTTAAGTCTTAAAATGCTCGCGAATTTTATCTAAAATTTTCCCAAAAATGTCTGTAAATTTCTCATGGTATTTAAACACAGCTTTTAAATATTTTTATTGTGAACGAGAGAAAATAAATCAGCAATAAAATAATGAAAAATAAGATTTAAAAAAAAACATTTTTATAAATGTACTGAAAATTAAATTTTTTATACTTTTACAACTTTTCAATCTTTAATTTATAACTTATTATTAAAAATATTAAGCAATATTGAAATGGCATCTTCATAAATCATCTAATAGGCAGCACTGATCCTATGGAACCAAGATTTAATGAAAGAAATCAATTTTTCGTAAATTCTTTCTGAAAATACAACAAGAATTAAAAATTGTGGAAATTTTCAAAAATTTATCCAACAAAAACTCTGAGAAATTACAAATTATCATCCATACAAATATGAAATAAGTCAATATAAGTAAAAGAAAATAATAAATAAGATGTTTTAGAATTACCATCTCTAATTCGTTGAAATAATCTATATTGTTAATAATGGTTAATGTGCTGTGAATCCTGGTAGTGATAATATTATTAAGTGTTCTATTAAGTAATGCATTGAGTTTTAGCGTATGAATTTTGAAGTGTGTTAAAAACTTTTTGAACAAGCTCTGAAAATTTATTAAATTAAATGATAGAAAACTTATCCAGAAAGTGGCCGTATAATGCAAGGTAAGTAACTCAAGTGGTAAAACACTAAGGATGTAATTGCTATTTACTAAAATTTTGAAACACGAGACAACAATTCAAAACTGATCATAAAATTTAAGAATGACAAAAAAAAAAAATCGTTTTGAAACACAAAAATGACTCGCAAAGAACAACCCTGAAAAATAGGATAAGAGAAAGAAAGAATGGCGTGCGCAAAACGGGAAAGGATGATGCGTCGCAAAGATATGCCATGTAGAATAAAGTACTGAAAATACTTGACATCTATAGATATTGATGTCGCTTCTTGCATAGGTTGGCGGAAATTCCGTGCACTTCTCGTGATTCACCTGCAACAGCAACAATTTTGGCCACATGATTCTCGTCGGAATTGAACAAATAAACAGTGGACTAGGTGCTTAATATGAGCACAGTTGAAAAAGAAATTCGGTTTCTAATTAAGGAATTAAACGAGTTCATCTACCAATCTCAATGTCATGACGTAGTGCAGACTAAAAGTAAAGTTTTTCCCTGCACTTTTCTAAAGAGCGCCGAATCATTTGGCCTCAGATTTATGAATGGTTAGAGTCGCATTTAGTCTGTTTGGCGATTATTTACATTTCAAAAATTAATGAATTTTACATAAAATTGACATTGGTTCTCTGAAACACTTTATTTGCTATTTACAGTCTTATGTTGAGCTTGTTTATTAGACTTGTCAATACATGTTGAGAATTTTTTGTAGATGATGCCAATATATGTTGAGAATTGTACTTTACAGTCCAAAAATCATGTCTGGAACAGACTTTACATAAAAAGCCTTTACAAAAGTGGGTATTCTTCCATACCAGTGAGAAGTTGCCATGTAGGAAAACTGCATGCTTTAATTTAAGCAAAACATTATTTATATGCTTATGAGTTTCTTAAATATCCACGGCTCAACAAATATCCATATCTCATAATTTTGCTAGATAATCAGTCAATTTTGCTAGATAATCAGTCAAGATGTTATTGCAATGCAATAACATCTTGACTGATTATCTACCTTTATTGACGAGTCCAAAATACATATTCTCCCCATACATTCAACGGGAATGCTAGATTCAAGCCAAGATCTATATTTTGTAACGATTATTCACCAATGCCAAGCTAAATATTTCCGGGGATGTTTGCCGAAGGTCCTAATTTTACGTGTAGGAAGAGAGATAAATCCTTTATTGGAAAGTAATGCGAGAAAATTTCTGGAAGGCCTATCTTGTTATTTTTTTTTTAAATCTACAGACTGCACGACAAGAAGGCATCCTACCAAAGCCTACTATGGGCACAAGTAAATCTGAAATATGGAGATTTGTCAAATTCTAGTGGTTGAATATTTTCTTCATTCTACTAATACTTTATCTTTTACGTAAGAGAAAATATAAATAAGTGAAAAATGACAGATTGAATTTTATTCTTAAATCCTTCACTATTTTCGGCCTGGCTATACCACCTACAATAGAATAGTTTTTTCCAACACGCATGTGAGACTCGTATGAAATCTTTCGTTCTCCGCAAATCAATAGCTGGCCCTGGGAGATTTTTAAAAAAGGGTAATTGTCCAAGAGAATCGTTTCCAAAGTAGAGTTGGACCTCCGAGCTATTAGAAACGAGACTTTTAATGACGGCCACTGGCTACACTTCGGCGTCGCGCTTCATTACGCTAATGCTGACTCGTAATTAATTGTCAGTTTCTCGTTAACTCCCTTTCCATTAATAATATGTGAGAGAATAATGGAATTGCTGTTGCAATAAATGTTTACATGTTAGTCTTCGAAAAGAAAGTGACACGCCTCTATTCTTTAGGTAGACTTTTAAAAAAATCTCTTGATTCAAATGTTCAGCTATCCTGAAATTCAGTAAATATCAACTAGAGTATTAAAAGTGCTTTTAAAGATTTTTTTTTAGATTAGCATATGCCAGTTTTCCTGTTTTATTGTCTTATATTAAATATCGTCGCTATATGTGTGAAAATACTATATGCCAAAAATATCACCAAACACAAGAAATTGCGCTGTAATGACTGGAATTTCTAGTATCATACTACACTTTGCAACGACGAAAAACTATCTAATATTATATATAATTTCGTTATATATATATATATATATATATATATATATATATATATATATATATATATATATATATATATATATATATATTCAAATAAACAGCTGAATATCAACTTATTTCTGTATAGTTTCTATACAGAAGAAGCACGTATTTGCACCTGCTGAATATCTGTCAAAAAAGTGTTATTTATTTTGCTGTTGCTTTTCATTGGTATTTGTTAATATGATAGATTTTCTGTGTAAATAATTTTATAACATTACTTAAAAATCTCAGATTAATAATGTTTCAATTGTTACGTTATTTATATCCTTGTCACATTAATTTATCATTTTTATACAATGAGTCTTGTATCCGTTCTATAAATTTTCTTGTTTACGTTTCTTGCTTATCGTTGGCTTCTTGTGATATTTTGAAATTATTTCTAGGGTTATTTTGTTTTAAATAATTTTTCTAATAAATTTGATAATTCAAGTTATGAAACCTTTTTAGTTAATACCATTTATTATCTTTAACGATTCATTTAATAAATTCCGATTAGAATCGGTTTTGTTATAATTTCATTCTCTGCTAATTTTGCATTGCTTCAAATCAGACAGCAGATAAAATGACATGGCGGTAATCGAATTCTCAGCGGCCATTTAGAAGCAGCTGAAATGTGGGACGTTTGTATGAAAGTTACTCATTACAGGGAGTCCAAAATGCCCTTTTCAGCCTAAAAATTAACTTCGAAAGCTAGAAAAGTTAGCAGTGAATAGGAATTGGAGACTGAATACTTTAGTTAGGTTGGGGACAGGTAACACTAGAAAAGAGCATAGTATCGGTTGATAATGCAATCATTTGGATTTCAGCTGTTCAAATGGAACCCTTGGGAAGTGGCAATTGTATCAAGTTTGTAAGGTTTTATCAAAAAACTGAATTGATAATGTTCCTGATTTTATGACAAACTCCAAGGAAGTTGAGCATCTGGAAACTGTTTATCTTTAAGAGTAGAGAAAAATCTGTTACCTAGTTGGTAACATCATGACTGTGTGCCTAACAAATGAGCGGTAATGCATTCTGTTTGAATAATTAAAATTAATTTTTATTCCAGAAAATGCATTTTCCAAACAACATATTACGATTTTTAAAATATGTTGTTGTTTTTTTTAAATTTTAATAAAGGAAAATAAAATATGACTATTTCATGATCGATGTGATTGTTTTATACTTTATATCAGTAAATCTGCCAACAAATCAGTTCCACATTCGTAATTTATATTTAAGATAAAAGCAACCAGAATAATGTTTCCAAAAAAGTAAATGAAGGAATAATATGTTTTATTCTTGAAAATTTCGTCTAGACAGTTCTCATGGAATTTTTTAAAAATTTATGTGAATTTGTGTGAAATTTAAAAATTCAGTTATCAGATATAAAATTGAACCGACCGTTAACGTGTAAACAAATAGCATTAATAAATAGCAAAAAAATTTATAATTAATGCTGCAACAAAAGCTTTCTTTTCACGGTAGGTTGCTTTCTTGCTTAGCAATTTCCTTGGAAGTGTTTCATTTACAAAACATTTAACTTTTTCAGGTATGAGCTGGTTGAAACCATCATGAACTCGGGGATCGTCTCAGAAATCATAATCCGGCAAGCAGACCGAAGGGACTCGGCTTTGTTCAGCTGTGTAGCCGTCAATGCCTATGGAAGAGATGATACCAATATACAGCTTATAGTTCAAGGTAATGTAAATGTACAGTTATACTCTGAACTATTGGAAGATGAATACCTGTGCAGCAGATGTGTGTACAGCAGAAATAATACTGTTTATACCCACTACTTTTGATCATCCTCCGACGGAGTCAACTCTATCAAGACTGAATGGCCTCAAACACCCGTTCAAGCCGTTATATCAATGTTCAACCAAGACGTTTGTATTACAGCAAAATTCTTCCCCTTTTCATCAAGTATGTTACTTCCCGAAGTGCATGTTTCATTTGCCAGATATGCCGAGGCATTCACCTGAATGGGTTAGCAGAACGGTTAAGTGGGATCCTCTTTTATATATTAATCTTTTGAAAATCCGCCAATCATTACGGTTTTTGAAGGAGTAGAAAATTATTCTTTATCTTTGAATTAGAAAAACCCGAGGGAAAATTTTCCTCTGGCTATTCTGATATAACTAAACTCGATCTATTCTTGAAAATGAGAAAGCTAATATTAAAATTGCCCTCGTTACAATAATATTACTTCAATACAACAATTTCATTCGGAACATGAGATCCTACCTGCTTATGAGCAATAAATATGTAATAACAAGTTTTTTCAAGCATAGCCGAGCATGTTGAAAATCTTCTCTGAGATATAAATTAGGATCAATAGTTGTTTAAGATATTTTTGGCATTTTTTGTAGAACCTCCAGACGGGGTGCAGGACGTCCGTGTGCTTGAAACTGCCAGTCGAAGTGTCAAACTGTCTTGGACACCTCCCCAGTACAATGGGAATAGCCCCATCACTCACTACGTGGTCCAGTTCAAAGACGAAGGAGGTAAGATTTGCAATCGATCAGAAATTTGTTTCGCAAATCGCTATGTGACGACGGGTCCCTTATTAAGGACATTCATTTAATGCAGTGCATATGTAATAAAAAAGAATTTTACCAAAGGATTTTTCCTTCACTGCTTTATTGTACTTCACGTTGAACTGCAGCATTAAAATATTCGTACACTGATGTATTATTGATGACACTGCTCTATAATCGCATTTTCAGAACTTATTCAACAGCTAATTAATAATGAAATTAAATTTCGATTCTGTACCAATGACATTACTTTCTTTTGAGTTCTGAATAAGTTATTCGCTTGACTAATAAAAATGTGAATTTCATTTTTTTATTGAATTTCTTTTTTTATATATAAGATTAATTCATACAAATTGAATCATACAATTATCAATATAAAATCACAATAAACTTTCTTCACATTTTCTTAAGGAATAACTTAACAGTAAATTATTTTATTTTAGTATTCTTAAAATATACTTTTAAGATAATGAATGCCGATTTTCTACTTCTTTTAACATGTAAAATAGCCGCTGTGACATTAAAAAAAAGCAAAAATATATATATATATTTATTAATTTTTTAATGAAACCAAAATAAAGAAAGACCTGTTCTACAAATATTAAACGAGAGAAAGTAAACTTTAAATAAAACCAAGGGAATACATATTAATTATACCTTAGATATTTGTATGTCTTCAATTATTAAAATTCGCAGTGATAAATTTGTATTGATTTTAATATAAAAGGCAAGATTAATATGATATAAATAATAAAAGCAAGAATTATATGTATATATTAGCAAAATTTAAGTTCTGCTTTGAAACCACCCTTATGAGAGCTATATTTAGGAGGGATTCATAATTCTGAGTGGTAGTCAAATAACAAGGCATATAATCCGCACCAGGAGTTCGATCTGTCGAATCTGAAGGTTTACTGGATATCCATAAAAGAAAAATGTCACGAGCTTGCGAATGCATAACTTGTGTGAAAAATTAGTTAGAAAAATTATCGTCGAACACGAATATCATATATATATATATAACATTTTATTTCAAAGCAAAAGAGGCTCAACATGACCGCCACCACAAAGTATTAAGCAAGTGAGGCTTGTAAGATGTCGGCATCGATGCTACCAACGACCAATTGAATGGCATCTTTCAGTTCCATCAAAGTGGCAGGAAAGCTCCGGTAGACACGAGACTTTAGGTATCCCCACAACTAAACGTCCATTGGAGTAAGATCTGGCGATCGTGAGGGCCTCTCATTCTTACATCCTCGGCTTATCATTCTGTCCTCAGTGAATGTATCTAGGAGGAACGTCTTAACGGAACTAGCAACGTGGGGCGGAGTACCATCCTGCATGAGGGTGACGGAAGATAATGCACGTCTTTGCTGCAAAGCAGGCATAACGTGGTCACGCAAAAGCCTAAGATAGCGTTCTGCAGTGACGGAACAGGTTTTCCAATCTAATACCGGACAACGCTCTTCAAAAAAGAAAGGGCCTAGAATGAAGGACGCAGTCAAACTGCACGAAACAGTCACATGCTGAGAATGTATTGGTTTGGTCATGTACACACGAGGATTTGATGTCGCCCAGATAAGACTGTTTTGTGTATTGACGTCAACATGCAATGAAAAGTGGGATTCATCTGTCCACATGATGTTCAGTAACCATTCTGGGTCACGTTCCATTTGTGCGAGCACCCATGTTGCAAAGGTTTGTCTTTTCTCGCAATCTGCTGGCAACAACTGGTGAAATGCCTCTATCTTGTACGGATGCAGTTTCAAGATTTCGTGCAGAATGCGTCGGATCGACTTTTCCGGAATTCCTGTTACTTTACCTGCTTCACATGCACTGCAACTCCCCGTTGAAGTCTCGACTGCCACATTTCTCATGACCCTTTGGATAACAGGGACGCGGTCAGCGCTGACGGATGGTCTGCCATTTCGTGGACGATCCCGTTTCCTCAAAACGGTGAACTGAATTCAATATCCCATTCAATGAAATTGGGTTTTTCTTCGCCTTAATTCCTTTCACCGTCCGTAACAGTCGTAACTGTCGCAATGCTTCTGTCGCAGATTCACCGTTCTTATAGAACAGTTTAACCACTAATGCTCGATCCGGTAGCGATAGCATGCTACTGGCTTCGAATGACAGATTCATTTCCAGCCTTGTGTTTTATAGCTATGCTGATTTGCATAAACCGCCTTGGAATGTCGTGTGAGCGCCATCTACCGGTCATTTTCTAAACACACTTTTTTTTAATGGAAATAACAAAATCCAAAGACTCTCTGAACGTATTCCTGCAAACCGCAATATTTTTCGAGCATTACTTTTTTTATTATGATTTTTTGAAGTTTGCACGAGTTTATGCCTCACCCGGTATATATATATATATATATATATATATATTTCAGATTTCTCAATTGCAGAAATCTGAAACCACCTTTTTCCACCAATTAATGGGCACATTTTTTTAGTTATTTTTTTTATTTTTTTGGTTTGTGACAGAGAATTAGTGCAATTACGAAACATGATTTAAAATCAAAAAAAAAAAATCCTAAGATGTAATTTAGTTCATTCGAGTCGTTTGATTCTTAGGCAAATCTAAATACGAAACATTATTAATAATTTTTTTCGTGAAGGGATTATAAGAAGCGTTAAAAAATGAAAAGATTAATCAGCAGATGAAGAGAAGGATTTTAGATTTCGATTGATTTCATCTTAAAAACTATTGGTCGCTTACATTTCGATAGTTTTGGTTATCTGTAAAAACTTAACATATTTTTGGCAAGTACGGTGTGCAGATTTTACCATGGGATGTTCAGTTCTGCCTTCACAGCCACAATAATTGTTAGCCTTTGGTCACATTCATTACTTTGTTCTTTTAACTAGTCATTAAAAGTTTGGGTTTAAAATTCTTAACATTTCGCTCTGAACGGACACACATGTGCTACATCTTTTTACATGCCCTTTTTTTTCCTGGAGGAGGGGGGGTATTCAATTCCTGACGCAAGTGATAACATTTCTTTTTTTTTTTTTTTTTTTTAAGATTTTATTACTTTTCAAATCCTTATAAGGCATATTAAATGTCAGTTTTTAAATTTCTTTTTCCTTAAAATTAAGTGTGAATTTTAAAAAGTGTGCACAATTTTTGATAATTACTCTATCCTAACAATTACTCTGATCAATCTATTTTTAAAATAAAGTTTCAAAGACAGACTCAGTAAAACGCTGATTTTTTTTATTATTTGATTTTAAAGGGTCATCCATGACAGTAAAGAATATTATTTTTAATTTATTTATCATTATTATTATTAAATGGCATAGTTACGTCGGAAAAAAGGTATGTTCGGAGCGATTTGATAAAAATTCATTGAATTCTAAATTGGAAATTAATAGAAAAAATAAATATTTTCTGTCGGCGCTTGCGTATGCTAAAGTCGAATAATTTTTTCAAGAAGTTAATAGAGAATGATTCCCTTTGTATTTTAAATGTCTTTCAGTATTTAAATTGATTTAGTCATAAATATACCATATACACCGAAAACGTGAAAATATTCAAAAATGCTGAATATGAATTAAAAATAGGAAAGTAACTTCAGTAACAACATCTCAAAAACTCTCTATACTTAATTCACATCATTAACATTATGAAAACTTATCACAAATAATATTTTATAAATAACAAGTAATATCAAAATAATTCCAAAGATCAAAATAAAGCATCCATCCCCCATTTTGTCGTCTTTAATCTTAATTATTAAAATGATATTTCTAAAAAAATATTTCTAGAAATCAAATTCTCAAGTTGATTTTGTGAAAAGGGCTTAAATCTTAAAAGTAAGTTTATTTGAAGACGCCCTTTATCAAGCTGAGCGGAAGACATTTAAAGTAAGACATTAAAGTAAATAAAAGCGTTATCATTCTTTTGAATACTTCTCCAATCCATCTATACGTCTCCAATCCATCTCAAAACTTTTTGTCTTTTATAATACTTTGATTGTTCCAGCAGTTTCATAAAATACATAATCAAACATAACGGCTGCATTCGGACTAAATATAAATAACAATAAGTAAAGAATAGGAAAGCAAAAAAACGTCGACGTCCTGGCATAGGGGTAGCGCGTCTTCCTCTTGATTTGGGCTTTCTGGGTTCTAGTCCCCGGTTTGGGCATGGTTGTTCTTCATCTGTTCTATCTGTGAGATGTCTGAATGCCCCCACCCTCCCTGTAAAATGGGGTTATGCAAGCGAATGTGACGGATGAGTGGCTAAGACGTACTCTTGGCCCTAGTTGGTGTTACTGAAAAGCAAGAGACGCTCCCTTGGCTTAAAATCGCTGATTTAGTCAGCGAGCTTGTCCATGGCAAGTGCCATTATAAACAACAACAGAAAAGCGAAACAGAAGATCTTCACTCATCGTTAATAGATGCAGCTTTCACAAAATTGTGTCGCTTTTTTTTTATCGGAATATTTTTGTCAGTAATTTCTATTAACGTCACTGTTACAAAATATTTATAGTCTGTTTTTCGGCGACTTACTTACTGTTTATTTAATTTGATTAAATTAAATATTATTAAAAGTCAGAATCTATGATTTATCACCATATTTTTTCTGAATAAATAATTTCTAAATAATATATTTTTTAAAAAAATAATTCATTCATATATTTTTATAAAAAAAAAACCCTTCTTGATATTTCAACTTCTTATTTAGAGCAGTTATATGACTGAACAGCTGAAATTTCCGTTTTTTATATGATAAAACTTGTAAACATTATTTTATATATATAAAAAAATTTATACAAATGAAAAGGTGATTGGGAAGAAATGCGACTCTTTTGGAATGTAATTTGTTTCTTTGTGTTCATGAAAAAAAAAACACTCCCTCTGTTTAGCTTCAGCTGATCCATTTGCCTTCTTCCTCTAAATCAATAAAAGAGCAAACCTCACTGAAGGATGATCATAAGCCCTTTAAGGTATGCCACGATCCGCAATTGAACTTGCAGATGAGAGCTCCCCATTACAATAATTTTATTTGAAGGTATATTCATTTTGTATTAAGTAAAAATAATAATATTCTGATAAACAAACGATAGACGTTGCAAAGCAAATGACACCAGTATCGGAAATTATACTACTCATTACAAGAGGCAATTAGAAAAGAACGATATCCTTTTCAAAATCAAGTACCAAGGGTTTGACGTACCACTTGTAATTTTAATTACTAAGCCTTATGTGTAATGTAAAATCGATTCAGTTTGTATATTTCCATTCATTTTCAAGCAAATAAATTGTGGATTTTTTTAAAAAAATGAATTGCTTATTTTAGATAAGAAAAACGATAGACGGACTGCTAAAGCTGGACGGTGTAATGAAATAAATATAATCGAAACATGTTTGGAGATTTATATTTCACAACTTGTAAAGAGAGAGCATAAATCTGTAAATCATTCAATCGTGAGGTCTAGCTTAAAGCAAATGGTGAATAGAATAATTAGGAATATCTCTTTGAACAGCGCGCTTATCAACGGAGATGCCTAATTAATACTATTGTGCGGCTCAAATGAAGATTCTGAAGTGCCGTATTAAATGCAAACAACTGACTTTCACAGAATATTCTACATAAATCTGAATGCATTATACTGTTGTTTCAGTTAGTAGAGAATGTTGGTACAGATCCTTATATTTTAATGAAGTTCATGAAACATGCAGAAACTTAGGCGACTTCTGTGTCCTGTTAAGTGGAGCCCTTCAAGAAAATGTGTTCTATTAGATTAACAACATTAGGATTTCGGTTTTATTTGCTAAAGGTAATGTATGAGAAATTTGCTAAACAGAATAATTGCTCTTAAATATTAAGGAGGATAAGATTTCAAAATTTAATTGTAGAACGAATTTCAAAAAAGAACAAATAACACAATACAAAATGTTTTTGTTGTTACAGAGGTAAAAATATTATAGATTTGAATTTGATCTTCTTTCAGTTTGTAAGGAAAAATGGCGAACGGTGGAAAATCTTTCACTTGAGTTGGTAAATAATAGTATTGCGGTAGTGTTACATTGCTAAATGTAAAACTCGGGTCTGTACATTCATTTAAGGATAAAATTAATATTATTTAAATTGTGATTGATTATAATCAACAATCGAAAAAAATCCCTTCAAATAGCGCGCATCATCAGCTCAAAATAACGTCTTGTGATCGAAATAAATTGTATAGCCTATTGTGCAACATTGTTGGTTGAATAGATTTATTTGTAAAAAGAGAATATGATTTAGTAAATTTATTTTATTAGAGGCTTTTCTTTCTCAGAAAAAGGAAATCTCACAAATTGTTGTCTTAATCATTGAAACTAGGAGATTCTATATCCCGTATACAAAGACTTCCTTGCCCAAAAGTGTTTACTTCTAAAAGAGTTGGTAAAGCAAATACAAGTGACTGTCCTTCATGCTGAAACCACTTTTTGAAAAATCGTAAAGCGAAATGAATGCCTGCAAAGAATCAGTTAGCCAATAAAATGCTACATAATTAACAAAATTAAATCAGCCTGAGAAGAGAAGTCCATTTGAAGTACCCTATGAAACATTCATAGGACATGTTAGAGTTACTTTCTCTCATGTTATAATGATTTTCTAGTCACTCTTAGTGATCGTTGCATTAATAATAGGCCTCTAAACTGACACTCATTTAGTTAAACCATTTCCTTCTCAAAAGTTCCTCCTTTTTTCGAATAAAGTGGCATATATTGGATGACATTGTTTGTTCCTCGATAGGTGTTCCAGTATTGGACGAGAAGATTTATAATTATGAATACGCATAAGCTATGCTGATTTCTTATGCACTATTCGAGGGAATAACCTAGAACAACTTCAATAAGTACTCACATATTCAGTGGAACGTCTCAAAGGAATATACTTTTTATTGCATCAGTCCTTTATATACCGACAGTCCTTAAAAATACCGTTTAATTCTTATCGTTATATATGACTATTCTTTCTGATAGCATTTAAAACATGAAGAACGCAATACTGACGGCTGGCAGTTGACATCAACTTAAGGCAAAACTTTAACTATTAATTAAATTAAGTAATTCATTATAATTCATTTCATTAGGGGTTTTTTTCTTGGGTTTATTCCACACCAAAACACTTCCAATGAGACAAAAATAAAATTTAATAATTGATGACCCCATAATGCAGTAAAGAAAGGGTTAAAACTTTTCTGATTATCACAATTGTGGATAGATGCCTTTCACTAGAAAATTTTGTGAATATGGCTTTTCTACCTTTCTCTTATTCTAGTAATTTTCAAAATATAAATTATTTAAAATTATGAAAGTTTTATGTTAAATCATTGTTTAAAATTTATAAGAAATAGAACATGTAGTAGGATTTCAGTGGCGGAATGAGGCAAAGTATAATAAGAGGTCTCTCGTTTAATAAGTGATCAGCATCGAGAGAAATAGAATTTATCTTAAGATATCGTTGGAGAAATGATGAAATTTTTAAAATTCTTGAAGATTTAATAACACTAATTCTTATTTCCTGACTTACAACTAAAATAATTTAATTATTATGATAAATTAAAATGAAGGAAGAAACAAATAAATAGGGCATTCAAAATTATTATTTTACAGGACTTATCGAATGGAAAATAACGTAAACAATCAAGTGAAGAATTAATATTTCAATATAGTATGTAATTATTTACTTTTTTAAATTTAGTTAATAATGATTATAATAATTCAATATAATCACGAGAAGAACGTCGAATTTCCTAATTCACGACATTTATATTTTTTTACAAATTAATTTACTTAGAATCAAAGTCAATATTACTATTGCAGCTTCTCTTAACCCAGTGGTCCTTAGGAGTAGGAAAGATGCGTGCGTTTTATCTTTATACGCATCGAAAGCTTTTAAAGAATGAAACTTCCATAAACCATGACAGCAATTTTCATTTAATTTTATTTCTTAATCTAATATTCGATTTTTTAAAAAATTATTTGTTGTTTGTTATCAAGCGATTTCTTATTTGCATATCTGAATCCCATTATTAGTCCTTAAAATGACGGGTCTTAAGATGGATAGTTTGAATTATTTGTATTCGAATATTTAAATAAAAGGATAATAATTACAAGACCAAATTCTAATTACCCATTTAAACTGCAAAATTATTTACTCTCGAATCGAATATTGTTACTGAATGATAGAACAAAATCATTTAATGAATTAAAACTCTTACCTCATTCAAACTCTCTGTGTCGGTATCAGCTTCAAGAACAATTTATTCCAATTTAAAAAAAAACATTCTATAAAAGCAAAATTCTTCTTGCAAAAGAATGCATTCCGATGAGATAGCTGTGTAGTCCTCTCTAACTCTTATGAAAACCGCGTTTTTGCAGTGCATTTTTCAGTAAGAATTTGTCTTCAGTTTTCGGCAGACCTTCCACTACGGTCTGGCAGCGCACTCGTGCCTTCTCAGAGACGATGAATGAGTGGTGCGAGCCGTCTAATAAATGGTAGCTCCACTCTTGCAAATGCTTAAAATAAAAGCATGTAACTGTAAATAAATAAACAAAAGAGATAGTTGAACATGTGTATCATCCACTCCCTAACCTTTACGAATAAACTTGTATCTTTTTTTTTTTGGGGGGGGGGTCCTCGATATCCTCTTAACCTCAAAAGGTAAAAGTGTATTTTACGATTCATATACATTTTTTATAAGTTTATTATTTTTTTCTATGTAGAACAGAATAACAGATGATGAATGTTTTTGCCTTAGCATAGCTGAAAATTTTTTATCCATTTGGATCACTTCAACTTGGTTCAATTTATTTGCACATGAAAAATATAAAAGAAAAAAACTCTTCATTCAGAATAACTCACACATATTATATAATTTTAGTGATTGGACGGAGAATTAATTTATTTTTTATTAATATTGGTTCCGATTTTGATAAAAATTTCCGTGACTGCCACATTTTTAAAATTTCGTAGTTCATCGTTAAAACAAATTCAGGAAGATTCATTCTGATGAGTTCTCATTCTCAATTTTAACCATGCACAGACTGCATTGATCCTATTTCATTAAATAATTATAATTCCAGAACGTGATTCTTTTTAATATGAAGTACGATTCCATGTATAAATTCATGATATCATTGTTACAAAGAAACAATGCCGAGGAATGTTTCCTCTTTCTTTTGTAATTGTTATCTCTTCCTAGACATTTCCAGGTGAATTAAAAAAAAGTTGGACTCTTTTTAAAACAATTTTTTAAAAATATGAAATCGTTTGTTAAGAAAGTAGATTCCCAAGTCACCTTAATACTATGTATAAAATTAAATGTTTACGAATGCGAAGGACAAAATGATTTCTTTTTCAAATAATCGCCCTGTTCACTCACAAATTTTGATTAAATTCTTCCGCCATAAAACTGCACCTTTACTTTGCACAAGAGGTTTTTTTTTTTTTTTTTTTTTTTTTTTTTTTTTTTTTTTTTTAAATTTTACACTTAAAAGAAGCAAAAAACGTAAACAATTTCAATAGACGTAATCTACATTTTGAGCCTAGAGCTATTTTAAGACGAAACGCATCATTTTGAACATCGCTCAGATGATCTCAAGAATCGCATTTCAAACTGCTACTCCACGAAAAGAGCGAATGCATTTGATCTATTTGTTAATTCAATATACACGAGGCCATCTCCGAAAGTGGGCATTTTGTGGCCCCTGAAAAACGTATTATAAGGCAACTCTTCTAATGTCTGGTCAATTAAATCCTAACGTTTTCAGTTTAATCAACATGCTGATTAGTTGCATTAATTTATTCTTTTAATGCTCTTGTTGGAATATTATTCGTTTCTACATCATAAAAAAGTATTATAGTAAAATAATAATAAAATTTTCGTTTTATAGTAAAAAGATAACTACAATTAATGATTATGAAATATAAAAGCACTCAATAAATATGAAATAAATATTTATTGAGTGCTATAACAGAAATTAAATTAAAACATAATTAAAAATTTTAAAAAATTAATATTAGATTTAAAAAAAAATAATAATAATATATAATAATAATAATAATATTTATAAAACGTTAAAAACTTGATTTTAGGAATCTGCCATTTGGAATATAATGTAACCAATTGATAAGTAATTAATTTTCTAATATATTATAAAATAATAAATTATATTTCATTTAATTATTTTAATATTTCAATGTGCAGATGCTAATATTTTATAATGAAAAAAATTGTATTTCTTGCAAATTTATTTATTTGATGACTAGACTAGAGTTTGGAGAGTGGTTTGCCGGCTCAGGTGTCGTCCTTGTCATCTGACATCGGTTCAAAATTACGAGGCCCATTTCAAAATAGATCTAGTGTTGCTTTTAAAAAAAAAAGGGATAAGTAAATGAGTTGATATTCGAAATGATATTCGATACTCGATATTCGATACTTTCTAGGACTTGTAACCCAAAATGATATTAAACTTACGCTTATTAATTCACTCACGCATAATTTTAATCTGATATATGGAATCTGAAAATTCAAAAGTTTCATAATATCATTTTACCTCATTTAAAATACTTACTCAATTTTCCAATTAGCATATGCATCTCTCTCTAACAGTTTAAAAACTACATGTTGACCCACAATAACTGTGGATGTCTGCGTTTTACTGTAGGTTTATTTATTATTTTAATGTCATTCAAACTTTTATGTTATTGTAATTTTATTCATTCCTTTACTGAAATGGCTAAACTTTCTAAAATTCAATCAGGGACGAAGTAGAATACACTCGTTTTGTGTGTCAGGAAGCAGAAGGGGTATATTTGTCTCCCTTAGCCCTACCAAATAAATAAATAACAAAAAAAATTATAAAAAAAACGTTTGTGTGGACATTCTTTTAATTATTCTGAAAAGTTTTTTAATGCTAATTATTTCCTATTTTTTAATCTTAAATTTGTAAATAATTATCACAATTATTAGAAGATTAATTTTTTATCAGGTGGCGCAACTTGTATGGAAGAAAATTTTGATGAAATGGATCAATTAGCTGATGATTATGTCTAAAAATATTTAAATAGTGTCTTATCCTCGAAAATATATAAGTATACAAAACTTTAAAACAGCAATTCATTAAGAACTGTCACAAAAATCTATCTTTAAAAACATAAAAGAAAAGGAAAATGGAAAGAAAAGTAACAATGCTGCAGAAAGTTTTTATAAATTATGAAGTAAATTCCAGCGTAAATGTAAATATATATTATCAACAAAGTTTCAAAAATTGATCATGAAAATACAATTTACTATTAAATTTATAATTTGAAGTATCAATTGAGAAGTGAAAGGGGAAATTGTTCATGAGTTTTGAGTTAAATGAAGAGAAAAACAATGACCGATATTCAAAATTCCTCGTGATTTTTTCTAGCAGCCTTCCGTTTTACTCACGATTCATTCTTTTTATGATTATGGAAGAAATAATCAATTAAGAATTCTGGGAGAAAACGAAGGATAAAAACAATTCATTTCTGAATTATGCATGGAGTAGCAATTCAAAAATAAATAATTCTAGAAAATAGAATCAATTTTTTTTGAAAAAATGAGTCTCTCTCGAACTAAAAGACAGTTTCTCCAAAATAAAAGCGATTAATTGCTGCATTCAGTAAATCCCGGTCTTAAGATAACAAGCTGACACTTAAATGGCCGAGTCCAATCGATAGCAAAGAATAAAAATTCGTCCGCAACAACAATCTGGCGATTATAAACGACGATTTCGCCAAATTACCTTCATTAAAGCCTTCTTTCTGCTGCGTTTACACATTCAATTACTCAAGGATAGCTTAAGCGGAAGGGGCGGGGGGAGAAGGTGATGGAAAAAAAAAACACAGAAAGACGAGCCAAAACTTGAAAAAGAGAGCTCCCAGATTGATATGCTTGTGGTGCTAATATTGCTGTAAATCATCCCAGCCTCCAACCCTGTGGGTGGGTTAGAAATCAGGTAAACGCCCCGTTAAACCCTCCCCCTCCCAGATAACAGAAATTTCTTTTTGTTGGCATTGAAAGCCATTAATCTTGGGACGCTGAAAGTTTTAATTTAGGGTAAAACACAAAAGAAACTGCTGCAGTAAAAACTCATTTTTCTAAAAGTTAGGAAAATGAAAAGCGGATTGAGGCTTCCGTCGCGGGAAGCAGGGGCGGGATGACTGCACGTTGCCGCCGCGAAGGAAAGTGACGATCTTGAAAAAGACGAAGGCGTCATTTTTTTCGATTTGCCGAAAAGCAATTAAATTTTATGAATAACGAGGCAAAGAATGATTTTATTTCATTCATAGATCTGACACAGGGAAGAATATTTTATGATAATTTATCGATAAAAAGCAATTAAAAATAATAATGATAATAAAAAAAAAAACATTTGAATTTCTAGTTCAAAACATCGCAACCACATAAAATTTTAGATCCATTTCTCTATTTGCTAAAATGTGTAGCAGTGGTCACGTGCGCACAAAATGTTTATTTATTATCGTTGCAACTTATATGGACAAGAAACAAAATCTTTAAAACAATAAAAAAATCTTAAAAATATGTAATTAAAAACATATAAAAATTACATTGAAAGAAAAGAATTTGCATGAAAAAAATATTCCTGAAATGCTTACTTTTTGAATTTTAACTAGTATATACCATGTTAGAATTTATTATTGTTAAAATTTATTCTTATAAAAATCATTGTTTATTATATTTATTATCATATACAAACTATACCATGTTTATGCCATGTTAGAAATTTGTACAATAATTTACTCGAAATTGAATGAGGTACAACTTTAAAATTTTTAATTGACTACTTTTCATTAAAAAACTAATAGAAGTTATTAAAGTAATCACTTTTGAGTTAGCCATCACTGCACAAGAAGTAACTGCTTACGAAAATGTGATAGCTTTAGATATACCCTATAAAACGTTGTGAGAAATCTTGTATGCTACATTATTCAATTTGAAGGTAGTATCCAGCTTTAAAGCGAAAAATGTTAAAATCTATATATGACAGAACTTTTCAACCATTCCTTTGCTGTACTCTCAATTTAAAATTAAGCCTGGATAGTTGGATGAATCTCTATTTTTTGGATCTTAGTTCTGAAATGTCAGTATTATTATTATATATTAGAATATATTTTCAATATGCTAGAAATGTTAGATTTGGCATGTGGTCTTTTATACCACATCTACACATTTCTCTCAAACTTTGGACCTCTGTTAAAGGAAAGTGTGTCTGCCTGTCCATCCACATGTTAGTGAATCCGATAATATCTAGTTTTATAGTCAGAATTATAAACCAGATTTGACAATTGTTGTCAAATTTTGAATTAAATAGATCTGCAGATTTTCCATCTGTCGATATGTATATTTTCTGGTATGTAAATACAATGACAAGAATACCCATGGCCCAAATAAAATAAAATTTGATATGTAGTCTTTACTCTTAATTGTATGTTGAATTCTTTACGCTTAAAAATCCTTAAATTATTTATTCGATTTTATTCAATACTCCGCGAAACATAAAGAGAGTCATTCTATGTTAATGGCCATAAAAAGCTACTCCGACCCGCGGAAGACATATGGAAAATTACGAATGACTAAAGACCACGACATCAATGACGGGAACAAAGGTTGAGTCCTAATGGTCATCACTGGCCACAGTACAATCCCTCCCTTAGGAGGCACATTCCGTCATTTTTAAAGGATAGTTGACTCCACACCATTTCTATACCCATTAGGACAGCGAGAACCACCTATAATTCGGGAAGCTTCTCATCCCTATGTCTGAGACACCCCCTAGGGGGGATCACTGTGTGTAAATATAAGAAAAAGTGAAAGGCAAAGTTATGAAATTTTAGTTTGATGGAAATATTATGCAGCTGCATTGCAGCATTTTTCTATTATTATAAAAGTTTTCTCAGTTTGATATTCTTTTTGATATGTACTACAAAATGCACCTAATAAAGCTTTGATCATCGATGTTGATGACGATGTTTAATCGTCATTCGGAAAGATTTCGTGATTTCTTTTCTTTTTCTTATAATTTTACAAGAGTGACTGGGTTCGCAGCTTGCGTAACTAGCATGCCGTTTTTAAATCTTAAAAGAGAGTTTATCACCCTTTCTGCCAATTGGCACTGCATCTCAGAATTGAAGTAATCCTAAAAAAGGCACTAAATTTTATTTAAAGAAAGTTGATTTAAACGAACGGTTCACATCTTGAAAAAACTGGGGTCTATCAAAGAGCAAATAATTCCAAAAATTAAAAATTTTTGCATTTTATTTTCAGTCAACTACGCAACTTTTCGCAACTCTGCTCATTTCAAGAAACGATGTCTTTTAATAACTCTCCCAGCCCTTCCATGTAGTGCAGTGGGAAAGATAAGACTCCGTATGTTTATAGTTCTGGAAGTAGGCAGTGGACAGCTCAACTCAACTCATCCGGGAAAGCTACGAAAGGGAAGCAATATAAACACCCTCCCCGTTTTCCTGACAATCGCAGCATCCCTCCCCTTCCCTTCCGGCCGACATCATGAGTCGTAACGTGAGCTTTTATGACCCACAATTAATTGGTCTCGTCTGCGGTGCTTTTATTTATTTATTTTGATGATTTTTTCACCTCTTCTCAGATACATCAGGAGTCCACTTTTCCCTGTTCCCCATTTTTGTGAAAAGCGAACAGGAAATTCTTGAAGGAAGTGAAAGAAATTTTTTTCTTCTCCTAACTAAAAAAAAAAAAAAAAAACACTTTTTCATACCACTCAAGATTTGTAGACATTTTTATTCTTCTTTTTATTTCTCAGTCACGGTTTTGTGGCTTTTATGTGACATAAAATTTCGTTCCCTTCTTAAAGTTAATATTGCAAGCCTGGAGCTTTATAAAGTTCCTTATTTGATCAGGAATGGAAAAAATAAAAGATGCTGAGGATGTCTGTCAGATTTTGAAATGGTTTGCTGCAAATCGACAAAATTCTTCACACGTTTCCAAATATTTAATACAAAATGTACTGTCAATAAATATGACCGAGAGATTCTGATGATCTCCACATTATAGACTTCTCAGAATCTGAAAATATTCTATGTTTGTGAACACGATAATTGGAAGACGCAAAGTGCAGTAAGGATGAAAATTTTAGATTTCTTCCAAATTTTGGAAAAACTTCACACATGGGAGATTGTCTGCATATGAGTGTCAACTCACAAATGTAGTGTGACAGGTCTATGAAATTAGCATAGCGTTTTATTGCTAGACCTGCAGATCATAAGTTGTTCTGTATCTGTATCAGGAGTACTGGCCTTCCTTCACGCGCAGATAAGTTCAATTACTCAGAAACATTGAAATTTGTCGATTTCCATAAAATTTTGCATGAAACCTTTTTGGGAGAAGAAGTCTGCAAACCGCTTTCGTGTGAAAACTATCAACATAACGATTAAATGAAGACAAGTTACTAAAATATTGCAGGTCTCCAACAAAGGTGCACAAGTATCCCCTGAAAAAATGCGGAAGCTGCATGAAGTTTGTTTCTAATGAGCTGCATTTCTTGTCAAGCCCGTGAATCATCACAACTACAGCCAATGATCCCTCACCTTTGTTGCTGTTCGAAGACACCAAGATAAAATGTATTCGCACTCCCGTTTATTTGGCTGTGAACCGTTCATCCGACATCTCACGGGCAGAAGAGTGCCTCTCTCCGGAGATTTTATGACAGGTGAACATTCGGCCCTTGAGATACTCTGACTTAAGTTTATAGAGACTGCATGATTTTCCTCACATTTCAATAGCGTGTTGACTTTCATTCACATCATTTCAAATTCCTTTCACTCACTTTCCGACATTTTTCCACCACGCACAACCCATTTCCGGCCACATCTGGCCTTTTTTTTCGGGGGGGGGGGGAGGGTACTATACATTTCGAAAACCACAGGATTGATAGACGCCTGCATCTGCAATTTCTCTGTACTTTCTTTCAATATAGTTAGGTTCGGAAGTTAAGAGCTTCAAGTTCAAATATTCTGAGATCCATCCATTAAATCAGATGGAATGGATTGAAAAAAGGGAAGAAAATATATAGTTCGCTCCTAACAAGATGGCTTTAATAGACTTCCACAATTTCTTGAGTACTCATTCACAACAATAGAACAGTTGTCATCGCGATTTAAGAATGATGATGAAAATTATAAAATTTAGATATTTAATAGCATGCTGATAAATAATTAAATTTAATATAAAAATAACCAAATTATTGACTCGACACTGCTCCTGACTGCCAATCCTTCTATAACTCTATTTACAAGGTGGACGCGGTCCGAACTCAAAGAGAGTCCTTCACTTCAGGAATGATTCTGCAAATTTCCTGTTTCCTCAAAATATAATATTAGACTCAGCATTCTATTTAATGAAATATGTTTTTTTTTTCGCCCCCTATCCTTTCTCCTTGAGAAGTTTTCGCAAAGCGATAGCCGTGTGCTCACCAGAAGAAGAAGAATGTAATAATGGTAAACATTTTCATCACCAGTATTCGGTCGGGAAACGATAGCATGCTGCTGGGATCGAATGACAAATACATTTCTATCCGGCTGCTTTATTTGGAAGCTTGATTTGCCTAAAATGACTTAGACGACGACAGAGAAGCATGTGTCGATTATTTTTTGAAAAGACTTTCTTATGCGAAAACCTTGCCTCTCTGATCCTATGAGCACGTTATGCCGATTTTTTCCCCCCGAGCATGACTTCTTTTACTATCAATTTTAGAAATATGAACATGTTTATCTCTTTGAACAGTCAGAATATATAAAAATTAAAATGTTAATATTTCATTTTATATCTTTGATTTGAAAGATAAAAGTTTATATAACTTCGTTTATTGGTTTCATTTTTAATAGTAAATTATTAAAAAACAAAAGAATAATTATTTTCTGCAAATAGGTTACATTTAATAATTTTATATATTTTGCAATTGTATTAAAGAATTAAAATCCTTTGAATTGGGTTGAATACTTAATTTCTTTTAATGACTTTGCTCATATTTTTAATAAATGCAAATGAAGTATTAACTAAATGATACGTTAAACAAAGGAGTATTTCACCGTAAATAAATAATGTGATATTTGTTTTCGAAAATTCAGCTAATCTTGATATGTAAGAAAAACACATTTTTGAAAACAAGCTAAATCTTGATTTAAAGGCATACTGTTTACATAAAAATACCGTTTTTTAGTCTGTTTTGTTGTTATTGCATTAGTTTGCGAAATGTTTTTATCCCATTATTGTCGCTGTTTTTCAGAGGCGAATGTTAAAGCTCATTAATTCAATAAAATCGAACCTTCCCAAAATAGACATAATCCCATAAGCCTTTTTTCCTCTCGTTCTTTAGCTAAATACTATGTAGCCAGTTCAGAGAATCAATATATTACTAGGAAAACCTTTTAGATCATTACTTTCTTGTTTGAGATGAGAAATGTTTGCAAATCATTAGAATCAACATTCAAATTTATGACCTCCTGGAATCGGAGAAAACATTTTTTTTAAATTACTTCTCTTTGTGAATACGATTCTTCAACGTGTCTTTTCTGCCTCATGAGAATGGTTAATCAAAAATGTAGCGACACACATGGATCAAATTTAGCTCATGGATTCATGACACAGATTGCAAAAATATATTTGACCAACTTTTGGATCGAAACCGGTAAAAGTTTGATTGCTCACCGGTCTGTATGTGAAGATGATATTTAAATTACTGAGAGGGTCTCCCAGAAATTTTCCCGCGTACTCTTCAATAAAGTCTTTATCATGCACACTCTCACGTAAAATGGTGGACTTTGGTTAAGGCCACGAATTCCTTTCATGTCATTAGTGAATGATAGCTTCGAAATTAGATCTTTGATGTAACTTTATCTGTCGCCAGTGTATGCATTTTGGACACCTCTTTACTGACTGATTGTCACCGAAATTTCTCATAGAACTACAGTCATGGTCATGCAATAACATTGTTTTTGTTGTTTCTAATGGCACCTGCCAAGGACAAGCTCGCTCACGAAGTCAGCGAATTTAAGCCAAGGGAGCATCTCTTGTTTTAGTAGTGCCAACTAAGGCCAAGAATACGTCTTAACTACTCACGCATCACATTCGAACCCCCCTTTTTTCACAGGGGGGCACATTCATACATCTCACAGATAGAACAGATGAAGAACAACCATGCCCGAACCCAGGACGCCCAGATCATGGAGAAGACGCGCTACCCCTACGCCACAACTCCGGCATGTAATAACATACCGAATTTAATTGATTTAAGTCCTTATATTTATTAATTATGGAATTTTTATGCATGCGAAATTACAGACCGACAGACGGTCAACAGTTTTAAACACTTCGTTAAGAATTTGATAAGAATCTATGTTGAAGATTCTAAACCAAATTTTACCTACCTGTTTCTCTTTGAGTTTTGTAATTCATTTATCCTCGAACAGTGGACAAACAGACGCTATAAATGGATTTCGTTGAAAATTTCATAAAAATATTCAAATTTGGTTATAAGACTATATACCAAACTTCATCCGTTTAGCCCAAAGAGTTTCTGACGTATCGTGTTCCCAGAAGACTGACAGATAAAACGCCAAAAATGTATTTTTCTTACTCAAGGAGGTCTGAAACGTGGAGATCTGTCAAATTCTCGAGTTCTGATGTCACTATGATTGCAACACTTCCTCTATTCTTGTATACAAGAAATCAAAACTCAACGATTTCAATCAATGAAATTTGTTACGCGTTCTTGTGATCTAAATTGTAACAAGAATTGAATCTCCCGAAAGCAAATCGTGCGAGGCATGCAGTCGATTTCCTTCATCGTACTGCAAAGCAGAAAGCAGCAAAAGTATGTTAATGTATAAGAATGTATAATATAGAACACGCACCTGCTAATTACCAATTTCAGTCAACCGTTGTCTCCTATTTCGAAGGCTTCTAATATTCTCTTTGCGGCATCAAATGATGCACATGAAGTGATCCTAAAGTACATGAAGAGTGTGCTCGATGTCTTACTAGAAGCGAAAACATCGAACGGAAAAAGAATGCCGAATAACATATACAAACTGAAGGTGACCTTAAAATGTATCAGTTGTTGAGGGCATAAGGAATCATATCTCGTCAGTTAAAATTGCGAAGAGGAGACTGTGATATATTTTTGAGCTGTTGGATGAAATGATTCTGCATGCTGTAATGAATTTCGATGCTCGCTTGATTGGCAGCTTTGTTTAATCTAGATATAAATGTTTGAACTCCTTTCACTTTAATCAGTTTCGTCTGATCATTTTTAAAAGCGGAATAATTTTTTTTTTTAATTTTCTTCAATACATATTTATGTTAAAGATTTTTGAGTTACCAATTTAGAAAAGAAAAATGTTGATAGCATACAAGTTGGATCTGATTATATAATAATCACCTTCATTTAACAAAACTCAAAACAAAACAAAACCCATATCTAGGCAAAGTTTATAATATAACGATTTTGTAATAAAATATGGCACTCGCACAGATGCAACAAATAATTTAAAACATTCGTTTAAGAAGGAGACATTTATTTCAAAATAACAATATAAGAGTCTGCATTATGTCTCGTTTTCAACGCTTATCTGCCTTCCTTTTAACATTTGCTGATTGAAAATGATTTTTTTCTGATGTTATATTAAAGAATTATTCCACTTCATTTTTCTTTGTAATTGAAAATGAGGATCTGTAAAATATAGAGAAAACTAAGAAAAATCAGTTTTAGAATATTACCTGACAATTCATCTGGAAATGAAGGGAGAATCGATTACAAAAGTCCATCTTTATAAACATGGAACAATATTTATTTACATGCTTTTAATTGGATTATGACGGATTGAAGGTGAAATGGCTCTATCATCAGGTTGCTAAAAACGAAGCAAGAGACCGACCACCTGCAGAAGTGTGGCGCACTGTGTTATCACACAACATACTGTGACCTCGTAGTGATGCAAACATACATGTAAATGTGTCAAACTGTATATGTGTGTGATTAGAAATGTGTAAAACTGTAGCATATAAAACTGGTACATTTTAATCCCGCTCTTTAATGAAATGCAAATATGCCTTCAAATCTCATTGCTTTGTGGGCTTGTAAAATGGTGACAGCTTTCCTTTCTAATTTTTAAATCGATATTATAAAAATATTTCAAATTTGAACGATAAATAATTTTTAAGAATCTAACATTCTGCTCCATTTTAATCCAGAGTTATGATTTTGTTAGTTGGGAATTGCAATTTTGCAATTAAGAATACTTTTATTCGACATCCCCGGTTATGAGATTAAAAAAGAAAATTTTTATTTGCATGAGCATCAGTTTTAGAATTATTCGAAATGGAAGATAAGCGAGTCAAATTTACATGCTTTGAATTCTGCTTGTTGAGACAAGAGCATTTTTCTACTCATGGTCATTTCGATACGCAGTTAAATACTCTTAATCTGCATTTAAAAATATTTCCAAATATTTTATTTCTTTAGTTTGAATTAAAATTTAAAATGTTTAATTCATTAGAAGCAAATAAAGTCCTGCTTTAGATCATTTCCGTTAACTTCAAAAGAAATGACTATTTATTATTTATTTGTTATTTCTGTTCACATTTTTCTACAAGTTATAAAGATTTTGGGCAGTTATTAAGATAGTTCACTTGATGAGCAGAATACTAACTATAAGACAGTTTCAGAAAACGATGCTTGTCTTCTGACTAACGGCTTTTCCTTTTATAAGAAATGCTAATAAAAAAATTTTAGACATAAAAAGAACAAATTCAAATAACGATTAAAGGCTTAAAAATTTTCTTAGATCGATTCAGATGGGGACTGCTATAAAAGAAATATAGCATTGAGTGTCATTTATGCAAAAGGCTGATATAATATAATACATATGCTTCCTGTAAAGAATTCTAATTAAAAGCTCTCATGCTAAGATATTTCTGAAAATAATTGGAGCAATAACACATGCATCAGGTCTCCAAAAATTCACTGTCCTGAAATGAGGCATTCAATAAAAGCTTTTTTCAGTGTCTGATTATATTTAAAGAAAACCTAACTAATAACAATTATAATTATTATTAGTTAGATTTATTAATTATTAGATGCATTTAATAATTATTAGATGCATTTAATAATTAATCATGACATTTAATAATTATCACGCATTTACTAATTAATTAAACTGTGTAACTAAATAATTCATTATCTTTTAATTAAGAAGCTAAGCTGGGAGTTTTATTCTTTGTTTTATTTATTTACTAGCTGCCTTTGGCGACCAGCCGGTTCGCCAATCTTAATGTTCGTTAAAATTTTAATACTTACATATTTTATGTAATTCCTATTTTAATAGCTTCTTCATTAAAATATTTCAAAACTTCAAATTTTGATAGTCATATAATTCACTCATAATATTATAAAGGCCTTCGGTCATAATGTAATATGTATCTCTCTAATTTTCTGTTAGCTCTCGTGGAATTTATGCTTTAAATTAAAGTGGAAATGATTAATCTGCAATTAATATAATAATATTTTTTACTGAAGCAAAGCATTTTTTTTATAATATGATTGCTGAAAACAGAGTCACTGAGCGTTTAAACTTCATGGGCACTAAAGAATATATTTCTTAATTTATGTAATATCGCAAGAATTTGTCAACAAAATTTTCCCAGATTCATCATGAGCAGATCGATTAATTAACAATGTTTAGTTTCAAATGCATCAAACACTAAAAAAATAAAACGAATCGTTTAAAATAATCGCTTGAAAATAGGTTAAAAAATAACTACTTAAAAAACGACGTACTTAAAACTATAAGCATATATAAAAATATATAACTAACATAAATACAATTTAATTACAAAAGCATACAACTAACCTAAAAATAATTTAAATCAAGTCCGCATCCGTTGATAATAATTGTCAACCATTAGAACACAATGCACATACGTGAATTTTCATCGCCAGTTACGATAACGTAAATGCCTGAATTTTTCTAAGCCAGTTGGGATAACGCTATGCAGATTCGAAATTTTTAATTTCCTTTATTCTGTTTTATTTTAATTCAAAAGTACTTCAGACTGAATCTGAAAGATCGATTAATTAGCAATGTTTGATTTTAAATGCATCAAACATTTAGGAAATAAACAGAATCGTTGGAAATAATCGACCGAAAAATGTTAAGCCTAGCCTCATTAACGTGAGAAAAAATCTGAAGCCTTACTTATTTGGCGGTGGGGGAAAATGAAAATATTTTTTGGCGGAAAGTTATTTTTTAATTAATAATTAAAATTCTAATTAAAAATTCAAAAAAAGGGACCCCAGGTGCACATTCCCAACCTCCAAGGTATACATGCAGTACACCTCCATGGTCAAACGGTCTGTACTGTAGAGCGCCAACACACACACACACATTGAGTTTTATATAAGTATAGATTAAAGAAAAGGTCTTTCATGTAAAATTTCTTTCAATATGAAATGTCTGTATAATTTGATGACCTTGCTTTCTAAGTGCATGTACAATACCCCAGATTTTCGATGAACTTTTCTGTTTCGTATCCGAAGTAATTATTATCCGATTCTTATTTAAGTCGAAAATCAATAAGCACGTCTGAGACCATTGACCTTTTATATTCCGGTTTATATTTCCACGACAAATGTTCCTGCAGACATGACGGTGTTTCAGATCAGTATGTAATTTGCTGTCTTGTGGCAAAATCAAAATCTTTTCGGATCATCAAACCCAGCAATACAAACCTTCGATTTGTTGCAAAAAAATTAAACGATGAAGATTTTTGACGCATCGTGAAGATTCTGAATGAAAGAAAACATGACGCCTTCAATGACTAAACAATTCATTAATCCTGTCTATTAGTAATCACAGCATTCGCTATTAATACTCTCCTGAATACTTTGCTTGAATTTATTTATTTATGTTTTCCTTATTTCTGTAATCCTCAGTGCATCGGCTCCCAATAGATTAATAATAATGAAGGTATACTGCTATTTCAGTGTTGTAGATATTAATATAATTAAAGTAAACTGTTAAACCTTTTTTCATAAACTCTAAAATAGAAACTGAAATTTACAGGGAAGTGGCACAACCGAATGCCAAACGTGACAGTCACTGGAACCGACACATCAGGTATCGTTGTGGGTCTGAAACCAGCAAAAATCTACCTATTCCGAGTCCTGGCTGAAAACCGAATCGGAAGGAGTGAACCGAGCAAGGCTGTAGAAGCTTTGACTCAAGAAGAAGGTATTATTTCTTACACTTTGAATGTTTTTGATGGCACAAAAAACTGCCTGCCAAACCTGTCTCTCTAATGCTCAAAATGATATAGATTTTGATGTCAAAAATATAATACAGATAAAATAGGAGAGAACAAATGAAAATGTAATTTGGTGGGTGTTATTTCAACAGTATGTAACTTTCTCTCTCTAACAACCTTCCATCAGGGAGCCATTCACCTCAGACATAAGCTTCCGATATGGTGGTTGGTTTTAGCCGCCTTGTTGGATATAGAAATAATTTCGGGACAGCTAGCAACACCTATTGATGATCGGAAGTGCCTCCTTCGGGAGCAGCTGCAACGTGGCCCTTAGCACTACCTTTGTTCTCGCAAATGCTATCACTGCGGCCCGGTCATTCTGATTTATCCGTGTAGCTCCGAGTGGGTAGCTGTTAAGGATTAACTTACAGCGTACATTATATCTTCATACTAATACTTTTATTTTAATTATCTATCATAATATCATTATATTTATTTAGATTATTGAATTAAATCGGGGTTGAAATGATTTCTATTGATATAATCCCGATTTTCTGCATATACTCCTTGGACATTTGTAGAATCTGCGGAGAAGGGTCTTCGATGGGATAACTGGAGCCAGATCAAGTTCGATAGTTTACCAACCCTAATTCATCTCCTTGCCTAACCATATTTGAATCTCAAATAGGTTCATTGCTGGAATGCAGATTCTAATGTCAGGGATATTGAAACCATATTAAAAATGTTTTCACAGCGCCATTTTTACCCTTATACAGTAATGTCATGAGTTTTTACCTACTGGGCATGTTTGTTCAGAAAAAACATGAGTTTCATTTCTTAAGATTAGTTTAACAAATTATTTTTTTAATTTTGTTTTTAATTTATCAAGTGGTATCATAACCATTGAAAGCGAGAAGGAATAGAAGAGCATTTTTCATGCATTTTGTATCTTCGAAATTTCTGCTCCAAGAAAAAAAAAAAGGGTTGTTTGTAGATAATGCCGTGAACCTGAAGAGGAGATCCGTGTCTTCTGTTACTAATTCCCAACACTGATTTTTTTTCAGTTGTAGCATTTGAATTCGGAGCATTTTTTAAACTGAATTCCACATTTCCAGTAATTTAGGAGAATCAAATAAACCCTTACTTATTTTTCACCTAGCAATCAAAGCTCACTCGCTGGAGGGATGAACTGTAGGGTAGTCACATCAGATCCTAATTAAAGAGCAATTAAGCCTTAACCGTGATGCTTTTCTAATTTAAACTTTCTGCTTACTGCTGTGCACTCAGATTTTTAAGCGCTATTTTTGCCACTCCAAGTCATAATAAAAAGAAGCATGGAAACTGCACAGAACGTCGAGGACTTTTGAGAATTTATTTAGAATCTTAATAATAAAATATCTGCTGAGTAAAACCTTGGTTAAATATTATAAGACTTATTTCTTGGTTAAAGTTACTGGATTATACAAGATCACTGATATTGGAAATCTGCCAATTTTGAAAGTATAATTTTTACTAAAGGTCCTAAGTTCGATCGTCAGGCTCGGCAAGGTCGACCCAGTCTTTCATCCCTTCCGTGGGTCGATAAACTGAGGACCAAGCATGCTTGGGAACTAAACACTAGGGTGTTCCGAATTAGCCGGGACCACCTAGCCGGGACATATGCCTTTCACCCCAGGCCCTCGGTCAAGAAAGCAGATAGGGGCACTGTAGGCCTTGGCCACATGGGCTGTCGTGCCATTGAGTTTAGTTTTAGTTCATTTTTACTAAAGAATGAATTGAATAGCCACTCTCCTTTAAAATGATCTGAAAGCCTATTTAATGAAATTTCTCTGCACGGGCACAGTCAGTGTCATTTCTCCAAGTGCATCATAGTCTGAAATGTCCTATTTTTTTACGGATACTTAATGAAGAATCAAGAATTTTAAAAGCCTGAGATAGAGAGAGAAAATGGTACCTATTCAGTTGATAACGTTATAAAAAAATTAAATTCAACTCAATGTTTTCATCCATCCGTTCATTGGATCCTATCCTTTTCCTTCCCGATTCTGAATCATGGCAAATCAAATATTTTCCAACTCTACAAAATTTCTTTTCATTTTCAGTTTGATATAAGGAGTTTCAAACATTTGGCGCAGTGGTCCGTGAGGTCATCATCTAAGTTACCAACGCGCGATTTCACCCAGGCAATACTCGCCAATCCCCCAATCAAAGCAATATCATTTTTGATTAGTTTGAAAAATTCACATTCCAGCATTACCACTTCTTAGAGCTTCACAGATGTTTGATTACTGATGAAAATATTGATTTTGAAACGATGAAGATATTGTGAAGATAGAGTGCATAGCAAATTTAATGACTGGCAAATCAACCTGGAAAGGAGAATTGAAATAATTTTAGCGATTAATTTTTAAAAAAGATATTATGTTAGAAAGGGCACATGACAAATTCGAATTGTTCTTGGTCTTGGATCCATCCTATATGCATTAAATGAATTGTTTGAGGATATGGGGTTAAAACTTAACACTCTTTGGTCTACTAGCATTTCAGTAGTATTTACAGGAATAGCTAGTTCTTTAATTTTTAATTTTTTTAAAAAAATTCTAAAATTTTAAATTTTAAAAAGGGACATTAAAGCACTGATTATGTTTCTTAAATATAAAAATGTTCAAAATTCCACCTATCAAAAGGAGATCGAAGCCGCTAATAAAAAATATAGAAAATTTTGAGAAAAAATATGAAAAATGACTACTACAATTTAAAATAGAAAAGTACAGGAAATTTTTTGCAAGCATTAAAAGAAAAAGAGGGCTCAATATCTGTATATACTTTCAGCATAAACAAAAAATCAGCCAGCATGAGAGCTAATTAAAAAAAGATCTCAACTTTAAGATGAATGATAAAATTTCAGTTTTGGTGAATAACTTTTTACAGACACAGAAGAGATAAAAAAAAAAGAAATCTTAGCTTTATTATTATTTAATCCAATATCCTTTATTAATCCGATAATAATTTTGCTTTTGTCATGATTGTTGGTCTGATTATTTATTAATCTAAAAAGATTACTTCTTGTATTTTAAATTTGCACAAAGAAAAAAAATATTTTAAGGAATTTTAATAAATGCTCATTAGCTATATGTATTTGATTTAATCTTCAAATGAAATTTAAATGCGTATTGCAAAATAGCTACCTTTATATATTTGCAGCAAAAAGAATGATTCAAAGTTTTATTTAATTCCTTAGTTAGATCCACAATCGCCTTATTAGAAAAGCAATTTTTTATTCTGCTTAAAAAACCATTTCAACATTCAAAGGAGAAAAATACTTTAATTAACATTATGACTATTTTCAAGCCTTTTTTTTTTTTTTTTTTTTGCTATTTCTCTGAAGATAATTACAATTCCTTAAACATACTTAAAGGCAGATTTATGCGAAGTAACTATTTTCATAGGAATGAAAGGAACAAGTAAGAAATAAAAAAAAAGTCATTTCATACGAAAATATAATAAAAAAAGAAGATATCCAAAAACTTTTAGAGCAAATGGAGCGGAGGATGTCGTAACCTACTCGTCATAAATGAGGTCGCATAGTTGGTACAAAAAGGGGAGTCAAGTTTTTCTTTTCAAAAGAAAGATAAAAGCAAAGGCGCAAGGAAGAAAAACCCGAATAAAAGTTCCCTAAAGAATTTCCCTTCATTAGAATTCCTGAAACGCAATTCAATGTAAAAAAGTCTTTGTAAAATCATTCGGCTTTTGAATTCGCACTATGTTTAGTGCATTGAAAGAAATTCCGACCCTCAGACCTTTTTTTTTATTTCTTTGTTACACTTTTATTTATTTATTCTTTTTGCTCTTGACTTTTAATTTCCCACATTCGCATACAAGGCATTAAAATTTACAACGCATTTTGTCGGTGGAAATGGCTTTTTCATTACGTCTCCGTTTCCAGTTACTGCCCCGCGTATATTAAGTCGTCGCTGATTTACATAAACTGATTGTGGAACTCTTTACTTACTTGAATAAATGTAGAAAAATTATTATTTTTGTTTTGTGGAAAGCTTTAGAATCAATACTGAATTACTCGTAAGTTTTCAATGCAAACATTTCATTTGGCAGTACAGCGTATTGAAAAAAAGGTACACTTAAACGTAACGATATTATTTATTATGAAATTTAAACGTTGTGTATGTTACTGCTATTTTTTTACTAAAGAATTTATGCATACGTTTTGAAGAAATGTATTTGAAAGTATCATTTAATGAAAACTTCTTCTTTTACCTTATATTCAACATATGAAAACCGTTAAATATCAATGTACAGCTACAAACAAAAAGGAAATGAAATGCACTCATTTTGTACTTCAACATTCTAATATTTAATGAAATGGAAATGATATCCCAAAAACAGAAGCGATACACGCACCCGAAATCTAATTCATGAGACATGAAAGCAGAATTTATTTATAACTAAATTTTGTGCCGAAAATGATGATTGTGGATTTTAATCCTTCTACTTAAGGATGCAAATGGAATGTCTCCTTTTTATTTGCGCGTGAAATTTGCATTTACATTTTTCTTTTCTTTATAACAAAAGCAAAATGTTGAAAACTGTTTCATTATTTAAATGAAAGATACGGAGCCTTGTTATGGTCCAATATCTTAAACTTTAGGAATCGAACCCAATTCACTGAATTATTATAAAGATAGGTTTTAAAATGAAAGTAATTGTTTGAAATAAAAAAATGATTTTTAAAATAAATCAATCGTTGCTCAGAATACCATTTAAGGATTTTTTTTCTTTTTCAAAAGAGTTTATTCCTCTTTTATACATGATTTGGGGAGTTCTCGAAAGGCAATGAGTCCTTTTCCATTCTTTCAAATTTTCAAATGTATTTTTGATCACCCTTCGAACGATCCTGCAAATCCTGACTAGCTGTCACTCGATTTATGTTTTGCTCATGAGCGCATACTTTGCGCATCGAATATATTTCAGATGTCTCCATCTCATTTGAGTCATTTGCTTTCTAAAACTCAAACCTTTTTGTTTTATAAAACAATATAGGATTATATATAGCCATGTCTTCTAGTATTTTACCATCCATTTTTCTTACCACAGTTATTTCTGTATTTTTTGGCATCTGGACTTCGTTTACTTTCGATTTTATAATAAATAGATACAAATGTTTCAATACGATGAGTGTGATGCAGCTTCACCAAAAACCGTTTCTGCGTTAAAAGGCGCACAGAAGAAGTCATCGCGTGCTCAAAAACTGACTTTGCTGCAATGACAAACGTCTGCACATTACCAGTAAGAAAAATAGATTACGCATGTTTTGTTGGAGCCTAGATATAGAACCATCTCATATCCATTTTTAACGATCGTTTTCCTCAATCAAAGTGCTCCCAAACTCAACGTGACAGTTTCCCTTTACCTGAATGATGGGCCCAGTCGTCTTTTATGGGCGTCCTTCTCTACTTGAGTTGTCGGTATCAAACCATTTGCTTTGGTTAAAATGATTTCTTTGCATTCTTTATGCAGTATCTAAAAATTTCCGTAAGGGTTATTGCCACATTGAGGCGACATTTTCCTCACAATCATATGATATTCCAGTTTCGGAACATAGAAATAGTTGATCTTTTGATAAATATAATGGTTTACTTTATCGCTCATAAATCTGGAGCAAAATAATATGGCCTCAAGTTGAATGTTCACGTTCCACAATGTTATTACAACGGAGTTGATAGACAGATGTATGAACGCTCTCATTGAAAGACACGGTTTCTGTTGGGTGGGACTTCTTTTACAAACCTTCAAACGAATCACTTCGAGGAGGGCAGACAAAATAAGTAACTGTAAAAATGAAGAGGGTAAAATCCATAAGGCTTTCTCTATAGCATCACTTTGAGGAGGGCAGACAAAATAAGAAACGGTTAAAGATGCAAGGGGTTAAAACTATAATGCTTTCTCAACAGCATCACAGCTGTCGAGAACTTTTGAATAGAGATAATTGCCACTTTTTCCCAACTTTCACCTATTCTAATCTCTGTGTGAATAAAAAGTGGGTGCAATGAAAGAAATCCATTTTTATTTAACTTACGGTGCAGATTTTTAATAATTCCTATAAGTTGTAATGCATGTCATCATTTTTTTTATAATTCTGTATCACCATACAGTCACGTATATTATTGGGTTTGGAACATCACTTGGTGAAATTTTTTGAAATACTTCCGAGAGAATACTTCAATTGTAAAACACTGATATCTAGTACCAACTATTAAGAAGATGATGAAGGATTTTTCAAATAGAAGTTCCGCGTGCTGAAATGCAAAATTTGATAGGAGCTTCATTCTGAGGAGTCTCACATTTATGCTTTGCTTGGAGAAAAACAGGAACCAACCAGTCTTTTTGCAATGAGAAAGTAGTTGCCTGAATTTTCGTCAGTGTAAAAATTTTTGAAAGTACAAGCTGGAGAGTAGAAACCATTTTCTTCATCATAATTCTCATCCTTGCCATGCCTTAAGCCCTCAGTTCGCTGGTGGGCATCTTTTTTTTAGATGGATAAATTTAATGTTATATGGTTCTTCCGTTATATATCAATACATCAAAACATAATGCCCGCTAACATATGGGTTACTTAAGAAATAATCTTCATAAATGATTCCCGCCGCCCTCACACATGTTCCCCACAAACCCATCTCGCACTTTACCAGAACAGAAAGGCAACATATTCTTTTACCGAGGCTCAAAAAATCGAATTGACAAAAACATCACCCTTCCCCCTTTCAGAATATCTGCGAAGGGCATTTTTGAAACGGTGTGTGTGCTTTTTTTTTTTTTTTTACTCCCTCCCTCCATTATTCTGAAGAGATTCTCCACCTTTCCCCCATCCATTCCGAATATTGATCTCGAAAAGCGGCCCAAAAATATTCCGACCTCCTTAATCGTCCACGAATATGAGTTCAAACTGAATTGAACTCCCCAATATAAAATCTTTGAAGTAGTTTTCGGTGGTGAGAGGGGGAGGTTGAAAAAGTAAATTGTTGGCCATAAAACTCGAATGTGGTGGCCATAGGAACATTTTTCAATCGAGTTCGGATGCTTCTCGACAATGTCTGGCAACTTATTTCTTTTCACTCCAGCCTCTTTTTTTTAAGTCGCAGACTATTTTATTTTAGTTTTCTCTTCTTTCTTTAATTCTATTGGGTATGGAGAAATAAAGTGATTTATTTTCGATGCTTAAAAGATTTTTTTAAATATTCCTTCTTTGGGGAAGGCGTTTTCACGAACAGTCTAATTTCGGACTAAGGTGCACCTTGTGATGAATGAATTGTCAGTTTTAAGTCAAAAAATTTTTCCCCGAGACTGAATGATATAGATTATGGTGATTTTGGTGGAAGATTCTTTTTTCCGTATATCTGAAAAGCCAAAGAATGCTTTTGGAAGTGCTGACTTTTGAGAAGTAAATGCAAATGAGATATATATTTTTAATGTTAAGTAGTTTTAGAAATGCTTTATAAGCGTATTATTATTCTCTAATATGTGAAAGATGAAAACTGTGCCTGAGAAATTGAAAAGAAATCCAACATAATATATAGTTTTGTTTTTTAATTTTAAATTTCTTCATTGCAAAAAAATATTTCAAGATGATTTATACTTCATTGTTATTTATTTTAAATAAAACGATGTATGATAAAATTAAAAAAAAGGCCAATCTATTATAGAATTTATTTTATTATATTTTTGAAAACATTAATGGAAATGAAGCAAATGCTGTTAGTAATATTTCATATTTCATTTCCATGTCTATACAACATTCAAGATAAAATATTGCATTGGTCAAAAAAATACCTTTTCGAAATTTTGACCCTATTCTAGTCCGAAATAATTTTTTCCAATATTATGTATATCTGTTGACAATCATTTTGAATGTTATCTATCTGTGAACAATATCTTTGTTGTAAATATTGTCTGTCGTTCATTCGGAAACCTTACAAATTACACAAATGATTTTTGATAAATGATTTTATCAAAATTTTATTATTTATTTTAATTAATATCAAAATTATATATTTTATTTTATTTATTTATTTGAGAATGCGTATCACAAATAAGATGAAAGAAGTGTTGTTTCATAAAGCACAAATAAAGGGCAATATTTAAAATATAAGTGAAGAAAGTAAATAAAAAATAATAAAGTTCATAAAATATGCGCCAAATATGCCACAGAACCATTTCAAATAGTATTTACATTTCAGAGTATAATATAAGCAAAGTAATATTTCAATCTAAAAAAAAGGTAAAGACATTTTACCTTAAAAATATAAGACAAAAAAAAACATTAAAAAAACATCAGAACTATCAAGATTTTTAATTTTGCAATAATTAAAATTATCATTGTAATTAAATTTAATAATATAATCTTCTGCCTTAAAACCTCGAGGAAATCAATCATATTATTAAAAAAAATCACTTAACATCCGCTTGAGAGCGAACCGGAAATTTTGTTCGCTTTGAATTCGTGTTTGAAGCGCAATAACAACCATGTAAAATCCAATTTATTAGGTTAGATCAACACTGAGGCACTTGTACCACTATTATAAATTCTTATCATATTTTGTATGAAATCCGTTAAAATTTTTTCTTCAGCGAGTTTGCATGGGTGTGTGAACGCGGTAACTCAAATAGGCTAATTGATTGAAATTTGGTATGTGATTTCGATACCAAAATTGTTCGAATTTAATCGACACAAGAGACGAGTCGGGCATCTGCATGTATAGAAACCGACTAATGTTTTTATGCATTGATGATTGAACTGATTGGCCTGGCAGAACTTCTGCTGGAACGTACGCATGTTAAAATTTCTGATCAAGAATAAATAAGCAAACGTCTGGTCCTATTAATTGTCTGACTATATCGAATTAATATTATTATTAAAGTATATTTTATATTTAAATCTGAATTCAAATTTAAACAGTTATCACTTTAAAAACAACTATCACCTAAACATATTTCTGTATTCTATGTGCCCTTTATGCTCTTTTATGGAAAAATAAGGAAGCACGTCTAAAATAATAATTTTGGTACATAATTCGGATTTTGCAGTTCAAAGGATTGGTTTTACATTTCAGAAAATTGCTTAAAGCACACTGATTGATTTTACGCTGGAAATAATCCAATCGATGTTTAAAGCTTTATTGAACATTCTGATGGAATTAAAGGATTCCAAAATGCATAAAATGTGTAGTCACAAATTTTCATGATGCAAGCATGCAATTTTCTAGTTTGAAATATTTAAATTTTTGGCAAGAAACAGGGTGAAAGCAGAAAGTTTTTTTTAATAATCTCATGTAATCATAAACTCTTGTTCCATAAGCTAAGACTGACAAATAGAAGAGATGTTTTATATTGTTACGAATCTGTAATATTGCTTCCCATCACGAATAGTTCTATCTTAAGAAAGACCATTTTACGTTCAGCTCTAGTCGATTCTCATCGGATGCCGGATCAGTGACCCCGGACTTGGCGACAAACTTGGCGACCATTTGATGAATTTGTTGACTTTGGAAACAAAATATATTATATTGGAATCTTCAGGAATTTTAGCGATATAAGCCATAGGAGCCAAAATATGCTTGGTTGTTCCAGAACATTCTTTTCCCTGCTCCGGAGACTAAAAATACCGACAGTCCAAGCCGAAGACAGTCTTGTATAAAGTTATCGAGAGGTTTAGAATCGCATAGCGAGTCAACAACCAATTGGATGGGTCAGTCCAGCGAAGCATAGGCGTTGAGTAGAGCTCAAACGATTTGTGAATTAAGCTGTGTGCCAAATCCTGGAATTTATTAGAAAAGCAGCATCGACTGGTGTGTAGAATAGTCAACTGTATCGTAGTGATTCGGCAGTTCGATACAGCTAAAGCGAGGGGGCAGTGGAGAATGGCAGGCGTTTGGAGAGACCGTAGAAAGTAGCTACGTAGATTCCCTCCTCCTGCTGAATTCTCTCTGACCGTGTGCTACTGTTGTTATTAGTACCGTTTATAATTTGTGGCCTGCTATTAGTGTGCTTCTGCGTGTTACTTGTGTACGTCTCGGCTATGTATTTGTTGTCGGTGTATTCGTGATTTAGTATTAATAAAAGTTCTTGCTTATTATTGAGGCCTAATGATTGTTTCACACCATACACATACCACAGGCGAACCCATTAACTTTACGGACTTAATGGAGGAAGTTCCGTAACAATATGTTCCCTGAGTCCTTTTTCAGCCTTTTTACTACTTCTCTGGCAAAATAGGTCGTGCAAATTCTATATTGGCGGGAAGATTTCTGTGGCAAATTATGCTTCCGGTTGGGCCGGTAGTGAAAGTGTTAAAGAGAGAAAAAATAACTGTACAATTCAATCTCTTCCTTATTTCTTGTAGCTCCTGGAGCCGCACCTGTCAAAGTCCGGGCTCACCCCACAAGTTCTCAGTCTATTAAAGTAAGCTGGAAGGTAAGCATAAAATCTTTCTTTCGTTTAATTTATTTATTTTTTTTTATTTTTTATTTTATTTTATTTTATTTTTTTTGAATTTTACTTTTCAGCTATATAAGTAAGCATCTAGCAATAAATTCCATTGCTAGAAATTTGTAAAAGAAACATGTTGTAAATATAATTCTAAATTTTCTCTTTATATCACCCATTTAAAAAGTTTATTTTCATTCTACATTTGGAAATACGTCGGGAAATCATTTAAACCTTTAGAGTCGGACGACCTCTATCCTAGACGCAAGCATGGGGCGAAGCGTACACGAAAGGAATCATCCCACAGGACGGGGATTTTGCGCCGCTACACCAAACTTTGAAAAAAAAAATCACAAAAAATAAAATTCAAATCCTAACGTCGGTATTTTTCCCACTTTTTAGATTATTAGCTCATTTATAATATAAGCACATTCTTCGTCTGACAAATCGCGTTTTTTGCCATAATAAACAAAAACCAAGGCTTTCCGTAATAGAAAGAGAAGTGCGTGAAATGTATCCGAAAACTACGCAAAATATTACAGAAACAAAGGTAAAATCCAAAAAGGCTAGTAACATTTACACAGTAATAACAAAATTAAAAAAAAAAAGACGTAGAGAAGAATTTGATGAGAGATCAGAAACGCGAATGATTCTACGAAGTGGAAAGTTACACAACTCAGCTCTCTTTATTTACATTACTCTTACCCACCCACCCCCTTCCCTGCAACAGCTGATGTGTAAAATACCAAAGGTTGAATATGAGCAAACTGTAAATCAGGATACTAAAACTATATTTATTTCAAAAGTAAAGGACACAGGGAGCCATCTAGTTGCGTGAAAAAATTGTTCCAGTTTAAAATGCACATTTGCATTACCGTCCCATGAGTTCCATTTTCAGAAATGCACGGGTGGTACGCCCGGCTGTGGGAGACGTTCGCGGGTGTTACATATATGATACGTCCGTCGCGAAAGGATTTTAAAAACTAGGATTTTCTTAATAGTGAAATATATGAGCATTTTGTTAAAGTAATTATACTAAGGAGTTAAAATTTGAATTAATCGTTTGGAATTGTTTTCTATGTTCACTGGTTTATTCGCTAGCCTGTTGCGGCTACTGCCTAGTGAAGTAGAACCGTAAATAATAACTTTTTCACAATGAAATAAAAAATATTTTTAACAAATTTAATGTAAAATTTGGCACATATTTTTTTTTATTGAACATTTATGAATCCCCCATGCACCACAAAGTATCACACGGGGCTTACAGAAGTAAGTATGTAACACATTACAAAAAGAAAAATAAGAAAATTTAACAGTTATGAAGGATTACATATGTCAACAATAAATTTACAGAAGTTTTCAAAAGCACTTCTAGTGGAAATAAGTTGGTGAAACTCTGTAGGCCAATTTAAATTCATGTGCTTAAGAGCCAGTCTTAGGATCTTTCTTTCTTTGACAAACTTGGAACATAGAAGGAGCACATGTTCAATATTTTCCTCCCCACCAATATCACAATCGCAGGAAGATGACGGAAACAAATTAAATTTGTACAAGTAACTTTTAAAGTTACCATGACCAGTTAGAAATTGGGTTATTTTGTAATTAGTATAAAAATGATGGCATGACAGTCTCTTATTAATGGATGGAAAAAATTTCTTTGTTAAGCTCCCTTTATTTGAAAGTAGGTATTCTTGATTCCAAGACTCCACCATTTTTTCTCTCGTAATCTTCTTGTAAAAGGATTTTGGAATATTAACGTCAATGTCGATTTTGCGCTTAGTGGCAGCTTTAGCAAGCCAATCGGCCCGCTCATTTCCATAAATGCCCGTGTGTCCATTTTTTTAAATGAGCGGGCCGATTGGCTTGCTAAAGCTGCCACTAAGCGCAAAATCGACATTGACGTTAATATTCCTAAATCCTTTTACAAGAAGAATTTGGCACATATTGATGGCCAGTTAAATACTGACTCCGCGGCGTGAGCCTATAGTATGAAAAAAAAATGTAAAAGCTTTGAAAATGGTGATGCAGCAGTTTCAAATTTGAATTATATTAGTGTCGCTCTTGTGCATATATTACTGCGAGAAATTTCGATAAATCAGGAACTTTATTCTTGGTGTCGATGGATAACAATACAGAATACTACTGGAAACTTTTGGAGAAAGTTAAAGCAGCACTTGGTAGAAAATACAGAGTGATCAAGCATACACACAAAAGACCGCAGATGCATGAACTTCTAGCAACTCATCCGCTTAACTAATCGAAAGTAAATTACACATATTGTCATTTGGAAATGCGCGCTCGAGATTATAAGGATTCGGAACAATGGAACTCGGCTGTGGTAAAAATATTCCGATATTTTCTAATGACAACATTTACTTTTTTCCAGAGTAAATTGATCAGAGTGTCTAAAATCCATATATATGACAAAACTTGCTGTCGTCATATGTTTGAAAAAGGCATTGTAAATTTTTAGTGACAATACGGGAGAGGAAAAGGAAAAAAAAAGACTTTTGTTAGAATAAAAACTTTTCTAATTTGCCCAACTACGCAGATAATAGTGCATTAGCTGAAAGAGATTGTTGACAAAAATGATGAATGTAACATTGAAGGAGAAATCTGTACAACTTCACATTTTATGGCATCTTTCAATTTTGACAAATTTCGAGAATGGGGTGCGCATACCTCAGATTTCAATAACCTCAGAACTAGAATTCCATCGAAAAGAGTCAATGCAATTCCGGTGGCCACGAAGCTACAAAATTTCAGAAAATGACTCTATTACCAAAATACTGTTGCATCACTTGTTGGACACATATGTTCTACGTGTGGTGGTCCACCATCTTGCAATCATACGATACCCTTAACAACATTTTGCTGCTGCTATTCTGGAATTATGTAATCCTGCAAAATTGCTGTATACCTACACTTGCGACGAAGCCCTTTTTCGTTTGCTTGAAAGTAATATCTCCAAAGGAGTGCAGAGAGTTCCATTGCGATGCCGCACGATGCAGTCATTTTAGTTTCATGTAAAATGTATGTCACGGTGCGGCAACGTAAGGAGTTTCGCTTGCTCAATGAACGCAGTTCTTGGAAATGGTGTTCCGAATTGAAAGGAAGGACGCCTTCATAATATCCTCATTGATCACCTGCTATTTTTATCATGTCTAATGAAAAAATTCCGAAAGTCCCCAGGATGTAGCATTTGAAGGAGGTAATGAGCTGAGTATTGTGGTTTTCGATGCATACAAACTGCGGATGAGGCTTCTTGCAATATGCAATGGATTTGCAGTAATCTTAATATTCAAATGGCTGTCCGAATTTTAGTCCATTACATGTACTTCTATTTTCTTCAATTTTTTTTTATTCATGATTTTATGAATAAACTCACGCTGCCTTCGATAACATTTTAAACGAAACAGCTTTTCCCTCGCTATTGACCTATAAGTGTCATCTTGTTGACGTATTCGAACGCCTGACTGAAGGAACATTCTTCCCACAGTGCGTATTAAGATTTTTCCGAAAGCTATGCTTTGTATATAGTATTCTCAGACTGGCCTTTGCACTTTCGGTCCCTGTAAATTATGTAACATGCATCAGTGTACCTCCTTTATGTGTTGTTCTTTGCAATTCTATTTTCTTTATTTACATCGGCAGTTTTCGTTTCATTGCCATTTCTGATTTTTATAATGCATTGATCCATTTACGCATGGAAAAAAAATAGGTGTTATTATTCGAACAGTTCGTATTTTTTCACTGCGATCATAACCGAGAGAGTTCTGTTGTTTTAAACCGTTGAAATCTTGAGCGCACGCATTCCAATAATATCTTAAATTTCCTTCCGACTGGTTAAACGGATCTGCCTCTCAGGATTCATATGTCGGTGAATTTTTTTATACCTACTCTGTACATTCCTTTCTGATCTCAATTCTCTCCTTTTCCCTAACAATATGAGATCACAAACAACTAATGCATTTTAAGAAAAATAAAAATAAATTGTCCATTCGACAACATTGGGACATTATCCTTATACTAAGAACACAAGAAGAAGTAGTCCAGACTTGGACCAAGTGGACTGTTATCACTATAGATCCTCTCTAATAAGCAAGCTTTAGGAAGGGAAAGATTTTCATTGGATGAAGAAGTAAAACAATGTTTAGAAAATTCACTTCGTATAGCTTGATTTTTTTTTATCATATAAGAATAAAAAAAAAGACTTCTAATAAGTAGGAAACAATTTGTCAATTGTAAAGAAGATATAAAAAAATGGGCATCCATTTCCATTGAGTATTAGTATTTAAAAAAAAAAAGATTATTTTATGAAGTCTCGTTTCATATTTGATTCACTCTTGCATTCATATGATATTATAAAATGCATTTAAGAAACCTGATAAGAGAAATACGAAAATTAAAAATAAAACAATTCTTAATCAGATGAATGTGTCAATAATTCTAGGATTTATGCCCATCCATTCTCAATGGTCCGACAGCTCTTAGAACTGTGCTCTATCATTCCAAAATGAGAGGTATCAATTCATGTAAAGACGATGTACTTGACGTACTGCTATTTTAATGATATAGAAATTACAAAACAATAACTTCTACAACATTTCCCAAAGCAGCTTAATAACTTATTTAATTTTGCTCAATAGGTTTAAGTCCATTATGTGGGCTTTATTCAATACAAAGGGAAAAGTTGAAAAGACAGCGATAAACGAATGGGTAACATTTTCATTTTCACTTTTTCTATCTCAAACGTGCATCTTTTAATAAACGTCTGTATGTTTTTATTTTCAACCAATCCCGATTCCTTCTACAACGCATAAGCAGTAACATGGCACTCTTTTTATTATTATTATTATTATTATTATTGCTATTAGATTTTTACGGCGGCGTTCTTGCATAGGGGTAGCTTATCTTCCCCGTGATCTCGGCGTCTCGGATTCGAATCCCGATTCGGGCATGGTTGTTCTTCCTCTGTGTTCTATCTGTGAGGTGTGTGAATATGCCCCCTGTAAAAAGGGGTTGTGCAAGCGAATGTGTGAGTTTCATCTTCATATGAGCAAGAAGTCAGACTTCTGCCCTCGGGTGCTCAGGGGTCTTTATCCTCAGAAGCTACTGCACCCCCTTTCAGTGGTAACGCGGACACGACATCATCATTAGATTTTTACCCGGCTGTGAACTAGACAAAAGACAGAGAATTCGAATTTAGAAATGGCGGTTTAAAAGTGGCCCAGTGAGGGAAAAATGCACTGGAATATAACATTTAAATATAAATAATGGATGGTTTATGATAAATAAAGAAATATATTAAAATCTTTTTTTATTGCAGTTAAATAATTTTTTAATATCTTTTTTTCTAAAATTTTTACTTACATTTTACATGTAAAAGTTTTACTTGAGAAGTCTATTTCAAAATGTTTACGTCCTTAATATTATTTCATGCCATGCTATTTAGAATCCTTTCTCATAATTTAAAAAGCCACAACGTGAAATAAAACTCTAGTAGCTTCAAGCAAACCTCTTTCAAATGTCATTGTATTCCCATTAAAAAGTTTCACTGAACGTTTATAGATAAATAAATTATTTTCTTTATTTTAGCTGTTCCTGAGACTGCATCAGAGTTTAAACTTTGCCTTTTGAAATTATAAAAATTAAATATATCATTAGGTATAGAATGAATCGGAATACGTGACGTTTGCAACGATTTCAAGAGTTAAAAATCTTTTCAATAGTCAAAATCAAATATTTCTTACCTTCCTGTTGGTGACAATAAAAGAAGAATGGATTTCATCTTTGTGCAAATTTCAATAATACTAATAAATATGTGATATATTCATTAGTGTTATTGTGTCATATTAATTATACTGATATTCTTTATATTGATTACGCAATAAAGTAATGTTTATATAAATTGATTGAAAATAATTATCTTGTTTTTTATTGTATTAGATCATTTGTTCCATTATTCATCCGGAATCACATGACTTTTTAAGAATGTAGCTTTATTTTTTCGTTTCGTAATATTTTTGAATCTCAACGAATCGAATGCGTTGAACAATTTTTGTCATTAGAGAACAAAGTAAACAAGCACAAGCACCGTTTTCAAATTTATCCTAATTTGATCTCTTGAATATGTAGAAATTTACCAACTGAAACTCAGAAAATTAGCCACTTACTTAAAGGCATAAAGAAATAAGAAAATTATAATTTATCAAAACAATATATTTTCTTTATTGAAAATATTCATTAGTTTAAATAATAAAACGTGTTATAATTAAAAAATTATAATATTTCACTATTTGCTTAGCACTATAACTATGTATTTTACAAAACGTTGGGCTACATAAATTTGGGAATTTAATTACTATTCTTTCTGTTTAAAAATGCTTAAGATGTCACTTTTTTATAAGCAAGAGAAGATTTATTAATAAAGCTAATGTTTTGTCATTAAAATAATCTGCATTTAATCAACTGTAGCAATAGGAAAAATGCAACGATGGTCTTTCTTCAGTTTTGTTTTCTAGATTTTCTTTCATTATATTATGAAATTTTGCTGTTAAAATCGGCATTAAATGCACCATGGAATAAAAATCAACTTCTGAAACTAGCAAATTGTTTGAGTGAAATTATTATTCTTTGACTGAGTAGATTCGATTCTAAGCGGTATTTCTTTTGTGCACTTTGAGCATTATATTTCATTATTGTCGGGCTTAACATTATTAATTCGTTTTTATTGAATGTTTAATTAAGAAGCAGAGATTCGTTTTCAAATATATTTCTTATCAAGAGCTATTTAAACTTTGCTTCGAACTACAAGCTTTAAACACTGAAAAATGAATAAAACGGCGTGTTTCCGAAATCTTTCTGGAAATTAATGACAAAGATTATTTGCTTTACAATGAAAAAAACACACACACACATCTAAACACATCATTATCCTATTATTCGCTAAATAAAATACGTTTTCTTTTTCTTCATTGCTTTTAAAATAGAAACTTATTCTAAGAGCAGAATTGCGTACCGTAAGCGCGATTATCAATTTTTATCGACGAAGCGATTCATTTTTATGACGGTAATCCTCCTTTAATTGCTGTCTGCTTACTTTTCCAATTCTTTCGCTCGTCGTAAACAAATGCGTTTTATTTATTTTTCCCCTTCTTCCAAATGATATTCATTTTACGTCATTTCAAACAATAATAGTTTTATATACAACACTTTTAACAAAACGGAAAAAGAAATAATAAGTCTAGATCTACTAATTAGTTCAGTTATGTATTAGTAAATCAAATTTCCAACTAGCAGATGCTGATTTTGTTCACTAAGCTTTGGCAGAAACGTTTTCATTTTTGACGTTGTTATAAAAGATTGGTTTTTGAAAGCTGTTCGGAAAATCTAACTACTGATTAAAATGTTAATTAATTTTTTCTTTTAGAAATGAATATTTTTTTGTATTTTTATATAAACAATAAGTAATCCGGTAAATATTAGACCGAAAGACTGACTGATTTGGAATGAGTAAAGATTCATTAAACAAGCATTTAAATAGCAAAATCTATGTTTATTGTTCAAAATATTACATTATTTTGAGGCCAAATATATAGAGCAGTTTAAATGAAAATTATAAGTGAATATGGTAAACTGAAGCGAAAAGTATCGCAGCGAGCTGAATTTCCATTGTTTTCTAAGAATAGCTAAATAACGAGGAATTTTTCATAAAATGATATTTTAAATTTGTTTTTTGGCATTGCTGAGTTTTGATTTTAAAAAAAATATGGTATTAATAAAAAAATAAAAAAAAAATAAAAAATTGCGAAAATTTGGTTGCAAATTTCAGCAGTGGAAGCATATTGGGTTGGGGTTGTTCTATATTCTTTTGGATTTGACCTTCAAAATGTATGTTAAGGAAACAATCTATCATTTCTACACCCCCATAGTATGTCCACTGTGTTAATATTCTAGCGAATATTAATATGAAATATAATAATTCGAGCGAGAATAATTCTATAATAATTCGAGCGAATATTATAATGCTGCCATATGCAAATATAATTTATATAAATGCTGCCTTTTATATCTATCTTCGAAACCATAAAAGTAAAAAAAAAATATGCTATGTTTTCTACATGGAAAGTTAAAAATTATTTACAACAAAGCAAGTGTTTTTTTTGGAATATTCAATGTATTTACTTTGAATTTAAAATAAAATTTTGCTGATATATTGTCACGTCATTTGTATGTTCGCATATTTTAATTGAAATCTTTGGATATTGTCAGTATGGCGGGCATAAAATAAAAGGTTTATATCCGCATCAAATATCATATGTTCTGTTAATGCAGAAATGTTTGTAAGTATTACGGACAGCATATAAAATCATTGAAAAAGTTGCAACAGTAAGCAGCTTTTACTTGGAGTTAAAAATCAGTAACTATCCAATTTTGGAATTTATAAATTCATTGATTATTGACATCTTTTATTTACTATTCATTCTTTTTGAAATACATTAGGGTAAGAAACTTTGGAGAATGAGGGGTTATAATATTACCTTCTCTTTCCTAATACCAGTGCATTGTCGATTTTAACAAATCATTTTCAGGTCGAGGGAAATATTCAAAAATGCTCTGTAGAAATGCAGGAAATTGGCAAAGATCGATAACAGTAGAGCCAAATATACACATACAACACCTAAAAGCAGAAAGAAATATAGCGAAGCGGAAAGAAAGAAAAAAAAAGTTATTTGAAAATAATGCTTTTTTATAAATTAATTAAAGATGAAATTAACAAATGAATGAAAACTGCTTTCAGCGACACGTTTTTATTACTAGACTAAAAAAAATTATTTTTTTCGTTTTAATTATTTATTGCCTTTTAGTCTTTAAATCCATTATTATAAATATTTTGGAATCTTGAAAGGATTTTTTTAATCAAATTTACTACAATTTTTTGCCATTAGTACGGCATCAAATTTCGATTAAATTAATAACTTGTGTGCTAGTAAACACATGAAAATATTAAATAGTATATAGCTATCGAAAACAAGGAAATGTACGACATTTCAAAATTTGGTTATCAGAAAATGAGTGAAAAAATGATCATAATATTCGATTTTTAAATACTTTAAACAAGTTCAGTTTCATGTTTATATTAAGAATGGAATTAGAATTTGAAATAAAAGTATATATATGGCTTTTCAATTTAAAAAAAAATTCGAATTTAAATAAAAGTATATAAAAAGGAAAGACGAGATAAAGAAACATGAAAATCACATGTTTTAAGAACGTTTGAAAGTTTTTGAAAATTTTTTCTTCAAATTTATTTTTTGCTTTTAATTATATTGATTGGGTACTTTTTGAATTATGAAGTATTTTCAGGATGTCTTATCCCCTTAGATCCGAAATGGGATACAAATCTATAGTTTTAAAGTTATATCTATGTTTAATTTTGTTTACATATTTATATGCTTTTTGTGTATTCGCCTTGAAGTGGACATATTTTTCATAGACATATTTTATCCAGAACTTGATAGAAATTCGACACATTTTGTGAAAAGAAAAATGAATTGATTGAATGAAAAAAAGATGATTTGCTCGAAAGAAAAAACTGGTGAAAAGGAAAAACTTCATGCCTACAGCTCTTTACCTTTCTTCAGCTGCTGTGCTCATAGAAGGAAAATATGTTCACACTGTCTTAATGTTTCCAAATTCAAAATGAGGGGAGAATGAAATGTGCAGATAATATCGAGGGGAAAGTTTTTGACGATTCCAATCCTTTCTCTTTATGTCTTCGGATACGAGAAATACAAATAGGAATTGAAATAATTTTAAATCGCTTTCTTCGATGAATGCATATGCGCGTATTTTGTAAAGCTTCTCGGCAGTCATGAATAAGATCTGAAAGATCAGCGTGAGCGCCGTTATGCAAAGGGAAATTGAACTAACATTTTGAAGTTTAAGAAAATAACTAAAAGATGGTTCTGGCATTATTAAAAATCAGTAATATTTCATAGAACATTGGAAATCTTATCTGCATCTCGACCATTTTGCTAAATATGTAATCAATAATGCTAGATGAAGAGCTGGCCGGATGAACTGGTTCAGAAGCAAAATAAAAATTCAATAAACTATAAAATATCTTCCAGTTAAAATTCTTGTACTGAAGAGCAAAACGGAGACCGAATAAATAAGTGGTTAACAAATTGAAATGGTTGTAACTTTTAATAGTTTTTCCCATGCCAAAATTCTGATATTTTTCTTACTATTTCCTTTACGAAGAATGGTAATTGTCAAAAGCTTCTAACTGGAGCTTTTGAACATCCCCAAGTTCCAGACGCATTTTTGACATTATGTCTCTGACAAAAATTTCAAAACGCTTCGAGCTAGACGGATGAAATTTAGTATGCAATCTTTACACCAAATTTATATATTTCTTCCAGATTTTGAGCAAAATATGTTTAGATGAAATCTGTCCTGCGCGGTTGTCTTATTACTAGTTAACATGATTATTACAAAAAGAAGAGAACTTGACGGATACGCGTATTTAATGTCTATAATGTAGACATCTATCAAAATTTGAACTACTTCCAACAGCGGGGTGAACATCTGTCAGTTTGTACTTTCAGAAACATGTAATCACTAAAATGCAATGGATTAAATGTTTCGAATTTGGTGTGTAATTTTGTTCTGAGTCAAATTTTTGACATCAATTGGCACGTGTCTAAAACGCAAAATCAATTTTCGAATACTATTTACCGCATGCCGTGGATTAATTGCCAAAAACACTCGTCAAGGACAACACAATAGATTCAGTAAAAATGCTAAATTCACGTCAAAGGTTCTTGACTATTGTACTCCAGTGTCATAGAAGGCGTTCTCTAGTATAACATCTTTATTAGAGAGTATGAAAGAAAGTTTTTGGGGCACCACTGTTACTGTTTCTCTTGTTTTAGGTTGCAATTGTAAGTGCAATAATTTATTATTAACAATAAATATTAACAATAAAATATTAATATTAACAATAAAATATTTCAGAAATTTGAAACTAAAGCAGAGAGATGTCACTCACCACATGAAATGGAAAGCGAATGATTAATAAGAAAATAGAATACATGAATTATAATGGCTAAATTTGAAGAATGAATTGAATGTTATTTTTACTGCCAATATAGAAATATGACATTGGTGGTATAACATAAATGGGGAGGGCACGGGGTTGAAATCTGAGATCAGGATGAGATTTAGTATAATGATAGTATACATTTAGAATGTTCTTTCATGAAAATATTAAAACGCAATGGCCAGTCAATTTCGAGAACAAAACAAATTATTTAAATTTAATTAACTATTTACAGATAGTTTTAATTAATATGCTACTTATTTTTATGCAAGAATAAATGTTTATTTTTGTAATACTTAAATTTTAATTTAATGTTTAAACAATAGTAATAAGTATAATATAAATAATGATAATTATAAATACTCATATCGCAAAAAAAATTATTCAATATTTCTAAAAAATTATCCCATATACATTTACTTTCAATTATATGCAAGAACCAGAATGGTAACTATAGCAAAAATATTGAAAAAAAATATATTTCGACATCTTGCATAACTGATAAAAGATGATTGTCCTCAAGACCAAGGTTTCTTTAAGAGATCTATGGGAAAACAAACTTCATTTGCATTTAAAAATCTCTCTCTTTCATCAGAAAGCTGGTCAGCGTACCATGTATACCTTATCATCTTATCAAAACTTGGTGATGACAATTGATGGTGTACAATTGATTGAATTTTTACACTATCTTCGCAAGAATTTATTTCTTGATCATGTTCGATTAAATAAGAATTTTGTATACGCTTAGTACGCTTTGAACCATCTGCCTACGCATTCAATAAATTAACACCTGCTCTCTACTATTTCTTTTGATTACTGCAGTTGGGGACGTTTGCTTACATATTTAACAAATATCAGCTGCTCCCTTCCATTTCTGATATAAATGTAGCTTCGTTGAGTTATAATTGATAATTTATTATTATTAAAATCCAAGAATTTGAACATTAATTGTTTGAAAATGACGCAAGCAAGTTAAATTATCTGTAGCCATTCATGTTACATATTTAATTATGTTTCCTTTAAACATTAAATTATTTTTTAAGCATTAAAAGTATAAACATTTATCCTTGCATAAAAATAAGTAGCATATCAATTAAAACTATCTGTAAATAGTAAAATTAATTTTAAATCATTTTATTTTGTTTAAAAAATGCATCTGAATTTTTAATTTTATTATTAAATACAGAATAGAAATTAAATACAAAGTTTGGAATAACACGTATAATAATATATATATCTTTCATAAAGGCCATTGAAATAAACAAAAGATGCATGCAAAAAAAAAAAAAAAAAAAAATCACAGAGTTCAGCATACCGCAAGAATGCGACTCAAAAATTTCATAAATGAGCAACGAACCAGGAGTTGTAAATCATAAATATACATAGAATAATAGTAAAATTTAGAAAAGCATATCTGTGTGATGTAAGCAGAATATTAATTATAAAATACATATTGATTATTCATGCCCTTCATAACATCGATAAAATATAACACAGAAAAAAAACTTCCGAAAATATAAACACTTCTTTTAAGAAAATATACTTTCTTGTGTACGAAATATACAAAGAAAAATTTACTGTAACAGTCAGAAATTCAAACTTGAGATTTTGACGAATTTCCGCGTTTTGGACCTCCGTGAATCCAAAAAACGCAGTTTCGGAATGTGTCGCTCCATCTATCTTTGAAAACTGCTTTGAGTTGAACAAATGGCATGCAATCTCTATTCCAAATTTATTGAATTTTATCAAATTTTGAGCGAAATTCATTCAGAGGAAATCTGTCTGTCTTATTATAAGAATAACTACGATGCGGAGAGAGTAAAATGAATAAAATTTGGTACGCTAATTTAATATCAAAATACGACGAATTTGGCTCCAAATCCGTCACGAAATGGACCGTCTGTTGTTCTATACTTTTGCAAGTTCTATACTTTTTTCTAAATGCAAGGTATGAAATTTGGTATGCGCTTTTTTCATTAAAATAATTGTTCTGTGACAAATTTTGGTTTCAATGAGTCGGAAAAAAGCATCAAAATTAAAATTCTGTTTTCTGGTAATTTTGTATTAACTGCATCCTAGCAATTCATCGCCCAAAACTGCAAGCTAATCTGCTCTTTCGTAACTATTGTTCACCAGTGGTATGCCATTTTAATAATATACAAGAATAGTTATTTGAGAGTATGTGAGAAAAAATTAAAAAGATCATTCCCTGTGGCTTTTCATTTGAATAGTACACACGAATTTAAAGACAGACACAAAATCATCAAATATCAACTTTCATTTACAAAAAAAAAAAAAAAAAAAAAACCTTTGACAGTGTGTTTTTTGGTGCCTTTGTAATGCTGACTTCTCTCCGCAGCCTCCAATGGCCGAACTTCAGCACGGCGCGCTGAAGGGCTACTATGTGGGCTACAAGGTGGCTTCGACGCCCGAATCTTTCGTGTACAAGACGCTGGAGATCGGCGAAGAGTTCAAGGAGGAGTGCCACGTAACCGGCCTACGAAGGCACACCAAATACAACGTCGTGGTACAGGCCTTCAACTCTAAAGGGGCGGGTCCGCCCTCGGATGAAGTGACAGTAGAAACACTCGAAAACGGTGAGATATTTCTTTGAGATTTTGGAGCCATTTCTAGTTATTCTATTAATGGTTTCACGTTCAATAAGAAAGACAAAAAAGGTTTTTGAAAATAAATACAATAACTGTACTAAAAAACTTAACTTTTTTTTATTTAAATTCTTATTTGTTTTTCAGCATTTAATTTATAACCAACAATTATGGAATCTAAAATTCAATTTTTCTCAAACTTGCTACCAGATGTCACCCCTTGTGCGAGATGGATATTTAACTAAATGGACTGATTCATTTATAGACAAGTTCTGAAAATCATAAAATAAAGCATTGTCATTCAGAAAAATAAGCGTACAAATTTCCATAATAGCGTTCTAGCAAGAAGGAGTATGAAAAATCGATTTCAAAAGGCATGATGAAAAGTTGGGTCAATGGGCAAAGTGCACACATATCCATTCGAAAAACTCCGTTCAAGATCTACTGTTCAGAATTTGCCTCGGTGATTCAGAGATTGTTCCTTACATGTATGCGTAGATAGTGCATATCTATGTACATGTCGTTTCTGTTTATACACATAATTATTCTTCTCTCCGACACACTTGTGCCTGTGCCTTCGTTATTTTCTGATTGGATATTCTTTCTTGTAAAAAAAGTGAACATTTCTTATAAATAATATGCAATGTAGTCATTTTCTGCGCTAGATAACAAATATTCGAACATGAAATTTGATACCTTGACTAAAAACAGAATTTCTGTCACAAGAGATGGAGCAAGAATATACCGGTGAAAAAAATGGCATGAATCGGAAAATAATTTTAAAAAATATACCAAAGTATGAAAGAGACTTTTTCAATCCTTTTAATTTACTGAACATTGTTTTATCCATTGTCACAAGCAAACTTATGATAATTTGAACCTCTTTCTTTGCATTCATCATTTACTTGAAGAAACACAGTATGAATGTATCTTATTTATGGATGAGAGATGGCTATTGCAACATCATTTATAAAAGTTTATGAATAATTCTATGAATCGTTTTATTGCAGATCCACCTCTCACACCGCCCTTAACTGTTATGGATAAAACAACATCATCGATTCATTTAGCCTGGGACCCCAATTACGATACGAGAAATCCAGTTTCAGGTAAAAGTGACAATTTTAGTTTTAATATATCTTTTAATTATTATAATCAGATACAGAAGCGTAATAATTCTATGTATGTGACACTTCTTAAAAATTCAATAATTAGCAAAAGCATATATTTTATAGTTTTTTCAGTCATTTCTTCAAAGGGATTCACTCGTATCCTATTTTCGAGGTAGTTCTGGATAGAATGTGAGATATGCAGTGACTCCGATTTTGTTATGAATTCTGAGAGATTAAATAAGTTTAACTCATTTGGATAATTTTATAGTTACTGATTCATCCATCATGTTTATAAGAAGACTCATAACACTACAAATAATGATGAGTAATAGATACTCTTAAAATATAATACGGGTACATTGTTGGAACAAATGAAATTGCGAATTTATTTAATCTTGATGACACATTTATTTTAAGCTGTCCATACTTATAATTTTAAAGGAATAAATGGACGCCATAGCATTCTGTATTTAATATTGACTCAATAAAGTAAACTGAAAAATGTAAAAAATAGTCAGCTTAAAAAAGATACATATATTAAAAATAATGCATATTTAAACAACATAATCCTATAGATGACACGCTATTTAATTAAATTATCTTGCGCAGGGAATACAGCTCTTAAGATTCGTCACTCACATCAAAACAAAAATGCTCACATATCTTAATAATATTTTTCCTTCAGAAGTTGCGGTTGCATCTTGAGATTATTGGCCCGCACAGAAATGTGGTAAAACATTATCGCCTTCATTTGCAAGCAAATTACTAAGCTTCCGAAGCTGCCAATTGAACATTCACAACAGATTAAAAAAACGGACGGTTGTCTTTTAATCGCAAAGTACAATATAAAAGCAATTTTAATGAAATTGAAATGATTAAAGTGAAAAGTATCCAACTCACAAAGGTTTTCTTATGTGATCAAGTATTTGGTTAAGGCCGCTTCTGACTATTCAACAATCACCTACTCATTAACAGGTGTTTTTTTTTAGTAGAGGTAATTGAGTCATCACAAATAATTATGATAAGTTTTGTCTGGAGGAAACTCAGAATCGATTATTATTTCAGTGGCTAATGTCAACGAAGTTCGAGAGAAGTCTATCGCATTTACTTTATTACCTTATGATAAGTTTGTTCAGTCTACCACTATATTGAGATTAACAATAATGAAGGGTATTAAGACGCGTTTACTACTAGCCACAAATATCTTTGGATCTAACCTCCATATTTTACAGAATTCCTTGTTTTAAAAGCTTCAGGATGCTAGCTTCACTCTTTGGGGCGAGCTGGGTTTAAAACTGTCCAACCTTTTGCTTAGCTTTTTATGCTTTGTAGGATAAATTTTAACCCACCTCAAAAAGTTGATTACTCATTGCCATACTTCCCATTTAATATTTTATCTAAAGTTTTTCATTCTGTTGGCAATGACATGCGCCTATGGGAAATGCGCAAATAAGTGGGAAAAACTATACAAATGAAAATGAATCAGTAAGTTGTGTATGCTGCTGTGATTAATGTTGGCGTATTGTGTGATGCAATGAATTTTTCTTTATAATGGAGTGTTATTTTATTATGAGTGAATAAATTATTTTATAAATAAAAAATGTTATTTGATGCTTGATATTAATTTTGAACCTATGAAGTGGTGGAATTATATGCGCCTCATCCTGTAAAAGAGGATTTAATGAAATGCTATTATTTTTCCTTATTTTGATCTATGTTTTATGTTAAATAATCGAAATGAATGGGATTTTTTATAATAAATAAATTCTATACAACAAAGGTTTTATTTTATTTAAAATATAATTAATCGCCAAAAGTCTATCACTTCAAAGAACTTGCCGTCAAGTTCCCGCTTCCTGTGATAATGACGTTTCTTATATTTATGCCATTTTCATTTCCACTCATTTCATGAAAGCGATTGGTCAAAAATAACTGGCACGCAAAGAAACGTCGGAGTTTATTCGTTTCAGCTTATCAGTTTTATAGATATCATATCGTACTTTCTCGACGAAACCGCTCCGGTGGGGAAAGGGCAATGGCGTCATTTTTGATAAACCTTTATTCCTTAAAAGTACCGAAGATCAAGCGCTTTTTATACCCAGACGAAAACGACTGTACTTTATTCAGAATAAAACAAACAAACAAATAAGAGTTAGATTGAATAATTATATTGCAATGTTATAATAAAAAAAAAGCAAAAAATACATAACTTGGGTTGATAAGTTAAACAATTTATGCTTTTAAATGTACGGTACAAAGCCGTGTATATAATGTCAATGCGACACTATTGCAGGTAGAGTCATGATTGTGTCCATTCCATTTTGCAGTCTTATACTTTTGGGTTTTCCAGTTTTCTAGCTTACGGGAGCTGCAACTCTCTTCTTGCTATTAGATTTTGGTTTTCCCGACCGATAAATAAGTTACATTCTCTTTGTAAATTACGAAAAAGAAAGTCACTGCAATGAGATACGAATGGTCTTGCTACCCATTGACTGAAATGAAATGCGAGCATCTCATGAGCATCGCAATAGCTCAAACTGGCTCCTTTAAGAGTACTAAAATAGTATCCATTTCTAAATTAAAAATGAGTGGTTTAAATATTCATTAAACAGACAGAAGCATTGAGGACGGCAACCTTTGGAGTAAGACCTGCTAAGCTCTGATATGCTCAGGTTTCGTATTTGCTGCGGAAGGTATAAACGCGCCTTACGATCCATGATGTTATCCTATCTCAACCTAATTCTAAATGGAATACTTTCTCAATCATTCTTCCGAGAAAATCTTTCTCGGTTTTATAGTACTGAACGCTTCCTTTTCAAGTGCTCCAGATGCAATAAAAGTGTTTAAAATGATGGAGCATTCCTGAGGGACTGGTTGAGAAGTGAAACTTACAAAGACAAAAAGAATGAAAAATGCGAACTGCGGTGACGAGTCCGAGATATCTAATCGTTTTACTTGTGGTTATGAATTGCTACTATTTCATATTACTAATAACGAATGATTTAAATAACAAACACAATTTATTTTAGATTGCTATTACATACTGTTTAAAGTTTCAAAATCAAAATTGTTTTCAATGTGAAAAAGCTCAAAATTTTGTTTTTATTGATAATACTTTTAACTTGCTTATCTCTAAAAATGAGCTTACCTACAGACATCAAAATACCTATCAGAAATACAATAAAATTTAAAATCTAAAAAATACACTTACTATAAAGCAGAAGGAATCGAACTGAATACTGCACTAATGAGTAAATATCATCCATAAATTCTGGAGTAGGCGAAAAGTGAGCAGATGCTAACAAGTCGGCAAGATGTTACGTACGTAATACAAACATAGTAATCTTGCCTCATTGACTAGATCTGCATTAGATTATTTCAAGTCATAAGTATGATATCGCTGATAAAATATTCACCACAAACCGGCTGCCAAAAATAATGCTATAAGAAGTATTCATAATAAATACTCCATTTCATCTAAGTTCTGTATTTGAATTTCCGTAAAAAATATTTTTGCAACTACTATTTTATAATTTCAACGTATAAATGTTGCATAGTTTCCATACTAGATGGCAGCACGGTATACTAAAGATGTAGGCGTTTTAATATTATTATTATTATTTTATTTATTTATTTATTTTTAAATGAATTTATCATAAAAACGCTTGTCAACATTTCGAATACAGTTGTTTAGAATTGTTTTTTTTTCATATTAAAGTAGAAAACCAATGAAAATTATTTTCTTTATTTTTTATCATGTATGAATACGATGTAGTATTGGTGCATGTCAATTTACACATTAGAATCTAGTACTTTTAAGCTTTCAGGTTCCACAAAACATTATAAAATGTTCACAGTTTACTAACTGTTTTGAGTTCTTAACAGATGCAGCCCCAAAAGTTAAATTTATTTCATAGAAGTTTTTTTTTTTTTTTTTTGAATTCATTTTTCTTTTAAATCTATGTTTAGATCTCTCCATTCGTAACTTCAGTGAATTACCTTTTTGCTTTCTAAAAAGTTTTAAATTCAAGTATACAATTTTTCTTCCTGATACTTGGATGATATTTTTCTGCATTATCAAATTTATGATTATAAATTTTAAATACTTATAACTTGTTTTATTGTAGGGTAAGAATCAAATCATTTTAAACTGATTCCCATCTGTCATCTTGAGAATTAGCATCTCTGTTTTGATAATCCACTTTTCTGATCTAATCAAATAGAACGAAAAAATATATTCTAAAATTTAATTTAATTTCCCTGTTTTATTGTTTAATTTTCATTGTTTCTTTTCTGTTTAATTATTTTTATTGTTTAAGTTTTATCTTACTAGAACATTTTAAAACATTATTTAATAAATTTATCTGATTAAAATTGTAATACTCATTTGAAGGCATGAATGAAATGAAATAAAATAAAACACGATAAATATATATATAATTGCATATTTACCTTTGTTTAATTTTCAATGTCTTTTTTCTGTTTAATTATTTTTATTGTTTAAATTTTATCCTACTAGAACATTTTAAAACATCACTTAATAAATTTTTCTGATTAAAATTGTAATACTTATCTGAAGGCATGAATGAAATGAAATAAAATATAACGTGATAAATATATATAATTGCATATTTACCTTACATCTCTAACCTTAAATTTACACCATATGAATGAAAAAAAAAATGTTGTATTAACAAATATTTGTTGCAAAGCTACACAGTTTTATCAATATTTAATGCATCTTAGCAATAGTTTATTATAAAGATTAAAAATTTTCAGGAATATAGCATAATTTCTCGAGTGAAATCCCCTACATGGAATATCTCTCCAGCTTTAAAGATTAATTTCTAATTATTGCCCCTAGATGGCAGCACGAAAGCAAAGATGTGAAATAACCTGCATTGAAGATTTGTTTGCAAACGTGCAAACGCATTACAAATGAATTTATTGTTTTCCATTTAATTTTTCATTCAGAATAAAAAAGTAATTCGATTATCGCTAAGTTCCTCTTGGATAAATATTCTTTAAAAATGAACTAAATTTATAAAGAATATTATTTCTCATGTAATTAATTTTTATGCAATTTTAAAAATTTCACTTTTATATAAAATGAAAATATTCAACTCCAATCCTCAGCTTTTTCAACCCAATTCTGGCTCAGTTATGAAAACACAAACCTAGTTGAGTTTCAAAAATACATTATTGGGAAAAATCTCCGGTTCCGTAAAACAAGCTTATTTTTTAGAAATTTTTGTGATTAAATCGCATTATCTCAAGCTTTTCCTTTTCTAAATAAAGAATGCAAAAATCATATGCACCCGTTTACATTAATTTATATATTTTTATATAACGATTATTGGCCTGTTCAATCAATACAAATGTTTGCTTATGAGGAAAGCGTAGCATTAGGTGTCGCCATCTATCAGGTAGTACTTTAAACAAGTGCTGCTATGATTTCTTATTTATCCATTCCATTCTTCTTCTATATTAAAATGAATGAACAACAGGAAATGGTCATGACACTCACAATTCTTATCTCTAAGATTAAAAGAGTATCTCAGATTTTTACTAGATTTCAATTAAAAGTAGGGGAGCTAGAAGCTCGTAGTAAAAATATTTGGGGAAAAAAAATTTAAAAATATTAATTTCTTGAGTATATCTGCTTTTTTTATTGTGTAACTATTCATTAATCATATACAAAAAAAATTTATTTTGTAATTTTAATTATTTTACCACAATAAATACTTTTTGAAAAGAAATCGGTTATTACAACTTGTCCTGCTCCTGGGGTTGGTAACAATAAACACAAAACTAAAAACTAGTTAAAAATATTTTTTTCGAAAATATTTTTTATTAATTGAAATAATAAGAGCCATCTGCTAATTATTATTATTTGGCATAGTGGCAATAAATAATATCAAGTGGTTTATAGCAAAAAAAAAAAAATGATAAAGTCATTTAAACAAACAACATAAAAGTGAATCTTTAACTGACTTGAAGCAAAGAAATGGCAAATCGTTACCTTTGACAGATTAGAAAGTTAAGTATTTCACCCATTCTTCCTTATCAGAGTTGATCATCCATTTTAATTTCATATAAGAAAAGAGGCCTATTCTGAATGCCAGTATATACAGCATTCTGATAAACCAACTTTCTTATTTCAAATGAAGCAATCCGAAATAAATATTCGCACATTTCATCAAATAAAAATCTTTTTCTTTTTCCGCAGATGTAACTAATGTATTAATTTTAGTATAGCATATCCAATAGAAAGAAGAATTTCACTTCGTCTTTTTAATATATCAAAACAGAGACACGTGACAAATATCGAATAAAAGCTACATTTCTAATACTTTTTTTCCCTAAGACTTCGACGGTAGCTAACTTATATAAATTTCAATTTTTTGAGGTCCTTTCAAGTTTCCTTTTAGAGTTCCTCATCCTAAAGCAAGAAAATAATTAGATAAAGTAGTTCAAATTTATAATTTGTTCTGTAATCACTTTCATTTCCTCTATTACTTTCTCCGATGTATGTTGCAACTATTATATACACCTTGGTGTGACACGTTGTTTTGTGATTTGATAACGTCTTCTTGATTTGTAAGTCTATATGTACTTCTTTTCCACTCAGTCTTCTGTTTGTAAATAATAATTCTTTTTTCTGTCTTTAGATCAGGAACTGTTCATGAATTACTTTGACAAGAATAAAATAATTGGCATGGTATCAAGTAATGCTAAATTCTAAGGAAATCTAACTGCAAAAATCGTGACACGAGGAAACGCGTACTAAAACTTGCTTCAAGATTTTGTTCCAATTTGTCGTCGAATAATTTGGAACATCTACATTGATTAATAAACTAATATTGCAGTTATAAAAAAAACTTAAAATGCATTTTATAATCTGATACATAGCCAATAAATAAGTAAACACTTTTATTACGAGATGAATTAATTTTTCTTAAATCAGAATTTATGAAATATTTGTTTACTATTAACTAGTAAAAAGGAAACACGTACACACTAAGGGAACACTGTTTCTCAGAACTCGTTTCAGCAAGTCCCAAAGTAACTTGTTTAATAGGCTCAGTAATAAAAATCATGTTTAATAACATTTCTGATCAAAAATTTTAAACATTATTGCGTAAAGTGCGTGTTACAACTTGCCCCTCTTACAACAGGTCCCTACCTCCTCTACCTAACTCTCCTGTTTTTATCTGTTTTTGTTCATCAAACGTATTTGTTAAAAGCAACATTCTTAATATTTCTTTTTAATATCTATTCCGCGCACAGTTATTCTGAATGGATAAAGAATAACGTAGAAATAAAAATGATAAAATCATTTACTGAATAGCTTTTGTACTTTCTTATAATTTATTGACTAGTAATTCTTAAATTAACTTTTAAAAAATATATAACATTCTTTTTTAGTTCATAAATTACCTTTTTGTTTTTTGTTTTTTTAATAACCTGTCATTTAAAGCGCCTTAGGTGTGAGCTTGAGAATTAGAATATTTTGGATTGGAGAAGTTCAGAAATTATAATTACTTCAACATGGCACCCCTCCTCCTTTTTAGTTCTGATTTTAGATACGGAAATGAGAATTTAGTGTATAAGTAAATGAATTCTTGGATCTGGGTTAGAATGCTAAGAAAGTGTATAAAAATCTTTTCTTGGCGCTATAAAGAGACTCCGAGAATGAGGAGGTCATAGTGGAAATTGGCTTCAAAGCAACATGGAATAAGATTTCATTAAAATTGTATTATCTGTTTGAAAGGTCTTTTAAACCCTTTCTTACCCCCATGGTAAAAAAAGAAAATATTTACCATAAAATTCATTAGTTTTGGCATGCAGTTATGAAGTTTGCACTGCATTCTCATCGAAAGGTTAGATGAAATAACATTCTGGATGTTTTATTTTCATATCTCACAACATAAGGAAACGTCAATTAACCAAGTCAATTAACAAATCAAACTAATTATACCAAATTAGTTTGATGAAATACTTTTTAGTTTATCTCAATCCCAAAAATATTTTAATATATTATTACTTAAAAAAATCGTTCTTTAAAAGTTTAATTGCTTCTGTAATTAATAACTCCTTAATTTTTATTCTAGAATTTCCTTCTGAGAGTGTCGAACTAACAAATGGAAACCAGTTTAACACACAATATCTTCACTTAAATTCGAGATTCACTCAAAAATAAAAGGTCTAGTGTAAATACGCAGCGGCGCTATAATTTCAATATGCATGCAGGCGATTAGTTCGAAATATTTGCAAGACAGAGACATCATTATTAAGAGCGATAGTATCGTCAATGGTAATTTTATTAAAGAAATTCTATACGTCAATCTCATCATTATACAAAGGTTTCAACGAGAGTACATTAAAGACACTGGTTAAAAATTATTTATTTTTTCCTTGGCCAGATTTCATTTATCTTTCGAGCAATAGGGCTTTACTTTCTGGCTAGAGTTTCTAGGGGGACAATGACGTGGACGTCGCTTATCACGAATGGCGCCATCGAGAAGCATTGTTCTTCTTTACGGTGATATATACATATTTCACCAAGACAAGTTCTTCGTATTGCTGGTAGTTAGTTATGTTTAAATATAGTCTAAAATATGCTCCATAAGTTACAAAAGTTCTTTTTTCCATCACATTTTAGGTTCTTTTAATTGACCTACACAGCTTGCCTTCTAGATTTCCAATTACCAGTTCCTTTGCATGCATACAAAATATACGAAATGACTCTTTTTCTTTTAGGCTATGTGCTGCACCATAAACACGAAAGCGGGCCTTGGGAGGAATCTCACATCGCCGGGGATCAAAGCTCCTACCTGATGCCGAATCTGCAGTGTGGATCCAAGTACCAGTTCTTCTTGACCGCTTACAACTCAGCAGGCAAAGGAGAACCGAGTGAGATTTTGGTGGCCAAAACAGAAGGAGGAGGTATAATGGATCTCTTTCATTTCTTAAATGAACTGCAGAGGCTGGAAACGACTTGCTGATTGGATATAAAAAATATCTTATTACATCGTAACACATCGTCACCTCTTTAAGGCATAAATAGCAGAAGTGCAAAAACTCTCAACTTCATTTATTTGAATTGTTAGCTTCCTTTAAATTTGGAAAAAAGGGATGTTAAATTGGAAGATAGATTTACAAAGTTGATTTTCTGTCTTTTTCATATAACCCCAATTTTCACATTTCTGGTCAAAAATAACAATTTTTTTTACATACCATCACATATAAGAAGAAATGGACTGATTTATATTTGTTGTTGTGACATATTTGATTTCATTTTTTTTCCTTTCTTGAAGACTTTAATGACGGCAACTAAATATTTTCAAATAAAAACATTCTTTTTTTTTCTAAATGACCTTCCGATAAACTAAGGTTGAAAAAATAAAGTTAAACACAGATTGATTCAGAAAACAAAAGAAATAGAAAGTGAACTCCTTTCTGCAACCAGGAGCCAGATACGCAACGTACCATAAAGTGTATTCAGGGCTGGCGCTAGAGCACATAAATTAGCAGCAAATAAAAAAAATTAATAGGCGCCCTTTATTAAGATTTACTTTAATAGCATTACACATGCATACTCGAACATAGCAGAATCAAATATAGACAAATTTCATGTAAAAAAGTTTTTGAATAAATTTAATAGAGTTTAGAATTTTTAAAATCAAATTTTAGAATTAGTTTCATTAAGGAAATCATATTGCAACAAAAACCCATTAATATAACCCAATAATATATATATATATATATAATAACCAAATTAATTCGCACAATGAAGAGAAATAATTCATTATTTATTATTCATTATTATTCACTCACTTACTTAATAATACGCTGCAGTTAGAGTCCAATTCATATTACTTTGTATTTATTAAAAGAGACGAAAGTCCGACAAACGAATGATAGTTTGTCTGCAAAATACGCACTTCATTGCTGTGGTGTCCCTAGAAAGGTACGTCACTTACCATTTTACTCATGGTAAAGTGAATTTTCGACACATTCCCTCCGAATTCTTTTCTGAAAATCAGAACTTTATGGGTGCTAATTGTAAGACCATCATCTTTTTCCTTTATTCGGTGATCTTTCACAGTTATTCAAGTATCTATATTCTTTCGAACAGCTCCTCTGGCCCCGGATAAGCAGTCCCTCTTGAGCACCAACATGACCGCGGCGACAATGAATCTGGTGTCCTGGCATGACGGTGGATGTCCCATTACGTCTTTCCTTGTGCGGTACCGACTGCAACAGGATATTGAATGGACGGTTCTGAACGACGGACCGCTCCCACCGGACAACAGGAAAGTCGACCTGGCTGGTTTGACTCCCGGATCTTGGTACCAGATCCACATATCCGCCACCAATCTGGCTGGCACGACGGATGCGGAATACTCCTTCTCCACTCTCAATACATACGGTGAGTCAGCCAGGATCGTTTTCAAACGTCGGATGAGAACGGCATCCCCCATCACTAAGACGGTTTGAGTGCCTCTAACAAATTTTTCTCGGTCACTTCATTCATATATCCTGTTTAAATGTATCAGTTTTTGACTTTATGATAATTATGTAAGATTGAATTTTTTTGATTTGCACATGAAGCATAATAAGTTTATTATAACTATATTGCAGCATTCAAAAGAGTATTCTGGGATTTACGCTTCCAAGTTTCCCTAAATATATTTTTGTGTATATTCTGTGCCCTCAAAACCGCAATATATTCTGTAGGTAACATTCAAATCCTGCATGTGATAATAAACTACAAACAACCATTATAAATAATATGAAATGGCATCTTATAAATAAAAATACATTATATAAATCAACTTTAATATACAAAAGCATTTCGAGTCTGCGTTCATTTTTCGCAATGATCCATACTATTTCATTTTTTTTTCTTGGAAATCCATCTATGTATTCTAAAACCTTACGGTCGATCCCCAGCATCGAGAGAATCCATTTCGAGAAAGAAAATAATACAAGCTGCTCATACATAACGAATGGTGAAGAGTCGAAATGCTTTTGTAAAATATAAGTTAATTTGAAATACATATTCGAAGTAAATGTGTTTATCAGCTTCCATAACTCATTAAACTTTTTTCAGACGCCGCGACTCCCAAAACTGTGGTAAACAAAGTGACGGCACCTTTTTACTTGGATATGACCATCATTCTGCCTGTGGCGGTGTCGGCCGTTGTCATCTTCATCGTCCTTATCGTTGTCTGTTTCGTCGTCAGAAAGAAACATTCATCAGAACACTACGGTAAATTGGTTTCTCTCAAATTCGCATTCAGATATTTAAAAACTCTTCTGAGATAACAAAGTATGAAAATAGATTCCTTTTTTTTTTTTTGTCTAGATTATATTAGTAAAATGCAATCTGTTCAATGCTCATACGAGAATAAGAAGTATTGAAATATCTTGGACAAGATCAGAACAACAACACTTCTGAAAGTTGTTAGTTATCAAAAGACTTTTAAGTTCATCAAACAGAAAGGCAACTGTTCTTTTACGTATCGAAGAACCAATAATTCGTTTAATTCTATCCCTCCATCTTTTGATAATAAATAGATTTTTTGATAATAAGTAGATTAAATTCATTCAGAAAGTATTCTATTCCGGGCTATTCAGCGTATTTGAATGACCGGTTGCCTCGAAAACTAACATGCATAAAAAGCATCCATCACCACCTCGGCCCCCAACTTTTATGAGGTATCGCCATCAGCGATAATAGTAGCACCTTTTCTGCATCATTCAGAGAAAGGAGAACCAATTTACTTATTAAGCAGTTTGTAATCTTCATATCTGAAGTGCTCTCATGAAGGAGGGAAGGGATATCTAGAGAAAATTAAATTTTCAGCCCTGTAACACCTATTTTAAGCCTTATTTCATTACGATTGAAACTATTTTAAAGCTTATGGGAGATAATACATTTAAAATGAGATGTTATGTTTAGGTAAAAAAAAAATAGATAAATAGGCGTTACAACTACTCAGGAATTGCAGATATCAGAAACCTTTAAATATTAAAAGTTTTTTCAACGTAAGCAATAGTTTGCCTAATTTGGATCACCTTCTTCATCTTCGTTGGTAATATCATCTTGGGAAAAATGAAAAATTCCATATTTCATCTGTTTTTACTCAAATTTTTATTTTTTCATGCACTCTAAATAGAGAACAGAATCTCTTATCGGGAACTTTTACATAATTTTAAAGCTTAGAAAATTTTCTTTCCAGAAATGCTTTTCTGTGGTTTTCCTAACTTTTCATTTTTGTTTTTAATTTTACGAACACTTTTTCTCATATTCAGAACTTTATTTGCTATTTGATGATGTCAGACAAACATTTGTCGCTTTTTATTAGAAATTGTACTGGAGAACTGAATTATTATAACATATGTATAACTCATTTGTACTTTTCATACTTCTAGTTGCAAAGTTTTATCAAATAAGGTATCCAAATGTGTGAAAATATCTTAGTTTCTGTAGAGAGGGGAAAATGAAGAGTTACAAAAATTAAATTTTTACATGACTCTCACAGCTGAAAATTGTCTACAGGAAAACTTTTCTTATAATTCTCATGTATAAGAAAACAAGATTGATGCCACTCTCTGTAAAGATATTAAAAGGCAAAATTACTGACTCAGACCATTTTTCTGTATCTTTTTGTAATATTTGAGCGAGACGGGCTTTCATTGTGGCTTTCAAGAATCATATACATATAACGAAAGATCATTAAAAAATATAATTAAAAAATAATCATTTACTGACATTCCTTAAATCCTTTAAAAAATGATCAAATAATGCATTCATTTATTTAAAAATTTGTTCAAAGTAGTACCTTCGATACCTCTACAAAGTTGCATTGTTTAAACTTGTGTATATACGATCACTTGTCATTTTAAGACAGGCTTTTGGAATTTATCGACAGAAATCTACAGAGCGTATATTCCCAAAGTCAATTTATTCCTTATTTCAGAAATACTACCAGTCAAAGTGAACTGCATATATCAGTCACCATTCAGTAAACTGGTGTACAAAATGGTACCAACCAAAGAATTTTCGAAAATACCACAACATACATTTCCAGAAATTTCTCTCTGATATTTAACTTGTACAAAGAATTTTTTTTTATTCCAAAAGTGAAAGTTTGAGGATTAATATTTATTTCTCGATTACAGCAAAGCTCGTGTGCTCAAATTATATTTTTTGGAAAAGAAGGGTTTGATTTTACCCAAATGTAAAATTATAAACGTCGATCGTGTCGTTTCCATGCAGCGTGTAGCATTTCATGGACTTCACGAAAGCCGTATAAAACCAGTTATTACACTCAAATATCTTCTACGCTGTTGATTTTGGAAAATTGAATTCCGCACTTACTGTCCGTACCATAGCAAGAGGATAACTTGAAAAAAGAGCCAAAATACCCATTTTTGCATCACGTGTATAATGCCTTATCGTCCCTGTTCTTCTCCGGAAAATTAAGGATCTTGTCATTTGCAATCACTAAACTGTTTTAAAAACATATTTTCTACAAAAATACAAGGAATAATGAGATTGACATTTGTATTTTCCTGCTACGGGACTTCCATTACGATTACATAGGCAGCATATCAAAATGTTGGCTGTTGCTTAGTATTTCATTCTTCTAGAAAGCAAACAAGGGCAAATAAAAAACGGTTTTTTTTTTTTTTTTTTTTTTTTTTGGCTCGCATCAGTAGTTTTTTGGAGATATCTCTATTTTCTCGAGTTTCTTTTCCCTTCTTTACAAAGTCGAAATGGCTCCTGTGAACCTATTAAAAGGAACACTATTTTGCATGATTAGCATATTTATTTGAAGTCTTTGGGATTAGATGGTGTACTATTATACATATAATTATATATTACAGGTTATTAAATATGAATTTGCATTTCAGAAATTAATATTTTTCATTTGAATTTGCAATGAACCACACTAAATTCAAAAATAAGCATGTTTTTGAAAATCTTATGGAAAAAAAATCTTGCTAATTGTAAAATTATCATCTTCCCTTTTTATACTTCTATTTTATTACCAAAAATGGAGCAAGAATTCTTTTTTTTCCTCAATACAATATGAGATGTTAGATGACAGGTCTATGCGCACAATGTGATACACATGCAATAATTTGTTACTCATTTAACTTTAACTTGTAACTTTTGTCATAAGTTTATGACATTACTTGAAATGATTATCTATTAAAATGCAGTTTCAGAGAAGATTTTCTATCGTAAGAGAATTAAAAAGGACATAAATCTTGTTGCCAACTTAAATTTTTTTAAAACCTGGATGTGATATAAAACAATTAAAATAAAAAAAAAATTAGGATTAGATGGAGAGTATCAAAGCATAAAATGTTTGGTCTGCATTTAAAAAAACTGCATTTTATTCTCTATCCTTTCATGCCCTTTAATGTAGTCCGGAAGAATAAATACAGGAAGAATTCGCATTTTTGGATCACCTAAATATTTCTTAATGAACGGTGGTAAAGAGGTATAAAAACGACTATAAAAATGTGTATATGCATACGACTGTAAAAAATAGACGTATTTTTTTATTTTATTAAAAAAAAATATTATCACTTTTAAAGAAATACATTTTAAAGTAAAAAATAAAATGAATATTAAAATTGTATCTTCAACCCAAACAAACTGGTTTCCCGAATTAGACCCTTAATTGTTTTAAATACACTTAAAGGAAAAAGTAATTCGTGGTTATTAAATTCGCACAAATCTAAATTTTAAGCACTGTTTTATTTCTTCGTTGCTTCCTCGCAAAACTTTTTTTTTTTCAATCAACATTCCATGTTTTGAATACGCTTTTATTGTATTATTCTCTTTCTTCCATTTCCAAATTCATGTGGAATGCCAGTGATGACAAACTATTTTCTGGACTATTCATGAAATGAGCGATGCAAAAGATTTATTTTTCGATCAGTATGGAGAGCTTCTGGAAAAGGTTTATTGAGAATTCATTTAAATGAAATTATTACTGTAAATCAAATCTTTTATTCTAGAAGGCTTCATTTATCTAACATGCAACACATGTTCCGTTCTAAAGTAATTAGTTCAATTGTTTCAAAATAAGATTTTTTTTTTCTCTTGAGTTGAAATAACAAATTATGGTACCTAATTTTGAACAACGTAAGGACTCTTAAATTTTTGTTAAAATATTTATATAATGATATCTAAATTCAAATATCAAATGTTTCTGCAGTCACATAGCACTTTCCGTAAAAAAAAAAAAAAAAAAAAATGATCCCATCAAACTCACTTGCTTTGTTGCAACTTTACAGCTAAAATATTTAAAAGAAGTGAGTTGATGAGAAAGGTCCAGCATAAAAGAACAGGCCTATCTTCTCTTTACGGGCGGAGTTTTTTCCAAGCAACGACGCGCCTTTCTCAGATTAGTAATACAACTTCGATATGAAGGCACGTAATTGGATTTTAACCCTCTTTGGTTTTCATTTAAATTGCGATTGGATTTATTCTGTCCTTTTTTGAAGGAATTCCGTGTATTTATTTGTTTATATTTACAGCAGTATTCAATTCTCGAAGGATTCATTTATATGACATGTAACATACGTTTCGGCATGTTACACGTAACATGTAATTGGTTCAATTGTTTCCAAATAAGATTTTTTTCCTCTTGAGTTGTATGGGGTTTGTTTTGCTAAAAATCTGGAGCAAGAAGTATCTGATTGGAGGATTTATGTTCTCTAAAATTTAAATCAATTCAATCAATTTTCGAATATTTATGTTTCTTTTGGGGCATTTTTTCTTCTTCTTATTTTTGAATAATTTCTTGTTTAGTTATCTAGAATAATTGATGTTTTTTTCTTTGCAATTACTTTTCTTAATTGATCTAAGAAGGCTTAACAATTTCAGCTCAAAAATTTAAATAAGAAATTTCAAACGAGTATTTCTATGGGTTAAATAAATATAAAAGATTTTATATAAATAGAAAAAATATCTGAATTTTCTGAACTTCAATATGATATCAAAATCAGTTTTGTATAGTAATATTTTCGTAATTTATTGCGGAAAAACATCAAAATTTCACTTATTTTTTAATTAATTAAAAATTCCAATATATCGCTCCGAGTACACTTCCCCGATTTCCAAAGTATACATGTGCTAATTCCGGTAGCTGTAAGTCAAACGGTCTGGCCTGTAGAGCGCCAACACACACTCGCACGTTTAGCTTTATTGTAAGTATAGAAGAAGGATTTTCATTTGTTATCCTTTGTGATTCATTTCCTTATATTGTATTCAGTACATTAGGCTTGTACGATTTTACGTATGGTTTCACATTTTTGCTAAAAAATCTATTTTTTCACAGCATTAATATAATGGAATTTTTTACGAAATGAAATTAAGATTTTTTCCCCCTTTTTTAAAAAATTATTCCAAAACGACACATCCATTGTTGAAAAGGGTTAAAAAATATATAGAGATAAAATTCGGTGTAAAATAAATGTGAACATTATTTATATTGTTACAGTTCTATAAGTAAAATCTTATTAAAGATCTGATTAATTTTTCCAATTACAAAACATTTTTACATAAAATTAAATAAGATGTCTTATAAAAATTTATAATGAAAATATTTACTTATATGTGTGTGTGTTTGTTGGTGTACCAAAATCAGAGAACTAGTGTGGTATGGAAATTTTGAATGGGGTTTTCGACTCACTATTTAATTTATCATTTTTCAAAATTAATAAATTACTTATGCCAAAATAGCTTCCATGTAGCTTCTAAAAGTTATAAAGTTCAAAGAAAAATAAGATAGAACTAACAAGGAAATATATTTTTCGGTCTTTTTGAGTTCCAGGTTAAAAAAGACAGCAACATTGATATGATTGAGCACCACGTGATCTATCAGAAAAAAATCGCTTTATGGCTTCTTATCAATTGTTTCTTTTTAACGAAAATGGAATAAGGAAAACAATATATATATATATACAAATATTAATTATTAACAAAAAGAAATGTACCTTATTCGAAAGCCCATCAGTGTGCATCTTGATTTCAAAACCGCAAACTATATCGTTGAGGGAGGATTCTGGCTTCATCTAGTACTATGGTAGTAAAATGATTTTTTCGCGATAATTTGTGATCAGTATGTGAAAACACTATGACCTAACTGTAATCATATTTGATAAATATATTGATCCTATATATAATGTTAGTATATACAAGATTTTATGTTCTAGAAGGTTTGAGTAAAACAATTTTTAAATTGAATGCGTTGTTTTGGGATAATTTAGAGAAAAGTGAAAAGTATCAGTTTTCGCTTATTTCCATCCGGAAATCTAAGCTCTCCTCCCAGTAGAGAAGAAACTCACGATAATCACACTGGACCATCACTGATCAAATCAACAAAACTTTATCAATACTTCTCTTACGATTTCAAGTGTTTGGTCACTAATCGATGCCAAGCTTTCCAAGATGCAATTTTCATGCCTCTCCCAGAATAGGACAGAATGCAACTGGATGTTGGGGACTTTTGGGATGCCCTTTACAGTGGCATAAACAAGATGCCTTTGAAGAAAGACTTTGGCTTAAAATTCTTCTGAAGATAAAGTGCTGAAGTTATTTCACTATTTAAGAAGGGGCTTCGAAATAATTAAAACTTTAGGGAGCCAGAATATTGATCAGCTATGTTTTCTATGGTTTTTATTATAAAAACGTTTTGGCAAATGAATAGAGTATTTAATAAAAAATTTTATTTTTGTTTTAATCGCGAAAAATTATTTTGCTATAAAGTTGTTGGGCTTTCATTTTATTATTCATGCTTTATAGTTTGTTTTCATATACTTTTATCAGGGAATATAAGAATCGAGTAAAATAATGTAAAATGAATATTGTAAATTTTTGTTTCACATTCACGTTTTTAAGAGTTCTCTGTTAGTATACTGGTTCAGTTTTTAAACTTTATGAAGCTATGAACAAATTTATAATCATTAGTTATCATTTTACCTTAAATAAAGTTCGAAATTTTTGAAGCAAGACAAATCGCAAAATTCTATCTCCTTAGCATAACAAACCTCTTGAAAAATAAATTTATTTAAACTCAGTAAGAACATAAAATCTTGTTGGTTGAATATCACTTTGACAATTATTCGTAGAACAAACACTAATAATGAGATGGTTCCTCTTTTATCTTTCTACTTGTCGAAATTTTAATTCATCTGAATCTTTTAATAAATATCACAATAGATGGCGCCATAGCATAACAAAATAGGGTAGTACTCCCGTGCAACTGAAATATATATATATATATATGTATATTAGAAGTTTCTGCCTTTCTTTCTTTTTAATCAAATGCTCTTCTCATCAGACATTATGGAATTTTTAAATAATGAACTAAAAAGGCTATCATATTAAAATGTATAGATAAGAATGCGAGAAAAAATGACAAAGGACAATTCTAAAACTTATCATTTAGAGACTAAATCTGCGTTTCATAATCAGATTTGATAAAAGTTAAAAATCATTTTACATTCCCCACGATTTTTCTTTTTCTTTTCTATAATTTCAAATCGATTTATTGTAATAAAAGTATGAAATTGAATATAAATTATTCTGAAAATAAAAAGACAAAATAATAATATTTTGAATTTTCTGCCCCCGTTGACACTCCGTGCGCAGATTAAATTAAAATTAACAAAAACAATCTGATTTTGGAAAGAGATCCTAAAACATGTATTGTATAAGAGCTCCTACAAAAATTAATTCGACTTTAAGTAATTCTAATGTGCATAATTTCGTTTTATAGTACTATACATTTATATATTAACGTCTGTTCTTTTCTAAAGTTGTATAACAACACATTATTGTTTACTTTCTTTTGGAAGCAAAACTGAATTAAATGGTTCAAACGTAGTATATTAAAAATTACATGTAAAATAAAGCTTACAAATTGCAGTTAATTACAAACTAAGAAGTTTCGGATAATATGTTGTAATAAGACTGAATACTCTATCAATTTCACAACGAATCAACTCCAATTTCTCCTATCCACATGTGTGTTTTTACATTCTCTTATATAGCTCCCAAGTGCTTTCAAAATTTTAACTTATTTCAATATAATGTCATTCATCCTTTAAAAATGTATAAATATGTTTGCAAAATTATGGGTTGAAGTTACAATAGGTTTCAAAGTATTATAATATTTTCAATGATGTATCGTATTGCTTTTGTGTGTTTTACCTCTTAACAGTACATTGCTCTTAAACGTCCTTTTTAAAAATCAGAATTTGCATAAAAAATCAGAATTGCAGTCGTGAAATTAAAAAAATATATATATATCATTTTTTACCTTAAATCAGAAGTGTAATAAACGCATTGATTAGAAGTGCTATAAACAGATTAATCAGAAATGTTTATTATAAACTAACTCGGCTTTTATGAATTATTTGATCTTTATACTAAAAATGGGTAAAATGTAAGCCATGAAAATTTACGCCTCTTTGCAATGCAAGATTGCCTATTTCTGACATTATTTTCTTTTGCCTCGACTATATTTAACAGTTAGTTTTCAGAATCTGTGTTCATATGAAAAAAAAATCAATAAAATTTAGCGCTCTTCTTTGATAAATCTTTTGCGATTGAATTACTATGCAATATCCCATTTTTAACATACTTTATTCTCGTACCGCTAAATGCTGTTAGTAAATGAAACGATACTTTAAAATTGTTCAATTTGAATATTATTTCAATTCAATCTACTACACCAGGTGAAAAAAAAAACTCCATGTGAATTTTCTACTATTCAAAACAATATAATATATTATAACATTATTACAATATAATATATTATAACATTATTACAATATAATATATTATAACATTATTTATATATTTACTATATATGTTATATTTATTATATACACTTGCATAAACCTCATATCTTGTAGCTAGCAACGAGAAAAAAAATCCGTTTATTTGGTCACGTTGGTTATTTGATTGGGTTCAGCTTACCATTTCAATAGAAAGGGAGGGGAGTCTGCTCTGGTGGCGGATGATCAGCTGCACACAATAAGAACAACTGCAGCTAAGCATTTAATACCGGATTTTTTTCTGACATATATAACCATATACAAAAAAAAAAGTTTTACTTAGTGGAATAATGTCGCTTGAAGCAAGTACCATTTTCATCTAAAGAGTCTTATACAACATGAACAGGTGCCAATATGTTCATTTTTATCTTACTTTATACACTTCTTCTTACCTTTATGATTCATTTTGAATCCCGTCTTATTTTTCCCTGAAACACAAACCTCAGTTTACGTAAGTAGTTAAAAAAAAAAAAATCTACTGTGCTTCCTACTTAGACGGGCAAAGGAGCCATCCATTTAACTAAGATCAAAAAAGATTGAAGTTTTGACTTTTGAAGACCAAAAACAATAGACAGAACGATCTGCAGACGTCAACCAATGAAATTAACTCAAAGAGATGTCAAAAAAAGAATCGAAATAAAAGGAAGCGACGCTCGCAGAAGGATGACTTTTGTGTAATCCCCATGCTCTAAAACATCCTCCCTTTGAATCGGCGTCTTAAACTCAGCGCTCGGAATAAAAGAAGTCCATTCTGTTGGAGATTCCAATCTGCAATATGAAAGAAAACGAGGAAAAAAATGTGGAGATTCTCATATATATTCAATCATTGGATAATATTTATTTATTTATTTGGAGGGGTCTTCCTACTTAAATTCGAAGGTGACGCATTTTTCCTCGCTGCCCGGTTTCCAAAGATATTCCTTTAGGCGTAAAATCCGCCGGACGCATTTCATATTTGAAACAATGGAACAAATAAAGAGCAATCAAATACTACTATTCGATAAAAGTTTCTTTTCCTTCAGCTTTATTCCTTTTTTTCTTTCTTTCTTTTTCTTTTTTATTCCACTTTTTGCGTGATACAAAAGAGGAAGTAGAAATCTCTTTAGATATATGAGGAAAATGGTGCAGCGAGTTAAATCAATTTCATGGAAATCCCTTTTTGCCCCCCCCCCAGTCGTCTTACCATATGGCGCGCTGTATATTATTTCGCAATCCGATCACTCATGCGAAAAGTAGAGTTATTTTGAAATGCTACATATTTATAACGGTTTGAGTGAGAGGTATATTGGATCCGCTTTGTTCGATGAATTCCGTATAAATATCCGAAACAATCTTCGAAATGCTTTACAGTTGTGATGTGCGCATGCGTGCGAAGTTGAGATCTCCATTTTAGAGGTTAAAAATCTACATTCATGGATTTGCAGTTATTTTTTTAGTCAAAAATGAACTAAAATTATTTATAGTTGAAGGACAAATTTTCTCTGTCCGAAAATATTGTATTCGTCTTGATTTATTTTTCAGGTTTTGGAGCACGCACTTCCTGGTGATTGCAATATTAATTACATTATTGATGGCATTCCATGCACATAATTTGAAATGTAAAGCTATTTCACTTGAAACATTATTTATGCTTGTACAGGACATTTTGAGTGTGTGCTAAATTTAGTTGTGATCCTTCCATACGACTAAATTTCGCCTATATCATATATCAGGAGTTTCAGTTTATTGATTCGATATATTAGCTTTCTTTCTTTGGAATACAACGCTTCTTCCACCCATTTCGTAAATACTGCTTATTTTATTTTACTTCATACTATTCAACTTTGGCGATCAGCTGCTTCGCCGAAATTAATAGTTGCTAAAAATTTCTTTTAAATACCCTGGATAACAGTGTCCTATATGCTTTCAAAATAAAATATTCTGAAACTTCATATTTTGATGCAATTATAACTCGTGCCATTTTAGAAATCTTAATTGCGTGTAAGGCTTTTAAAGTAATGCGAGTTATGCGTCTTAATGCTTATACTAAGTGTTCATTATGCTACGTATTTAACTAACTTTCTGTCTATATTTTTTTTATTCAAACCATTTTTTTTTCACAAGAAAGAGCAGCATTATTTAAAAATGGGAACATTTTAAAAATTCTCTTCTTTGCTTGATCCTGAAAAAATTGTATATACAAGAAAGATTCAAAAATTTTATTAAATGCATGCTTTATACTGACATTTACACAAACATACGACGAGCTCCCATATCTTCATCATGAACAATAGGCAAAAAGGCCAGTATCCAGTATATATTACATTAATATCAAAACTGAAAACGATTTGAGCTTCACTTCAACAATGAAATATTTTATTAACAATTGAAAAATTAACAATTTTGAAAATTGATTAAAAATAGAAAAATAATTATATCACAAAAATTGGTAATTAAAAAGATAGATTTTTTTTTTTTACGAAGAATTAAATTATATTTTTTGTGCTGTAATATATTTTTAACTCATCCCTGAAAAATTTGCTTTAATTTTTAATTAATTAAAATTTTAATTATAATTACAAAAAAAAACCCACTTTGAGGTGCACCAAAGTTCAAACGTGTCAAGTTGGTAACTCTGGATCTAACGATTTAGCCCGTTGAGCACTAAAACGCGCAAGGCCACCCCGCCCATTCTCTTTGCCAGTAGCTAGTAATGAAGAAGAATAATTTTGACTGCGAAAAATATTATTTTTCCTCATTCCGAATTTATTCAAATCCAATTCACTGCCTGCAATCGCGCGTCATTGCTGCTGCAAGAGACAGTCAAGTTTGTTTTTTTAAATTAAAAAATATTTCATTTAACTTTTAAGCTTCAGTGTCTTTTAAAATATAACCAATTTTTGAATGCAGAGAATAATAGATTCATTTAGGAATTTTCTTAGAAAAATTGAAAATAAATTTTAAAGTAAAAATACTGCATATGCAAAGCAAAAGCTGCTTCAACAGAAAAAAGAAAGAAAAAAAAACCCAGCATTTACATTTATATCATACCGCTTCTGGTTTGAATGAATAATTGTCGATTATTTTGATAAATTATTTTACCGCAATTACAATTAAAATGAATAATTAAAGCAAACTTATCTGATTAATAAATCCCATTAATTTGTCATTATTCGTAACAATCGTTTAATGATATTGACTGATAATTATCTAAATGAATCGTATCAATCGTGTTATATGTAAAGCTAGGTTTCGATTATTAAAACCCACCTTTTTTATGAAATATGGATGAAATTTAGCACAGAAAGGAAGAAAAATAACTGTTGTCTTTTCAAAGGCATAAATTAAAGTGAAGCAATTTTTTTATATTCCAAAAAATTTGCTTCTATAAGAAGGATTTTTATATCAACCAAAAATTTGAAAAAATGACCTTTTTTTGTCACCAATTTCATTTCAGTACAATTTTTGCCTCGTTTAATTGTTTCTTCAAATTTAATTTTAATATTTTACTAATAGAGGTGGATTTAGTTTTATTTTATGACAATTGAAATTGCACCTTATTAGACCTTGTTTAATAAATTGGCTAATGTGTCTCATAAATCAACACATTCTTAAATTGTCGACATGATAAAGATTTTATTTCCTTTTATTTATTCTTTTCTTTTTAATATGAAAGTATCTGCATATTAAAGTTTTCAATACGGCCTTTTACTATCGTTTGATTGTTTTTTTAAATTCTTTTTGGCATTAAGTGCTTTGATGTTATTCATATTTTAATATTTTTAATTTGAATGGACGTAATCAATATATCATCAGTTTTGAATCTGGTATATGGATTTTAAAATAAATTTTCAGATTTTTGTGAAATTTTAAGCGGAATGTAAGGAAAGGGAGATTCTATCCAGCTGTCCGAATACAAACTTTCGCACACATGTAAACGCAACAACTCAAAGACACAATGTTTTAAAGAATGCACATATGGTACGTGATCTTGTGATATTATTGTAATTATTTGCCAAATGTTGAATCACCCGGTCAGGAAAAAGACGTCCACAATAGAAATTGGATTGTATTTATGTATTACCCACATGTCCATGATCAGTCGCCTAAAAAATCCCCAAAAATTTCACAATATATTCTGCAAAAAATTTGGATTCATTTCAAAGATCAATATTTCGTAATTATTGTTCGCCAGTGCCAAGGCACTTGTGACCTTACCGAATGTCTGCAGTTGAGTTGTAAGGTTAGGGAATAGCATTTATGTAAGAGAGTAAGCAAAGAAGAGTTCCGCTGCTTTTTTCTATCACTTTTATTTTCCCTAAATACATTTAATCCCAAATATTTTCTACAGTTATAAAAAAACTGATTTATTAAAATTTTGCGTATTTTTGATTTTGAAATAACTGTCATTACAATTTAATAATAGAAATTTGAAATGACAACAATCAAATTTTATAGTTTGTCTATTTCTTAAACGTTGGAATTCATCCTTATTTTATACGTTCATGTCTTCTTTTCTCAATCAAATTTTACCATTTATTTTTCGATTGTAGATGATTGGCATTTGTTATATCCACAAAGACATTTTTTACGATAAATATATTATGATTCATATCCAAAATACACATGACTGCAAAGCTTATACGAGCAAGGTTTCATTCACCGAATACGCATTTGAATTTTATCTTTTTCGATTTTTCATCAAAGTTTAAATTTTTTGATCAATGAATGGACTGTCATGAGTATGCAAAGAGAAATTTACAGGAACTGTGGAGCTTAGGAACTTGAAATTGACAGGTTGTTATCGAGACTCCTCAAATAATACTTGTGCGAATGCCGATAAAAAAAAATCTGAAATGTCAACCTTTTTCTCGAGGAATGTCTATACTTGAGAAGCAGTGGAATATTCATTGATATTTCTGAACGGGCACTGGAACATAGAGAACTCCTACCATGTCAGCTACTGGAGCGTGCGAAATGACATCAACAGTTTGGTAAACTGTACACCATGTACCTTAGCAAAGCTGGTCAATATCACTTCCGTCCAGTGCTGCATACAAAAAAGTAAAATCATTTTATTGCTTATCTGGAAATTTCCTAACTGCGAGACTTGGGAATTTGAAACTGACGGAATGTTATTCTTGGCTATAACATTCTTTGGTAGATTTTGCGCTTTTTCTTGTTTGATGAGCTTTTGCGTCACATTTGCTCTTGCTCAGACTTTTTTTTTTTTTCACTTAATGTTAAATGTTGTTTTAAAAGCAAATACAAAGGAGATCGTTCGTTTTCACACAAATTTCAGTTTTCATTATATACAATTATTATTTTTATTCTTATCAAACGGTAAAAGGGGAAAAAAACTATGAACCGAGAGGAAAAAGAAATAAAAAGGAGTAAATACCGCAATATGTCATTCTTATTCTTCACGAAGGTATGTATCCCGGTTAACTGTTAGGGCCGCGGTGGCCTGGTAGTAGGGTCGCGGCTTCGGACACCAAGAGTTTCAGGTTCGAAACCTGACTCCACCGAAGATCGTATAAGCGGGTCTGGTCCACGTTAAATCTATCGGAAACAAACATCATCCCGCTGGTGTGGTATGGAAGTCCGGAGGCGGGAGTTACCAGCTCAGGGGCTGTCCTCGTCGTCCGACTGCGGTTCAAAATGACGTATTCCGTCCTTAAATAGTCCTATTGGTACTTTAAAACGGGACGTTAATGTAATTAAATAAAACCAGGTTAACTATTTTTTTAATGATCTTTGGGATTTACCTTCTGAGACGCATTGCAGTGAGATTGTACGTGCAAGTAAAAAAAAAAAAAAATACGTAATATTACAAAATTTATACTAAAATTATTGTGGTTCATTTCAAAGCAAATTTTTATGATTTGCGAATAAACGAAGTTTGGACAAAGGCCTATTCATTATTAGTCTTCCCACATCCTACTCACCAAACTTACGTCCTCCTGTCATTTTTTTCTTTCTTTTAAGTAATGAACAGCAGATCGTCAGATTTTTTTTCAATGGAATCAGAAAATCAGAGGCGTGCCAAATGATGGACTTTCAAACGCAATGGGTCGGAAGTTTAACTAAGTCATCCAGATAGACTGTTTCAACTTTCATTTAAAGAATTTTGGATTTTTGGATTTAGTATTTACATGTGAAACACTGCAGAACATAGCTTTTCATGAAATATATTAAGCAGCGATTGGTCTAAAAAAATGATACGCAAATTTCAATGGGATACTTTTCTAGTTGTTTCCTGAAATATATGGCATTCCATAACTGCCTAAATCATTGTCAATACAAAACAATTAAAACTACTTTCATTATGGAGAAAATATGACATGTACGAGGGAAACATGTACGGCCACTGACTGAATATTTTGTGCATATAACTGGATCCAAAAGAATAGTACTTGAAAAATCGGTTCCTGAATTTGCCAATAATTTGAATTGAAATGAATCATTACTGGTAGTGCCACCTGGTAATGAACTTATAATGATAAATAAAATGTCTTCAAGATTCCATCATTTAATAATGGCGAATTTTAAATAGAAGATTAAAAAAGTAGAAAAAACACAATTAAAAATAACTTAGTATCCACTAATAAAAGTGTGCTTTAAAAAAATATTTCGTCTGACTCTATTTTTAAAGGCCTTTCATCTCATTTCATTGTCATTCACTCAAAGAAACACAGAAAACATATAATATCTTAAAAATGTTTTTCTTCTGACTAAAAACATTCCATAGGATTACTCACATTTTCATTTTATTTCCTTGAGTTTATGGCAAATGAATTTTTTACATAAAAATATTTTTTAATCATAAAAAAAAAAATTCCACCCCAAGATTTAAATATACTTACACGTTTGGAACCTATCCTTTTTTGAAGAAGCATATCTGTGTGTCGATGAATGCACTAACTCAAAAACGCAGCAAGCTAAAAGAATGGAATTTGTTAGCAAACTTTCTACTGAAATTAAAAATATTTTTCTATAAACGTACAATGCTTGTGCATGTGGAAATAGGATCCTTCTACATTGCAGTCTGGCGTACAGTTTTAAAAACCAAATAAATAAATGTGTAGAGAATCTAAATTAATTTCATCACTGTCTGTCTATTCGTGGGCGCGGGAATGCATAACTTAAAAATGAATGCTGTTGGCATCATCAAATTTTGGAGTCATTTGTTCAGTTGTCCCATTGGATACGCTTCATTATATGACAAAGCTGAACGTGAAAGATGGCTTCGGATGCTTTGAATTTTTCGTCATGTTTGCTTCATATTGGTGAAGGTTTACATCCCGTACCTTCTGTGCCCCGTTGAAAAATTTTCTGCCATTTGTGAGCACCTTTTTGTTAAAACTACCGACAAGAACATATTCGGAAGTAATAGAAACTTTAAAACCATTTTAATTTAAATTTTTAAAAAATGAGAACTTATCGATTAGTTCCAATTTATTTGAAAACTTTCATCTTCTTTGACACCGATTTCTTAGCTTTAAATTAACGTACAATAAAAAATGTGACTCAAAATTTTGTGTACAATAAAAAGGATGACACAAGTTTACAAAGTGATAAAATCTCCTCTAAAACCGACAACCATTCACGAAAAATTGTTTTCTGTCCCTGCACCATCATTATTTGGTTAAGGGCCCTTCTGACGGCGCTCCTTTTTATTTCGTAAAGACTTTGCTGGCTCAGCGAGAGTCTTCGTCTCTTCACTCCTGAGTTCGGAAGTGTCCCCCTCCCCCAGCATCGATCGCAATGTCTTGGACTCGCCCATTCCTCTGGAAGTGCTTTATGTCCACTCCCGTGTCCCACTCCTCAGCGAAATGACTTTCTACATAAACAAACCTCTTATTGCCTTTGCAGAGGGGTGTCCATAAATTTCAGTCAGCCCTGGTATTGCCTGTTTTTAGGTCACGTTTAGATGGTAGGTGTTTGAATCGAATTCTATGGCTTCCTTTAAGAATGGGCGAATTCATGAAATTTTCTGTAACCTCTGAACATTGAGGATACGGCGTATAAAAAGCACTGCATTATTTTCTCCATCAGGAGAACCATAAATTTGTGGGAGCTACGTCGCTTATTATTAATACATAATATGAACTGCTGAGTTAAATAACAGTCATTCATCGAGAGGGAAGATGATGACAAACTAACAGCGGAAGAGACAATTGGGTGTCTTTATGCAATACTGCATTTGGAATATAATTGTCTTTTGGAAAAAAAATTATGATTCTGAATGCTCTTAAAAACTCTTGATTGTATTCAAAACTGCTTATTGGTAATGTATTACAATGATGCGACTCACTTCTATATACTTTATGTATTCACTTCAATATACTACTATAGGAGGAGAACAGAAAATCTGAAATTCATAAAATGGAGCTGACTCCTAAAAGCATAACACATTATAATTTAGGATCCTTTTAGAGTGTTAAGAGTTCTCCAAAAGTTGAATTTGCAATCCTATTAGGTTTAATTATGTTTCCAATCGAGAACACCAAGCTGCGTTAACATACAGGCGTATTGTAAGTGGTATTGTATAGACAGAGCCAAGGGAAGAAAGAGTAATGCTTTTTATTTTCTTATAGACATGCACAATAAGCGTGCTTCGTAACAAAGAAAAAAAAAATCCCTTTCATTTGTTACAAAGCTAAAGAATGTAATATCTGGCCATCATGGCAGTGATTCATTGGGCCCAATATTTGTGATTCCTTCATAAGATCGCATACCCATTTTTGCTTATCTGGCTTGTTGGGCTTTTTATTACAGTGAATTCGGATACGGGCGAACGGACAAACAGTCTACTATTTGATGAATTTAGTACAGATCTAGATATAAATCTGTGATCTTGGTGTAAAGATTATACATTAAAAGTTTTAGAGGCAGCTTCTTATGTTTTTGATTCAGAGATAATGCCAAAAGGCGAATCGACAATCAATGCACCAAGTTTACGATTCTAGAATTTATTAAAAGTCATTTTTTAAGTATTATTAAAGAACGAATAAAAAGTTAAAATTTCTTCATACATTTTTGATTCATAACTAGCATTTATGGCATTCATAGGCATTGAAAAAGATACATTTCCTGCAAAATGATATTTCCATTCATTTGATAGGAATAGACAACTTCTGTGTTATAACCACCAACAAAATTAATTATGTCTAATATGTTGTTACTTTCACTCAATTATTATATATATAGACACATAAGGATTCAAACATAACGCAAAAAGTGTTTTTTTGTTTTCTGATATCAGAAAGATCTAAAACATTAAGACATGGTACATATATATATATATATATATATATATATACTAGCCGCCTTTGGCGACCAGCCGGTTCGCCAATCTTAGTGTTCGTTAAAATTTTAATAATTAAATATTTTATGCAATTCCAACTTCTTCAGCAAAATATTTTATTCTTCAGCAAAATATTTTAAAACTTCAAATTTTGATAGTCATATAATTCACTCATAATATTATAAAGGCCTTCAGTCATAACGTGATATGTATCTCTCTAATTTTCTGTTACCCCTCGTAGAATTTATGCTTTAAATTAAAGTGTAAAGGATTAATCTGCAATTAATATAACAATATTTTTTACTGAAACAAAGCATTTTTTTAATAATATGATTACTGATAATAGAGTCACTGAGCGTTTAAACTTTATGGGCACTAAAGAATATCTTTCTTAATTTATGTAATATCTCAAGCATTTGTCAACAAAATTTTCTCAGATTCATCATGAATGGATCGATTCATTAACAATGTTTCATTTTAAATGCATCAAACACTCAGAAAATAAAATGAATCGTTTAAAATAATCTGTCGAAAACAGGTTTAAAAAAACTACTTAAAAAACGATGTACTTAAAACTATAAGCATATATAAAAAATATATATATAACTAACATAAATACAATTTAATTACAAAAGCATGCAACTAACCTAAAAATAATTTAAATCATTGTAAACAGGTTAAAAAAAACTACTTAAAAAACGATGTACTTAAAACTATAAGCATATACAAAAAATATATAACATAAATACAATTTACTTACAAAAGCATACAACTAACGTAAAAGTAATTTAAATCGTCCGTTGATAATGGTTGCCATGCCAACGATCAGAACACAGTGCGCATGCGTGAATTTTCTTCGCCTTTTACGTAACGCAAATGCGTGAATTTTTCTACGCCAGTTGGGGTAACGCTATGAAGATTAGACATTTTTAATTTCCTTTATTCTGTGATATTTTAATTCAAAAGTACTTCAGAATGAATCTGAAACATGGATTAATTAACAATGTTTAATTTTAAATGCATAAAACATTAAGAAAATAAACAGAATCGTTTGAAATAATCCGCCGAAAAATCTTAACCCTAGCCTCATTACTGTTGGGAGAAAAAAAGAACTAAAGCCTAAATCATTTGGCGTTGGGGAAAATTGAAGATTTTTTTGGCGGAAAAGTTGGCGGTGGGGAAAATGGAAGATTTTTTTGGCGGGAAAGTTAGTTTTTAATTAATAATTGACTACCCCTAACATTTAGGGGGATGAAAAATAGATGTTGGCCGATTCTCATAGATACCGGATAAGCACAAAAAATTTCATCAAAATCGGTCAAGCCGTTTCGGAGGAGTATGGCAACGAAAACTGTGACACGAGAATTTTATATATTATATATATATATATATATATATATATATATATATACTCACTAAAATCTAAATTAAATCGTTGACCTTAAAATTGACCTCAAATCATAAAAAGTCAAATTGTTTAACCCTTTATTAAATATCTTTAAATTACAAACTCAGAGAAAACAAGTAGTAAATAACCTATTTAAGCCCAAACGAATACAAAGGCTAAACTTCGTGAAGATTGATTCTGTAGGAGTTCCAATAGCTGGAACACTGCGAAAGTTAAGTTCTGAAGAAAGCGACTAAGCGAGCATTGCAGTGAAGCGCAAAAATCAGTAAAATCTTTTGCATTTGAATGAAGGTATGTGCCTACCCTAAAATAAACATTTTCACGAAAATTATCGAAATTTTTATTATGTGCTCATTTTATAGCCCATACATTTGCGATTCCAGAACTGTTTCATTTTTGTTCTTACGTTAATTAGAAGCAACGTTACAGACTAATGAATAAACCGGAAGTTGATTTTTTGCAACCGGAAGTGGGAATTTAAATGTACGCAAAAATGTAAACAATACATTTACGCATCTATTTTGTAACTTTTAATCGATATAAATGACAAAATCTTTTTTTTAAATATAAATAAACGTTTCATTTTTTAATTATTCTTTTTAAATCTGGCAGCAATTTTTTTATTGAAGTTTCAGTAACTGAACGATAATACTATTATAGTTCACTGCCGAAAATATTCAAGCATTAAACGTTGCATGTGGTCGAAGTTGGGCCTCAACTCTCTTTCAGCTTGTAATTTCAAACAACTCACGAGCAAAGCATTTGCAGATAAACTATCTCTCCATATTTTCCTTCAACACTTGAAATTTTTTGACATTTATTAATTGGAGATATTGTTGAAAGCTGGGATGACAGCCTTTGTAGCTAAAAATCCCTAAATCCCCCTCATTCAAACAAACAAAAAAAACAAAAAAAAAACTATTATCGTTTGTAGCGTGTTTACACTCGTAATTCAAAAGCGTTGTTCTTGTTTTCAATGGATTTGTTCAAAATGTTAGCATAATTCTTTTTATACAAGGGTCATCAGGAAATATGGAAGCTGTTGGGGCTTACAGAATTTTTAAAAGATCATCTTTGAAACGAGAGTTACAATACACCGAATATTTTGGTGATGGTTATTTTAAGGCATTTCTGAAAGTAAAGGATGTCTATGGAAAAGATACAGTTACAAAACTTGAATGTACAGGGCGCGTTCAAAAAAAGAGTAGGGTCCCGACTTAGGAAATTAAAAAAGAAGACCAAAGGACTCGGTGGAAAAGGAAAATGAACTGATAAATTTATCGATAAACTTCAAAATTACTATGGAATTGCTATCCGCAGTATTGTTGGAGATAATGGAAAAATGCAATCTACTGTAATAGCTGCTTTCTTTCACTGCTGTTCTAGCAGTAGAAACTTAATGCACAGGCAGTGTCCAGAAGGGAGTGACAGCTGGTGTCGATATCACCAAGCTATGAGCAACGGATCAGAATATTCAGAAAAATCACCAGGTCTTCTTAGTTCTGTCATGAAAGTGGTAAAATCAACATATTTAGAACTCTGTGATAGAGAGTTATTAAAAAAATGCGTGCATGGTATGACACAGAACAATAATGAAAGTTAGTTTCAACAACATCTTGTGGTCAATGTTACCTAAAGAATATTTTGTGGAAAGGATACTTTGTTTTTAGGTGCATATGTGACAGCCATATTGTTTAATTCTGGCTATATAGGACTATTATCTATTTTTAAACATTTGGAAATTCCAATGAATCCTCTGACTTTAAAAATCTATATGGGAATCGATGATGAGCGCATTAAGAAATCGAGACGTCAATCATTGCCCTCCATTAAACTAACCAGAATAAGGCTAAAAGCTAAAAAAAATCAAAATTAGTAAAAATTGAAGTCAAAGAGGATTTGACCTACAAATATGGGGAATTTTAAGAATAAAAAAGGAGTAAAAAATTTTTTATGATGCATTAAAATCTTTAAATGTGTTTTCTGAAAAACTGTGTTTTTCAATATTTTGCTTTACGCTAAACATCACCAAAACACATCTTTTTAAGGTATTGATTTAAAATTTTGAGAAAATGTTTAAATATGTGTTATGAACTAAAATCTAATCTCCATCGTAAATTTTTTAAATTTTATTGCTTTTTTTTTTTTGAGAAAAAAACATAAGTCTTTTTAAAAAAAAAAAAAAAAAAAATGAGTTTTGACACAAAATTTCAAATAATTCAAAAACTTTTCAAAATTTTGTAAATCTTTTAGTATATAACACAGATAAGGGTGTTATTTATTTAGTGCATAAATATTATTGAAATATTTTTATTAGAAGGTTGTAAGTGTAATTTTTCACTAAAATTTGACTAAAATTTACCAATATTTCAAACATTAATAATAATTTCTTACAAATTACATTTAAATTTAAAGTTTTATACCCCATTTTAAATAAAAACATCTTTTGTTTATTGAAAATTTAAATATTAAAAAAAAGCCTCCGAAGGTAGGCCCATACCTTAAGAGACTCAGTGTAAGAATGCGTCATTTCCAAGAATCCTAACCATTTCCATTCACTGAATTGAATTAAATTCCCTTGAAAAAGACGAAAGAACAGAATAAGAAGACACAGCTGTTCTCTTTCCGCGTAACAAAGTCAGCACAATGTTCCATCTGATGAAAAACCTAATTTTATACAATGATTATACCCTTTTTTTTCCTTAAATTTTTAAAAATATGTAGAATAAATATTTATATAAATATATGCAGAATAAAATATGTAGAATTTCGGAATTATGATTGTCAGTGGACACGATTCTTCAAAACGGCATTTCGCTAGACAAATGAAGTGAGATGTGCGTTTACACTAGAATGCTGTTCCGACACACCACAATTATTAATTCAAATATTGTTTTGGGGAAAAAAAGAAAACTCGAGAAGAATACCTCTCGAAAATGCGCTTTGGTTTCAAGTGACTACTAAAAAGGAAAGTTCAAAGTGAATCCTGAACCTATTTTTTTCCATTTATAATTGAATTTAACGATTTCAGAAACGAGCCAAGCTAATTATATCATGCAGTGGAACACTACACCGCAAACAGGTGAACTATTATTTCGAAATTTAATCGCTGTTATATTTTATCGTACAGGAATCATAGAAAAAGTATTGTAGTTGTCAAAAAAATTTGAACTCGGGATTATTCGAAAAGCACGTTTTTGGCCTTATACTCATCTCTATATCTGTCTGTCTGTTTGTTTGACAAAGAAAACTCAAAAACACTTTAAATTATACTGATGTAATTCGGTACAACGACATTTGTAGATGTTTATCAAATTATGAGGAAGTATGTCTGTCTGACTTTTCGAATATAAGTTAACACCATATGTCTATCCGATAAGAGCTATATCAGTACACAAATTTAACATGTATAGGCATTTATCACTCCCACTGCTTTATACTTGGCATACAATTGAATGAAAGAATTTATACGCTTTGGGTAATGCATCAGATGTTGGAAAAGTGCACATACCCCGTTTTAAAAAGTTCAACGTTCTTTTTTATAATGCTAATGCATTATAAGCATGTTTGCTCATCAGTCGCTTAAAATTGACCGGGATAAAGCAATATGTCTCTGTCAACTGGAAATGATGAAGGATCTATGAAGGCGATTTTTATTTTTCGGAGCCTCATTTCCATCAGTTATTATCTTTTATTAATTGCGTATCATTTTTCCATTTTTAAGTTTCCGAGTCTTGATTAATGACATTGTAGTCTCACTAAATAATTCCTTTCTTTCGTTTTTCATCTCCAAAGTTCTCATTCTTTTTCAAAGAGCGATAATGTGGCGTTCCATCGCGTTAGTAACTGCATTTCTTTAAACAAATATGTATACTTAGTGCAAAAGTGTGTTTTTTTTTCTATAAGTAAGTGTTTATGCCAAAAAGTGTTTATGAGATGAAAATTTTTTAATGCGATTTGCATTGGAAGTGAAAAAAAGAAAGGTTCGCTTCTAAGTAATAACAAAAATATTATTTAATCAAAAGAAAAATATTGTTGTGAAAGATTAAGAAAAGAGTGCAATTTCAAAATAATGAACAATTTCTGTCAATGACCGAAAAAACCCCCTTTATAATAAGAGCATGAAATACCCCCTAAAAATACATTAGTTCATTTTCGCTTGATTATTAATGTCCTAAAATTATTATGATGTGCTATTTAACCGTGAGTTGTATCATTGAATCGCTTGGGTTAATGGAGAGTTTCTTAGTTTTCCTTTAGGCGAAACCAGAGCGTAGTTCAATCCTTACCCCACCGCCACCCCCGAAGATCTCTATCAACCTACTCTTATCTATTGTAAGTGTGGTATCCCTGATTGTAGAAAAAGTATAGGATATCCCCTACCGATGACAGGACGTGCCTCCGATTAGAGGGAAGATCAATCAAAATTTCCGTGTGTCTTCGGCCGTGTAAGAGTAGCCGTCTATGACATACAGTAAATGGAAGCAACCTATCTCCATATACTGCAATCTATATCGAACTTTTATTTAGGTCTTCCCGAAATGTCCCAAAGACGCTTTAACCACAAAAAGCTGTAACATTCCTCCTGTATCGTCTTTTTTACATCTTTTTTTTTAATTTGAAGTTTATGAATTTGATTAGTTTACAGCACTGATATTCATCATTTTTCTCTTTATTACAAATATGAATGTAGTGAAATAATTTAAGTATGACAATTAATAATTAATATGTTATTTGCGTTACGGTTTACTTTCAAATATATTTAATATGGCAAAGTCTAACAGTTTGTATGCCTAACAGTTTATATATTATTGTTAGATAGAGCGATGCGTCATGTAGCTACCATGATGCAAAATTCGTTCAAGTGTTCGACGTGGGAGGTTGAGCTGCCAAATTTAACATGTAGCTACAGTTTAGGTACGAAGTGTTTTCAAAAAAGATGAATTAGATAAAAAAAAACATTTTAGCTGTATATTAATTAACTAAAGATCAATGTTAATGATTGAGCTGAGAATATTATCGGGCAATATTCTCTGTTTTTTAAAGTACTGTGGAAAAAGTAATTTTTAAAGCACTTTAATAAGAACAATTCGCTTTTTAGTGTTTTCAATTTTTTCATATAGTTTGTCTTTTAATTTCTAAGAATTTTTATATAATCATTTTTGGAGCATTTTACATCAATACTTTTCTCTATTTTAGTTATTGCGTTGATATACATTTGTGTTACGACAGTAATGAATATATTTTATATGTGCACAGTATTGTCGATATAATGAACATTAAATTTTTGAAACTGATTTATGAAAACGGACGAATTAAACCGAAAACGTAGTCATACTATTCTGTTTCGGACAAGAAATCAAAATCGCTTCTATACTTTTTTGCTGTAAACATGAGATTTGCAGGCATTATTTTTATTCCATTACTTCCATTGAGGTGATTCATTGTGTTCAGAGAGTCTTCATAAAATTAAAAACAAATTTAAATAATTCGTTCAGTAAATCAATGTTACCAGATAAAATGGGAAACAAACTGTTTTCTTCAGTAATTCTATCGTAAACAGAAAACAATCTAGCCCACCTATATTATTTATAAAAAAATGTTATTTATCAAGCCATTATATTGAGGATTATTTCTGTTTAAAAGTGATGATTACGAACAAGAATATTGTCAGAAATTTTGGCAGTATTTAGTAAAATGAAACGTCTGAATTTATTTCAAATTGCTTATCCCGTGTTTTGATTGTTATGTTTCTTTTTATTTTTTTATTTTTTATTTTACTTGCTTCATGTTTACAAAAATGGATTTTGTAATCAATTCTTTGTTTACTTTCTAATGTACTTAAGTTTTAAAATTTTTTGCACCTCTGACTCATTATCTCCGTGACAATGCATTTTAAGAATTTTTTGCCTTAATTTTCAGTTTATTCAATGATTTTAATTAAATTTTGACGTTATATAAACAAGCAGTGATTGTGAGAAAAAAATTAATTGCAAGATCTATACTTATTAGATATTAAAAAATGAAAAAAATATTGTTAAAACAAGTGCTTGTTAGTGCACTTAAAGGAAGTTTTCCAGACAAATGGAGATAAAAATGAAACCTTAAATATATGAGAAACTTAAAATAATAATACTTTTGTATAAATGATAAATAATAAATTTAGAAGCAATAATAATACTTCTAAAAATTCCTAATATGTCTTATAAAATTAAAGATACCTTTTAAATCCCATAAATTTATCATATTTCTATAAAGCCTTAAGCATTTATTATTATACATTAATATCATTATTGATGACAATATTATTTTTCATTTTTAATAAAAATAAGTTTTACAGATTTTATTTTTATTATCTATAATAAAATTTAAATTTCGTTAATGCGTGACCCACCACAGTTTAGCATCATGGACATCCAGGTAAAACTAATAAGTTTGATGTTTGAAAAATTTATAACTCATCACCAAATTTGGCAACAAGCTCGAAAATCTTTTGTCTCAATATAATTACGAGGTATGAGGTTTCGAGTGACATTAAAGTTCCTTCACTTTTCGTAATATGCTAAAATATAACCTACTAGATAAATACGAAGAAATTTGGCGAATTTTTTTTTATTTAATTCCAACCTACGAGATGTTTATTCCTTAATGAAAAAACTTAAAATTATCTTTAAAAATACACTTTTATTAATATACTAAAAAGAAAAGTTTGTATTCTAATTTTTCTCTTTAAAACTTAAGATTATTATAAATTATAAATACAATTGAATCTCGTGATAATTTTTTTACAGATTCCTTAATAGATGTCGCCATTAGAATAAAATCAAAATTTGATTGAATGGTCAATTGACTAATATTTAACTCCTAAAATTATTAATATATTTGAATCAAGAACATTCAATTGTATAAAAATATAAAGCTTTTGAATATTGAGAAGAGAGTGAAATATGTATTATAGTATTCCATCGATACAGAAGTAAGACAAATCATGTTAAATGTGAATGTATAATTACAGAATCAGCATATTAGCAACAGTCTATCTTTCGACGCTGTGCTTTGAAGCTTCCTACTGAATGATTTCTTTTTAAAAATTCCTCATTCAGTTGATAATTTTGATGCATTAGCGCATGTATGCTTTTTAACCATTTTACCGTTGCCTAAGTATTCACCTTTTAAATTTGGATTAAATTTTTACACAATATTTTTTTACAAAAAAAAAGAACTCAAAAATTTACTTCCACAAAGGTCTACACCGGAATGAATCTTTATCCATTGGTATGGTATGAATAAACATTATTTCTAAAAAATTAACCTTAGCAGAAAAATGGATGTGTTTAAAAAGATCTGCATTGAACTAATAAAGGTTTTAACTTTTAGAATATCGTTTTATATAGTATTTTATGTTGAGATGAGTATCTGAATTTTTTCTCTATACTTCTTTTTTTATGTTCAGATATCTTAGAATAATTTAGTTGAAATATAACCAAGGTTTTGTTGTTAATTTTTAATAAATATCTGCATGGTTCTTGAATCCAGCACATTTATCAGACATAGAAAGGAAAAGAACACAGGCATTGTCGGTTTCGCACACAGCATCATGTTAGGAAGTTCGCGGGAGGAATGCACCAGAATGACGTCAGAAGCGTAATCATACAGATATTCCTACGCGAGGAAAATAGTTCACTCGCTTCATCCCAACACACCCTCCTGCGAGTGATACTTTTCAAGCATCTGTAATAATACACATAAAAATTATTCAGTACACACAACAATACAAAAATTACATGTACATACAAAAATTAAGAAATTAACGAAATATTTCTCACAGACTAATTTAACTTTTCTTCACTTACAGCTTTTGTAAGAAAATCTGCAATCAATTATTCTGTTTAAATATATTGTAACTTAATTACATTGTCTTCCAACATATCTTTCACAAATGAAAACGTAAGTTCATAAATCTTAATTTTATTTGAAGACCTGGTGTATCTAATCCACGAATTGTTGCTTCACTATCTGAGTTTGCGGTTACAGCATCATTTATAAATTGTTTACAATTTAACTCAGTTAATAAATTTACAATCCAAATAATGTCTATACATATTTGATAAATAGCAAATAACTTCACATGTTGACAGACTGGCATTTTTTTTGTTTATGATATTTCCATGAAATAAATAACTTACCTAATAGAATTACACAACCAGAGAATGATCTGTCATTTTCTGCATTCCCCCAGCTAGCATCAGAACTTGCATTAAGAAAACCAAATTTACTGTCATAAAACAATTTTTTATCTTTTGAACCCATTAAATATCTTAGTACTCACCAATCAATTTTTTGGTACATCGTGATGCCAATCAGTTTATTTGTAGAAAGGAAACTCTTATCTCCTCCTTTTACAATTGGTGTTTTAACACGTTTACATTTTTCGAGATTTTGTTTAAAAATAATCATTCAATATATCCAGACTGACACAAGCTAATACCATTTTAATGTTTAAAAATGTTCCTAAAAACTTACCAGTTTTATTCTCATGCACTTCAAATATGCTTTCGATGCTATTTACAATCTCTGGATACATTTCATCATTAGAAATACGTACATACATAATATAAAAATATTTTTACCAACAGTTTTAATGAACACACAATTGTCAGAATCCAGTTGCATCAATCGAAATTTTTCTAATTCACCTTTTATAGTCATATACCAGTTTCTTCCAGGTTGTGGTAAGTCATAAGCTCTCACAACTTACAAACTTTTTCATCTCCAATTAATTTTTCATAACCAGGTGCAAGTAACATATAAGCAGTTTCTTCAGTATCACTATATAAATATGCAGTTTTAACATCAAAGAACTTTAAAATTAATTTAATTTAGATGCAAGTGCAATTAACATTCTGAAAGATTCAATGTTTACAACTGTTGAATAGGAATAATTTTTATATTTTAATTGATTAAAACCTGTTGCTACAAGTCTCCCTTTGTATTTTGTTTCACCACAATCATCTCATCTTAAAAAATATACCCATTTGCTTTTTATTGATTTTTTTTAAGGCAAGTTTACTATTTCCCAAACTTCGTGTTTATTTAAGGAATCCAATTCATTTTTTCTTGTTATTTCCCAATTCTTCCAATCAGCACTATTTTTTGTCTCCCAGTATGTTTTCGGAATGTTGTGAATGTTATTAGCTGACATTTGTTTAGATTTGAGCCTTTCCGAACGTCTGACTGAGGTCTGATTTACGTTATTATTACTACTTGACTCAACATCTGATGTCTAGTTTTCATCCACCATTGTTATGCAAAGATTCTTAGCAGCTAACAGCTGCTCTAGCACTTTGAATCAGTTCAAGCAGACACATCATTTAAAATATTTGCTTTATTTGACACAAGCACAAAAAATGAGCACAAAAGACACCACAACACAGCAAACGTTACAGTTATTTACAAGTCATCACAATACATCAACGCTGCCGAACTATACGCTGCCAAACTGTTTCGAGATAAATTCGCAAGCCACATTACTCACCCAACCTCTCAGGTTGAAACCTCCCTTTAACATTAACGTCTGTGTCCTCTCAATGAAAGATGCCTGATCACAAGGATCATTTACTCCTGTGAGACAATTATCAACGTAAAAGAAACCCACCACCATATCATGAAATTCAGGTGGAGAATTATCCAAAAGATATACAATTGAAGCATTCAAAAGAAAAGGACTACAAAATACCCAATAAACCACTCTACAGTTCTTATATACTAATTCTTCATCACATGGGTAAAAAAATCTTAAAAATTCTCTATCCTGATTAGCAACAGATAGCATTAAAAAGTCTTTCTCGATGTCTCCACTTAAACCAATCGGATATGTTCAAAATCTGTCAATTACAAAGGGGATAAGTTCTGTAAGATTAATTCCTTTAAACAAGCAATGATTTTAGGAAGGTCTTCCTTTTCCGCAGGCAGAAGCGTCAAAAACAGGGCGTATCTTGGTGGTTTCGCTTTGCATTTTTATCACGGGACGATGTGGCAAATAATGACATTTTTCATTTTTTAATTCGTTTTCTGGGACACATTCGATTATTTTCAGTCTCCCCCAATCATCAAAAACCTCTTGGTATTCACAAAGGAATCCGCTAGCTTTTATGCGCTTAACCATTTTCTCATGACGCGCCCAATTCAATTCTTTATTGTCTTTGCAATTTCTAGGATCGGATTTCCAAGGAAATCCAACCTCACATCTTCCACTTTTAAGAATAGTTAAATTCGCTCAAAAATCCATTAAATGTTCACTATGCGGTTTTTTCATGCAAAGAGATTGAGATGTGTCAGTTATTCCTAAGCATTCTAAATCCCACATTTCCGTAAAATTGACACTTCTACAATGCATTGAAAGGGTTGCCATGACGTTTCCCATCGAGCTTGTCCCCTTCTGCTTACCCATAATAGTCCAACCTAGTTTGGTATGAACCGCAGTTAAATAACAATCTAATTCTACAATCTCTTCAGTCAAAAGACTTCCCAAAAGATCGGCGACAATTAAACGATCAGTTTCATATTCTCCAGAAACAGAATCGGTCATTTCAAATGTGCGGTTTTTCAATTCTCTTAAAATGATCCGATCATTTATCTTAGGCACGAACCCACATATCTTTTCCTCCGAAAATGCTTCCAAGCAGACAGAAAAACTTTAATCTAAAGTCTTTTTTTCTATAACATACAGACCCTTTGCCCTCGGCTTGGTTTCTCTCCCCCCAAATAAATTATTAAGAATAGTTTCAACCCGGTGTGTCTTTAAACCCAATTGTTTAATTATCCTATCACTAATATGACTACTCATTGAACCCGAGTCAAAAACGAGACGAATATGATTTTCGTGATCCCGACCTCATATAACTACCTTAAGGGCTTGTAGATAAACGTCCTACCCCTGCCTGCGTTTGAAAGAGCCACCTCTGAATAAGAACTATGATTACCAACATCCATATTATTCTGAGCATTTTTTGAACTATACATTTTACACATCATTTCACACACACAGAAGAACACATAACAGGGTGGGATCAGAACACAGTTTACATTTTATACGAGAATTTTGATCATAAAATTTAGAAATATGGCCAGACTTATCTAACCAAGTAAAACATGCACCTTTCTTTGACAAAATATTCAACATTCCTTGGAGAGTCATTTTTCTAGCATCAAAACATTTAAAACCAGGGTGCTTTCCATTACAAAGAAATACAGTTCGAATTTCTCTTACTTGGATTGCTTAAACTCTCAAAAGAAGCTGCAGTGGGTGGACAAGTTTGTTTTTTCCGACACAATGGAAACTCTTTCCTTTTCAAATTCGATTTGTGCTAGAAGCATCATTTTTTCGCTTCTTACTTCCTTCGGAAGAAAAGTCATCAAGTTGTTTAAAGATCTTGAACTTTTGGTTTCGTTTTCGTTACTCCTACTTCTCTCCCATGCAATCAGCACTTCCTCCGACAATTAACTCTTCACCAGCGGTGTTAAAAAAAATCGCCGTATTTCTCTTGTGGCTTTCTCAGACTTTCCAATGCTCTTAACTTTCCTTCGAGCTCGTCATATAGGAAAGGCAAACTTATCCGTCCAGTTGTAGCATTCTTCATTACCATGGATAGGAGGTCTTGTACATAGATTTGTACCAATAAGTCATCTCTCCCGAATCGTTCCTGCAATTGCTGTATAGCTTTGGGATAATTCCAAGCTGTTGCTAGAAAGCTCTGCACCAGTCGTTGCGCTTTGGAACCCTCTTCAACAGCTTGAATAAGATATTGCGTCTTCTTCGTTGGGAATACTCGGGTCTGCATGGATTTTTTGAAATTTGCTCCAAAAGGTCAAATAATACCGAGCATCTCTACTGAATTTCTTTAGCTGGTGTTGCGGTAATTTGAAATTTCTTTTCGGTGGCGGGTTGATTGGAATCACTTTCTCGGTTAATTTCAAATTCAGGTGTGACATTACTTCTAAAAAACGATCACATTATTTCTCGGCTTCAAGAAAATCCGTTTCAAACAACGATTCATCCCCTTCATCCTGAAGCAAACTCGTAGCTATTGACTGCTGACAATCTTCTAATCTTTGAAATTTGTCCTTTAATTGCATTTGCAATAAGGAGAACTCTTCCACCTCAGAAGTTTCGTTTTGAAGTTTGGCTTCAATATTTTTTATACAAAGTGTAAAAGCGGTTCTTAAAACCTTTCGTAGTGTCTTCTGTGCCGGCATATTTCGTTTCAAAGCAGCGGTCCTGCCACGGAAGCCATTATGTTATGTAAAGATTCTTAACAGCTACCAGCTGCTCTAGCACTTTGAATCAGTTCAAGCAGACACATCATTTAAAATACTTGCTTTATTTGACACAAGCACAAAACATAAACACAAAAGACACCACAACACAGCAAACGTTACAGCTATTTACAAGTCATCACAGTACACCAACGCAGCCGAACTATACACATCATTCAGTACCCAGTTCACTGCAGTTTCTTTTCGGATTTATGTTTGCTTGCTTGCGCAACACCTATAACGGCGTCTCTCTGACGCGAAGTTCCGCTATGGAATAGAATTGATGAGTCACTATTCTCACCCTGTGCCGATTCGGCAGGAATTTCTGAACTATTTGATCTAGGAATTAATTCGCACGGTTTTTAATAAAATATTAAAGCTTTATTTCAAAAGCAAAATACATAAATACGTTATCAAAAATATTGTCCATCACTAGCCACTATTTTTCCCATCTTTCAGGCAATTTACGAATTCCATGTTGAAAGAATTCCTCACTTTTCGAAGCGATCCAATCAGAGATCCATTTTTCAATATTTTCTGAAGAAGTGAACCGCTGTCCAAGCAAATCGTTATTCATGCAATCAAACAAGTAGTAGTCTGAAAGAGCGGGTGGGGTAACACTTCCCATCCGACATTTTCCAAATATGTTTTGACCGGTTTTGCGACATGTGGTCGAGCGTTATCATGTTGAAAAATAAGTTTATTATGTCTGTTATCCCATTCTGGTCGTTTTCTGGCCAGAGATTGTTTCAAACGCATCAACTGAAGTCGATAACGTTCTCCATTAATAGTTTCACCAGGTTTCAGAAGCTCATAGTACACCACACCTTTCATATCCCACCATATACACAGCATAACCTTTGCACAGTGAATATTTCGTTTCGGTTATGATGGACCTGGTTCACCTGGCATTACCCAGGCTTTTTTTCGTTTAGGATTCTCGTAATAAATCTATTTCTCATCACCAGTAACAATCCGATGCAAGAATCCCTTATTTTTCTGTCTTCGAAGCAGCATTTCGCAAACGGTTTTTCTTCTTTCAACGTCTCTTTCTTTCAATTCATATGGAACCCAATGTGACATCTTTTGAATCATTCCCATTGCTTTGAGGCGTTTGGAAACTGTTGTTTGATCAACTCCTAATGATTTTGCAAGTTCTTCCTGCGTTTGACACGAATCCTGATCGAGCAATGCTGTCAATTCTTCATCTTCAAATTTTTTTGGCCAGGTCGTTCATGGTCTTCTAAGCGTAATCACCACTTTTAAACCGTGCAAACCACTTCTGACACTTTCGCTCAGCTAGAGCATGGTCACCATAAACTTCCACCAAAATACGATGACTTTCGGTAGCACTTTTCTTCATGTTAAAGTAATAAAGAAGAACCCCCCGCAAAAACACTTTATCAGATGCAAAACTTGACATTTTCAGTTGAATAAAAATTGTTGTTGTTTACGCTTAAACCAAATGGCATATACTAAACTAGATGCGCAATAACAGTAGTTTTAAATGCATGTTTGAACAAACGAAACTATGGGACAATAAGCTAGTTATGCCATCTCTTGTAAAACCGCACGAATTAATTCCTAGACCAAATAGATATTTCACTTTTCGTTTTTTGATTCATCTTGCATGTCGCCGGAGAAGTTTCAAGCAATGAATTAATATCCCAAATTTCTACTTTCGTTTTCCCTAAATAAATATCATTTTTGAATGATTCATTGAATTTAACTCATCTCTCTTCTATAATTTTTCGGCTTTTAATATCCTAAATTCGATTACCCTTTCTTTCACTAGCATTATACCACGTCTTCCTGGAACTTCAAATTTATTTTTGTTTACTTTCGGAACGTGAAAATAAGCCACACAGCCGAATTTTTTAAGATAATAAAATTTCGGTTTTCTAACTGCCCAAATTTCAAGATGTATTTTTTTTTCCTTTACGTGGGGGTTACAATATACAGTTGACAAAATGTTTATTTGTACACCTCAATTTTGGAATATTATAACAAAATAAAATAAGGTAACTAAGTTAAAATTGCAGAAATATATTCTAGTGAGGTAAAATAATAAAAAAATATGAACAAAAAAACAATCACATAAACTTTAGTTGATTAATGAATAAAACTTTATAAAAACTGTACAAAAAGAGTATTTGTACACTTACTTAGTGACAAATTTTAAACATAATTATAATTATTTTATAGTAATTTAATACTTTGTATGCATTCCATTGGCTTTTAAAATTACTTCAAGACGTCTTGGCATTGATTCTATTAACTTTTTGGTGGTTTCTTAATCTATTTCTTCCCAAGCTTCCATGAGTGCTTCTTTCAAACTATTTTTACTTGTAATATTTTATTTTCGGACTTGAGCATCCAATAGCATCCACAAATTTTCAATTGAATTTATTTCCGGGGATTGTGGTGGAGTTTCAAGACGTCTTGGCGCATTATAAAGCAACCATGTTTTAGTAACTATCGCAGTGTGTTTTGGATCGTTATCTTGTTGGAATAAGAAAGTGTCACCGATACCCAATTTTCTAGCACTGTCTAATAAGTTATGCCGCAACACATCAATGTAACTTAAAGCTGTCATTTTTGTGTCAATAAAGTGTAATTTTCCAACACCGCCATGAGCTACACAGCCCCAAACCCTCACATTTCCACCACCATGTTTCACGATCTGAAGTACATTTTTACTATCAAGGGCTGTTTTATTTTTTCGCCAGATTTTTCGGATACTAGGGAGTGAAAAAATTTCAAACTTACTCTCATCTGAAAAAATAACCTTTTTCCAGAAGTCCATCAGTTTGTCTTTGTATTTCATAGCAAATTCTAGACGTTTTTTTCTATTTACTTCAGAGATCATTGGTTTTTTTCTCGGAGTTCTGCCTTTTAAACCAGCACTATGTAACACATTTCTTATTGTTTGAGCAGTCACTCTAATGTTAGAAGATGTGAGGAGGTCATCTGCAATTTTCTGAGCAGAAATTTGTGGTTTTCTAATTCTTGAAGTTAATTTTCTCGGGCCGCCTGACCTGCGTTCATTTTCAACGCGTCCAGCATTTTTATATTTTCTTATGATGTAACCAATAGTTGTAAAGGGTAATTTAACCATCTTTTGAATTTCGCGATAAGATTTTCCACTTTTATTAAGGTTAACAATATGAGTTATCATGTCTGAAGAGACTTCTTTTGATTTCGTGGCCATTTCTCAACTTTTCTCTGCGAATGACCTTCACTGTTAAAAAAGATAACCTTCAATGTTTAAAAAATACAAACTATACAAAAAATTAACTATAATGTGAAAAATTACATGAAATGATAGTAATACTTACCGGAGATATAGGTGTACAAATATACTTTTTGCAAGAAATTTTCTAAGTTTGTAAGATTTAGATTGCATTTTCAATTATTTCAAAATATTTTTTTCGTTTACTTAGAAATAAACAACAAACTCACGCTCACACGTCGCAATGAATAAAATAGCTGCTTATATGTTTCTAAAAAAAAAAGTGGTGTACAAATAATCATTTTGCCTACTGTACACTTGTGTGCTACATTTAATAACTTCGGTCATAAATTTTAATGAAAGCTCACTTACGTAAAATAAATATCTAGTCCTTTCTAAAAGGATGCGGTTCGTTCTTTCAGCTTTACCGTTACATTCATTATTGTATGGAATAGTTTTTTTTTTTTCATGAAATATCCCTGAATTAGCAAGATAAGTATCAAGTTGTTCTTTTAAAAATTCTAAGCTATTGTCAGTTCATAATTTTTTAATTCTTTTATCAGTTAGATTTTCAATTTAGTTTTAAATGGCGAAAATATACAAAACCCTTTATTTTTACTTTTTAAGAAATAAGGCTAGAAAAATCATTCGCTAAAATAATGAAATATTTTGCTCCATCAAATGATTCAGACTGAATAGGATCACACAGATCAGCATGAATCAACTCAAGAATTTCAGAATGATTTACGACAACATTAGGATGAGTTTTTCGGTTATCTTACTTATATCACAAATTTCACATCTAAAATCATTTATATCAATATAATCTTTCATTTTAAGCATATACTTAGGATTTAAATGACATAATCTGTAATGCCAAATCTCATAATTACTAGTGGATTGCTTAGAAAAGTGGCACTCTGAATTATTGAATGGTTCTAAATATAGTTCTAATCTATTGTTATTTTTAAATGCTTTAGTAACTAAATTATTATCTTTATCAAGAATCAATACACACTTATTATTCGACTCAATTTTACAACCCTTTTCCATCAAACAAATTACTGACAATAATTATATCTTAGTTCAGGAACATAGCTAACATTAATAATTGTTCAATTTGTAGGATTATTACTCATAGCTTTTTCTTTAACTGTTCCGACTCCCTCACACATAACTTTAGAGTCTTTAACTTCTAAATAAATATCCTTTGCTTCAGGGATTATTTCCTCAAACTATATACTGTCTTTGGACATGTGAAAAGAAGTTCCAGCAACCATATTTTATCACTTGGGCTTTTTTGTCACATTATCATTAACACCTCGTTGTTTTGTTGACTAGATGACGCGGTGTTGTGTATTTCGCTTTTGATTATTTTCATTACATGGAGCGCTTCTCTTATTTTTATTTTTGTAAAAGCAGTCCTTGGAGATATGATTTGGACATCTGCATATGTAACAGAGCCTGCCACCTGAATTTTTGTTTTTTCTAGAGTAAAACACTTCCACATTAATTCCTTCAGCTCGAGTACTCTTCGTTGAATAACAGGTATTTTCTTCTTCACATAAAATTTTCAGTACTTCATTCATTGACTTGTCACGTTGGGTTTTGAGAATTTCTCGTACTTAAGAGAATTTTCCTTTCAATCCGCATACTGTATAATATACGAGCTCCCTAGAAGTGACATCCAGTCCTAAAGAACGACACTTCGTAGCCATTTCTCTTGTTCTGGCAATATAATCATTTGCCGATTCATTACTTTTCATTAGAAGATTTTTCATTTCATAGCCGGCATCTATTTTACAGTCCTCTGTTTGACTCGTGAATGTTGATTTCATTTTATCTCAAAGAATTTTTGCATTTTCCTCTGCTGAGAAGTGTAGGGCCGGTTTGTCTCACAATGATAATTCATTATAAACAATCGCGTCAGAATTTTTCTGATTCCATTCTGCTGCATCTTTTTCATTTAGATTGTCTGGTTTCACTGCGGATATCACACAGACCAATCTTTTCAAATTCAGCACTGCATGTATTTCCCATGCCCAAATAAAGTAATTAGTTGAATGAAGCTCAAGAACATTTAATTTGTTCATGATGACAATTTCCTTTATGACAATTTCGTTTTAATCCACTCAGTTCACTTAGAATTTTAACGAACCAGAATCGCTCTCTGCTACCAATTTCTTGTTAATTTTCAATAAATATCTGCATGGTTTCTGAAGACATCACATTTATTAGACATAGAAAAGAAAAGAAACAAGTATTATCGGTTCCGCATTGCATCATGAACAGCATCATGTTAGGCAGTTCGTGGAAGGAATGCACCGGAATGAAGTCAGCGTAATCACACAAATATTCCTACGCGAGAAAAATAGTTCACTCGCTTCCTCCAAACAGTTTCAATGTATTTTATTTATTAACTAATAATTACAATTGTAATCTATGTCCAAGATGCACTCCCATATTTTAGTGCGACAAATAATTTAGCAATCGTAACATTTATTTAGGATTATACTTGCCTCCGGTCCTCCCTCCCAGAAAACCATTTTTTATTACTTTTTAACCTTTCTTTCATCGTTTCTTTTATACATTTTTTACTTAGCTTAATCCATTTTCTTAACCTTCACATCTCTTTATATTGCGTTTAGTATAGATTAGTGGTAAATGTGCGAATAAATATACTTTTGTATGAATAACGCAGTGTTAATTAATTTATATACCACGATAGCTGTAGAGATGTGGCTAGAATTTTTCATGCTTTTAACTCTACAAAAAATAAATGCTTGGTTCACGTAAATTTCCAGCTTGTTTTGAGAAGGATATTTGCACATCCAATCTAATTGACCCAGTTTGTCGCATGACTAGTATGTCTCACGCCCTCTCATCCGAATGAGATTATAAAAACATTGTAAGCACAAACACAATCTTTCTAAACGCTTCCTATCTTCCTTCAGATTCTTTTACTTGCTAATATTGATGCATTCGCATGCGAATTAATATGCATCTTTGCAAAATATGCAAAATTTGAGGACAGTTTATAGAGCCTCCAAATAAAACACTGATTTGGAGTGATTTATTTGGAGATTTGTTGTGCCCATCAGTATTGATGACAGCAAAATCAGTAATTTTTGAATTTGAAAAAACACTTTGTAAAGTAGAAATTCTAGATTGTGCAGCTTGTTTTGCACAACATTAGATTTGGTAGAATACTTTTTGGAAAAACTCAAGAAGAATCTCGATGCCATATTTTACCAGTAATTAATTTTTAACTACTGCATTTACTAGTAATTAAAATAATTTTATTTTAAGTATCATCATTGTTTATTTACTAATATCAATAGATTATCGTATAATTGGTGAATCTGAACTTAATGAATTGCGAAGAAAAATGGAATTTTTAAAAATGTTTCTTCAAATAATGACTTGATTGCTTTTGGAATCTATTTCAAACGATTGGAAATGCTCTTGGAAGATATGGACATGCGTGCTCTGTAGTCGGAGGCGACAATCGTATCAGCCGTCTAAATAAAAAAGTCACTGATCTGCTGAGAATTTATTTTATATTCTACAGGTGAAGACATATTGAAGGAAATTGCAAGAAATAGGCTTTATTGGATGGTTTATAAGCAAGTCACCTTTTTTTTATTCCGATCCTTTGAGCGGAGGGCGAAGAACAAGGCGGAGAACAATGGCGCGGATGAACATCACCGTAGCATCTTGTTCCGTTCATTGTTCATTCAAGTCTTTGTTTCCAAGTAATCATCGTTTATTTTGATGAGAATAAATTAGTTTGAGATTATTTCTAAATTTGAGGGGCGAATAGTCACAAAATCGGGGCAATGAATGGATAGTTTGGACAGGAATAAGTGCAGATGAATGTGTCTTTCCGAGTAGCAATTTCATAAATAGAAGTTCAAAACAGTTTTTCATATTTTCTGTTTTACCGTATACCGAAGACATTGGCAATACGCTCATTTTAATGAGCGATTATGTTTCGATTTCACAACGCTCGTCTTGTTGAAGAATGGTATTTAAAGCTGGATATCAAACATATGGATTGATCTGAGCATTCATCCAGCTTGAATTTAACTAAATCGTATTTTGAGACTCTCTGAGAAGACAAATTTCTCCTCAGCGAAAAGCATCCTTTGACAATTCGAAAGGCATAATAAAAGAACGGAAATAGATATCTCAGAATTTACAGTATTGCTTCATAAATTTCTAGCCAACAATCTTCTGTCCATTTAAGGTGTCCGGGGGGTGCAAACGCTTTAGTAATAATGCTTGTACTATCAAAAAAGAGAATTTGCTTTAATTTTCATTTCTAAATTGAAACTTTTATAAGTGCCTGAGATATCCCTTCAGAAATTGAATATTTTTGCGACTGCGTTTGATTCAATGTTTTGCAAACTAATGAAGCTGAAAGAAATAGGCAGCAAACAGGAAATTTAGCAAGAGCTGAAATACGGTAAATCATCGCAAGATGGATTATTGTTAAGGCTTAAAAAATCCGTATTAATTGTTTAGAAGGTCATTAATTTTTTGGCGAACTATTGGTCGTCAAAGACGGCTAGTATTTTAATTTCATTAACTTTAGGATTATGTATTTGGATTTATTTGTCTATTATGACTAAAAATTGCTCAACATGTACCACAATATAATTGCAGCAGATGCCCGGCTTTTCAAATAAATAACTATGTTATTATAAAGGAACACCTGGGTAACTAACTTGATAAAATATTAATATTGTCCTAATATTTTATCATTCACAGAATTTCTAGTTTTCACAACTTATTTACTTGACAATTAGGAAAATAAAGATTCTAATCGATTTGCTTGCGGCTTCCTCTCATGCTAGCTGTCCTAGACAGCTTCCTAGCTGAAAATCCGCCGCTACCTATCAGATAGTGTCCCGAGAAATGCAGCTGGGGAAAACTTTCTCTTTTTTATTTCTCTAAGTATTTGCTGCTGCCATCAAAAATTCTAAACACCCAAAAAAGTACATATTTGCAGGTCCATGTTTACCACGCGAATAATACTCTCTCCGATACGTCAGGTCATTTATCATTTATTTCTCATGCATGGCACGGCCCCTCAAATAAACTGTCACTCCGTCGCCATGGTAACACCAACGGGACCCCCTTCACTTCCTTCCGGAGTATCTTCAGAGTTCCGAGCCAACGATTTGGAGACGGACTCAGAATTTTTCTATTTCGCGCGAGGGGAAAGGAAAAAGAATAAAAAGAGTAAGGCATATACCTTTCTTTTATTTAATTTTTTTGTTCACTCCCCCACCCCCACTTTTATCACTATTGCATCTTTCTTTCATTTACCGCACAATGCGAGAACTTCATTTGCTCTTCTTCTGCAGGCTGGCTTCCGTACTTTTACTTCCTTTTCAATCTCCGAGGTCCATTGTCGTTTTTTCACTCCATTTCCGCTGTGTTGGAAGGGGTGGGCGTGGGGAAGCACGAAGATGAAAATCGAAATTTGTTTTTGCTGACGGGAGGTCTTTTCAGTGGCGTTTAAGGCCGCTTCCGAGTGCTAATTAAATCATCGCTCTTTCAGTCAACAGCGCTGATATGGCATTTTGTTTTGCCGCTTTTGAACGTCGATCGTTCACGGGAGAGGTAAACAAAGACAACATGGTGTGTGCGTAAGGCAAGAGATGTTGCATTCATTTTATTTTGTCACTTCTTTCATTTGTGTGACGTTTTTTTTAAACATTTAGAAAAAATGCATTAATTGAATTTAAATAACTAAAAATTTTAAAAATAAATAAATAAAAGTGAAAGAAAGTATCCAATGTATTTTTCAAATTAGAGTAAGACCACCAGTCTGTTTGCACATTTCCAAGCAATTTTAATGGAAAAATAAATAATCGTTTGTTTGTCTATCTTTCAAATTTTTACATCACTTGATTTGTTTCGTGTTTGCAAAGAATGGGATTTTTATTTATATCCTAATGTGCTCGAGTTTTAAATTTTTTTTAAAATGTGTATTCTCAAAGACAATACACTATTACAGGTTTGTAACTATTACAATACTGCACACTATTACAATAATCAGTGCTCATGTCCATATGGTGCATCATCATGTTGGTACATATAGATATAAATAGATATGGATATCCGTCATCACTGTAACTTTAACTCCTAACTTGTGCAGTCTATTTATATTTCCTCTGAATCAAAATGATGAGTCGACAAATTCTTTTCATAAACAATACAAGTTCAAAATCTATTTTTCCTGTTTTCTCCAGTCTTATTCGGTTAATTTCACTGCCCCATTTTACACACAAACTTAATAAAAAAATTTGAAGTATTGAAGCGCAGTGTCGAAACTTCTTTAAAAGTTTTGAAGCATGCCCTATTCAATACTTTTTCCGTGAATATGTAGGGGAAACAACAGAAAATCAGACTACTACGCATTTTTGGAGAACTTGGACAGATGAACTTTGAAACTTGAAAATGGGAAATATGAACACCACACGACAAAAGAAAATAATACAGCCCCCAGAAAAATCAAAATTCAATAAATTTTTTATGTAACTTTTAGAGAATAGAATAGAAGAAAATTTATTCTAACGTGTTTAGAAGTTTTTGTGTGATAGCAAACCTTAGTTAAAAACGTCTGAGGAATGGAAACTCATTCTTTAAGAAATCTTTGTTTTGGGATATATTAGTAGTACCCAATTATGGACACAGAATAATTTCTCCGCCCTTTTTAAAGATGATCAATGCCTTTTGTATGCAATGATTCATTTAAATTCGAAATTTCCACAGCTTGGGTGACTCTTTGGTGGCTTTTTTAATATATTTTTGCAAATACATAGGGTAGAATTCACTTTTAATTCTCAGTTTTATTGTCTTTTTTTATCATAAAGGAATAATTTAGTTTTTGGCGTTTTTACTTATATATATACGAAACACTAATGTACAATGGTCAACAAAAAAAAAAAATACTGAATATAATGTTTAGTATTGAGGAATTCCCCGTTCCGTCTAATTGTTATTTGACATACTTGAGAAACTCCTTGACCGCTCAATTCTTTTGTAATAACCTCAATAGGGACATTATATAATTCCCCGCAAGTGATTACACCTTTGGAGGAATTCACAGACATATGAGCACTAACAGTGATGGGAATAGATGCTAAGGCTTTAAGTTTCAGAATTTTTTGTGCTTGTTGGCGGGAACTAACCTCCACTAGCAAATCGTCGGAGCGAAGTTTACCAATAGATGAGACATCACCAATCGTTGTAACGAAAGCCCTTTCAACAAGAAATGGAGATACATTATGAAAGTTTTCTTTTGTATCGTAAGCACGCTGTACCACAAAAAATGGTCAAATACTTTTTCAACAGACTGTAATTGTACTTTGCGATGCCCACTGAAGGGACCCTTACCGGTCCATTCAAAAATGAGAAAAATTAGATCTCGACGGCACCGTCCACCACCGAGCACAACAAAGGAAGTCAGTAACTGCCTCTGGACATTTCCAGCCTCAGCACTTACCTTGGTGCTGGCCGAGATCTACTTTTTTTAGTATACGCTCAGTGTCATCTCCAGGAACGCTGACCACCCTCAACCTCTAGCTTACGGCCGGTACAACAGTTGTACTAGATTTTTTTTTACCTTTCCCTACGGTTAGGTACATCTGCTGTACCAGCAACGAGTTTAAATTTCGTTCCAGCTGAACCCTAATTGCCTCGTAAAATCGTTTCCCTTTTGTGTCGCACCATTTAGGGTCAGGAGATTTCGTCCAGCTGTTGTTATTATCATTGTTAGCACTAGTGAGTCTTGTGAACCCTACTTTGGCAACATTTTGTTTAAGTAACATTCCTAAGAGGTATGGAGTGAGTTTGCATAATTTCATTTGTGGGAAATACCCGTTGTAAACTTTCGTCTTTCCCCCTGTTTCTTAATTTTTTAACTTTATAAAATCCTTAATATTTTAACTTAATTTAATTTTGTAACTTTATAATAATATATGTTTATAGTTGGGCCGATCTATTCATCTAAATATTTGAACCAAGAATTTACTTGAAAGAATTCACTAATATTTTGAATAAGAATAATTTCTGATGGAATGGTATTATGAAGTTAATCGGCACCCTGGACAAATTGTTACTTCTTCGCTCCCATTCGTGACAAATGATGCAGAAAAACTAAATGGAATCTCGGTGTTTTTCTTTCACTCTGTCATTATATTTTGCATCAAAAGTGACAAAACTGTTTTGTCTTCATGCTTACCCTCCACCCCTCTGCTTTCTGGAGCCTTGGGCATATATACTTCCCAGTCACTAATGTATCAGTCTAACACAGTATTAAAACGACCTACAGTTTTTTTCAGCTTTAAATTTTAATACTTGAACTGGATATATTCCTGCTAAAAATACATTTTGGTTTTGATTTTTGAGTAAGCTGTCGGTTTCACCCTTATTTTCCATAATTTATGAAATCGATTGATTTAATAATTTATAATTAATCATTCATTAAAAATTATAATTCCAATTTTAAAATATTGAAGGAGGTTGTTAAAATCTATCAAAAATAATAATTAGTCGTTCTTCTATATCAAAAGAGAAATATTCAAATCTTTACACATCCATTTAAATCCATTGAGAAGTTACTAGGCACTTAAATTATTCCAGAAATATTTGCATTGAAATAAAATAAATTAGCTGCATAAAAAAGTCAGGAATTCTAGATTTAATTTTAAGCATTTCTGAAAGATAATCTAAATCAGCTGCTAGTAAAAATACTTGTATTTAATAACGAATGCTGATCATTTAGAATGCTAGATATATTGTTTAAGTTTGTTTGTTTGTTTGTTTTTAATTTTTTTGCTAACTACTTTTCAGCGTAATATTATCGCAATGTAATCTTATGTAATCTAAGTAAATCATATTTAATCTTACTTTTAAAAAATTAATTATCTTAAATCTGGTGATTACCTACGTATTAGTAAATTTTCTTCAGAAAAATAATTTTTTGTTAAAATTCAGATATTTATTGTCTGCTGAATTGAGCATAGTTTTCAAAAATACCACACTGCAATAAGTAATTGAAACTATCAGAAAAAAAAATCACTGTTAATTGTAAGAATTGACAATAGAATAGGAAAACGTTACTAGTAATTATATTAAAAACCGTTCGAACTATGTTAGGAATAAAAATTATATTCGATTTCTATGGGAGCAATATAATATTATAAAGACATTAAAAGAGGCTTTTAATTAACAAAACTGCAGAGAATTGTTATCTGTGTGATGCACGAAGAGATGTGAATACTTTAAAAAATATATATAAACAAATAGGATCTTTAATACATTATATATAAATCAATACATTTTATTAAAATCGATGAATTAAAATTATTAAAATGAAATAAAATTCACAATGCTGTGTTCAAGCGTTGTCAGCTAAATTCTAGTTTCTCTCATTGAATGCCCGAATTAAAAGTAATTTTTCGAGTTTGGGTTGCCGAAGCTTAAATGTTAACGCCAAGCTTCAGAGATTGACCTTTTCGCTTACTCCCTAGCAGACTAACCAAAGGGTTAGGATACCAGCCGATTGATACACCGGGGACCACAGTGCACCACCCGTCTACTGGGTTACCACGCTCGGTCAACTCGTGGAGTTTTTGGCTGTCCATGAGAAGCAAACAGAACGGCGGCAACCTCTCATGGAGAGCTCCCTCGCTTGCCGTCGAGGGAAGGAAAAAGTACAGCAGAAGGCGTATAAAAGAGTGAATTGCAGGGAGTAAAAATCCCTGGGACCTACGGGATTGGGACACTCGTACTCACTTGTAGTAGATGAGCCCCTGAAGGAAAGTCAGTGAATATATTGATGAAAAAAGTTCTGATGTTTACATTTTTTTTATATTGTCTTCTTTTAGATTTAGTAAAAAAAGCTTGACCAATAACATTCTAAACATAACAGTTTCCATCGATTTTCGAGCAAAACTAATAGAAAGTAGTTGATAAATTTGCTGCAAAATAGTTGAATATCGTACATTTGTAATCATTTTTTTTTTTTTTTGCAGGTACGGGGCCCTATGAAGGCCGCAAGGGCAGCGGCCACGAGGCTATGCGGATGTCGGAGATGGAGAAGAACAAGAAGCACTCCTCTTCCGTCTCCTCTTACTACCCTCAACCTTACGCCACCACCCATCTATCCGGCCGGGGTCGCAGCGACGACGGAACGGATTCCGGCTATCATCAGGTAACGGATAATTCTGGCCAGATAATTGTATACCTTTGTCATTCGGCAAGATTGTTCCGATGAAATGAACCGTCCACTCTCGACATAATCGCATTTCGGTGCTATGTGATACATTTTTGTAATTCTTGGTTTTTATTAACTTTATCTTTTTTATGCTTCCACAGACTGAATTTTTTGTAATTCATTTTGCGTATACTTTTTGATAGGCTAGATTTTCGGATTACTGCGTAAAATCCTATTTCCAATAACGTGACACCATTCTAATTTTCAGAATTTAAGTTAATCGATTTGATAAATTGCATTTATAAATAAAATACTGAATTATAAACTGTCGGAAAAGTACAAAATAATTGAAATAAAAAAATATATATTTGTCATACTTTTAAAACAGTTTCCCCTCCTATTTATATTGATATTGTACTCAGGATGACATTCTATGCATTTATACTAGGTCAACCGATTTGTCTACACATTAACTAAGCAAAATTTTTTACCGAAACTATAAAATAAAAGAACTCCCCCACTTGCTATTGTGAAAGTGAAGAATCTGCTCACGGATTCTTCGCCAATGCTAATCAAACCATTATCTGTTTCATTTGTTTCAGCTACTTAGAGGTTCAGTTCACCTAAACTACAATGTGTGTTTAATCGACTCACTCACAGCAAATTTAGGTGGGTTTTATCAAATTCACTTCAATTTTAGTTAGATAGAATGAAACACGTGATTGAGATTTCATTTCAATTAGCTTATTTCTGGAGTCCATTTAAGCGATTCCCTGGGTCCATTAAAAAAATGTTTAGGGGTTGATTCCATTATCTTTACATGTGAACAATTAGGCACTCTTTTAGTTATGCATGAAAGATATTCAATCTAATCGTGGTCGTAGGGTTCATTTATAAACCGACTGAGATTTCCAATTGGAAGAAGAATTTTGATGAAGTAAAATATTATCTTCTGTGTCACATGAAGCAACAAATGTATGACTGAAAAAATACTGAAACCTAAGTTTTTCCCAGGTCTCATCAGTCATATTTAGAAATGCAGTTTTCACATATTGATATTTTAAACAAAAAGTCTCCACCTTTTTGTATCCAAAACTGACCATGTTATGAAGATTTAAGCTTCCTGTTTAACGGCAATCAACATTCCATTCAATGAGATGAGATGAGATTCATTGATTGGCGGATCTCTCTAGGAATTGCCATTGTAATGGATTAAAATAGGAAATTTATAGCTTTATAATCCTCCATTAGCTTTGCAGACTGAAACCTTTTTACTTTTTTGTATACGAAGTGCAGAGAAAGTAAAGTAATCGTGAAATTTTGACAAATATACTTCCCTGAGTTCGAAAAATCCTTTTCTTGGAAAATTCTGTCTGTAACAAAGATAAAGTTAAAAAAAAACTCTTTAAGCTAGACAGATGAAATTTGGTATATGGTCTTTACACGAAATTTGCATATTTTTCTCAAATTTTGAGCAAAACTTGTTTAAAGGAAGTCTATGTGTTCCACTACTGGAATATAAGTTAAGACGACAACCGCAAATCAAAGAGAAATAATAAATTTTACTTATAAGAGAACTAATAAGTTTTACTACACAGATTGAACATCTGAAGCATAAATATACATCGAAATCGGAACTAAATCGAACACAGAATCAATGTAAGTCGATATGTATTTTCAGAAACGTGTAAACGCTATGATTCAAAAATGCAATGATGTATAAATACATCAAATTTGGTGTGTCATTTCGTGACTTCAAAATGTAGAACAGCGTCGAAATTTGGTTCCAATGGATAGGGAAAAACGGTTTTCAGGCAAGAATTCTCATCTTTATTAGAGTGCGAGAGAAAGAGAGTTTTCGGGAGATAAGTTTGGGGTGACCACTGCTGCTGGATATTTTTTTTTAATGTCAATATGTCAAAAACATTTTTCTAAATATGCTTGGTATTTTAAACTCTTTGTTAGTAAATGCCAGACTGCGTGTGCCGATCATCGAATAAAAATTTTGAGCAAGTTTACTGATTCCTATAATAAGTGTTAGCAATAAAATCCAAGGTTGTACTTTGATAAAATAAATTATTTTGAACTATTCGCTTTCGAATTATAAATGTTTGTTCCAAAAATTCAAATTGCGAATTTCAAAAAAAGAAAAAAAGAAAAAAAAAAAAAAAAAAAAAAAAAACATTTAACTATAACTGATTTTAGAAGAACAAATTACTTCTCGTTTCCTTCTGTACAGTCCTTCATTTATAATTCAAAACTATAAATTTCATATCACTTTCGTTCAATTTCATTTCTAGGAAACATGATTGATATAAAATGAAATTTTAAAAAAAATTAAAATAAATAAATAATAAATAAAATAATTAATAAATAATAATAATAAAATAATTAATAAATAATAATAAAAACAATTAATAAATAATAATAAAAAACAATTAATAAAAAATAATTAATAAAATATTTTTTTTTTAAATTACTGAACTGATTTTTGTATCACTCTAAAAATATTAAAATAAGATTAAGTATAATCTTAAAATATTAAATATAAATTATCGAAAATACACTAATATATTACATTTCTGAATTCTAGAAAATATAGCCAGAAAGAACAAACATTCTGCTTTGCAAATAAAAAAAAAAATACAAGCATGTAACAAAAAGGAATTCATATTTTTCATATTCCAGTTAAAGTATATTTGTGAATATTTCTCCTAGATATATAATTTGTTATCCATTTTCTTGATTTAAAAAGGGCGGAGGGTGAGAGAGTACTTTCTTTGAAATTGTTCAAAACAAATATTGCAATTGTACTACTTGCTGCACATCGTGGGACGCAACCTCATTGTGTTCAGGACGGAGCAATTAAACACTGTTAAGTCGGAGCAACAACCGAGACTTCCCTCCGACAGCATTCCGCAAAAGATACCAATGCGAAAAATCGATAAAATGCCTCCCATCGATTTCCCTTCTCGCAATTCATTGCTATCGTCTTCGCGTAAATGGTGGGCCGTAAATTGTCCGCTTCTCCATCGATTATTTTTTCCCACCCATTTCGGGGATCAACAGAATCAATTGCACGAACGTAAGTGGGCGAGAGAGAATTTCGTGTACCTCTCGCCTCATCGCTGCTCGAAACTGTACCCGACAAACAATTGTGGTAATTATTTTCAAATTCATTCGGAAGGGCCGTTAGGATTGTTTTACACCATTTGTTGATTTTGAGGTCAATGGGCGCCATCCATTGTCCTGGCCGGAATGCATTGCATCGAGCCCTGTTCAGTTTCAGACCTCCGAGGGATTCATCAAATACGCTGAAAAGCAGCTGCTGCTTGAAATTCTACTGAAAATGAAATGTCGCGAGACTGAGCATTAAGTATAACTACAGAATATGCAGCTCTGAAATATTACAAGTACTTACTAAATGTTATTACTTTATATTTTTGTTATTAATTTCATTCAGAATATATTTTGTTTTAAATAACAGAATTCCAACAAACGCAAATATTGTATTCCAACGTGGACATACTCTATTCCGAAACGCAAATATTCTATTCCAAAAGATCTTTTCATAAATTTTAAGATGCAAACGATTCTACAGCTCATCCATCTCTCAGGGACCTTTTATCCCTTCTCTTAAAATTCGAATAATTGCAAAACGGTTATATCTTGCTTTCAAAATTCCTTACATCTGTGATTTTTTGTAAAAATAGGGGAATTATTATATGAAAATGAAACTTAAACATAGTTTTTCTGTTATAATAAATTTAACGCAACAATACCAATAAAATAAATTTGAAATGTTTGCGTGATCTCTTACTATTTTTGAAATGCCTCGAATAAAAATTTAATTGTAATGTGAAACAAGAAATAAAAAAATAATAATAAATAATATTTTTTTAAATCGAAATACTATACTGCTTTATGTTTTGATTGTCCTAAGTAAATTGGCATTTATTTAAAAGAATATTTAATGCAATACATGGGGAACATATGAGAATTCGAAATGGAATCTTTTTAAATGCCAAGCAATGCAGAGTCTTCTGTTAAAAGCAAAGTTCAAAACATAGTCTTTTAAATTAAATATTTATAACTAATATAAGGTAATAAATTTCTCAGTCAGAAATTATTCAGTACTTCACAGCTTTACTAGAAAATATGAGTGCTTTTCATTCACCTGACAATTTGCAAGTGTTTGTAAGTGAAGACATATTCTTGCTTGCCATTGTTACCATGATTTTATTAAATAGTATTTGCATTGTGAGAAGAGCAAAGGAGTGCTATTTCCAGAACCATCAGTTTGTATCATCGACGACCTGTGTTTTGCTTCTAATGGAGACATACTCATTCACCCAGGATTATATACAAAGTAAGGATCCACCGGCTGTGTTGACAATACTTGCGTATATCTTGCATCAAGAATCAATATGGCGATGAAGTAAAATTACTTTTGGCAAGTGAAGGTGCAGCACCTAAATTGCAAAACTGGAAGGCAGCCGGATGAAGAGAACTTCAAGAGAAAAATTGTTTAAATGTTTTCTCATTCTCATTTCCAGGGAAGCAATCCTACAGATAAGGAGAGTTTCATTTTGCAATCTGTCAGCTATGGTTTCACAAACGGTAACCGAAAATGTTCATATACGTATTGTCTATGTTCAAAGAAACATATCAGAAGAATAATAGCAGGCTGTTGTTGAGGAAGATATTGCTTTTTCTTTCTTATCTTTAGTTGTTATTCTGGAAATCATAAATATTCTCACTTACTATATGGTAAATTTTCCTCCAATGCTATTATTTTTTTTTACAACTCGGAGATTCTGCAGAATTCTAATCTCCTGGTAGATTGTCAAAATTTCTTTTCTTTTGTTTCATATGATTATTTTTTTGTGATAAAATTTTAGTGTTCTATGGGCAATATTGTACATAGTATATTTTTGTCGCCAGAAAACTTGTAAACTATTCCTGAGTTCTTCAATATTCATTCTATTTATACTGACATCGAACGAGAAAAGAGGTTCATTATTGCGTTACGCAGTACTAAGAAGAAGGAATGAGATGAGACATGATTGCTTTAATAAACTAGCAGGTCAAGCGAATATTGTAATTGTCACCTTCCAACCATAGCAGCATTCCTGTTCTGCATTGCACTAAGTGTAAATATGGTAGATGCATATTTTGAATCCACCGGCCTGGAAATGGAACTTAGTGGACAAATCATTTTCGCTCGATACTTTACTGTAAGACAGCCAAAGTGTATCTAATTACTGCAGTTGCCATACAGTTTGAGATACTAGTGCATATGTAAGAAAGATAACTTTGGTATCTGATAGAGACTATTACAATCTTATTAAATATTGTATCAGTATCTCAGAGATATTGATACAATTTAAATATCTGATTTGTACTTACATCAATACTGTCCTAATATCGAAGCAACATTCATTATCGGAAAAGCTCATGATTTTATATAAGCTGTACAGTAACAATAAAATTTTTCTGAATTATCTAGACAGAAAAATAATGAAAGTATTTTTAAATGAAAAAATTATGCTGTGGTGTAATGCAAACGCTTTATCCCATTTACAATAGTTGTGATTTTTTTTTTAAAAAACACGTGTCCAAAACTGTGTACGTTTACAGAAAATTCTGAATTGTTCGGTATTTGAAAAGATTCCACTTCAAACTCTCGCATATTTTTTCTTCAAAATAAAATGCGCAAAATACTTGAATTTGCAAGAGTCATAGCAGCTGAATTTGGTTTAAACGCAACGTTCATAAGTAGAAGACGGATAGAAGACAAATATAAACATACATAAATAAAACTTCACCTTTGAGTCTGAAATTCCTATTTTTTCTAACCATTGTCCAGTACTTGTCTCACAAATTTTGTGATTTTACGAATTATGATTTATAATAAATTATAAATAAATATTTAATTGGAATAAATAAACAGAAATAATTTAAAATTAATTTATAATAAACTATGTTTTTTAAAAATATTTTTTAATATTTGAATTTGCATTCATTAGAAATTTTACAAGATTTCATGATTTTTATGTGATGTATGTGCTTCTTTTATGAACTAGTAAAAGTAAAGGTAATTCAACTTCCTAATATATAAAGGCGAAGACTTTGTTTTCTTCTTTCTGTTCCCAGTGATTCGGTTAACTTTCGCAGAAGATTTCAGCATCGGTGACGGTTCCAGTTCGCTTAAATTATTTTCCGAACTTTGTAACACCATTCAAATAATCGACAGATGGAATAATTCAAGACAATAATCGTAAAAATTTATAACCAATTAAACTGAGAACGTGTGCTTCAGAAGCACGCATTTGAGCAATAGTTAAAATTTATCAACTGTCAAATTTGAGATATTGATGTGCAAGGAAGAGTTTAGTGAATGTTTCTTGACAATAAACTTTTAATTTATAAAAAATTTTAAAATATTTTCTTTCCAAGCAATGCTAGGTATATTTGCTCCTATTCGAAAAACGAATATGCAATTTTTTGCTAAGAAATCTGCAGCTCGTATTTTGCAGAGTTTTATAATTCGAATCAGAGAGTAATTGAAAAGAATCAGAATCAATATATTCATATTAGAGAGAATCAGAGAATTTAAGAATATCGAATATAGAATATAGAATTTAAGAAGAGAATTTAAAATATATCATTTACACGTATTTGATTTTCTTAGCAGACTTTGATCAGGAGCTTAGACGTCCAATTCAGCTCCGCACATCATATCAGATGACGGAGAATTTTATTAAATCTCGATTTTGTGCTCAAATTTCATTTAATGAGTCACATTTTACCAACCACATTCATCTTTTCGTTTGTATGAAAAATTTTGATAACAAGCAAAACACATTTTTTTTTCGGAATTTTTTCATGGAAATGTAAATATACGCATATTGTTTGTAGAGCGATTTCCATCTTGAAAATGAATATTGTAACACCTTATATATTCTGTGATAACTGATCCGATGTATTGAAAAATAATAATAATAATAATAATAATTTTTAAAAATTGGAATTTTTCTGAACGATACACCGATACTTTCTTTTTTACTTTATTATAACAGTCTTTACTAATGAAGAACCCTATCTCTTTAAATAGTGTGCACTAGTTTATCTTTGAGTCACCATACTTAAAAATAATGCTACATATCACACAACGTTTCTTTTTAAATAAAAAAAAATCCATCCGTCAGTATTTACTGATGCACATTTTTTGCATTTCCGAAGTGGAGAGAATTTCTGTGAGGCCGCAATCAAAATTGAAACACAAAATATTAAACCCTCGAGAGTGTTTTCCCCTTGATTGCGTATCGATTTTGGTTAAACGAAGAAAATTGAACATGAATTTCGGAATCCATCCTTTTCATCGACTCGGTACACATTTTCAATACTGTTATCAAGCACATTTCAGCTGTTTAAGTGATTCTTTTCATCTACATTTTATTCACCAAAGTCTTCCTTTTCGACTGATTCAGTTCCCGTAGTCGATAATACCGAAAGTGACGGTCTATTTTTTGACGGACGAGTGTAAAAGGACTGCAGATACGAGATCATGATGATATGCTTAGTTTAGTGTAGCTCGATACCAGCATTTTTGAGTGAGTGATCTTCCTATAGATGGACTGGCAGTGCTTCCAATAAACGTACGGAAATCTTCGAATAGGGTGAAAAGATTCGTATCACATTTCTCTGTCACTTCGAGGGCCCATAAGCATCATTCCAATAATAGGTTTTCCGAACTAAGAGATCTGAAAAGCGGAGATGCATCGAAATCTGGAGGTCGAACATTTTGATTAGGGTAAAGGCATCTTTTGCAAACTTCATATACGTGAAAGTAACAATAAGGAATTAAAAACGAAATACAACTAAAAATATTTATTTGCAACACATTGAATGAAATCTTTACTCAAAGAGGATTTTCTACACAATTTTGCTAAAAAAATATACGAAAAAAAAAAAGAGTTTGAGAATTTCGGTGGCTCCTTAAGCAATCTCGTCTGCGGCGGTGATGCACAGATGTATCCTCCCTCCCTCATTCGATTCATTTATATACATTTAGATTCCAAACGTGTCGCATCATCTGAAAGTGAATTTCAGAAATGAATGATGTCAAGATTTCAGTATATTTATGATAAGGAATGATGAATTGAAATCTAAACATTTAAATATTTATGCTAAAAATAACTAAATCTTCATTTGGTATACTAAATAAAAGTGTGTTTAACAATCGAATATATATATACGTGTGAGCTTGTGCATGTGTGTGTGTCATGATATCTTTTAATTCAATTTAAATCCTAATTAATTTCTTTATTTTCATCATAATTTAGCCCACGTTCATTTCTTTCATTCTTATTTCCTGATCCAATCCCCCCCTTTTTATTTAATTATTTCTAACACGCGCTTAACAAAGTCACTGATAGGATTAAGCCGGGAACGAAAGGAAGAGATGCCTACGATTTTCTTGATGAAGTCGACATGTGCCAAAAAAATCTCAAAGTAAAATCGCTGAAGGAACACATTTCTCTCTTTTTTGCTTTTGTGTCACATGGAGATGACCGCATGGACTTTCCGCTTCTCCCTTTCACATAATATACCTCCCTTGTAAAATAAATAGTAGTTAAATTTCAAGAATGTCTTCTTTTCGGTCACACATCAGCAAAATTATACTCACAATTTCCAAAATGATGCATATGTATATATATATATCCTGATAAACGGCCCTGATAGTAGAATTATTTTTCTTAATTATTATTAGTGCGTCACATACTTTTTCAGAAAAACAATGAAACAGTTAGAGAATCTTGGAATCTATTGAAAGTAAAATAATATTTATTATCTATACTTAAAAATAATCAAGTGTAAGAGAATCATGGTGCCTACTTGAAAGCAAAATATTCAAATGATCGTATTTGTTTATTTTCTCACAGCCATCGAGCTCTTAGATAATTCAGCGATTAAAATCCGAGACATGCTTCTTTTTTGAAATATTAATGGAAGTAAATATTGACATATGCTTACACATTAGAATGAAGTAAATACCATACTTTCTGACGAATTCCTTTGATGGAATTATATTACGAAGGAAATAATGCCGTTAGCTTTTCAAGAAAGATCATTCATATTCATTAAAACAAGGACTGAAGAGGCCATTAAACTACTTTTTGTAAAAATGACGAATACAGTCTTTGAAAGAGTATCTTTCAGAGATACTTAAATTGCATATGTTAATTAAGATTGCATTAATTTATGTACAACTGTTATTTCCTTTTATATACACAATGAGCATTGTCTTAATGTAGAACGAAATAATAGCTGATAAATGAACCAAATTGTCTAATAATAGTTCTTTCAAAAAGAGCTAATAATATCCAAATGTATATCAAATCATTAATATTGAAGCTATATCTAATACCATAAATACTGAAGTAAGATCATTACTTTTTGAAGAAGTTACATGGCTCGTCGACTTCTGGAAGAAACATTTACGTTATTCTAAAATGACACAGGCTTTGTTTTTTGGCTATTAAAATATCGAAGTTCTTCCTTTCTGAAGCATGACATAGAAAAAATGTTTTAAAGCACGATCTACATTTTTATGAAATGATGCGATACAGCTAGTGAAAAGCTCTGTTTTATCATTGTGCAAATGTATGTAATATTCTATTACATGATAGGCTGATATGGACCACCTCATGTTAATAAAGGATATTTTGAAGACTTGAAATATAATACTAGATTTCAGTAAAAAAAGAAGCTAAAATTTATCAAAGAATAAGAACTTGGAAAGGAATACGTCGATCGAAGATTGAAATCCGTTGTGAAAGCTGGAAAACAAGGATATTTACATGAATGAACCGAAATAATTTAATTGTAATAGCATAACAACAAACACTTGAGAGAAAGTTGCCATTTTCGGCAGGATAAAGGTTGGCATTCAGTGCTTTTTGCAGTGGCCCTTTTGCTTATTTCAACTATCGACCATCTTATTTCAACGCGAGAAGAGAAGACGAGACTAGCGTCATTCTTTTGTAAATATAGGGACAACTGTCTGATTCCAAGAAATTTCCCATTGTAAATCTGGAAGCAATTTAGCCGAAGAAAATCGATATAAATACACCTGATCTTAATGCAGAACAATATTTTTTAAGTAGTATCAAAGCAATTAAGAAAAAATTGTTATCCTTAACCGGGTTATAAAAAATCTTGGACCTCTCAATCATTCTCGATAGCTGGAATTTGCATACCGGATCTTATATTGTCCATTTTCCAAAAAAGCCCTATAAATGAATTCAAGGTAACTATATTGTGATGCATGTATTAAAAAAGGTTGCACTTTTTGTATTATATTTCTGATCTTTATATGTGTTAGTTGCAGGAGGAACCCTTATATGCCACTGTCAAAAGAACTCCTCGACCACCTCGCTCAGATGGCCACATCTACCACTGTCCAGGTAAGAGAAAAAAATTGAATTCATTGCTTCGTGACCTGAGAGTTTCATGCATGAAAGCCAATTTTAACGAAGAATAACAGTATGAGCAGACTTGGCGTAAATTCAAACCTTCCTCGTCAAGTGCCCCCCCACCCCCACCCCTCTCTGCTCCGTGTGGCTCTTGAGTTTGGAGAAGGGGATACCGAACACATGTGTCGCTTTCATCATCTGCATACGGGCAAAAGGGACAAGGTTCCGCCAAAATAACCTGCGTGTTACGTGGAAATAGGACATAAATATAGCTAAATTTTTTGAAAAACTACAATGTTTTAATTACAGTTATTTTAAATTTAATATAATAATCTAAGGATTTATTCACATTTACTAAGATAATCATGTTTGAATTCTGTTTTTCTATATTAGAGTTTCTTTTTAAATTCTGAACATTCAATTAATGTTTTTCATTTAAAAAAATAGTCTCATTGACAGATGCAAAGTAGCGTTTCAAGATCTAGTGATATCTATTGCCAAGTTTTAAGTTCTCGCCCTCATGTCCAACAAAATTTAACTTTTTTTTTTTTTTTTTTGAGAAAGCATTTTTTGTTTGTTCAATTGTTGAAGTAAAGGCGGAATAATATTAAGTATTTTGTAAATAGTTTTTAAGGGTGAGAAAAAAACAATTAAAATATCATTTTATTAATAAGCCAGATTAAAGTACAATGTAATCAATCTCTTTTCATGGTGATAGTATATAGTATTTAATTGTAAGAAGCTATAACATTATATTAACATAATGCCATTTTATTAAAAGTATAAGCCTTGAATAACTTACAAGACTCATTCTCTAGTTTCTAATTCAGCGTACTTTAACGTGATAAAATCTCTTCTTTCTAATTTTTTGTTAAAGAGATTTTCTAAATACGGCACCAAAATCGATACTGTTAGCTCCACTATTTTCAACTGACAAAATGGTTAAGCTGGAAAGTCATGCTTGGTTCATACTGCATCTAATTAGAAATAATTATAATCAATGCGGAGATAATTCTTAATTGAAAAGAACGCTTTTCTTCGCCACCACACGATAATACGCAATCATTACATTAGGCTTGGCATTATCCACTATTTGCTTCAATTGCAGGTCGTAAAAACTCTTGTAAATTATTTGACGTGCTATTTTATCTATCCGTCTTTCTACGCCACTGCTTTCATATATATATAAATCCATACACAATGCATCATAAGAAAAGAACTACAATTGTTTGTAAATTAATAATCTAAGTAGATTTTTTCATTGAAAAATTGTTCAATAATTTTTCATGTATCAATATTATTTGAGTACTTTTATTTCAAAATCCAATCACGCTCTATTGAAGTGCAACATCATACTATTTTGCATACTATTTTCCTACATCGAAACATGTGAGTGATACATTTTGTGGTTTTATATATTTCAGATATTTTGCTCTTTTTTTATGAGTAGCAAAATGTGACGCAATTCATTCGATGCAAAATTTCATTTGGCTAGTTTATCACAATAAAATTATGAATATAACAGAATGATTTTAGAATTGATAATATAAAATTATTTTCAAGTTTTATGACATTTCTAAAATTTTATTTTCTTTCTGGGATGAAATGTCTTTCTGAACTCAGGATAGCTGTACTCGGGATAAAGCTTAAACAATTGAGCATACTGAAAAATCGATATACATACAAAATATGATCTTAGTGGTTCCCTCGGCAAAATATTTTTATTGGTGGGGAGCGTTTACCAATTTAAAAGTTCTAGGAGAGAAAATGCAATGTTTCTAAACATTTTAATCTCAATTCTAACCATCTTATTTAAACTACGAGCTTTAATATCAAGAGGTAAATGATTAAAGTTAAATTAATCAGTTAATGGATTCTGAAATAGTAAATCTAAATATTAATAATAAACAAATAATTCTGAAAAAAAACATGCTCATAAAAAATGAGCGAATTCTTTCATTAATGGAGTCTTTTTTTCTTTTCTTTTTATTTTTAATATTTAATTTGTTACAAAATTTTTTCAGTACCTTGAAGAATTTTTGTTTACTGATTCAACGAAAATTTTATGTACTACATAAAGGAATAACACTTCAGCTAAATGAGCAATAACATATTCTTACACATCATATAATGTTGCAAGAAATAGCACTTGTATTTTGAAATGAACAAAATATAAAAATCTATATCTGTGTTTACTCTTGAAATTAAGCCTTGTTTATCATTACAAGTAAATTAATAAAAAAAGGCAAAAATATTATCGAATCTCCATAGCTACACACACGTTTAGTCGAAACTTCATACTTACTTAATATCTCAAAGGTTGTTGTTTACAAATTACACAAAAACAATAAAAAAAGATTAAAAAACTTTATTATGGTAATACTAGAAAAAAATCTGAAAATCAACAAACAGAATATTTACTCCTTAACTTTCAACAATGGAAGAAAAATAAATAATAAATAACATTAGATAACATTGCTAGTAACGATGAAAATATTTTGAACACTATAACAAATCAAAAAATTGTTCTTTTGCCAATTACAGTAATTGACCTTTGTATACTTGGTATACAAGAAAGTAAAACAGAGATCGGAAATAGAAGAGTTGGGTGGAATTTATGATACTCACATTTCTGATTCAATAAGTAGTTGCCATTAGCAACTACTAATGTTTATCGCATGCGAAAAACGCTTACCGTAAAACGTTGAAACAATAAATATTCGTTTCTTTGCAATGATAGCAGTAGCATCATCCAAGCAATTTTTTAAAAAAAACAAACTTCAGCAGACATCTGAAGAACACTTTGCATTCCAATACCATACAGCTGGGTAACTTGGTAAGCAGGTAGATATCCGGTAACATGTACAAAAGATTGAAGATCTTCATCATGCACCTGATAAAACTCGATTGTAGAATATCCTGACACCCGCTCATAGGTAGGGCTGTCATACACACACGATTAGCCTGGACGGTGACACTGGAACTGATGGAAAAGAGGATTCCAGATGAAGACAGCCACCCAGTCTCTGTTGCAGAGCATTGGCTATCTTTTGCTTATACCACTATGCGTATAGAAGCAATTCAGTGTCAGTGCATTGTGAAAAAGTAAGTGTTTGAAATAAATTTACGTAAGAAATCAAAGACTGACAGCTGCCTTACGGCGCGGCAAGAAATGTCTCAGTGACAACCGCCATGACAGTCTCTTCTTAATTATGATTGTGATTAGAATGCTATGTAAGGATTTTTTTTTATTTATTTGGAAAATTCATACACTTAAAGATTAAATAAAGAAAATAGTTTCATAGTTAATTAGAAACACACTTAATTCTTATATCACTTTTGCGATCATTTTCTTTAGAATAATAGCTGCGAAAGATAAAGGGATGGAAAAAAGGAAGCCATAATATTATCAGTTGCGTAGGATAGAAAAGAAAGAAAGAAAGAATAAACGGAATTCAAATGCAGTGATTTTTATTTGCTCTGCATTCACAAATCGAATTGGTTTCAATTTGTCTCCTGTGAATAAATAACGTCCGTTTTTGAAATTTTGATTCAGAGTAACGATGAGGAGGTCATTTCAAAAAGTAATGCAAGAGATTAAATCACGAAACAAACCATTCCCAAGAAACAAGGTGTTTTCATGATATTAACAGATATGTACTTTTTTTAATGTTTCATTCTTTTCTGAATGCCTTAAATAAGTGAGAGTTATGTCCCTCTGGATTCATGGAAGTATTCTTTGAGTGCAAAAGCAGTCGGGAAAAAATGACAAAATGTCTCTCTGAATGGTTGTTTTCGTTTGATTTACAGGGTATTCACATCTGAAAATCCGATGTTGAAGATTTTTTTTTCTTCTTTTCGGTCTTCCATTTTATTACGGTTTGCGAGCACTACCCGGGACATCAGAAATTTTAATGCTCCCCAAACGCACTTCTGAGGCACGATCCTTTCTGGGATTCTTTACTTTTTGCTCCTTCGTTTCTCCTTGCTTTGGCGATAAAAACCTCTTTGCGAGAAATCGAAAGGTCTGACTAATTAATCTCGCGGGATGCATCAGAATTTTCAAATTAGCGCTGAGTGAATTCTATCGGGCCCGCCTCGATTACTTTAAATTGCTGATGCTGTTTCCTCCGGAAAGGTGGCTCCGTATCCTGGAGTCAACGAGGAATCATTTGCCGTTGCGTTTTATGAAATATGCGGCCGGGATTTGTTTTCCCATAACCTGAGACGATAGCGCCTTGTTTCGTGGTGCGTGAAATGCTTTTGGAAGTTTTCGGTTACTTTTTGACGTTGAAAAATTGTCTCGATAGCTTCAAAACATGACTCCCGTTATCTTTCTTCACATAGTCTATGCGTGGATTTAAGCGAGCTTATGTGATGACGCACGGCGCAACATGTTTATATCATAACCGCAATGGCTTGCGGGTTGAACGCTAAATTTGTGAACGGAGTACAATGGTTTGTTTTTATTATTTTCGTGTTGTTTGAATATTTCTGGAACGTTTTGACTATAATATAAAGTATCAACAATAAAAATTATTTGTAGAGATAACACTCTACAGCACAATTCAAAATTCAGAATTCATTTGTTAGGAGAAGGGTAGAGGAAAATAACAAGCAAAAATCTCATTAAAAAAAATCGGGGACGTCGCATTGTTGAATTTAAAGACGCTGTTTACCATCGTTGTCATTGAATAGTAAGCAAGCAAGATTTATTTCTCCTAATAAGGCTCTATATATTTAGTATTTGTTATTGTTCCATTTATTCAGTCTTCTAGTAATATGTAATCATATGTAACCAAACTCATCCAGCAAGTGTGAAAGTATGCAGATAAGAAAAATTGCAAAGAATAAATGGATAAAAAGTTTTCAGTTAATAATTCATTAACACTTTTTTACAACAAATGCTGAAAAATAATTTTAGCTATGTAGTTTTCATGGTAACTGAGATGACAATGTACAGTTAGTGTTACTCAGGAATTACAGTAGTGCGTCGTTCATTCGTAAAATGCTTTCCAAAATGCCCAGTATTTCGTGGACATTTATCAAGATTTCTGCAAGAAGTTAGCACGTCTGTCATTTCAAATTTCTTTTCTATTTATCGTTTCCAGTTCGAGGTATTCTCTATTGTACAATCTGTAAGTAGGATTCCAGTGCCTCATTAATGCAAAAAATGACCATCAGAATATCTAAACATTACAAATTAAAGTTATGAAATAAATAGTTATACATATCAATTTAAAATACGATTCTAAAAAAATGTTTAATCATGTCGATCGATTAATTATTTCAAGAGTTGGCAATTTTAATTGAACACAATAAAATGCTAGTTTATTTTAATTGGTCAGGATCATTGATCGTAGCGAACCAATATCAACAATTGGTTCGCTACGATCAATGATCCTGAAAAGTTTCAATTAAACGTTTTATGTCACTTGGTCTTAATGATTTTTCCAGCAAAACATTTTTAAACTTCGAATTTTGTGATTTATAAAATTTATAACGTTTTAGAAACCTTATATCATTCTATTGAGTCTAGGTTAAGTTTATAGTGAGAGTTACTTTAATCTTTTAATTGAAAACTTTGTCAACTTAATGGCAACACATTGATAAAAGTTAAATTTTTTCATGTACATATTACATACTCGTGCAGATTAAATTTTTTATTTCATACGAAATAAATTATTAGCAAATAGTTTTAAAATATATTTTAAAACTTTAAAAAATAGAACAAAAATTGAACAGCAAAAGGTATCCTTTACAACATAATGATTTGAGTTTTAAGATAAAGTAAAAAATATTTTGTTTATATTATGTTCAGAAGTTATTTCTGAAAAAAGCCAACAAATCAGCTTATATTTAATTAATTAAATTCTGTTTAAATTTTTAAAAAATGCTTTGAGGTGCACATCCCCTCCCCACACCCTCTAAAATTTATAAGCCCAAATTTGGTAGTTCTAGATCAAAAGGTTTAATATGTAAGGATACATACATTCATATTTATTATAAGGAGAGATTTATCTTCTTCAAGGAGCAATAGTTTATCGTCAACGTGAGAAAATAATTAAAAATTGTTGGGTACTTAAATTTGGCTTTAATAACCATTTAATAATAAGAGAAGTCATTAACAAAACATTTTTTGCTATTTAAACTATAATATAATCAGGACTTTATTTTTAAGAGATAAAAGTGCAATTTAATTTGAGAATCCTTTTAAAATTAATTTAAAACTCAAATTAATAAAAAAAAGCGAAATCATACAGAAAAAAGAAACGAGATACAATGTTTATTTTGTTTTAAATTAAAATGTTTGAAAAATAGGAATTTGTTGTGTGGTTTTAATTTTTTTTAAATACTTGCAAGACATCAGTGGTTTATAAAACCACTTTTCGCTTAATTCCGGATTCCAAACCCCTTACCTTGCAAACAGCAGCCTTTTTTTTTTTTTTTGCTTTAAAATTAAGAGGCAAACTTCTTTAATTAGACTTTCATCCATTTAAGAAATCTGGCGCTTTATTTTTTTCAATTAGCGCTGTCATTTGTTAGCCGACGAGTAATTAGATTACTCGGCATCGCTTTTAAATCTCGGCTCTCATTAGAAATGTGCAACAGATTCCTTTGGAAGATTTGTTCAGTGGCGAAAAGAAACCTCTGGGGAGAGCGTTAGGAAAGAAGAATTAAAATACATTTTTATGCATGAAAACATTTGGTTGCTATCAAAATTGCTTTTAAAATTATTTTTTTAGAATTGCATTCTTTGATAATAATTGTTTTCCATTTTGCGTTCATATTTCCTTTAGCATTTTAATGATTTAGAACATAAAATTAAGATATTAGTAAATGGTAAACTAAAAAGAAATTACATAAAAAAATTATTAAAAAAAACAGAAAGAAATTACTTATCAGATAAAAAAAATGAATCAATCTAATCGCTTTTGAACATTTGTTTGATATTTTTCAATCTCGAAATTCTTCTATCGTTCTGGCTTCCACCACTTCAAATTAGAAACAAAAACACATTCTCAGACATCATTTTAAATTTATCCATTGAATTTCATAACATGATTTGCATTGATGGGATGGGTCGTTTGAAAAATGCTCAAAATAAGCAAGAGCAATGGTATTTTTTTTCTGCATATTCAACATCGTGTATATTGATACTCATGGGGTTAGCAATCCAAACACCACTTTCTGTAAATGTCAGAAAATTTTGAAATAAATTTTCAGCATATATGTCTGATGATTTTCAATACTGCCACGTTATTTTATGTGGCAGAATTTTTCTGGTAGAGAACTATTTTTCTGAATTTTTAGAGAAGTATATTATTGTGTGATGAATGTCAATGAATGAAATGGAAACAACGATCCAAATAGTTTCTTGCCAAGGATTTCTCCAGACTCATCGTGGTATCATCAGTTTTCTTTTTCGTCAGAAAGTGTCAGTAGGATGGGCCAGTTATTTTATCTGGATATGTGAGCGTATCCAGATAGCCACAAGTAGATAAATCATTTTAGTAATACACCACGCAATACATTCATTAAACACACATTTTTTTTTTATTTCATTGAAAACATCATTTTCGCTGACACTTTTTGATATCAATCAGGGGAAGCGTTGTCCGCAAAACTTTCACGCGTGCTCCCTAATAAAGGTGAATTTGTGTTTTATACGTGTTTTTTTCCCATCGATTGAAGTCAAAATTTGGCATAGAACTATAATTGCGGTCACAAAGACACATACCAAATTTGATATATTTAAATCATTGCGTTTTTGAGTACCGCGCTTACATGTTTTCAAAAATACACGCTGACAGACGTTCAACCCCTCGTCGTATTTGGATTAAAATTTAATATATGTTTACACTATAGATGTGAAATCTGTGTACCGAATTTTACCTATCTAACTTACTTTGTTTGGAAGTTATAGTATTAACTTATATTCGAACACCAGGCCAGACAAACTTTATCTGAATAGATTTTTCTCAAAATCTAATAAAACTTTACAAATTTGGTGTCAAAATATATATCAAATTTCCTCCGTCAAACTCAAAGTGTTTTTGAGTTATCTTTATCACAAACAGACAAACAGATGGACATAATACCAAAAATGTGTTTTTTCGAATTCTAGGAAATCTGAAACGTAGAGATGAGTCAAAACCTCGAGTTCGAATTTCTTCGCGATTACAAAATTTTATTTATACTTCGTATACGAAGAAGTACAATGGAGAAATTCTTGGCATTCACTTACTTTTTTCGTTGGTTCTGCTTCAAGCAACAATGGCCCGACAGCATCAACCCCTGCATAACATATTTTCCCGAAAATAAAGAATTCTCTGCGAGTGAAATTTCAAGTTTCTGTTACATAGAGTATTGCCTTGGGAATGACAGACCCACTTTCATTTCGATGCTCCATACATGACGTGTTAAATATCTCTTGAGTACCTGACTAACATTTATTACTCTCGACTCACTTAACACTCTTTGCACAGTTAATCCACCAGAATGGCAACATTTGCTCATTCCAATGAAACTGCTCAGCAAAGGTGGCGGCTTATCGATATGGCATTTTCGATTTAAGGAATGGACCATGGAGTTCTTGAAATCGATGTTCTTAACCTCCGGACATGACAGATGATAAGAGCATTGGCACAGCATTGAAATTGCTTAGCAAGAGTTTGGACATTAAAAAAGTGATTAACAATTGCATTGAGTTATAGGTATGGCAGTTAATGAAAGATTGTGATTCTTATTTAATCTGATGAATAAACCTTTTCATGAACCATTTTTAGATGAATGGCTTTTTTTAGAAAACTAATCTGAGATGTGCTCTTATTACTGGGTTAGAGCATTGTAGATTTTCATAAACATAAGGAAAATAAATATTTTATTTTACAAAAAAAATGTTTAAGTACTTTAAGATATGAAAATTAATGTGTGTACATGCAAAGAATTATACAAAAAGAAATGTGTATACAAAAACAATGAAAAAAATAGTTAATTTTAAATTGCCTTGCAGCTGAATCTTAATAAGACTTTTATTTGAGTTTTTCAAAAGGAATAAAAGAATTAGAAATGAGAAAAAGTGAAACAAAAAGTTTAATTTCTTGAAATAAGTCAATGAAATGAATCAATGGTTCTGAAGATTTTGGCGGACACTAAGGAAATCATGTTCAAGCCGAATGATTTTGATATATTCGGTGGTCAACTCCATCCCAGTTTTTGAGAGAAATTTCAAAAACATCGCTTCACTGGAGATTCTCTACAGTGAAAAAATACCAGGTGAAATACATGGTGAATTAATCAGCGCTAAGCACAGTTATTATTTCTCCAGTTTTTATTTCACATAATGGTTCGCAACCCCTATATGCTTCATAAATGGTCGCTTAACCTTTGCCTACAAACCCTAAATGTCAAGAGAATTCGAAAATAAAACTTTGCAGAGCCATCAACCTTAATAACTTGAAGGATTTTACTATTATTTTATTAAAATTAAAGGCAATATTTGCTTTAAATAAAACTGGTATCACTGCAATGTCTGTTTGGATATTTAAGTGGTGTAAGAATGATTTTCCAAAAGTTATTGTAAAGAGTAATTGAAATGAAATATTTAGATTAATTTTTGTTAAATTAAAAATAACTACCCATTAACCAGGAAGTGACCTTCTAAATTGGATGCAATAGTTTGTCCTGTAGCAAATTTTGATAGAGTTTTTTTTTTTCAAGCCGTTTACTCGTACTACGCAATCTATAAACTCGTTAAAGGTAAATTTGTATTAATTCTCTTGTTTTGCAGGCCTTCTTCTGGAAGCGGAGCAACGGAACAACCAGACTAACACATCGACGAAAGACGGTCCAATGAGGGTCAAGTTGAACGAAGACAGCGCGGACAGACGGACATCAGGTGAGGACGATGACATGCTCATGCAGAGAATCCAAAAATACCTAGTGAGCACCACTTCCTTCTTAGTTTGTGCAATAGTTTAGTTTATAGATCCCACCAAAAGAAATAAACGGAATGATAGTTTATAAAAAAGGGTTTATTAATGTCATTCTAAATTGATGGAATATTACTCATTCTAACAAAATAATTGAGAAATTTCCTCTCATTTTTGAAGGAAACGTTTGTGTGTTCAGACAAGCCAATCTAATTTGCGATCATGAAATTTGAGACACAGATAGTCTAAACAGTGGTTCTCTATTTCCTGAATTTTAAATTGCAGTTTAGCAGAATTTTAATTTTATATTTTGAACTGTTTTCTGTCATTTTTTGCTCGTATTTGTCCATAATATAATTTCTGACCATTGCTGAAAAAAAAAATAGATACACAATCAAATGGAAAAAAAATAAGTGATTTTTAATGAAATGTGTTTCGGAAGTTTAAAATAATTTAAAATTTTCTTATCTGTTTAAAATGCAAGTTTTTATAAGGACTTTAAGGTATAAAACTGAAACAAATTGATTTGTCCTCCTTTAACTTGCTTTTTCCAATATTACAAACGTATTTAAAGAAATATATGGTTCGCATAGTAAAAAAAATCATGAAGTGTATGAATTTAAACACTCGATTATGAAATTTTGGGTGTAATATTTAAAACATCAATGGTATGGCCCTACTTATATTTATGGCGCTTTCAATATTTAGGGAAAATTAAGCCTAAAATGGTACACCAAGCCATTCACAACCGTTTTTAACCTAAACATACATTGCAATTAGTACATATTTACCAACAGCCATTCCTACAACCAGCAGTACATATTTTGGTCATATAGGAATTGCGTTTCATTTACTTTGCTTACTGCAGACAATCAGTTTTTTTTTTCTTTTTTCTTTCTTTTTTTTTTCTTTTTTTTTTTTTTAATATTGCGATTACTTTATGATATGAATTTATCCTCCAACTAATTTTCCTATAAAATAAAATTCTTCAAACGAAAATATTTATTGTAATATTAATGAATTTGAAACCTTGCTAAATTCTATTGAATTGTTGCTAAATTCTATTGAATTGTTGCTAAAATTCTATTGATATTTTTGACATAGCAATATACGCATACATCTACGCATGTGCAAACCTGTGATAGAAATAATTTGTACAGATACTGATGAAACAGAAGACCTGAGACAATATTTTATTGGACTCTAATTACACCATATCCCAGTGGAATGGATTTTATAAAAATGCTGCATTGCTTTTAAATCCAGCACAAAATTTACTGGCGCATAATACTGCTGTCGTATGAATTTGTCTATTAATTCCAAATAGTTTCTGTTACGAACATATATGTTCTTTGAAGTAGTCAGAATACATGTTGGAATTCGTCGTGGTTGAAATCCTGTGTATTCGTGACGACATAACCGTCTACGAATATTGCGGAGTAAAAATTCTTGCGCATCATCACATTTTTCAAAAGCAGCAAAATTCTCCTTTCTGCGTTAAGACAAATGAAACTAACTCACGTGATCCTAGTGATTTTGCACAGTCTTACTTTTTAATGGAATTTTATGAATGTTAATGAATTTTTTACTCATTGGGTGGTATTTGACAATGCACTTGAAAGATTAACAAGATATATATATAGATAGTTTACCTCAAACTTTCCCTCCGAATGTAAAATACCAGCATGATATGTTGATGAGATTAGTATAAAATGCTTTTGTCAACCTTGCAGGGTTGTTGTTTTTTTTAAACCGTAGAATAGAATGCAAAGTATTTTCATAAACATAAGCAAAGTTCTTTATTCGCCTCGTGAACTACACAGATGGTTTGAATTTCAGCAGAAACAATGTAATCGATTTTTGGAAATAAAACTAAAGAAAGTTTTAAAAAATCTGCAAATTTTATGAAAAATTTGCTCGTCTTTTAAAATTAACATCATTAAAAAGAATTTTTTTTTAAATTTTCAGAATGTGTAACACTTACTTTTGTGCAATAATATTTTTAGAAGTCATTTCAGAAAAATGCCAAAATTCAGTTTAATTTTTTATTAATTAAAATTTCTAAAAAATCTGTTCGATGTGCACATTTTCACTATTTTTATTATAAGTGTGCAAAATTTAGTCGCTGTAAGTCAAACAGTCTGGCCTATAGTGCGCAAACACAAATACACACACACTCAATTTTATTATTAGTAGAGATGAGAGAGCGATTGCGATCGTCTCGACTCCTTTCATACCATTATAAACTAAGTGATATAAGAATAAATGTGAATTTATAAATTTATTTTTGCATTGTTACATTTCAGATTTTAAAAAATCGCATTTCTTGTAGGATGCGGCAGAAAAGGCAGGGATTCCAAGCACCTAAGGAAGTCATAAAAAAAGAAGTGACGTGAAGATCATCTAGTCAAAAAGAAAAGAAAAAAAAAGAGTGTAAATTTGTGCGAAAGAAAAAGAACATTTGTTGCCATTCAGACCATGGCGTCGATGACGTCCATCGACGATATGGAAACTTCAACAGAAACTACAGACTGTTCCATATTTCGTGGACAAAAAGTGTGATCTGTATATTCTTTTCTTCTACTTGTTCCATTATTCATTCGTATCAAAGAACTGAAAGATCGTAGTAAAGTCATCGGCAAGTTTCACACAGAGGAATGAGGTATATTTCTGTACACCCGTCTTCCCGTTAGTTTATTTCGATTAGATTAGGATTTCACTCTTTTTACCAATACCCAAATGTATGTTTTGCTTCACATTTGTTAAAATAAGCATTACAACATTGATTCTATGGGGGGGGGGAGTCATCTTTTGAATCTTCCAATTCGAGATTTCAGCATTACAAGAGGATATAAAAGAGCCAAAATTATTTGATTTTGGAGTAGTTTTATGTAAATTTTATTGAATGTAAAATCCTTGCTTACATCAATAGCCGAATGAAATTGTATATAGCCTATATATTTTAAATGTTAAAGTGATTTTAGAGTAAGAATATTTAAAAGAAATAAATTGAATAATTCGATAAAGATTGAAACACTGGAAGCACAAATTGCGAGTTTAATTCTGATGTCATATATTCAGCCCCTTTCTTGCACCTGATTCCTCCCTAGAATTATAATTCAGTTGTTATTAATTTATAGGCTCCATTCATCATTTATGCTGATTTCATTAAAGAAATTTTCGGTATCAATCCTCTTATCATATTTTCATTTAATTCACGATAGCTGATCACTGATCGCCTTAGTGTAATTGGTATTAATCCATCAGCTCCGTTCGTCATTTGAGTTGGTTTCTTTTTCAATAAATGCTAAATTTAAATTATGCAAATCCTTCCAGATGTATAAAAATAACTGTTCCTTGGAGCATTTTGTCTTGTACTTCTAATTATAACTAGATTAATCATACTATTTACAAAAATCAAACTTATGTGATAAATACAATAGAGTTGCTCATTTATATTAAGGACGACAGTACTGCATAAAATCGGAGTTCACCCCAAAATAGTTTTCGGGAACTAAATAAAAACTAATGTATATATTTTCTAAAACTTTGTATAGTACTCCATTTCCTTTTGATATGAATGATAATTACAAAATCTTTCTGAAATAGAGCAGCAGCATAATGCGATAAGAAATTTTATTCTGACACCAATTCCAATATTCTCTCTTCTCAGAAAGCAATAGAAATCCAGAAAGAAAGATAAGGTACTCTTCTTATATCAATATCAGGAAGTAATTAAAAATCGTATTTTACAGAGTTTGTAAATATTTCATTAGTTTATTAATTATATTGATTAGTCTTGTTTTACTTTCCAGAGCTTCGCTTAAAATCTTGGAGCTTAATTGAAAATGCTAACGTTCAGTACTATGGAAGAACGACCATTAAATTAAGCTGATAAATAAGCATGAATATAATCAATTTCATATCATTTCTACATTAACTAAAATTGATCCTAACATAACGAATTATATTTTCATTGGGATTTCTAATAATGTTGCAAACTTTATGCGTGAGCGTGGATGATGATGTTCTTTATGATAAAAAAAAAATTCCTCATATTGAAAATTTTCCTATTTCTGTCTTAAATTTAATGATTTGATTAAAATGAAAATCAAGTTTCACGGATTTTTAAACGGTGGTCGAATAAATGCTATTACAATTCATCTTGATTTCTGTATCATTCATGTAAACGAAATGTTTGTTTTGAATTATGACTTCGTTATATATTATTATTTCCATATTTACTCTTCCATCTTTGAAACATCTATAAAGTACAGCTAAAAATGAAAACAAATGTTATTTTTCATTGCACAGTTTATTATCAACTATTGCTTAACTGAAAGAGAACAAATATCTCGAAAAATTCTGAAGAACAATGCTTTTATACAGAATTCTCTATCAGTTTAAATAAATAAAAATTATATATATATATGTATTACAATTTCATTTTTCATATCAAATATCATGAGTATGTCAGAGTTCCTACCAATGATATTCGCCAATGCTTTGGCTTTTGACTGCTGAATGGCTTTGGACTCGAACACAGCATCTCGAATTACAAGATGATTCCACTGAAGATCCACCGTAGGAGCTGGCCAGGTGCCCAATAAATCCATCATCGTTAAGCTCTTTTTCGTGCAGAAATCAAATAAGTTTCAAAAAGAATTTCAAATAGGAAACAGTCTTTGTGTAGCTTCAGGATAACATCCATTTACGTCGAATAAAATTAACGGATATGAGAATCTAACTTGCTTTATGTTAAAAAGCACATACAGATATTCCCCAATGACTTAGAAATAATGGTTCAATATTTTAAACTTTGTAGATCTAATCACAGCACGTATGTTATCATGCATCGATTTTAAAACGCTATGGTGCATTTAAATCTAGAAGTGCAGTACAAACAGATGTTAAGTGTTTTTGAAGATAGTAAAACAGACTGCTAACTTTCTAACATTTCCACCCAGAAATGTTCTCTTTGGGGATGACACTGTAATGACCAAACTATGTGTTAGAGCTTAGAATGATCTATCAAGAGATCATTAATGGAACGTTCCAATGTGTCGGCTGATGGCTATTAAGGAACACGAGAAGTGAAAACGCTGAACGTATTTGATCAACAAGAAATTTTGAGAAATCATTGAATAAGACTTCTAGAAATAGCAACGTGAAGTCAGCAGGGCATTTTTTACATTACGATCTGCTTATATCTGACTGGCGCTAATGTGCAAATGATGTTATGAAGTGATTTTGAAAAACTTTCATTCAGATTCAAGCATTTCGAAATCAAATTTATGACAAACATAGAAATATATTTTCCGTAATAGAAAGCATTTGATTAAGCATTTGATTTTCTTATGCTGTTCATAAGAATAAACATGAGACATCAAATTGGCGCTTATTAACCAGTACCATAACCATAAGCTACAATCCCCACATCCAGATCTCAATAATTACTTGGATACTTGGCTGTGCACCAACTCCCACCATAACGGGTGCGTCGTCAATTTGAGAAACAAGTTGCTTCAAAGTCTACAAACTTTGAGTAGACTATGACGGTTTGAGAGTTTCATTCTGACTTCTTTTTTTTTCACTCGTTTGTAAATCATACGCTGATAATGCTCCAAATTGTATGAATATTTTCTCAAATAACATTCCATTGAAGACGGAGATCTTCATGCGTAGATATCCTGAAGCATTGCGAGCAATTTCATGCATCGGTGTTTCATGCATGTGATGGAAGTTTTAAAAAATCTTTAAAAATAATGATGAAAAAAATTTTTATTCTAAAAATAAGCAGCAGTGGAGAATTAATTTAAGAGCTACAAAATATCTTAAAGTTTATCAATTGATAAAACGCAAATCCCTTTGAAATTCTGTCAGTTTTATGTTAGCATATCGTCATGATTTCTGAAGTCTGAAAAAAATAATTCTTACGCTTTTCGTACATAATAGAGGAAATGTTTTTGGTATATGTGATCTTAAAATACTAAAAACTTTTAAATTCATTATAAAAAAATGTTTCTAAAAATTTTTGGATTCATTATTAATAAAGTAATTTAATTTCAATGTAATTAAATTAATATTATATAGTGCTGAAAATTCTGACTCTTTTACAGATTTTATGACAATATTTTGTCTAATAGTGTACACTAAGTTATAATTTTTTGATTTTCATATTCCAATTGGTTATGCAGTGAAAATTAGTTTGGAAAAATTAACCATTATATTGCTCTCGGCTGTACTATGTTTGTCCTTGCAAAGATCACGAGATGTTTCATTGATAACTCTAATTATGGAAATAACCCGTTTCATTTCTGTTGAACATATATTCATTTCTGTGATGCTGCGTGTGTTTTATTTAAAATCCTTACTTAATTGTTTTCTTGCTAATTATTTTTATCATATTACGCTAATTTTCTGTAATCACTATGTTGTTGGTACTATTTTAATTTTAGCTTTCTGAGTAAACTTATCATACTTATCCATCATAAATCTATGGATTCGTAAATGCGTAGATATATTCACTCATATCTAAGCATTTATAAATCAGTGAACACTTTGAGAATCGCTTATTTAAGTTTATATGTAATAAGTTTTCATTTTTATTATGTCTAACAGTTTTTTTTTTGTTAGCAAGTTTGGTATAGAATAAAAAATCACAATGCCCCATTCTTCAAATTAGGAAGCATCTTTCCAGTGTACTGAATGCGGAGTGTATACAAAATTGTTGTATAATCATTATCCTTCCTATGGTATGCCAAAGTTGATCGTTTCACATTTTAATGTATCATATCTGTTTCAATATGAAAATAAACATCTTCGTCATTAAAAAGTACCTGTTGACTTTTTTCATCCAACCCTTACAAAATACAGATTCTTCTTTTATTAAGAATTTTAGATCATGATGGAATGCGAAAAATCCATAAATTGAAAAATAATTGAAATAGAATTTTTTTTACAAACATTTACATCATTATTTACTTAGAGATAAACGAAAATAGAAATTAAAACCTTAATTATCTTTACTAAATCTAAAATAAAAAGTAAAAATTTTTGAAAACAAGTTTTAATTTATGAAATAAATAGAAGAAATCCTTTAAGGAAAATTTTAAATTTAAAACAGCAACGCAAAAGTTAGAGCATTTAAAGAAAATTTTTTAAATGTTAACATGTCACTGCATTTGAGTGCGGAATGTATATAAAGTTATCTACTGTAAGATAATTTTCTTTCTTGATAAGTAAGTAATATATGAAATAAGCACATGTACAATATACTTATACAGGGTGTACCAAAAATGGAATATGTTTTGTTTTCCTAAATATTCCATCATGGAGTATACTTTCGTGTATAAAGTTAACATATAAAATGTAGGAAATGGAATGAAAATGCTTTGGGTTTCTGTTCAAATTAATAATAAAACAATTTCTTAAATTATTTTTTTAATTTTTTCGTTTCTGAAGTTGCAAAAGTGTCAATTAGTAAAATGTTTCTCTTACAAGCACTCAAGTTTCACATTTACAGTTATAAAATTTGCATATATATATATATATATATATATATATATATATATATATATATATATATATATATATATATATATATATATATGCTTATTTTTAAGTTTAGAACAAGAACTTACCACAAATTAATATGAGAACATTTATTTAAGAAATGCAAATTTATTCAATGCAATAAAACTGTAAATATTTGTCTTGTTATACGTCATCCAATCACCATGAATTCACGAATTATGTTTTACTTTAATTGCTTGACATTTAAAAATTCGACTATCTAAAGAAGAAAAGAGAAACTTGTGAAAAGGAACATTTTGGTTTTTTAAAGAATTACTGGCATATTGAGCAAGAAAATAAAATTCTTTACTCGCAATTGCGTGCTTTCTAAAATAACGGCATATTTCAGTTCCAAAGAATGTTTGGAAACAGTTACGATTTATGCTGTATGTAATCGTAATGCTGTCCCAGATGTCAAAGAATACAAACGATATTTCCAGAATTTCCAACAGCCTTCTAGGAAGTATATTTACAGATTACTTCAGTAGGAAGAAAAAACAAAGAACTTAGAAACAAAAATATCCTTACTTCCCCGGAAAGAAAAGGGGAGGATGAATCATTACACAAGTGAGACAGAAATTGATATTTTGTCTATTAATTTTTCAAGTTATTCTTATATTAATGTACGAACAGGGTTCAGAACTCGATATTTCAAAATCGAAGTGTTGAGAACATTTCAAAGCATTAACTGGCATCCATATAGAATTCGTGGAGTCCATGAACTGCTAAAACAATTATATGGATAGTTACACTATCGACGTCTAGAATTTTAAAGCTGGACCCAATTTTAGACAAAATCGAATCCTTTTTTTCTGAGAGATATAATTTAGACAAACCAATGTTTTCCTGCTCGAGATAAAAACCTTAGTCCTCAAAATATCACTTTTTGAAAAGGTAAAAATGCATTCATTCTTCGTATTAAAGTTTCGTCGTTAGTAGCAATTTTCTGTAAATGTGATAGGTGGCATTTCTAGAAACTCTTCAGTTGTTCCATTTTGTACAACAGTATGCATAATGGTGACTGATAAATTCAGTTAATTTTCATTTTCGACACGTCTAAACAAATAGATGAATTTGCTTTGACCGAACATATTCTGTAGAACTTAGTAGAAAAATTCAAAAAGTCTGTCGTAAAGTCACAACGCATGTATAGAAATACTGACAAAGAAAATATTCATATTGAACTATTTTAAGCTCTCAGTTATTGAATTATCAGACCAGTTTTTAAAAATTTACTAAAAGCTACTAAATGTATTATTACATTCTGAATCTGCTCTTTTAATAAAATTTTGTATTATGTATATAATCAATGGAAATTACTATACATATCTCGCTCAAATACCAGTAAGAAACACGGAAAAAATGTCTTAATTAGTTAACTTTATTAATTCTGGTATTTTAAGACATTAAAAGACAATGATCTATTTTACCTTTTAATATCTGAGTAAATTTCGCCTATAAGAGCATGGAAATTTGTGTTTACTCAATTTTACACATTGACACTTGTTGGTTATGAGGGAAGCGGGAAATTAATTTTTATAAATTTTATAATTTTATTATCTTTTATATATTTATATAATTTATTTGGTGGAACTTTACAATTGAAAGTATGTCTAATTGTAGTAGTTTAAGGATATAAATGCATGTTCTGCCTTTTGGGACACTCTGTATATACAATATGTAATACATAAATGTATATACAATATGCATTTTCTGCTAAATAAATAATGTTATGCTCCTGACGTAACAGAAATAACAAAAGACATGGTAAACGTTGGAAAATGTTCAAAGCCACTAAAAAATTACTTCCTCTTTCTTTTGATGAAACTAGTGGCAAGAAAATTCTTTATATGCAAAATATTTTAAATTAATCTGATAGAGCTTGAAACATATATTTTAACGTAAAAGATAATACAACAGTTCTCTAACACAGCGATTCTCAAACTGTGGGGCGCGCCCCTAGGGGGGCGTGAGCGCACTAGAGGGGGGGGGCGAGAATATACAAAAGAAAATATTATTTTTAAAAAATGATTAACTGACTGAAAGGAAAATACACATACACATAGAAAACAAAATACATTTCGACATATTTAATAACTTATTAAAATAAAATAACTTATTTAATCAAAACATACTAAATTAAAAACAAATTTAATAATTATTAGTGACTTCCTTGGGCCTGTCTTGCAAAGCAAAGTTTTTCGAAGGATGGCTTAATATTAGAAATTGCCACTCTCAGTTCTGTTTCTATATTTTGTCTCCAAAAAAGCTACAGCAGAAAATCCAATTTCATAAAGGTAGGATTTTGAAAATGGTAATAGAATGAGAAATGCCCTTGGTTTTAGTGCAGAAATATCATCCTCTACTTCTGCCCAAAATTCAAATTATGATGATTTATTACTAAATTTTCTTTTAGTTTCGCCACTTGTCGTGAAGTCTATGAATTTTTCTTCCTCATCAATTAAGAGTCCTTCGGGAGTCTTATGAAATGGCTTCCTAATCCACTCGTAACTTGCTTATCAGTTTGTCGTCAGCAAGAAAATACTTTTTAAGATTCTTTGCCAGCATGGCTAAATGATTTTCAATGGTTACAAAAACAACATTATCATGTTCTTCTTCAGCCTTGTAAGTTTTAATACAATGACCCACATTTGCAAACATTGTTAAGTTTTTCTTTGCTTTAAATTTCTGCTTCACAATTCCAATTTTCTACAAAAAGCATTAATTTTATCATTCGTATCCGACATAAGCAACATAAGTGTATTTTCTCCTTGGAGTTGAAGATTCATTTAATTTCCCGAATATGTCGACCAAGTTGCCGAATTTCATCACAAATAAACCATTGGGAAAATTCTCGGCCTCTGTTCTGTTTTCTTCTAGGAAAATGGCGATTTCTTCTCGTAATTCATAAACACGTCGCAAAAATTTCCCACATGATTTCTTGCCTCGCAATAAAATAGTAATGCTGAATGTACTGAACTCATGTCTTTACAAAGAGCGGAAACGATTCTCGATTTCAGGGGTCTCATTTTTATATAATTTACAATGGTTGCAACCGTAGTTAACACAGTATTGAGACCAGGACTCATTTCTTTCGAAGCCAAAACTTCTCTGTGGATCATGCAATATGTCCAGATGCAAGCAAGCGGTTTTTGTTTTGCAAGTGCTTGTATATCTTGTAATCTTCCGGACATTGAACGAGCACAAGCGGTGCCTATTCCGACGCAATTTGTCCATTCTATGTTTGCCTGGTTCATAAAATCATTTAAAATAGTAAATAATGCGAGGGCTGTTAGTTTGAGTTCTATTGGTTTGCAGAAAAGTAGTTCTACTACTAATATATTATCACAAAATCCAACATAGGTAATTAGATGAACATCTTTATTACTATGTGTTGCTTCATCAAGCTGTATTGAAAGCAATTTGCCACGTAACTTCAAGAAAAGCTGACATATATCACCAATTCGACGAGCAACAGTATTATTTGTATGGACTGCAATTGTTGTGAAAAATTATCTCCAAACATAATTTCTACAATATCAATTGCTGCTGGCAAAATAAACTCTTCACCAATGGTATGAGGATTTTACATCTGGCTATTTTATATGAAACTTTGTAAGATGTAATTAAAGCTTTTTTTATTTACAGACAAAGTTTCTTTAAAAAATGATTTTTGCTTTTTATATGATTTTAATTTTAATTTGAAGAATTCTCTGGGTTTGTTGACGCACTCACTACGAAGCATTTCCAAATCTCGTTTAAGTTTATTAGATTTCATGCTGTCTGTGGCCAACATTTTTGAGCAAATGATACACGGAGGCCTTTCTTCTTCATTTACTTCAGTACTGGTAAACCCAAAATTTAAGTATTCTTAAGAATATTTTCTTGATTTTATTTTCGGAACCACGTTCGTCTGTGTACTTGTTGAGGCTTGACTATCGTCTAATGCGTGCTTACTTCCGCTTAAAAATTAATCCATGAGTCTGCATAAATCTGCTGCCATGAATATTTAATATGGCGAATTTCAATTAACACGAAAACATATATAACATACACATTCAAGATAAATTCGATAGCGATATAAGGATCGACTCGAATGAAACTGACTGGAATTAAAACTTGCGTTATCGAACATTTTCCTTCTTCTTATGAGAAAAAAATTTGCTCTTCGCATGCTCGAGACGGCATCGGTCGTGTGGATTCCCTTTCACAAATATTACTTATTTTTTTTCTCTTTTGTTTAGTCATGCTTTTGTTTTATTTCTTTTATTATTCGAAAAAATGTATTCCCAATTTCTAAATTTAGCTCACCCCGTCTAAGTTAATTTTTATTAACGAATTTTTCTACTTTCATATTCTTTTAACGTTATCTTCCTGTTTGGCTTTCATTTCAAATATAATATTTAAATTTTCCCCTCTTCCATTCGCTTCATCTATTCACCGCCCGCTTCGCAAAATGCCAGATGTGGTATCTCGCCAACGTTGGCTTGCTTTTTCTCTTGTTTTGGCAGTTAATTAAAAATAATTAAAAAACAGAATCCAGAATACTCAATATACATTATTGATGTATAAACTTTATTGTAATCGGGGGGCGCGATGAAAATTATGATTGAAAACTGGGTCGCGAATACTGAAAGGGTGAGAAACGCTGCTCTAACAGAATGCATAAAACTAAATTCGCTATACCATAAAAAGACAAATGGTGGAGTATAATTTTCCAAGTCCATTTTAGCAGCAAGAAAAACTTTTCATGCCGCCAAATTTTGTATAAAACAGCATTTTTCTGCTTAAAACAACAATAAAAAATTCTGAGAGTTTACAAAATAAAACTAGCCTGCAAATTTTAGTGGGGTAAGGAAGTCTGAGCCAGATAAAGTTATAAATTTTCCCACACATTACTTAATCTGTATTTATATCCAATAATAAACTTATGGACATTCTAGAGGAAGACAATTGAACTTTTTATTAAATTTTGTTTTTATCAGAGCAACTTTTTAAAATTCAGTTTTCTTTTTTCTTTTTTTTTTTTTTTTTGGTAGGTATCCGGTGTTCAATTAAATTGAAGGAGCTTTTTTGTACTACCCGTCTTAAATAGACTGAAATCAGGGAAATTTTCAGAATGGAAGAAATCGAAATTTAATAAGACAAAAAAAAAGCGATGTTATTTGCATGGAACGGATGGATATAAAGGCTCGTTGTGTGTTAATCAAATTTTATTGCTATAAAAATTTTGCCTTTTCAACCAATGGTGAATAGAACATTTTTTCTCGTCATGCACAATATAGGGCAAAATGTATGAACATCTGAAAAATACAACTGATAAAAAATGTAAATTCTAAAAAAATATTCAATCACGTTACGAAGTCAAATGACAAATGTTTTGTGTTGCCGGCCGGCCAGTATCTTTCTATACTATTAATTCCTCTAGTTTGAATACATTTCTGATTTCAAAAATATTTAGATGCAAATACTGTAAGGGGTAGGCCTGAAGACTTTAGAGGTAATTCATATAAGAAATGCAATAGATTTTCGAAATGCCTGGGAGTCCTTTAAATAGTTCAAAAGAACATATAGGGGGGGAGGGGAAGTAGTAGAACATTCATACAATTAGCGTTGAAAGATTTTTTTTTTATTTTATCAATTTCCAAAAAATTATTAAAATTATTTTCATTTTTGAAATTTATAATGTTTATCCTTTTTAGTTCACAGTTACTGCTTATCAAGCATTTCGTTTATTAAAAGAGCGATCGTTCTACTTTGCAATGGATTCAGTTTATTTACACATCTGGTTTCAAAAAAAGAAATACGTAGATACGAAAATTGTGAGAGGCAGATCAGGAAATTTTAGAGGAATTCATATAGAAAATGCAATAGTTATCGGAATTTTCCGGTATTCTTTTAAGTAATTAAAAAGAGCATATGAAAAGTTCGTTAGTAGAACATCCGTACGATTAGTATAAAAAGTTGTTCTTCCTTTTTTTTCGATTTGCTGACATTTTCATTTTTGAAATTAATAACGTTTCTCAGTTTCAGTTCATAATTACCGAGTATTAAGTATTTCGTTATTTAATAGAGCAGCTATCAAACAAGGTATGCGTTGTCTTCAACAACTATCAATGTTTATTTCGCCATAGCAGACACATGTTGCCAAATGGTATCTTTCTAACCATTTGGCAACATGTGTAGAAATGGGTCCAATTTTTTTCTTACACATTTGATTTTAAGAATCTGTAAATGCAAAAGCTGCAAGAAGCAGTTCAGGTCATCTTAGAGGTCATTTGTACGAAAACATTTGACAGAAGCCGTGAGACTTCTCAAAGGGTGTTAGATGTTTTACAGGCTCTGCAATTTGTCGCTGTTACAGTCAGGATTACTCTTTCTCTTACTCTTTCGTTACAGATACGTGCAACAAGTAGTTTTTTTACAAAGTTTCTGTGTGACTTGTTTAAGATATCAGTTGTGGAAATCAATAATTTCCTCTTAACTTTGATTCCACTTTGCGGAATGCAAAGAACAAGAATGAGAGAATGAGAATGCATCCTCAAGATTAGATATGTATAAGTGCGTAAGAGCAAGAACTTCTGCGATGATAAACGACTCACATTTCTCAACAGCAGCAAGGGAAAGTTGCGGAATGGGTGTTCTGCAATGTTATAGAACGCTACCAAATGAAACTGAGACTGCGATTCCATGCTGTTCCATGTGGTAGGACATCGAAATTGTCTTATAAATAGGCGATTGCACGTGTCAAGAAAAAATGCAATTCAATGGTTTGTGGCATTTTGTCACTGAAGGGTTTACGATTGCGATTAGCGATTACATTAGAAAGGCGTGCTATAGTTATGGAAACAGAGATACAGGCTGAACTCGCAATAATTTGTCCCCGCATAACCAAATCATTTGCTCTAAGCCAATAGTACGAATTTTACATCTGATTAAAGTAACGAGGCTGATAAATAAATATATACATATAATGAGTCTGTATAGCAAGGTTTGTTAATCGAAATTTATTAGGAATTTAATTTTTATCAATATGCATTCTAATCCGTTGAATTAAATTCTTGACAATCCTATGGATAGAATCAGTTTTTCATTTCAAAATGAGTAGGCATCCGAAACGAATTTTTAATGATCTAGTTTCTTACTTGAAACAATGGATGTTGTCGAAGAGAAAGGCTCGCACGTAAAGCGTATGCAAGTTGCGCCACAATTTTTACAAGCTTACATTCCATTTATTTTTTGCATTATCAAAATTCCTCGCATTTTAAACTGACTTCACATAACAGTCATACTAGGAGTGTAAATGCTTTTATCCCAAAGAAACTAGCCGAAAAATACATAAGATTACAGTTCAGTTTCGAAGTAGAGAAAATTTCCACATTTCGAAATGCATTCTCATTCTATGCATTCCATTCTCATTCATTCACCCTTCCTGCGGTCTCTTACATGCGGATATTTATTTTATGGTCATTCGGAACCCTCGCGTAAACATCTGCTGAAATTCATTTCATCACTTAAAGTATATTCAGCACTTATCTGTCAAGAGCTGCCTTATAGTCATTATTTCCAATTGATTTCCGGAGAGTCGCTGCAACTCTAAACCAATATTCTAGCTCATTACCATAGATTGTAGCGGCATCCAGAAATTCCTAAACCATAATTAATGGTTATCGGGGATCTTCCCGGTGCGAAAATGAAATTTTTCACCGAATTGCGCCCAAGTTCGTATTATTACTGGCTTGCGAATCCCATCTTCCTTGTTGTTTGGCGCCTTATCAGAATTCGATAGATTCCGTTTCCCGACGATATCCGGTTACGACCGGTTCATTAACGGTTTTCGCATCCCCTTTCCCAAGAACGTGCAAAATAGTCATTAGGGTTTATCATCCGTTTAGGAAAAGGCTTTCAAAGGAAGGTTTTCACTACGCAAAAAGTAAGTGGAAATTTCTTTCTCTTTTCTTTATTCATTGGTAACATGGCATTCGCATTTTTTTTTTCTGCTACTAGTTATTTACTTTATAAGCAAACGTCATGAAGAGTCGTAAAAGAATTATCAAAGCTTAAGAAAAGGTAGTTTAATATTACATGATATACTGTTGCTGTATTTTCTAAAGAACTGTAAGGCATAGAAATACTAATAGAATTTAAGTTCTGCTGATAATGAAACTTCTCTTTTAAAAATCTGAAAAAGGAAAACTAGTAGCTTATTTTCCTTCAAAGTCTGTTTTTATAATACAGTTCTGCACCGAACTTTTGCATTGTGATGCCACAGACGGCCCTTTCTCTCACTTGTGTCGAGCTTTCAAATTTCCGTGCCATGCGCATCAAACCATTCACCATTCCCCCCCCCCCTTATCCGTAACCGACAAACGGTTACGAATAAAGGGGTATGGGAATATTTCGTTTTTCTATATTTTATATATATATATATATTTTATATATATATTATATATATATATATATATATATATATATATATATATATATATATATATATATATATATATATATATATATATATATATATATATATATATATATATATATATATATATATATATATATATATATATATATATAGTTGAGCATACTATTCAAGACTTGGGGAAACGGATTAAGCGGGGAAAAAATTAGTTCCAAAAACACCGGTAGATTGCTCTGCACAACAGAAAATATACTGAAAAAACACAAAGTACAAATTTTTAGCACATTTTATTCGAACGCATCAAACATTTAATAACAAAGACCTTATCGATGCAGCAGAGACTAAATATGATTCCCTTCTTCAAGATGTAAAATCTGCATTCTGTAGTCGGATTGCTCAACTGCGGATCAAAATAGGTCAATTGTGATACTTCTCACATGCAGAGTGATACTGTCTTTCAAATCTGGCAAGGTTACCAGGCATCCTCTGTAGACAAGATTTTTTAAATATCTCCACAGCCAAAAATCACAGGGATCTGGTGAACGAGATGGCCAGGCTGTTGGGAACGCACTACTAATTGCTCTATCATTAGTAAAATGTTGCTGATGAAACTGCTGTGCACCGAGTCCAATGTGTGGAAGTGCTCCATCTTGCATAAAAGTAATCGAGACACTGGAGCTGCTGCAATTGAGGTACGACAAAATTTTCGAGCATGTTTTGGTACCTCCTGGCAGTCACGATGCATGTCACAAGCCCAGTGCGTAGCCTCTTCGAAAAAGAAAGATCCAGGAATAAATGTGGCTGTGAATCCACATCAGATTGTAACTTTCGGTGAGTGAAGTGGAAGCTCTTGGAAGGTACGAGAGATTTTCCATGTCCCACGGTTATGGTCGTTGACTTTTCCACTTAAATGAAAATGTGCTTTATTGCTCCATAGAATCTGCAATGGACGCGATGCATCCATTTCAGCTCTAGCCAAAAATGTCAATGCAAAGGTCAGTCACTTCTCCCTGTCGATGAGCAGCAACTGCTGATTGTAAAGAATTTTGTACATGTAAAAATGCACTATATTCCTCGATACTTTCCTCACTATAGTTCAGGGAATACCCTAGTGACACTGCACGTGCACTATTACAACCTAAAATGTTATTCTTTGATTGTTCAACGATGGTGGTTCATTGTTCAATAGCGGTGGCAACGTCTTCAACAGCATTTGAACAAGTCGATTTGCATCCTCGACCCGATTGAGCTCTAATATCCCCAGTTTCTCAAATCGAGCGATCATCCTCCTGAGAGCTTGTGGAAGTAATTTCTTAAGTTGACGAAACTCTCAAAGTGCAGCTGCAGAATTCCCTTTGTTTTCATAAAACAACTTCACAATCAAAACACGTTCTGGCAGCGTGACAGCCATCGTTGATAAGAATTATATTTTCCCAGTTTTATCCCCTTTTGTGTTTAAAGTAATATCTGCAAACAAAAGATTTATGCAAATTTTTTTCTTACAGTGTGAAATTGAAGTTACAATAACAGTTTAAGTTTCTTCACTTTTCCATCTTCTTTTTTTATTTCATAACAGCAGTACAAATTAAAAAATTTCATACCGCATGTGTTTACTTTTCTGTGGTTATTTGTGTCTTTTCAGCATATTTTCAGCTGTGCAGCGCCATCTATCGGCTATTTTTAACTTTTTTGCTAAATACGTTTCCCTATCTCTTGAATAGTATGCTCAACAATTTTAGAGCATTTACACTGAGTAGTTCACTGTATAGAGAAAGCAGAGTAGAGCTGTTTTAATTTTGATGAACTTGTATGTATGTATATATAGGTGGTTATCAAAATACTAGAAACATCTTAGATTTATAAAGAATCCTTTATGAGTATGGTGTAGGACCGCCTTTGGCATGTAATACAGCCTGGATTCGCCTAGGAATCAATTCATATAAGTGTTGAATAGTGTTTCAAGGAATATTGTACCATTCTTCCTGGAGATAACTGTGAAAGTTCTGGGAGTGATGCCGGTGGATTATATCGATTCCGTATTGAACGCTCTAAAATAGACCTTAACGGTTCAATTATATTGATGTCGGATGACTGTGCGGGCCAAGGCAAAGGTATAACTTCATTTTTGTGTTCATCAAACTATGTTTATGGATACTATGCTGTATGGATAGGTGCATTATCATCCTCGAAAATTCCATCTCTTGCAGCAAACAAAGTTTGCTTCATAGGATGGACCTGTTCAGCAAAAATTTCTCTATACTTCTCCCCAGTTATTCTTCATTTCAGGGTTATGATTGGTCCAGCAGAAAACCCTGACATGGTTGCCCATATCCTGACAGAACCACCTCCATGCTTGACAGCTGGAAGAAGATAATCACGATCGTACGCTTGTGCAGGTGTCCTCCAAACTTGCACCCGTCCTGTTGTAGGGAAAAGAGTGAAATACGATTCATCTGACCGTATTACTTTCTTCCACTTATCAATCGACCAGGTTTTGAGAGCGTGACACCACTGTAGACGACGTTTACCCTTAACATCTGAGACAAGTGGCTTGGGAACTGCTGCTCTGCCATAAATGATCTGTTTATGAAGGTTCCCTCTGACTATAATTTTTGATACTGGAGAATCAAGATGGATATTGAGCTCTGCTGCACTTTTGGAGCAGTTATTCGCTTTTTAAACATTACAATCCGCTTCAATACCCGTCGGTCTCTTTCACTGAACTTCTCTTTCCGCTCACTATTTTGTTTTGCCCTAGATTGTCTTGCTGCACTGTGTGTATACTGTCATGGCTTTAGACACCGTACCACTAAAAACGCCTAAAACTTGGGATGTTCTCCAGCTCAACCTGCTCCTATAATTTGGCCCTCTTTGAAAATCCGAGAAGTCCGACATTTTAAGCTCTTGAAAAAAAATCCAAGAATTACAGGACTTCAAAAAGGCTAACACATACTACCAGAATATATATATTGCTATTTGTAAAATAAAACTGGTGGCTATTCCTATATTTTAATGATCTCCTTCGAGTTGTATACATTGGCTATTCCGAATGTGTCATGCACCATTTCCAAAAAATATCTGGAAACCACCCATTAACATCCTCCTTAGTATCACTTTAACCTTCTTCAATATAGACATTGTATTTCACATATTTGGTTCGTAGTTCCGTTTTCAAACTAAGGGAAGGAATTAGCAAAATTCCACGGAGTTAGATGTGGACTGGATAAAAGGTGTTTTCACGTGCAAAATTTTGTCTCCCAAACATTACCCAATAAGGGTAGAAACATGGAGATCTGCATTATGTAGTGTAGTCACCAGCCAGATTAGCAAATGATTAATCATTATTTTTTTTTTTAGTGAATCAATGCATAATTGCCAAAATTAATAAATCCCATGGAATTATTTAGTTGGCCATCCTATTTCAGCCACTTCTAAAAGATAAATTTATTTTAAATTATTTTTTTACTGGCCTACCTATTTAATGCTAACCAACACCTTATTCTTCCTAATCTCAAAAGGAGAAAATAAATATCAAATCTCATTTTTATTCCAAACACAGTCAGACTCTAGAAATATCTCACAAGACTAATATAAAAAGTAAATAAAATTTGTCTTGGGAATATATGCAGGCAGATTTGTATGCAAAGGCTGTTGATTTTTCTTCCTGAGACTTTATAGATGCTCTGAATTCTAATCAAGCTCCTTCCACACACTGTGTCATTACTGAAGGTGGTAATTTATTTAATAATATACAGCAGCGATCAAGTTAAAGACGGAAATTCTAGCTTATTCCGTTACTTTTTTCCCGTTTCTGTCATTATAGTGCCCAAAACGTTTATTGCTTGGGGTTTGTCAACTTTTATTATGATAGATTATGACTGATGTTGCAAGTAATAACAGTTCCCATTACGTATTGAATGGCTTCGACGACGCTGGGGAATTTTTACGAACTTTTCGCTTTTATCTTCATTCCCTTACTGCCGCACATCTTGTATTTCAGCCCATTCTGCTCGCGGATAGGGAATCGCGAGGGGCATTTAAAATGTCGTTGCCCGGAATATCTGCCAGAACTCATGAGCAATTGGTAATTGCAAATGAAGCACAGAGTTTAGTTCAGTTTTATTCGAGACAAAGTTGAAAGACAAATTTGTTTTCATTTTAATCTGATTGTAAACATTTTGAAAGAATACTTATTTGGGAAAGCAATATCACGAACCCGTTATATATTTCCAAATGTAATACATAAAGATGATCTATCTGTCTTTAATAATCATCATAAATGACAAGAGTGGGTCATTTAGATTTTTGTCGAATTATGGCTTTAGATGGAAATGTCATTTTTAAAAAAGTTTTTGTTTAAGATATGTAAGCTAATAAAAATCTCTTGCAAATAAATAGAACTTGGTATAAAACTTTTTTGTTATGAAATTCCCTAGTCAGCAACTCCCCTAACATTCCCTAGTTTCTTGTTGTGAAACCCTCTTTTAATAGGACACTGCTAAACAAATTAAATCTGAAACCGAAACTTCCTTTCATAGAGTCCTAACAAATGAATAATTCCTGGTATATCTGTATTGCACAGGTGAGCATACAGTATTAGATATAAATGAACCTTATTTCAAATATCGCTTCCGTCCAATCTATGGCAGTGCAGTGAATGTTTTCTATGATACTACATTATTTTTCAAGTCATTGGTATTCTTGTTTCATACATCTCTTTTCGTATTTTTAGTTCCTTTCTACTCGCAATTCATATAGACAGTTTTAGTAACACTGACTAAAATAAATAATTAGTAATGATGTAGTTTTGCTTGTATCCGATGGCAGTCATTCATTAACGCTTGATAGTAAGTAAATCTTTAGATTCGATTACAGCTCTCACTTCAACAGGGGAATTTGGGAAAAGTATAATATTTGAAATATAATTAATAGAATTTTGAATTAATTAACTAATTAATTATTTTTAATTAATTTTAAACTTCAATTAGTTTAATTTATGAAATAAAATAAGTCCGCTATCATTACAAATTGGATGGTGATAAAAAATAGTATCGTATTTCAAAGAAGTAACAAATCGAAGCAATTAATTGCAATATTCGTAAGATGAATCACATCAAATAGACAGAATTTCGCCGAGAAGTGTGTTTTTAGTAAGAATTAGTAAGTAAGTAAGTAAGAATTTAGTAGTTCTGATTCACCGAAATTAGTAAATGAAAGTCAGATCTCATTTCAGATGAAATGACTATATATTATCTATTCTGCTTTCTTGTATCATTGATGAAACAACTATTCTTAATTAATGCGACAATAATTTATGAATTTGTATTATAAATGCGGATAAAAATTAATGTGAAACGTTGACTATATTTACGTACAAAGGGGGTAGACTTTTCCTCTTTCCATAATAAGAATTTCTTTTCTAAGTCAAGACATTTTAATTTCCACTCACTAATTTATAAAAATCGGTAAATAATTTTATATTCGCTTGATTAATTAAATTTATTTTACATTTACAAAGAGGGAGTTTTATAACGGACATTTTACTTATTTTCCAGTGCGGTAGACTTTTGAAATGTTGTATAATGGTAAGCTCCCATTGATAATATGCTATTCAAAAAATTTTTTAAATGAATTATCTATGCATCGCCTTATTTTATTCACTTTTGATTTCATACGAAAGACGCTATGTAGAAGCCAATATGAGAAAAATTGAAAAAATAAATGACGAAATATATTAAGGTTAGATAACTTATAAAAATGAAGTTTCCAAATAGCACTCTTTTCATTCGTATAATAAAATAAAACTTATTTTTTAAATCCAAAATCACAATCCAAAGGCATCAGAAATGAATCCAAAGTCTCATGAAACATCATAATATCATTGAGCACTTGAAAACAAGACGATTAGCTGCAATTCATTTTACTTCGAGCATTCATGCAAGTACTTCAACTTAGAAGAAAAGGCTTTCTTCAAGCTTATTGCAATTCAGAAACTTCATTCATAAACTTTTCATCCATTTTATATTCTATTTAAACTTTCATTGAATTATTTTCTGAATAAAATGCTATCTTTTACTTTACTTTATTTTCTTAAATTGAAACTAATTATTTTGTTTCTTATGCTTAGATCATTGCAGTCCAAAAGAAGAAAGCATGACAATTAAAGAAAGAAAAGTAACCGCGTCTCACGCTTTTAAAGTCTATCTTTTGACCTACAAATTTATGATACAGATTTTTGAATTATTCTAACGCCGAAGTGCCTTGATAGAACTTTTCATTTAGATTATTTTCTAATTATTATCATGTTGTCAAAGATATCTTTCTTTTCTATATCCAGCAAAAATACGCAGTGATGAGAATAAAAAGAATAAAAACTTAGCCACACATTTTTTTTCTCCCTACAGTTATAATAAACTTGTAATAGGCGGGGTTTTTTTTTCAAACATTCAAGTCAGTTCGAGAACATCGAGTGATTGCAAAAGGAGAATCAATGTAACAAGTATTACAACCGCATCAATCTAAAACATGTTCAGTTTCTTAATGCTAAATTTGAGATTTTCAAATGCATTTGCTTTCAGAACCGTTCAATAATAAAATAAAAACATTTCATTTCTTTATTTGTGAATGTTAATGTATTTAAAAATGACAATTCGATTGAAAACCCATCAAGCACCATTTTAAATACACCGATCATTTTAATAAATGATCGGTGTATTTAAATATTTCCAGCTTTTCTTTCTCTGGTTTTATTCTGCCAAGGAAAAATAAATGGATGAGGGAAAAAAAAGCTTTTATTTCAAAGCGTTTTATTTTATGCAGGTTAGTTCTTTTAACGTCAGGAAAAAAAATTCGCATTTTTTAGTAATCAATCATTGCGGTTGAATTTGCTGCAAAACAACTAACATATATATGTATTTAAAAAGAAAAGTACAAACACATTTGCATAAATTTTCATTTCCAGAACCATTAACGTGATAAAAAGCTTAAATTCCCGCGTTGTTCAATAAATCGCCTCTTTATTTGCCCTTAAACAGCCGGGAGATGGCATCACCATTTCTAATAACAGTTTAAGGTTAGAATTGATGCGATAGAAGTCTCTTTCTTTTGAAAGCTAAGATATGAACAAATATTTTATTCGAATTTTTATTTCGCTTTCAGAAAGCAGGGATAGGGAAGTTAAAAATCTATTAATGTCTAAAATAGAGGCGTTTTTTCCAAGCAGATTTTTTTTCTTTGGTTCGATTCATTCGGTAATGATTTTACTTATAAAAACTAGAAGATACAATACTTATAAAAATGTGAATGGTATTCGAATCTCTAGACTGAAACAGCTTGACACGATAATGTTTTAGGCCTAATTTATTTATCTAAGTTTTTAAAAAAATTTACACTTGATTATAGCAATGATAATGTATTTACAATAACACCATCATTATGTGTGTGCATTTAAATACAGAAACTAAATCAAGGAAAGAGAATTTAGTAAAATACATTTGAGATATATTTAGAAATTCATTAAAATTGGGGAAAACTAAAAAATCGAATCAAAATTTGATTGTTTATTATTATTATTATTATTAAAAGTCTATTTCAATTTTAAAAAGCTGCATTTACTTCTGGTTTTGAAACAGCATGAAGATTATTTAGAGATGAACCACGTGATTTTGAGTACTTTATAATCAGTATTATAGTGGCCTTAATGGCTATTTGAATCCATTAATATTTAAAATATGACTTTTAACAACCTTATGTATAGATTATCGTTTTTTATAGACAAATAGTATGCTGGTATTTAAGATACATCATATAGCAAATGAGAATATAATGACGTGACATTTTCATTTGGTTTTCGCACTACTGAGCGCCAGTGAAAGAGATTTTTTTAATACGAATTTTTAGAACCATCGATTACTATCATGAAGTGAAAAGAGTTAGAACTAAACGTAGAATGATATAGAACAATTTCCGATTGATACGAGACCTTTTCTCTTAAGTTGTAAATCGGTCTCAGATCTTGATCGTGACCAATTTCGAAAGGAATTCTTTCGAAATGCGTATTAAGCTTATTCAGTCAGAAGGCACAAAAGTGAAGGGGGGGGGGGGAGTATTCCTGATGGTCTTGAAGTTGGTTTACATATCTGCATGTTTCTTCGTCTAGACTCTGGGCATAGGCGGACTTTCGCCCTGTCTCTTCTATACATTCTTTGGCTGCTACATCTCATAAGAAGAAATAAATAGAACTTACCATAATATGTTAGTATGAGATTAGCTCGAAAGTTATTGATTTATATCACATATGACTAATGAGTCTATTTTAAATCTATTCTAAATAATAAATATCTTTCTGAATTGTAATCATTTATATTTTTAACTTTATTCCATTGTTAACTTCTATTTGTTTTGTTAATCATAGCAAGGAGTTTATTTTACGAATACGATACAGTTAAAGTCGTAGAATCAGCTGTTTCTTCTGCAGATAAGTGGCGAACTTTAATCTTCTAAAGAGAGTATACTGCGCAACCACGTAATAAAGGAATTTTCTTTGAAGCAACAGAGCATTTCTGAAAAACTCTTTCAAAAGCTCAAAAGTGCTAATTCTGTTCTCTTTATTCGATTGTAACAATAGCAGAATGTGCAGAAAGTTTTACCATTGCTTTGCTGTAATTAATTTTTCTTCGCTTACTTAGCCATGAGGGAAGCGTGATAGCTACTTTTAACTGTTTTAAAGTTAACCTAAAACATCTGTGGGAGAAACCTGACTTTTCTCCGATATAGGTGAATAGGTTGATTTCTAAAAAGACATTCATGACTTTAATTTATTCAACTTGGTTTAGCGTACTTACCCATGAGGAAATGTGATTGCGCTTTTTAATTAAAGTTACCATGGGGCATCTGAAAAATCTGATCTCACAATAATGAAACTGCGGTTCCTGTGGCATTATTCCTTTTGAAAAAGTTTTCAATTATCGCTGGTAAACGGCAGTCTTTGTTTTATGCCAAGATAAATTTTGAACAAAAAGGTAGATGGCAGTATATTGTTAAGTAAAACAGAAGCGATAAGCCAAGAAACACAATTCTATAGATTCTTCGGAATAGATCAATACAATTTAAATCGGCAAAAAGTACTTATAGAATAGTTATTAACCGTGAAATATAATTAGATTGAATGGAACATCTTTTCAAAGGTGCTGTTATATTTGTACTAATGACTAAGCATATTTGGCCTTAGTACAAATATTAAATCATTGTAAAATTATTTCACTCGGAAAAACTGAAATTTATGAAATTGATGGCTGTGTATTTCAAGAGAAATATGTTATAAACTGTTTAATGACAATACGTCGCTGATTGAAATAGAAGCGTCACATAAAGTAACAAAGATCTGTGAATTTCTCGAAAAAAGTTATCGTGCAATTGCCCCATTTCTAATGGCAGAATGTGCTTGTAGAATGTACAGTCTATATAAGATATTAAGTGTATGACGTGATTAATATGTAGTATGTGTTATCACGATTGTTAAGTGTATGTTGCAATTTTATTATTTCTGTGTAGTTCCTTCATAGGTAAGCATTTTATTCAAGACAAGTAAGCCAAGAACACGATCATTATCATGTCATATAAGTAAGTAAACTGCATTTTGCAAGAAGATTTAAAATTTCTATTTTTTAATTTCTATAAACCTGATTATTTTTAGAATGTATCATTGAAAGAATCACATTAAACTAGTATTATAATGTAATCTACGCAAATAGAAATAAAAATGTTCACAAACGAAATTTATTTCAGAAATTATTCTTAAAAGAAAAATAAAGCTTGCCTGCAATGAGTCACTCATTAAAGTTGTAAGCTTTCATTTCTTCTTCATAAAGAGCAAAATCTACGAAAATAACGCTTCGTACTTTTCTTTAACAACATACTTCATTTAAGAAAGAGAAAGAAGTCTTTGACGCGCCAAAAAGGCTAATAAAACATTTTCCTGAATAATTCCAGTAAAGAGTTTTTTCTTTGTCAGTAAGGTGAAAAAACTTATTTAGAACTTAACATGAAGATTTCTACAAGAGCTCTTTGTACTGATGCCAAACCAAAAGAACTCCTTCATTCAACCTTTTCAATTAATCAGAGGTTTTTGGAATTTTCGGGGACCTCAATAGAAATCAATTACTCATTCATTGTTTGAATTAGAAGCCATTTTTTTTCTTCCTTTTTTGAGCTTAAAAGGTATTTTTTCCTCACTCTATGAATTAAGAATGAAAGTGGTACATTGGAAAAAACTATGCTCATAGGTTCACTGATTTATACATCCAATATATAAGTCACCGAAATTCCAAAGAATATTTTATAGACATTAATCTGTGTGGATGAGCCTGAAACAAAAGCGAAAGAGTAGACACACACACGCTCTACATTAATATCCATTGATAACAAGCTAGAATACAAAATGCTGTTTTTTTAATTTATTACCACTCAAAACTTTAAAAGGAAAATTTAAATTTCTCAAGGAACAATTTAATAAAAAAAGTTTACAGTTCTTTGAGTTCTTGCAGATTTGATCTTTTAGAATTTTTTTGTTGCACAACCTTGCAGTTGTCTTTTGATGCCAATGACAGAATCTAGAAGAAATTTGATGCCCGAAAATTTCTAGCATCCTTGCATGACATGCTCTCGGTCAACCGTTTCATTTCAGTGTTTCAGATTTCAATGATAAACATTTCCTTCCTTCAATATCAAGTAGAAACAACTCAACTCTTTTGGTTGAGATGAGAAATAATTTGGCTGGAATATTGATTGGAGCCCCGGGAGGAGAGAACTTCGGCAAGAAGAAGATAAGAAATGATGGTATTGAAGTAAGATCAAGAAAGATTTCGACAATATAGCCGGGATTTCAAGTTTTATATGCAAAACAAAAAAAAAAAATAAAGCTTTAGAATACTTAAAATTCAACAACGTTTGGAAAATTTAATAACTAAAACAAATATAGAAATACAGAAGACAAAAAAATGTTTAAAATTAGCAATACAAGTCTGCAATGAAAGAGTGGATTTGAATAAATTTAGACGGGCAGGACGGAGGAAAAACAGTTCGACTATTAAAACAAACAAAGACACCAGAAAAAATACGAATAAGACCTATTCTCAGTACCAAATGTTAAGTGAAGTACAAAATGTGTCTAAATGCATAAAACACCAGGCATGCAAGAAAATAGGTACAAAACAAACCGGGTATTAAAACAAAGGACAGGTAGCAACTGAATCATATAGAACTTTAAAAATGAAGAATTGTGTAAAATTTTAAGTTTATAAATATGTCGCATGATGTATATAGGATGAAATATTCTAAACCTCACAAATGTTGCATAAAAAAAAAGAATTCAAGGACATAGTAAAAAAGTATACGAGCCTTTCCATGTTTGATTATTCAATTATAAAAACAGAAGCCATTACGGTTGACACGCAATATTCCAAAAGAACTTTCCTGAACTTGTATGAATAAATTAAAAAAATAAATATTTGAGACGATAAATATACAACAAATAAAAAAAACTTGTAATTTGCAAATTTTATTTAATTGCAAAACATATTTTGCAACTCAAAGGAATGAATCATCAGTCGATGGACGATTTTTATGGTTGATTTTCAATCCATTTTTTTTCAGATAAACTTATAGAAGTGGCTTTAACATTCTGTTGCATATACTGATTGGGTACTTTCATATCGAAACATTTCGGCAAAAGAGAAATGACACAAGGCCGATATATCAGTGATTTTTTTGCATTCACTTGCATCAGTTTCTGATTAAGAGACAGATATGTTTCACTTTCTCGATGAAGATGCGAAAACGACTCATGTCCAGATTCGCAACAAGTTCCAGTTGAACGCAACAAAACTCTTTGGCACATTATCTAGTAGAACAGCCTTAGTTTTAACATAATACCTAATCGAATATCCGTGTTTCAAACAATGGCAGCTCCATTTTTACAAGCTTCACAGCTTTTCAGATTTCATCCTAATTCGAACGATTAGCTCTCCAAAACTCTTCATGTTTAGCATTTTAGATTTTTTAAAATATATATATAATATTTCATAATTATATTCAGTTTTCTATTTTATTAATTGCAATTAAGTGTATTCGGTTATATAGAGTGGTATTTTTGCATCGTAAAAGAAAAAAAAGATTCAAGAAGATATATTTACACTTTGAAAAGAGTATTAAAAAAATGAAGATGAAGGATGAGATTTAAAGTGATTCAATGAAGAATCCAATTCTTTTAAGAATCCTTAGAGCGTTTCAATGCGCCCGCATTTATTCACAAGCAATACATCGAGTCGGTGGAAGATTTCCAGCCAACCATGAAACATTTCAATATCGACAAATACGATAAATCTGTTGCGACATTCATAAATTAATGATTTTTTTTTATTTATTCAGTCGAAATTTGGAGCTGAACTTGCCGACAATTGAGATGAGAATGACCTGAAGCAATGAAATGTCCGTTAAATTAAAAAAAAAAAAAGATACTTTATTTATTGAATGAAATAAACCCGGAAAGATGTAGCTTTGTCAATCAATAATAGCATTTATTTTAAGCGGACAAATACTTTTTGGGCAGCCTACATCTTAACATCTTGATTGCCGGAGGGGGGGGGGGGGGAGCGGCGGTCACCAGTGATCAGTGGGTCCATATAAATTACATTGTAAGAAATTCAGTAAGGCAGCAAACGTGTTAACATACATTTTTTTCTGCTATACTTCTATGAATGTTTTTCTTTAATTTCTTGGATGAAACATATATTTATAGTCATTTGATATTTCTTATATATTCCTCATTTTCATTTTTTTATTATTATTTTAGCAAATTTTTTCAATAACAATTCTAATTTTCGCGTGCCACTTGCTACATGTAACCTTTGGTAAATAATTCGTCTAAAATCATATCAATAACATTTTTCAGGAATAGGAACAAATTCTAGATAACGTGGATTACATTGAGTTTATAATTGGAGGAACTAACCCGATTGTGGATTCTGTCTATTAATAATAGTTGCTTAATATTTAAGAAAATAGCGCAGAAAATTTAATTTGCAGAGGGAAAAAAATAAAAAGGTTTAGCTTAACTTAAAATCGTCTTCTCTGTCTTGAATCAAATCCAACTATATTTGCTGAAAATCATGAAAATGGCCAGATTTTTGTCTCAAAGGAGATTAAATTAAACAAATAAAATTATTGTTTGAATTTTTAGTATAATATTTTATTTAAATTCAAGTTATTACACGGAAAGTGTAACATGTTCTAGGAATCAAGGAATGAGGGGAAAGCAAATTTGGCAATAACAACAAAAAAAAGGGGGGGGGCGGGATGGAGAAATGAAATCTCAACATACTTCTGAAAATTTGTCCAGAAATTAATCTTTTACAGTTAGGAATTACCTTAATAAATGTTACTGTTTTATTTTTTTTTTGGACGAGTGAGACGAGTATTGACATCTTTCTTCAAGTGTAGTGTTGAGTCCCCGTGAAGGTATTGGCTTTCGTGCTTTATAATTAGTTTGCTTTCACTAAACTCGTAAAAGATTACTAAGCAGCCATTGCCTGATGCGTTATTTCTAAACAGCATTCGATTTTACCAAACAATAACAGTTGCGAATAATAATAATAATAAAGTTCTTTCCAAAATCTTTATTCCTCCTCTGCGGATGAAGCGATATTCATGGGCAGGTTTCGATATACGTAGGAGTTCATATTTACTGTTTTTCAAGAAATCTTTCCGCCCCATTTACTTCTGCGTCTGAGAAGTCACTGGCAGAAGCAAGCTCAAGAATCTGTGATTTACGGTCGAGCTCAGGAAAAATCCGCAGCTGCCGACGTCGTTTATGAGTGGGGAACGATCAACTGTTATTATTATTACCAGAATGAAGATAGTCTCTTTTTTCATTTTTCTTTCTGGGAATCCAACGGGCACAAGATGTTTTCTTACCATTTCCTGTTTTCTCAAAATCTGATCAACTAAGTAAAGTGAATGCTCAACGATGGGGATGTTGTGATTGACTAAAGCAAACTTTATATTTCTCACTGATTTTTTTTTTCTTCTTATTAATAAAAGAGACCTTGTGTAAAATGCCACAATACTCCTACTTATTTTTTCAAAAAATTGCAATGAGCACGAATTTATATTCTTTTTTTTGTGTGTGCGTGTGTGTATTTGATTTTTTGCAAGGTTTATTAATCTATACTGTGTGCTAAATCACATTTTTATAGAATTTGCTAAGAAATTTAAATTTGATTATATGCTTTTGTGCTTTCAACTTCGCTCATTGAAATGATTCTGAGCATAAATATTCTGAATTAGAAAAACGTGTCGCATGGAAGTCGGCGAATAAGTTAATTTGCAAACTGCCATAAATTGGCTATTGGCTGGAAGAAATCTCAAAAATAATTCCGGCTTTAGAACTTTTGTTTAGTTTTGTGGAACGACGTCATTTCAGGAATTCAATGTTTGCCTTTTACGCTTGCTCGGATTTTTCTGGCAAAACATTTTTATCTTCTACGTGGCAAAACGAGTAAATAAGTCGTTACACAAATTGCTCGTTTATTTAACGACCACTGCTTGCTCTGCGAATAAACTTGAGAACTGCGGCGCTTTTCTTTATTAGTTATGCGCCTAAGAGGAGCATTAAGCCGCATGCATCAAAATCCCACATCGCCTTTTCCTTTTGAGGGAGTTGCCATGGCGACGCAAATATGAATCTGGTGCCCGCACAAGACACTCTTCGAAATGACTCCGCATCGAAGCCCGCTTAATGACCAGACTCATTAATCTGAAGTCACACTCGAGCACGCCAAAGGAAGAAAACAGCGACTTAATTACTGATAATTGCACTCCGCGAAGAAAATTTACGATTATTAATACTATTCTTGAGCTTCGCGGCTTTTTTGTAATTTTCTCTTTCAAACCGAAAGGTGAAAATTGAAACCCTTCTTGCCCCGTTATCTGCGCAGGTTATTTACCTTGACGAGGAAATTGTGAAACATTATTACCTGCAATTATTCATAGTAACTGAGCACAGCTCGACATTCCGGAAGTCGTTATTTGTCTAACGCTAACTGATTCTTGTGCAAGTGACGGCGTGCTATCAAATTCCATGGATAGTATTAGAAATTATTGCTAACACCGGGGAACGAAATGAACAAAATGAAGCTTTCTTCGGAACGAAATGAAGCTTTCAGTTTGCTTTCATTTCTGGTGGCGTTACAGGTCCATTTCGACGATGCATTCAACAGATGTAAAAAATATCCTTTCCATCAGATTTTTGTTTGCTATAACGAACACGACCCTTACTCTTACAACTACTGAGTACATGGGCGAATCATAAATCTATCGATAAATGGTCTTTCGACAGCCTAGACGTATGGGAGTAACACTGAAAAAAAGCTTACAACATTTCATAATTTAGTAAAATTTTCCTTTGCAACAATTGACGTTTCTCAAAATTTTTTCATCCAACATTTTAACGTACCAACATAAGACCTTTTAGAAAATACAGAGCCAGTTACAAAATAAAATCAGAAGAAAGGAATCGGGATAATATTTTAACGATGCCTATTCGAATTAAATGTTTGCCAACACATCTGTGTCAGAACCAACGAGAGCAATCAACAATACAAATTTTCTTTTGGAGTTACATGTATTTTATATAGGTTTAATACATTGCTCTGAGAAAGTACTGAAAAAAATGATTAAATATTTTTGAAAACGTTTATAGGTTTAATAATTATCTTTACTTTTGTATCTTGCTGTAGGCTCCTTTAAATAACAATCTATCATTCAGAGAATTTTTTTGGATAAGTACAATGTATCTGTAACTAAACAACTCAATTTTAAAATTGTCTACGGATGAAATGATTTGTCAGAAAGTGAATAAAGTTTGTGTAAAATATAATGAAACGCTATTAACAAACAAAGAATAGTTCAAAATTTCGTTGCCAGAGAGCGTTTTCTTTTTTCCCTTCTTTTTTATCACGTGATACATGATGTTGTTTTGGTTTGAGTTTTTCGAAGCCTCAAAATGCATGGAGTGAAAATTCTCGATTTATCGCTTTTGTTGCATCAACTTTTTCCCCTTAGGGTTATTAGAAAATGATAAAAAAGGCATAAGTCACATCTGGGGACTTATCGCCATCAAAAAGTCACAACTTGGCGAGAATGTTCACCATGTACCCGATTCTCCTGTCTACTCAATAACAGAGGGTCTTAAGAAGTTATCGCCCTAAAAAGCCCAAAAAAGAAAATGGGAATGAACGCAAAATAGCGAGGTAAGGTATCGAAAATTTATATATATAATTTTTTTAAAAAAATTTCAGTTTTTCTAGCTGGCAAAAAAAGTTTTGAAGCTCGAACAATTTTGAGATGAAATTTTTTTTTTTTTTTAAGTGAGGGTTTTTTTTTATTTTTATTTTTTAAGTTGACGATTGCGCAATACAACAGTCATATGATCCTTCCAAACCAGTTTAAACCGGATTGTTGCAAAAAAAAAAGTATTTATCTAAAGTTTCGAAGCTCAAACGATTTTACTAGGAAACAAAATCATCATTTTCTAAATATCGACTCATGCGTAATCTGACTGTCACGTAATAGTTTAAAACCAGTTTAAACTGATTTTTCACGAAAAAAATTCTGGCCTCAGGAAAAAAAAAAAATTAGAACTCGATTGATTTTGAGATGGTCAGAAATTCTTCGCAGTTTCTAAATATTGGTGATTTGAGAATATGAGTCATGTGCGAAATGATGTTTGTCTTTCGGAATGATACCATGCGACTTTAAATATTTGTTCTCCCATAATAACATGAAATTTGCAAATGCATATTTCAGTTTTTTATCATTTGCATTTTTTTAGCTATTTTATTTTATTTTTGACTTACTTACATTCTTAACATACCTCTACGGTAGTTTACAATATTTCTTACAACAAAATATGTTCAATGTAATGGTCATCATTATGAGCTACTGTCTGGAATCTTGATATAATATTTTCGGTAGTTGACCGCCGCGTGCTCTGGGAATTGCTACGAACATGTCACGAAATGCTCTCTTTAAGATCTGATAAAGTACTTGGATGATCAACACTCACCAAATGTTTGAAATGTCACCAAAGCCAAAAGTTACATGAATTGTGATTTCTGGATAGAGAGACCACTGATCACGAAAATGAGGACTGATAATACATTCTTTTGTGAGATGATTTTTGAGAATGCCAAGGAGGATGGTAGAACTCCAACTTGCATAAGACTTGTGCGTAAAAGACATCGAGACGCTCACAGATCCCGAGACATTTTATTCTGTAACAGCAATAGTTAAATGAAAACTTAAGTGAGAACCGATGTCGAATCTCGAAATCGTGCGGGTCAACCTCTGCATAAGTTGAAGCTTGTACGGATCATGCGGAGGCTACTTTTCATGAACTGCATAGTTGAATGAGGCTATCCAATTCTTCTGCCACACGAACGGACGCTGTAACTATTTCCATATGTTGTAAAGTTTTGATGACTTTTTCTACTGCTTCCTTGGCAGAGTTTTTTTTTTTTTCTTTTTTTCCATTTTCAGAACAAATTGTAAGCGAACATGTTTCTTCAAATTTGACAAGCATCAATTTGACAAGAATATTTTTAACCCTTTGCACTCGGAAAAGTCATTCGATACATAATTATTCACCTAATGCAAAGACTTGTTTATTGTTCCGATAAATAAATATACAGGGTGGTTATAATTAAAGTCACCCTGTTTAGACATACGTAGTGTCCGCTCTAGTGGAAAGATGTCGAAGAAACTTGATACTTAGGTTGTATGGATCATGGGGAACAGAAATCTGCAATACAAAAAATTAGTTCCAATTTCAACCGCCAGGTGAGAAGGCGGCGCATGAAAAACAAAAAACACAATTTGGAACCTAAAAACTTTATTTAATTACAATGTATGTTCAATGTGCATTCCATCTACGTCAAGCATATGTTCAAAGCATGTTATGGTGTGTTCAACAGTGGCACGAAGGGTTTCTCAATCAATTGCAGCAACATGACGTGTTATACGTGCTTTCAATTCATGCTGAGTCCGTATGCTTCCTCCATAGACAAGATCTTTCAGGAATCTCCAAAACCAGAAATCACAGGGATTCAAGTCCGGAAAGTCAACCATCTAACTCTCCGACCCGCCCGAAGGCACACGGATTTAAACCATAAAACTGAATGACCGGACCGCCGCAACAGCAATATTGGCGGGAACTGTGGTTGAGTCCTAAGAGCCGTCACCGGCCACGGTACAACCCTCCCCGAAGGAAGTACGTCCCGTCATCGATGGGAGGAGCCAGATCCCCCACCTATTAGTGTACCCTCCAGGGTGGCGAGATCCAACCACCATGCCGGAAGCATCTCATCCTCATTTCGAGGTGCCCCCCGGGGGATTTTCAAGTCCGGAAAACGTAGAGGCCAGGCAGTTGTAAAACTTCTTGAAATTACCCGTTTATCTTCAAAATGGGCACGAAGCAATGCTGTCACTGGTCGAGCAAGGTGAGGTGGTGCACCATCTTGCATGAAGACAGTAGTCCCTAAACATTCTCGTTCTTGTAACGCAAGAATGATTTGCTGCTGAAGCAGGTCGCGGTAACGGGCACCCGTAAAGGAACACCTTTGAGGGCCATGAGGCGTGTTCTCCTCAAAAAAAAAAAAAAAAAAAAAAAAAAAAGGGACCAAGAATGAAATCAGCAGTAAAACCACACCATACAGTAATGTAATCAAGATATAGAGACTGTTCATGCACATCATTAGGACTTGCAGTACCCCATATGCGACAGTTCTGAGCATTAACTGCTCCGCCTAAGGTAAAATGAGCCTCGTCCGACCACAAAATGTTCCAAGGCAATGAATTGTCAACGGCTATTCTGGCTAAAAAATTCTAGCAAATTGATTTCGTTTCTCCGGGTCTGCAGGATTCAGCGCTTGCATATGATGGATGTGTATGGATACCACTTTACAATGGGTCGAAAAACGTTTCGTACGTTAGACCAAGGGAGGGACAAATCACGTGTCACCGCTTGAGCACTTGATGAAGAATATTACGAATCAGACGCTCTTTCGACACAGCAAGAGCGACATCTTCCGCAGTTTCATTTGAAATCCGTTTCCGTTCTCTTCCTTGTACCACACCCAACTCTCCAGTCTCTTCAAATTTAATAATCATCTTTTTCCAAGCCTGCCAAGACATAGGCCCTTTTCGTAAGTCTTTCAAGCGCCTATATTCTCGCAGTGCAGCTGACAAATTATGCTGTTCTGATAAAACAACGTTATTAGTAAAGCTCTTCCTTTCTTCTGTAACGACATGGCGAAGAATGATTTTGCGGCAGTGAGTACTGGCTTTTTAAATTACTCTAAATTTGCATAACGGCCTTTATCGTACAGGGAAACCGCAATCTATCGGCCGAAATTTGAACTAATTTTTTTTATTGCAGATTTCTTTTCCCCATGATCCATACAACCTAAACATCAAGTTTCTTCGACATTCTTCCACTAGAGCGAACACTACGTAGGTCTAAACAGGGTAACTTTAATTATAACCACCCTGTATATATAATAGTTATATGTTGATTTTTCCCGTTTCATTCATTTGCATCTTCTTCCTACTCTGCAGGTACTTTTAACAATCAAAATGAAATAAATAAAACGTCAAAATGATGCACCGTTTCGAATGGTGAATTAGAGTCACCCTCCGAGTGCAAAGGGTCAATAGACAGTGAACTCTTTCACAGTCCCTTCAAAGTTCGATATTTCCTTACCATACACGATACTTACTGCGAAATCTCGTCTTGAGAAAACAACTTAATTAAAAAAGACGTCATCAGGTAAATGTATTACCATTCTGATTAGTAAAAGCAAGGCCATTAAAAACAAAATCTCTGCGAAAATTTCTGGTATTTAAAACAGTTGCTACGTGGCCTGATCAAAAATGTGCGGTCCCCCTCCCTCCACCCCTTCTTTTTGGTTCGTTTAAATTTTTTGTTCGAAAATTAATTATCGAACAAGTTTTCAATCTAGTGTCATTATCGAAAGGCGCTTCTTTAGGAGATTTTGTGCAACGCATTTACTCCCACATTTGAAGACAAATTCCGAAAGGAAAGTCGAATGCTGCATCGAAAGAGGGAGTGCTTATTTCTTGTAAATTTCAGTTGAGACCTGTTCATTCGATGTTTTTCTGTAACAGTTGCTGTCGGAGGCAATTATTTTATATCTTTACACTTAGAGCATTTTTTTTTTCTATTTTAGATATTATGTAATTTAGCATGAGTTATTGTACTGGAGCGACCTACGGATTACAAGTTGGCAAAATCTAAAGAAGGAACCAGTAGTGAATATGTGACTTATTGAAAAAGCCTTCTTAAGGCGAAATTTTGTAATAATTTTTTTTATTTGCAGACCCGAATCCTCGCCTCTTTTCATAACTTTCACGACTTTCTAAACAATAATTCATTTGTAGAAACCTTTAAAATAGGGTCATTTAATTATGGACACTATACACTTCATCGAGAGTCAACTTTTCGCTACGCATGTTCAAGAAGTAAATGACATATTTTTCAGCTAAAAGCGAAAATTAATTTTTAACAGCTACTGAAATACACCTGCAGCCAATGGGAAATAATTATTTTAAATTCAGCCAGCCAGAAGGATTTACTATGGATACGCATAATTCCGTACACATAAAACAACATTATTTATCCGAAACAAATCTCTCTCTCTCTCTCTCTCTCTCTCTCTCTCTCTCTCTCTATATATATATATATATATATATATATATATATATATATATATATATATATATGGTTTAATTTATATTGGTCCGTATTTGTAAGGATACTGCAATCGATTTTATTGATGGCCTGAGATTAGGAAACTTATTTTATTCGGCAATATATTCATTCCGAACATAAAAATCATACAATCGATTCATTTGAATTCCATTTTGATTCCATGAGTGCTAGTGGCGTCTCCCGAGAGTGTATTTTAAAATAAAATGTATAAAGTTTTCTCAATATTTATAAAAAAATAAATTATAGTTTAAGGACTAAAAAGAGTGAATAATTTTTTAAAAAAAGTGATCTTACAAACCTTTTTTTTTCCATGAAAGTTAATAAATTGCTTAAATTCTTGGAAATATTGTGAAAAGAATCATAAAAATTGTATAATATAAGAATTTTTGCGGAATTGTTAGCATTGATTAATATTTTAACCAAACGGACTTCACACGCGAATAAGGTAGAAATTCTACTATTATTTGAAATCAGTCAGAAGGCAAGTAAAAAAAAAAATCAACTGTTTAAGAGAGTTGCCGAATAAAAAAAAAACAACCCAGGCTTCCCCTCCCCAGTACTCGTTGAAAACAGGAAATCAACGTCCCTCTCAATAGCGGTGCATACCAAACAGCTTCGACTCGGGAGGTGAAAATCCCCTCTCCATGCATCAAAACACGTCAACCGCAGCTGCTGATACGAAAGCATGCTTGCGAACAAGCCACTCTCTTTTGCACCAATCATAAGTAAGTAAAAGAAATAGAAGGGCACCAAGAGTGTAGAATATGTTCCCTGTTTTATTTCCTTCAAAACCATGAGTTGCAGATTATGATAAAATGCTAATCCATGGAAAGAGACATTGAAACTGCCGGTGGATTACGCGAACGACTCCATGTGTCATAGAATACAACATTTCTCATCTTTTAAAACACAATAAAAGAGTGAAACAAAATGTGCCTTTCAATGCTTTCGGGTTTATAAAATCAAACATTAGGTTACGAATTTTTTTAAAAATCCATTTCACCATTCATTAATTATATTTAAAATAAAATACATTTGAACTAATTTCATTCATTTTTAAAACTCATTTTCATTTTAATTCATTATTAAAAGCTTCTTTTCATGGAAAAACTAAACTTCGTTCAACTTTCCTGATCAATCGTTCTTTTACAGCTTATAAAATCTTCATTACTCTGTAAATGAATGAGTTCACATAATATGAATTCACAGGTCATTTAGCTTATTACCCCTACCTTATAATAACCTTATCTTAGCTCACTAAATCATTGTTAGTTGTTATAATTATTCTCAATTGTTTAGGCATTTAATGTTTGTAAACTGATCTTTAAAGACTTCTCTTTTTAATAGTATATATATGTATAAATTATTGCGGTTATATATGTATATATCTTCAACATCTGCTCCTAGAGGACTGGAGATTTTCAGCCAAACTTTGGGTATTTATTCTTCAAGATAAGAAAAAGAATAGCTCGAACTCTTTAAAATGCAAAAGTGAATTAAATATTCAATTAATTAGAAATGAATAGAAATATTGCCGTTTTCTTACAGTAACTTCGGAGCAAATAATCTTATATTTGAATACTTTAATAAAATTCAGGATTTTGCATTTCAATGATAAAAGTTCCATTTTTGCACTATATTTCTTTCCATTGTGAAATTTAAAACATGCATATAAGCACAGGAATGAATGTTAGCTTTGGACTATTTTATCACTATTTTTGTTTAATATTTTCATTTGCTTCAATGTAATGATTTATCAATGCCTAGTTTAGTTAAGTTATAATAACATTCCATTTTAAAGCAACACGAGGGCTATTTTTGGTGATGCCTGAGCTAGCACCCTCTCTCCAAGATTCCACACCACACCAACGGGAGGACGTTTGGCCCCGACGGATTTAGAGTGCACCAAACTCTTTTACATGACGGTTCTTCGGCGGAATCGGGCATGGAACCTGAAATCCTCCGGGGCCAAGAAGGTCGAGAACTTACCACCAGACCACCACGGCCCCTATTTACGCCTAAAAGCAGGCATTAGTCAATCGCTTAAATGGAACCAAAAAAAGTGAGACTTTTGTGAGAAAATAAAACAGTTGTCCATTGACAGCAGCCGCTTACTAGCCATTATTCAACATGGCTTAATGGGATTCTTATACCAACAAAATTATGAGGAAATATACTATATTTTTCAATTTTTTTTTTCACTGAACCTTCTGAGAATATTATCCTAAAAAATTACACAATCATGAAATTAAAAATAGTACATTTTTAATGATACCAATTTCATTTTGTAACAATTTCAATTCTTATTAAATTTTTGAAAAATTTAACATAGATGATTTTGAAATAAGGAAATTTGTACGTACTCCTTTACTGGACAACGCAAGACTTTGAACTACTTTACCCCTATTTTTCTAAAATTTCACTTTTGTTTTATGCATAATTTTGAATGATATTGGAGTAGGGTTTTAAAATTGCCTAACAACAAACATAAGTCCATCGGCCAGATAGGAAAATTTTATTGTCGGAGCGATTGACCTAGCATTAAACAGGAAAAGTAAACTTTCGCGAGCAAATGAAACAGTTGACCACAGCGTTTTCAGGCTATATGAAATAACCAAAATGTTGCCTGTTTTCTACAATAGTTTCGGAGAAAATCATTCCAGAAAATATTATCTTTCAAACGTTATAAATTTAATTTGTTATGCAACTTTTTTACTTTTTTTAATAAAGAGTATGTTTAATTTTAAAGATTCGTGTGCCAATGATATTTCCTTCTCGACTGATGGAACAGAAGAACAGAATTTAGACTTCATAACTTTTTCGAAAAACAGCTTTTTATTAACTGAAACAAAATGCAACATTATTTTTTACGCCATTTAAATTTTTTTGAAAATAAAAATTGTATTTCATGGTGAATGAAAGAAATTTTTATAATATAATTTCTTCAGATATTCCAAGAATAATATAAAATACTCTGAACTGTACACAAGATATCAGCGCTGAAAATATCTATTTTCTGTGCACATATTTTTAAAAAACATGTTTAATTTCATAAAAAGTATTTTTGTATTAATTAAAGTTTAATAACTTCCGTTTAAAATTAAAGTTTTTATTTTAGGGGAGATGGTTAAAAATTAGGAAAATGTAGAATGTACTGTATAGAACGACACAAAGCTTCTAAAAAAATGGTAGTTCTATCACTATCCAAATTTGAGCCTTAAAAATATAATTATATAAAATATTTAATTTCAAATTTTAGCTACCATCAGAGGGAACCGTGAGATTGGTAAATATGGATAGCAAATACGTAAAATCATCAACTCATCCAGTAAAAGTGAATATTCCAGCTTTATAACGAAAATAAATTTTTGTTCGGGACATCATGATAACCTTCTAAAGGCCTCATCATTCTCTGTTGGTTCCGTTTTTCTTGTTAGCATTCAACGCTCATTTTGTGCATAACAATTTACAGAAAAAGCGTCAGCCGAAAGATATCGAGCATTTTGAAATATGCAAAAGTAGTAAATAAAGCAGTAAAATAAAAGACGAGATATTTACGTTTGCTTAGTTACACGAGAATTGCTAAGATTGACATTCACTGTTTATTCATAATCTTACTGATTTTTTTTTACAAAGAAAAATTAATAGAGCAAAGTTGTGCTTTGAAGTAAATCTAGATGACTCAAGGAAAGATACTGCAGGGAAAAAATCGTTATTAAAATTTCCTTTTGTTTTCAATTTGGAAAGTAATTAAAAGTTGTTATTTCTATGATAATATGCTGAGAAGTAAATCAAAAACATCATAAAGCTAATTGTTGGATTCATTTTTAATCAAAAGTCTAATCACAATCTAAGATGAAATTTTTCTTAGAGAACACCTACGGTCCAAGAGAGAAATATGTGAAAAATTTGGTAGTTTGTATCTTGATAATTCTATATTCAAATGTTTGACCTAAACTGCGTTAACAGACCGTGTGCCAACCTACAAACGTTATCACATTAAAGGAAATAAGTTTAAAAAATAAAATAAATTTTCATACAACTATAATGCAGAAATTCGTTGCTGCAAATAAATTATCATAAAATTATAAATAACAACGAATGAAACATTAAATTTTAGCGATGAAATTTTATACTAAACAAATCTGCTTCTCATTTACCATACAAGCCTTTCTTTTTTTTACCTTTGCTTTTATTCAATTTGGCTTGCTTCATGGTGCGGGAGTAAAAGATTTTCACACACATTCTCATGTTCAGAAAATTTAAAGTGGCATGATCCCAATGATAATAACATTTGAATATTATATCATTTGAGAGAGAACCAATTAATATATGAAATTTAATTAATCTTTTTAACTTCATTAATCGCACTCATTACAGATTTTTGAAGAAATAAATAAATATAAGTTTTTATTGAATTTATCATAAAAGAATGTTGAAATATATTAAAGAGGAGAAAGCTAACATTAAGAAAAGGAAAGCAAGGAGGAAATTCCCAATCCTTTTTTAAATTTTAAAAAGGAAAAATAGAAAAGCATATTAACACAATGTTTAAAAATCACAATTTATTTATTTATTTTTTTGCTTTCATGTTTTTGATATTAAAGAAATGAAAGCACATTTATAAGACTTTCTTCATTAATACTAAGTGTGTAGTGTTACTTGTGTATAGTGTCTAAGCGTATAGGTTTTTATTAAATGAAAAACTGAAAGTTTATAAAAGTGATCACTCTGGTCTAGCGCCGTTGAGATGTCCCTCTAGTAAGGCACTCAAACATGAAGATTAGAAGCTTCAGGAACGGTATTTGGCTCTCGCCGCCCTGATGGAGACAAAAATGATGTGGGGTGATTAACCCTGCCCGATGATGGACGTGCCTCCTACGGTATTTGGGTGCTGTACCGTGGACAGTGATGGCCCTTAAGAATCGACTTCCGCCAATGATGTCGCGGTGTCATGGTCCTTCAAATTTTTCCGAACGCCTTCAGGTAAAACTGCTGGGCTGTGGGAGGGCCGTAGACTGATCGATTTTCAGCCTAAAGCCGAATAATTATTTTGTAAAAAGTACTTATTCTGGTAATTGTGAAATATTAGGATAACATAAATACTCAAGTGTCGCTGATTTACTTGCTTCACTTTGTAATTACAGCATTTACAAGTAGCGAGCGTTTGCTTAAATAACATTGCATAAAAGTTTGGATTCCACGCAATCATTATCTCTAATAAATAAACAATAACATAAAAAATTTTGCAAAGTCACTAAAATATAATTTGAATAAAAATAAATCACTTTTATTGTGATTAAGTTTAAAAAGCGTCGAAATATGATATCAAATGGGTCAGTTTATGAAAAGTGCAGTCTCATAATGCGCACTGCATAGAATCGCAAAAATTGGCCAGTGCTTTTAAGGCACTTTATTGTTCACTTCGTTGGTTAGGTTTAACATATGTATGTTCATTAATTTATTTCATGAAATTTTCGGATTCAAATTGAGACATATCGAAGTAAGCAAATGACCGATGAGTTAGGATTCAAACACAGAATTGAATTTTTTCATGGGAAAAAAAATTAAATAATCAAGTTTATTTCTTTAAGGTGTTGGGTTGGCCATCCAAAAAAAAATTTATTACTATAACAGTGGTTATGGGATTGAAACTTCAAATGTCGTTTTTCTGCAATTAAATAAAAGGCTATTATTCTAAAAGAAAAAAGTATATAAATTAAAAGGTTGTAAATTAAAAAAAAAAAAAAACAATCGTTGAGCATTAAATTTTCTCAGTCGGGTTAGAAACAAACTGAAATAGAAACATAAACTTGGAAAATCTTTTTATTCATTTTTTTTATTCGAATAAAATTTTTGCAATTCCTTTAAAATACATGCTATCCAGGAAGAATATCTATTAAAAATTTCAATATATATATTATTTTTCTAAAAATTCGACTTTGTATGGAAAAGAGGAAAATGCCTGTAAATACTTTTCTGTCCTTCCGCATTCTTGGAGCAAAAATTAATAGTCTTTTGTTTAAACTTGATTTTTTTTTTTTTTTTTTTGTTCTTTTACCTTTTCTCACCCGTTTCTTTAATCTTTTCAGATATACGGTTGTAGGATAGAGTGGCCAGCAATGATCAAAATGACAACTTAAAGAAAAATGGTAAAAAAAAGGCTTATATATTTCCTCTCTCACTCTACAATTAGATACTGTTATTGACAATTCAACTGGATTGAAACAAAGATTTAGGAAAAATATTGAATTATCTTTCTCACTTCTTACGAAATAAATACATAAATATTTTTTCTTCTTTTTCTGTTGACTGAATTATCTCTTAGAAATCTGGTAATTTTTAAGGATCTGTTTAAAATCGGTGCCTCGATCTCAGTTTAGGTGCATTGTCATAATACTATTTATTGGAGCTTCCGACGAATGGGTTACAAAATAAGTATAAGTATTAGAATATAGATTCATAATGATCCATATGAATCTTTCATGTTCTTTATTACACCAAATAAAGAATATGGAAGAGATAAAAAATAATCTTCTGAAGTGAGTAGAATTTTTTTAAAAAAGATAAAGCAATTTAATTCGAAAAGTAGAAAGAAAATATTCGGACTGTAAATAATTAGAGAGCAATGGAATAAAACTTTCAGTTTCTCTTTTTTAATTAAATTGGAGTTAATCCATTTGTTAGAATATTAACATCACCTTAGACTCGTTTAAATAGCGAATTCACAAATCCTCAGAGTAAGATATGATTAACGCTTAAGCCTTTATGCTTTGAAAGAAGAATTCGTCTGTTAATAACAACCAGATATTAAACGGAATAAGATCTTAAATAGAGCAATTGTGTCTATCCCATTTTGGGTGAATGATTTCATTACCATCATCCCCCTTGCTTCCGAAGGGAAACATACTTACTTCCATAATCTCCAATGGAAACATCGTCAAAAATCACATATTTCATACCACGGTGATACATATTTCCTCCCCCAAAAGAAATATCCTTGTTAATAAGATATTTATGAGAGCGGGAGGGGGTGAGTTTCGCTTGTCTAATCAAACCCCTTAATTCCCCTGAATGCAGGGCCATTCTTGTCGCGATGATCACCGAGCATGCTCTAATTGCGAGTTTCAATTCTCGGCTGCAAAGTGAAGCATAAAAGGTAATTATTTTTCGCCAGGACCTGTTAGCATATGCTTAATTAAACGCTTTTCATCTTTAATTTCCAAGAAAGAGGCACTGCTGCAGATTTGTGATAATCAAAACCCAGAGAGAAAAGCTCTTTCGGCGCTGACGCGAAATTGTGCTTCGTTTTGGTGTTTATGCGAGACGCGCTAAATTGTTGTCTGTTTTTCGCAAACAAAGGGCCCAATTAAAGAGTTCGTTGCAAAACACGAGAAGAGGGAATACGCTCCATCAAAAGAGATAGCGGTAGAGCGGGGGGCATCGAAATCTTATGTATTCTGCCGACTGGCGCAAATGTATTTAGATGTAATTTTTAATCGTCCGAAATGAATTCGAAGTAGCGTAAATAAGAGAAAAGCATATCACCAGTCACGTTTATTTCTCTTTTGATATTCGTGTCTAAAGGTCCCTTACTGATGGCAACAGAATGCTATTTAATAAGATTTCGTTCGAATTTGCTTCGTTTTGATTTACTGAATACAAATCAGATATATGGTATCTGAATTTCGGTAAGGATGGATAAATTAGATTAGTCAGCTGCATTGAAGCGATAATAGACCTGTTTCAGAAAGAACATCGACGCTTTGACTCATGGTTATGTGTCGAGGATGACATTTGAATTCTCGCCAGCTTCATCCAAATCTCCACACCGTCCTAGCAGTTAGATCATTTGACCCAAAAGGTCAGCATCAATGTGAATTAAACCCACTCATCCATGACCACAATTCTATAATTTTGAAGCCGAGATTCTTCACGAATACAGAACCCAATGCAGAAACTAAGATGCTTGCAATCCCAAATTTCTGCAATGCATACCATATCTGCTTCTAATCTTTTTCAGCTAATACGCAACATTTTTTCTCTTATTTGGCAAGAGTTAATGGGCTGCTAATAATCCTATTACTAATAATAAAGTTGGGCACGTCTGTTACTCTTTTTTTCTACAGAAGAGAATGGTAGGCATACAGTTACCAAATTTGGCACAGACATATTTTAGAAAGTGGGAATGAGCAATTTTTTTCAAACTTTCGATTAAAAATTGAGCAAAATTTTGCTATTTTTCGGCTATAACGTTTAAAAAGATTTTTAAACCAAAATTACACTACAGAACGATAAAAAAAAAATGATTATCTTTTCAATTATAAAAAAGGATAAAAATTTTCTTTATTTTGTTGAATTTTAAAAAAAATTATTTTGCGGCAATACTTTTCGTTGTTTCAATGAAATTTGATTTATTTTCACTATTTCAATAAAAATGTAGCTGTTTAAGCAAGCACAAATTGATACTGTCGATAGCATGAGTGTGTCCAATACTTTTCAAATTTAAATATAATTTTTCCTTTCTTTTCTTTTTTATTAGCAAAGAAAGAAAAATAGTTTTTAAAAACATAAAACCAAAATCCGACATCAGCAGAACTAACACTTTTTCGTTTTTGTGTCTTTTTCAAAATTTCCTTGCATCATTTAAAAAAGAGAAGAAAAAAAAAATTATAACTCTCTTTTAGTGGTGGCAAAAAAGAAAATCCATCGAAAGAATGCGATAGTTTGGCGTCTGCATTTACAAAAGAACATGATAGGTGTAAAGATGCTCTCGAGTCATAAAAGATGGCGGATGGAACTAGCTTCCAGAGAGAAAACTGATGCCAGATTTGAAAGAAAAAGAAGGAACATAAGATAGAGTAAAAATTTCTGGGTACAGAATCATTTAGAACTTCTTCTCTCAGCAGCTGACGTCTATAAAACGTAAGGAATGCCCTCATAAATAAAATCCCGAAAAAGAACTTTGCATTTTGTAAGTTCGAAAAGGATGATTCACGGCGGAGAGCTTTTTTTTTTTTCCCGGCCAACATACGTTTTGCTCTTCAAGAGCCGCTCAAGGAACTTTTCAAGAATCCAATTCATATTCATGATTCGCTTCTGAAGTGAATTGCGAATGGTAAACAAGTATTTTATTTATTTAAAAAACTTGGCCGTCGAGCTCAGAATATTTATGGATAGTTTTGAAAGTATGCTTTGTATTTTAGTGTCAATATTTTTCTTAACCAAACATCGACTGCTTTAAAAACGCATTATTTTTACTTGGATTCGGATTACTTTAATTCGGAGCTCTGCCGATTTAGATTCATTTTACGTTCTTTTAAGTGCGTTTTAAGAAATCATATCTTAAATTTTAAGACATTATATCTTGCACGTTTTTCGAAAAATTTCACATGTATAATAATAGATTTGTTAAAACTTATAGAAAATCTAAACTTCAATTCAAACCGGAACTATAATTTTCTTTAAAATTAAACGTCTGGTTATTTTTATTCATTAAATAGAATCTTTTGTCATTAAAATTTTTTTAATTCATCATCTTTTTTCATTCAATTCAGCTGAACATTTTACTAAAAAGTCCAGTTTTAAAAGTTTCTCATTTTAAAGTATACGTAATTTGTCGGTTATAAGAATATTCGGACTTTAGAAATTCAATCGCTAACGTAATATTTAAAAAGGGGCGTAATATTTCTTTCAGTTGACAGTTAATGTAAACCCGAAAATCAAACTTAGTCAGATTTAATATTTGATGTCATTATTAAAACTAATGTCAAAAATTATGTAAAAATTCAATATTGCCTAATGGTATTTTGATATTTGAAATTTTCTCTCTCAATTGACAGTTAACTGCAGACTTTAAAGTCAAACTTAATAAGAGAAAATCAAACTATTTGCTGCAATCATAATATAACTATTAAAACTCCTATAGTAAATTATGCGATTGAATATCGCAAAATGGTTTCAGAAAATTAAATGAAAATAAGTTGAAGTTATTTCTATTTAAAATCGGAATGATTAAAAGAAATTACTTGTAAATTATCGTATGGCCTTCTTTCATTGATATAAGAAGTATAGTAAATTATCGTTCAATATCATTTTTTTTTCAATCTCTAAATTTTTTGAATGAAAAGGAACACTGCAACTAACTCAGTTTGCTATATAAATGCTTGTGTATCTTGAGCGTATAACAAGTTTCATTCATACTTGTGAAGTGATTTCAAAAATGAAAGCATCGGAAAGGATTAATTTTGCATTTACACTGAGATTTTACGAAAGAAATAAGGTATTTAAAATAAAAGAAATGTTAAGAATAAGTCCGAAGAAAATGACTAATGAAATGTTTGGTTCAAAAGAAAGATGAATCGATTGAGCAGAGCATTTGAAAGTTGTCCATTCACTCGATATCGAATTATCAACAACGCCATTCATTAAAAATAACTCACCGGCACTCTTATTTTTAGCTGTCCATCTAAGAGAGGGAGAATAGTGATAATATAAAACTTTTGAATTCCATTGTACATTGTTACGGATATCCCTTCAGTGGCTGCACAGTGAGATCCAATAATCTCAATAAAGATAATGGCGCTTTTTTCCACAAGAAAATATATGACACCAAGAGCAAAACAGCAGATGCTTACAGCAAGACAGCATCTGCACAAATCTGATCAGATAGAGAACGGTTATGAAACAACCGTAAGAAGTGCTGATAATGTAACTAAAGAGCTTGCTCTACGATTAACACTCCAAAGAGGGAACTAACTAGAATAACTCGCTTTAGACTTATATTTTTGAACGAACACTTCTTATATATTTATTTCGTGTATCTCGGAAACGATTATAACTATTTGACTCAAATTTTACATTTAAATAAGCTTCTTATCTATATAGTTGTCTTTCCTGCAAAAAAAAAGCATTTTTCGATAATTAACTATTAGAGTTCAGGTAGATGATGCCACAATTCCAATCATAACCTAAACAAAACAAGATAAATATAAGGAATTGAGTAAAAATATTATAACTTTAAATGGGCAATTATTCTATATTTTATATATATATATATATATATATATATATATATATATATATATATATATATATATATATATATATATATATATATATATATATATATATATATATATATATATATATACAAAAGTATTAAAATCAAGTTAATAGGAAAATCAAATAAACCAAATAAAAAAGAATCCGGCCTGAAGACTTTTTCAAGGGTCACCCTCAGGCAGGGATTCAAAGAAAGGGATTTTTTCTGTGAGGAAATCCAGACAAAGGTCTAATAATGATTCCTCGTGACCCGAAAATCCCCTGAAATTAGGCCCAAGAGATATACCATTTTAACAGAAAGGAAAATACAAAACAACAAATTAGAAAAAAATAACCACCACTAAGTAAAAATACAATAACAAAATTAACAATATAAACAAAAATATCATAAAATAGCACTAACGGAAAAAAGAAAGGCAAGAACTTACCATTAGCAGTCAAGGAAATTTTAAGCTATCGATTGTGACACCCGCGTTTTAAAAAACAGTAACGGTAAATTAGGTAAGAAATTGTAGGCTCCCAGCGCCATCTATTGAGTGATCTAATATGCAAGGAAAGATCTATTTTTATTTAAGCTAAAGGGTTAATCCCAAACCATACCTTGTTTAATTAAAAAATTGACATTACAGTAATTTCTTGGAAATTCATTTTTAATTAAATTTTTAATGAGGTTGTTTGATGCTTCAATATAGGAATTTTTATTATTGCAAACCCTTTTGATCCTGTTAACTTGTGAGAAAATTAGATTTTTGAAAATTTTAGAGTTTAGATTGGAATGGTAGTTACATAGTTTTGTTATTTTAAAGTTGAATTCATCCCTTTTATCGTATATACCAACTATTGTTTTATCCTTAGCAATTTCAATTTTTAAATCCAGAAATGTAGCCTCAAGTTGATTTTTATTTGTTTCCGTTAGAATTAAATCTTTTGGATAGCAATTAGTAACAATATTAGTATTGTCGAAGTTGATCAAAAGTAGGTCATCAATATATCTCCACCCGTTTATTAAATTATATTTAATTATTTTTTTCTCATAGTAATGTAGGAAAAATATTAGCTAAAGCACTAGAGAAAGCTGTTCCCATTGGAATGCCCTTGACTGGTTTATAAAAATTAATACCATTAAAAACGTAATTTTAAAATTACATAACTCAAGCCAGTTATTTTTAGGAATGATATTTTCATTTAAATATTCGTCATATATAAAAGTGCAGACCTTTATTAATTTTTCATGAGGTAGATTAGATCACTCAATAGATGGCGCTGGGAGCCTACAATTTCTTACCTAATTTATCTTTACTGTTTTTTAAAAAGCGGGTGTCACAATCGATAGCTTAAAATTTCCTTGACTGCTAATGGTAAGTTCTTGACTTTCTTTTTTCCGTTAGTGCTATTTTATGATATTTTTGTTTATATTGTTAATTTTGTTATTGTATTTTTACTTTGTGGTGGTTATTTTCTTCTAATTTGTTGTTTTGTATTTTCCTTTCTGTTAAAATGGTATATCTCTTGGGCCTAATTTCAGGGGATTTTCGGGTCACGAGGAATCATTATTAGGCCTTTGTCTGGATTTCCTCACAGAAAAAATCCCTTTCTTTGAATCCCTGCCTGAGGGTGACCCTTGAAAAAGTCTTCAGGCAGGATTCTTTTTTATTTGGTTTATTTGATTTTCCTATTAACTTGATTTTAATACTTTTGTATCAATTCATCTGTGTTTTAGAAGTAGCTGCAGTTGCGCTCTCTAAATACTATGAAGTTTCTTTCCTTTTCCTTTTTTAGTTTTAGTTTGAATAGGTAATAATTTTTGGTTGCGATTTCGAAACTGTTTTGTTTCGTTTTCATTTTAGTTTAGTTTTCAAACTATTTCTTACTTTAGATTGGTTACTATATATATATATATATATATATATATATATTTATAACTAACTATTAGAACCTTTTTCAATCTGCCCTCATGTTGACAATGTCATACAACGCCATCTCTTATCCGATTTCACCATGGTAAAATAGAGTGTAAGTTAAAAAAAAATGAGAAATGATAAAATGTAAAAAGAATATTGTAATGCAGCAGATTGTTTCGATTAACATATTAAACTAAGTTATTCGTGATTTTTTTTTATTTAAATGAACTGTTCATATGTAGATAAGATTGAAAAAAATATTCATATGTAATCAGTAAGTGATTCATATCTGAATATTTTCTCCGAATTGAAAACACGATTTTACAAACCAAAAAAAAAAAAAAATGTCGTGCTAAACTTAGTTTCCCTGGTACTATATATATATATATATATATATATGTGTGTGTGTGTGTGTGTGTGTGTGATAAAATAAAAAATGTTCTTGAACTTTTAGTTTAGTTTAGTTATACTAACTGTTAACTAAGTTAGTTATACTAAATGTTAAAGCAACGCTAGGGCTGTTTGGCGGCGGACCTAGTCATTTTGAACCGCCGTCAGATGGCGGGGACGACCTCCCTCTCCAAACTTCCTCACCACACCAACGGGAGGATATTTGACCCCGACGGATTTAACGTGCGTCAGACCTGCTTACATGATGGTTCTTCGTTGGAATCGGGTCTAGAATCTGAAGCCCTCCGGTTCTGGAGCCGAGACCTTACCACCAGGCCACCGAGACCCAAATATTCTTCAAGAATCGCTAATAAATTTATCACCATAAGTCTTGCATATAATAAAACCTTCAACGCTTTTGGTGATCAAACAACTAAATCACCAAATTGTCACCAGTGATTCATTAAGGCTAAGGACAGTGACTTGTCATCCATTAAAAATATCGGTACCTATATTCCTTACTATGAAAATAATTGTGCAAGGTAACACTATTACAGATATGTAACATTATCTAAAATACTAATAAAAGTAATGTCGCCAGTAACAAAGGAAGCTATTGTAGAGTAGGAAGATACAAATTTGAGCCAAGGGAAATTTCCTAGTACTTTTCTGATTTTATGTGAAACTGAACTCCTCCAGGAAATTTAAGCAGCGGTGCGTAGGAATTGAAAACTGATGATTCACTAAAATCTTGAAGTCCAATTTCTGGACGGTTTCTCTTGGTGTATTTCATTTACGAGAAGGTAATTGTAAAATTCAAAATCTCAAAAGAATTTGCAGAGTTACTCATAAAGAAGTGAAGGACCAGATGAAAGTAAGTTTTTGCTTTTCTAATGGACAGCTCAGAAATTTTATAATAGTGAACTTCCAGGCATGTCTAGTTATTGCTATATTTTAAGTACAATGCTTGAAGTCTTCTGATTACCTTTCATTTTTTAATTAATGTCTTAGATTCCCATTTAGCATTTTTTAACCGAGTGTATCTATAAGAATTCTGTGCTTTCGAGAGAGAAAACCCTTTTCTTGCCTTTCTTTCTCTTGCAATTCTGATAGATGTAAGACAGAAAGATAACTTCTTTTTTAATAAAAAATTATGATTAAATTCCGTAAATAGAACAATACGTTAAAAGCGATGATATCGATATAAGACTTTAACAAATATACTCATATGTCTCTATTTATTTTCGATAATGGATTCAAGATATCCAATAATTAATATTGAATATATTTACTTCAGTTAGTTTTTATAGGGTTACTTACATGCTAAAATTTTCTTAAATAATTATCGCCTATGAATCGATTTTTTTCTATTATAATCGAATTCAATCGGCTTGCATTGTTTGATTTCATAAATTGCAATAATTTTTCAGACAAATGACTCAAAAAATATTAATTTTAGCTCAACCGCATGAGTTATGTGTTTTCCTTGCAGTTTTCAGGCAACACTCATGGCGATTCATGTCGAAACTCATGGGATTCGACTCAAACAAGATATTACTATTTTATTTTGGAAAATCCTTGAGTAACGTCTGGCATCCCCAAAAAGGGCACCTCATAGGAAAGTGATTAAGATAAAAGGAAAAAAAAATAATTAAAATTCGTTCGAAAAATGAAAATAATTTTCATAAAAATGAAGAGTCTGTAGGAATATTTTCATATAAAACTTTAAAACAAACAGTATTTAAATTCTCAAATATTTTCATAAAAACGGTTTGAGAAATCCAAATTGGATGAATTTCTATAACAATGATACAAAAAAAAAAGAAAGAATTTCATTTTTAAAAAGAATTTATATCTGATAAAAACTCTAACTAAATTTTCCTTTATTAGAAGATAAGTAAGTAATTCTTTATTTTAATTAAGGATTATGATAATCCAGTGGCAACGAAATATATTAGTAATTTAAATAAAATCACACAGAGAAAAAAATTTCATTATTTTACCGTTTTTGTATCTGAATTGATCATTGATGACACAGTATTATATGTAATAAACTTCCAATTCGTAAAATAATGGTGATATCTTTGAAATAAATAACATGTTCCACAGAACCAAAATAACATGGAAATATTAATGTATATTTCATGGAAATATTGATGTATGTTTCTTTTTTTATAATATATAATCTCTTCAAGTATTTGGTTAATTTTAGTTGGTAATCTCTAAATTCTTTTAAGTGAATTTTATAAGACTCACTGATACTAGACATTCCATATATTTCTCCGTTTTCATCATCCTTCAAGCGAATCTTTATTCTTTTTTCCTTCATACGTATAAACAAATCGATTTGATTGAATAGCTGGGCTTCAGTTTGGGGAGAAAATTGGATTACAGGTCCCTTTCTGCCAGAACGAAACCTAATTGAAAGCCCCTTCAGGCACCTGAAACGAACCTTTTTCTCAATCCATTTCCCTCTGTAATGCCATAAACTCAAGATGTTACATCTCACCAGAAGCAAGAGAGAAACGAATAAAAATCTTCGAAATCGAAACCTAACGAGATTTCGACTCGCCACATCTCTGCTGGGTGAGGCACTTGCCCTGTCGCTCCCAGCAATTTGATTATTCGGAAGGCAGACAGGAAATGAACAGCGAAGATGCATACCAGCCGCACTGCAACGAATCACAACATGTTATTTCGGAAAAGACCCGGGTCGGAGGAAAGAATGGCTAATTAAATCTCTGTCCTAATTCATTTTAGCTCGCAGTTCTTTTGTTATCCTTGTTTAATTGATTCGGATGCACGCGCAGTTCGTCGTTCTGGAATCGGTACTCTTTTATGGAGTGCGGAAATGTCTGAATAATAAGACGAGATTTTGGAGGAAGGAGGGGTTCAACTCACTTTACGCAGTAGGGTTAAACACTTATTGAACAGTGTTTTTATACGCAGTTGAATGCATGGTTAGATCTTAAGTCACGAGTCAGTATTTAATAATTGCTTGTTTTGGAATAACTTCGTCATTTATAAATCGATAAACTTTGAAAAGGAGTTGTTACATACTTTTTAAATTATGAAAAAAATTGTCACTCTTCTAATCTAATCCCATTTCTTCTGAAGATTTTAGTTCGTTTCCCATCTACACTGTAAATGCCCAGCAATTTATTTGTTAATAGAACTCTAAGTAATTTTTTTGAAATTGTTGTGACATTACAGAAATATTTCGTCTCCTAACTGTCCATTTTTATTTAATAGAATTCCATCAAGTTGACAAATATTGAATTAACAAATAGTGAATTTTTCACTTGCTTTTTCATGAAGCAGAGGTTCGAAATTTCATTACATGTGTTCAGGCTGGCAATAGAGTCATTTTAATATTTTTGGACAAAAATTATCAGTTAATTGATCAATATAAGTAAATTTTGATTTCACACACGCCATTTAAAAACGAATATTTGAAAAATTATTTCACAATTCGCTAATATTTCAAATAAAGAATTATGAATTTAAAAGTATCAAATAGAAAGACTTTAACAATAAAAAAAAATATTTCTATTGGCTAGTACATTTGAAAAAGTGTGCATTTATAGACTTTTTAAAATTCTTTTTTTCCTTTTTCCAATAAGTGTTTTCTCAGTAAATACAGGTTTGTTAGAGATTCATAAAGAGTGCTTTGAAATTTTAATTATTTTACTATGAAAATAGCCGCTATGGAACAAAACCATGCCAGAAACGTAGGTTTAAAATGAAAATGTATTAACCTTTTCTAATGCAGCTCCGTATAAATTCCGATTAAAAAATCTAATGTCACACAATCATGACAGCAATCATTTAGTTAATTTTATTACTTAAACTTAATTCATCATCACAGTCAAAATCGTGTTACCCTGTTTCAGATTGAAATTTATTTAAGAACTGGCTCACAATTTTTATGCATTGATTTATAATATATTGTTGTTTATACAATACAGGGTTAGCAAAAAATGTTACCCACTTCAGAAGGCTCTAAAATGCGTTCTAAATTTGAACTGCAGATTATTGAGATGATGCGCTTTACATTTATTAAATAAAAAATAGTAGAAAAATTCACCGTTAGGTGGCATCGTAATACGCATAAAACTATTTAATATGGTTTATAATTGTTAAATAAAGTAAAATTAAAATTGCTCAATATGTCCTCCTTCATTTTCAACAATATACTGCAATTGGAGAACTATATTTTCTGTAGATGACACCGGAGTGAGTCTGCCGGAATATTAAGAATATGGCGACGAATGTTGCCCTTCAGATCTGGTAGAGATGATGGCCTTTGACGGTAGATATTGTCCTTCAAATAGCCCCACTACCAAAAGTCGCAAGGGGTGATGTCCGGCGAACTTGGAGGCCATGCTATTGGGAAATGAAGGCTGATAACTCGTGCTTCTATGAAATGCTGTATTAACAATCGCTTTATACGACGATCAATATGAGGTGGTGCACCATCCTGCATGAAAATGATGTCTTGAAGGCATCCATGCTGTAGAAGAGTTGGCATTACAAAATCCCTCAGCAAATCATGGTACAGTTGCCCTGTGACAGGAAGAAATTTGGATTCCATTTGAAGTTATCTCTTCAAAGAAATACGGTTCAATAATAAAGATAGCTGTAAAACCACACCATACTGTCACTTTTTCAGGATGCAAGGGTTGTTCTTGGATAACGTGAGAATTTTCCTCTGCCTAAAATCGACAGTTGTAGGTGTTAACTTGCCCATTGAGGCAAAAGTGGGCCTCATGACTCCACAGAATGTTCCATCGCCAATGCATTAACCACCATTCGAGCAGGGAACTGAAGTGTAAAAATTTTACGGACCTCTAAATCCCCGTCCTGCAACAGGTGCACAGACTTGATTTTGTATGGATAAAAATGCAAAATCTGCCATACACTTGAATACGGCATATCCAGAACACGGGAAACAACTGACAAACTCACACTATTATGCGGGGACTGACTGCTGGCTTCAACGAGCGCGATCGCAACATTTTCAACGCTGGAAGACGGGATTTTTTTTCGTCCTCTATCTAGAAGAATGCCAAGTTTTTTTCAAATTTCTGCATCATTTGGCGTAGGGAATCTGGAGACATTGGACTTCTTCATATCTGTTTCATATGACGAAATTTCTTTAGAGCTGCAACGGATTTTTGTTGGTTCTGGTAGAACAATTTCACTAGCAGCGCTTTTTCTTACAACGTAGGCATGATGAACAAAGAAGAAACTAATGTTCGTGCAGAATCCGCTTACTTTTTATCCAAAGAAAAATGGCAATTGACATGCGCTGTAACGCAAATTATGTCTCACATTTTCAATATATGCAAATAAATGTCATTTGTGTTACAGCGTCATCTATTGGTGAATTTTTGTACTAATTATTTTTAATTAATAAATATAAAACGCATTATCTGAATAATCTGTAGTTCAAATTTTATCCTATTCGGACCCATAGAACGCATTTTATATCCCTCTGAAGTGGGTAACTTATTTATTGCTAACCCTATACTTACGCAGAACTAATTTTAGAAAGTTTAATTTAATATTCCAGCACGCTGATGTATAAAAATATCAAGTTAAATAAGAAGGAAATAAAAGTTTCCTGAACTACAATTATACAAATCTCGATTCGTAGTATACGCAATTTTGCAGGGCTCCATTTATCATCTGTGCAAAATAACTTCATGTTGGCTCTTGATTATTGCTGCGTAAGATAATATTAAGTACATTTCTTGTTTCATTATAAGGTTCTAAAAAGAAAGGGGATACCCGAAAAGGAGATTAAATATGTATGAAACAAATGAAACGCATTTCATTCAAATGAATGAAATAGAGAATAATTTTGCCTTGTCATCTGTGTGCAATGTCTAAACGAAGTGACGCTTCGGACTTCGAAATATCCCATCGGCTTTAAAAACAAATATATGTTCATAATTAAGTATTTGCACACTGATTACTTTTACGAAGCACTCAAAATAAGTTGACACACTTCATTCATCCTTTTGTTTCCTCACATTTTCTCTTATTTAGCTATATTTGTACAGTATTTTTACAATATTTGCTATAATATTACATTTTATAAAATAATACGATTAGAAATTGTATAGCTAGATATACGCAAACTAGTGCATTCTTAAAATTGTACAAAGCACTCAAAACTCTAAAAAAAAGCTTAAATCTAAAGAGATTTCTTTCTTGACCAAAAACATACATCTATTTAACCATTTTGAGTACCTAATAAGCAATTATTGTGATAAATAGGTTCACTCATTTTTTCTTTTTTCCTTTTGAAAAGATGAATAGTATTGACAAATTATAGAAGCTTACATAGTTTCCAAAGTTGCAAATCTTACAAAAAGAAAAACCAAATAAACGAACAGGCAATATGAAATAGATAGTTCAAAAATTACAAAATATAAGAATTTATAACATTTCAAAATTATTAAAATGTTAAATTTGAGAATGAAAAATAAACGAATTCTTATTTGATGAATGAGATCAAATTGGTACACTATTTTCTTTGGTTTAATCTTCATTACTTTTCACCTGCGTTTTCTTGTAGGTTTCACATGCATCTTTTACAATGCGAACCTGTTATATCACTTCTTAGTGCGAAAGCGGTGAAGTTGTTTAAGTTTTGTCCCAAAATGTCCACATATTTTTTAATTAAAAAAGTCTTCTTTTGAGATCTTTCGTGCAATAGCGGCACCTTCTGCATACAAGCTTTGTTTCTAGAAGGAATATTTTTTTACTCGCTGGCGTTGATGAAGTCACAGAGCAAGATTTTCAAATTATTAAATAAAATTAAAAACAATAATGAAAGGGAAAAAACGTCTATGATCTGTTCAGAAATCTTTTCTTCTTGTTCTTGTGGAGCATATACACTTATTGTTCCAATATTCAAAAACCATAAATAGATCACCATTCCTCATCAGTATATTTTCCTGGACCTCCGAAAACCTACATTGAGCAGTCTAAAAATATCAACTTTGTTTTATTTATAAGATTTTTTATAAAGGACCCGGCTTTTCTTTGACCTTATTGAATTTTACCATTGTTGTGTGTTAAAATTAAGTCGTATATTTTTATGCATCATGTAAGAAATTAATGATTTTCGAAATAAGCTAAATTAAAAATAATTCTTAAAAATAAAAATATTTTTTATATTGCTTCTAGAAAATAAAATGGACATTTAAACGATTAATTCTTCCAATTGCATTGGGGGGAGGGGGGAGATAATTCTCCAACCTTTCATAAGAGTCAAACTGGATTATGAAAATTACGCAGCCTTCTATGCCCTTTCATGAAAGAACGGACCAAACTAACTGTTTCACTTTCAATGGAAACTATTGGAGGTGGAATACTAATTTAAGGTTAGAAGCGTCGTGGGAGTTCCATATTCGCCAGTGTTTATTTGACATAACAATTCATACCCACTGAACTGGCTCACGATACAAACCGCACCTGCGTGAAAGAGATTAATAATTATCATATTATTCCATCACTTAAATAACACTGATTTGATGATTATTTATATCTATAGTTATAATAGACAATATACCATATATATTTATAATATTTAATAATGCATCATTTATTATCTCTCAGAAGATTTGGATAAGAAAGAACAATTAAAAAGAAAATTTTTAAGAATACTTTTATTTTTTTACACGAAAATGTGATTTTTAAAATTATAATTTTTTTTTTCCTTCTTTTTAGACTTTCATTTATAAGTTATCATCATAAATATTATTTTTAAAGATAAATTTTCCTCAAATTCACTATCAGATAGTACCACATGTATGAAATCAAAGTTTAATTAATTTAGTGATTAGTAATTAATGATCAATTTATTAAATTAATTGACTGTTAATAAGACGTTGACTATTATTGATGATTAATAAAAAATTAACGAGTGGCTGAAAATTAGGTTTTGTATAATTTTTTCGAATCCAAACAAAAGTACAAACTTTCAAAATTACGTACTAGGAAGCGAATGAAACAATAGATTATAATATTTCATCTTTATAAACAAAACAAGTCAAATTAAATAAAAGAATCTGAAAAAACAGGAAATAAGTGATTTCTTATTAGTTAAAACTTTGATCAAAAATAAATATATTATAATCTAAAATATAAAGAGGATGATGAATATATTTATGCCATAAACTTCTCAAAAAAGCATATAAAAATTCTTATTAATTTGCTTTTAAATTTAAAATATTATAACATTCCAGAAATGTTTTCCTTTAGAGAAAGACATTTCATTTTTCCAAGTAAAACAATTTATTTTTCCAAAGTATAGTAATTTGATGTAAAATAATAATAATAATAGTGACATGAATAATTTGCATTACGATCATAAATGCAGAACTTAATAGTATTTTTATTCCTGGTAGCATAAGTATTTAATTCCGATCTTTTATGAAAACATAGAAGTTTAGAATTAAATAGAGACCACAGAATAAGCAAATGGGTTTTTTTTATGTATTAAAAATCTAAGGGAAAAGCATACAAGAACTTTCCAAAAAAAACATGTTCACTCTTTAAAACCCTTTTAAGTTTAAAAGTTCATAAAATTCCAAAGGTGCTTTCGGTTAGACTTAAAGCATTTTCTTTTTTCGGCTAAGGTAATTTACTTTTCCTGTGTGGCGCAATTTCGGTGAGAGAAAAAAGCAGTTTACATAAAACGATTACCCAATGCTCATTTTATGCCCGATGCATCTTGAGATGGTAATCCACCAGAAATGAGCGGGAGTGAATGCACGTTAAATTGCATTAACAGAGAAAATTGAATAATATTAAAAACAGAAAGAAGAATGCATCTGGAAGGCTGTCCAGCAGATAAAAACATTCGAAAGAACGATAGTTTAAAATAAATGGATTCCCGTAATCCTCCCCCCCCCCCTCCCCTTTTAAAGTCTGACAGTTGCATACAAAAGGTGGAAGGCGCTTAGAGAAAAAAGCTGCGAAATAAAGGAAAAAGCGCCTCGCTTGTCTGCGCTCTCCTCCTGCAGCGCTCTCTCCCTTTTTCGGGGTGAAGCGACGGTTAAACTTTAGCGAGAAATGGTCTTATTGGTTTTTTTGGGTTTATAAAGTATAGATTTCTTGCGACTGGTTTTTTTTATTTTTGTTTATTTGCCAGAGAAAAAGAATAAGATCTAAGCAAGGTATCTTTTGCATTTTTCCATTTTTCAATTCGAAGAAACGGCTAGGCATACCGTCTTCAAGATTTGGTTTTACGATTTTGGTATTGTTCGCCTCTCGGTGAATTTTAAAGTGGATAACTTTGTTGTTTACTCATCGTTTCCATTAGTATGAAGAGAAAGTTGTTTGAGATAAACTAATTTTTTTATTCGAATGTATCCATCATTTTTTTATAAATATTTATATCAAATTCTTGCCTGATTTTTCAGATTTTAAGGTTTCAAAAAATTATGTCTCATCTTTGTTGCCATTAACTGAAATTATTCGAATAAAACTCTTTCAGTCATCGAATAGAACATATTATTTGAAATTTTTTTTTTTACTTTAACCATCAAAGTTTTGAACAATACGATGTCGCTCATACATGGCTATTTTTGAACTCAGTAAGAATTACGTATTTAAGAAGGTATCAAAATTAAAACTGCATAATGAATTATAATTAAGAAAAATAAAATTATGATGAATGCAAATAATTGCACTTATAAAAATAATATAGCTATATAAAAACATTTCACTTTCATTAATTTTTAACCTTAATCCTTGTTTGACTTTTGTTAGATAAAGCTAGAGTCGTTCGATACATTTGTTCTTCACTACCATCGTAAGATGAAATCACTTACATTTGGCATCTTGTCTGAATTATAAGGCCTTGTTATAATTTTTATGTTAATTACATGGACAGAAATTTAATAAAGAAAAGATTGCTAAACGAAATTAATATCAATATACATTGGTAATGTATAATAATCCAATAAAAGACTAAAGATTGCTAAACGAAGCTCATATCAATCCAACAATGCTGTTCATAGACTAAAATTCATATAAATAAATATATAAAAGAAGACAATTCTTCAAATTAAAAACTTATGTTTTTAATTTGAAGAATTGTAAAATGACTTCTTATGTTTTCAAGGCCAAGTCATGGATGTCGAATACTTCAATCAAAATCCATGATTCGCCAAAGCAGAGTCAATAATCGCAGAGTCGTAAATATGTCAACAGATGTTCACATTCAAACCGCGTCGTGATTTAAACTCAGCACATTTTTCAGCATTATAAAGATTTGGAAACTGAGACTGAAAACATCTTCTACAGTCGATGTCACATTGGAATCATTCCCAATCCACCTCAGTTTGAAGAATTAACACCATACATACATATATATATATATATATATATATATATTATATATATATATATATATATATATATATATATATATATATATATATATATATATATATATATATATATATATATATATATATATATATATATATATATATATATATATATATATATATATATATATATATATATATATATATATATATATATATATATATATATATATATATATATATATATATATATATATAATATATATATATATATATATATATATATATATATATAATATATATATATATATATATAATATATATATATATATATATATATATATATATATTATATATATATATATATATATATATATATATATATAATAATATAATATATATATATATATATATATATATATATATATATATATAATATATATATATATATATATATATATATATATATATATATATATATATATATATATATATATATATATATATATATATATATATATTCATGCAAAAATCTTGCAACACAATGCATCATGTATAATTTATTTCAGCTTATTTGTCATCAAAATGGATAGTAACTTAATAATAGAAACTCAAATAAAGTTTTTATTCATAATTATAAATAAGATTTTTATAATGAAGCAATATAGAAATACTATTTGGTTTTTATCTCCTTCTCGCACAGTTCAACATTTTTACAATTATATATGGATCAAGATAGTCAAGTGGTTTCTGCACATATCCGAGAGCCTTTCGAAGAAAAAGAAAAAAATATCTCAATGAAGGAATGTATTTCAGAACATTCGGCATGTCTTGCTTCTTTGCTTATGTAAATGGTCTCCTTCTTAAAAATAGTTCGTCCTAATGAAAGTTCGCTACAGTTGATAGTCTGCCAGACATTTTTGTCATATTAATAGGTTAAACAGAAATAAAGGGCATGTCACCATCCAGTATTTTTTATACAAAATAGTGCCACGTATCCAGTATTTCTTCTCAGACACAAGCGTATAGTTATCCAACAAAACTTTTTCTTAAAATAACTGGTTTTCATCATTTTTTTTCTTATTTTTTCTCGTTATTTTAATAGAATTGAATTGAAGAGACAATCGAATGCATTTTAAATTTTAAAAATCAATGATGCTCATATTTTGAATAAATAATGATAAATCTCAAAGAATGACTTGTTCCTTAAAATAAATTAATCGTTCAAACATCCTATCTTATCCTTACAATACTATATTTTCTTATATTTAAATATCCAGTCCACTGGCATAGTTATAACCATTTGTCTCTGATGAGCTCTCAGGCTTCCATCCATTACTAATCTCTTGACTTTCATACGGATCTTCAATATTTTCTTCGGAATTCCCTGTTCCCTGGTGGAAGTACGGTGCCGCACTTTGAAAATGTATATAAACGTTATTGATAAACAAAACGTCTATTACGCTTTCTCTAACTATCGTTTTTTGGCAAATGATTAAAGTTTCATTGTCTTCCATGCTTTCCCTTAATAGATGACTTATTCGTATCTAAGTTCTACATCTAAACTTTTTTTAAAAAAAATTGGTTTACATCTGTATAACTTTAACACATTCTATTGTGATTTCACTCTATAGCTTTAATCGTATTATTTAAAAAGAATTGACGGACATTCATGCATATTTAAATAATCTATATTTTTGTTGCTAATTTATAGATACAGTTGCACACTAAATTGTAATATTAACCTCAGTCTAAAATATTTCTTTAATATCTGCCTAAAAACCTAAATACTAGAGATGCTCGACTGTTTTATTTAGAAATTGCCTTTATTTCACAATTAAAGAAAGTGATATTCCAAAATATTTCTAAATTTAACTGATAAAAATTAAATAAAAGCTCAAGATTCAATGTCCTATGCACATTCATCATTTTTTATTTATATGTAAATAATAAATATATAATGTTTTTGAAGGTAAAAAAAAAAAAAATTAAAGGATATTATTTTACTGACATAACGTAGAAGTTAAGACTACTTGGTGGCTACAAAGATGCTGAAAGGAAGTGAAAGATATGAAATTTCTTGAAATGTTTTTCAGAAACAAACATTTCAAATTATTGCAGTGAAAGATGTTTTATATAAATGCTTTATTTAAGAAAAAAAATCATCTAGAAACCTTCATGAAAAATGTGGGAGTTTTAATCTCCTGTTTATCAATGAGCAAAGGAAAATCTTTCAGAAAGATTTAGATTCATAGATGACCCTGAAAAGAAAATTGTTCAACTTAGTTTCAAACCGAGGAAAAATATCGAAATGGATGAGTGCCAAATATGTTCTTTTAAAACAACTTTTTACCATTCATTTTAAATACTGGCCTTTCTCCAAATTGAAAGTGGAGATGCTGTTTTCCTCCACAGACATCTATGCTGAAGATGGCACTTTTTTTTCAAACCCAGGGTCAATCGCTTAAGTGATCATTCTTAATGGTGTCACAATTCTTGATACAAAAATGTTGTTTCATCTGAAGTAAATTAAATCCTGAAGATAATGAATGCGATTAGCAGATCATTTCATAGTGAAAAGAAAATCACCCGTTTGACTTTTGAATTGATATCTAATTCATTCCATGTCAGGCGCTGCATATTTCTGAAAATATTTGGTAGCACTCCTGGAAAACAGATGGCGATGATTTCGTATCCCTCTATCAATGTTGTCCTCTCCTATTTCGGAGAGTGTGGAATAACGAGATTGTAAAGGAAGTAGAGAAAAGGTAGAAGAAGAAGAAAAAAAAAAAGAATAATCTGCAATAAGAATAATAAATCCATTTTTGATATTTAAATACAACAATTGAAAACTAAGACATCCTTAACTCCAAGAGAGGGCACTTTGCATCCTTCCGATGATAGCTAACAGCCAGAGTGCAGAGTTCAGAGTTGAGAAAGAGACGTCAGCTGAGAAGGGTTGGACCGGAACTCCAAAAGATACGATCCACTGAAAAGGATCATGTATCGCCGAAACTGAAATTCTTGAGTAGCAGAATTCCTTTACAAATGTCCAATGTACCACGCGGAAGATCATTTGAACAACATCAACTGTCCATCTTCATGTAATATAAATTCCTTCTTCGCAATGAATTTTTACTTGTAAAAATCATCATAATCACCTTTGTTAATCGAGAAATAAAACGATTAAGATAATCCAAGTGGACTGATGTGTTAAAACCCCTCCCACCCACAGACATTGCAAAAAACTGTGATCTGTGAAATGACCGACTTTGATGAAAAACATATAATTAAATCTTCGCAACGAAGGATTCGTGCGGTATAAAGGAATTGTCTATTTGATGAATCAAATGAATATTTCTAGAGCAAGAAAACTTGATTCATTTCAAGCCTACTTTAATTCTAGATGCTCGGTTAGTAGCCATGAGTGCTGTGAACCACTCACCATAACGCGACATCCTTAATAACTCTCACTTTCCGAATACATTAGAGGAGGGCGAATTAAAATTGAAACAACAAGGTGCTGAAGGATGTCGAAAGGAGCCGCGTCAGATCAGTGCTGATGTTGAAGGAATGGTAGGAGAGGAGCAATAACGCTTTCGAGGTGGTGGTTGTGGCTCAGGGCACTTTATCAGTCCGCTGGCAGATATCTGTTAGCGATTTAAGCCGAGTGAGCGTCTCTTGTTTTTTCAGTAGCGTACGACTTAGCTACTTCATGCGTCGCATTCGCTTGCATAACCCCTTTTCACAGGCGGGAACATTCACACACCTCACAAATAGAACACAGAAGAAGAAGAACTATGCCCGAACCGGATGACGCCTTGTGAATTCAGCTGGATAAATCGTGAACCTTGTTAATACCTAGCGAATCACTGCGAAAGATAAGACGACAGAAATTGGAAGTCACGCCCCGCAGTCACTCAACCAGACGAAAATATTTTGATTTCGTGAAATGTGACGATAAAGCATCTGTTCCGTTGAAAAACGAAATACTTAAATGCATGTATGATATTCTAGCGACTCATCTGCCCTCTCATGTGTGCCAAGAACCTTTCACAAATTCGATTAAGATATCTATTCTCTCATGTGATTCCATCCATATCCTACCTTTAACGGTTGACCTGTGATGATTTACTGATTCCAAAATGTGACCAGAAAATCCTCATGATTCCTGTATCTCTCCCATCTGTTTCCTACTGAACCAATCCAGATAAGTTGAAAAATCCTTTCATCAGTGCTTAAACTTGAATATTTTGAATTTCTAATTTAACGTTTAAAAGAATTCTAGTTTGGAATGTTTACAGATTTCAATGAGTTATTTTTGTGCACTAAAGCGAATTTTTTAATTAAGCAAGGAATTAATTTTAAAGAGCAATCTAAAAAAATGTTTCACAGAAATTATCTTATATGTATGAAATGAACGAATAAAAATTGATTTGAGTGTATCAATTTTCTTTTCTCTTTACTTTTTTTTTTTTTTTTTTTGTAAATAAACATTAGCCATATTCTAATTTAGCCGTGTATTTGCTTTTATTTCTGCATCCATAGAGCCTTGTTGAATGTTTTCGTCTCTGGTTGCCTTGATTCATCCCCGTTAATGTTAAATTTTGATATCTTGTGAGTTACACAATGCAATGCAATGTCTTGATTCCCAAAGTGGTGCATTGAATGCTTGATTAGTGTAGGTTTTAATTAATTGCTGAATATGTTTTTGTATAGTTTCAAATTAACCATTTAAGTAGATAATTCATCAAAATTAAGTTGAAGGTCGAGAAGTACTATTAATGTATCTTCAAGATCTTCCAACTATTTCTTATTTTTATTTTCTGAGTCATGTTGCATTGGTCGAAAGAAGATTATTGGCTTGCAGCGATTTAAGAAATTTACAAGACTCGATGCATCCAGTTGCTTTTACGGTGATGTTTGTCGGATGCTATACTGGGAAAAAGCCACTCCTTTACAATTGGTTCATTTTTGGCATTTATGCTGAATGATTCATTTCAAATTTCCCAGCTGGATACAATATTTTATTAAATGAATTATTTTTTAGCCGTCATTGATTAGATATAGACAAGCTTATCGGCAACAAAATATTATTTTCTGACGTGGAAATTAGTTTCCCAGGCGATTGAGTGCGGTTCATTTGAATATCCCCATTACAGACACTCAGCTTTTTTCTACATTTTCTGCTCCTAGAAGCGTGTTGTCAACCGTTTAAAAAATGGACGGTTTTCATTAAGTTTGAATAATAAATCAAATGTGAAAAAATGATCATTTAAAATGTCCCTTAATTTAAGAGATATGAAAGTACCAAAATGGCTAACGGAGCAAGTGGTCTGAAATACCCATTAATGGTCAACTTCGACATTTAGAAATCTCTCTGCTGTTCCATGATTGGCAATACAATGATTGTTACTAAAACAAAGCTTAAGTTTGGTTATCATCAACTGTGAATGGCCCGCTGGAATGCTAGCTTTAAATGCAAAATTCATCTCTTTCGTTTATCACAAACCAGTTATGTTTTGTCCGTTCATATTTTCCGTCCATTTCAGCATTATCAGTCCATACCGCATATATCTTTTTCGCGGTATGGATAGCATTCTTATCTTTGTGGCAATAAAACAGCATCAATTGTTAAAAGTTCGTTTTTTTTTCTGTTTTCTATGTATAAATTAACAGCAAGAAATTATGATTAAACCAATGTCTATGCCAAAAAGAAGAAACTATTGGCAAAAATACTATTTTAAGAAAATATATAGTTTCATAAGTAATTTTTGCTGCTATCAGCTCAAGCTTTAAAAAACCGAAATTCCCGAACAGTAACTATTTCTTATTTAAGTATTCATCTTACAAATGCCGAAAGATAAGGGAAATTTTAATTAAACTCTCGCGACAACATATTAAATAGCTCATTTTTTTAATAGTAAAAGGTAAAATACTGAGCAACTTTGAATATCTCAGTTAGTTTAAAAATCATTTCACGAGTAAGGAGGATACTAAAGTTTTAAAATACAAAGAAAATTCTTCGCATCGCATTCAGAATTCTTCAAGACATCCTCTTTCCCACCCCTCGCACTTCATCACAAGTTTCGCTTCCAAAGCATACAGATTACGAAGCCTGTTCCTAATGTAAAATTATAGCGATTTTTTTTTTCTTTTTGGAATTAGTGAATTGATCTCAAAGAAAAACATTTATTACTTGCTTCATTGGTTCAGTTGCGTAGGTGTGCTTTTAATTCGAATTCCCCAATTGTTTAAATTAGATTCCAATCACAATCTAAACATAGTTCCGATTTTTCCAAAAACGGAATTCAAAGGAAGGGTTTTTTGTTATTCGACTTCTCAAGATGCCTCTCTGGAAAGTTGAAATCGGGACTCTTAAAATCCCCCTTCACGTTTGCGTCAAATGAAATATTCGGCTGTTTTTACTTTTTGTTCGTAGCGTCAATTCAGCATCTCGGAAAGCTTAGGAATTCCGCAGAGCTAGCAAGTTTGTTGCCATTATTTTTTTACGTGTATGAGTCGAAACGGAAATATTTTGTTGAAAAAAAAGTACGTGTCACTACAGTTTAACACTTCTGAAAAATCGCGAGGATTTTTTGGGGAAAAAGTATCTTATTCAGCTAAAAAGAAACTGAGCAAGGATTGCCACACTCGCAAGGAGAGAACCATTCATCGGAATGGAAGTATTCAGTTTTTAATTGGAATGTTCATTCTTATCATAAACTGAGAAAGGAAACTGAATTTAATTACGAGCTCCGTATTAGTATTGGAAGTAGTTAGTGGCAAAACTACTCGTAAGAGAATATGGGTTACCAAAGCTAAAAATTAGATTCTTACATTAGATGGCGTAAACGAAAAAATCGGAAGTTTTTTTTATTTTATAATAAATAAAAATAATTATAAGTAAGCTGTGATGTCAGTTTGATTCATATTTCAGTGAAAGAGATAAGATTTAGGGCAAAGGACAATCTTTTTATCAGTTACTTTAGACAAAATATTGGCTACAATCTGGAACTCCAGAATACAAATTGTATTTCTTAAAAATTTGCTCTGAATAAAATTATATTAAATGCATAATAAGAGAAGATCCACTGATTTAATTACTTTCGTATCTACTCCAAATTGATGGTGGCAATGTTTGCCCCTTAAAGAATAAAAGCACAAACGATCACAGTTTGAATGATGATCTGAACGAGTAGGCAAAGTATGTGAAAATGTAAATAAGTACTGCAATAGATTTGACATTCAACATAATTAATAATAGGGCTATGAAAAGACGGGATAAACACGGCACATTAACATTAAAAGAGTCCAAAAGTAAACAATTTAATTAGAAACCACCAGTAATGACAATCATTTTGATATTGTTAATTAATTTCAATAGAATTTTTCCGAATTTCTTAGTTTTCAGAGTTTCACATTTTTTAACATGTCTAAGAAGCGTTAATCAAAAATAAAAGTACTAAAATCAAATTTTTTATTCCATGGATGCATAGATGCATGTGCTTATCAAAATAATAGAGCGAATACAAGAATTTTTTATAAAGAATATAAGAATCTTTATTAATAATTACAATATTAATATATTAATATTAATTTAACTTAAAAAACGAATAGAAGAATCTTTATTAAGGGCGTAGGGCCTTCTTTGAGATATTATATAACTTAGATTCACCTGGAAACTTAATCATACAAGTGCTAAATAGTGTTTGGAGAAATATTGTACTATTTTACATGCATATATTGCGAAAGTTCCGAGAGGATATTGATTCTGGATTGAACTCTCTAAAATAGATCATAAGGATTCGATTATTTTCAAGCCTGGGGATTGTGCGTATCAATTTATTCTTGCATTCATCAAACCACGACTGAATAAGTTCCGTTATATGAACAGGAATACCATCATTTTGGAAATTTCTATCTCCTGCAGGAAACAAAATTTGTATCATTGAATGGAACCTGGCCAGCTAAAACTCATTTATACTTCTCCTGGGAGATCTTACCTTTCAGAGTTACAATTGGGCTAGCAGAAAACCGCGATTCAAACTGCTCATATGCCATGACAGAGCTACCTCTAGGCCTGACAACTGGAAAGAGACAATCAGGATCATACACTTGTTGCAAGTGTCTTTCAAACATGTATCAATCCTGTCGTGGGGAAAAGTGTAAAAGATGCTTTGTCTGAGCACGTAACTGTCTTTCACTTATCAATGGACCAGGTTTTGTGACTTTATCGCCTCTATAAAAGATATTCGACATTGACATATGTGACAAGTGACTTAAGAATTGCTGCTCTGCAGTTAATATTCCGTTTATAAAGGTATACATCCAAACTGTCATTGCTGAGGCTGGAGAATCCAGATTCTGATTGAGCTCTGCGGTCACTTTGGGTGCTGCTGTTTTCTTTTTAGACATTACAATCCGTACCAATACCCGTCGGTCTTTTTCGCTCAGCTCAACATAGTCTCAACTTACATCGATAAGGAGGAGAAAAAAAAGACTGAACTCCCCGCTAATAGAGGGAAGGGAAAAACAGTTTGATGCGATTGAAATGCCTATGAGGGGCAGCAAAGATTCAACATAAAACAGAATATTCAGCTGGCACACTTACCGCGACTAACATGGAATTATTTAAATAAAGTGAAATATATAAGTTGATATAATTAAAAGTATATGAAATTTAGTTTCAATAAATTATAAAATTGGAATTTTTTTATTGAATATATGTCAATCCTTTGTGGGTAATGCCAATAAGAGCAGAATCGAAATGGAGCACGAAGGAACAATAAGTAAACTAGTTGTTTCCACATTTTAACTAATCTATGAAACGGCCAGTACCATCATCATCATCGCATATCACACAATCACCATCATTCACTAGTTCAATAAATTTGTAATTTAATATTGAACTTTTTATCTTGCATCTGTAATGATCCACGGAGTAATCAAATGAGGGTCACCAAGAAGAAAAATGTATAGGAGGAAGTCGGTCCTTACTGCTCATACTTCTTCATTTTTTTTTAAGAAGTCAGTATCCATATGTCACTTTGGGTATCAAATTATAATATGCATCCAACGGTGTATTTAAATGCATTCTTAGGCGTATTTATAAATGATTACTACTTAAAATATGATTAAATAGAAAATATTGATGAAGCACAACTTTATGAAATGCAAAATTCGAATCATTTAATCAATATTTTTATATATATTGCTTTTCTTATGAAATACTTTTTAAAGATATGAATATATTATATATTAAAAATGAGCCCCAGATATCATAGCAAATCCGGGAAAAAATAGACTTAATAATATCTTGAAGCTCTTCGTAAATTTAAATTCCGAATGATATTAATTGCATAGTTATATTAAAAATAAAAAGACATGAGGATAAAAAAAACGATAAAAGAAATTACATAAAAACCACCTATGAAGATAGCATACAAAATATTTTTTTTTATCTTTCTACAGTTATACATGCCATAAACTATCTCCGCTAAAAAATATAAGAAAGCTATGAAATACGCTGCGATCAATTATTAATTATTCATCAGCAATACTTTACATTTTATATTTTCTAATACCTATTAGAAGCTATTGAATCACAAAAAATTAAATTTGGGAAGATAAGAATAAGGAGGACGCTAAAGAGAGTTGCAGGATTCAAAGCACTGAGAAATACAACCAAAGATTGCGATTTTTTTTTTCAATTAAAATCTGTTCATGACACCATTTTTATGAAAGGATGAGACTTGATGAACTCGATTTCAGTCAAGTGAAATGTCACAATTCCCTTTCGTTGCGGGAGTGAAAACAGATGTTAAAAATTCCTGTAGGCCAGCTGGAGGGCGAAAGTAGATTTCTTTTCATCTATGTGAAAGTTACTTCATATAGCCATACAAAAGCAATTAAATATTTCCTTACACTGAATGCGTTTATCTAATTTAGTTAAATTAGCGTTTCTTTTTAAAAACAGCGCTAAGTATATTTTAAGAGAGACGCCCAATTATGTTTCATGGTCAGATAATAAGGACGACAATCGAATCGGTGATCGTTTTCGAATTTCCAATGATACTACCTCGAAGATATTTGAACCTCAGCAAATTTTACAAACGTCAAAATGGTATGTGTGAGGGCGCTGCTGATGATGAGAATGAGAAAACGAACTGAAGAGAAGAGGGAGGAGGAGGAGCAGAACGGCGGAAGAGACGGTGCACGTAGAGAGATTTTGATGTTTGGAGCTCGATGATGTTCTTGTATAAAATTTCGTTATATTCTTGTATGTTATGCGTCGTCCTAAGTGAACGAAAATTAAATGTTGTTAAAAAATTAAATCTAGTGTCATACTAATTATTCTAGTTTACATTTGCTAATGAAAAAAGCAGTCTTTGCCTTGCCTATTTTTCCAGATGAGAAAGCTCGGCAGCGCCGACAGTATGCTTGCGGGTCTTCTGTGGAATGGAGTCTGGAATCCACGGTCCTTTCATGTCACAACCAAGACTTTGTGTTTATGGTTATTTAAGAATAAACATACGTTACAATGTTCTTATCTACGAATGAAATTATAACTTCTGAGAAGATGGGAGGTATATAAAATTTAATAGGAAAGTTGTTCATAACGATGAGATAACTACTTTTCAGGAAGTAGGGTAGGAATTTAAGCACCTTACTATGAAGGAATTAAGTGAAATGAACATTTAATCCACTTCTTCTTACAATGTAGGATAAGTGACGCTTCTACAAACTCGTCTGAGGCTTTCCCATTCCCTACAACACATCCATTATATTCTACTACAATGTTATTCGTGCCTTTATATATTTGACATTGCTTAATGTTTATATAAACCCAATTCCATCGTAAATGCTACAATTTTAAACTATCGATTCCGCCAAATCTTTTTTTTCAAATTCTAATTATTGTACTTTTAATTGTTTGACACAGATCTGGCTGTAAAGATAACGAAGAGAAAGCCCAGAGTTCTTATGTTAGTAAAAAGGAGAAGAAAAAAATTTTGTTAGTTAATGTAAGTATTTTAGGTTCATTTATTTTTGCTTCTATATTATTGTTCAAGATTTTTAATGAATTCTATTTATATTTTTGCATAGAGGATTATGAACATTATCCTAGAAAATGTGTGAAAATTTGAATTAAGTAGAAATGTTTTAAAAGTCACTTGGGGTCCAGTTGTCGCACAAATCTTACGGAAGAAAATTTATAATAAATTACATCTTTCAATTTTTTAAAAAATTATTTGCATCGCTAATAAAATTCAAAGATACAAATACTTTCACTTCAGTTTATGAGTAGCGCAGACTTTTGCCCTATATCGAAAGAGCGTAACTTCATCCGACATCGAGAGGGCAAATAATATTAATCTCCTCCCCCCCCCCGAAAAACTTTGATTCAAAAATGAAATGAGGCCACATTCTAAATACATCTGCGAGTGCCAGTCACATTTACTAACTTTTCTCAACATCGTTGAACATGCGTACTCGTCTCAATAAAACCATTAAGAACGGTCTTCCGAAATCTTTCCCGCATATTTTCTCATAATTGTGTTAGAGAGAATGCTTTGTATAGCATTGGCGCACAATAATTCATAATTTATTTTTCGTGAATTTTTCATTTATACTGAATCTAACGTGTGATCCTTGGCGATGTATTTGGCAATTCATTTCTGGCCTTTGATTATTAGTATCAGAAAATCAAATTTGTTTTTAGATGCCTTTTTTCGAATCTGTTGAAATCAAAATTTGAACACAGAACTGCTCTTGTAGTCAGAAAATCGCATACCAAATTTGATATATTTAATTAATTGCTTTTTTGAATTATCGCTTTTTTATACTTCTGAAAGTACGCATGGGCAAATGCTCAATACCTCACTAGATTTGGCTCAGAATTTTATAAGTGTCTACAATATAGATGGGAAATCTGTGCACCAAATGTTACTATCTAGCTCTCTTTGTTCTGTAATTATCACGTTCATTTATATTCGAATAGCTGACTGACTCCCTTTCTCTGAATGCAGTTGGCTCAACATTTGATAGAAATTTGTAAATTTGATGTAAAGAACCGTACACCAAATTTTATAAAAATTCAAAATGTTTTTGAGTTATATATTTCAGACAGACGGAAGGGCAGACAGACATAATACTAAAAATGTGTTTTCCGAACTCAGGAACTTTTAAAATGTGGAGATGTAAAATTGGAATGTTTTTGACGGTTATAATCATTTCTATAAACTACGAATATGAAGTAATCAGTGAAGGCCTATATAACTTGAGATACCAAAGAACCTAAAAATAATCTTTCATGTATAATAACATATCTATAACATATCAAGACTTTAAATAGATTGATTTTGGGATCATTGAAGTCTACCTGCTGCCTTTAAAACAAGGGATGGTTTGAAGTTCTATAGAGGATGGTTGGGTAATGTATGTAGAAATATTTTTGTAAATCGTGTCATGAGAATCAGTCCAAAAGATATTTAATTTCTCAAAAGAAAGGCCGATCGATTGGCGGAGAAGGTGTCAATTGCCCGCTTCTGCTCCTTCTTTGTTACGAGCTCGAGGCGTTCAATAAAGTATTCTGAATGGCCTCCGTTACACGAGAAGTGCATTAATTCGAACATGAATTATCCATTACTTTGGCCTTTGCTCCCGACTTGTTTGCAGTAAACGAAAGCGAAACCGAGCAGCGACAGGAAGATATTAATTCAGACTTCAGGCTTCAAAAGATATTTTTTCCCTCCAAAGGACTGCTCAGTAGGAATTACGTGACACTTCTTACTGCATTGCTACTTGTTATCGGGTGTAATGCACTTATTTTTGTATGGGTAACACATGCACACAAAAAAAGAATGTTCGTCTTCATTTGCTTGGTATCAAATCTATTCGAAATGATTTGAAGGGCTCACTGATCTGATTATATTCTGAAGTTGATTTCGAAACGCAATGCTGATTTGATGCTACCGATCTCAAAAGCCGCTTCGCTGAAAAAACTTGCATGATGATTCTTTATTTCTTGAATGGATATTTGCAAAATATGATGAAATATAGTAAATAAAAGCAACAGATTGAGAACTTTAATACAAAGAAAATTCACGGAAGAAATCTCTCTGGATATAAAATGCCCTTCATACGCTCGTATCGAAGTCCATTGAAACCTCAATGAAGTTGAATCACCGACGGAGGTGATCCTTATCAGTCGGGAAATGCAAGCAGCTCTCCTATTGCACTGACTGTCAAAGATGAATACAAATGAAGGAATCTGCTTACAATTCATTCACACTTCCACTTGTTTTTACACGAGTTATTATTCTTGTCTCTTATTTAGTATTTCAACAACATTATTGAGGATTATAAATAAGTGGAAATATAAAATCATCTACCGAATAACGCTCATAAATTTTGAATATAAAATTTTTTTTTAATTAGTTTTTTACAAATCGAAAATTATTGTTTCTTGACCACATAGTATATCTCAAAGTTCCTAATTTTATTAGAAGCATAACATGTTTCATCTTCGAAACAATTTGTATCTATGTTTGTTCATAAAACATTATTATTAGAAAAAAAAGAAAGAAAAAAAGATGACATTGAAATGTTGGCAGAAAAAAATAGAGCGGAAAATAATTTTTCTCCTCGAAAAAGCCGTCGTATCAATATAATGGAAGCAAATAAATGAGGCATACAAATCCAAAGTTAGTAAGTTTGTGTTAAAAACTATCAAATGACAATAGAATTTCTAAACTGATAAATGGAAACTTAGTTTCCCCAGAATAAGATACGACGTAAAATTTGGAATTATTTTTCATTGTTATTTCAGCGCGCAATTATTTGTCATTTAGCTGGAGTCTACAATTTTTTTCTTTTTTCTTTTTCTTTTTTCTCCTATTTCATCTCTTTTTTCAAAAAGTGCGTAGATGTAGCTCAGAAAATGGCTTCCATTCGTCGAATTTTCATCCTTACAGGCAGTTTTTACTTCCAACGAGACATTTTACGGTACATTAAGCATCTGTTTTGTTCCCGAAAATTGAGAATACAAAAGAAGGACTTTTTGTTTGTCTTTGAAGTTGCCGATGCCGGATTTTCCTCCTGCTTTTATTTCTCAGCTAAACAAACCTTCTTTCAATCATACTCCCAGCGCCATTCCACCTGAAAAGTTTCGCTGCTTATTCTTTCTTCAATAAAATTCACACCCAGAAAAGATGTTTGTTTGTATAAAAGAAGAAATGGCACAGAAAAGTTCGAATTTCTTTCCTTTCTCCTGTGCTAGAAGATAAATGCCCGAAATTCTGTACTAAAGTTTTAGCATAACTCCTGTGGGAAATACTTACATCTTTTATGAATTTGATACTTTTGCTTATTTTATTTTTCTCAGGGAATTGAATTTTTAGGCCAATTTCTGATACGTAAAATAATGCAAAATGTGTGTTTGTATGTGTGCGTTTATTAAGCTCTCAAAATTTAAAAAGATAGTTAATGACGTGAAATATCACGAAAATTAGTAAAATTATTAGACTGCAAAAAACTAAATTCGATTGAACAAAATTCCTCAATTCTTTATTCTAAAAATTCAATGAACCATCCTCATATAATAAAAATTCTTTGTTCGTAGATCGTAATTTGGTAGTTGGTATTATCAACTTTAAATAAATGAACATGATGGAAGATAAAGGGTCAGAACACTTTAGATTTACGTTATCGTTCGAAATGAAGAGGAAATAAAATTGGTGAAAGCAGAGTTCTGAAAACAAAATTTACCCTTTTTTCTTCGATTCGCCTATTACGTTATATGTAACTGGCACAATAAACTTTTCGAAATGTGTTTCACTGCTGTTTCTTATTCTAAGTGTTTGTGAACTATAATCAAACTTCCTTCGATCTACTAATGGAATGATCTGAATAACCGGATCCAACGACAAATAATCGGGCCTAAACTGATGTAAAACAACCGCCATTTGTTCTCTGCCCATGTGTATACCTTTTACTAAAGGTATATGACCTACCATCATGGTGAAAGTAATTCGACCTCACACCATTATTGAGCAAACCAGGTAAAAGTTATCCGGAACTTTTCACCCGCTTGTTATAGGCATCCGCCCATAGGATTAAGTGTATTCTAATATCTATATTGAATAGAAAGTATTCAATGCTCCTTTGTATATAATGCAATGTATATAATAAGTACAATAATATACAATACAATACTAAATGTATTATATATACGCGACAAATTTATTTTATCTGCACCTTTAAGTCTAATTCTTTTCCACGTCAATTAATTTCAAAAGAAAAAAAAACATTTCTAAAATAAAAGCATTTTTATTTAACTTAACGAGAGCTAAATTGAGAGAAGTTTCCTTTTTGAAAGTATTTGAAGATCGATTTTTGAGATTTTATTTAGATGCTTTGTGGTCTATGTCGCTATGAAAGCTTTGCTTCAACAATGAATGTAAAACCTTCAAAAGATATTTTCCCTTTTCATTGATAGCAAAAATGGATGAAGATTTCATATGGAAACATATCGGATTTAAACTGCAACTTCTTAGAACGTTCTCTTCATTTTGAAAACTTATATAAATATAATATATATATTATTCAAAATTAAATAAATATTTGAAACTTCGATGAAATAAAACATACCAGTTTCAAATAAAAAAAATGAGTTAAAAAAATCTTTCCAGAATTGAGAAAAACATTCTTAATTCGCCAATTCTTTTCAGCACTGCATATTCTGTTACAGCCCTTCACCGCAACGTGCCAGAGAAGTTGAAAGATTTTTTTTTCTTCTTCTTGAAAGATTATTTTTCCTCTTTAATGAAGATGTTTGTGGCATCAGCCCGCTATTTTAAACTAAATTAATAATTTTACTTAGAAGAGAAAATAATATATCTGCACTGAAAACTCAAATTTAAAACAAAAATTTTAAATGTTTAAAATTGAAATGTTTAAATTATAAATCGGATTTACGATCTGCCAGTGTTCCAAAGGTGACAAGATGAATTTTTCAGTTCAATGTAATATTATAAACTTCATTTTGCTTTATTGTGACGCTGCAAATTGTTTGATTTTCATTCGTAATGACATCGCAGTTTTGCTTGGAGAGAATTTATAATAAAAATATTAATCCCTCGATATTGAGTGAAAGACATTTCAATTCTCTGCGCATCTCCAAATTATCCAGAAAGAAAAGCAACAAAATAAATAATTATTAAAACGCACGTAGTCTGTTAATTCTTATTATTTACACCGGGTAAATTCCATTTTGAATCGTAATATAACCATTAAATATTTCGTTTTGTTTTAAAAGCAGAACATCCGCGAAATTCCAAGCAACATCTTTGATAGCAGAATCTATATTAATGTCCCGTTTTAAAGCAAAACTAGGGCTATTTCGGGGTGGACCTCGTAATTTGAACCTCGGTCAGATGAAGACGACGACACCTCAGCTGGCACCTCCGTCACCATGCTTACACACCACAGCACACCAGCGGGAGGACGTTTGATCCCGACGGATTTAACGAGCACAAGACCCTCTTACACGACGGTTCTTCGGTGGATTCAGGTCTAGACCCGTCCAGCTTTGAAGCCGAGACCTTACTACTAGGTCCACCAGAATATAAATAATGTATGTGGGAAATTACTCGCAATAGTGATTCAGCAATGTGAAATAATTCTTATTGCCGAATGGTAACAGTCAAATGTAAGCAAATGCTTAGACGAACGTTTCAGACTGCTTCATTGAACATAATAACTAAGCGCTTTGATAATTAAAGCTCAACATATTTAAAAATGCTCTAGAGTGGGTATGCTACTTCTCCCCAAGCTCTATTTAATAACAGGAAACAATATCTAAAAGAAATCAGAAAATTAAACCGTGCATAAAAATAGGTTTAATTGTCGTATAACCGCAATCACTAAATTTTGGAAATTGATTTTATCTTCTAAAATTGCTGCATCACAAAAATAGCTTTTGCATTATCTTAAAACCCCCCAAAATTACCATTTTAAAGATTTCAATCGCAATTTCTGTGCAATTTTTTTCATTATTTTTAAATTAAAAACGTCAATACACAATTAGCTACAATGCTTACAATATCATATTTAAATTCAAACAAAATGTCATAAAACAATCCAAACATGTATTTGTGTATTTTTGCCATTGTTAGAATTAAGATTAAAAAATGCTTTCGTTGGACATCCACTCCGAAATAGGATTTTCATTTCAGACGTTATTTCGAAGTATATACGTTCCTTAATTTCCATCCACAATAATTTGCAGCAAACTGATTCAATTAAATGTACGTTTTTCAATCGTACTGAGTAACAAGATAAAGTTTTAAAAAATGCATTCTATATTTACTTTTCATTTCCCAAAAAGTCAAAAATCTGCACAAAGGCGAATAGTATCAGATATTGGTTTTAGTTTAAAGTATGTATATTAATTCTTCTTAGATTTTTCCCCCTTTTAAAGGAACCGTTAGATTTGTAATAATTTTTCCTTCGTCATAAAATCAAAAATACCTCCTTTTCCGATCACAGCGCAGACAGTAACCCGAATAATTGTTGCTTATAGGATGAGATCAATGTGAAGACATTCTTTACTCTTAAACAATGTGCACTTGCGTATACCTCAAGACTGAGGCTCTTGTAAAGGTTCAGAGTACTAACTTAAATTTCCTGTAAACATTATATAGTGTAATGAAGCCTACTGAAGTGATAAAAGTGCAAAAATGAGCCTCATTTACCAAAGGATTATTCTGAGAACCAGCATTTTGAACGTCGAATAATTATTACACTTTTTCAATCAAGGGCGCAGAGATATCCAAATGTCCCAGGTACAATTTTAGATAATACATGGAGGAGAAACGTGGACTTGTTAACGCTTTTTAAAGACAAGCCAAAAAGGACTACCATGGAGGCACCAAAGGAGCAAGGACAAAAAATCACTACTACGGCGTACAATTTACATTTGCTATGGCATTGATGACTTGTGGAGCGAAGGTATCATATTATACTCAGAGCGCCATTTGCACTTATTACGCCTTTAACAACCGTCTTTAACTATCTAACTTTTAACAATTGTTTTGAGTTCATAGAATAAACTTTAGGAAGATTTTACCATATCCATTTCCATTCGCTTCCTGTTCTTTATACAGATTATTTTCTTAATGCAAAGGAACAAAAGCAAATGTTTTGTCTTCCATGTTTATGCGTATTGCTACTGACGCCTTCCTTAAAAAAAACGAGCATTTTTAGTCATAAGTCTTAATATTTTCCTACTGAATTGGTCTGTTATAATTTAAAGAAATGTACTTAACCTCTGTGCTGTTCAGTACAGAGGTTCTAACTATTGAAGCAGTAGAGGGCTCAAAGTAGTAACCATTTAAATGTCGAAAGCGGAAATAGGAAAAAAAAACTTGTTTTATTTCTCAGTATGAAATTATGCAAGTGGATTCTTCCCACTTTTTTTTTTTAATTACTTAGAGGACTTCCAGGCAATTTTCACATTTACCAAAGTTCTGCGCCTATAACTTTTTAACATGAAAATCCTTGACTTTACTTATCTCATTTATTCCTCATATGTAATTGATAATTTTCGCCACATTCGAATGTGTGGGTCTCGAGATTTTCTGAATTTTAACATACTGTATGACATACGTTTTAAAAGGCAATTTTCCATTTCCGTTTTACTTCATTTATTTAATTTAATTTGTAAAGATAGTTTCCTTTTTCGTAGCGGCAGTCAGAAAATTACTGAAAACGCTATCCAGATGCCGAAGGAAACGAGTCTCATACCATTCTTTCGTTTTCCTCAGTGAATTCTTGCAAATGCGCCCATTGCTTATAATTGGGTGAGGCTTTATGATCTTCGCCGACAGTAACGACTTCCCGGTACGCCTCCCCGTCATGATCACCCCCCAGAGATCGACATCAAACGTTTTCCATCAGAAATTCATGTTTGGGGTATTCGAGTCATATTTAAATTCAGGCGAAAGAAATGTGTTCGGAATGCATAAATTTCCGCTTAAAATATCGTTCCAGCAATGTCCCACCAGTGGATGCAATGACACCGAGAAAAGGAAATGTTTCTCTCAAGACTGAGTAAAAATCAATCGCTTCATTCCTTTTAGTACGAAATGAACTAAGCATTTGCAACTATAATCATCAGATAATTTTTCGAAGAATTTGCTTCAATAAATATTCAACTTGCTTTTTTATTAATCTTAAATAAAAATGAGTAATTAAAACTTGGACGGTTTAATTTTAGTTACATTAATATCCAACTTTGGAGCAATTCGAGAAATATTTTGGGAGAGATCTTGAGTTGATATCCTCTGCTCCAAACTCCCACCTCTAATCCAGATTTAACTAGCAACATATTGACATACAGGGCTCTATTTCAGAAATCTTCCTTTTCTGCAGCCGAGATTCACTTGGAGGAGGAAACAAAAAGTAAACGTCGACAGATTTGAATGGATATGGCAACGCATCCCATACAATTGCGAACATTATTTTTGCTAACGATTATCGTTCTGTTTACAGAAGTCTCTATTAAAAAATATTAAAAAATTTTTAAGACTAACGAAAGTTTTGGCACAGAACGATAAAAATAATTCGTTAAAACAAACAAATGAAAAACATATTTGGTAACTATAGTAACATACTCAAAACAGGAGTGAAAAATCTTGAACAAGTGCTTAAACTTTTGTAACGGCAAAAATTTATTATCAATTTGGAAAAAACTTCTGTTTGAAGACCTTTTATCATTCAAAATAAATTATAATACTGATATTAATATTTTAATAGCAGGATTATAATCCTGCTAATATTATTTTAATTTTTTCTTCTAATTTTTTTTTCTTTTTATTTGCAACGGTAGCTGAAATTTTTTTTATTTAATATGATTTTCCATGTCTTTATTTTGAAGAAGATACACATTTTTCCGTATGAAATCCGAATTTTTCCGAGATTTAGCTCTGTCTTTGGTTTTTTTGCTAATATTTTTCTTTTACACCCCTTTCTTTCCAATGTGAGTTAGCAATATCAAAATCTTCTTTTCTCCAGAATCGAAAATTCTGATATGTCCAAATTATACGTTTAAGATTGAAAAAGTGAAAAAAAAAAATCGTGTTTTTTTTTATCCTATGTATATCCAAGAATCTTTATAATATCTTCATACATGTTGTATTTTAGAAGGGGGACAACAGTCATTTCTTTCAGCAATACATCTTTTAAACACACAGCTGCTATCCAGAACCGATATTGAGCAACAACAGAAATTAAATTTTCATGTGACGGACAAGAAATATTTATGAACAAAATTCAAGTCCTTCTTTTCTTTCTTCCAGTTCCTTCAGGATGCCGAAGACAAATTAAACTTCTTGGAGGAAATACAGTTTAAAGCTGAAAAATGAAACAAAGAAATGGTCGAAGTAAGTCAGGAAAAAAACACAGAAATAACTAAAGGTACAATTTCCGTTTGCTTTGGAGCAACGATACGTCAAATAAGCAAGGGTTCTTCTGACAAAAGGCTACAGCGTTGCTCCCTGGAGATGGCGGAGAAGATAAATATTTAAATCTCGCTTCGCTGGGAGGAAAAAAAAAAAGGGCTTCTTGTTTGCTTTTTCCTTCATAAAGTTATTGCTCTATTTCTTCCATCTGCATTCCTGCGACGCACGGGGAGAAAGCTGGAAACAATTTGGCTTTCTCGTTAAAGGAGAAACAAGTATGATGAATGCATATTGAAGGGAGGAAAAACTGCCTAGTTACTGCTCGACTTTTATCCCCCTTTTTCTACTGTTTTTTTACATTCGTTAAGCTAAGCGAAATATCGTGTTTGAAATATTTTTTTAAAGAAGATGATATTTATTTATCCCTTTAAATTATTTTCTTTGGAATCATAATGCATCTTTATTTTATTTTTATTATAATCACTACTAAGGTTGTTTTTTTTTTCTGTTAACACAAAAAAAGAAATACGAACTGTGAATTTAAAACATGCTGTTTGAAAGGCTTTTAAAAATGTTTTATTCTGTTAAATTCCATTAATTACTAAAAATTATGGCGTTTCCTTTCTAAAATATATAAAAAAAAGTCAATATTTAAGATCTAAAGTTTTAATCTCCAGATACAGGGGCAAACTCCAAACAACATGAGGGCTAGATTGGAGCGGACCTCATAATTTCGAACCGTCGTTAGATGACGAGCACTCGACTCCTCTCCAAATTTCAGCACCACATCAACGGGAGGACATTTGACGCACGACGTCAGATTTAACGTCCATCAGGCCCGCATGCACGACGGATTTTAGCCGATTCGGGTCTCGCACTCGCAACTCTCCGCCCTGAAGTCAAAACATGATCATCAGGAAACGGCGACTTAGAAGGAACGTATATACTAGAAGGAATACTAGACAGAATACTAGAAGGAACGTATTCTGTAAAGATTGCTATTAAAATAAACCTCTCCCCCCCCTCAAAAAAAAAAAAAAAGAAACTGGCTGAGAAAATGGACGTATAGAATCCTAATCTCTTATCTACACTGTCTCATGAAGATGCAATCAAATGGTTCGAGTGTACTGCTGATGTGCTGAGAGTGATCAACAGCAGAATTGTATGAAGTGCGAAGGAAGTCTCATCTGAACTGTATTTGCACGAAAATGAAATATAAGCAAGGATGGAAGAATCAAACAAAAAATATTTAAATCACGTATCTTAAGAATCTGATGACGCGAAGAAATCCCTAAAAACATCGTGATATTGCAAAAAACAAAACAGAAGACATATAAGCTAAAAGAGAAAGAAACCAAATTTCCAATACTAAGCTGACTACTATTCAAAGAATCACGGGAATCTAAATCCAAGTGTCTGGGAATGAATGGCAATCTTAAATTCAAACGACTATCGAAGTTCTAAGCCGATCATGACACGCCCAACAAGCTTTCGGGCTGAAACTGATCTCCACAACTGGAGACATACTATGCCTTATGTCAGCTTCAGTTTGTACCGAAGTTACTTCCATTCTCCCGATCGTCAGCCATCTTCACGAATCGAATAAAATATTTCTCTGAGATACTACCAACACGATTTGCAGACAAATAGTACAAGAATGGCAAGCATTCACAGAAGTTGTTCATAAATTAGTAAAGAAAGATATCCCAGTCTACCAAACTACCAATTTCATTGAGAAAGTGGTATGTAAATAGTAAGTGTACTTAACCCTGCAGTTAGGGATTGCAATACCGGGATACCGAATACCGGTATTTTGAGCCATTTGTACAATTTTGTAATACCGGTATTAAAAAGTTTAAATACCGGTTTTTCGGTATTTACTAGAAATTTTTAAAATTGTCTCCATTATATGTTCAGGTATCGCGAACATACTAAAATAGTATACGTTTTTGTTTTTATGTCTTCCTAACGGGCGAAATTAATTAGATAATTCATGGCTTAATTAATTGCTTAAATCTAAATTATCGAAACATGGATTATCCTGAAAGAAAATATTGTATCCATAACGACTGATGAGGCAACAATTATGAAAAAAGTTAGAAAGTTGATTGGTGCAAATCAGCAGTTGTGCTATGCACATGGAATTCAATTAGGAGTAATAGATGTATTATACCCAAAAAATAAAGAACAGAAGAATCGAAATACTGTGGATATAGAAATTTCGGATTCCAACTTTGAAAAGAGTAAGAGTGAGAGTAATATTGACAATGAAGATAATGACAATGTAATTGTTGAAGAAGATATTGCTAATGAGGATGAAATATTAACCTATCAAGAATTGCTTCCTATAATTTATAAAGTTCGAAAAATAGTTAAGATATTTAAACTTTCCCCTATAAAAAGGATATATTACTAAAATATATACTAACTGAAAATAAAACAGAATATATGTTAATATTAGATTCTAAAACACGTTGGAACAGTTTACTCCTAATGATGGAACAATTTTTGAAACTGAGAAATCCAATCCAAAAGCAATAATCGACTTAAACCTGTAAATTAATTTTTAAGATAGTGAATTTGACTTAATATCCAGAACTATATCAGCTCTACTTCCAATAAAACTGACTATTGAGGCATTATGTCGGAGAGATTCTAATTTATTAACAGCTAATGCAGCAATAAATTTCATGTTGCAGTCACTGAAAGAACAGCACACATCACTATCTGAAGAATTATATATTACATTGAAAAATCGCACAGAAGATAGGCATTCCGAAATAGAAAATGTCTTATGGTATTTACATAATTATAATGATTTTAAAAATGAAAAAGAAGAAAAGAAAATAACCAATTCAAATCTGATAAAGTTTAGAGTAAATTTTCTTAAAACTTTTTACCCACAAACCTATCCACATTCAGAAGAATTCGGTTCAATTATCGAAAATTATGATGTCACTACTGTCGATAGTGAAAAGGAATTGTCTCTTGAACAAAAATTAGAATTAGCGATAAATATATAAAAAAAAATTCAACGAACCAAAATACAATACAGAAATCAGCTATATCCAAAACCATCCGACGGGAAATCGATTTATGTGAAGATGAGGGATTTAGAGGTAAATACTTGGAAAAAGTATATTGCGCATTGCTAACAGTACCACCAACTAGCGTAGATGCCGAAAGAGCGTTTTCGACAGCTGGTCATTTTTACACAAAATTACTTTTCAGGCGTAATGACAGTACAATTGATGCATTAGGTTTTTTTAAGATCACATTTCAAAAAATTTTAATAGTACCACAGACTGAAGAGTGATATTTACACTTTTTTTTGTGATTTAAATAAATAAGATATTTCTTTACTTTTTGTGATTATATACTGTTATAATTTATAAGTTACAGATTATTTTTTGTGATATTTATACTCTCTAACAAAACTGGCAAATAAAACAAAGAAACACCTGTGTTTTCTTTCTTTTTCTAAAATTTCTAATACCGGTATCCCGTTATTAAGATTTAAAAAATACCGAATACCGGTATTGAAATTTTGGTCCGGTATTGCAATCCCTACCTGCAGTGTATGACTTTTTATTTTCTTACAAAAAATATATGTGTTTTAAATAGCTTCATATTATTCAAAATAATTATTTTATTTTAATTTTAAGAATTTTTTTTTCTGAAATTAAAAAAATAAAATAAAATGTACCAAATGGTTACAGTACAAATCAAAGAATATCCAAGTGATACAAATTATATTATAACAATTCTGCAATAAAAATGAAAGTCCCTTTTTACCCATATATTTTTAATAAGCAAAAAATAAAAGTATTTTTATTGTATTTTATAATTGGAAGTATCATACAACATTTTGCCCGCTATTTTGTTCTTCCCGCAACATTCTTCCCGTTTCCGGATTTAATCTCATTTTTTTGCCGCAAGTGCCATATATCGCCTTTCTGTAAATTTTTATCAATAGGCATTCAAAAAAGATATCCAAACATCCTCTTGGAACAGTCATGTGTAGCCGATAAATGGAAATGAAAACATGTAGACAAATGGCTACGCGATGCACTGAAAGGTTTAGTTTATTCAACCATTCTATTCAATATCCTCTATATAAATTGAACATGCTACCTTTCTTTGCATGGTGAGCTTCAAAAAATAGGTTGTACCTCACGTTTTGAAGACCAGAGTATTTTCCCAGTTTTCCAATCAAGCTTTCTTTTTAATACGTATGAAGTCCCAAGGGATAGTTCGATTATAGAACGGCCGAAAGCTGTACTATCTCCTTACTTACTTAAATGATACATACATGAAATCAGAAGCGAGAGGAACGTCCTTTGTTTCCTAAAGACAAAATCTAGATTTATTTTCGGTGGAAGGATGGTTCCGTAGCTATCTAGTTATGCGACTGGAGGAAATGATAGCAGCCGTGCATAAAGTGTAGACAGAGCATCGATCTAATATTTTGTTACGTTTTGTTAAATGACGGGAATTAAATGTTCATAAGAATGATGTAAATTTAATGATGTTACTTATTCTATTATTATTTATTACTCGCATGCATCATTTCAATTTTGTCGATGCTGAATTTAGTCTCCGTCTGAATCAGTGTTTTTTGTACATAAATTCTCTTAATATTCTCCCGTAATTGACAGAGATAGTTTATTGTTATTCTGTGTGGCTAATAGCGATAAAAAGGGATGTTTCCGCTATGTATCAAAAAAGTAATTATCTGAAGTCAGAGTAGCACAAAGTTCTTATGTGCAATCTGATTATTGTATAACGTGGGAGATTAATAAATGGAATCAAACAGTTTTATTTATTTTTCATTTGCTTTAATTTACATTTAAACAAAAGTGGCTAAAAATTTGACTCAGTTTTTTCACAATACAAGGATGTTGGTTCCACATCGATGAGATATTCGCACAAATACAGATTTCGGCAAAATATAAAAAACTTTTATTTCTTGCTTATTAATGCAAATTAAACTACATAATGTGTATTTCAAATAAGTAGCAAATATCATGCAAACTCATCGAAAAAGAAAGAAATACTGCCCTTTTTTTTATTTTTTTTTTATTTTATTTCAACGAACTTACTACCTAAAATCTTTTGCAATTTCAAATCTGATTTGTTTTACTGTGGTTAGATATAAACTTTTCAAAAATTTAGATTTTTAAAATATTTTTCCCGTCCTAAAATTTAAAGTTTTTTAAGTTTTCATTAAAAATTACAAGTTTTTTTATACACATCTTTTCAATTTCCAATATTTGCTGACCAACTGGTTTGGAGGAATTCTCTTAATTACCTTACTTGAACTAGGCATTAGGTATCTAAATTAGCTTCGAAAAAAAGATGTTCCTCCCTCCCTCCCCCCCCCCTCTCCCCAAAAAATGTAGAATTTTTTTTTGGGGGGGGGGAGGAGAGGAAACAACTAATTTTTTTCACTTTCACTATTTCAAAAGAAATTTCAAATTAATGTATTTAAAAATCGATGCTTGATTCTATTAAGTTGGTATTTCTGTTTACAGAAAGATTTCAAATATTTTGAATAAAATGTGTTTGAATTTTAGCATTTCCTATTAGACATTAGTTTAAGAAAAAGCAAAATGAGAAGAACAAGCTTAAAAATTCAAATACAGAAATATTACAATTAAACCGTCTGATGCTAAATGAGCTCTTTTTCTCAACGACAACAAAATATTTTTAAACGATAAAAAAATTTATAAAATATTATTGTTTTCATAGTTAATAATTGCCCTAGTTTAAGTTAGCCGTAATTCGAAAAAAAAATCAAAAGTTTTTATAGTCAATATATTTAGGAAATCATTCTTAATTTTTTTAAATACTTGCTAATGTCTAATAAAATTGTAAACTGTTTAAATAAAATATAAATAAAAAATATTTAAAACAATCAAAATTTCTAGTAAAACAAGAATGGGTTTAAATACACATATACAAACTTTTTAATTACTAGTTTCATATGAAATAAAATTATATTGTAAAAAGTAGGTGCAAATGTTGCCTCGCTGAAATTAAAACTTTCTAGTAAACATTCACATAGTCAAATTTCGGTCTCACTAATGAATTTGACAGTCAAATATAAAAGAAAATATTTCCTAATAAAATATTTTCAAAATTGTTTTATTGAGAAAATTACGCCCTGTGTACCTCTTGATTTACACTCTATTGATTTACATACTATACACCTCTTAGTATTCACAATAAAATAACGCGCCTTTCCGTTAACCCGAGGCATTTCCAAATCTATCAGAATTCAAGTGAGTAATAAATTATTTTGCAATGTTTAAAAAGCTCATTTTCTTTTCAAAAATAATCCAAACTTGATGGCAGAAATAAACACAGAAAGACTATTCAAACTTTCCAAGTTACAAAAAACACTATTTAATTACGTTTTCAGTAAATAGCTTTACTTTTACTTCAAATAAAAAAAAAGTGAAATCTTACCGATCCTTAGAAGAGCAGGCACGGCCCTTGACGGGAGTCTCCTTTGTCAAAATGAATATTTTTTTACTAATATTTATCCGATCCTTTTGAAATTTTCCGAGAATTCAAACACATGCCTAGAGATTATACCAAACACAATATTCAAAAATCAGCATTTAGATTGATTTTAGGCTACCAAGTTCCTTTAACGAAAAAAAGAAGCATAAATAAGCATTGTTAGGCATCATACTGATGTAAAGTTGTCAATAACTTTGTAGTCATTCCATTCTTATCACGTCAAAGCAAATGTTGAGCATAGCAAGCACCTGCCAAACGGTATCGAAAAAAATTTCGGAACTAGCTATGTGATAAGTTGGCAAACAACACAAAGACAGAGACCTACTGTTTGCATCAGAAAAAGGGAGCAACTCTGCTTTGGTTGACCATCATCGTAACTACTGTTATGACTCCGATATACAAAATGAGCGACCAAAACAAAACGCAAACTGAAATTTTCTACGAAATTCGGCAAATTTACCATATAGATGTTACACAAGAGACAGAAATTTAATGACAATGAGGTCATGCAAGGAGTTTTTAATGTCGCACTCACTTAAAGGACAGAAGAACATTATTACAAGATGACGAGGGATCCATCGCGGATTGGAGAACAAAATGTTTGATTTGTTTATAAAAGTGAAATCTTTCGATACATTCCAAAAATGGCAAGAACAAAGGAAACGCTGCAATGCGGTGCAAAGAGATTAATCTGAAGATAATAGTATGCCCATGTCGATAAATGAAGTAGTTGCTATTCGAGGTCGTCAAGACACTTTAAGAAACCCCTCGAATAATCTTCGGTAATAGAAAAATGCAGAGAGTAATGTTCTTCACAAAGTGTCTTGAAGGGATATTCTTCCTGAAGCTTCATTGACAACTTGACAAACAAAGTTGTAACTTTTTTGTAAATAGAAAATAATTTTAAAAAATTAACAAAGATTTTTTTTTAACATGTGATCAAGTGCGATGCAATTTTTTTAATTATTAAGACATTTCTATTTGCGTAGGGTGGGGAGGTGACATTTCTTTCTATAGTCATGCTCCAACGTGTCTCAGGATCGGGAATCACTTAGTTCAAAGAATAATAATAATCGCCCATATGAATTCAAAAGCAAAATTAGATTCTAAAAACTCGTACATCTTCAAATTCAATCAATAAAAAATTAATACAAAATGAGTTCATCAGCCTAAATATCTGCAAGATATGCTTGTCCACCGAAATTTAACTATCATATGCCATGTTTAACAAGGTTATGAGCCCGTGGCAGTTCTCGAGACAAAGAATTAGGCTCTCTGCCATGAAAAAAATAGTTATTAACTTTTCCCAGGGAACTCGGCATCGTCGTGAAGCGAGCTTCCTCTCTTTTGTCTCTAAAATGCCTCAGATTTCGCCAAAATAAATAGTTACTTTCTCCGAATTAGCAAGATTTATTCAACGGAAGGCTTTGCCTTCGGTTTACACCCGAACATTTGTTTACACTCAATCTGAGGTGCCGACTGGAGGCGCGCTCGTCCTTCTTCTCCATCTCCTACCGGATACTATTAAGGCAATAAAGAATGAGACTCGTTACCATCAAAAGGATACTCCTAATTTATTTCGCGCCCCCCCCTTCCACCCTGAACCTTTCTTCGTGGCGGTGCTGATTCGTAGAGATCTGTCACGCGCAGATCTCATTTGTCGACTGACATTGAAACACGCAGTCAGTAGAGTGGAGGAAGGGGGTGGCAAATGGATTAGACAATAGTCACGTGACCTCCGAAAGGGACTGCGGAATTGAACGGTCTCGTTTAGAAGTTCGAGGCTTTGTCTTGCCATCCAACTTGCTACAAGGTTGATGTCTCCTGAGATTTGTTTTCATTAGGTGGGTTGCGCTCGTTTATTGGATCTCGGTTAGTTGGATGCCACTGCAAAAGAAACGAACGGATCAGGAACTGAAAGTGTGAGATTCTTTTTTAACCCCAAGTTTGTGAAAATGAGAAAAATAATTGTTCGCTCTGGAATTTCGGTGCCAGTTTTTACTAAACTCAGTGATAGAAAACATTCTATTCTTCCGAAAAAATTTCAGCATTTCATAATATATTAATTTTGATCCTCATCAATAAATAGCATTTGAAGTATGAAAAAGGGATTATTGCATAAATATAAAGCTTAAAACCATAGATAGTAAGTTGATTTTTTTCCCTCTTATGATTTCGAGTTTTATTTTGATAGTTCGGATCTTATAGAAATAAGGAATGCTTTTATAAAATTTAACTGTTAAATATTTGCGTTACAATTTGCATCCAAAATTTTTTCTCTTCATTTTTTAAATTATAAGAGATCTTTTCAAGAATTTTATCCATTGTAATTTATTGCTGTCTCTAAATTTCAATTTATTTCACCAAAAATAGCTATATAAATCATTATAAATATATGAAATGACTGCTTAAGGAGCATTGGAAGGATTTGAGCATCTGCCTGGAAGCTCAAATCCTCTACAGACACCTCAGATATAAACATCAGAAGTTTTTGGTATGGTCTTTATTTCTCGTATATATATTTTCCTACTATATATTTTATAACAAACTAGATTCAACATGCTATAAATTACTTTATAATTCATATTCATGTCATTCGTAGCATTTTCAGAAGTCATTTAGTTAGTCACTGTTAAGTTGTAACTTTAAATATGAGTAGTTTAATTTGACAATTTTTACTCATTGTTTCATCCCAGTTTCTGATCCAAGCAATCATTTTTATATATATATATTTATCTTGGCTTGGTACGCAATTTTGAAAAGAAAAATCCGGTGTAATCCTACCCGCCTTCAAAATTATATGATATTTATTTCCTGCGCGTATTTCTTGTAAAATCCTTCGCACACTACTTTTCAAAATTATGAATTAGATGTCCGATAATTCTCGAGTGTAGTCAGGATATTCATTTTAAGAATAGAAATGATATGCCTCTCTTTAATCGAGAAAAATAATGACTTTGTTTCAAGATTCATCTCCTTGCGGAGTAGAAAATAATTATCCCTAAGGATGTATAAATTATTTATATATTTTATTCATCATCGAGATTTGATTGGAGATGAAAAAAAGTTTTAGCTCATAGTAAATTATTTAGTTGTAATAATTACTTTCATTTCATAACATAAAAGCATAAATTCCTACATCAGTAACAAGCAAAATTAAATTCTTTTTCAAAAATTAAAAGATATCGAAGGAAAAAGAGTGATTTGAATGAAAAATGAAAATGAAAGTGGATAGCCTTTAATAATAATAATATATATATATATATATATATATATATATATATATATATATATATATATATATATATATATATATATATATATATATATATATATATATATATATATATATATATATATATATATATATATATATATATATATATATATATATTTGTAAAAGTATAAATATGCATAAAAGAATGTTTTGATTTCTAATGACTTGATATTGCCATGAGCAGCACCCGTGGGTCACTCCTACTTTCTAATTATACTGAACCATCTATTTAATTAGAGGATTCCTTCTCTACTTTAATTAAGAAATGGCAAAAAAAAAAGAGTAATGAGTGGTACGAATACCAGGCTTGAGCTGTAAAAGTGAGCGTTGAAGCTAAAAAATAATTGAAACGGTGGCAACAACTGTTGATATTTAGACATCAACCATCGGCTGTCAGGACTCAAGAGTAAAGATTGTTCATTGAAGCAGGCACTTGCCAAAAACTGGTAAATTTTATCCTCTAAATACAATGGTTTTATCGATTAAAACAAACTGTTGTTTTTCATGCAGTTCTTTAGAACATTTTTGCCCAAACCACTGTTTTGTCAGTTTTAGGATAGTGGATATTATCTGATACCTTCTACCCTATTGCGAATGTCCTCTCCTCGATTTTCTTGTATATTAAAACGCTTTGAGTGCTGTATCGCTCGAATCTGTGTGACAGCAGAAGCTCTCATTCAGTGTAAAATGTGATGCGAGAAGACAACGCCACCATTTAGTTTGCATATCCTTGTTTTATCCCAATTTTCATCATATGAGTCGCCGTACTTCACACCTTCTATCTAATCGGATATGTTCTTCTCTGCTATAATAAGACACAGGAAAAAAACTGATAAATAAATGTCGGAACGACAAGCGTTATTCATGGAAACGAACATGTTAATAAAATATGACGTGCATATGTGAGTTTTGTCGTTTCAAAGAGATCCATCATATCTTCAAGGGAAAAGAACGTTCAAAATATCCAGCTGTTAATTTTTTTTTTTCTATTATGAAGGGACTCTTCAAATCATTCATCAGCAACCGTGTCGAAATCAGGTGTGTTTCAGCCTATATTAGCTGCGAATTTAATATAATTGATATGTGTTCGGGAAGGGTCAGCTACAAAGACGGATCATTAACGGAGATTTTCAGGATCGGCTTCAGACCCTTGAGAAAGCCTTGCTGAACTGGGTGATAAAAAGCTCAAGTGCATCAATGTGAAAATGAGAGACAGAGATTTGACGAAAATAAAATACGGTATTTTTTTTTTTTTTTTTTTAAAGCTGTGAGTCGTTTTGAGGAGTCGGAGAGACGTGGGTGTTCGAAGGTGGTCCAACTTTTCTGAGAAACTCCATGTGATTCGGGTTTCTGTGTCAAGATCCAATCGATAAAGATCGGTGGATTTCTGAAGCTAACCCTGGAGTAGCCATTTGAGCTAAGAACCTATTAGTTCAAGAGACTACTTTTGTGTGTGTGTGTGTGTGTGTGTGTGTGTGTGTGTGTGTGTGTGTGTGTGTGTGTGTGTGTGTGTGTGTGTGTGTGTGTGTGTGTGTGTGTGTGTGTGTGTGTGTTTGTGTATTCTCCGAATGAAAAATTAATTTTAAAACATTTTGTGTAAATTCTCTAAATAATTTGATATGTGAGAAGACACACACGTAAAGCAAGAAAACAACAACACATTTAATACAAAAGAATTAACTATAAATTTAACATTTTTCCTGTGTGTTATAATTTTAAAAACAGGCAATAAAACAATAATTACATAAAATCAAAGACGTAACCATGAAATACGAATCTAATAGCAATATCCACACTTGCTAAGTTCATCAGTCATTGCACAGAAAATGTAGTACCGGCCAATAACCTACAGGCCGATACAGTGTGAGCACATACATGCATTACAGTGAATGAAGTGTCAGTATTTTATAGTATGGTGAAGACAATTTATTTTGAATATAACTATTAGCTATCGTCTTTGCTGAAAGACGGAGCGACTAAAATGTTTTTCCGATGGCTAAAGCTTGAAGATTAATAGAAATCTGGCTGTCCAGTTTTTTGGGGGTCACAGTCGTTTCTTATTTTATACCTTGTTCTTCGAGAAATAAATAAATAAAAATGTAAAAATCATATTTTAAAACACTTTTATGTTCTAAAACTCCGTAACTTTTTGTATTATTTTAATTGTTTTGAACGTTATGAAAAATTATGTATTCTTGAAGCCATTTTTTTAAAACTCATATTCGATCTCGATGGCGTTATTTTCGTGGAACCATAATTTTATTGCATTCATCGATTAATTAATTATTAAATTCTAAAATTAATGCTAATATACAATGAACACAGAATACACTCCTACGTAAAATTTCTTGTTCACCAGAAAATGACTAGAAATTAAAATTCTATATTCCATTTCTATAAACATGAAAGATCAAGCTAATAAAACTATAAAAATCACTGAAATTGATTTACTTGTAACTGATATTTTAAAAACTGTCCGATAGCTTTATTCTCCTTTTAAAATAAAACTATCCTGGTATTAAAAAATAAAGAGAGGTTAATTTTATAAAAAGATTTAACGAATAAGTTGATACGCAAATTGTGTTTGCGATATGAATGCAAGAAAACATGACGATTTTCTAGTAAAACATTGTTTTTGCGAAATGAAAAGGAAAACTTCCAGATATCATCAGTAAATTTAAGAACCAGTTATCAAAATAAATAATTCTTAATAACCAATAATATTTAGAATGAGATAATAAATGGTTCATCAATAAAATTTATATACTTGCAACATTTTATTTAACTTCTTTCAAATTTGCAGGGAAAGAGTTTAGTAATAAATTCTTCCTCATCTCCTAAAGTTTCGCAAAATTATGTTCACTCAATAACGTATTTCATTTTTATAGATCATCATTTTCAGTTCATTGATGGATTTAATTCAATTTTAATACCATACTTGTGGCATTGCTACTAAATTTGAAAAAAAAAATGGTTTCAAGATCTCGTAAAATTTATAATAATAAATTATAAATGAAAAACATTATGTGATTTTTTTTATTTCTATTATGCTTTCATTTTGAAACTAGTTTTTAAACTTATTTAACACTAGGTTTACGGAAGCGCATCATTTTGACACATTTCAAATACTATAAAGAAAATTACAAACGAAATTCGAATTTTTATTGTATCTCTCGCGCTAATTTTTATCGTTGAACGAGGTAAATAGAAACTGATGTCTATTTTCTTCAAACCCGTTAAAATATTGTCCATTTCACTCGATGATAAACCTAGTGTTAAAAGGCAATAATAAAAATACCTCGGAGACAATAGCATATTGCAATGACACAAAGTTTGGAATCGACATAGTATAGCAAATGGCGCGCAAATATGCCATCAAGGCAGCATCTTTTTGATGGTCTCTCTAGCTGTTTTTCAAGATTTGAGATTTAGTGGCAGTAAACGCGTCATGGGTAGTATACAAAAATGTACTGAATCAAAACTCTCCTGAAGGATTTTCCATTTCAGTTGTCCAATAAACTTGCAGAAGAAAATAAGACGAAATACAAAAGCATCATCTCCTCGCAAGGGTTACCAAATTGGCTTTTGTAAAAGAAACAGAAGCAATAACACTTGTAAAATAGGGGAAAAGATTGTTTGCTGAAAAGTGCACAAACACAAATGAGTATTTGCGTAAAAGATGCGCGAAATGAACGTAAAATATTGAAATAATGTATAATAAAATGTTTGAATAATAAAAACTTTCTATAAATAGATATATAATATTTTTTTTTTATTTTTTACTTACAGAGTAAAATTATATTGCCTTTTAAGTTGTTTTTTCTTTAAATATATGTAGTCATTCACGCGTCAAATGGACGTGTGTCGTAGAGATAGGTATATGAGAAATGTCCGTAAACCTAATGTTAATAAAAATTGCAAAATCATTTGTAAAAATAGACTTCTGCAATCTATTTTTCATTCATCTGATATGCCGTAATCTTGGAGTTTTGTGCAGCATTCGTTTTCCTCATAATTGTCAAGAATTTCTGAGCTGAAACTATGAAATATCATGCGTTCATTTCTAAGTATATATAATTTCTCATACTTTTTACTATAAGATCCGATGCATTCTTTCATCAAGATTTTGCGTCATTGCTTTGACCTTGTTACTTCGCTTGATGCCTAAATTCACAGCCATTTACTCTGCTCTGTCTATTCGATAACCTTTATTTTACTACATGTTAGCAGTGAGCTAATGTTTATTCGAAAATCTTTTTTTGCATGTGTCAGGATGCTTTTATTTAGTCAAAATAGGGTGATAGGAAAGATGAAACGAAGAGGGGGTTACATTTAGTAATAAAGTGAGCTCGGATTATTCACAAACTTTTAAAGCGAAAAAATAGCAGATAGTTTGTAATATTGCGAGAAAAAGATTTTAATTCACAATAAAATACTTTAGAATAATTTTCATTTACTGTAAGGGATCCAAAAATTAAATTTTGATAAATAAATAGAATTTGATAATTTACTTTTTTTTTTAAATAATAATAAATTATGTTAAAACTTTTCTTTTCTTTATTTGTAATTGAATTTTTTGGCAACATTTTGAAATGAATCCCTTAATCTACAACTACGGGTAATAAGCCGTACTACGATAATTTAGAACGTAATACGATGATCAGGCCAGACATAAATATCACGGGCATCGCCCGTGGTACGAAGATCGCGGTTTGTAATTTGTCCCACGCAAAAAGCGCAGACAAGGCTCGTGATATATTCTTATTATCTCTTCGTTTCTTAATCAGTTGCAAGTTATTCTTGGTCACATTCACACATCGAAATATATTTTCATAGAGTAGCATCCCCACAAGACGTTTTTAAGAAAAAGATTTTTTGATAAGAGCAGTAAGGATTGGGATGATAACTTTTGTATATTTACCAAAATTATTACATCAGGTTGTAGGCCTATCAAATATTCTACAAAATCAAACCAGTTGTCTCTTATACACAGTATTTACATTCCGTAAGTCGTGCACGTACAACTTAGGACCGATTTGTCGAACAGTGGAATGGCTCGAAGTCAGTGCGACCTTATCTATGTTTTCGGTCCAAACATTTGGAACATAAATCGTAGGTTAAGGGATTAACAACGATAGAAAACCTTGGTCACATTTAATAGTTTATATAATGGTTTTTCAATGGTATATATAAAACCACTATATAGTGGTATAATAGTTTATATAATGGTATTATGTAAACTATTTTTGTGTCTCTTCTGAAAGCTTTCCTGCCACATGAACCAGCCATATAAGTAATCAATGCGCATTTTGGAATAAAATAAAATAGTACAGTCAGAAACGACACGACACTATAACCTGGAAAAAAAATTAATGATAAAGTAGCTGATGGGGCGGAACTCAAGATCAAAGAATGATGAAGGATTCCGGAAATGTTCTCATCCCTCCGCGTCTCACCCCTAAGCGAGGTTGAATCGTTCAAAAGTGACAGTCTCGCGATGCTGAAGTGAACAGCATATATGTTTGTCTTTAATAATGATTCGAGAATAGCCATCGGGGACTGTGTTGTGAATGGTCTAAATGAAGGTAAAATATCTTTTCTTCTCCCATATATTCCCCAACTGTATCATTTCATTGCTTATTATAGTTTTGCGAATTGGCAAGGAAGTTTTGCGTCTCATTTATTTCAGCTCGCTTCTTGTGCCTACACACAACATGGGTTAATGAACCCAGGCTCCAATCGCTTTTCTGTCAATCAACAATAACACTGCAGTATTTTAGTATTTTTAGAATTTTATTAATCGATTCACTTACGAACAAAATTTCGATTCCATATAGAGCTCCATTCGAACCATTTAGCAATCAATTCGAAAAATAATTGATTGTAAAATTAATAAAATTTACAATAATGTATAATTTAAGAATCGAAAGATAATTCAAACAAAATTGAAACTCATTTACAAGAAATTGAATATTTCTTGAAAATGAATACATAATAAACGAGTGTAAACATACTAATTTTAATAGATTATTTATTTGTAATTACATCATATATGATACGACACGAATATTATAACAATCGTTCATACGTTCTGCTGGGGCTTTTATCATGAACTACTCATTTCGTCACGTAGTTATTTCTGTAGTAAAAAGTTTAAAGAATTACCTTTTCGTAATTTCAGTTAGATATGAAACTATTTGTCGGAATGGAAGAACAGGAAAAAGCAGCTGAAATTTCCAAGTCGTTCCAAACACCAGGCCGCACATCACTCCAGCAACACAAAGGTCTCAGATTCTTAGCACGATTTACCACTTCAAGTGTCAAATGCGACTGAAATCTCGTCTAAAAGCACAATGCTAAGAATACAAATGATCTCGACACTTAATGAAATTTACGAATCTTTTAAAGTTAAATTTTCTTTTATGAAGTATACAAATTGGACGAATTCGTAGTGACTATAGAATTAGTATGGAGAATAATAATAATAAAAAAACAAAAATTAATCAAAAAATAATAAAAAATGAATATTAAATAAATTAATCAAAATGTTGATATACATATATATTGTTTTATTTACCTAATTTATGTAGTTGCGTGATGTAAGATATTAAATATTAATTTTATGCGCCTTCAGTTCTCTTCTTTTCAGTGCTAAGAATCACGTTCGGTCATTTCTATAAACAACTTGAAAGCAGCCAATTTCTGAAATAGACTAATTTTAAAACTATGTAATTATTTTCTACTATTATTAGATCATTTCAGTGGAAACAACTTTTCAATTAACAGTGAGATTGTGCCGCCATCTTTTAAATGAATTTCTCGCCATTGTTCGTTAAGTAATGATTTTGGGATTCATTCTAAAATAATTTTAAATGCTATTCTTATTAAAATTTTGAACTAATGCATTGTATTTTCAGCTAAGCAATTGTGGTTTGACAAGATTATTACCAAAACCTAATTCGAGTTATCTTTGAGTTATCTGAGTACCACTTTGATGAGACTTTGAAAGAACTGAAGATACGCCAAAGTAAAAGTTGTTAAATTAATGGTTTCAGCACTCTCGGGACACATTCTCTTTTCTTTTTATGCGGGTGGGGGGCTTTCTTATCTGGGAACGGAACAAAGAACATTTTACCTCAACCTCCAGGCTTAAGAGATAAAAACGAAGGAGGCTCCTTTCTTCACAACTTCCAGTCGCTTCTAGAGTCTTGCCATCTCGGTATTAAGGGAGGCAGGTTTATATATCGATGGAAAATAATGCATTCCGTGAAAAATGGGATTCCGACCGAGTTTATGATCTTTTAAATCTGAAACATTTTTCGAAGAAAAATGTGGCATTAAGAGTTAAATGCGTTTACGAACTCCGTTTCTCTTGTTGAATGGATACCTTGTGAAGAATATACGTATACACAATGCCCAAGAGAATATAGCAACTTTTTTTTTTCAAATAGAAGATTGGGTAGATTCAATTCTAATGTTATTCCACTACCCCAAAATATCGTATTTAAGATCTGATTTATTTTCAATGAATCTCATTCAACGTCTCCAGTAATATGAATTCCTGAAAGACGCATTTCCTGAGAGTGCAAACAACTTGGATGATCAACATAATTATTTGCATTGAATTTAGATTCAATAAAGTATCTAAAATTTCAGCATCGTTTAAACTTCTTGGTCCATTCTGCGTGCACTGCAGTAGAATTCATTGCATTGCAACTTCTCGATTCATTCTGGGTGCATTGCATTGTAACTTTTTTGTAAGATACAGCAATTTGTAAATGGCACTATAACATGTAGCTGGTAACACGCAAATGGAAATGAATTTTGCTTTCTCAGATGCTGTTGTTCCTGATGGTTAATACTGATGGTGAAATGCCCGGATGTGATTGTTGATGCTTTAAGAATGTGCGAAGGAATCTTGGGAATGCTTTATATTTTCGATTTCGGGACTCTGAAGACATTAGTTTACAATTGATTCTTGGCAGTGGATCCTGGCAAGTAAAATGTCCGGCGAGTTTACAGCCACAAAATTTTCTGCGTATTATAATCTTTACTTACTTTGAAGTCCTTCATATGAGCTGCGCATATCTCTGTTTTCGAAAAATTAAATAGTTATCCGAGATTAAATAGCCGAGGAACCTTCTTAATGATTTCCATTTTACCAGAGTGCGTTACTCTGCTCCGCAATGTCACAGCTTTAGTACAAATAATTCAAAATAATAATGGTGATGATTAGATATAAATACGAAAACTCGGTTAGGATTATTTCTAATGATTTCTGAGTACGACATTGCAGTACATTTTAACCTTCTCATTTGTAGTCACCGGGCAAACCTCGCATTTCACAGCTAAGTTAATTCGTCGCGTTGAGAAACTTCCGCGTGATCTGAACTGGTTGTTAAAATTCGTAAATGAGAGAGATAAGCAATGACGGAAATTTTGAATTAAAGGAAAGGAAACAGCTTGGCTAAAGGTTTTCAATCTGTCCGGATATAAAAGGAAAAGAAACTTTCACCACTTCGGTCATTGAGGGGTTGTAAATCACTTTTTTGCTTAAAGAATTGCAGTTACCGAAAAACTTCCAGAAGAAAATTCTTGTTTATGAAAAGGAGATTTCTCTCCTGCTATGAATTATTTTTAAGAAACAGGAACAGGATGGAAGGACAGTAATAACAGGAAGTTTAAAATACATTAGCTTTAATTTTCGTTTGGAATAAATTGTACTTTTATATTTATTATCAATTTCTCAAATTTTATTCTTATTCGATTGATCTGTGTCAACTTTGCTTTTTTACTAATCCGTCAACTTTCAATAAATTCTGTAAATTCGTAAAAGAAAAAAAATTATTGATTTTTATTATGCACATTTCTTATACCCATAGCATGACACAGTGTGTTAAAATTCAAAATTTATACTAAATATTCTACAATGTATCCATCCCATCTTGAATTTTCCATCTTTATTCCTTAGTAAGAGTGTTATTGGAGGGGGGGGGGGGATAATCAACATTTACAGCATTTCAAAAACATCATCTCTAACCTCTTTAAGCTGGACGGTCCATGTTCGAAATTGGCTGAGATTTTAAAAATTTCTGAAATATGTCCCCCGCAGTTCCAAAATCAATAAAAAAATTCCTATAATTATTGTGTTTAGGAGGCTTTATATAAAAAACTTTTAAAGGAATGTTGTTTTAAGGATTATGATTGGAAAACGGCCTGAAATGAATGTCATTGCAACAGGTAGTCTCCCCATAAGGAATCTACCTGAATGAGAAGGAATTTGCTCCTCTCTAGGGCTCTTACTTCTCAAATAATTTTTCGCTAGCATTGTGGATGATTTGCAAACCATTCAAAGGCTTATAACAGACCAAGAAATACCGAACTTTAAAAAATGCTTGAAGAAAATACGAAATGGAATCAATGGAAAGTTGCCCCCCCCCCTTAAGAATAAATTTGTCTTTCTTTTCAGATCAAATCTTTGCATTTGTTTGAATCCTTCTTCTATCGGCAACCTAAACTCAGCTGCAGTCGGCAGGTGAGCGCCCCCTCACTGGAACAGCTATCTATTATTGGAGGCGAGGCCGCAAAAGATCAGCTTTTATAACAAGAAGGAGGTGATAATAAAACAGCTCGCTTACACATTTACCTTCCGTTTAATAGCCCGGTGGTCGACCAAGTGGATAGGAATTAACGATTCTCCGCTCGCCGCTGATATTTTACAAATTTAACGGCCCGGCCGTAAAAGTTGCTGAACAACTAGGATTTGTTACCGCGCTTGCAGTAATCTGTCGCCGAGTTGAAGTGAAAAAAGAACTTTATATCGAGCATGCCGATTGTCGAAGGTGCTTACGTGAGTGCGGAATGTCTTTCCATAGCTCGGTTGAAAGACGCGTTTATGACTGATAAGTATGAAGGTGTTGAGTTGATGTGTCAGAAATGTGCTTTGACTGTTGCCATTCAAAGCAAAGCTGTGTAGTAAATTCTCTTGCAGGTGATTCAGTAAATAAGCTGACGCCCTTGAAAGGGATATGATTTATAAAATTAGTTCACTTCTCAATTCTTTTGTGCTATTAACATTTCAAAGATCGCTAAAACAGTTGTATGCCTGCAAACCTAAGGTAAGTTAAACGCATAGGTTTCCTCTATGCACGTATCGGTTAACTTATGCTCAAAGTTGGCGAAAAGTAGTGAAAGTTATTTCCTGCATTCCCAGATCTGTACAAAAAAAAAAAAAAAAAAAAAAAAAAAAACTTTCATACTAACGAAACAATAATAAATTGAAGTTGTCTGGCGTAAAAACAACAGATGCTATTATTGGAACAAAAGTTGGGAAATGATGCATTGCAGACTTAATTATTTGCAGCATTCCGGCCTTGAGTAACGCTGAGTTCCTTTACCGTTATCTTTTTTTTTACCAGTTTTTGCTTAATGTAAGTATATAATCTTGTCTCAAACGAAGAGGGATTCCTGCATTTTTATCCCACTTTCCAACAACCACTGAACACGAACATAATTTTCAAAAGTTTAAAATGATGTAAAAATTGTTTGAGATCTTCCATGTTTGAAGAAAACATCATTATCCAAATGAAAGGCAATTTTCATAGAAAATAATATATACGAAAACTCATATTTAAGTGAAATATTCGGTCATTTTATCAAAATAAAGAAATAACGAAAATGCATTAGTTTTCCTTCCCTTTTTTCATTATAAGCCAATTATCACTACTTGAATTAAATTGAAATTCGTAAATATTTCTTAAATTGAAAACTAAAAATGATAAAGTGCCGAAAATCTAAGTAAGAAAACGATTCAAACATAGTTTTTCACATTAAAGTGACAAATGATGGATGCGCTATATTATATTAATTGCGAAAGGGGCTCATAGCGTTGCATGTTGATCAAAATAGCGCATAAAGAGGTCGCTAGTGTAATATTCCCATGGCCTGATCGAAAAGATTTTTTCCCCTTGCGGCTTCCATCGTTTTCACTTTATTTTCGTTATTATTAAATAGCTGACAACAATTTTAATCTTCACTGAAAATTAGAATTTTATTTATTTATTCCCACTGTTATTTCCGAGGATCCCATTCCACACGAATGCGGGCATTTCAAACTTCAGAGGGTGGCACCGCACTATTTTTCACAAGACGGATGTCGTCTCCATCCATCCATCAACAATTTTCTTTTCTTTTTTTTGTCAGAAAAATGATTTGCGCACGAATATAAGGCGCTATTTTTGACGGCAAGACTCGGTGAAAGTATTTTCGCAACTTTGCCAGCACCCTGACAAGCACCTTCGCAATGCGTTCAAACCGCGGGTCGGGGAAATAGTTTTGGATATCAGAGAACACCAGCAGAATATTGGCCATCAAGTCAGCCTGTCACTCAGGTCCCGGGAATACGATCCGCAGATCAATTCTTTGGCACTTGGCCAGTTTAAAAGGGGTAGTGAAGGGGGGGATGCACCGGCGATGGTACGCGTCGTTACACAGCCGGTTTCAATTCTTATCTGCGATGTCTCCCACGATATGAATCTTTTTTCGATCTGGGTGCGGCGGTGGTTACCATACTGAATCATCAAATATGCGGATAAATTCGGAACTGCTCCTCGGGCTTCGCGATGCCAGGTAATAAATAGTTGAAAAGAACGATAACGGAACTTTGGTAATAAAAATGGGTTATTGAATCGTAAGAAAAATTTGAATCTTTGGTTGTAAAAGAAAAAAAAAAGGAAAGAAAATAATAAAATATGATTTAATTATTTGATTTATCGAAAGAAGAAGAGAGATGTGAAGCGATAATAAAAGTGCATATGCAAACTGTCCGGTCTCATCATAGACCAATAGTTCATTTTTAAACTCATCGAGACAATCGTGTACTTTTAACTGAAATGAAGTCAATAATGATTTTCATCTTATAGTTCTACGGATTGTTGGTTATAATTATATTTTAAATGCAGTTGCATTTTCAACTGGATAAAGACGCTATTTTCACCGTATATTTTACACAAACTGTACTAATATTTATTTATTTTTAGAGTGACATTTGCATATAAACTTTATAATTTCTAGTTCAAATTTTAAATAAATGAAAAAAATTCAAAAGCATTTTTAATTTGACCCACCTATTTTAATTTTTAAGAATTTTTCTGGAAAAAAACTTTTAACTTTTGAAAAAGCTTTTAACAGATTTCTTAGTAATATTATGGCATAAAATAGTGGAACATCGCAATTACTGTTTATGTTAACTTGGCTAGATTATTTCGCTAAATATAGTTAAAGGGCCGGCGATGATATAAATATTAAGATTTTGAAATTTTTTTCATTATTTCATTTATTGATTCTAACTGTATGAAGAAAAAAAAAATCTTTACTTCATTTAATGCTATAAGATATAGTTCACGCTTAAAAGGCATACAACTGAACACAAATTTAATAAAATCATTTAAAAAATAAACCCTCTTATTAGGGTATTGAAAAGTAGTTTTTATTTTAATCATTTTATACTTTTAAATTCTAAATTCAGAATATGCATTGACAACTAATAACATGGACGAATTGTCACTGAAGAGAATGGCATGGTTCTTTCTCATTACAAGCAAACACTCAATGAAAATGATGCCATTGTGAGAAATAGGATAAACATTTCGTAAATTTCACAGTAGACATATAAAAATATTTGTATTTTTAAAAATTTATAATTATAAATATTATTACATCTTATAACCTATTTTCTAAAAATGTATTACTAAGTGATATTACAGAATTATAATTAAAATTCAATTTAATGAATCGTTTAATTGATAATAAAGTTCTGAATATTGAAGTTTCATTGAGAATATCCAAGCATAAAAAAATTTTAGAAACAGGAGAACAAATGACTCCAAAATTGCGTATTTATTAAAAAAAAAAAAAAAGAGAGAAAGAAGTAAGTAAAATAATTTAATTTCTTGCTCTTTTAATTGCATATTATTCGGGAAATGAAGTAATTACGGTATATTTATTGCTAGTAAATTTGAATTTGCAAAATATATTTTTTGGTGGATTAGTTCAATGGTAGCTTTAAAAATTTTACAGGTTCTTTAAAACAAACAGGCAAGAATGTCATGATAGGAGGAACCGAATTTCTTTTGGGATTGTTGCTAATTGTACAGATACTATTTAAAACATAAATGAATAGCAATGTGCGAAGTAGCATCGCTTTGCAAGGCAAATCTCTTCAGCTTCCCAGGATTGTAATAACACTCAAAAATATTGTCTGTGTATCAGATGCGCTCACTCATAACTGGTGCAGTTTGTGTTCAACTATTAAAATGGTTGGTGCATTGATTAAGCACTATATTTTGATAATCAATAAGCGTCAGTGGGAGAATGATACTCTGCCCCTGATTACGAAACGAAACTTCTGTAAAATATGCCGATAGCAATAATTATTGTTAGTGGCTAATACCACTTTTCAGAAAAACGTTGAAACATAAATAAAGCAAAAGAAAATATGCTTCTAAAAATTTATTAAAAAGGGACATGTCTATAATTTTACCACATAGGAATCATTTATAAAAATTATAATTTTGATGTGCATATTACAAATTCAACCTAATAAACTGAAATATGATTTTTAGTTTAATGAAGATTTTATCTTTATATCTTGCCTTATTGATAAATGAGACAAACAGAGCATAATGAAACAGAATACGTAGGATGTATTTAAGCTTGAATGGATGCCGATAATATTTAGTACTTTCATTTGTTCTCAAAATTCTTGCGGAATACATCTTTCTTCGAATACGTGCTTTATACCAACTATGAAGCATATGAAAGAAAGACTGTTTCATTCCACCGTCGCAGATAATACTGTGTAAAAGAAACGGATTTTTATAACATTCTAAAAATGACTAGTGCCCAAAATGATTTTGAAAATTCACATTCAAATAAAAAATCAAGTGCCATAGATTTCCTTTTCTATCACTTTAATGAATCGAAAGAACAGCAAAGAAGTACATAAAAGATTATGATTTATTTATAAGTTATTGAAAAATGACAAAAATCAATACAAATCCAGCAAATTAATATTCAACATCATACAAGATCTCAAATTTTGTGGGATGTAAAGCTATATTAGCTCTCTTGCATATCTGTCTCAAATTATTTAACTATATTCTTTTGAATTGCTTCAAAAACGGCTGAAAAAAATGTAGAAATATACATGACTTTGAAGTTTTTAAATATGTTGATATTTTAATTTATTAGAATTGTAATGTCTTGATCTAGACTGATCAAATAACGAAGCAGAATTTCCAGACAATTCTTTATTTTACAGCCCTATATACAAAAGAACAACTTGTTCTAGTCTTGGTTAAATAAATAGTTATTTACACCTGTAGAAGGAGACACGACAGTTGAAGTCGAAGGTTTATCTTGAAACTTAGTTCTCCATCAATGCAGAGAAACAACACCACAGGTAACTAACAGGTGGTTAGTCAACACGACCACTCCAAGGGTAGTACTCGGACTCCAAACTCGTGGGCGTAGTCCAACAGTCTGCCTGGAATTCGTTTCCTCTCCTCTTCCCCCCCCCCAAATCTCCGCACTTTATTTCGGCGACAATCTCCGCCTCTTAATTTACATTGGTCATTTGAGCTATCTTTCGGCCAATCGGGGTTCAGCAATATGCTCTCTTAGCGGCGCCAGTCGGTCATGGGAAGGTCCTTTTAGTGATGCACCTTTCATAACTGACTATTCTGGAACACGGAGTTATCATAGTCCTTTCACAGTGAGAAACATTTAGCATCCAGATGTTTCAACGCGCCTTTCCCTTTGAAGGTACTATCTATGTCTTGGACGAGGATTCCCACATGTAGTCTTTCACTGTTGTCACTAATGAACAGATGCGAAACCACCCAGGTGAAAAGATACATCATCTGGCTATCTCGAGGAGTTTAGTGATTAACAGCGACGTCACAGCTGGCTGTAAATGTCTTATCGGTACTGGGAAACGGGGAATATTACATAATAAATAGTTAAGAAAACGTTTAGTAAGAAACAAAAATTATACTAATGGATCTTTTACTTTTCAAGTTAAGGTAACCAACAAAAAAGCAGTGCTTTCTTTGTAAGATATATATAGCAAATAAGCAGCAAATATATTCTGTAACTTATTGTTTTTCATGTTCATGCTGCCATCATATGCAACATCTTTCTTGAAATGCAAGTTTTTTAAAAATCATCTAGTAGTGATAAATACAATAATTGCGATTTTTTGAAAGATTTTACGAAACATTTAAAGTAATAGTAAGTTGAATATATATATATATACTCCACAAATCAATACTTGAAACATGTATGTATGTAACATGTAATGTATGCTGTTTATATTCAAACAAGTTGTATTAAATTCATTTTTTTTGAAAAATAATAAGTACTCTGATTAAAATAAATAAGACAGCAAACATGTTAATAATTTTAAAAATAAATATAGGTTAATTCTTAGAAAAAACAAATTTTCAATTAGAAACTGTTAAACATCATTAAAATTCATTATAAATGCGAGATTTATTATCTCATTTTATTCGAAATAGTAAAAACTATTTGACGTGCATATTATTCAGGTTTCGTCCATTTAGCGACATATTTAAATACATCGCTCCATGCACGTGCAATCGATATGAAAATGCGACATCTACATACTATATCAAAACGCTTCATTCTCAAATACATTGTATGTGCTAATGTTTTATTTGCATCTAAAGAACTAGCAAATCACTGCCAACTTTTTAAAAGCATTGGAAATTATTTCCTGCCAATTTTCGATTTTTTTTTTAAATTTTTGCACACTCACTTTATAAAGTAATTATAAAAGCATATGATTTTATAATTACTTTATATTTCATTCCCTCTTTTTCTTTCCTGAATTTCTTATCGAAAGGGGATAATTCAAACATTTGGGCCATCGTATTGATTACACTTTTATAATAATCACAAATCCATGAAATATTTAGGCCATTAAATAAACATTATTTCGCAAGTATCTTAGGGAGATTTCTGAAATTATTTTTCGAGAAAATACTACAAGGTTGTAGTGTTTATATTTTGATGCTTTTATTCGCAAGTTTTAATCCTCTGCACTCGGGAAATATCATTCGATGGCTTAATATAAGTACTTTTTATTGCTCCAAAAATTAATGTGTATAATTGTTTTAAATTGAATTTTCTCAAGAAATCAATCTACAATTTCTAATCACTCTGTGGGCATTTTTAACTCACAAAATTTTGAAAATAATAAATAGGACGACAAAATGATGAACCGTCTTGAATGGTTCCCGAGATGCGAAATACGGATGCAAAGGGTCAACAAAGGAAAACGTGTTGTATCAAACTTTCTTGTCAACAGTTCTCTGTAAAAATTTTATTCAGATGCTTTAAGGATAAGGTTAGGTGATATTTTTGAGGTTCTGCTCAAAAGTTGCTCAGACTGGACTTTAAATCATTGCCTGAATTGGAAGGTTAATCAATGAGGATATATAATCAATCAATTTTATATCCCTGGAAGCATAATATTTATGAGCTCTCTCTATAAATTGAAACTGAAAAAAGATAAAGCGTAAAAGACTCAATAAAAAAAATTGAAGACATTAAAATGTTGGTCCGAAGATAAAAATAACTAAGTTTCTTTTTTCTTTATCGAGAAGAACGAATAATAAAAAAAGAAATAATACAGTTTATAAAATTTTAAACTTGATTTCAGACTTTATGTGCCGATATAAACTTGAAAATCAAAAAATATTTTACTTTATTGAGCTTAAAAAATTCCTGATGTAATTTGAGGAACCAGATTTTTCAATGGGCCAACGACACAATTTTAACAAGCTATGATTTATTCTTCTTTAAAACGTATTTCTTTGAATGTTTATTCCATGTTTAAAGACAAATAAACTACAAAATAAATCTACTTCTTTTACATTATCAAAATTAGCCTTTTTATCGCTTTCCGTTAAAAAAAATGCTTAGATGGCAAAGTTATCTTATTTATACTGTTTTAAAATATACCTTTTTTAAAGCAGGCAATAGCAAGCTACATTTCTTCAGATGGTGCTCAACATAATTGTGAAGGGAACGTAGTTCTATCGAATGATAATATGTGGAATGCGCTAATTATTCAAGCAATATTCTTTTGTAAATTTATACAGTTGTATAACCGAATCATTATTTAAAGCTAAATCATACGACTTGTCATTGTTTAAAAATTTAGTATTCTAACTCGTAAGTTTCAAATTCCAAACGGGAAAATCCTTATCGTCTATTTTCTTTTATTCTCTAGGGATTTTTTTCATCAAATATACATTATGTATCGGAGATTACGAGACATTTCTCTATTGCAGAAAAGCCCTAGTAATGTATTATTTTACTGCCATAAATATATACTACATTAATCACATATGTTTTTTTCAAACTTAAGGATTATCCAAATTCATATACTTTTTTACGTCTATTTTCCTTTAAAATTGAAAAGTCTCCTTGCTGCTAAAAAGTCATTATATTCTGCCTCCATTTGAAGAAAAAGAGCTTGTTCTTCGGATCCTTCCTTGTTGTATGGTATTTCCCAATAAATAAGTGTATATTATTGCTAGATCCATTGACAGTATAATTGGTTCTATGAAGTCTTATAATAATTATACGTGCAATGAGTCATTTTGGAATTTTTGAGTCATTACTCCTTAAAATAATCATAAAATTTTGTCTAAAGTGAAAGTTGTGAACTATCTTCTTGGATTTTGATCCATGCCATCAAACTATGTTTCCATTTCTGTGTTTTTTCGATCAGACAATGTTTCATCATCAACGTCTTCTCGTAAAGAAATCAAAGGTGCGAACACGAATCCGATTTTCTGTATAGAATTTATAAGCATCTATCTAGTAGATACTGTTATGGATTTCACTACTGCCAGTGAGTCCGTAAATTCACCCGGTTCGATTATAGTGGGTGATGGTTTGAAAGCAATCAGCAGGCCTCAGTGGAAAACAAAAACGATGTTTATTTAACAGCACAAAGACGACAAATGTGTACAGCCGAGACGAACACACAGCAGCACACTACAACAGACAGTATCCCGCAAGTAGTAATTCAGTAGTAACAACGACCACAGCACACAAAGCGGAGACAGAATTCAGCAGGAGAAGGAATCTACGGCGCTTCGCTCTACGGTCTCTCCAAACGGCTGAAATTATCTACTGTCTCCTCGCTTTAGCTGTATTCAACTGCTGACTCGTTACCACACGACTAGCTACTCCATACGCAACTTGATTTTGCTTCCACGATCGACAATAGGACTCGGCACACAGCTCAATTCAGCAATAGCTTGGGCTCCACACAACGCTGGCACTCCGCAGTCGTTTCGCTATTCTCCCGAAGACTCGATACTTACCTATGGCTCTAATTGTAATTCCTTGCAGCTTGAGAGTGCCGGCCTTTTATAGTTCCTGGAAGGCGCACCGAGAACCTTCTGGGCCAATCAGACGTATCTCAGTTCCAGTTGGATGGATCATTTAAATTTTCGAAGTTTCCAGCATTATCTATTTTGTCACCAAAGTCACCAAATGGTCGCCAAATTTATCGCCAAGCTCCGTGATTACTGGCTCGGCACCCGAGCAGGATCCAATACAGATGCTTGTAAATCGGTTTTCCCGGTGATAGAACTAACCGTGCTGGTAAGCGGTATTATAGGTTTGTAACAATACTTTCCTCTTGACTCCATAAGCCTTGATTAACATGAAAATTTCTATCATTTATTTTTTATGTAGGAATTACAATATTCGTGTCTGTTAAAACAGCAGTTTCAAAATTTATAATCAAACATATAGATCTTCAAATAAACTCTTTTGAAATATTAAGAAGCCTTACATAGGTATTTGGCTTTATGTTGAAGAGCAATGCGAATATAACTGGGATAATATTAACTTCTTCGAAAGTTTCCGGTTACTGCGTGTAAAAAACAGACTTCCAGAAACTACTTAGGACAGGATTTAAATGACCAGTCCGAATATAATTTTTACATTTTATATACAAATATATTTTGGTCTTTTTTAATCCAAAGTCTCCTAAAAAATTATTATTTCATTTGATTTTCAGCAAACATATCACCAAATAAAAAAAATCCAGTTTTAATAATTTTAATAATTAGAAAGTTTTATAATTAGAAAGAAATTTTCGTTTAATTATAATTTCGTTCAATTTTAATAATCGCTAATTCCTTATACTGATCTTTATTTAATTATACTTGCCTCTTAAAATTTCTAATTAGAAGCCCCTAAAGTCAACTGCCTTTTTAATAGAATTCCTAATAAGGATTTCAAATTGAGCCTTAGGCTTTATAAGCATTCTATGATTATTTTAACCCTTTAAAGGACCATTTTTTTTTCTAGTCATATTATGTTCAAATATTTTTAGGCTTGAAATTAGAATAAGAAAAGGGATTCATTTAGCTCATTAGATAAATTGAATTTGATTCATTAATTAATTTGGTTAATTAATAATTAAGTATCAAATAAAGACACATCATTTTGTGTAAAATAAAGAACTAAAGCACCTAAGTTTCTGTCTTTCTAAAAAAATTTGCCAAAACTTATGCAAACCTACATAAATTCATACAAAGATTGATAAATTTGGTGGGAAGCATGCTTCCCACGGCCCTAGAAAGGGTTAAAGCATCTTCAAAGTTTGTTTGGAGTATCTAAAAAAATTGCATTCTTTGTCAACAGAATTCTAAATATTTCTTTCAACATCATCACTAGATTGGAATTTGATGAAGAATTATTATTTTTTTCCCTCCTTTCTCTCAAGTCAAAAGTTCTGAGTAAGGTGACGAAACGCAATCTTAATGGATAGTAATTTGTCATCACAACATAAAGTCTCTTGCATTAGCGTTGTGTCTATCTTATGAATTATAGTGCTCTTACTCAAGCAGTTCTGCTATAGAGAACCGCTAAGTTGCGTAAGTTTGCATTCCGCTCAAGTTGCGTTGTATTGTATCGGATGACTTTGTTTCTTTTATTCAATTCACTATCTCATGTAGAGATTCCTCACAGCTATATAATTTCCCATATTCTATTCTTTAAGGGGACTTTGAAATCAGCAAATATGGACGAAAATGCGAAATTTTCTTTTTATTGTTTCATTACGAAAATAAATATTTTATTCTATTAAAATAGCATTATAAAATGCATAGAGTAATAAAATGAAATGTTAGAAGACCTCGAAAAAAGTACACGCTAATGATTTTTCTCAATGTTCTAATTAGATTTAAATCTTTGAAATGTTCCAAGGGTTTTAATTTTTGAAGAAATTAAATAAAATTGATTTCACTTAAACATTGAAAGAAAATGGGGTTGCATTTTATGTTTCTAACAATTAAAAGTCAATTTTAGTTCAGAAAAATTTAAACTTATGAAAATACTCTGAACGTGCATAAAAAAATTTCTAATAAATTAACATTTCATTAGAATTACAAAATCATACACAATTAATTTTGTTCCAAATAAATTTATATAAGATAATAAGGAGGAGAAAATGGGAAAAAAAATTTAAAAAATTAAGTCCCCTGGAATATTTTGAAAATTATATATCTTTTAATTTTTAAAAAATAATATTTTCTCTTTAAAGAATTTTTTAAAAGATATTTGACGTGTTCGTGCTTTAATAGTGCATATTCATAAAAACATTTCATAACCCTAAGTGAGTAATCCGCAAGAGTGCTTAACAGTCCCTTTAAAAGACCTGCCAGAGTAGTATGAAAAGTCTCGAGTTTTAGAGGAGGATTTCTAAAGAGTTTCATTCTTGTATGCGACCTTTCCGCAGTAATAATTTCAAAACAGGGTATTTATAAATATTCAGCAACATAATCCGTGGTAGCAATAAGAATGAAATCATCTTTTGAAAACTGGCCTATCTATCGACTTGCAGGGCAATCGTTGATCCGGACTTTCACTTCTCCTGAGTCATCGATTTATTAAAATTGAGCTCTGATAATTATATGAGAGCTGGTCAAAGTAGAACTTAAGGGTAATTTTATTAGTAATAAATTTAATGAAAACAGTCTTTGAGAGCCTGTCTCCGTTAGGTGAAGAACAGAAATTTTTTATTACAATTCTTTTTAACCTTTTTCGTTTTTAAATAATTCATTGTTATGAGTATTCTAAAATAAAATAAATTTTTTTCCAATTCACCACAAGGTGTGAATTTACATACGGAATCAATAATTTGATTAACAGATTCACTGATAATTCGATTTTTAAAATATTAATATTCTGTATTTTGTCATCGAATGCACAAAAGTATAAAAATTTCAAATTCTTCCATATCAAGGAATTAATGAAAATACAATAAAAAAGAAAATACGGTTACGAGGTCAGATAATGGAGCTTAAAAAAAGAAGTCAGTATATGGTAATATTTCTAAAATAGGCTCTTTTCGGAGAAAATTTAGGAAATTTTTGAAATAAACTTAGTTGGAACAAAATTTAAATAACGGTGAATTATTTTCCCTTTTAGAAGAATAATAACTGCTTATGATGACCCGCGGGCGTTGTCTAGAGATACCAGCAGCAGAAGAGTTATAATACCATTTGACTCAAAACTTGGCCTCCTTCAGTAACCAATCCGCCATTTCAAGTCACTTAAATAAGATTTGTTCAGGGGTTTCAATTAATGTAAGGAGATTTTTATTGTGAAGTTGATACTCATGTTTACATCCTCTTGAGAATTTCAAGGTGAAACAGACTTAACTCTGCCCAACATTTTTTTTATGTTTTCATTCTTGAAAATCAGAGTCATTTACTTCCATTGGTCAAAAGTCTTTTTGCGTTAAAGAGACCTCAACATATGTTTCGGAAGAAATGAAAACATTCTAAGCTACAACCTGAGAAGAAGTGTTGCTGCTTCAAAGTGTTTTTGGATATAAATAAATTCTTTATTTTTATTCGCTTTATGTATAATTTTCATTTTCAAAATTATTCTTCATTCTGAAAAAATTAGAATTCCTAAATTTAAATTTAAAATTAATTTTATAAAGATGCAAGATATTAATCAAGTAATTTACCTCATTTAATGGCTGAACTTCGATGTTAAGAAATGTACAAAAGTTATTAACATTTTACATGTTTTTTGTCTCTGTCATAATTATTAAATAGGGTTTCTATTTTTTTTTTTTTTTTTTTTTTTTTTACCTTTTTCTTCAATTACATTTTCCTGACTTTTGCTGATTCATCCATCATTAATTCTTCCTCATTGAGATTTTTTTGCAATGAATGCATTTTTTCTATCTAATAAAAAAGTATGCATCTATTTCTATCTAATAAAAAAGTAATGCTGGAATTAAAGTCCAGCTTCTTCGTTAACATATAAAAAGGATAAAAATATTAAGTTTTAATGAAGAGAAAATTTTAAAAAAACTTTCCAAGTTGAAAAGTCAAACATCACTAAAAAAACTGTAATCAATATTTCTTTCTGAAAGATGTCTTTGGAGCTATTCCGTGCTTCACATTTTGTAATTAAGCTTCACTGATGTGTTAAAATTCTTCAGGAAATTAGAAGCTGAGTCTTATTTTTAGAAGGACGCAAAATGACTCGGAATATCGTTTTTATGAATATAAAATTTGTTGAGATGTAAACTGATTTTACGTCCCCTCCCCCCTTCTATCTCTTTCTTATTTTAATGCAGATGTTCTGTTTTTAATATGGCCTCTTGTTTAAACTCTCAGATTTATTTTAAATAAATTTTTATGAAGTCTAATATTTCTAACAATTTTTGGATGGAGGCAGGGATTTATCAATTTGATAAAAGACTTCAATGTATTTAATTAAAAAAGCTACTCCTGTAGCTTATACAGCTGAAGACACTTTTTAGTACATTGATAACATATTCGGAGTTGCACCGAATTAACACATTTTCATGCTTTTATTAATTAAAATCTATTTATTTAATTAATTGCCAAAAAACTTCTCTAAACCCTTTCTTATACGCCCTTAATATACCCATGGGGGGCACTTCAAGGATGAGGATGACAAGCTTCCGGAATGGTGGTTGGATCTCGTCGCCATGGTAAATATTGAAATGGCGTGGGGTGACAACAACCTTCTGACGATGGGGCATGCTTCTTTACGGAATAAGTTGTGCCGTGGCGGTGATTGCCATAGGATTTAGCTTTAATTCACGCCAATGCTGTCACGGCGGTCCGATCATTTAGATTTTTTTTCCTTGTTCCTTCGGTTGGATTGGAGTAGTCAGCTATGATTATACATCCGTATTTATGACAAAATATGAAAAATTATGAAACCTTATGCCATAAAAGTGCTTATAGTTCTTTCGAATCAAATTAGTTGCTGGTACTTACGTGATATAAATGCTACATACGAGAACGATGTATTTAATATTAACATTAAAAAAAACACGTACATGTATATTATCTCATATTTTAAAAATGCATATCATATTTTTCATGCAAAATATAATTTTAGATAAAATTCTCCTATTTCCTTTGATTGAAAGGAGAATATTATTTATAACTAGCCATCTTCGGTGACTAGCTATGAATAGTCTTACGCCATTCTATCCATAAGTATTATGTATTTTTTTAATTTTCTGTCTGCTCCCGTAAAATGCGATCTTAAAATTCAAACGGAAGCGATTAAACTTCAAATAAAACAAGCATGATTTTTCAGAAATCATTTTTTGAAAATATGAGTTACAGGAAACAAAATCGTTCAGCTTCGAAGTCTCATGCGCATAACAGAATATTTTGTATAATTTAAGCAATATCAAAAAGAAACATTCAATAAAAATTTCCCTGATTCCATATAAAATTCAATTTTTAAAAAGATTTAAATAATGTAAATAATAATATGTTTAAATCAATGAATATAATTTTGAAAAAATTTTGAAGTCTAAATTTTGTTCAGTTTTTTTGTTTCTCAGGAATAATTTTCAATAAAGTATTCTTGAGACAAACTTTTAAATAAAAAATAATAATGGAATGATAACGTTTCTCTCATCTGTCATCAAATCTCAATCGACATGTAAATTTTTCAATATCCCAATTTTAAGAGAAATTTCATAATTTTAGGCTAAACAGCGTTGCTAAAATTCCTAGCACATCTTCTTAGAAATGGAATGGTGCACGCGTTTTTTATGGGAATAATATTCAGATTTTCCTAACTTACTCCATTTTAGTCTCAATAGAGTGGACTTTTCTCGTTATTTAAAATGTCAGCATTTCAAGAGTATTTCACTAATTATAAAAATATTGGATAGCGGGTCTGTTCTGTGTAAAAATATAAAATTCGTAATTTACCAAAACCCTTATTGACTCAAATTACACGGAACAGTGTTCTTTACTTCACTTGGCCCACTTTTCATACAAATTTTATGTCTGTTATTATCGGTTTAGAAATGAGATGTTAATACTCATTTTAGAGTAGATATCCTCTATATATTAAACTATGTTTGCCTAAAATAACACAGAATTATTAAATAAAAAATACTGATATTTTAAAAATCACAAAAACTTTTATTTTGCATTTATTTTTTCTGAGAACATTATGTTTCATATTTATTTTATTTATTGCGAACATATGCTAAAATTTACACTATTGAATGTTTGGCTGACTGTGAAAATAAATTTAATCTTTTAATGTGAGTTTTTGTCAGCGAGATGGAAAGAACCCGACGAAAGACCATTTCTTTTTTCCTACGAGCATATCGTACTTCTGTATGTTAAAATTTATTTTTATTTTTTATGAAATATATTGACTGAAAATATACTTCAAATATTCTTTAAAAATTGAAAAAAAAAGACATTTTACTGTAAAATAATAGATATCATTGAAAGGCTAATTTTTGTAATTTTAAGGTGATGAAAAATAATTTTTGTTCTGTTAAACTTTCCGAAGTTATTTCGGTAAAGTTCTAAAATTTCACTTCATTTCGCTTTTAATAAATTAAACTTTAAATAATTTTTTTTAAAAAATGTTCAGAGGCTCCCATAACCATTTATATATGTGCGAAGTGTGATTGCTCTCGATGAAACGGTCTGGCCTGTGGAGCTGCAACACGCATATTCACTTTTATTATAAGTAAAGATAGTAGTAAATAATGAATAAATATAGTACTAAAGAAATGCAACAGTTTCGCCAAGTGGGCAAGCTATAATTAAAATATTTCAGAATTGTCAAAATATAAATATATCTAAAGTTTAGTTATATTAACGTCCCGTTTTAAAGCAATACTAGGGCTCTTTTGGGACGGACTTCGTAATTTTGAGCTGCAGTGAGATGACGAGGACGACACCTGAGCTGGCACCACCCTTCATCAAGCTTCCATACCACACCAGTGGGGAGGACGTTTGGCCCAAATTGATTTAACGTGGAACTTTTTTCGAGAAATCGGTTCTCGAACCGGAAGTTCTGCCCCTCCCCCCTATATCTCACCATCAGGCCGGTGCGTCCCCCAATATATTTAAAATAGCACAATACAAAATAAAATATTTTTATCTGATATGTGAGGTAGTTTATCACTTGAGCCGTTTTGGAATATAGGATGTGTTACAGATTTCTGTTCTTCCAGATAGCGTTGTTGAGCCCCATCTTATAATTTATGTAACCCTTGCCTAACGTGTGGCAGGCAATGACACATAGGGGAAGGAAGGTGCCGAAGTAGCTAATAATAATTTACTCCCAAAGCAGAATTATTGTACATAATGTATACAATCACAAGTAACTTTTAAGAATAAATAATTGAAAAAGGAAATCCGAAATTCATGAGCCATGGGAGCACATATGCGACCCGGTGCAAGGGGCTGCTTATTATGCTTTTTCTATATTCAGAAAATATTTCTAATTATGAATTGGGATATGTATAGCTTTGAATGCTAAGGATGCAAATAAAAAATTATTGATTCGGTATTTCAATATGGGGATAGGAAACTGATGATCAAGCGAAGAAAGTAAAGATATAATTTGAGAGGCGAATACAAAGAAAATTTATATATTTAGAAAAATTATGCAATTGTGAATTTACACCATGTGTTTAAAAGTTTAAAATTCACAACATAAAAAAAAAAGAAATTTAAGTAAAAGTCTTTGTTCGAAAAATTTTTAGTGAATTATCAAAGATCTGAATTTAATCAAGTGTCCTTTTATATGTTGATTGAAATATTGGAAATAATAATTCAGTTAATATTGAATAATTACTTGAAATAGCAATGTTTACAAATTTAAATTTAATTAGTTTCCTGTTTATAAAAATGCATAATTGTTATGCAACAATTGTGAGGAACATTTAAACAATCAATCATTTTCTAATGCTCGTGTGTTTTGAAATTTTTTCATTTTATATTCTCGATGGCAATCCACGATGTTAAATTTACAGAACTTAACTTTCAGTTAATTTTTATTGAATTAAATTTTGATAGCGTACGTCTTGTTGCATGAAATATTTTATTCAAAAATTGAATTATATTAATTAAATTAAAAAAATTAGAAAAAAAATTCATATTATTTTTTCTACTTTCTAGCGCACTAATAAGAATTTTTTTAAAAAAAAATTATTGCGTTTATTCGAAGACAAATAAGAAGAATTTCCTCTGGTACCCATAAAAAAATTATTGACTGAACACCGTGAAACTTCAAGTATATATATATATATACAAAATGTTCAAAATAAAGAAAAGACTTCGTTAACAAGTCTTTGACTTGCCCACTGAAAACCAAATCTTCACTCGTCGTTCTTGTACTCCCATTAGAATGGAATGCGAGTTCCTTTTAAATTAAAGTTCGAGTCGATTTACATTCCAGCGCCAGTTTCGGAAAGAAGGGGACGAAAAAAACCCGCAAACATTTTGTGTTATTTGCATTATTATTTTTTTTTTTTGTTCGCTTTACCGAAATACACAGCAAATTATTTTTTTTTATTCCTTGCGTGTTTATGCAAAATATTTTGATTGCTTCATTATGTTTCTCGAAAGAAACTATTTAAACAAACCCTCCGCTGCGTTTTTCACGCCTTTCTGCACTTTCTAAACGCATCTTGCGAGTCGATTAAATAAATCGGTGCAGTTTTCTCTTAATAACATACACGGTGAATGAAATATGTTAAGAATGTCTCCTTCAAAATAATTCATATAATAATAGCATGCCTTGAGTAACTCTTAATGATTTTCATCTCTCCTACGAAGAATATTAATGGAAAATACTCGAAGAAGTCGACTTGAAAATTTGGAGAAATCTCTTCGTTTTAGAATTCTTTAGAAGGCATTCTGGAAATATCACGAGAATTCGAAAACAGAACAAGCTTATCGGCTGGAATTTGATATTCTGCCACTTCATTCATTCATTCATTCACTATCTCTCTATCGATTGATGGATTCATTGAGGAAAAGTTTTTCTCTAATTTTTATAATTCCTTCAAAAATCATTTCAGACTTACTTTATAACAATTAAATTTAAATCAATCATTAATTTGTAGTTATCATTTTTTTAAGTAGAATAAAAAAAGTATTATTTTCTTTAAACCTTCATTTCAATGCAAAATTTTTGCTTTTTACTTCATAGCATTCACACCTTTTACTGTGCGCGTGGGAAAACCTATTTTTTTTATTACTCTATTATGTTTCTCTTTCAATTTCAAAATAATCCTGATTGTTCAGCCGAGTGTACCAATACTAATTTCTACCGAACAAAAAGATATGTGATGGCGAAAGATTATTTTGCTTAGTAAAACAGTCTTCATTAGTTACATGATGATTAAGTGCTAATCACTTAATGAATTTTTTCTTAAAGCTATTTATTTTAAAAATACTTTAAAGTAAAAGAAAACCGTTTAAATCTGCATATATTGAAATATTGCATTAAAAACTATCATGTTCTATCAAGTTTAAAAAGAAAAATGAAAAAAAAAAAAAAAAAAAGGATCGCATGCAATCCAACGAACTCAGAATTGAAAGAGCGAGACTAGTGAAGACGCCGCAGAACTAATTATTTAATTGAAGGGAAACTTCTAAACTTCTAAAAATATTTATTTTATAAATTTTTCAAAACGCACAAAGACTATCCCCACCCTGAAATAGCATCTAAGGTAATATGGATGGTCCCGTAGCTACAACAAATGAAGCAGGCGAAGATGTGAACGCAAAATAATCGTTTTTACGGTAGAATCGCTAAGAAGGTAACTCAACGTCACGCCATTAATGTATCCAATGAGGGAACAAGAACCTGCTGATTTATCATTCCTAAAACTGAGGAAACTTTCGATGAAATCTTAAATGTCTAACAGAAAGATATGAGCATTGGATCCAGCATCTCGCCACGATACATAAAAAGCATTCACCGGACATTAGAACCGATGACAAAACTTTGCAAATTCATGAATTGGGTAGAATTCGACGAAAGAAAGAAACTACTGAAAAAGCTGAGCAGCGACATTCTCGCTGCCGAGATGAAATAGCATGCCGGTGACGTTCTGACTAACGAGTACGAGCAACTGCAAGGAGAAATAATGATATTTTTGAAGAAAGGAAGGAGAGTTTACGAATTTGAAAGTAGAAAGCTACTGAAAGCAAGAAGCAGCCAGAATAAAAGATAAATGCATTGCGTTGGACTTGCAAATTAGAATTGAATATTGATTGAAGCATTTTGTGTTACGTAATAGGCTTCAACTGGAGAGGCCAAATCAAGGCTCTTTGAGAGCAAGTAAATTTATTGGAGAGATGATACTTTTCATTAGTTTTCTTAATTTGAATTTTCCACAAATAATCATTAGCAGAATATCAACGAAATGCACATTTTGCGGTGCAACGAAAAGTTTAATGGAAGCGATTTAGCCAAAATCGGCAGTTCTATCAACATTTTACATCATCGCCGATTAGCAAAGGAGACAAAAGGCATTATGTAAAATCAGGTTTCGGAATAAATTTACGGCAATAAGGTAAATAAAATTAATTATGATCAATAAGGAATCAGTTTGATTCTATCCCCCGATAGAGACGGGTAGTTGCATATAAAATAATAATAAAAAAAAGAAAGAAAGAAGTAGGTAATACAATAAAAGAAGTAATTTTTAAAATAATAATATGAGTAAAACTTCAAAGCAACAATCTGAATAATAATTTAAAATACTACTATTTGTAATAATATGCCAAATGATAGATAATAAAGATATCGATGTTTACATTGAATTAAGTTGAATAAGAATTATTTTACAAATGCAGAATCTTTGCAACCAGTTGAATTTGTTTTCGAATTCATATTTTTCATTAGAAAAAAAAATTAGCCTATCAAAATATACTCATAATATATATATATATAAAAAAAACCATGTTGATCGTCCTTGAAATACATACATTTTTTATGATAAAAATAACATTTGGAGAATGGAAATATGTTTTGATTGTTAATCTGTTTCTTAAAAACTTATATGGACAGTTCTTGTAGTTTGTTACTATGATCCATTCAAAAATTCGTAAAATAAAAAATTAAAAAAAAAGCCCATAAAAATGGATTTCGTTGTGAGGCTTCCTTTTCACAGCTGACACTTTAAAATGTTTATGTGGTTGTTCAACTTAAAAAAGACTGCGTATTCTTACACTGTGGACTCAGTGTAAGAATACGCAGTCTTACACTGAGTATTTACTCATCAATTTTTCCTAATTGAAAATTTTTACAAATTAATTATTTTTTAAAGCTTTCTCATCTATATTTTTATTATAAAAATTTGTTTTATATATATATATATAAACTTGTGTTTATCTTGATTGTCTATTGTGTCATGAAAAATGTTACTGATCAGACTGGAACTTTTATTCCATATAGAATTCATTTTTTGTATTTATCAGATAATTCCTTACTAGATTTAGTCATCGAAAAATGCTTCTTAATTATTTAGTGAAAGAGGGGAGAAAGTAAAAGCGTCAACTCAAACATTTTTTACGTTCTCTTAATTAGCATCTGTTCTCTTGGTGAGGCACCATTCAAAGGGAATACGCCAAGCGAGCGCCAAACAACAACAACGGAAGAGAGATGTCGTTCGCTCCCTTGGGTGCGAGACTCGAGTACCGAGTAAATGTCCTCTGCAGGGAAAAAAAAAAAAAAAAAAAAACCGAGGCTAAAGCATCTAAAAAAGTGTTTCACGTTTGGGAATTACGAGGTTATCTTGGTTGCTTTTATTCCCGTGGGAGGCGAGGCGTAATTAGTTTTCACCTCAGAGAGACATTCAGCCTCTGCGCAACTTGTCGGACCAGCAAGAGTTCAGCTCCCCACCTCCACGTACACAGTTCGACTTTCTTGCACACTTCCACAATGCAGTGCGTTGTCGAGTTGTGCTTCACAGTGAATGAAAGGAAATTGAGCACACATTTTGTTTAAAAGTTTGACGTTCACATTTGAGAGAGATGCATCATTTTGTTGTCAGGACCATTCATCACATTTCATTCACGTAGCATGTTGCGTTTTTATTATTTTTAAATACACAACAGCAGGCAGATGGACAACCAATGAACCATTGTAGAATCATCGAATTGAATTCAGCAGTTGTAGATCTCTCATTAGTGAGGGATCTACAGTTGCGGTAATACAATTATAAAACGACTATCGTCTATTCAGCTTGTATTCTACCCAAATGAACTAGACTGCCAGGCGAATTTACTTTTGACTCATCTCGGAAAACATTCGATAAAATAAGAATAATATTTATGTCATATACATAGGAGCCTGATTCTGAAAAGATAAACATAATTTCTAAGAGCGGGATTGATCTCCTCGGAAGATGTTCGAATAAAGGTGAATTTCGTCGCTTTTCCCTCCAGCCGATTGAAACCAAAATTCGACACAGAACTACAAATCGCACTCACGAGAGTACATACCGAGTTCGATGCGTTAAAGACTTCGCGTTTAAATTCTTCTGAAAGTACATTCAACCCTTTGCTGAATTTTTCTCAAAATCTGATGTCTAAAATATATTTGTTCAATATATGCACCGAATGTCATCTCTCGTCGTTTTACAGTTATCATGTTCACTTAGATTCGAAAAGTCGAGCAGACAGGCTTTTTTTTAATGGATTTTACTCAAAATTTGATAGACATCTGAAAATTTGATGTAAAGACCGTATACCAAATTTCATACGTCTAGCTCAAAGCGTTTTAGAGATATCTTTATTACAGAGAAGCAAAGTGCCAAAAAATGTGTTTTTCGCACACAGGGATGTCTAAAGCGTGAAGATTTGTCAAAACTCACCATCGAATTTTTTGACAATGACAATATTTTCCTTACACAAGTAAGTAAAAATGTATGAAGTTCCTTCCGAGAACAATTTTTTTGTCAGTAGCGATTTTCTTTATGTATACTTCGAAAATGCATACACGAATACACTTTCTGTTTGCATATTCGAAAGACTTCGGATGTATATTCGACTTCTGTATGCATATTCGACCTGAGGGTTTCAGGTTCGGGAACTGATTCCACTGAAGAACCGTCGTGTAAGCGGGCCTGGTACACGTTAAATCCGTCGGGGCCAAACGTCCTCCCGTTGGTGTGGTGTGGAAGTTAGGAGAGCGGGGTGCCAGCTCAGATGTTGTCCTCATCGTCTGAACGAGGTTCAAAATTATGAGGTTGCATTAAAATGGTTGCATGTAGCCTTAAAATGGGACGTTAATATAACTAAACTAAATTTTAAAAAAAAAACTTTATGCATACTTGAATCATTTTCAATTAGTGCAGCTACATCTTATCAAACACTCTCAAAAAGATATGTCTTATTTCTCGAAGAGAGTAATTCTAAAAAGAATATCAAGCTGTAAATTGAGTCTTACAGAAATCTCCTTCAAAAATATGAGCACAACTTTAAGCAAGATACTCTCATTCACAATTTCTTCAAATACGCATTGGCTAACTTTCATTTTCTTCTTCTTTTTTTATTCTCTCAGCTGCAAGATAAATTTATGTCGAGAAAAGAATGGTTTTTCATAAGTGCTTCGGGCAAAGAATGCTGTATTTGCTCCTCGTGCATTTTTTTTTTAATTTTTTTTTCTGGAAGAGGTATTTTTAAAGCAGTGACATTAAAGCTAACAAAGTTCTTTTTATTTGATTAAAGCTTGACAGCTAAGAAACTACTTCCTTAATTCTGGGAAAATATTTGTCAATTTCATAAATTTTCAAGGATTGTCAGCGTTATGAATAGATTTGAAGAAACTGCAGAAAATTGGTACTTACACTCATTGATCGGAATTTTTAATGTTTTTTTATGCCATTTCTTGGGAAACGCTCTCTCTAAGAAATAAATTTCTGTAAAAAGCAATTTGTTATATATATTTTTTATATTTTTGTTTGCAGAAAATGAATTTCTCATTTAGTTCGGCTCTTTTGTTTTTCAAATTAAGTAAATCATAGAATCAAATGTACAAACCGAAGAGACATCTGAGCCACATATTTTTAAGAGTCTGGATTTAAAATTGCTGCCATTAGATACTAAATGAAAAATATAATTAAGTTAAAAACTGTCTCAGGGCGAGAATGACTTTATTTGTGTTATTTGACTGCAGTGACTGCTAAAATTTTCTAAGCTTCTTAAATTGACTCAACGTTGCAATTCCAATGTCTGTACTAAGCGGAAATGTCAATGCATTCTGATGAATGCGTTGATGCTCAATGAAAATGGGAGCAAAAAAGAGAAATAAAATATTTACATTATCTTAAGATGTTTTTTAATTACTTACCTAATTTTATCAAAATGTAAAATATGTAATGTAAGCAAAATGTAAAAATCAAAATAATATTGTGTTGTAATTATATTGTGATATTATTGATAATATTGTGTTGTTGTTGTGTGTCATTGATATTGATGATGTCGTTTAAGGACTGGAATTTTCTGAAATAATGGTTTTGGATGAAAGTAGTTAAAAATACCTATAAGTGGTATTATGGTTGCTAGAAGCAATGTCATAAATGACTGCTTCAAGATCTACTTCACATATACGATTAGTATCAGAGAATTCATTGGAGGCAAAATTGCCGGAGAATGGCCGGAGAATAATGAGTGGCTTAAAGTCTGGAAATTGCATACGGGCACTGCACACAGATCTCCCACGCCGAAAAGTATTGGAGAAATCGTTTACATTTTTGAGCTTTCCTAACTTTGTGTTAAAGTACATGGCGATTCCGTCCATTCGCCAGGAGGAATGTGTCCATTGTCCGACTGTTATCACTGTATTTGATGCTACTAATCATCCCGACATTTTTTCATTCATATTTTTCAGTCACAGAATTGAACGTGCGCGCTGCATCTTAAAGTTTCTGAATCTGTTCCTTTCTTTCAGTTTAATACAATACCTTCTGATTTGAATAAAACTTATAACATGAATTTAAATGATTCGTAAACTATTGCATAAAGTTGTTTAACAAGAAATTGCCAAAAACAGAATTTTTTATTATTGATATTATTAAACGAATAATTTTAAAAATATTATTCGTTATAAATATTAATTAATTCAGAATGCAAATTTCAGCAACTCATAGATACAGTTGCAGTAACAATACATTCGGAATAGCGAAAACAATGCGAGAATGAAACACATTTTTAATAGAAAAACCTTCACTTGCAGCGGGGTCACGATTAAATTTTTAATTTTGAATGTTTTTTATTTACATTATTTGGTAATTAGCCTTATTCTTGGTGATTCAGTGCCGATGCAAAACTGCAGGAGAGAAGAGGAACTCAAAGATTATTCTAACTCGTACAGTATTGCAGAGACGGAAATGTACTTTTTGCGAGCTGGGGAAAAGGCAGTTAAGAGAATGTAGGAAATAAAATAACTACACCTTAAAGTAACAAACCGTTTTAATAATGAGAAGAGAAGCGACTAGAGGCTTGAACTATTGATATAAGTTCAAATGCCAGAGGAGGTATCCGAAATGACAACCACAAAGGTCTTACACACTTGTTACATTTGCACTGTTCGAAATATTTCCCCTGCATTTCGAAATTCCCAACACCACGTATTTAACTAATTAACTGCAGACCTCATTTGCTTTCTATGATTGCGAAGGCTCAACGATCTAACCAGCCGAACCACCAGACGATTACACACAATCCAATGCCATTCATATGCGACGTTTAGATGTTACTAGACGTTATTCATAAAATGAGTGAAGGTTCTGTCATGTTGCAACTGGTCATAAGTTTGTTGTGCCGATGGTGAAACGCTCTTATTTCAAAACAACTTATACATAACGAAACAAACGCTTGGTAAAATATAAAAAGGGGAAACAAAAGTACTGAAAGTTCTTAAAAAGAAATATTCAAAGTTGAAATACCTTTTTTCATGTTCTTATAAAAGGAAGGCATAATGGGATTCTGCTGTTTTCATAATGCTCCAGTTTTTAATTTGAGGCAGTAGAAATTTTGTGGTATTTCATCCAATATTCTAAAAATTCAACTCATAAAGTCTTCTGGATGTTGGAGGAAGTCTTTTGGAAAGTACCTGTAATATTTACCATAATTTCATGACATAAAGAATAAATGTCATTTTAAAAAGAAAGCAGAACAAAGAGAGTCGCTTAAGTACAGTTTATTCACTTTAGCGTAAAGCAAGAAACTTGACATACTCATTTAAAAAATGATTTCCCTTCTATTTTATAAGCTTCATAATGTACAAATTAAATTACTGCTTGCCTAATTCTACTCAAATTGAAACACATGTTTTCGAAAGAGAGAAGAAAAAAGCATCTTCCCGCGATTACATGAAAATTTCGTGAATAACCAATATTATTTCTATTTTTTCCTTCGAACTATCAAGATGAAATTGTGAAAGAATGCTTCAATATGCAAATTGCTTTCTGACGAACTTGATTAACATTCATTTTTTAAAAAAAGAGTAAATTATCCGACAACTTCCTTTCATTGTCATTTTATTAGAATTTTATCAACCATAAAAACGGAATGAAGCTTCTCTAGAATGAAAAAAGAATACAGATAAAAATTCAATCTTGTTAAATAAACAAACAAGCAAGAAATACAAGTCAATTTCCTTCAATAGCGTCTAACAAGATTTACCGCGCAATCTTACTAAATCCCCTGAAAGCTACACCAAGAAAAAAAAACAAAAGCATCAACAGCAGAAAAGGAAAGAAAGAAGCAGAAAAGATTACATAATCTTGGAATGTAAGATGTAATCTTTTTATGCCATTTTTCCTGAAATTTTATTCTGTTTTCTGCAATAAATGTCGCTGATTATTCTTTGTTATAATTTTCCAGTTCTATGGAACTCTTGTTGTTTTGTTACGCATCAAATCGATTTAATGAGAAGCTCACATTTATTTTTTTTTTCTATCCGATTCGCTTCAAAATAGAAATACCGAAAGTTTATTCTAGCGATTTAAAAGAAATGACGGAAATTTTAAAACAATTGTTCTGAATTTAAAAAGCATTTTCGATTTTTAAAAAATGGGGGGGGGGAGGACAATTTTAAAATGTAAGTTGTTTAGAAATAGTCTTGTACTTCTGTTTTTGTAATTTGATCAAAACAATCTTATTTTTATTGCTCATTCTCTCAAACTATATTCATTTGAAGATACAAAAACGCTGAAAACTTAAAATAAAAAAAAATAAAATAAAGCATTTATTCTGTTCTTAAACAAATGATTTTTGCGTTAATGTTGCATTACTGACTTTCGTTCCACACTACCTTATGTATAAGAATATCCTATATTATTCTTTCTCTCGTCAAAATTAATTTTTCTCAATTACCTCAAAGCCGATAAATAAGGTGCCAATGGATGCCATTTTTTACCGACATCTAATATCGAATATTCATTCAGCTTATGTTAAAGTACATTTCTATTTTCAAACATGTTTCAGTTTAAAATAAAAATGAAAACACAAAAGATATGGCGAATCGACTCTCTGGCAAGGAAAAAAAAACTTAAACATTACTTTATTAAGCACTTTTGAGAATTATTACCTTAGATTATGAAATTTTTTATGCATATGTATTAAAATATAAATGCATCAAATATTTTTAAAAAATTCTTAAAAACGAAATATGTTACTCTTAAAAAACTAATGGATATGTAATTTTTAAAAATGATAAATATTTCAGGTTTCTTAATTTGTAATTTTTTTTTCCTTATTATTCTACATAAATTTATTTAAAACAATAAATGGATATGATTTTGCAATTCCAATTAAAAGAACACTTTTTAGAAATATTTTTAAGCATGTTTAATTTGAAATATTATAATGAATGAATTGCATATCCCGTGACCGGCCGTCCATTTTGTCTTGATATTTATTAAATTTCTTCATGTATTTTCTTTGGATTTTTTTCTCGTTTGAAAGTGTTTGTAGAATTTTCTTGAACAAGCCATTGCTGGTTCTTCTGATATAATAACTTTTCATTTTCCATAACGCTTGTACCGACACATTTAAAGGGGTTGATTTAGCTCCGTCGATTGATTTTTTTTCAATTATCACTACGCTTTTCTGAGAGATGTTAGATGGTGGTAAAATTTCTATAAGGAGAGATTGCTTTATTTTGTTGTTGCCAGACTTTTCTGTCTCGATTGATATTAACATCAACAATTTACGAAAGATTAAATAAGAAATGTACCTGTGCTGAGGAAGGAGAAAGAATTTTTTGTAACATTATCTATAATATTAAAATACCTTTTATTCATTTCTTTTCCTCTCATTCTTGTCTTTGTTTTCTCTTCTTGCAATACAGCAATCAGCCAGGAAAAGGATTTTCAAAATTTCTGTTTGGAGAAACAATTGATTTAATAGTTATTCAATGAAACTTGTCAAATTTTAGCTTTCTCGAGTTATCTTTTCCACTGTTACGGCTAAAAAAGGTTTTCGAAACCTCAAACTTAATTTTTTCCCTTCGATAGATTTTATATATCGAAAATATTTCAAATTTCTAAATGTTTTGATGGAGTACTTCCTTTGTTACCTCTGTATTTGGCAGATCAAAATTCTAACTTTATATTGCTTTTCAAGTTAGGTTTACTTTTCACTTTCATTGTATTTCAAGTCCAACTTTTATGGTTCATAATTAGCTACAGATTATCCAATGATTAAAAGTCCAGTTATATGAATCTTTCATTATCCAAATCGCTGTGCGGAGGAAAATTGTCGGTTAGAATTGAGCATTTTGAACAGAAAAAAGTTGTTTTTAATAATAATAATTTTTATAAAAAATAGAATGCAGGCATATTGTATTGGCCATGGACATTTGGTCAATACATTAGGTTTTCACTAATACATATGTATGTATGAAAAGAATTTTCGTGCATTATTCAATTCTTGGTTTCTATTTCATATAAACCTCAGCATTTATAGCTTTGTGTTACTTATTTTGTGAATGTGAATTATGTTTCGAAAATAGAGTTCTTTCTATGTCTGATGTTTCGTTTTATTAACTTCTGTATTTAGTCTAGTTATCCAAACTCCAGCTTATTGGATTCGCCCTCCTACCATCTGATTCGAATACTGGGATTTCAACTCCATCCTATTTTCGAAAATTAAAAGCAGTCTTTAAATTCCTCGAGTCCCAAATAATAATTTAATTAAAAATTGAACTCATTATTGCTTAGCTAAAAAAATAGTCTTAATGTTTTTAACTACAATTTAATGCATATATTTCTTTTTGCTACAGAGATGAATTTATTGATAACGCCTTTAAAAAGTTAGCAAATGACTGCCTAATTAATTTCACATCCATTTTTCTTCTTATTTTTAGCACATGCTCAGCTATGATGTATGCATTTATAAGCCATGTTAATGGATTGTAATAAAATGTATATTTTCCAGCAAAAAACTTAAAGTTCGAAGAAGATAGTTTTAGGGATTGATGATCACATGTTTTCTTGAATTTGTTTATCGATGTTTTGTGATGCCATGTAGAAATTAAGGAAATCCGTTGGTCATGCTTTTAGGTCTATCGGTCACGATTAAACACATAATGTCGAGAATTGCTTCTTTTTTCTTAAAAATTAAAACGCAAATATAAAATTTTATATTTGAGAAAAATTAAATAGCATTTTAAAGTAACAATGCTTGAAAGTTGCGCATTTCTTGATGTTATATCATATAAGATAATATAAAAAAATCACGGGAAAAATATTTATCATACAAGGAAAAATAATTTTTGCAATAGAATATGGGATACCAAAGAAGGGACATTATTTTACAATGCATTAAGCAAAAATAATGATTACACTAAATAAAATGTGCTGCATATGTTTATAAAATGCAATTCTTAATAACATAATAGCAGTTTTGGTTTAATAACACTGTTAAAATTCGTATACAGCATTTGAATGGTGAATAAGAAGCAATATAAACAACAAGCATTCGGAGTATTTAAAGTAAGCTACAAGTTCACTTGTCTGCCAAACTTATACATCCTTTGCATGCTGCTGTTTATTCAATTGTGTTGCCATGGCACTGGAAATGTGCATGTTATTAATCTTACATTGCTCATTTTATCTCATGTTTCCCTTTCTTTTTCTTAATTCACTGGCAAAAAATCCAATGTAGAGAGTTTCTTTTGAACCTGTGTCACTGTGTTCTAATGTAATCATGATTTCTTTCTATATGTTTGGCCCAACATTTAAGTATGTTTCATGATTTTAAAGTCCTCCTGCATAGCTTTAAATGATTGTCTTATAAAATTGTAGACACAATTTTTAAAAAATGCATATATGGAGTTTTGTACCAGCTTGTGCTGTCGTACATGAACATTTTGCATCCAAATTTCACGGAAGCCTCCAACCCGTTTTTACACTGTATAGACGTTTGCGCCATCCTCCTAAAAAGAAGTCTATCTGTCCATCTGTTTGATTATAACACGATAACTTAGAATGAAAAAAAATGCATAGATAAAATTAAGAGCACAGATTTTGCATCTATATTGTAGACACCTATCAAATTTTGATCCAACTCCAACGAGGGCCTATCAGTCTGTAATTTCAAAAGTATGCAAAAGCGACAGCTCAAAGCGCAATGAAATGTATGAAATTCAGCATAAAATTTTATGACAACAAATGTGGCTCTGTGTCAGACAGGTTTATTTTTCAATTGGTTGGAAAAAATGAGTTTAAAACTCGAATTCGAATTTCGGGTACTATTAACCGCATATCAAGGATTAATTGCCAAAAGCAAAACAAAACTTTCCAACTGTACGAACATTTCACACAAGGCATTGTCTTTCTTACCCAAAATCCACAATTTTTGCAGGGAGGGGAGGGCGGATAACACCTTTATTAGAGAATATGAGAGAAAGTTTTGAGGAGACTACTCTCGCTGGTTTAATCTTTTCAGCACTTTTCTTTTCCTCGTAGGCCGAAACTTCAGGTTCAAATTCTAATTTTCAGGGATTAAATTTGAAATAGTATATTGATATTGTCAGTGAAATGGCTGTCGGTTATTGTAGATTCATTTTTATATTTTTGCCTATGAAAGTGGATACTTGTGAGAAAGTTCTGCATTCCACTTTTGTCGATCATGATTTTTTACTGTCTCGTCTTTCGAGAACAATGGGTTTACTTAGCATGTTCTTGTAGTCTAGAATAGACAAATTTTTGTAATTCATTGTCATAATTCCAAATTATCTTGAGAAATGATAAATGACCAGGAAAACTAAATAGCAATGAGATTTTTGCTTTTTTTAAACTTACAATAAAAATAATGACACGTTTCTTTCTGGCCCAGCGAAATGAAAATTCTTTAACAGAAGAAAACTGAAAATAAAAATAATAGGATAAAATAAAATCTCAGATTTTCTTTTAATATCTGATTAAAGCAATTTCTGATTTAATTAAAAAAAGAAGAAAAATTAAATAGCCAATGAAAAAATGAAATACAATAATTAAAAAATTTTTTTGTATGATGTGATTTGCTTCTAAAGAGAAAATTATGAATAGAATTCATTCCTGTAGTAATACTTTTCTTTTTTTATATAATTTTGTTTTTCGTAACTCTGTAAAATATCATTTCTGCTGCCATTGTTTTTTGCGTTCATTTTTCTTTAAAATCAGAACCGTAAAAAGGGTAAGATCTAAGCATGCGTAACTAATTCAAAAATGCTATATTTTCAGTTGACTAATAATTAATCCATTGGAGCGTCATGATTTTTTTAATGTTTTTTTCTCTCTTGCTGAATCCGGTTTATGCACATCCTACTCAAAAATGCACTTTTAAAGTTTTATATGTACGTTTTTTCCTTTCTTTCTCGGAAGCTTTTCCCCCGACAACACTGGAAAAGTCCCTCCCGATGGAAAAAAATGATTAATGCTGTCTCAACTCATATGTTTTCGACAGTGATTAATGTTCTGATAGTTTTTTGAACCCAACAAATGGGCCTTTTACAGTGTTAATGTAGTGTTATTAAAGAAACACAGATGTTGGCCATGCTTCGACGCGGAGGGGAGTTTCTTCTGCTCCGAGGAGGGAGCATCCCGGGGAGTAAAAATGATTTTTCCTTTTTTTAGAGTTCACATTTAAAACACATTTCGCTTAAACATTGAAAGTGAAATTTATTGTGAAAAATCCCTTCTAACTGTTTGATAAAAATGCATAAGGGATTAAAATGTAATGTGTATTTTATGTCACATTTTTAAAATATCCTTTCTTGGTCGCCACATTTTGAACGCATTATCCAAAAAATTATATATTTTTAATTCTTTCTTAATTTCTTACATAGGAAGAAAAAAACGTGCAATCGTAAAAGGAAAAAAGAATTATAATCTTCCAAACATTCGTGGTCGAACTTTTGACGGAACCCACGCACAATTTTGATATTACATCTGTTTGTTACTCTTTACGATAATTAAAAGACGATTTTGGCTAGATAGATGAAATTTGTATAGCTCAAAAATTATTGATTTCTCTGAAATGTCCAATGAAATTCATTCGAAAAGAGCATACTCCCACCATTACGATACAGAAGCTTGGGGAGGGAAATTCTGGCTCAGGTATCGTCCTTGACTTCTAACTAAGGTCAACATTCCTCATCCCAAAATATCCTTCCTATTGCTTCGAAACGAAACATGTCCGTGTCTTTTAGCATTATTTTGAATTTTTCTCAGATGACACATAACATAACATAACGCCATCCTGTGCCCACGGTGCCTATAACACTAAGTTATCTAACCAGTTGGATGAGCACAAGATGGAAGGAAAAAAAGGAAGAAAAAAAGAAAAATTGTTGATAGAAAGAAAGAAAAGACAGACCATCCAGGGTTATCCAGAGAGAATCCCATTGGTGTGAAATCCTACATGGCCGTATTCAATTTTTGGTGATGTAATAACTGGATAGAGGGGACAAGAATATTTAAACAAATGGTGACTGAGTTGAACTTGCAGGGAAATGAGATTACTAACTGAAAAATTGATAAATCTGTATCGACGTTGGGAATATCTGTATGACATGAATAAGCATATAAATAATCACTGAAGAGTCAGAAATCTGTAGCGTCCGTCTGAATCCTGTGGTTTTGATTTCCTTCCTGAGAACTGCAATTTTGAGGGACTTTTGTAATTATAATTTCGGCTGATTTTGACAAGTGGCAATTTTGTCTCAACTATTGTGTAGTCTTGAAGAGGTCTTGGTATTTATGAATATGGTTTACTATGGAGTGGATCTTGCCGCGTGAAAGGGTATTCGATGCAACTCTCCTGTACCATTCTTCCCCGAGACTTGTTTCTGGCTTTCTCATGTGCCATGAGAGAGTCAGTAGGCATTCGGTGGTATAGTGAATTGGGGATCCTATCTCCCCGCAACTACAATAAGGAGAGTTGGCCAGATGGAATCTGCGTAGGTATGTCGGGAATGGGCTTTGTCCAGTGAAGAAAATGACATCCGCTCTGTTCCAGTTGGCCGCGTAGAGAGAAACTTTCGGTATTATATTGAATGTGGAGCGACCTGTTTCGCCTTCTTCCCATTCCTTTTGCCATATTGTCATCATATCTGTTTGGAGGATGTTCTTCAGATAACATCTTGAGAGCTTCATCACATTCCGATCTTGGTTAGCATTAGCCGCTGTTTTGGCTAGTTTGCCCGCCGCTTCATTTCCTTCATAGCTAACATGTGCCTTGATCCATGAGATTTTAATGTGAGGATTTGCAAGAAGAAGGGTAAATGTATCTCTTTCTAATTGGGTATTGGATTTTGGAGAACTTGAGGCTTGTATACTTGCTTTATTGTCGACGTAAATTGTAAAAACCCTTTTCTTTAGTGTAGGATTTCTTTTGTGCGAGCCGTAGAGACAGTGATCACTACTTTTTAGTCCCAAAATTTTTATTCACAGGTTCATAAGGGACACACCACAGGTTACGACACAAAATTATGAAAATATTACAAGAAACATCACGATCTAGCAGAACGACCTTCCTCTGCTGCCTCTCAGCCAGTTCTCTCTCTCTCCCTCTTTCTCCTCCCCCACTTCTGTTAGGCAAGCGGGGTTACTCTCAGGGGTGAGACGGGTTGCCAAAATTGGCATGTCTTACACGCCCCACCTAAGCATAAAATTAGCCCAGAGTGGCTGATTTTATTACATTCATGAATAATATATAAATATACAAAAACACTATAACCTACTTACAAAATCAAAAACAAATAAATACAAAAAGATAAAAACTAATATAGCATGTATACTGGTTTCATACATATGCAAATATCAAAAATACAGACACAACTTTTTTTTTGTACAAGTGATGAATTATTTCAGTCGTGATAGAGCGTCCGCACCTCGATGCTGTACACCAGGTCTATGTGTGATGGAATGATTCCACCTTTGTAGAGCTAGAGCCCAACGGGTTAGCTTTGGACTTTTAGGAGTGGTTTGGTTCAGATATTTAAGAGGATTGTGATCAGATATGATCTCCACCTTAGCACCATAAATCCACTTATCGAATTTATTCAGACCATATAGCACTGCCCAAGCCTCTTTCTCAATGCTTGCCCAGTTCTTTTGTGCAGCGTTGAATTTTTGGCTGGCAAAAGCTATTGGTTTGTAAGACCCGTCAGCATCTTGCTGAGTTAAACAGCATCCTGCACCATGATCAGACGCATCACAGTGTATCTGGAATGGCAAGTTGGCATCAGGGGTAGCAAGACTAGTTACCTCACAGAGTAATTCTTTCAATTTCTCAAACGAGTTTTGTTCTTCTTCCCCCCAACCTACCTTGTTTGGCTTATTCTTCTTGGTTAATTCCGTGAGTGGAGTGGATATTTCCGCAAATTTTGGTACATATGTGAGGTAAAATCCCATTAATCCTAATACCGACCTGACCTCTTTTTTAGTAGTAGGTCTAGCTAATTTCTGTATTGCTAGAATTTTGTCTTTATCCGGACCATGTCTACCTCCACCTATAATTTCGCCTAAATATATTATTTGTTTGGTGGCGAAAGTACATTTATCCAGCCGTACAGAAAATCCTAATTCATCTAATTCTGTCAGTATAAATTTTAAATGAAACAGATGCTCTTTAAAAGATCTAGAATAAATGACTACATCATCCATGTACGCCTGCGCATACTCTGAATGAGATTTCAAGGCACGGTTCATTTCACGTTGAAAAGTACCAGATGCTCCCGCCAGACCGAAAGGCATGGTCTTCCACTGGTACACAGTATTATACGTAGCAAACGCCGTTAACCGTTTACTTTCCTCGTCCATTTTTATTTGCCAATATCCCTTTAAAAGATCTAAGCTACTTAACCAATGGCCTGACCCTGCAATGAATATCAGTTCTTGCAAATCTTTCATGGGAAAGACTGGAACTTTGGTGACTGCATTTAATGCTCTAAAATCAATGCACATTCTCATTGAAGAATCCTTTTTAGCAACGCAAACAATCGGATGAGCAATTTCGGATACCGAAGGTTCTATCAAGTCTAATTCTAAAAGTTCTTGAAATTGACGTTCAACTTCCTTTCTGTATGCAATAGGAACACTATAACAATGAGGCTTTTTCTGTACAGTATTGGGCAATAGTTCAATTTTATGAGTGCCAACCGCAGCTGGTTGCACGGGTTTAGTAAAGATGCGTTTAAATTTTGTGATTACATTTTTAAGAGTTTCTAATTGAGAATTGTCTAAATGTTTAATTTCAAGATTATCAAGAATTTCGAAAAATTTAGATTCTTTGGTAGCGGTTGGTAAAGTTTCAACATGCCCGAATTCTTTTTCTTCCTCAAAAATGACATTTATAGAGTTATAACTAGCTATGTAATGTTTTAACTTATTTTGATGAATGTGCTTGGTAGAACCATCCGCCATTTTAACTGAAAAAGAATGGGGATTACGTTTCTCAACGATAGTTGCAGGACCTTGCCATCTGGCAAATAATTTATTAGTCGAATCAGGTATTAATACTATCACCTGATCTCCAACTTTGTACACTCGGTTAGACGATCTTAAATTGTGATAATACGCAGCATTTTCCTGTTGTACTGCTGAAACAAGCTTAGCCTGCTCTTCAGCCTTCTCTAGTTTTGATTTTAAATTTTCCAGGTATTTGGAAACGGAAGTACTATTTAATTGTACATTATTAAATTTTCCTGTCCAAGTAGATTTTAGGATAGACAAAGGACCTTGTGGTGGTCTACCATAGAGTAACTGAAATGGCGACACACCTGTAGTTGAATGAGGTATTTCTCTGTACGCCCACAGCACATAAGGAATTTGTAAATGCCATCCCCTATCTTCTTCCCTGACTACATTATGCAGCATGTTTTTTAAAGTTCTATTAAACCTCTCCACCAACCCATTTGATTGTGGATATCCAGGGGTAGAGAATCTTGGACTGCTCCCTATTCGTTTTTCAAACTCTTTAGTCAGTTCGGCCGTGAAATTGGTCCCGTTATCAGACGCGATAACATTAGGAATACCTGTCCTTGAAAATATACTTAACAAAGCTTCAGATGTTGCCTTAGCATTCAGACTAGTCAACGGTATGGCTTCGCCCCACCTAGTATGTTGATCAACCAGACATAATATGTATTTATGTCCTTTCGCACTAGGAGGATCAATTGGACCTATCAGGTCTACATTCACTACCTGAAATGGTAATTCAGGCCTCACGACAGGCGTAATTGGCGTTCTGTCACTAGTTTTAACAGTCTGAGTGTGTTGACACTCTTTACATGAGTCGCAAAATTTTTTGACATCCGTCAGCATACCTTCCCAGAAGAAAGAGTACTTGATTCGTTCTAGAGTCTTTTTAGAACCCATATGACAACTAAACACTGAGGTATGAGCAAGTCTGAGTACCTCACCGCGTCTACACTTTGGAATTACCAGTTGCCCAATACTCTCCCCGAGTATTTTGTCTCTGTGAAACAGATAACCGTCTACCTCATAGTAGTTACTTTTGCCTTCTTTAGCATGCTTCCAAGCCATTGCTAATTCGACACACTGTTCCTGCTCAGAGCGAAAAGTATCAGCGACCATGCTTCCCTTAACGGTCTCAGTGGTTACTTCCTCATCCTTATTATTAACCGTTCCCACTTCATTCCCACATGAAGTAATTTCACTTTGAGTTTTCTCAAAGATAATGCTATCCTGTGCTTTCTCCTGCAGATCACCCCTCAATTCCTGAGAGTTCTGAGTCAGTGAATTTCCTTCACTCCGGGCCCCTCCCAACATGTTTAGAATATCCGGTGGAAGCAACACATCCTCCACCAAAACATCTGCTAAAGCACATAAAACTTGCTGATGCACCACATTAACTTGGCCACCAGTAGCAAGACTTAATGGAACGTACACTAAAGGACATTTAACCGCCGGACCAAAAATACCCTTCAAATATATTGTAGAAGCACCTTCGACTGAAACTTCAGGAACTAAGTCCCTTTTGACAACTGTAATTTCCGTGCCAGAATCCACTAATGCTTCGGCTAGTTTCCCAGCTACACTGACAGATACCTTTGCCAATTTACAAAGTTTGTCTTCAATAGCATGCCTAGGAATTACTCTACAGAGTAAATCCACCCAAGCAGCTACTGTTTTCCCTTTTGATTCTGCTTATGCACCCTCAGCGGAAACCTTGTTTACCTTAATCTTTTTATAGTCTGCTCCCTTAATTTTCGGACAATCTCGTCTAAAATGTTATCGGAGCCACAAGTGTAACAAGTTAGCTTTCTAACTTCTGTGATTTTTGATTTTTCAAAATTTTTCTTAGGGCAAAAATTACTATTATCGGTCTTCTTCTCATTGAACTGTTGTTTTCCCCAATTACCCTGAAAACCTCTTTCATCATAATCATTTCTTTTGGCTCTCACTGACCCGTCATAGGATTTACCCTTGGATGCATAGAATACATCACGACGTTTACCCATTTCCTTTGGCTTAAACCAACTTTCCCCCTGTATGGGTTGCCGTTTTGGAATCCAATGTTTGGAGCATTTTATCTGCTACAATGAGTTGATTTACAGTCTCAAAATCACTAGCACCCCTTGATTTGCAATAATACACCCACATGGATGTTAACCGAGATGCAAATTGAGAAAATGTTTCATCGTTGTTACGTTTAGCTTTGTGAAAATTTTCTAAACACAATTTCGGTGAAGGTTCGTACTCCTGTAATACTAATTTCTTCAAAGATTCATAATTTTTTAATTCGCCTTCTTCTATATTGACTAACAAATTAGACACTTTGTCTCCTAATAAACAAAGCAACACTTTTGATTTAAATTCATCACTAACATTTTCATTTACAAATGCCTTTTCTAAGCTTGAAAAGAAATAGTCCCATCCGTCTGACTTACTAGGAACTTTAACTGTTAAGAGCCTAACCATCCTAACTATTTCATCTAATGATTTTGCACGCACGACTTGATCACTATTTTGAACCAAATATTGATTGATCCTGGATAATTCCACTTCTAGACGAAGTTTTTCGAGTGCGAACTTTTCCTTTTCCCTCTGTACTTGTAACTCAAATTCCCTCTCTTGTTTTAGTTTATTTTCATTTTCAAGTTTTTGTTCCTGTTCTAACCTTCCAGCTACGATAACTTCTAAATATTCTTTTGCCTCTTCCTCGTTATAATGTTTACTAGCTAAAATTAATTCTTTCAGAATTACTTTAGACATGGTTTCGTCTGGCGGCTCACCTAAATCTTGTGCTAGACAGATTAGGTCTGCCTTTTTACTTTTATTTAAGAAAGACATTTTTCAAGCTAAACCTAATGCCAAATTGCCTTACAATAATTCAAATCGAAATTAGATACTAACTAAAAAAACGAACTAAAATAAAAAAAATCTTACAGTGAAATTTCTGGAAGATATGTTCTATAGATACTGTTATTAAGAGTTTAGATTTTAAATACTTGAAGAAATTATATGTTTGCAAATAGAAATAACAATATACATAATTTACATACATAAATATATATATCAAAACTAAAAAAAAAATACCCCTAAACTATGTATAAACAGGCTTAACAAAATTTCATTTACTTTATTTTTAACAAAATAAAAAGGTTTGCATCACACAATTTATCTTTAATACCAACTTAAGTATTTTTATACCTAAAGAGAGCAATTTATTACTTCTAACCGGAAATGATAGATCCTTAAAATAAAATATTACACTCTTAATCTCATAGAGAACAAGTACAAAGATTAAACGTATCACCGGAAACAAAATAGCACTATACTGATGTTTTCAAAATCACCTCGTACAAACATCTGCAAAGCAATAAACATATCAAGGGAAACAGAGTGCATCCGTTTCTCCCCTACACGAAATGAAATTTAAAAAAAAAATGCATCCGCTCCAGCTCAGGGCAGACAGAAATCAGATGTTGTTTGGGTGGGGTGGTCTTCTGACCCCCACAACAAAATGTCGCACTGGCTGTCAGCTCAAGACAGGAAGAATCCAAATTTGTTTGGCTTTGCTTTAGTTTTCATTAAAATACATGCATATTACAAATACACAAAATATTTGAAAACCATCAGTATACTATGAAAATTTATATTTCAATACAACGTTTAATTATTTTTTTAGCATTAAAAAAACATGCATATTACAAATACACAAAATATTTCCAAACTATCAGTATACTATGAAAATTTATATTTCAATACAACGTTTAATTATTTTTTAGCATTAAAAAAATCGAAGCAATAGTGTCTTCTTCAGCACTTGAGATATAATTGCACAAAGGTTTACAGTATTCACGGTTTGTTGTCATTGGAGGTAATAAAATTACTTCCCACACGGATGAACCCAAATAGAACCATTCAGTAGGCCTGATCTTTTTCTGGAGCCAGGTTCTGAACTCTTGAGCACTGAATTCCTGAGCACCAAAACTTCAAAACTCAAGAACTCCGCACTGGTGACGATGACCAAGATGAGAAAGAACTCCATTGCAGACCAAGAATTCCACTGGTTACGACGACGACCAGGAATTCCATTGATTATGATGGGTATTGAGGGTCACTGTACCGGCCACCTATTCTGTGATTTGTCTCTGCTCACATCCCACCGCTGCCACCAATGTAAAAACTCTTTTCTTTAGCTTAGGATTTCTTTTGTGTGAGCCATAGAGACAGTGATCACTACTTTTTAGTCCCAAAATTTTTATTCACAGGTTCATAAGGGACACAGCACAGGTTACGACACAAAATTATGAAAATATTACAAGAAACATCACGATCTAGCAGAGCGACCTTCCTCTGCTGCCTCTCAGCCAGTTCTCTCTCTCTCCCTCTTTCTCCTCCCCCACTTCCGTTAGGCAAGCGGGATTACTCTCAGGGGTGAGACGGGTTGCCAAAATTGGCATGTCTTACATAAATAGTAACTCGATCTGATGTAGGAAGAGAGGTTGCGTATTTGACTGCTCTATTGAGTGCTAGTAATTCAGCTTGGAAGACCGTGTTTTCTTTCAATAGGCTGGTTGACCACTGGTGTATAGTCACTGCATCCTGCATGACACAAAATGCAGCCCCAACTCCTGCTGAGGATTTTGATCCATCTGTATAGATCCCGAGTACTACATTCTGAGACCCACCGTCTTCCAACAAAATTTGATGTGCTTGGAGGTTTGGAAGGATGTGACGCCCAACCCGTAGCTCTGTATTCATACTCGTATGGGTTGATATGTGGCATATCATGTACGATTCCATGGAGTCTTTACAGTTTAGTCATTCTTGCCCTCATCTGAAGCTGCAGATGTAGTGGTGGCAAGCCAAGGATAACCTGAAGTGCTGCAGTAGGCGTGGTCTTGTATGCTCCCGTAATTGCTAACAGAAAGCCTCTTTGGATGGAAGAGAGTTTTCTTGCTAATCTAACCGTTGGGCGGAGGCACCAAACTCCTATGCAAGCATCCTTTCAATGACTGTCCTGAGCAAAATTTTTCTGTGTTGAAGTGTTATCCCCCAGGATTTGCAAGCTATTTTGAGAAAACTGAATTGTTGTTGTTGCGCTTTCAATGCTAAATGCTTGAGGTGGGTATTCCAATTCAATTTATCATCAATATGGACACCTAGGTATTTAATGGCGTGTGTCCGTTTTATTCTTTCTCCCTGCCAATAGATTCTGGGTCCTGCTACCCATTTACTAAACAGAATAAAGTTGGATTTCCCCGTGGACACTTCTAGATTGTTTATGTCAGCCCAGGATATGAATTGTGCTATTGATTCTTGGGTATTTTGTTTTAGATTTTCTTTTGTTTTGGCTTTAATGACCAGAACAAAATCATCGGCGAACGCTTGGATAGTTGTATGGGCAGGCCAGATTTTATCAAGCAGATCGTTCGCCACCAAGTTCCACAGAGCTGGACCACTGTACGATCCTTGGGGGCAGCCTTGCTTCTGTTCTCTTATGGCCCAGCCTTCTTGTGTGTTGAGGATTATTTTTCTGGCATGTAGCAAGTTTTCAAGATGTTTCTTAAATTTTGGGGACATTGGAGTTTATCTAGATATTTAACTATTGAATGGCGTTGGATATTATCAAATGTCCCTTTGATGTCCACTGAAAGAACCAGAATATTGTCTTTTTCCCTTTTTCCATCATAAATTTTTTCTACAAGCTTTTTAAGAGCAGCATCTATGGATTTTCCTGCACGGAATCCAAACTGGTTATTGTTGATGAGTTCATTTGATTCTAGAAAACAAATAAGACGCTGTGTGAGTAATTTTTCTAGAACTTTTCCTATAGTAGGCAAGAGAGCTACTGGTCTATACGATGTGGCTAGTTTAGGGTCTCTTCCAGTTTTTTTTTTTTAAATAGGATGATATTGCTTATTTTAAATAGATCCGGTAATTTTTCTATTGAAAGACATTTATTAAAATATTCTTTGAAGAGGGTCGGGAAATTTTTGTTTATTGTTTTTAGAATTAGATTATCAATACCGTCATATCCTGGTGCTTTTCCATGAGGGAGATTATCAATGAACTGTGCTATTTCTTTTTCAGTGAAAGGGCAATCATTAGGAGTGGTAGTGATTTCATGTGTTAAAGATGGAGTTGGGAATGGAAAAATTTGTTCTAATATATCCTGAGCTATTTCCTGGTGTCGACCCTTCTGGATTGATATTGTGCAAGACTGTTAGTAGAGATGGATGAATTGTTTTCCTAAAGGCAGCTTTAAAATGTTTCCCATATGGATTTGCAGCTTCAGTGCAAAGATCTTTCCAACCAACGCTTTTGGCTCTCTTGACTTTCTTTATACATTTTTTGGCTTCTGTCTTCCACTGCAAATATTTTTCTGGTCTTTCCTCCGAATTTGATCTTTGGACCCTTCGCCTCAATGCCTTAATTCTTTCCTTTTCTATTTCTAATTTATCTGTCCACCAAGTTGGGTTTTCAGTCAATGGCTGTTTTTTTTTATTTTAAATGCTTTGTTGGAGGCTTGAATTATTGTTGCTTGAAGAAGGGAGGTAAATTCATTTAGTTCTTGTTGGGTATTGCAGTTCTTGATTATGTTAATTAGTTCTTTGACATGAAACTTAAATTGCTTGTGGAATTTTTTATGGTTTCCATGGAGGGTTTTAAATCTATTGAAGATGTAGCCAATAATTATGGTTCTTATTGTTATCTGAATAAAGTGGTGATCACTAAACGATGGTTCTTCGAGAACTTCCCAAGAGGCTACTTTAGTGATCATTTCCTGTGAACAGAATGTCAAATCGGGCCGACCCACATCTGTATTTCTTGTGAAGGTAGGTGGGGCATCTGACGAATTGTTGATATAAAGGTTATTAGCCAGTAGAAAATCCATTATTGCAACACCCCTGGTGTTTGTGCGATGATATCCCTAAAGAGGATTGTGGCCATTGAGATCGGCTCCAACAAGGAAGTTTTCATTTGGTATCATTCTTATAATATCCTGGATCTCTTGTAAAGTTTGATTGATATCCGCTATTGGAGATGAATAAGCAGAAATGAGTGCTATAGGTTTGTTGTCAGTGTGAAGTTTGACTGCTATTGTAATTTCCAGTTTAGCTACTGTAATTACTTTATGGATGGTTTCGGGAATAAAAATTGCAGCTTTATTTGATGTGGATGTGAAGATGTTCCAAGACATCGGCAAACCTTGTATTTTGTTGTTGTACACATATGGCTCTTGTACCAAGAGAATGTCCGTTTTCAATTTTACCAAAGCTGGGTGGAGGTAAGTGGTTGCTGCTTTATTTCTGCCGAGGTTAATTTGGAGAATATTTAAATTTTTGTTGCTGGAGAAGGACGAATTCAAAGTGATATTAGTTGTCATTAATAATCCCTAGTCCGTTTAATGCTAACTTTATGGTAGCAGGGGCATCGTGGGTCTATGGCCATATGGTAGATGTGCAGGTTAGTTCCATTGAGTCTGTTCGACTCTGAACAGTTAATACAAAAGGGCTTATTAGACATACACTTCCAGGTGTGGTGTCGTCCACTGCAGCGACCGCAAAATGGAATATCATTTTTGCACTGGCCCGAGTTGGGTGTATGGGTGAAGGCCTGGCAGGTTGAGCAACGCTTGACATGATGAAATTCCCTCAGATGAAACATTTCCCAATTGATAGCAATCCTTCTCAAGTTTTTAAGACGAGGAAATATCTCACTAGGAGCTTCGAGGATGAGATGGGAGGTGTCTTCGATTCTGCCTCTCATTTTAAAGCGAAGTTTCAGATCTTCTGGGTTTTCCGTATGTGCACGAATTGCCCTTTGAACATCTTCCATTGGTACGTTGTTGGGTACATTATATATTATAATGCTAGGATGCCTCATTCCAGGTGTTTTAGTTGTTATATTTTTAGTAATAGTTTCTTTTTCTTTTAGGGTTTCGGTAAGCTTCTGCAGGTCTTCTTCCCTCTTGCATGTGATAGCCAGCCCTCCTTTCTGTATTCGTCGAACTGATTTGATTTTAACAGTAGTTTCTGACTGTTGGAGTTCCTTTTTAAGGAAGTCCTCTACGTTTGTATTCGGCTTTTCTTCTTTTGGATATATAAGAATTGTGGCCGAGCTTTTAGGTCTCTTCCTTGTTATTTCTGCATAGGATGGACCTTTTTGGGGTTTGTTTACTGGCTGGTACGATTGGATTTCTGTGAACTGTTCAACATTATCAGTTTGAGCAGATGCTCTCGCTTCTGGTTTTTTGTGCGATACTCTAATATCCAATACATCCAGAATGCTGTTGGCTGTTTGTAGTAGAGAGATTGTTAAATATTTCTGGACTTTGTTTCCCTTTTTGCGTTTTTGCTCACTATTGACTACTTCTCTCAGTTTAAGAAGTAGTTCCTTGGTCAACATATGTTCATATGTTTGTGGTAGAACAGACTGGGACCGAACCGATGATTGTGACGAAATCGAGTTGTTTCTTTGTCTCATAGAGAGGGGGAAAGTTTCCACTCTCTTCTTTGTTGGAGCTGGTTTGAATTGAGTTTATAATAATTTCTGGCATTTCGACACTGTATAGAACTTATAACGAGATTAGTGTTAAAATATAATAAACAATGATTTTTCAGGCTGTAGGGGAAGATATTCCCCTGTACTCGATCCACCGCCCTCTATGGCGTGCAAGCTTAGAAATTTTATCTAAATTAAAATAACAATAATAATAAAAAAAATCGCACACACACACATTGAAAACCTAATGTTGTTGATGGGGTTGGCTAAAAATCTTTAACCAAATCTAAATTTTGTTACTGGATCATAATTAAAAGATTTCTTTTCTTCCCTCCCCCCTCTTTTCCTTCCTTTTTGACATCATTAAGAGGAATATATGTCTGTTTCAACTTCCAATGACAATGTAAAAACTTAATTAACATTATTAGTAGAGGAGATGGGAAGAGAGAGAAAAAAGAAACATATTATTAACTTTTTTTATTTATTATTTTTTTATTTTATTATTATTAAATATTGTCTCTATTATTTGATACAGGAGCTAACAATTTTGAAGGAAATCTATTAGGAATTTTGAATGTGTAATTAAGAGTTCTTTTATTTTTCACTTCTCTCTTTCTCTTTCCCTGAAGACTACTGTCGACAGATTTTTGACATGAGAATTTTAAATGTGAATTATAATTTAAGCGAGATATAAAATTATATTGCCTCTTTTTTCAGTTATTATCGTACTAAACATGGCTTTAATTCTTTATTTGGCTAAACATAAGTACAGACAAAAATGGATTAGAAAATGCATGATTAAAGTAATTGATGTCTCTTATACAAATGGGACGAATTTTAGATTAAACAGTTTTATTTATTTATTTTACGTTTGTAAAACTAAATAAAATATGTAGTTACATCTGTGCATAATCTTGAATGACATGCGAATGACATCAGATTTTTATTCTTACATGTTAATCCCAATAATCATGTAAAAAATACATTCTAATAAGGTGTTAGAATTTAATATGATTTTTTAATGGTACTGTTAAGGTGTCAAAATTACTAGAATATATTAAATTGAAAGTAGAATGTAGGGAATCATCAAATTTCATCATTAACGAAACTGGTTCGGAATTTTCACTTTTTACTAAGAAATCCTATGAGAGCAAATGAAAAAAAATAATATATATATATATATATATATATATATATATATATATATATACACACACATATATATACATACGTGTAAATACACATACTCATGCATACATACATACACATACATATGCACATATCCACATCCATACACACTTATATATATATAAAGAGAGAGAGAGAGAGCGTCTGGTAGATCCGATATTGGCTAAGAAACACTATTGTAGCTTTTGTAAAAAGAAAAAAAAAATGCACGAGTTTCGGAAGTGTAATTATTCAATACTGAGCAGAAAAGACAGCAATGCCAGTTGGTAAACACTATTTCAAAATATACAAATAAAATAAAAAATAAACACTTTCCTCGCCCTCCCTTTTTTTTTCCTTCTTTTTTTTTTTGTACATACGTATTTCGCTTGAAAATCAAAAATTTTATTCATGCACAATTTGCCACAATTAATCACCTGATGGAATCAGTTAGCTGATCACGAGGATGTGAAAAATGCACAAATCCATGCAGTGCCTGCCATTTTTTTTTCTTTTTTTCCCCTTCCAACCCGACAGAAAGAAGATAAATAAATACGTGTCTAAATGTTTTTGATGGCAACTTTACTGCACTGTAATATTTAGCTATACTGTCCAGAGAGTAATTCGCCTTCGGCTTTAAGGGTCGCTTGGATTCCGAAGGTCAGAGGTCAGGACGGGAAACCGACCGGCACCGATGTGGAGTGGGGGCAGACCTAGAAAGAATTTCCAATGGGAACCCGACAGACAGGAAACGGCTTGAGTTACGTGGTCACCAAAGGGGGTTGGAAATGGATAAAGGTAGAAATTTTGTAGATCTCTTATGGAACTCGGAATGTGAGACTCCGTCACTTAGAGATATTATCATTATTATTTTCCGTTACTGTTAGAAAATTAAAGTGGCTGATAATCAACTATTAATTGACTGCAATCAAAATCATGTTTTGGTAATAGAGGCTGGATTTAGAAGTAATCGAGCCATGCAATTTAAAAGGTTCAAAAAATAGCAACTTAGTCTATGTCTTAGAAATATAGTCTAGAAAAATTTAAAGTAATTTTGCAGAATACACACACACACACACACACACACACACACATACACACACACACACACACACACACACACACACACACATATATATATATATATATATATATATATATATATATATATATATATATATATATATATATATATATATATATATATATATATATATATATATATATATATATATATATATATATATATATATATATATACAAAAGTATTAGAATCAAGTTAATAGGAAAAACAAAAAATCAAATAAAAATTAAACCAAAAAAATTATAAAAAATATAAAAAAAGAATCCGGCCTGAAGACTTTTTCAAGGGTCACCCTCAGGCAGGGATTCAAAGAAAGGGATTTTTTCTGTGAGGAAATACAGACATTGTCTAATAATGATTCCTCGTGACCCGAAAATCCCCTGAAATTATGCTCAAGAGATATACCATTTTAACAGAAAGGAAATATAAAACAACAAATTAGAAGAAATTAACCACAACAAAGTAAAAATACAATAACAAAAATAACAATAAAAACAAAAAATAGCACTAAAATTAAAAATTAAAAACGAAAAGGCCAGTACATACCATCAACAGTCAAGGAAACTTTAAACTATCGATTGTGATTCCCTGTTTTTAAAAAACTAGCGGTAAATTATGTAAACAGATGTAGGCTCCCAGCGCCATCTATTGAGTGATCCAATATGCAAGGAAAGTTCTATTTTTATTTAAGCCAAAGGATTAATCCCAAACCATACCTTGTTTAATTAAAAAAATGACATTACAGTAATTTCTAGGAAATTCATTTTTAATTAAATTTTTAAGGAGGTTGTTTGATGCTTCAATATAAGAATTTTTATTATTGCAAACCCTTTTGATCCTATTAACTTGTGAGAAAATTAGATTTTTGAAAATTTTAGTTTAGATTGGAATGGTAGTTACATAGTTTTGTTATTTTAAAGTTGAAATCATGCCTTTTATCGTATATACCAACTATTGTTTTATCATTAGCAATTTCGATTTTTAAATCCAGAAAGGTAGCCTCAAGTTGATTTTTATTTGTATCTTTTAGAATTAAATCTTTTGGATAGCAATTAGTAATAATATTAGTATTGTCGAAGTTAATCAAAAGTAGGTCATCAATATATCTCCACCCGTTTATTAAATTATATTTAATTATTTTTTTCTCATAGTAATGCAGGAAAATATTAGCTGAAGCACTTGAGAAAGCTGTTCCCATTGGAATGCCCTTGACTTGTTTATAAAAATTAATACCATTAAACACGTAATTTTCAGTAATATTAAAATTACATAACTGAAGCCAGTTATTTTTAGGAATGATATTTTCATTTAAATATTCGTCATATATAAAAGTGCAGACCTTTATTAATTTTTCATGAGGTAGATTAGTGTATAAATTTTCGAAATCAAAAGTATTAAGTTTATTAATGTTGTTATCTTTAAGAAAATCCAATACTTCTTTGTCACTAGAAATAATAAAGTTGTCTTCATTTTTTATTTTGTCCAGGATAATTTTTAAGTATTTACTGATTTAAGTATTAAGTATTTAAGTATTAATTTTTAAGTATATTATATTATATTATATATATATATATATATATATATATATATATATATATATATATATATATATATATATATATATATATATATATATATATATATATATATATATATATATATATATATAACTTCCTCCATTTATTCACTTTCTTTATACATACGCATACATATACACATATACATGTAGTGTACGGAGCGTCCCCCTAGCGGCGTTAGCGGTAGGGAGCGTCATCCTAGCGGCGTTCCCGGTACGGAGTGTCATCCTAACGGCGCTCGCGTCGTCTCTCAACAGCCAATAAGAAGCTATCTGTTTCCCGCTCTAAGAACTGTGTTCGGTACTGTACTAGCGTCCCTCGATGTAAAGCGGTCCAGCCGTTCGTCTAGTTCATTAAATTTGTTTATGTTTAATTAGTGTGTGATTCTCTTAATATGAGCCATCTCTACGCATTAATCTCAATCGGGCTTTCCCCTAGGGCCCGTGAGAGATATTTAATTTGATATATTATCCGATTAGTAGAGGCATGTTTTTCGAGCCAGAGTTAACATACCTCTACATGTGGGGGCTCGGTCCGGAGTGCAATGACCTCGGAAATAGAAAAATAATCTTCGATCCAGTAAGAAGCTGGGAATTTCACCATTAGTTTTCGTCGAATTATCTTCGGATCGGCAGTGGCCGACAAAATATTTCAAGAAAAGTCTTCGGATCGGCAGTGGCCGACAAAAATTTTCAAGAAAATCTTCGGTTCGGCAGTGGTCGACAAATTGTTCAAGCAAATCTTCGCTTCGGCAGTGGCCGACAAATTGTGAAGTTCCTGCATATTATCTCAACGGATATAATTGAAGAAGAACAGGTAGGAGAATTTTCTATATCATTTTGATTAAAGAATCTTGCAAGCATTTATTTTAAGATTTGTATATTTGTGAATGACTTTTTCAAGAAAAAGAAACTGCTTGAATGTGTTTATTTTAGAAATTTCTGTTTTGAAGAAATATTGGCATTGTTATTATTATCGTTATTATATTAGCATTTGTTATTAGGAAAAATAAAGGCATATTCAAAATGTTTAAAAATACAAAAAAGAAAGATTTAATTATTGTCGCTGAAGCAATAGGTGAGGTAGTTCCGGAAAAAACAAATATTGTGAAGCTTAAACAAATTATAGAAAATAGCCAAGCGGCTAAAGATGATTTGGAATTTGTTAAAGACATTATCATTTCAACTGTAGAGGAACGCGAAAAAATAGAAGCAGAGGAACGCGGAAAAATAGAGGCCGAACGAGCGCGTGAAGAGGCAGAAAGAGCGCGTGAAGAGGCAGAAAAAGCGCGTGAAAAGGAAAGACAGTTTGAATTAGAAAAATTAAAACTAACTTTAGCTCATGAAGAAAGTATGAGAAACGTTCAAGCGACCGGAATAAGTAGTCCTAACGGACCTCCTCAAGAAAATCATGCGGAGTCCATCGAACAAATAATTAAAAGCATCCGCACATTAACAATGCCAATACCAACTAAATCAGAAAATTTCAATTTGTTTTTCAATATTTTGGAACGTGCTTTCGAAACAAAACAGGTTAAAACTGAATACAAAGCCGAAGTCCTTCTAAATTTGTTAGGCGAGAAATGCCGACATGTTTTGTTATACGCGAACGAAAGCGAAATAAAAGATTATGAAGAAATCAAAAGAATAGTGTTAAGAGAATTCCAACCATCTGCTAAAGAATGTTGGGATAACTTTCAAGCCGCCAAAAGATTTAAAGGGGAAAATCACGTGCAATTCGTCTCAAGATTAAAAGCGAATTTAGAATATTATTTGGAACTAAGAAAAGTGAAAGATTTCGCGACCCTTTGTGAACTAATTGTAACCGATAAATTAACCAGCACTCTTGACAAGGACACATCCGAGCACATTTTGATCAAACAAGGCTCAGACTGGTTAAAACCGCTGATGTTAGCAAAAGAAATAGACATTTACTTTCGCGCAAGAAATAAAAGTTTGTTTTGGGAAGAGAGTAGATATACACATGACTACAGCTCAAGGCCGCGCGTCAATAATTCCCGCCAAAATAATGATAATGTACACGGTGGAAATATTGATAGGAAAACTTGTTTTAAATGTAATTCTACATCGCATTTAATAAAATTCTGTCCCCAAAATGTTGATGCTAGACAACATAACAATCAGGGAAGATCCCATAACTCAAATCCTGTAAACTCCGTGTTAAAATCAAATGAAATTCCACAAGAATTAATAATCGCTGAGTTGGAATACGCAGATATTATTGTAAACGACGTTCCTATTAAAGCTTTGGTTGATAGCGGAAGCGTATTAATGATTATTAATCCTAATTATGTAAAGAAATTAAATTATGTAGGACGTAGCACAAAAATTAAATTAGCGAACAGTTCAATTGTCAGTCTTCCGTTAGTGGCGATAGATATTAGTCATGTTAATAAAAAGTCAGTAACGAAAAGAGTTTTAGCAGCTGTTGATACTAATATTTCTTTTGAATGCATTTTACCATCTAATAGTTATTTAGATCTTAAAAATACTTTTCCCAATAAAAATGATAATAATTCAACTTCTCCCATAAATGAAAATAAAAAAGATTTCGATTATGAGATAGTACATCGCTCAGGTAGTCAAATGCGTCACGTTGATTCACTTAGTAGATACCCAACAGTCATGACTGCACTTTGTGATGATTTAACAGCGCGAGTGCAAGTGGCACAGATGTCAGATGAATATATAAAAAAATTGAAAGAATTATGTAAAGATAACAGTCAAATTGATTTCGTGGTACAAAATAACATTCTGTATAAATGTCAGGACAACCGTCGTTTGCTCGTAATACCTGAACTAATGAAACACGAAATAATTAAGAACGCGCATTCAAAAGGGCACTTCGCCGTGGAGAAAACTAAAAACATTATCGAACGTGACTATTTTTTCCCGAATATACAAAAAAGTATTGAATCGGTAATACAGAACTGTGTCGAATGCATCCTAGTCAACTGGAAGCGTGGTAAACCTGAAGGGTTCTTACATCCTATTCCGAAAGAAAACTTTCCTCTAAGTACTTACCATGTTGACTTTATTGGACCCTTAGTGTCAACCAATAAAAATTATAATCATATTCTTACTATAATAGATGCATTCTCAAAGTTTGTTTGGTTATATCCTGTTAAAGGTGTAACTGCAAATGATGCAATTACGAAACTGCAATTGCAGGAAGCAGTGTTCGGAAATCCTATGCGCATCATCACGGATAAAGGTTCCGCATTTACCTCCAAGGAATTTACAAACTATTGCGCGAATCAAAATATTAATCACATTCAAATCACCACAGGAATACCTCGAGGAAATGGACAAGTGGAAAGGGTTCATGGAACTCTTATCCCCCTGCTTGCCAAACTTTCCATCAATGATCCCACGAAATGGTACACTCATGTTCAAGCAGCACAACGTGTATTTAACTCTACTGCTCCACGGAGTACAAAATTTACTCCTTTCGAACTCATGATCGGTGTGCAAATGAGGCATAAAAATGACCAGAAAATTCTCGATATCCTACAGGAAGAATATGAGCAAATGGTCATCGACAACCGCGAGGACATTCGCGAAGAAGCGCGACAGAATATCTTGCGCCTTCAAGAAGAGAATAAAAGAGCTTACAACAAGCGCAGGAAGAAAGCTACTCAATATAATCCAGGTGACTTAGTGGCCATACAGAGGACCCAATTCGGCAGTGGTTTGAAGCTTCGCCCGAAGTTCCATGGTCCCTATCGCATCACAGCGAAGAAGCCACACGAGAGGTACCTAGTGGAGAAAGTGGGAATCCACGAAGGCCCCAACCATACTTCTACAGCAGCAGATTATATGAAGCCTTGGTCTACAACTGCATAAAGCATCTACTTTACAAAATCTAAAAATTTTGCAAAAATCTAAATTTTTCTTTTTTGAGTTTTTCAGATTCTTTCTCAGATTGACGAGGACGTCAAGATCATCAGGACGGCCGATTGTAGTGTACGGAGCGTCCCCCTAGCGGCGTTAGCGGTAGGGAGCGTCATCCTAGCGGCGTTCCCGGTACGGAGTGTCATCCTAACGGCGCTCGCGTCGTCTCTCAACAGCCAATAAGAAGCTATCTGTTTCCCGCTCTAAGAACTGTGTTCGGTACTGTACTAGCGTCCCTCGATGTAAAGCGGTCCAGCCGTTCGTCTAGTTCATTAAATTTGTTTATGTTTAATTAGTGTGTGATTCTCTTAATATGAGCCATCTCTACGCATTAATCTCAATCGGGCTTTCCCCTAGGGCCCGTGAGAGATATTTAATTTGATATATTATCCGATTAGTAGAGGCATGTTTTTCGAGCCAGAGTTAACATACCTCTACATACATATATATAAATTTTAAACCTCCAAAAGCGGCACATGGATACTCCCCCCCCCCTCTTTTTTTTAAATTAACTATAATTTTTCAAACAATTGAGGTAGAAAGTTGTTGTTTTATATGAAATTCTTAATCAATTCAAAAATAAGGAAATGTGAATTGGGTGAGTTAGACTAGCCCTTGATGAATTCCATCAAGGGACTTCTGCTCTGTTAGAGGGATCTCATTAATGAAAAGAGATATTAAATGTGTTATAAAATCTTGAAATTTTTAAAATAGCATAATCAAGAGTTTTGGGTAAATGTTTTGGATGGAAAATTTAAAAATCAGTATGGGGTATTATTATTATAATTTTATGGCTTAAAAAAATTTTGACATTTCACTTTATGTTTTAAAATTCAACACATTTCATCATGTACAATTAAAGCTAATAATGCACATTTTTTGTTGTTGTTGTTTTCCCGCCCATATCTTTGTTCACAAAAATATAACAAATAATGAGGATTTAATCTCCTCTATAAAATATAATAGAGCTTCTAAATAACATGTTTAAAAAAAACATGCACTGACAGTTAAAACTTTTTTAATTTGTGTGAAAGAACGAACAGTTAAATTTAAATTATAATGATTTAAATGTTTGCTTTCTGTTCAATTCTATCTCAGAGGATGAAACAAGCAAATCCTTATTTATAATGTCAGAATCCTTCGCTTAACTGTGAAATTACAATAATAATTCATTATACTATTGAAAAAATTTTCTATAAAAAGTGTAAAATGATGCTATCAGAATTTGTAACTTTATATGTGTGCAAATTCGTCTTAAAAAATAAAATTAATAAAAAATTTTGCCAAAACGTAATAGGTTTTTTTTTGGGAGGGGGAGGGTGTTTACTTTTAGTAAAATATATTTATTTTAAAGACGCCACTTATATGAAGTTTATGCGCTAAATCTCAAAATACTCACGAAAGTACCCATTATCAGCCATTTAAAGATTCATGAAAAAATTCTTTTAATTAAGTGAATCGATAAAGACAGATAAAAATGAGGGTGGAAAGGTGTCAACTTGTCTCATATCCGGTAAACAGCTTGCACGGCAGAAAGAGCATTATTAAATCATAGTAACAGGGAAACACTTACCCCGTTTGCCTTGTGGGGCTTAGCCAGACATTTTAGCGATGCTATTCATTCCACTCTTTGTGATGATGTACATTGAAGAAAACAAACACAATGTGAATAAGTCGCACTAGTTGATATTATGGAACACACTTTCCAACACTATTTGATGTAACAATAAGCTCTTTTGATTAAGAATTCGCTGAGATATGCCTTTTCTCCCCCTTGAATGAATAATCTTAAATGTAAACCTAAAGAACGGGGACGTAATGGAGCTAGCTTTTCGCCGGCAACCTTTCCGGTCAGTTTCTTGAAAAGCTCTCAGATGACACATGGAACTTCCAAATTTAAATCTTCTGACCTCATTAATATAATCATCTTATACTATTGGCAAGTAATGCCATAATGTAACATAAATACTTTAAGTTTTTTTTTTTTTGTAAATTTACCATTAGCGTTTTTAATTTCTTAAAAAATCAGTAATAATTCTCATAAATCTATAAAATGAAATTATATGTGTTAACTTTTAAAATTTCTCCAAAATAAATCACTAAAATGCCTTGCTAATGCTAAAACATTGCTTCAGAAATCTTTTTTAAAATACAGCACTTTATACCATGTTCTTTTTTTTTTTCTTTTTTTTTTTTGCATTGATTAAGCGTGGCTTGAAACATTTGTGATGGGGTCTTACTTTATTTCTAAAGATTCTAATTTAACATTACGCCAAACTGTATTGCAAATACTATTCGCTATTTTTAAAACAGGTCCTACTACGTCTATATTATTAGCGGTACCAATAGCAATTCTTTCTTCTAAATTTCTTCTAATCTGTTAAATTAAAATCAATAATTATCTTGGAATCGGGCTCTTTCGTTGCATATTGTATTAAAATGACATACTTACATCAAGTAGTTGCTAAAACTTACACTATCAACAATTTTCTAACCTTTCATTTCATCCAATTCCGTATTATTAGCAATCATAATGTTTTCTAGCTTAAGCAATGCTATTCCATTAAAAAAATGGTAGAGATTTACTATTGTTCAATATTTGCAGGCAGACTGACTAATGACTGAAACTTTCGCGTGCTATCAGTGTATTTTCCACAATGGAATGTACAAAAGTAAATGTAAAGTAACAACAGCTTGATTGTTCATAAAGACAAAAATATCATCATAACGTATCTTATGAAATCAAAGTCAACAATTAAGTAATGCGATTCTTATATAACTTGCATTTGAAAATCTTGTATCGATGTCTGATTAAATTTCTCTAAAACCTGTTCATTATGCCATAAATCGAGATGGCAAAGAATTTCTAAATTTGAACGCGATACTTTCTTCACCAAATTTTACATAAGAGGGGACCGCAATGGCCTGGTGGTAAGGGCTCGGTTGTATGACAATTGCATACAGTACACTTTGCGTACCAGTCATAAAACTGTCAATCAATAGTCTCCTTTACAATGCGGTTGTGTTACTGATAAGGGTCAGTTCTAGAAGAGGTTACAACATTTTAAACAAAAGTGTCATATTTGGCAAGAGTTAGCATGATGCTTGACACAATTTCGAATATTTAACGATACAATTTCATGCGTTTTAATACTATATGAATAATTTCCACTTTGCTTTTTATAAAAGAGGGATTGTTTTTCAATGTATTTATTCAAAAATGTATGATAAAAATCATTGAGGAATGTGTGTAAACAGTGTATCCACTTCGAAATAATAATCATTTCTTCTAGATTTTAGATATAAATGCATTACTTTAGATAAATATTTGCATTAAACGAAAGAGTTTGCGTTTCAATTTTTGCTTTATTTCTTCTTGCTTTGTTTACTTAATTCAATAATTTCGAACATTAAAATATATGTTATTTAAATATAGGCACTTAAAAAAAGTTGTTTATTAAATTTAAAGTACAATTAAATGAGGTTAGTGATATTGGAATGATTTGTAAGGAGGGAAAAGTTGCAAAAGCAATTTTTGAAATGCCGTAAGTAGCAAGAACAACTTCCAACTACGGATGTTAAGTTTCCATGCTATATCAGTTTTTAAAAAAAAATCAGTTTCCAGAGTAGAACGTCATTACAAATTTAAACTTTTCTGTTTATCATCGTAGATTTAATTTAAATGTTGTTACATTTTTTTTAAAAATCTGCACTCTGATAAAGATAAATTATTTGTTCATTATATGACTTAGCATTTTGTATATGAAGTATTGCAAGTATACGGTGCATAAAATAAACAGCTTACTAAATCAGAAGTATATTAATACTTTGCTAGCTGATCATTAGTATCTGCGAAAATTTGTAGGAGATATTAGCTAAATACAAATTTAATTTTCTTATAGTTGCACTTTTATTAAACCAAAATCCAAATCTACTGTTAAAAAATAAAATAGAATTAAGAAAAAGGATTTTTACATTAATATATGTAATATTTGTTCTTCGTAAACTTTAATTTTACTGAAGACCATTCTTATATGTATAATAAATCATTAAAGATAGTATTGAATGAAGTTCTGGTAATGCACTCTTCAACAATATACATCTACACCTTTATTGAAATGTTTACTGATTAACTACGCATTTTTTTTTCATATTTTAAACAATGTAATTATTTCTAGTTTCAGGAGAATTCATAGCCATTTTAAACCTTCCAGGAGCTCTGAGATATTGCAAATCTCAAAGCCTCTTTTTCTCTCCAAATTTTTTTTATAGATTTTAATTTAATTTTTATTCAGCAATTTTAATAGTAAATTTTAAAAACTGAAGTCGCAAGTCCCTTTCTAAAAAGTCCATTTCAATATTGTACAAATAAAAAAAGTGCACAGTCAAAACGTAAAATTAATTTTAAACAAAAGACAACTTTCTATAACACTCTAAACAATATTGTAAAAGGAGGGAATATATTTTTTTAAACTGTAAAGCTCCAAATTTTTTGAATTATAAAATAGCATAACGAATAACTTGTAAATGGTAATTAGTAATATTACTAGAATAAAGTTCCAAAATTAATTTAATCAATACTTGATTATGACTCGAATAAATTTGATTGCAGGGCCCTCTGTCATTAAATGAAAGTATAAAACTAAATACCTTTCTACAATTACTAAAAATTATCAAGAGCTGAGGGTATTTTTCTTTGTTGCTTTTTTTAACTTATCACTCTTTGTTAAGATTTGTCATTTAATCAGACTCGTGATATTTAAATACTTCTTCATCCAACTAGAATATTATGTTAACTTATCTGCATATGCATTTTGAGATTAATATTTATCATAAGTATTCTTTATAAGTTTCTTATGCATTCTGCTTTCAAAATTTACATCATCAATGGAAAAATAAGAGAATATAGCTATTCAAAATTATCTAACTTTGTAACAATGTCACAAAAATTTTAAAAAATCACACTGAGAATATTTTAAAATATTCAATACACTGCAATATTATAAAAATAAAATAAATAGTAAATGCGGAATAAGTTTAAAAATAGTGAAAAATGCTTTCATAGTATTATTATTCCATTTCCAGTTGTAATGTTCCATTAAAATATCCTGAGTTTTATTTTTAATTCATAAAATAAAATAAGGACTGTTTTAGGAATTTAAATAACAAACTACCTGATAACATACGCACACACACAAAGGACAGTATGTATGGAAAAAATGACTTTTGAAACTGAAGCATATACTTTAAATTTCACTGATATCTCCAAATTTTTCGTTTAAATTATTCAAAAATTAAAGTGTGGAAATTTCAGACTGTAATCTAAAAGTTTTAACTAACAAAATAAGATTTTCCTCCAAGAATAAAAGTGAATGTGTATATATGCGACTATCAGTCTATTTAAAATATAGACCATTGCACGTAGAGATACTAAATATAACACTCGTATATTTGGGAGAAAGAAATATGCAATTCAGTGCATTTAAAAATATTAATACAAAAAATAATGTTATCTGTAACGTAAATTATCTTAAAATTAAAAAAAAATCATTAATTTTATTTGTTTATCAATATTTGCGTATTTTTATTCTGTAAAAAGAATACAGATCTTAGATAGCATGCATGTTTTATAGTCAAGATCTTTCGTTTATACTTACACATGAAAAGCATGAAAAAGTTTTCATGTATACGAGAATATTATTATTTTAAATATAAGTTGAATATATTTATAACTATATCAGGCTTATTAAGTTATTTATTTCATGTGTATATGAACTATTTATTTGATTACCAGATTTATCAAAAGCTTTGAACAGATTTAATTTCAAATAGGGAAATTTATCAACTATTAAATGCTCTTATTGACTTGTGTATTATTAATTAGCTGAAATGCACAGTTAAATAATCCACTTATCTTAAAACAATTGGAATCGTTTGTGATGGTAAAAGTTAAGTTCAGGTGTAATATTTTAGAATGGAATTTCTATTTCAGATTTTCTTTTAAAGTTTATTGATTTTTATTTCAGAACTATATTTAGCATACTTTGACTGTGAATGATTAATGCAGAGAATTGATATGATTTGAAAGTAAAAGCTATTTTTTACTGCAAATTTTTAGAAAGTTATCACTGAAAAAAAGTCAATATTTCTCTTAATTATTGATTAATTAAAATTCTAATTAAAAGTTCAAAAAATCACTTTCCTACCATCCAATGTATATATTTACCAAATTTGATAGGCAGACGGCCTGGTGTGTACAGAGTCAGTATATGCACATAGAGAAAAAAAAAATTCCTTGTGTTTATCAAAATGTAGTTAAAATACCAATACATTTTCTCGCCAAATATTCTTGAAAACAGATAATATATGTTTTAGCCAATCTAGACTAATCACTGCCTACCTCCTTTTTTTCAAAGAGCTACGCGTGATTTATTGGCCTTTTATGACCCGTACGCAAATGTTCGTACGCATTTGTCCCACTACCAATCGGGTCTCGACTTTAGAACCGGAGGATCTGAGGTTCGAGACCCGATTCCACCGAAGAACCATGGTGCCAGCGGGCCTGGAGCACTCCAAATTCGTTGGGACCAAACGTCCTCCCGCTGGCTTAATGTGGAAATTTCGAGGGGGTGCGCAAGCCGTTGTTCAAATTATGAGGTTCGCCCCAAAATAGCCCTAGTGTTGTTTTAAAACGGGACGTTAACTAACTAAACTTCACATAAGAGGATGGATTTTCGATCAATTGAAAAAAAAATAAAACTTAAAAATTCTTCATCAGAACTCTACTCTCTTCAACTAAAATTCTTATCGTTGAGCAGATAATCGAAAAATAAGTAAAGAATTTCCATCCTATAATTACGAAATTAATGTCATTATTATCGTTAAACACAGAATAGAAAAGAAAATAAAACTTTTCCATCAGATCATTACAAAATGAATGCCTTTGTATAATTCCGATTATTTTATTTTTAAACACTGTTTTTGAATAACTTTACAAACATGAAAGTTAATAGAGGGGTTACTAAAATTTCATGTCATCAAAATTCACCTATTTTCCTTTCCTTTGTTTTAAAAAAATAGATTGCATTTGTGTTTAAGAAAAATCATTTACCACATATATGCGTCTTTGAAAATTATTTTCTTTCTTGAATCTTTGAAGTGCATAAACTTCTTCAGATAACTTCTTTCCCATCGCCCCAAATTTTATTCTTTTGAAAAATATCTTTTTGAATTACTTGAAATATTTTTTTTCTTGTGAAAAATCTATTAAGTTTAAGTTCTGTAAAAGCACTCATCTTTTTAATGTAGTGAAAGTGGCGGTATCGGCAGAATTCAAGAACCCTTCGATAGTCATTTTCACAAATTACTTCCAACGCTGATGTCAGCATTTCTCTTTCACGTTAACATTTGCCAAATTGGGGGAAGATAATTATTATTTTGACACAATTTGGATATTATACCTTTTCTATGCGGTTGATGCGAAAATGATGCCACTGTTTGGAAAACAGCCTCCTCAAACCTCCTCCCTCAAAAAAATTTTCTTTTTGCGAGACATTTTTTGAAATATAATTTGCAGGTTATATAACCACGTCTCGCTAAGATTTTCAAGACAAGATATTCAATAACTTCATATCATGAACCGTCTTCTGATGATCACAACTTCTCTCAATTTACGGTCCGATGAATGTGCAAAAATATCAACTAAATATTGAAATCATCCACTTTATCTACCATTTTTATCTAAACTTTTAAAAAATTATTTCATTGACTCTAATTTTTTGAGGAAGAGTTGTAAGATATCTTATTCTGGATTCATTATGTTTTGATGAATCTCGTTGTTTAATAAAGTTTTTCATCTGCTATTTACTCTGTTCTTATCCAGTTTTGGTTTTTAGACATTATGATATTTCAGTCACATAAAAAAAATCATTTTTTTTTTTAGAGCAGCTACTTAGATGCCCTAATAACATGGTTAAAATTTTAAAGCCCCTCAAATTGGTCCGTACAATGTTAATATTTTATTTTAAAGAGGAGAAAAACTAATGTTATGTTTTATTCTTTTAAATTTACCGAATGAACTGCAACAATAGCAGCAAGGAGTTAAAGATTTTGCAGAATCCCTCCTTTTCAGATTCTCTCCGAAAAGTCAATAAACGGTCGCCTTTGAGATGAATCACGAACAGGGATGGAAGGTAAATAAACTAAACATGTTCTTCTGACGAAAAATACTAGGATTTTTTCGTTTCTCTTATTAAGAAAAATATTTTTTACGAAAAAAAATGTTGACCCTGTAGCAAATTTTTATTATTTAAATTATGTTGGTCCTGTACAGCTTGAACCTTATTATTTTCAAAGATTTAAACAGAGCACTAAGCTAATTAACTAGTTTTGTGGAGATTTTTTTGTGCTTCAGTATCCGTTTAAGAGTTTGATCACACGAAAATTAATTTTAAATTCTAATATTATTTTGATTTACACAATGATATTTGTCATTAATTTTATTTCATATTCACACACTCAGCCTTTTTTTTTTTTTTTTTTGTGAAAATTTGCGGCGATGGGAAAGAAATGCCATTTTTGTGTTCATCTTATTACTGAAGAGGTGTTTATAGAGGATTGACAGAGCATTTCTGCAAGATCCTTATAGAACATTGCTTAAACTGCATCAATCGTTTATTGGATGGGAAATTTTAATGTTGTCATATTATAAGGATGATTTTCCGCAAAGCATTTACGTTGAAGTTATTAAATTTAAAAGTTTAGATCAGACATATTAATCAGAATTTTAATTTATAAGATATTCTATCTAAATATTATACTGAAATATTAAAAGACAGAAAACAGAAAGATGAAAATCACACGGAAAAAGAAGATAAATTTAGCTAGATCCAAGCACATGGTATGGTAGCAGCAGAAATTGGCAAGTAGTTATATTAACGCTCTGTTTGAATGCAACTTTAGAGCTATTTTGGATTGAATCGTCATTTTGAACCACAGTCAGATGACGAGAATAACATGAACAGGCAAAATGGGTCCTAGCAAGAAAATACTGATTGTGCCAAACCATATATTATTAAAAAAAATTGTCACTGATGACGAACCTCTTACAGCAAAAATAAACTTCAAAAGTTTTCGTGTTGGCAATGAATGCTTCCTTCTCGATTAAAGCGACATTTGCCAGTATTAATTACATTTCTCAGGAAAGAAGAATTTGTTTCGATCTGAAATCGTGCTCGACTGCAAAACTCTAGACATCGGTCATGAACTGATTTTAGCTATCCCTGGAGTCCACGAATGCTGTTTGGATGCTAACTATTCCATCAAGATGTTCCCTGCATTGTTGTTTTGGACTATTCAATTCTGAATTGATTATTTCTACTCTAACATGATGTTAATCTGAAAAATAAAGGCACATTTTATATCACTTGTATATGTCACTGATGACGAACCTCTTACAGCAAAAATAAACTTCAAAAGTTTTCGTGTTGGCAATGAATGCTTCCTTCTCGATTAAAGCGACATTTGCCAGTATTAATTACATTTCTCAGGAAAGAAGAATTTGTTTCGATCTGAAATCGTGCTCGACTGCAAAACTCTAGACATCGGTCATGAACTGATTTTAGCTATCCCTGGAGTCCACGAATGCTGTTTGGATGCTAACTATTCCATCAAGATGTTCCCTGCATTGTTGTTTTGGACTATTCAATTCTGAATTGATTATTTCTACTCTAACATGATGTTAATCTGAAAAATAAAGGCACATTTTATATCACTTGTATATGTCACTGATGACGAACCTCTTACAGCAAAAATAAACTTCAAAAGTTTTCGTGTTGGCAATGAATGCTTCCTTCTCGATTAAAGCGACATTTGCCAGTATTAATTACATTTCTCAGGAAAGAAGAATTTGTTTCGATCTGAAATCGTGCTCGACTGCAAAACTCTAGACATCGGTCATGAACTGATTTTAGCTATACCTGGAGTCCACGAATGCTGTTTGGATGCTAACTATTCCATCAAGATGTTCCCTGCATTGTTGTTTTGGACTATTGAATTCTGAATTGATTATTTCTACTCTAACATGATGTTAATCTGAAAAATAAAGGCACATTTTATATCACTTGTATATGTCACTGATGACGAACCTCTTACAGCAAAAATAAACTTCAAAAGTTTTCGTGTTGGCAATGAATGCTTCCTTCTCGATTAAAGCGACATTTGCCTGTATTAATTACATTTCTCAGGAAAGAAGAATTTGTTTCGATCTGAAATCGTGCTCGACTGCAAAACTCTAGACATCGGTCATGAACTGATTTTAGCTATACCTGGAGTCCACGAATGCTGTTTGGATGCTAACTATTCCATCAAGATGTTCCCTGCATTGTTGTTTTGGACTATTGAATTCTGAATTGATTATTTCTACTCTAACATGATGTTAATCTGAAAAATAAAGGCACATTTTATATCACTTGTATATGTCACTGATGACGAACCTCTTACAGTAAAAATAAACTTCAAAAGTTTTCGTGTTGGCAATGAATGCTTCCTTCTCGATTAAAGCGACATTTTCCAGTATTAATTACATTTCTCAGGAAAGAAGAATTTGTTTCGATCTGAAATCGTGCTCGACTGCAAAACTCTAGACATCGGTCATGAACTGATTTTAGCTATCCCTGGAGTCCACGAATGCTGTTTGGATGCTAACTATTCCATCAAGATGTTCCCTGCATTGTTGTTTTGGACTATTGAATTCTGAATTGATTATTTCTACTCTAACATGATGTTAATCTGAAAAATAAAGGCACATTTTATATCACTTGTATATGGAAATTGACAGTTCATTTTCCCTATAGAAGTAAGACTCATGTCATTTTCAATGAATAAATCACTCTTTAAATACACTTCATGAAAGGATGGAGGGAATTCAGAAAATGAAGTGTAATTTCTTTTGCAATTAGGTTTACTTAGCGATTACATTCGGCATGTCATAATATTCCATGTTTCTGAACTATATCAATCTTTTAGAAAACTTAACACACAACTGTAAGCATAAGGTTTTGTTTATACTTTAGGTATTCCTCTACTTTTCTGAGATATCTTCAAAATTCCATTTCGTAAATTCGAATTCCTTTTTTTACAAAGATAAGTTTCAATTGTCGATCAAACAAAGCATAATTAGTAAGAAAGCGCAAGTGTGATTAACACATTTCTTTCAAGTCCTGATCTCTGGATGACGTCATACTGAACAAATATTTGCCTATGATAACTTTTCTGCATTGAAAAAATTTGTATTTCTGAAATAAATATTTTTATCTCAATTTGTGATAGATCCTTCAAAATTTAAAACTCACATTTGTGCAAAAGTTTGTGGACAGAAGTGTGGAAGTTAGTTTGTGCATCTTTACTTAGTGTAACGAAAATGAATGTGTGTGCACTGACACTCCAAGACAGATCGTCTGGCAAAGAATCTGGCACGCGTATACTTTGAATGGTAAAATTGTATAGAGATTTTTTGAATTTTAATTAGAATTTTATCAATTGAAATATAAGCGAAAGTTTACGTTTTTTCACGATAATATCTGAAAAATGACACTGCAAAATTAATCTTAAAATTCAAAAACAATCATTTTTTTCAATGATACGAATATTTTAATATATAAGTTTTAATAAATCTTATACTTTTAATAATTTATTGAAAAAATTATAGCCTATTTTCTAACAATTTATTTGATACAAAATGAAAATAAAATGTAACAATTTAATCTGAAGAAGCATGTTACACGTGCATGGGAAAAATTGGCTTTTATCAATGTTTCACCTCGATAAAATATCACAGTCATCCCAAAGAGTCATAATTAGTAAAATATTCTCGAGTCACTAACATTTTAAACACAGTTCGACTAAATCAGACACAAGCGAGATTCGATATATTGCGACTGAAACAGAGCAAGTTAAAAAATTGGTTTATAAAAACGCTTCATTTTTGATCATTTTATTGACTGTCTCAAAGAAGACATGCCGATTAGTGACTGGAGTTTCTCAGCCGTTGATTAGTCTAAAACTATGAAATGATGGATTGTCTCATAAAATAGTGATAAAATTTCATTACTCGCTCAAATTTATTCTCAAAGGTTAGAAACGGTTTCTTTAAAGTGAAATGTTGAAGCATCGGAACATTTCAATGAATAAGATTTCTTAGAATCGAATGAATTGTCTATAATTTTGATTCCATAACTTTTTTAGAAGTACATTCATTGACTGAAACAAAATAAAATATGTTTATTTATTTCTTTAAAACCTTTTGATAGTAAAATTAAAAATTGAAATTCATAATGAATCAGAGAAATTTTTATGGAATAATTCTTTGTGATATTGCATAAATTAAAAAACAAAAACTGTATTGCACATAATACTTCAATGCTGAACCATTTTGTTTTTTATTCTTACGTTTTTAAAGATCATGTTTATTTTGAGCAAATAAATAAATAAATTACGTATTAATTGAAGTTTAATAACTACCGCTTGAATTAAAAATTCAGTTTTTACAGATAATGAGTACTGTGTAAGGCTTCCATAATAATATGAGTTATGTGACTATCATAATTTTAAGCTGAAAAATATTTTACTGAAGAAACTGCTTTGAGACAAAGCAACATAAAATAGTGTATTTAACATTTGGTGAGCACTCATTTCAGCGAACTAAATGGTTGTCAAAGGCGGCTAGTATTTAATAAAGCCAAAAAGCGGGTCATATTATGTTAGAATAGATGACAATGGTGAAGAAAGGACTGTCGCCAGTTTTTATTTTTATGTAATACTATACATACCGACACTTAATATATAACTATTAGATTTAGATTCGACCATTTTTGAGATTAAAACAAAACATCATTTTTCATTTTAATACGGAATGATTCAACGAAGAATCGTCAAAAAAAGAATTCTAAAAAGTATTTTATCCATATTGTTATCGTTTCCACAGGCAGAATAAATTGCTTTAAATGGATGCTTTCCTTGATCTTGAGAATGCAGGACAGACGAATGAAACCAAAAACATCACTGATGCACGATGCTTTTATTTTGGATTGGGTGTTCATTCTACGCTTCTCTTTTAATGTATGAAAAATGTGGGTTTAAATGACTTCCACTTAGAGAATAGAACATACATCTTACTAGAAGAGTTAAGCCTTGGCCGGTGATATCCGTTAGGAAACCATCCTCAGTTTCTGTCAGTCAGATCATTCCAGATACCTATTCAGAATAGGGTTCATTCATGGGGATTACCATTTTCATAAAACATGCAGATGGTACGTGTTTTACCTTTTTTACGAAATCAATAATCTTATAAGGTCACAATTCTTTTTCCCGGTGATATGTCGATAAAATGATATGTCGCGATAAATAACGGCCGGCGGCACATTTTTATTAGAAGCGAATATAAAGAAGTGATTTTATACAAAGCGATTCTAATCAAAATTCATTCAATCAAACGGTCGTTTTGACCTCTTCAAACATTCATTTTTGACCGGTCATGGTAGATTGATTAGGACCGATTCGAAATAATGTATTGTTAAGCAGGAAACGGAATTCTTCATATATTGGAATGCTTAAAATGTACCAAAATCTAGCACAAAATCAAGACACTGTCAGATCGTAAAGCCCTAAGTATGTCTGCCCCATACATCATCGAATGCTGACAGTATTTGAATACGGCGGAATGGCACGATCGGCGAGGAAGGCCGTTAACGTCGATCACAGGAGGCTTTGTGATGCAGACTGACGAAATTAATCAACAACTGTCGCTGAGTGGGTGTCCCAACAACTCCGCTGCAGTTGATACCGCAGCTAGCAAGGCCTTTTGGAATGGAGGACGACATCTCTCCTCCAGAAATAGAATGTTTTAGATGAAGGTAAAATGCTATTTAAGCGAATCGGATGATTCTCGTACCAAAATACTTGAATCTTTTACTGTTGTATATAGCAATCTAATTCCTGAATTCGAAAAAAGGTGCCTGTCAACCAATTTCGGGCTCAGTATCCGTAGTACGTATTCACCGTTTGGAAAGATCACTGCAAAAGTTGAATATTTTCAAAATATTAATCTGGGAATTTTTATAATTCTATAAGAGATTTACATTTTACATAGTTATGAAAATAAAGAAAATTATCAGCGTTCTAGAATGATTCCTGGCAGATGACATTCATATGCTAAAGGGTTAATTTAAATCGTTTGTGAGGTGAAACAGAGGAAATTATTTTATCCGTTTTGTCCGGAGTGCCATACGTGCATCGATTTATCGAATTTTGATAGTTGTAAGCAAAAAATAAACCATTCATAACGATTATAATTAAAAATTAAAATTTCTTCTAATACATAGATAAGTCAAGTATTCAATGGATTTCCATTTGAATCAAAATAAGAAAATATACCCTAAATAGAAGGTGCCATCTTATTAGATAATAAAGAAAATATAACAGTTAAGGGGTTAACATACACAGGGTTATTTAAATTCAAAAAGTAAATGGATAATTTAATCCGTTATCTGTATTTTATATAAGTTGTTGTTTGCATTTATCAACTTTTTTACTCGCTTTATTTACTTAAAATTTACTACAGATAAAATAAGACTTTACACATAAAAGTATTTTTAAAAATCGCTTTTTTTTATATATAAGTAACATTTTCTGGAATACCTTTAAATATACCTCTCCCACGCATGAGAAAAATGAGATTCCACCACCCTATGGGAAAAGGATGCAGTCCTTTTTTTCTTGTATCGCCTTCTCTAATCCCTTCCTTTAAAGCCACTCACGAAGGTTTAGAAAATGTACGAGATGAGATCACGTTTTGAAGAACTGAAGACTAACAGCTGATTTCTATAATAAATAATGTATATTAGTGGTAAGTTCTTTTTTTTATGACTCTAAATAAACACATTTCACCCACAGAGAATCATTCAGCGTTTCATTAAAAAATATCCCTTCATCTGAACCAAGGAGCAAGAGACCAGTCTTTCAAACCCTTGCTATCTCTCAAAAATCCGATCCAAAACCTATCTTCTCCGAGACATTTTCTTGTTTCAAATTCAGATCCCTTAACGAAGGCATCTGGCTCTCATCTTTTGCGACAACAGACACATCCGTTTGGGTCGTTCAACCAAATTTATCCGCCGATCTTTATTTCTGTACAAAAGTAAAAACTGCAGTTTCCGTAGGCTCAACTGGAAAATTGTTAAGCTCCGCCCTCTGCTGTTATTCAGTGGCATTGTAAATATTGTTGCGTATATTTGCTCGGTGAAATTTCTTAATTCGTTCGTTGCCATGAATCGTGCCTGTGATTCGGACCACTACTTAATTAGATGCTTACTTCTTTACTATCTCTTAATTGTGCTTGAGAAGAGAACATATAATCACATGCTACATGCGAATCACACGCTGTGGACAACGGGATGAGATATAAACTTAACATAAGCGTGTTCTACCCCTCTCAATTTTTACATTGAACGAAAGCTTCCGTTGCTACCCAAATTCGGGTGTTTATAACGAGTTAATTATTCTGAAAACACAGTGATGCTGTCCAGACAATACTTTAAACAAACAATATTAACACAAGATTTTTTTTCGATTAAGAATAATTTTCACTTTATATTGAATCTTAATGATAGTTACGCTGGCGCCTGTGTTTAAAAAGCGTCATTAAACAGAATATTTGAATGGAAGTATTCGTACCCTCCGGGCATTGAAGATGTTTGCTTATTAATGTTTGCTGGGAAGAGGGAGCGCGCTTTTTCGTTTGTGTGGAGGGAAATGCAAGAGTCATTGTTTTTTCAGTGTTTTCAGCACAAGTGCAGTAAAGAGTTCATAATTGAAAATTAAAGGTTAGGTTAGAATATTTTGATGATAGCACTGAGTTTTCTCGGTCACAGCAAATATTGAACTAGGCAGAGTTCTTTTAAGTCCACGTTTGAGTTTCGGGCTAAAACTTGAAATATTAAAATCGTGCCCGGACGAAAGGAAGCAGCGGCATTTCTCATGAAGGAAGTCGGCGAGAATTAAAATGAAGATACCGTTTAATCTAATAACGAGAGGATTGCATTTGAAATGTGTTTACCTGCCCTGGCGAGTCTGCTAATTGAAATCGATCAACAACATACAGACGAGGATAAATGTTTAGTAATGAATCATCCAGAAAATGCTGCGTATCTAAACAGGAATCACAGAGGCATGTTTAAAGTAAAGATGAAATGGATGCGCTTTGGGAATTTTCAAAAGTCAGTTTCAAATTTATTCTTAGAATAATAAATAATCATAATTGGAATGAAACATGAACGGGTTATTGCTCGACATTATTACACTAGATTTAAAATCTGCGGAAATGGTTTACTTAAATTTTTCTCGCTGGCACTGGTGTACAGTATCTACGAAATATTAACTTCTAGAGTGAATTCAGCAATTTTATGAAATGCTTTGTGTGATCCTTGGCAAGTTTTTTTGGCGATGAATCCCTGAAATGGGGGTTAAAAGTATCCGAAAATCGAATTTGTGTTATAAACGCATTTTTCGAAATGATTGAAGTAAGAATTTGATACAGAACTACAATTGTAGTTAAAAATCACATACCGAATTCGATATATTTAAGTCTTTGCATTTCTGAGCTATCACGTTTGCATGTTTCTGAAAGTGCATAGACAAAAGGATTCTTGGATTTGGCTCAAAAATTGATAGATGTCTATACTTTAGATGTTAAATACGTGCACTACATTTTAACCATCTAGCGTTTTTGAGTTATCTTTGTTACAGACAGACAAACATAATGCCAAAAATGTGTTTTTCGAGCCCAGGGAAGTCTAAAACATGGAGATTCGAATTCTTCTCGATTACAGTATAGTTTCTCCGTGCGCGAGAAAGTAAAAATAGGGACTATAGCCAAGCTTGGGGTTTTCAAGCTATCATTCGCATCATTCGGTATGAAGCTTCATACGTTTTGCAAGTTTGGCGATTAAATTGTTTGACAATAAAAATACATTTGTTGATGCATTATTTAATCTTCAACAGGAGGACTGCCATCAATACTTTCGGTTAATTTTTACTAGAGAATTAATGCTAGAGAAATATCTAGCCAAATTTCATATTAAACTTAACCTTCCACCACTCCCAACATCGAAATGAGAAATGAAGCAAATCCATCAAGTCTCTACTTTAAAATAACTAGGCTATTCTGCTTTTAACACGTTCCGCAATTTTCTGGCTCAATATCGACTGTTTTATGTGTGCTGTGACGATTCTTTTCTGAACATCTGCTTATATGCAATTTTTAAGCTGAACAGCCTTTTGTATTTCTCCTATCTGGAACTGGAGAGGTAAAAACAAAACAAAAAAAAAGTGCAGAGATTAGTTATATGGTAAATAATTTCTCTGAATATGAAGTAAACTTATTGAAATAAAATTGTAAGTCTTTGTACTGAAAATTAAATCTCTGTGCTACAATACCTGGCTGAGGCATTTAAGCTCATCAAACTTCTTTTCTATTTTATTTCGAAAACTGAGTGCTTCCCCACTTTATCATTACTTCCACGATCAACACTTCATAACTTCCCTGACTCTGTATTCCTATGTGTTCTTCGGGTGACATCATGAAAGAAGACTGATTTTAAATTGCTTAAACAAATTTTATTAATAATCTTTTGAAAATTTGACCATCCGCTAATTGCGATATCTAAAAGCCAAACGTGCAGTTGGTAGTTTTTAGCTGTTTGTAACCCATATCAATTTGTATTTTTATTCATCTCTATTTTTTACAGAATACTTATTTATATTTAAATATTATAGTTGTTAAGAAAAAAATTATCGGAAAAAAATGTAAATACAATGTAGAATACTTTTGAATTCTGAGATATATTGTGATAGTTTTCAGGTGAAAATGATGATAGCTGATGGAGGTTAAATAAGGTTAAAATCTAGAGATGGCGATGCGTGGGGATTTCCGCTTCGTGTGCTGCGGAAGTGCGATGAAAAGTTGCCTTTTCACAGTGGTTCAAAATGACGATTCAATCCAAAATAGCTCTAACGTTGCATTCAAACAGAGCGTTAATATAACTACTTGCCAATTTCCGCTGCTACCATACCATGTGCTTGGATCTAACTAAATTTTTCTTCCTTTTCGTGTGATTTCCTTTTTAAAAATGTAAAAAATAATAATCTAAATAAATGAAATAATTTTTTAAAGATGCTCACAAAAATAACATTTCTTTCCCCTTCCCCCAAATTTTGTGAATATTTAATAAAATGAATGACAAACAACTGGTCAAACTCTTAAACGGATACTGAAGCACAAAAAAATCTTCACAAAACTAGTTAATGAGCTTAGTGCGCTGTTTAAATCTTTGAAAATAATATGCTGAAGCTGTAAAATAGTAATTTTAAAAATTTACCGAAATATTCAAATTTGCAGGAATAAAAATTTCCTACCTAATGAACATTTTTTTTATCGTATAAGATATTTTTCTTCATAAGAGAAACAAAAAAAAAAATCCAACTATTTTTCGTAAGAAGAACATGTTTAGTTTATTTACCTTCCATCCCTGTTCGTGATCCATCTCAAAGGCGACCGTTTATTGAGTTTTCGGAGAGAATCTGAAAAGGAGGGATTCTGCAAAATCTTTAACTCCTTGCTGCTATTGTTGCAGTTCATTCGGTAAATTTAAAAGAATAAAACATAACATTAGTTTTTCTCCTCTTTAAAATAAAATATTAACATTGTACGGACCAATTTGAGGGGCTTTAAAATTTTAACCATGTTATTAGGGCATCTAAGTAGCTGCTCTAAAAAAAAAAAATGATTTTTTTTATGTGACTGAAATATCATAATGTCTAAAAACCAAAACTGGATAAGAACAGAGTAAATAGCAGATGAAAAACTTTATTAAACAACGAGATTCATCAAAACATAATGAATCCAGAATAAGATATCTTACAACTCTTCCTCAAAAAATTAGAGTCAATGAAATAATTTTTTAAAAGTTTAGATAAAAATGGTAGATAAAGTGGATGATTTCAATATTTAGTTGATATTTTTGCACATTCATCGGACCGTAAATTGAGCGAAGTTGTGATCATCAGAAGACGGTGCATGATATGAAGTTATTCAATATCTTGCCCTGAAAATCTTAGCGAGATGTGATTATATAAACTGAAAATTATAGTATTTCAAAAAAATATCTCGCAAGAAGAAAATTTTTTTGGGAGAAGGGGGGTGTTAACTTTCAAAACAGTGGCATCATTTTCGCATCACCCGCATAGAAAAAGTAAAATATCCAAACTGTGTCAAAATTATAATTATCTTCCCTCAATTCGACAAATGTTAACGTGAAAGCAAAGTGCTGAAATCAGCGTTGGAAGTAATTTGGGAAAATGACTATCAAAGGATGCTAGAAATATGCCGATACCGCCATTTTCACTACATTAAAAAAGCGACTGCGAGTACAGAACTAAAAATTAATAGTTATCTGAAGAAGTTTATGCACTTCAAATTTTAAAGATGTAAGAAAGAAAATAATTTTCAAAGACGCATATATCTGGTAAATGTTTTTTTCCTAAACACAAATGCAATCAAATTTTTAAAATAAAATTTAAAAAAAATAAATGAATTTAGATAACATGAAATTTTAGTAAAGCCTCTATTAACTTTCATGTTTGTAAAATTATTCAAAAACAAGAGTTTAAAAATAAAATAATCGGAATATCTGTCTATACAAAGGCATTCATTTTGTAATTATCTGATGGAAAAGTTTTCTTTTCTTTTCTATTCTGTGTTTAACGATAATAATGACATTAATTTCATAATTATATGATGGACAGGTTTTACTTATTCTTCAATTCTCTGATCAACGATAAGATTTTTAGTTGAAGCGCTTTGAGTTCTGATTAAAAAAACAAGCAAGGGTCTATGTTCAATTAATATTTCCAAATTATTTTTTTTTTCAATTGACGGAAGATCTACCCTCTTATGTGAAGTTTAGTTTAGTCCCATTTTTTTTTTCGGATGGACATCATAATTTTGAACAACGGCCGGATGACGAGGGCAATACCTGAGCTGGCACACCCCCTCGAAACTTCTGGAAAACTAGCGGGAGGACGTTTGGCCCCGAAGAATTTGGAGTGCACCAGGCCCGTTGGCACCACGGCTATTCGGTGGAATCAGGTTTCGAAACTGAGAGCATCCGGTTCTGAGGCCGAGACCTTACCACCAGGCCATTGCGGCCCCCTCTTATGTGAAATGAGGTGAAGAAAGGGCCATGTTCAAATTTGGAAATACTTTGCCATCTCGATTTATTGCATAATGAACAGGTTTTAGAGAAATTTAATCAGACAAAGATGCACGATTTTCAAATGCAAGTTATATAAAAATCGCATTGCTTAATTGTTGACTTTGATTTCATAAGATACGTTAGATGATATTTTTGTCTTTATGAACAATGAATCTCTTGCTACTTTACATTTACTTTTGTGCATTCTATTTTGGAAATATACCGATAGCAAGCGAAAGTTTGCATAGTAATCAGTCATCCTGCAAATTTTGAACAATAGTGAATCTCTACCATTTTTTTAATGAAATAGCATTGTTTAAGCTAGAAAAACATTATGTTTGCTAATAAGACGGAATTGTATACGTTAGTATAATATGTTCGGAACTTATTTATTTAATTGTTTATTAAAAAAATTAAATTTCGAAATTATATTTATGATTTCATCTAGTATTGCGCAGAATTAGCCACAAAATTTCATAATATTTTTAATAATGAATTATAAATTTAAAGCTAAAACACTGTTTTTAATATAGCCGCATAAAAGGTGTTTATTAGTGCATAAAATATTAATCTCACTAAATGTGTTAAAATTTACATTGAGGGCAAAAATATTCCTATGACAAATTTATCCCGTTCGCACGGAAAGAGTTAATGAGTTTTCTAGCTAATCATTGGAGCTCCCTGGAGTATAAACAAACTTCTACTACTCTCCTAATAAATATTTCCCAGGTAGAAAGGTAGACACAATGCATTCTCTAAACCAAATGAAAAAAAGGGCCCGCTAGCAAGAAATGAAAGGGAAACCTAAAAATAGTGCGTCGTTTCCAGTGCGCAATATTATTTCCGTGTAAACAAGCGCGGCCTTTCCGTAATTGCCCGATGGAAGCCGTTGAAGTGTGAAAAGGAGAAGTTATGAAGTTGGGCGGTAAATTGGGTTCTAGTTAATGTACGAGGAGTTCGCGAAGACGTGGAATGGAAAAGCAGGGGAGTGGGGAAGAGGTGAATTCTTTGAAATGTCGTTTGCAGCTGTCGATCGCAATTCGTGACCCAACTTGTGGGGGTGCGGCGTATCCGAAAAGCGTCAATACCCTCCCCAGGATGTCGAAGGACTTAGGGTTCTCAATTTGTTGTGAGTTAGGCTTGTTTATTTGGTATTTTCCCCCTTTTTGGAAATAAGGTTTATTTTATTTTTATCTTTATTTATTTTTATTTTTTTATATGCCACCTCATTGGATGAAAATAAACCGAAATTGGAGATAGAATTTTTTTCCCTTCGTAAGAAAGCAATACGAGAGAATTTCTTTAAAAAAAAAAAGAAAAAGAAATAAAGAGTTTGGCTAAACAGAAAACGCAAGGACATGCATCCACAAGTACAGACTTTTTTGAAAATGAATTTATATTTCGAATGAAATATTTCCGAAGTACTGTCCTTACTAATCAGATCAAATTATCAATATCCCTTAGTAAAATGTTTCTTCCGAAATAAGACTGTGTCTGATGCACACGGTAAATGTTCAGTACATCACAAACTTGTAGAATATACAGGAGCATTTTAGAGTTTCAAAAATTAAATTATCATTGACAGGAAGGTTAAGAAATAGTAAACATTAAAAGGTATGCTTTACTTGCTTTGATAAGAAAATAAAAAATAAAAATAAAATATGTATAAATAAATTATAATAAAATTAAATATAAAGTAAGTAATATTTTATCATTAAGTTCGATCTCCGCTAAAAGGCTTTTGAGAATGATACTTAACAGAACTTGGTACTGTAAGCCATTAATATATACAAATAAATCATATTTCACTTAACTCTTTATCCACTTAAATTAATATTTCAGGTTGGTAAATAATTTATTGCAACACCACATTTAGATGCTTATCTTTGCCCATATATTTGTATAAATAACGAACGCAAATATGCGTCCGCTAGCGCTCTACAAGTATTCACTATTTGACCGGGAATTTACAGATTTGGCATAAATATATTTCGGAAAGTAGGACTAAATATCTCGAAATGAATGTTTTCTGAAATTTTTATTAATATAAAACAATCGTTGCTGTTGACGTGACATTTATTGATAGCATGCTGTCATTTTCTTTAGATAAATAAATAAAATATATTTACAAAAATTTATTACTTGCAAAAATATTATTTACAATAAAAATCACATTTTTAATAATACCACTTACAAATGTTTTCCCTGAATTCTGATTTTTTTTTTTTCCTTCCTTTAAGCTTTATTTTACAATAGTGTTTCTCATTGTTGTAAAGAAATGGAAACCCTATTTATTGTTTCTACATCTATTTCATCGCTTGTTTAACGTTCATTTTTGCTAAGGCTAAGGAATGAAGATTTTATATAAAATGTCCGTATTCTTTGATTATGACGTGATGAATTTTTTTAAAAAAATTAATTCATCCTATTTTCGAGAAAATTGTAAAGATGATCTCATTGTGCTCGTTGTCATCGTTCTCGTTATTCTTTAATGTTTTTAAAATAGTGTTCAAGTCGATTCGCATGGCATTGCGCGTGATCATACACTGCGAATAAAGTGTGGCATACTATTATAATGTTGCAACTTATTTCGTATTTTATATGCGAAGAAAGTAAATGCGTCCACGTCCCACAACACGGAATGGCAAGTCAGATGGAATGGATAATTGTGTTTTTCTTATTTTCATAACGGAGTCTCGAATGAATAGATGATTCATAGCTCGTTCATTAAATATAACGGTAGTAATTTCGATATGAAAAAATATAACATTTTCTAATTAATTTATAAACATACGTTTTCTTGGGATAAAAGAAAGAGCTTGAGAGAGAAGAAGAACGAACCTTTTAACAGTTTGGTTCTGTAATTATTTTGGAAATCTAAAAGTCATATCGATTTTTAGTTTTAATCATCGAGGTTAAAATACAGATTTTCCACCCCTTTCTTTCCAATCTGTCAGAAGATATTCAGCCCCCCCCCCCTAATAAACGAAAAATTTGCTACTGAATGAAAATCGAAATATTTGAGAAACATCGGAGTACTCTTTATTGCTGTTAAAAATTCACTGTGAAATGATCTTTGAATATTTGTTCATTGCGATGAAAAGGGGAAACAAAGCGGACCTTCGAATGAAAACGGACCTGCTTTTAAAATATTGCCTGCATACATGAATGCTGCAGTGTGGGGCAGCTTTCATGACCGGCGATATGTATGAACAGAAATGAAGACATTTTTTTCTTTTCTGAATTCATTGTTTTAAATTTATGATACAAGCCATTTCCTGAAATCAAACATTTATTTATTGCTTCATTCAAATGAGATCACCTCATTTAAACATAATTTAAATGAATAGAACAACTATACAATATTTAGAATGATTAGTTATGTTAGAAGAAGATATCTACTAGCAATTAAAAAAAAACGGATATAAAACTATTTGCTAAAAAAAATGAAAATTAGTTTTATTGACACTAATTCATTAACACAACTAGGAAAATGAGTATTTTTACGGCTATAAAATGTTACCAGAAATAAAAAATTAAAAATCTTCGAAGCAAACTTTTTGCGAATATGAATAAAATCAGCATTGTTCATATGCAATTCGATAAAAAAAAAAAAAAAAAAAAAAAAAAAAAACGACTCGTATAAAATATTTTATTTACTGTAATTATTATTCTGCAATAATGAGATATTAATGCTTGGTTGTCAATCTCTAATGCTAAATAGGACGACAAAAAAAATTCCTTCTTTATAAAACTAGTAGGTTTATTCCAAAAACACTATAAAATTGAACAAGGATAACTGCTAAGTGTTCCTGGGCACGGCATCCCTTCTTTACTTTCTCGATATTTTGTACATATTCATTGATTTCAAAGCAAATTTAAAAATTCTGAATCTGAATTTAAAAATTCTGAATATCTGACTGGAGACTCATTTTCTACAGTAAGTGAAAACAATGAGTCAAACCAATAAATGCTTATGACAATTTTCGAATCTCGTTTTTTAACATTTTTAAAATTCCCGCATCCCAGTTTTATTGAATTTCAATCAGAACAGCATTGGTTCTTGAATATCTCTATTTTAATGCGATTAAGTTTACTAATTCTATATCTAAAGAAAAATAAATGTGAAAACAGAAGAACATTTACCTTTCAGAGATTTGCAGTCCTCAATTTAGTTCTATAGCTTCACATTCTCTCCATGTACTTTTTTCCAAAAATTAAACTCGAGATGCTTACCATTTTTTTTTTTTTTTTTTACATACTACCATGCTTGTTAGATCTTCAAAATATAGCTTGTGGACTGATAATGTTATGGTATGGTATTTACTCTACAGACAATTTGACCAAGAAAAGCACTGAAGCTTGACATTTTTCATCAGTAGATAAATTCCATAACAAAAACAAAAAGTTGGAGATTCGTATCTTCACCACTAGGCTATCTCTAAATAGCTGATATTTTTTTTAAAAAAAAGAAAGCTATGAAGTAATTTGTATTTTTCCACTGAAAACTTTACTTTAAATTACGCAATCTTTCCTTTAAGTTATTATTTCTACACATTTTTAATTCTTTTGGACCAATAAATAACAAAAATATTTTTTATTTATTCAATCATTACTTTCTTTGTTAATTTGTGTACTACCCCTAAAACACGAATATCCGACATGATTTTTCCTCTTTGCGAACTCATATCCAGGCATCGAAAAGTGGTTTAAGTCAGCATTTATGTAGTTTCATATCTTTGAGACTTTGTGATAAATTGCTGAAATTTTGTACATGACCTTATTAGAGGATGGGGCACATTTTACTGATTGGGAATTTTTTTTTGTAAGAGTCTGTATAAAAATTTAAATTTTGTATTTTTTTTAAGTTTAATCCCCTGAAAATTTTAATCGATTTCATAACATTTTACATCTTTTTTTACTCAACTTTGTAATCACAACAGTATATGTCTGTGATCAATATTTAAGGAATAAAAGCCGCGGTCAAGGTTTTTGAGACACCCTGTATAAAGGCATTCATTCATCGTTATTCTATCTCCATATTTTATACATTTCGAACTATATAATAAACAACAATAATAATGATAATAAAATCTACGATGATTTCACCCCTCAAGATCTTTATTTTACATTTTAATTAACTATTACTTCTAAATGAAAAATATTCTCAAATTGCGTTACATCAGCTAATTTAATTCCTCTAACTATTGAGTCATAAGACAAACACAAATAAATATGATATCTAATTGAGTTCTAAAGCCACGGCCACGTTATCTGATGGGGTTGTTTGGATTTCAGCTCATGGACCCACTGAGCAAAGGGAACCTAAAAAATTATTTAACTATAATTTTAATTATATTGAGCTTAAATTCAAATAAGTAAAAATGAATTAAACGTTTTTCAGTAAAGAGGAAACAAATAACATACAGTAAAAATTAATCAAATGGAATAAAATAAAAGTACAATGAAACAGACGTAAAATAAAAGTAAATAACAGGCAACAGATGTAATCAAATTTTTCGAATATTTCTCATTTTGAGAAGTATGTTCCGATCCAACTGATCTAAATGTCTAGATTCAATAATTCTGCAGTACCATGAAATATTTTTAATTTTCATATTTCTTTATTTCTTTATTGATTCCTTTTATGATATAATAAATTAAAGCGTCAATATAGAAAAAATATTTTTAATTAAGACGCATAATGCTGTGAGTGTCTGCTGAAAGAAAGTTGTTGCTCCTTCTTTGTTGAAAATGAAAACAATGGCAATTATTTGGAATGCATCGAATCATCATGAGCCGTCCAATTCTTCTCATTTCGAGAAGCATTGCTCCAATCCAATTAATGGTCGTGTTCCACCGAAGAACCGTCGTGTAAATAGGTCTAGTGCACGCTAAATCCATCGGGGGCAAACGTCATCTTGCTGGTGTGGTGTGGATACTTTTGAAGGGAGTACCAATTTAGGTGTTGTCCTCGTCATCTGACCACAATTCAAAACAATAAGATCCGTCCCAAAATAGTCCTAGTGTTGCTTTAAAAGGGGACGTTAATGTAATTAAATTAAACTAAACCAATACAATTAACCTAAGTGTCTAGATTCAGTAATTCTGCAGTACTATTTTTATTTTTATACCTCTTAATTTTTCTTAATAAATCCTATTTTGAGGTAATGAGTTTTATAAAAAATTCGTGTGCAAATATAATATATATATATATATATATATATATATATATATATATATATATATATATATATATATATATATATATATATATATATATATATATATATATATATATATATATATATATATATATATATATATATATATATATATATATATATATATTAAATTGAAATGCAGGCCTCTGAGTTGAAAGAAAGTTGTTGCTCCTCTTGCTCCTCCTGGAAAATAATGTTACTTATTCGGAATGTATCTAATTCACTATGAACCGTAATACCACTCACAGATTATACAAGTAAAAGCATTCTTATTTATATCCATTTGTCTTAGTACATCGTATTTGTCTGGAGGAATTTGCAATGAGATAATTATTAATTTAGGTAAAGTGATTCTATTATTCTTACTTAAAACTAAGCGACGTATTTTTCCATCATGATTTAACAGTGCATATTTTACAAAATGATTTCAGAACCATTATTAGATAAGCAAAGAAAATTGGAAAACCAGCTTTTTTCATGCCTTTGCACTAGTCTAATTATATGCAAATTTAATTTTATTTAGAATAAAATAGCCAAAGAGAGAATCTATTCTTTCATTTTTGACATTAAATAAGATACCTGTAATCCATTACTCTTACATTAGAAAATATGCCAGAAGGATAGTTAAAGCTCCAAAGAAATGTGTGTAACGCTAGTCAATTTGGAACTCAAGCGGGAAGTGTTCGAACGAAAAAATTTTATTTGCAGTTTACGGACCAACGGAATTCGAGAAAAATGGATGTGTCAGCAAAAAACGGTGGTTTTTTGTCGGCTAATTGTTTTTCTCGTTGAATTGATATAATTTGTATCATTATCTCAAAGACTTGCATAGAAATGCCAGATTTTGTTATATATTCATTAGAGGTAGATTTGTAAATATAATAGCGTTGAACTTATCAAAATACTTAGCATAATGGTGAAGGAAAAGATACGTCAGTGCAAAGCAGTGAAGAAAAAATTTCTCTCAAGACATATATAATGTTATGAAATTATATTAGGTTACCGAAAACTTAAGTAAAGTACTAAGATTTCAATCATTTTTAATTTTTAAAAGAAATGCCTATAAATGCAAGATACACAGCATTGGAAGGACAGGCGGAACGGGAAATAAAACTGTGTGATACGGTTGCTTAAGTGTATTAATCTGATTCACCCAGCAGTTCAACGAATGCAATAGTAATATTATTATACGGGAAATAAGCACATGTAGGCACGTTCCTTTTAAACTAAAAGTGGCACTGATATGATAATATGCCAGCCTATGAAAAATATTACGAATACTTAGTATTTCATTCAGAATCTGCAGAGAAACGGTGCAACAGATTTTATTGTCAGACTGCAAAAGAGAGTGTGTACTTTAGATGGCACATGACTTATCATTTTCACGTCATTTGGAAGAGAAGGAGGCACTGCAAAGAATGAAATATTTGTTCTTCGATCCAGAACAAAGACAGATGCCCAAGAATTTTTCTAGATTTGCAAGCAATGTCAGCTTATTAAGAAAGTCACTGGCAGAGATAAATTTCCAGTACAGCCTAGCGTCAGACATGGAAACTTATCTGCATCCTGGATCAAGGGTACATTTGAAAGATTAAATAAAATCTTGAAAGAAATGTATTGCAAAAACGCCTAAGAACACGAAAAAGACTAAGAGAAACATTTGTCATACTTGTTATTCGCGTATAGGGAACACTGCACAATTTCGTTATTTTAGCTGATCTCAGGTTCTAGATCAGTTGCCGGCGTCCTGGCATAGGGGTAGCGCGTCTTCCCCGTGATCTGGGCGTCCCGGGTTCGAGTCCCGGTTTGGGCATGGTTGTTCTATCTGTGAGATGTGTGAATGTGCCCTCCTGTAAAAAGGGGTTGTGCAAGCGAATGAATGATGCGTGAGTGGCAAAGTCGTACTCTTGGCCCTAGATGACGCTGCTATAAAAAATAAGAGACGTTCCCCTCAGGCTTAAATCGCTGTCTTCGTAACAGCGGGCTTGTCAGTGGCAAGTGCCATAAGAAACAAACAACAACAAACAAGATCAGTTAAAATTGCGATCTCAGGAAAGCATTCCAAAGGACAATTAGTTTTCATAAAAGATATATAGGAAGAAGATATTTGATGTTAAAAGTAAAAAAAAAAATCCTTGATTTTGGATTCGACTTATATATATTGTTACGAAATTTCCCGGGGTTCGTTTAGATAGTGGGAGTTATATGGTGTGGAGAACGCTCAATCAGCAGGCGGAAGTAGAAAATAAAACAACGACGTTTATTTACACGAAGACACACAGGACAGCACAAAGACGACAACTATATACAGTACAGTAGACGATTATCTTCAGCCGAGACGTGCAGCAACAACAGCACACACAGCAGCATATAACAAGACTCTACTGCGGACAGTAGCGCACAGCTTAGTTCAACACTAGCTTCACTCCGTCGCTGCTCCGCTTATCTCTGGAAGGCCAGTTCTTTATCGTTGATTACGACTACTCTGCCTTAGCAGCTGCGGCCGCCTCCTTTTATAGGTCTCAGGAGGCGGGGCTAGCAGCCTCTCAACCAATCAGGAACGTTCGAAGCGTATCTCGGTTCCTACTGGACGGATCGGGAAAATTCTCGATGTTTCGGGTATAATATATTTTGGCGCCTTTGGCGCCAAATTCGTCGCCAAGTCGCCAAATGGTCACCAAGCTCTGGAACCTCCGACGTGACACCGGACTCCGTCCAATACAGATGACTGTAAAACATTCTTTCCGATGGTGGAACCAACTATGCTGGGAAGCAGCATTACAGATTCGTAACAATATGTTACGGCCAAAGCCCGAAGTACGGCCAGTTCGCGAATTGGCTGGGCAATTTGCCAAGAGGTTTGACCAAAGTCCAAAATACTTGCAATTAATATTGTATTTTCTACTTTGGCTGGCCATTTCGCGAAGTGGCCGGGAATCCTTGGCCAAAGCCCGATGTGATAATCTATACTTAGAAATAAAGCTCAATGTGTGTGTGTGTGTGTTGGCGCTCTAAAGTCCAAACCGTTTCACATAGAGTTATCAAATTTGGCATATATATACATGGAGGTCGAGAATGCACACCATGGAGCGATTTCTTAAAATTTTTAATTATAATTTTAATTAAAAATTAAGCGTAATTTCGGCGTTTTGTAGCTATAACCAGAAAATAATACTGCACAAAATCGATTTTTGCATCAAATTAAAGCTTAAAAAATTATCTTTTTTTATGATATGAATGTTTTAATTTATAAACTATGCTTAGATTTTTAACGAATTTTTAAAGAAATATTTTAACTATATTTTTCAATAATATATTTCGCTCAAAATAAAAATAAAATTTATTCTGCACGAGCACGTCAAATTAAAAAAAAAAAAAGCTTTTATCAACGTGTTGCCATCACATTGATAGAACCAGAATATGATTCCTTGGCACCAAAGGACTGTGTAAAATTTAAAATTCGGAATTTTTTCATAAGTTCATTTATTGACTGAAATAAAATAAAATATTTTTATTTGCATCATTTAAATCTTTTGAAAGTAAAAAATTAATTTTACGATGAAGCAGAGAAATTCTTTTTGAATAATTCTTTAAGATATTATATAAATTATTCTGCAGTGCACATATAATTTCACTGCCAAATGACTCTGATTTCAATTTTCATATTTAAAATAAGACATCATGGTTAGCTTCAATATAAAAAGCTTTTATATTGATTGCAGTTTAACATTTCCACTTTAATTAAAAGTAGAAATTTTATGAATACTGACAGAACATTAGAGAAAGTAGTACAATGAACAGAACTGTTTAAGGCCTACATAAAAGTATGACTGAATCATATGACTACCAAAATATGAAGCTCAAAAATAATTTGCAGAAAAAGCTAGTAAGAGAGCAAATTACATTAATTGAAAATTTTAGCGATCATTAATACTGGCGAACCGGCTAGTCACCAAAGGCGGCCAGTGGTAAATAAATATAATGACATTTATGTATAAAATATAAATTAGGTCATGTTGTAGGTGAAATTCGGCAGATAGCGCCAACAAGGAAATGTCTTTAAATGATATTAATAACAAAACTACATTTCCTTCATATTTGTGTTAATTAGCCCTTATATTTGCTATTTGTCTTTGCAAAAAATTTCATATTTTTGAAGCGATATTTCGGGAGACAATGTGATCTGGGATCTTTAAAATTAGGTCCATGGAGCAGAAAAAAGACTTAGCATCACCCTTAAAGGTAATTGAAAACTGAATACTCAATTTGCCTTTGTATTCATACACGATACGCAACGCCTTTGCTCAAGATATAATTCGTTCATTTTGACGGGCGCAAGTCTAACCTTCACGCTATCACGTTGTTACAGTATATACGTTCATTGAATAATTTCTATTATGGCTTTAATATGAGAACAGAATAACACGAGATCATATTTTTATACATTCCATGCTTATTTTTAATTCAGAGGTGTCACTTATATTTAAACTCGTTTCTGAAACTTAAAAAAAAAATAAAAAACAGTACACAGAAGTACTCATTTTTAAATACTTCATTTTTAACAGTGTGTAAAACAATCTGCTCTTGATTCCTTTCTTCCTACTTTGTCCGATCGTTCCAAGCCACTTCGCGAATTGACCGGCCAAAGCCCGAAATCAAGAAAAGATCGGACATTGGCCGGTAAGTTTACAGCAACGTAGGCCGGTTCGCGAATTGGCCGGCCAATTCGCGAACCAATTTCGGGCTTTGGCCGTAACATATATATATAATCGAGATAGAAAATTTTAATTAATATTTCCTGCTCCAGCAGCCAAATGCGGTTGCAAAATTAACTATGACCTACGAATACACGTTCATGATCCAGGAAAAGAAAAGATCTATCATTGCAACAGAAGGTAGAATTATTTGACATTTTATGCAACTATATGGATGTCTTTTGTAACACTTCAGGGTGACTAAATTGTCAAGGCACAGTTTCAAAGTGACTGATGACTGTATCTGCAAACGATTAATCTTATAGAGATCAAATAAGCAGAAGTTGATTTCCAAATTTAAGAATTGCTTTAAATTAGACGAACTGAGCATAGTTTCAGTGTCTGGACGCACCTGTTGTGTGTATTGCAAAGAAAAAGGAAGCTTCAGAAAGTAAGAAAGCCTGTATAACCCAATCAGCTGATTACGGAAAGAAAAAATAGCTTGCTTTTGTTTTTTTATCGAAAAAACTAACTGCTACCCAAGCATGGTGCACTACTACCGAAAGGAAAACCTATGCCATTCAGGAAAGTTTGAAGGAATGCCGCACTTAGATACAAAACTTATGCACATATTCAAATCATACATCATTAAAATATTATAACCTGTTTCGCTCGACAGACGCTTCATGGCGCAAAGCTTAATAATGATTCTTGGCCAGCTGATATGATGATATTAAATCAAATGATAGGATACATGAAAGGAAAACATTTTAATTCAGATTTAATGTCTATATTACCATTACAACATTTCAAACTTTTCTGCAATGAGCAGAATCATTTTGCCATGTGTTATTGAAATATTATTATAACACTTACATGTATGCTCTGCATTCTTAAAGATATTTGATGCTCCTATTTTGAATTTATGTATATGTTTTTCTCTACTTTTCTTGCATAACGCCTCTTTTCTACTTTTCCTAGGTGTCAATGACCAAGTATTAATTGAAACTTCTTTTTTTCTTGCACAATCTGGGATGATTTGATACTAAACAACTAATACCAGTAAGAGTACTCTTTCTAACATAACAATGTGCTTCGGACGGGCGGGGAAACACGTGTAAGGCCCCGATCAGTTACTTTAAACAATGAAAAAGGTCGGCACAGAAATCAAGATTAAATGGAAAAGGGGCTTGACTCATCGTGAACAGAATGTACTTTTATGATATTTTTTTTCTACAGTATGTTGCATATGTTTACTTAAGTACATAATGATTTTAATTAAGGTGACCCTATTCAGACCAAACCAGATCTGCCTGTCGGACTTCGATGAAACTTTGTATATACGTTATATGGATTATGTGAAAATGATTTCTGCAATAAAAAAATAGTTCCAATTTTGACCACTAGATGGCATTTTTAAAAATTTTCTATGCAAATTAATCAAATTTATGAAGAGACTTACAGTCAGAGCCCGAAAATCATTCTGCGTACCTTGGTCATTGTTAATCATGCCCTTACTGCTTTATTGGTAAAATTGTTTTATCATAAAGGCAGCAGTAACTTAGATGCCTTGATTGAATATCGTCGTTTAAAGGTATTGCGAATCGGTATCATGTCTAAGAATGTTTTGAAGAAGATACTTATGAAATTTGAATAGAATGAAGACTTGGATATACTGCCACAAAGAGGGGGAAACTGGTTGCGAATGAAACTGTCGAAGAAGTCGCTACTGTTGTGGTTGAGAGAGCCTCCAGCTTCAACTATTCTTTAGCAAGTGCTCGAACGGTGCCATGTGAGTTAGCGAATCCGTGGTTCACAGCACGAAAAATTATGCGATGCATTTTAAAATGGTATCATTATAAGATCCCCGTGGTACAAATGCTACACCTCAAGACCTCCAAACACGCTATGAATTTGTTTGCCGATTTTTGGGGAGAATGGAAGTTGATGAAGCGTGACCTTGGCAAATTTTATGGTCAGATGAGGCGTACTTTTCTTTAGATAGAGCTGTGAATAATCAAAATTGCCACATATGGGGTGTTTTACCTCCTAATGTCATGTACCAACAACCACTGCAATCTGATTACGTTACTGCATACTCTGGATTTACTGCTAATTTTATCCTTCGTCCATTTTTCTTTGAAACTCTCACTACCAAGATCTTAAAACGTGCTCTGTCAAGAGTGCACGGAACAGTGAACGTCTTCGACATCAGATCATTTCTTCTTTACAGGAACGGCAATGTTTGGAGAGCATTATCTTCATGCAAGATGGAGCAACACTCCGCCTTGGACGCCAAGTCAAAGAACTGCTTCATGTTAACTTTGGGGAGAATCGTATAATATCCAGTACTTTTCAGGATGCCTGGCCTCCTCTTTTACTCGTTTTAAATATGGCTGTGGGGATTACTAGAAGATTTATGGTGGAGGAATCAGGACTTTGTCTGAATTACACGCCATGTTGCTGAAATCCCTCAAAAGTTTATTCGTGCTACTATTGAACACGCTATAATGCGCTTTCAACACGTAATTGATGTCAACAGAGCACACGTTGAGAACATTCTGTAAATGAATAATATCCAGTTGTTCTGGCAGATTTTTTTTTATCTTTCTTTAAGCACCACAATTCCCCCTGGTGGTCAAAATGCGAACCATTTTTTATTGCAGAAATCTTGGTCCATATAACGTATATAATATGTTTAATCAGAATCCGAATTTCCGAAAGGGTTCTGGAAGGATTTGAATTAGGGCCACTTTAATTATAAATACCCTGTATAAATGCAGCTCTATTTAGACTGTAATAACCAAGGAAATGAAGTGCTTTCATATTTGTGATATTAAATGAGATCACTCTGAAACATTATGTTTACGTGAGAAAATTAGCTGAATGTATAATTTAGGATTAACAGAACGTGTGTAGTACCAATCAGCTTGGAGCTTTAGAGGAGAAATTAATTTCAACCAATGCAAAATCTCAGCAACTCAAAGACCTTCAGTCATTTTATTGTTGGCAAATTGGTAGGAAAAAATGGCGAAATAAAATAATGCTAATAATGCGTTCCTCTGAAGAATCATGAAAACTAAGAATATTTAGTTACGAAATATTTAAATATAAAATTAAAAATATATAAATTCAAGAATAAAATGCTTGTAATAAATACTGCTCTTATTATAATGTTACTTTTCTTATATTCTTATATATTATGTTCTGTAACACTTCCAGAATTGTCTATTTTTAGAACAGGAATCACATTAGTTTCATATTTCCATTCTGGAATTAAATTTATCTTCCTTTTAGACGCTATATGAAACTAAAGAAGTAACTTTCTAACTTTTGCTTGCACTTGTCGAATATACTATAGAATGGGTCTTTAACCATGTTCCTACAGTTTCGAATTCGATGTGCAGCCACAGCGAGCCTTAAAAGATTTAGAAACTGTAAATGAAAGGAATAATCTTAGTTTCAAATGTAACGGTGCCCATTATAGATTTTCTGAGAAGATGTTTTGATGCGTTATCTGTAGTAGTTAGTATATTTTCTAAATTTTTTGCTGTCGATATAGTGTTTATGGTTTGTTTTAATATTTTCATTAAGAATTGAAACATCTCCATAGGACACTGGTACAAATATGCCCCCCGAGAGGGCTAAACATTCCAGCAGATTCCTTATTTTTGATAAAAACTAAATTTGAATATAAAATTTATATGAAAATAGTGTTGGGCCCTTCATTACATATGCAACCAGACTATGTCTGTTTTATGCATTTCAAAGAAGCGATGAGCTTTTTTCTTGCATGCATGCATGTGTTCTTGTATGCATGAAGATAGATACTTTTGAAGAACAATATGGACAGTTATTATAAAGTTAACCAATCACTTAATTTTAAAACTTAGTCTGCTTTAATTAAAAAGTTATTCTGCTTTGCACTTATTATCTTCGTAATATTAAAATGTGCGCCCAATTTGTCGAAACGTTTTATTCATATGTTTATGAAGCTTAGTTCCATCTGCTCTCAAATTGTTCATGCTCTCTCTAAATACTACATGTCAGTTGCTTTGATATAAAAATTTGTATTCTTTTTTTAATGATTTTTGACCTAAAACATTTTGATATAGCTATGATATTTGCCATCCATTTTTTTGAATAATATATCTTAATTATCAAAGGGAAAAAAAACCCTATCTAACATTTTATTTCCTCCCATCATCTATCAATATTTTCTCAACAAATTTAATTCTGTTAAATTCTCTTCATTGAATCTATTTAAGCTTTGCATTCATCTGATTCAATTTTTACTCCAAAATTGAGTGCGAAACTATTGAATAAATCTCCACTTTGAGCCAATTTGCTTTTTCTCCAGAAAATTTAATTTATCGGAAAAATATAAAATGAAACCACCGCTTTCGTTGACTCTGGGGATCGTAAATAAAAGATGAGGGATCCAAATTAATTGAGCAAACAAGAAGCGCACAATGGCGGGGAGCTCTCATCAGCCGGTGACACATCCGTTTTCCAGTCTCCCTCTCCCCCGCTATTCAGTCGGAATCGAAAAATTAAAAGAAAAACTTGGAAATGAAGACGCTCGTTCCTCTTTTGAACAACCACTACGAGAAAATGAATTTGAAGGGGAGGGAGGGGGAGAGAGAAGAAAAAGTGTAGAGGAAGAAAAAAAGTAAGTAAAATTGGAAGAAAGTAGGAGGTGGGGGGGGGGTCGCAAACTGACGGAGTAAACGACACATTCTTTCTAAAAAGACAAGATGTTATTCCTTCCCAAATTATCTGTTTCAATTGGGAATCGATTCTTTCGCACTGCGCGAGGCGACAAAGTGAAAGAACCAAAACTATAAAGGAGAAAAGAAAAGTGGGAAGAGGGGAGGGGGTACGGACGGTGCACGAACTGAGTAAAAATGAAAAAAAGAACAAATCAAAAAGAAACTTTAGTGGAAATTTGCGATTCACTTTGAAGCAGCACAGAGAAGCTGTAATAAAAATGCGAGAAAGTGTCTGTGCACACCCCTCCCCTCAACCTTATTTTTTTCTTTCTCTTTTCTTGCAGACGAGAGTGAAGAATGCAGCCGCTGAAATGCAGGAGGAAGAAACTCGAAGAACGAATGGGGTGGTCCGAAAGAAGAGGGATGGAGGACGCATTCTTTTGCGTATCTTCACTTCTTCAAGTATCGATTCGATGTGGGTGGGGGATGTAGAAATCGGGGGTAAGGTTCGAAGAGGCTACCAAAACCATCTAGAAAGAAAATTTAAATTTTTTTGGAAAACTGAGAGATGTTTTTTCCTCGAAGGTATCCCATAAGCCCTTGCGGTTCAACCTGTTTTTCGTATGAACTTTCCCCGTTTTTGTTATTGTTTTCGTTACCAGATATTTTGTTTCTTCAGAGTTTCCTGAAAGTACTTTATTTCTCGGGATGGGTTTTTAGCGACGTAAGTAAGATGCGTTTCCTCTTTCTTTTCTCGCCTTTTAAGCATAAAAGGTAAGAGAGGGAGAAAGCACCATTTCCTTACTTTTTTTCTTCGAAATTTTGAGTTTGATCTTGTCGTTTCCAGTTTCTTAAAGAGTAGTTGTTCTTAAAGAATTTTCAGTTGGTGGAAGGGATACTGGATGCTCTTCTTCCCTCAGTCGAATTAAAATATTCACCTGGAAAAGAAGAGAATAAGAGACCCTGACATTTTTTTCCGGTAGTTAAATTGAGATCGAAATATACTCGATGGCTGAAAATCCTGAGTTGTTGGAGAATTAAATATTCAAGATTCTTGCTTTAAATGTTCAAAATTCAAGTATTTCCGAATCAGGAAGAATTGGACAAAACCCACTTAAAGATATGGTAAAAAATATTTACATATTTCGCTAAATTATCGTTTGGAAAAGACTCTCATAAGAAAAACATATGCTCAAAAGCAAATTTAATACAAGAAATAATACGTGAAAAGATATGTATGATGGCATTTTTAATAACAAAAAAGGTATTTTTTTATTATTTATATTAGATGATAATACGTGAAAATTTACTTTATATTCATAGAAAATAACTCGAAATTTGAAAAGGATCTTTCATTAATGTTGTTGTTTTTATTTTATTTAACTAATAACCAAATACCGAAGAATATGTCTCTCTTTTATTTTTTTAATAGCTACCTTATAACCATTAGGATTCAATTAGAAAAACAAAGATAAAGTGACAGAGAAACTGGCTCTTTCAATACTTCTTCCAATTCTCTTCTATGTTAGTTCATGTGTTTGGAATGCAGTTTAAATATATTTTGCCAGAGAAAAGAGAGCCCGTGAGTAAAGGTAATTTGAAGAGTGTAAAGTAAATTGATCGTTACAAAAAGTAATAGAATTAATTTTAAAACAACATTACATAAGTATGGATCTGCAATCAAAACGAAAAGACATTGAAAGCCAAATAAAAACATTTAAATTCTGTTTATATATATATAAAAAATGATATTCAATAAACAAAACTGGCTCCAGACAAGGGTATAATTCCAACCAAGCAAAGCTTAATAATTCACATCTCCAATAATCCATAAAGATTTTGGAAGGGGAAAATTGGAAATTATTGAGGAAGTGGCCAAAATTTTCTTTTTCAACTTGATATTTCACAACAGAAGAAAATTGATTTTAGAGCTAAAATGTTATAGATAATAATGTTTTACATAATTTTAATACATATTGGCGGAAACATAACAAACGAATACAGGAATCTATTAATAGAGCGTAAGGCCACCTTTGGCTTGCAATACTGCTAGGAGATTGAATCATAAAGTGCTGAATAGTGTTTAGAGGGATATAGCATTCTTCATATAGATATCCTGAAACTTCTGGGAGAGATGACGGTGGAGGAATCGATTTCGGTTTAAATGCTATAACATAGACCATAAAGATTCTAATATATTGAAGACGACGCGAGCTAAAATAGATGTCTTATTTCATCTTTGTTTCCATCAAGCTATGATTGGACAAGAAGCATTGGACAATAGAAGCATTATCATCCTGGTAAATTTCTACAACAGGAAACCAAGTTTGCAGCATAGGATGGTTCTGGTCAACTAAAACTTATCCTGCTCCTCAGAGATCCTTCCTTTTAGAATTACGATTGGTTTAGCAGAAAAACATGCCCATACCATGACAGATCAACCATTATGCCTGACAATTGGAAGGAGACAATCAGGATTATACACTTGTGCAAGTGTCTTCCAAACGTATACCCGTCCGGCTGTCGGAAAAAGTGTAAAAATTGATTCGTCACTTATCAATTGGCCAGATTTTGTGGCTTTGTCTCCAATGTAAACGATGTTTGGCATTAACATCTGTGACAAACGACTTGAGAATTGCCTCTCTGGCATAAATATTTGGTTTATAAAGGTACCTCCAAATTGTAATTACTGACACTGGAGAATCCAGGTGCTGATTGAGCTTTGCGTCACTTTGGGTGTTGTTGTTTTCTTTTTAAGCATTGCAACCCGTATCAATATCCATCGGTTTCTTTCACTCAGCTTGTCCTTCCGCCCATTATCTTGCTTTGAACGAATTTGTTTTGCCACACTATGTATGCGCTGACATGACTTTAGACACGTATCAATAGAAACCACAAAGCGATCGGTGCTTTGGTCGCAGTTGCTCAAGCTAGAAGGCTCATGCAATTGGGTCCTTTTGAAAGTTTACGAGGTCTGACATTTGACGCTTTTTACAAAAATTCAAGACGTATACAACTTTACTAATGCTGTCTTATACTATCATGATAAATTCTTTATATATAAAACTGGGCAGATAGGATTATATTGTAATATTTGTGAAGCACGTTCTTAAATATTCCTTCTATCCACTGGTGTTCCCGTTATTTTGATTATCACCTGCATATTAGAATGCACCGAAATTTCATAGATAGTTGAAGTTGGTGTTTCTTCCTTAAATAAATGTTGCAGTATCTACAGTTCTGTATAGCTTTTGAATGTGAATTATAATTTCTTATTTGAAGATTTCCTGAGTCTGATGACTTTTTTTATTGATCATTTCCTCCATCCGATTTCTATTTCATTCACATGTCTGGAGGTCAGTAATATTTTTTTTTTGTATTATTCCCGATGGTTCACATCAGAGAATATAAAATAAACTTAAATCGCATGATATTTTAACTATTTCTATTCATCTATTCTATAAAAAAGAAGTGCAGTTTTTTTTAAATCTTAATACCTTCAAAATAATCTTGATCAACAAGCGAGAGTGTTTTTCCATTGACTTTTTCGCAAGGTAATACAATGACACGTCTTGTTCTGTAGTATAATGAGGCACAACTTTAAAATGTCTTTTTGTACTATTAGAGACAAAATTCGTCCTATTTCTGCAACTTTGGTTACAAGAACACACCCGATTTCACTTTTGTTATTTATTAACTAATTTAACTTATTGTTAATTAGGAATAATCACAGTTAATTATAGATAATCATTCGTTTATTATGTTTACAGTAACATACACGCTCAAATACAGATCAGCAGACTGTTAATCTGTTTATGTAATTCGTTCGAAAATTATTAATTAATTATTAATAGTTAATTAATCAATTATTATTATTACTAATTAATTATTATTGATTAATTATTACTTAGGTATTATCTAAACATGTTATAGTAAAATTATATATCAAATTTATCTATCAAGCTGCTTTTGTTTATCAATCATTGTGTTCACGTGCATAAAGATATACAGACTTCCCGCAGAAGGGTCAGATTTAGCTCGACATTTCATATGTATAATTTGGGTGACAGATCACATTGGTCCATCTAATTTTATTATTTTTTGAATGATTAATCTTAGAGAAAACAAGCGTAGTTCTAAAGAGGAATTTTTCAAAGGTTTAAACTGTGGCACTGGTAAAAATCAGGAGATCAAATATTGCTACTATAATTTCTCATGGTATGCAAGAAATTTAAAATCAACATTGAATTACAAGTGAATGGAGTACATACCATTTGCTGAATTGAAATGCGCAAGTTACATTCGCTTTGAATCCAATTTTAGATAAACATATCTTGCATCTATTGAAATTTTTCACCATTTAATATTATAATATTTGGGTATTATAATATTCATAATATTCGAGAATTTAATCACTTAATGAATTCCTGTTGCTGTCCATCTTGAAGTTGTAGCCCTGCTTCGACTGTTGCTCTTCATTTTTGCTCACACTCCTGTTAATCTTCTGCTCCACACTAAAATTCTATTTTAATTCCATTTAGAATATACGAGTAGTAGTTGTACATAGATTATATATGAGAACTCTATCTCATTACTATTTGCGACAATCATGACATTCGAATGATATTTTAAAGTAGTCAGTGCCAAAATGGATATTACTCCCTGCCGCCTCCTCATCCGTTGCTCTAATGGGAAAACAACATATTCGGTTACTCACTGTGCAGATTTTCTACCAGGAGAAGCATTTTATAAATAATTTTCTAATAAAAAAAAACAAGTTACATGCTTTTACCTCTCCCATTAGCATTTATATCAACTTATTTTACCTCATGCATTAGACTGATGTGTTGTTTATTTATGAAGTGGAAATGAATGGTGAAAAATAGAAGAATAAGCAAGATGTACGTTTTTAAGTCAAATAATGACAACATTTTTCTAGATGTAATCCACTTGTTCAGATTAAACAAAGAGCTTAGGAAAATTGCGTATGAAAAAAAAAGCTAGGAAATAACCAAGGAGTGTCATTTTCGGGGCATCCTTCAAATTGTTTTGAGCTGCATCACGCTGATTTTACAAATAAGATTTAATTTATTGCTAAATTTATCTTATTAAATTTAATAAAGTAGCTTTTTAAGAAATCCCTTGATAGCTTTTGTAGGTGTATCTTCATATAACAATACTTTGTTTCACGTCTATCTTAATAATGCACTTTAATTTATTGTTAATTTTATTGAATTTAATAAAGCGGCTTTAACAAACAATTCCTTTAATGTTTTTATAGAAATAACTTCATGTAACAATTAGCTTCACGCAAATTTGGATGAATTTCGGACCGACATCTGCTAAGTAAGCTTTCAGTTTATTAAACTGTGACATTTTGTGAAGAATCCAGTTATAAAGGCATAAAACGTTTCCAAGCAGCATCATAAAAGAAACTTGTGATATACGGCAATTAGACTTCTTTTGATGTGCTAATTTTCATTGAAAAAGCACGTAACTCGCATATGAAACTTAATTATTGAACAAGACAAATAAGGAAGCTTACAAAAATTTTTAAACAATAAGTTTCCAATGTTGAAAAATTCGCTATTTATTTCATATGATTTCATATTAATCTAATTCTGGAGAACTTGAAATCAGGACTTCGCAAAGTCTCTCTTTATACTTATAGAAAACCCTGGTTTCCAAGACAAGTAACTTTAGTCACGCAAGTAGCTTGTCTTAGAAAAATGGAAATATTTTCTAGCAAACTCTTCTTCGTTACCTGGGAAAATATCACATGTGGAAAACCGGAGTTAAAAAATTAATATTTCATTTATATATTTTTGGAAATTTATATTCCCATTAATGACACAAATGCTGCCCATATCTTTCGTTCTTATGCAACTTCAGATCACAGAACTAATTGGGTAATTAACAATTGATGAAATTCAATTAGGATAAAATTCTTCTTCTCCTTGCACATCCAGGCCCTCGCTACCAAGTAATGAGATTTCGTAGTAATCGCTTCAAACCACACTTTACATTGTTCTGATGTTCAATTATAGTGAAATTTTAGCCAGTTTAAGTTTTTCAATTTTTGTTTCGGATATTAAAATAGGTTTTTTTTTGTGTGTGTATGTGGAATTTTTAAATTTAGATCAGGTTCCAGTAATCTGTGTCAAATGATCTTCGCACTTCACATTACACTCCGCTATTTCATTTTTTCTACTTCCAGATGATTTTCATCTGCCACGTAGACGCAGTCTTTTATTTATTCTATCATCAACTAGATAATATGAGCTTTTTTCTGAATCTACCATTTTGGTTTTATAGCGATTAGTTTATAATACTTCTTTAAAAATTTAGAAGTGCCGCTTTTAATTAGACTTCCACTTATATAAATATTTTTAATTTGATTATAACTGATTTTTTGTCCATGCAATAGAAAAACTTTACAGGCTTTTTTGGCGATTCTTTGTGCCATATCTTTTATATATATATACTTTTAAAAACTCACAGAGTAGAAAAAAAAATACCAACTTGATACCAATTACTAAAAATACGAAAAACAATTTTCAGTCACGAGACGATTCTATTGCTATCAATGAGCATGAATTTTTAGACTGCTTTCTGGCAGCTTCATATTTCATGCTCATTGGCTACATTTAAATAAGGAAAAGCTATGTCCTATCAACTAAAGTGAGGTATGTTAATTTCTTCTAATAATTTTTAAAAATTAACTATTATCAAACATAAATTCATGTATTACGTTCCTGAGTTTTATATATTTAAAATGAAGCAAAGCTTTATGTTGTTAGAGCAAATACTATTGCTATTATGATATATGCACAGGATGGTATATAAATGACAGTTGGAATACATTCTTTTTAAAAAAATATAGATTAGATGATGTGATGCCATTTATAAATAACTCGGGCAAGGAATTTAACTTTTGTGTTAAAGGCAAGGATCACTTTTTGTGTTAAATCTTAGATATAATAATTTTACACCGCTATTGACAATTTTGATAGCATTTATTTTCTTTAAAAATCTATTCTTACGCGTTTTCTAGACTCATTTGTCATATTCTTTACATTATTAGCTCTCTTTGGTAAATAATGAAGTTATATGATGGTGAAAATAAGCTCGAAACTTCTCAGAATTTTACCTTATTTCGATTGTTAAGGTTCTTTTCTTTTTCCTTTTCTACTCCTTCTCCAACAATGCGTCTTTCAATAAGGATACGGTCTTTTCCAGCAGCTTCCTGCACAAAGCTGTCAAAGCAGCGATATCTGCGAAAAAATTCCCTTTCCGAAACAAAATGAAAAGCGGGAGATAAAGGGAAAGAAAAAGGACGAAAAAGTCACCAAGAATGACAATGCAGTAAACGAAATAAAAGGTTAAAGTGTTGACAGGCTGCATTGACATCTTTTTGTGTTTGCCTTATCTTTCGCTTTCGGCTAAATAATACCCCAGTCATTTTACGTCTTGTAGCCTACTAGTAGCAGGCGTTTGTTCGTGGATATATCTTTCATTTTCTCTACAATCGAATTTGCAGCACGTGATGAAACAAGTGCTTGTTTTTCTTTTATCCTGGAATCCAATAATGTCTCTCATAGTCTAAACTCAGAAGCAAAGCACAGAAAACTAAGTCAATATATTTAAGAGCTTATATCTCGCCTAAATCTGAAACTTTCATTAAAGAATTGGTTTTCAGACAAGAGTTGCGAGAATAATCTGTTTAAATGTAAGTATAAATAATAAAAAGTGCTTGAAAATTGCAATGCAAAGTTTTTTTTTATTATTATTATTCATTTCTTTTCTCTTTTTCTTTACTTTTGAAGAGGGTGGAACGATGACTATGAATAGAGACTTGGCTTCTTTTCTTGGCTATGGATGAGGAAAAAAACAACCGTGGACCGTCCGTCAGATGTCGAATTTTTCAAGGGATGTTAATAATATTTCACGGATTATTTATCTCTATGCAAATGAACCATATATAAAACAATTTTATGAATATCCAAGATCGAATAATTTAATATGACCAAATAAAATGTTCCACCAAGTAGAAAGCAAAAAATTGACAGTAAATAATTTTAAATCTTTATAGGAAATATTTATAAAAGTCTTATCAAAATTTCCTAAAAGAAAGTTTTCAATCTAAATAAAATGCTCATGTAAATAAAAAAATAAGATTTTAAAAACTATTTAAAAATATTTAAAATTAGAAAAACCTTTTTAAAACATTAATTACAATTCATTATTCGGCCGTCCAGATACACATGATCACGGTATTCCAAGCGCAGAACCGGAAACGGCCATGAAAACTGCAACCCACGAAGAACATAAGCATGCTTGGCAGAGTGACAAATCTTTTGGTAAACTGATGACATGAATGATATTCCTGAAGTTTGTTGAACATATTTCAGTTATGTTCTTTCGGATTTGGTAATTTAGTTCACTAGAAAGGAAAGAATTAAATCTATTATTATTCCGTTTCAATATTTTAAATATTCAATCAGGAAAAATATATTTAAAAGCAGTTGTCTGAAAAGACAAGCTATAGCACAGATATTATATAAAAACAGAAAGTTAGTGAAAGGAAGCTTCCAAAAATGTGAAAAGGGCTATAGTACTGTAGAATATATATTATTTGTTTATTTTTGTTTGTTTTGATTTGATTCCAAGTAGTTCCACTGTTCCATTTAATATCGCCTTATGTAGGCGTCACAGAGTAATGAACCCATATGATGAACAGAATCCAACGCGTAAGATTAGAGCTGGGCGTTGACGGAACTTCATCATCGCGATATATCGTCCAACACATATCGATATTTTTCGATATATCGTTAGTTATTTATAACTATTATAAGTTATAAATAGCATCTCTGAACATATTGAATGATCAGAAAGACTCCAAATTAAAGGAAATTTCAATTTACATAATAAAAATATTTATTTTCTTTTCAATAAAAATAGTTAGGAAATAATTTTATTAAATCCTCATTAATAAAGTGTGTCAATGCCAAAGCAATTTCTACAATTTATAAAATTGCGCTTAAAACAACTACTTTTATACATTAGAATATGACAGTATTTATATAAATATCAACAAAAAATTCTGTATGAAGGACAGTAAGAATAAAGAGCAACAAAAAAAAAAGCACTAACAAGTAGTCAAAATGAAATCGAAAACGTAAATTAATTGTGAATATTGATTTATTATATCGCGATTTATTGTGAGTCGGTTGGCGAAAGCGGAAGTGCAACGGATTTTTTTCAATTCCTGCTATTAGTTCACAGTCTCCCTATATATATATTTATACATCTTGTTCAAATTTTAAATCATTAATAAAATGCGTTTTATTCATCCACTAAAGTTCAAATACATTTTTTAAAACTTGACACTTGATGTTAATACAGTTTTTTCAAATATTCATTCATTAATTATTACATTTAAGTAATTTTTAATACTTTAAATAGAGTTTTAGCAGTTTTTAATGAAAATTGAAATGAACAGACAGTAGCTCAATCGGTAAAATCGGATTTCAATATTTTTCAATATAATCAGTATGTGTGCGTGTGTGTTTGTTTGTTTGTGTGTGTGTGTGTGTACGTGCGTGCGAGTACTTTTAAGTGTGAAAATGCGAGTTTCGAATAAAATTGGGAATTCAATTTGAATTGCTTTTGTTTCTGAAGATGAATATTTAACAATTAAACAAAGAACAGTCAACAACCTTCTGATAACCGCAATTATTTTTCTATAATGGAATCATTCTATTAGAGAACAGAAAACAGTTTATTCCGAAATGACCTGCTTAAAATGAATATTTTTATATGTTAGAATATGACAGTGTTTATAAAAATATTAACAAAATTCTGTATGAAAGAGAAAAAGAATTTAAAGCAACAAAAATGAACACTAACCGATAAACAAAACGAAATTAAAAACGCAAATTAATTGAGAATATCGATTTATTCATCGTGAACTATTATTCATTATAATAATTTCGATCGATCGATTTTTTTTTTCGAAAACTGACATCAAAAAATCGATTTTTCAAAAATACCGATTGGTTTCGATGAATTGAAAATTGGCACAGCCCTACATAAGAGTATTGAATAGTGAGTAAAACACCTTGAGGCACTTGCTGATTCAGAAACTCCTCAAATGGTCTTCCCAAACGCGTATCGCATATTCTCTAATAAAGGCGTTTTCCCTCTCCTTCACAACTTAAAATGTGTGGCCTTTGAATGAGGTCGCCATGAGTGTTATCCACGCACAAGCTTTGTAGCATAGTAAAGAAAGGCGGACACTTATTGTTATCGATCAAAATGATCGTTTTCTAAAAAAATAATTACACCACAATTTAACATAGGACTAGAATTTCAGTAAAAAGAGCATGCACTAAACTTCATTTATCTAAATAATTGCCTTATCGCATCACAAGCATGCACCTATGCAGAGAGACAGAGATCGAATCCGCTGATAGATAAGATTCAAAATTTCACACGGATCTAAATTTTAGATGCGAAGACTGTGCACTGATTTTTTTTCCATGCAGATATTTGGTTTCGTAGTTAATGTATTCTTTTGCTCTGAAATATGCTCCTTGAGAATAGATTTTGTTTATAATTTGATAGAATTCTATAAATTTGGTGTGGAGATTATGCACCAAATTTCATCTGCCTAGCTCAAAGCATTTTTTAAGTTATTTTGTTCATATACATTCAAACGGACATGGTATCAAAAATTTCTATTTCGGTCTGAAACATGGGGATCATAGAAAAACTCATGTCCGAATTTTTTAACTACTCCAATACTTTCTCTAAAACGCGTATGTAGGAGGACAGTAAGAATCGTTGGTTTGTACATTCAGTCATGTAATAAAGAATTAAGACAAACAAAAATTAAAATGCTACCAAATTTCACAATAATATTCCCGTATTCAAAGCTAGTCCTTCATTTGCCATTCATGTGCGATATTGAAATTCAACGCCACACTGCATTTGTTCCACATACTAGACTATTCCCAATACCTGCCAATGAAAACAACCTGTCCTTTCTCCCCGAGCCTGTCAGCAAGGCTTCCTCGGCATATGGGAACAAGAGCAAAGACCTTTGATAAGAATCTCATTACCACGTGACAAAGGGATAAATCGAACAAATGAATACCAATAATCCAATTCAGCATTCTCTATCCTTCCCAGCTGACGATATTTTATTGTTCGGTCTGCTGACTTGTCGATGTTGAGTTGTCTTGTCCAGCTCAAACAGAGATGGCGGCTCGGCCTAACGACGTTAGTCTTGCTGAGAAGAAGGAGACGCTTTTGTTCTTTTGTACCTCATGACAGCACAGCTGGGGGTGGACTTGATCTCTCAGCTGACAGAGAGCGTTAATTTAATTGTGCTTAGATATTCGAAACAATTTTCTCTATTTTCGAACTATCGAATGGAACCTTTCATAATCATTTTGTCATGTCAATAACACGATACAAAAGTAATTGCAGCAAAATTAATTGGTCATTTTTTCATTTATTTTGATAAAAAATGAATAGAATGTGATAAAATATTGCTAAATTCTAAATTATTGCCGCGGTATAAAATATAAGACATAACTATTTTTCTCATGTATTTTCAATCGATATTTTATCTCTATATAACATATATGTTTAACAGTGCTAAAATTACAATTTTTTATTTAAAACCATAATCATTTAATTTTTCCTTAAAAATTGGTAACACTAACATTCATACAGAAATAAAAATGCAATATTAGTAGACGAAATCCCTAATACAAAATAACATAAATAAATTACTTATTATGCAATGTTCAATTAATATATGCATTTTTATCTCTATATATGTAATTATATTTATATATATTCTTCAATGTTTTAAATTTCTATAGAATATGAAGAAAATTTATACAACTGTATCTGAAACTATGATACACATGATAATAGTTTAAAATGGGGTTAATATCATAATGTCATAAATGTCATTATTTAAAAAAAAATAAAAATTAAATGCTTAAAATTTTTAGACGATTTTCTGATAATCTGCTTTTTTGGAAATATATTAATACGAAATAAAACCAAAGGGCTTATCGGTACGAAACCGTTCTTTTTTTTATATCATAGGAAAAATCCATGATTCATAAATTATCGCTTGCTCTCCCGTCCATTTTTCTAGAGAAGTCTCAAAACTACTACTTCACTGTACTTCCTCTATTAATGAAAAACACGCACGACAGAGCTGCCCAACCCCAACTACTGTACTGATTTCGCCGATACTCTCCAAACAGTGTCTAATTTTATTGAAATGATTCATTATTGATTATATATATTTATAAGTTATTTCTTGAACCAAATATCACTTTTTATTATTTCTAATGCTGGTTCCAAAAAAATTTCTGACACTTAAATTCTCACGCCGGGGTCAAAGGAATGAAAAAATCCTTAACGCACTACATGCCTTCGTCTCTCTACAAAATAACATAAGAAACGAAGAAAGATATTTTCATACACTTTCCTCTTGTGTTTCGATTTAGACATCAGTGTTTCATTGTACCTCACTTCATTTAAACCATGCCTCTTCGTTGAAAAATTAATTGAAATTAATCCCAAAATTGTCTTTTTTTTTTAGCCTCTCACTATATATATATATATATATATATATATATATATATATATATATATATATATATATATATATATATATATATATATATATATATATATATATATATATATATATATATATATATATATATACATATATATATATATATATATATATATATATATAACATAACGTAACAGTAAACAGATATTGTATTGCTGGGTCTTAAAAGAAATTGCAATCGTTGATAAAAGCTACAGATCCATTTATTTTTAACTCTAGGGATTAAAGAGAAACTTAAATGTGGTTTCCGATTCCATTGTCAGGAATCCCGAAACATGACAATTCCAACTAAGTGCATGGCAACTTTGCTACTAAGTTTGAAGCAAAGAGATAACGAAAAAGCGAGTTAACAGTGCTAATTGAGAGGGAGGATTTCCTGTTTATTGGGAATGACGTTGGAACCGAAACTACAGAGCTGTTCGGGAAGCAGTTTAAGATCGTTGAATAGACCGATAACTAAAGGAATAGGAAACCGTGCAAGTATCCCACTAGTATTACATGGGGATATGGGGATCATTTTTAGTTTGGACTGATGTCATTAATTATTTTTTAGTTGTATTAGGAATAAGACTTTTCATTAGTTTTTGGAATTTTTTTTAATCTGAATTGAGGTATGAATCTAGGCAAGTTTATGAAATATCTTAATACATGTGAGATTATTTTTAATATCAAATTCGACAGATCCCAGTGTCCTCCCTCCGTTATTGATAGGTCATTCACTTTTCTTTTACGAGAAGAGTGTGCATTTCTTTCAGAAACATTTCAAAAACTGTTGGACAGCCTTCCCCACAGTATAGCAGCAGGCATAGATAGCAAAAGATAGCGCTCCTTTATATTCAGCATCAGTGTAAGTAGAAGAGAATTGAAGTATTCAATTTTTTATAATTCCTTGACTAATGATAATGAGCAACTTATATGTTCAAAATTGTTTTGGCACCAGCCCTAACGTTATTTGCATATGTATGTATAAATCGAAAAAGGCCCGTGAAGTATGCACGTTAATGTGAAACTGCATTTCATCTTGATCAAAAGAAATCTGCCTTCATCTTTAAACTTACCGGAAGGAATTTTTTTGATTTGCTAAAGTGGAAAGTGCTAAATTAAAAAAAAACAATGCTTTTAACTACTATTTAACCACGTTTTTTATATTTATTGCAAACTATTTTGAACTCTGAATTTGTTTTGCGAACTTTTTAATCTGAAAAGGAAATGTGCAGAATTCGATTCATTTAATGATTAATAGCATTAGCATTACCTTCAATGATTTTTTTTCTTCTAATTTGTACTTGCCTAAATATTACTCATGTGAGTAAATAATTTTGCAGAAATCGCATTTATTCCAAGCAAACCAAAGAAGGATTGTAATTTATAAATCAGAATAAAAAGTGTTATTACGAATCGTAGTTTACCGTAACGTGTACTGCAATCCGTTTTCTCTTCCGCCCACCTTTGTCTTACGGTTGGAAAGAAAGATTTACAGTCTGTTGAGAGAGCCAAATGATTTCAAGAAAAACTTGGGCGATATTTAGCGGTGACTTTTACAACTTTCACTGATGATAAGTATTTAATATCGCTGCAACGCGCACGAGTGTAAATTTAATAATTAAAAGCATCATTTTAAGATACGTTTAAAGATGTTTCTTTTATTTATAAAAATTTCAACCCCTTCGAGCAGATCTTACCGAAAAGCACTTTTTGGCGTAAAATGGGTTCTAACAATATGCTTTAACATAATAATTCAAACTTTTAATTAAAATATGTGACAATGTTCTGAATAATAATTTTGAAAAATTCCTTTACAATAATTATGTATTTAAATTTATGCATAAAAAAACTGAAGAAATATCTATGAAACCGAAATAAATGGCAAAAGTTTTTAAAAATTGAAGAAATATATATATTTTTTTCACTAAGAAAAGGTATAAAGTATGTCTTTTAGATTAGAGTTTTTTTTTTAATAATCAGTTCAAAATCATGTAGATAGCATAAGAAATATATATCTTAGTTCCTGAATTTTAAAAAATAGCTGCATTTCTATCCCTTCATTAAACATTGTTTGGCTGATAAATTATTTGAAATTTTCAATTTTTTTAGCAATATGAAGAATTAAAACAACTCTAGAGTATTTCTAAATGAATAAATTACTTATTCTAGAGTTCAGGAACTTCAGACACATTTGAGAAATTAGTATACCAAATGTGGACGCAAAATGTGTGTTACATTTTAATTTATGAGATTTTTGGTAACAAAAGTCTACCAAGGATTAAAATCTGAGAAAATAGCATTTAAAGTAAAATTGCATTAAAAAGTATATGTGAGGGCGCTGCGGATGATTAGAACCAGAAAACGAACTGAAGGGAAGAGGGTGGAGAAGTAGTACGGCGGGAGAGACGGTGCCGAGAGAGAAAAAAGATGGATTTTCGGAGCTCTATGAGGTTCACGTACTAAATTTTGTAATAGTGTTCTTGTGTGTTATGTTTCGTCCTACGTCAATTAAATGTTGTCAAAAAATTTAAATATGGTGTCATACCAATTATTTTCGTTTACATTTACTTACTAAAAGGGCAATCTTTGCCTTATTAATTTTTCTGATGAGAAATAAAAATTAAAAAAGCTCGGCAGTGAACGGGATCTGGATTAATGAAGGTGTCTATTATCTTTTCTTTTAATCCAGAAGGAAATCGAGGTAACCCACCGAATCCAGGTATGTGATGAGGGAAGTTACGGGAGTAGCTAAAGGAACTCAGGTAAGCTAAATGTTTACTGATTCGGTGCGCATGTAAAGATATGATTTTGTTCCGTCAGGAATATAATTTGTTGTTTCACGCCAGTGATTTTGTTCCGTCAGGAATATAATTTGTTGTATCACGTCAGTGAATTTGTTCCTTCAGGAATATAATTTGTTGTATCACGCCAGTGATTTTGCTCCGTCAGGAATATAAGTTGTTGTATCACACCAGTGATATCCAGATTTTGTAACTTCTGTATGTTGTGTCACCTTCTAACATGTTGGTAATATATCTTTACAGCACAAATAAGTATTAATTTATTATAGTTTTACTTTGTTCCGCCAGGAACTTGCCATTTTATTTGTTACGTCAGTGATAATACCGCGTCAGTGGTTACGATGATTAAATATAGTTTACGTCAGTAAAATAAAGAGAGTAAAAAAAAGAAAGTTGATTATTGTACCTTTTAGAGAAATAAAACTAAAACATGCTGTGTTAAAAATTTATTTCTATCAAGAAATGAGCTGAACAACTGTTGACACTATCGTTTCGTTTTGAAAGGGTGAATGCTGTCATAAATAATTGTATATCATTTTATAATAAATTCTTTATTTTTATAAGAATAAAACTGTGTTCTTTTGATATATTTTTTTAAATATATAATAAAGTAATTGTTCTATAAACATTGCAACGAATTAATTCTTAGAAAATACAATAATAAGCTCTACGAGTTTTTGTTTCACTTGTTTTGATATTTATGTTCTTTTTTCAGATATTCTGGACATTAAAGAATTTATTTTGATTGTATTCTAGTAAATAAGTAATATGTTTAATTGAATTTTGTGCTTGATAATTCTGTATTCTAGTTGAAAAATAATTACCAGTAAAACTTTCGTTTCGATTCCGAACGAAAGATATTTTAAAAATAATACTTTTCTGATTGGTATACGTATTTCCGGTGTTCTGGATAAGTCATTCTTGTTTTATGAATCCTGTTGACGGCAGTTAAAAAAAAAGAAAACAAGAAATAAGTAAAAGGAAAGAGTAGATTTATGGGGTTTTTTTTATCATCTAATTTATGCCATTTGTGTTTTTTTTATGAAAAGGATATTTCTTAGAATTAATACTATTTGCTGTTATTCGGGAAAGCATTCTAATATTCTCTTCATTTTATGATTGTTTATGTACTAAATTCTTTCAGTTATTGTTTCGTAACATTTGACTATAGCTCAAATAAATAATTCTGGTTTAATATTTTAATATGAATGATCTTTATTTATGGAAGATTTATTACTTTTGCATTTTCTTTTTTGATTGATATAAGTATAAAGGGAGTGTTGTATTAGAGATTATATTTTATTGTTGTGAAATAGAACGACAACAAAAGTTGTTAAAAGTTAATTTTTGTTACATTATAAAAAGTGTGTCGCAAGTGCATAAACCATTTTATGTTTAATATTTTAAGAAATGTTTTCAAATAAAACAGAAATTGTTTGGAACATGTACTTGCATTTTAGATTGTTAAAATAAGTTTTATGAATTTAAAAATTATCAAGATAATATTGTTAGCAATTATTATTATTTTACTTTATTTTCATTTGAGTATTTTTTTTTCAATATTGTAAAGAGTATCTCCGCACTAACAGAATTCTTGTTGCGCGTTTTTAAAACAAAAAAAAAGTATTTGTTTAATTTAAAAGAAACGGGGTAAATTTCTATTTTCGGGTCAGAATTATTATTTAATAAAGGCGTTTTTGGCAAAGGGTATCAAGTGTGATCTTATAGTGTTGGCAACTGAAATGGGGGAGGAACCGAAATCTGATATGACAGTATATGGGCTAAAAACATTAATTACTGGCAGTCAGGTATATGAAGAAGAATTTGTCAAAACTTTACTAGAAACAATAATCTCTACAAGAAAGGAACAAGAGAGTTAGTCGAAGTTACAGATGGAGATGGAATTTGAATTGGAAAAGGAAAAAATAGAAGCAGGAATGGCTGCAGCTAATGCTAGTTCAGCTAGTGGTGGACAATTTCATATCAATCCGCAGATTGAAATTTCCAAGTCCATGCCAAAATTCGACGAAAAAGAATGTGACATTGTCTTATATATGTCATTGTTTGAGAGACAAGTTAAGAGGTTGAAAATTGATGAGGAAAACTGGGTGTCATGTTTAATACCTCTCATGCCTGCAGAGATAGGGGAACTGATCGCAAGAATTCCAGAAGAAGAATTTTTTAATTTTGAACATGTGAAGGAAATCTTGATGAAGAAGTTTAAATTGAATGCTGAAGGTTTTCGGCAGAAATTTGTTCAGCACCAAAGAAATCAATCCAGAGAAGAGTTGGAAAGATTTCATTTATGAAGTTACAAATTACTTTCAAGGCTGGATAAGTGCTTTGAATGTCACAGATTTGGAGGGACTGAAAGATTTGATCATTACGGATCAAGTAAAGAAGAGAGTTCCACAAGAGGTTCGTGACCATTTTGTTGACGTATGGGGGACATTAGTCAAATCCCAAGATTTAGCAGACAAGCTAGACGAGTACGAGTGTATTCGAAAAACTTATCGGAGACCGTCGAATTCAAATCCCAAGGCACATCAACAAGTAAATGTTAGAAATAACGCCTTTAGCCGTGATAACAGAGACTATAATAATAGTCCTAAACAGATGAATCAAGATAAAGGTTTCACACGGAATAGATACGAACCGAAAAACCGTCCAAAGTTTACCTGCTATTTCTTTGGAGTGGATGGTCACGTAAAGAAGTTCTGTCCCAAACTTTTAAAGACGAACTCAGATCAAGATAGTAGAAGAAAGGTAAATGTTCACAGAACTGTCGTGGACCCAGAACCGGTAACTAAGGAAACGGCAGTAGTGGCTAAAGTGATGTCTCACAGACGACCTTCTCTTGATAAAGGTCTTTGTAATCTAGAAAAGATACGTATAAGTCTGAATGGAAAGCCTGCAACAGCTTTAATTGATTCTGGCACTGAAATAACTGTAGTCAGAAGAGATATATTGACTGATTTTCCTGTTGAAGATAAGGCTTCAATTTATATAAAAGGCATTTTTGGTCCAGCAGAGAAATGCTCTCTTGTCAATATTCCAATGGGTGTCATCGTTGGCAAAGACGGGAACATGATTCACCAAGAAGTGCTGTGTGCAGTTGCTCCTACTCTGGTGGATGATGTACTGTTGCCCCCAGAAATAAGGGACAAGTTGCAGGGTGTTCAAGAAAATTATTTCGTTGATATTTCCGAAAAGAACTCGGAACCGAAGACAATTAAAGATAGAGAAATCGTCGATGAAACAAGTGATGACAACCCAGTCTTGGGAAGTGAAGAAATAAGGGCATTCTCTGTGGAAAATTCAGAAAAGAATGCTAAAGAACTATCAAGGTCGGACGAATTTCTTAAAGATCAAGTGGGTTGTCCAGATTTGGAATATGCTAGAAAATGTGCAAATGAAAAGTCCGGAGGATATTATTTCCATAATAAATTTTTGTTTCACAAAGAAAAAGTTTTAGGAGAGTCCGTTGCTCAGCTAGTTTTGCCTAAGAAGCGTAGACTTGAAGTTCTAAATTTAGCTCACTGTTCGGTATTTGGAGGTCACATGGGCGCAAGAAAAACTGCTGAAAGAATAAGGTATTATTTTTACTGGCATGGAATATCCAAAGATGTCAGAGGGTTTGTCAACAGTGCAAGAGTGTAAGTTGACAAGGCGAATAAATCAAAAGGACAGAGTACCAATTATTCCTGTGGCAAGACCAGAATTGCCGTTCCAAGTGGTAAACATCTACATCATTGGACCTATAGATCCGCCGAGTGCAAAAGGTCACAGATATATATTATGTCTAGTTGCTCAACACACGAGATGGGCTGAGGCAGTACCACTGACCAGTTTAACTGCCAAAGCTACATGTGAAGCACTGTTAATCATCTTCATGCGGACAGGTGTGCCTAATATAATAGCATCAGACAATGGGACTAATTTCAATGCTAGTTTGACACAAGAGTTTGAAAAAAGAATGGGATCCAGCCCAAGATTTTCGACACCATTGCATCCAGAGTCGAATGGGCTGGTAGAAAGATTTAATCAGACGTTAAAGCACATGCTACATCATGTCATTTTGGAAGAGCCACGTACATGGCATGCAAAAACACCATTCATTTTGTGGGCCTATCTAGAAGTCCCCAACAGCACGACCGGCGTAGCACCTTTTCAGTTGTTATATGGACGAGAACCAGAAGGACCCTTATCTATTCTGAGGATCACTTGGATGGCAGATGAAGAGGGTTTGCAGTTGGATACTACTCCAGTACCTCTTTACATGGAAAAGCTTAAGAAGCAGCTAGAAGACGCAGCTGAGAAAGCAAAATTGATTTCAACAGTACAGCAAGAAAGAATGGCTCGTTATTACAATTTGAGATCTACTAAGAAAGTCTTTAATCCAGGAGACAAGGTAATTGTTCTATTACCTGATTCTAGAAACAAGCTTTTAGCTAGATGGCAAGGTCCATGTACCATCGAATCACGAAAGAATGAACATACATTTTTAGTGAAGATGCCTGATGGTAGTCTGAGGCATGTGCATCAAAATAAAATGAGAGAATTTATTGCTAGCTCCGGAAGTGTGCACGTCATATTTGAAGGGGAAGAAGAATTTGGTGACATCGAAAATACTCCATTGAAAGAAGACTCCTTTTGGCAGGAAGTAAAATCCGTAGCCTCACTTGACTTATCAACTATGCAGCCATCAGAATTGGAGAAATTATTAAAAGAATTTGAACCCTTATTCAAAAGACCAGTGCAGCCAGTTGCAATCGGGGAGCACGTGATTGAACTTTTGCCCAATATTACTAGACGAAACCCGCATTCCTACAGTGTTCCAATGTCTTATAGAGCAGAGGTGGACAGACAAGTGAAAGAACTGTTGGACTTACACTTGATTGAACCTCCGAATGCAGACATTACATATCCTATAGTATGTGTGGCAAAGAAGGACGCATCCATTCGAATGTGTATTGACTATAGAGCCCTTAATGCTGTAACAAAAGTTCCTAATTACCCCATGAAAGATACACAAGAATTAGTTTTTACTGCGGGGATGGCTCAATGGTTATCTTGTCTAGATTTGCTAAAGGGATATTACCAAATTAAAATGAATGATGAGAACAAAATTTTAACAGCTTTTTCTACTCATAACGGAGTATATCAGTGGAAGGTTATGCCTTTTGATCTATCGGAAGCATCGGGTACATTCCAAAAAAGGATGAATAGTGTTCTTCGAAACCATTCTAGTTATGATCAAGCTTACATTGACGATATAATAGTGTACTCTAAAACATGGAGCGAACATTTAATTCATCTGAGAAAGGTATTGCAGGAATTAGAAAAGACAGGGTTTTCTGTAAAATTTAAAAAATGCACTTTCGCGCCCCGAGAACTACAATTTTTAGGCCATAAGATAGGAGGAGGTAAGCATGCACCAGACGAGGAAAAAATTGCGGCAATAAAACGACTAGAAAGGCCAAAGACGTAAAAGGAAGTAAGATCTGTGTTAGGACTAATGGGATTTTATCGATCATATATTCCTAATTATGCGGAAATCGCAACCCCTCTAACTGAACTAACCAAAGGGAAAAAATCAGGAGATGTAAATTGGGGAAAACGCGAAGAAGAGTCGTTTTTTAGATTGAAGAAAGCTTTATGTGAGGCGACAGCGTTAAATGCCCCTGATTTTGGTAAACCTTTCGAAATTCACTCAGACGCTTCTGACTATGCAGTTGGTTGTTGTCTAACCCAAAAAGATGAAAAGGGAAATTATAAACCCATCGCATTTGTAAGACAAAAATTTAACAAAACTCAAAAAAATTGGTCAACCATTGAAAAGGAAGCTTATGCCATTTTGTTTGGATTTAAAAAATTTGATAAATGGTTGCATGGAACTACGGTAGAAATCGTAACTGATCATAATCCATTAAAATACTTAATTGAAAAAACTCCAAAAAGCCCTAAATTAACTAGGTGGGCATTGGCTTTGCAACGATGGAGTTACAAAATTACTCATCGTCCTGGAATCTTAAACAAAGACGCTGATGCTTTATCTCGTCTACAAACTAAACATTAGTTCTGTTTCTTGTTAAAATTAGTTCTCAATATCCATTGTGTTAATGTATGTTTTGTTCAGTTTTTATTTCAACATATGTACGCTATATTCTTATTGTGTTTAATTATTTTCAATATATGTATTCATTTTTATTTAATATATGTATGCTATGTTCATATTTCGTTTAATTATTTTTCATATATATATATTCGGAACTTTCATTGTTATTTCAATATGTGGATGAGATGTTCTTATTTCGTTTAGTTAATTTTCCTTATATGTTATTAACTTTGTCCAAAGGAATCAGAGAAAAACTTTTGCCGTTTGAAGACCAGTTTTTCTCTTAGGGGCGGCGTGTGAGGGCGCTGCGGATGATTAGAACCAGAAAACGAACTGAAGGGAAGAGGGTGGAGAAGTAGTACGGCGGGAGAGACGGTGCCGAGAGAGAAAAAAGATGGATTTTCGGAACTCTATGAGGTTCACGTACTAAATTTTGTAATAGTGTTCTTGTGTGTTATGTTTCGTCCTACGTCAATTAAATGTTGTCAAAAAATTTAAATATGGTGTCATACCAATTATTTTCGTTTACATTTACTTACTAAAAGGGCAATCTTTGCCTTATTAATTTTTCTGATGAGAAATAAAAATTAAAAAAGCTCGTCAGCGCCGACAGTATATAAATGCAAATATAAAAAAAATCGCCTTAATTTCCGAAACAATGGACCTAGAAGCAAAATTCAAACTGTTTTATAAAAAAAATTGTTCAAACTTTAAGAATATTAAATAGAAAATACTCTTTAACAATTACAAAAAAAAAAAAAAAAGAAAATTTTTTTTTTAACATAGTCACCTAACTTAAAAAATCTATTAGGGAAAACATAGTGATCACTTCTTCTCCAGAAGTAATTAGTGTCACATTTTGCAGCTCCAGAAGTATAACGCATATCTTGATAATCCGACGGAAGGTTTCAGATGGGTAAGGGCACTTTAGATTGCCCTGCCTGCAGCATAAGCATTTTAAAACGTTGAAAAAAAGGAAGATCTCGAACCTTTGATTGTGCATTTAGAATAGTTTATTATTGAAGTACAAGCGTGCATCGTTTTAATTTGATTCGTAATAATGCACATACGGATTAATAAGCAGTTATAATAAAGATTGTGGAACTCTTTCTATTCGTGATCGCCTTTTCGCTCTGAAAAATCTTATAAAAATCCGAAAAAAAAATGGAAAATAAATGCGCAAATTTACTAATAATTGTGATAAATAAAAAGTGAATTAGTTTCACATGATCGTTGCATATGTTTCTATGAAATATTTCACTACTTTTGATTATAAACACTGAAGGATCTGTAGCTATAATGAGCAGAGAATTCATTCGCAAATCCCTATCACAGATTCTGTCCTATTTTCTAAGATGAAATCTTACATAATAGGAATTGTGATCTTTCAGTCTCTAGGCATTTATCAATATTATTCCTCCCAAAATTTTAAGCAAGAATTTTGATAAATTATCTCACATCCCGAAACTCATTTTAAAATCAAAACTATCAGTTTATTAATAAATAGGGTTCTTTATATAATTATAAAATATTGATGCCTGATTAAGAAAAAAAAAGTTAATATCTCATTATTTGTATTATGGTCTCCAATTTTATTTTAACATTAGAAAATGAAAAGTTTTTTTTCTTTTACTTTGGTAATAAAGGGACATAAATTAATGAAATTCCATTCTGGTGAACCAATTTCGATGCAGTGCTGAAATTTGAGCCAGCCCTTAAAAAATCGCTCAGCCTCTTCAATGTTTAGCTATAATTTTTTAGAAGTGATGCTTTTTGTTTATGTGAATCATGGGCAATGTCCGAATTATATTTAGGGGTTTTCTTTAATCCTTACATCCCAAATTTTACTCTATTCCTTAACATACATCTCAGTTCTTAAGAAGACAAATATTCCAATAAGCAAACTCCCTGAGATATTTAGACTTGTATGTCGCCTTTCGTACTTTCGGACAGCATTCTAGTTTGGAAAAAAACCCGTAATTTTAACACACTTTGAGTGTTTTGAACTCGTAGATCAAGAGACAGCCTCAAAATTAAAAGTATCTATCAAATACCCAACGAAAAATAAATCCACCAGCGAAGGCCAGGGTTTACCAGAAACTGGGATTAATTAGGTGTTGAGCCCAGATTTAATTAGCGTTCGTTTCATTCCGAGGTGCAGATTTTCTTTCCAGCCTCTCCGGCGAGAGCAAACACAGCCTCGCCATCAGTCACGTCAGTGTTCCGTTTTGCTTCTTCCGGGAAAATAACCAATCAGGAAAGAGCTGTGTTTCTCTCCGCAAATACCTAATGTTGAGAGTGGGAAAGGAAAACATAGTGGAACTTGAGGTGTCAAGAGTACTCTTGTATTACCTGAAATCGTATCACGAATAAGAATTTTCTTGAAAATATTTTTGCTCCAGGAATTTGTTGGATTTGTAGTTAAATTAAAGCGTAGAGTTGATGGAATGCCGCATGATTTGTAGTTTCATTTTCTGCAGTAAAAAAAAAATGGAGTAATAGATAAATTTAACAAAAAAAGTTTTTAAAAATATACTTTTATAACTGCATTAATCAACATAACTTTTCTATGTTAATTCTTTTGTACTTCTCGGTCTTTAACTTGTAATTCATTATTAAATATTCTAGAATCTTGAACTCATTTTTTTCTCAAATTTACTAATCGTCGAAGTAACTTTAATGAAATCGCAATTTAAAGATTAAAAATTAATTAAAATAGCGTGTTATCATACGAATTCACAAGCATATAAAATTTCAAAATTCTATGAGTCCAGGGAATGGAAAGTCAAGTTAAACAGGGAAAAAATCAAGCATGCGTATAAAATGCTCCTTATCATGACGAATTGCTTAATACTGCTTCAAGGGGAAACGACAAGTTTCTAAAACAAAATCAATTGTGTTTCTTTTTTATTTATTTTTTATTCAAATTTTCAAACTAATTATAAATTTGCCTGAAATTCTGAACCAGATAATATTTTAATAATTTGATAATACTATATATAATTCGGTACACTTCCCATCAATTAAATTTTAGTGTAGAAAAATGTTCTTCTGTCTATTTATTTGTATATATGTTTTCCTTATTTCATTTTATTTATTTATTTATTATTTTTAAATGGATACTGCTCTCATTTTATTTTGCAGAAGACATCATATAGTTTTAAAAAATTGTGTGGTATTTACATTTTTATTGTTTTTTTATAACTTGTGTTTTTCTTAACATAATAAAAAGCTATTGAAATAACTGTGATTGAACAATTTAGGTGAATACCTTTAGATCTTCCGGATGGTGCCATCAATGTTGTGTTTGCGTCACTCAAACCTCCCCGCTTTTTCTCTCTCTGTCTTTTGTTTTTCTATTTGACTTCCTTTTTGTCTTCCATCTTTGAATGCATTACTCTCTTTACGCATATTACATGTTGCCCAAATGTCCTTGCTTCTTATCGTGTAAGGTTCAGTCAATAAAATTCAAAATTTGTCGGAAGTTAATATTAACGAGTTTTTAACCACTCTAAGGCTCCTCACACACCAAATAAGTATGTCTTGCCAGTCAGATGAATTATTTTCAAAATTTCTATAGTTTCTCAATTGATGCTTGCAAGAATATTGATATAATCGCTTTGTCATATCTTACACTATAATGTTTAATTTAGTAGCCTATCCCTTTGAAGTAAATTTCTACCTTATTAAGCTAAAATTTAGTATCTCAACTGATTACTATTTATGTGTAATTATTCTTTTTAAGCGAGAAGTAATTCTTCCAGTTGATTTCATTTTTACCTAGTTCTGTAGTTTTTAAGTTTAAAAAAAAACACAATTCATAAGAATCGGTGCATGTCGTTTCTGCAATATCTGCAATCCTTTGATAAAGCCTGCGTTAAAGACGTGTTGTAAGTAAGTGAATTAAATTATATTTCGTCAGCACTCATTAAATATCCTAGAATTCATCTATTTAAATTTAATATTCAAATCAGATATGAACTAATTGAACTAATCTTCTTAAGGCCCGAAGTGCGTGTGGAGTTTTGTAGTGTGGTTTAACGTGGTTTCTTTTCTGGCACCTCTTCATCGTTATCACCCTCATGTTGGATGATTTCATTTCGAAGATTAATCCGTTCTTGACAAATTGTTCCTTCTATACAATTTTTAATTGTCTTCAAATTTATGTCAACGTCGAAGCAAGCCTTATAACCTTCTTTGGTATGTCTATTGACCTTTCAATGAATCAGGATCATCCTGTTGATTTGGCCTAAGGAGACCTCCGCTTCGAATCTCTGGAACATTCAAATTGATAACAAGAGAACTGATTAACCATTAAATTTCCTATGTGTTGAAAGATCCTATTAAAGACGGCTATTTTGAAATTTAGAAGAGATCATTCGTTACATCCATGATCACTACAAGCGGTGAATAATTCAGAACACGATAGCCAAAATCCTACAGTATAAAACCTTAAATTAAATTAAATCGAAATCGGTAAAAATATATATGTTTCATTTTTGTCAAAATACATGAAGAAAATAAGAAGAAACTACATATGAAGAAAGGAGGCTGTTTTTGCAATAGCTAAATCATAAGAAATGATTTTTAAGAATTTTTGTCCTAACAAAAAAAAAAAAATCTTCATAAACGATTTGTTTCTCTCCTTGTTCTGTTTTCTTTCTTTATATATTAAAAAAAATATCGAATTTATATTTGCTAGTAAAATAATTTACTCTTAACCGTTTAGGAGTATATTACAAAGCTTACCTACAAATTTTCTTAATTATTCCGCATGAATACCTTTTATACCTCGTAAACAATTTTAGGAAATCACTGAAAAATTTATATTAGAAAATTAAAAACTGAAGATATGCAGAACTAAAATATTAAATAAAAAAATGTTGTGATTCTTAAGTAATTCCAAAAGTTAAAACCAGAATTCGATCTTTTTTTCAATAATATTTGCTATGTCAATAAGATTATACAATTTCATATATATTATATTACACATGAGAATTAAAATGATAAATTATGCAGTGACTTTCACAATTTGCCATTTCAATGCTCTTCAAGTGTGAATCTGTTTCTTACTTACTCAAAAATGATAGTCATTTTAAGCATATTTTTTAATTATTTATATATTATTTTATACATTTTTTTTATTTATTTATATTATTTATACATTTTTTTATCTTTATTATTTATTATTATTATTAATATTTAGATAAATATAATACGGCTTTTAATTTCAGTCTCCCTTTTACAGAAGCTCTCTTCATTGCAAAGCATGCCTTTGTGCAAATATATATGCTTAGTAATCGGAATCAATTATAAAAATTAAATATCAGCTATAAATATCACAATCATAATTTTTTTAAATTGGAATGGAGAGAGAATAAATTTATATTTTCTCTTTTCAGTATTCTTCACTCTTTCTTTTCCTATATTTTAAATTTTACTTTATTAATTTGGGACTTTAAGCCATTAATTTCCAAAATTATTTTTGAAAGTTATTGCCGGATAAGTTACATTCATGCACAAAAATTTATCTAACGATATAATTATATTCAAATTAATATTTTGTTTTGAAAACTGAAACAAACAAAAATCAACTTGAAACTACATATCTGAATTTCAAAATCTAATTAAATTTCTAATGTTAAAACATTTGTTGGTATCAAGGATAAAAGAGATTAATTCAACTTAAAAATAATTAAGCTTAGTAATTATCATTCTAATCTAAACTCTAAAATTTTCAAAAATTTCATTTTCTCACAATTTAGTAGGATTAAAAGAGTTTGTAATAACAAAATTTCTTATATTGAAGCAACAAATAATCTAATTAAAAACTAAACTACTAATGAATTTCCCAGAAACAATTTTAATATAGAAGTTCTAATAGTGAAAAATTGATTTCATACTAATTTTTCGGCACGGCTAAAAGTAGATTTTCGATTACATGTTAACTAACTCAATAGATGGCGCTGAAACCCTCCAGTTGTTTATTGCTTTGAATTAATTGGCGTTTTTATGCAGTAAGGACGCGGGAAATGTGATAAAAGACTTTTTTGTAGAAATTTTACCTGCTACTGGTATGTGCTTTCCTTTTTGTTTCTATAATTGGTTGTGAGTGTTCTTTTATAATTTATATTTTCTTATTATAATTTTTGCTTAAGTTAGTAATTGTAATTTATTATTTTATTTCTGTAAAATAGGATTTATCTCTAAGGCCTCAATTTCAGGGGATTTTTGGGTCACGACGGGTCAATATTGTTGGACAAAATCAGACCCCTCACAGAAAAAAATCCCTTGTTTGAATCCCGGTTTCAGAGTGACCCTTGAGAAAGTCTTCAGGTCTGATTCTTAATTTCTTCCTTTTTGATTCTATATTTATTCTTTTCGCTAATACTGACTAGATATTTTTACTTATTTGGTTAAGTTCATCTGTGTTTTAGTAGTAGCAGCATTAGCACTCTCTAAATACAATTGTATCTTTTTTAGTTTTATTCAGAAATAATCTTTACTATTATTAGTTTGTTTTCAGAAATAAAATTCAGTTTTAATTGAAAATGCATATATTTTTGATTTTCTTATATATATATATATACACAAATACAGAATGAAATGAATCTGTCAAGTGTATCTAGCGTATTTTTGGCGCAGCGAGCTGTACATAAAATTTCACAATCTCCAAATGTGGTTTCTGGCACGTATTGAGTGAATATTTAGCTTAAAGAATATTATGAAATCTCTATCTTTATAATGAATTGTAATTCATGTATAATTAAAGTCTAATTTTCATAAAAAGCCAATAATTGTTTTCTGTTAAAATAATTGTATCGTATACTAGGCAGATATCTAAACGAAATCTAAACTTCTCAGAAGAACCTGTTTGAAACTAATGCAAATTTAAAATTAATACACATATACTTTTTAAAAGATACCATATGACCAAAACATTCAGAATAAATCTTCAGATTATTTTGCTATTTGATATAAAAGAGACTCTGAGTTTCGGAGCATGAATAAATAACACAAATTCATTTGTCCGAGAAAGAAATCCGTGTTATCTCTTCCTACGGCTAATTACCTCAGTTCTCTTTAACAAAATCGTTAGAACATTCAATTTCCTCTGCTCGCAAATGATTTTTCAGAACCGTCAGACAAGCTCCGAGAAGATGAATCAACGAATCTGCCAACTGATTAGTAAACTGCGTCCTCCGATCGGCCGAAGACAGAACGGAAAATTATCGCTCAATACATTTTCCGCTTGGAGGAAACGGAAAATGGCTCTGACGGTTCGGAAAACGAAAAAATGACGTGGAATCGCTAACTCGCTGATGTTGGAATTTCTGTAACAAATGTGTGAGATAATTACTTCTCGACACATGTACTTCACTATCGAATGAATTTATTAATGAAATAGCAATTTCATTGGTTAATTTAAAATGCTATTTCTGAGAAATCAAAATTTATGTCGTGTTGCTAAGAATTCAGAATGCTGTAAAAAATGACACTAGTGGACACCAATCATGGACCTGAAAAGCACGCATGCGCAATTGACAGTTTCACTCGCTAACTCTGAATAAGTGAAAATAAATTTTGTTTCTGAAAGTAATGATATATATTGTTTTAAATGCGATGAAATAATAAATTATTAAACATTGTTAGCATCAATTCTTGTCAAAGAAGAAAAAGTAGTCTATGAACTTTGCAAAGCAGATGTAGGCGATAACTGCTCCTAAGGAAAATCTTTAATGTATCAAAACAAAATATAAAAATAAACGGATATAAAATAAAAATAAATAAATATTATTTATTTATTTATTTTATTTTTATTTTATTTATTTATTTTGAAATATGAATTTTATGATAAGTGTACTTTATATCACTTTCAAAAGTCGAGTTCTGGACGTTAAGATTAAATTGTACCATTGATAAACATTTCGATATTTTGAATTCGATTTTTTTTGTGCCATATCGAATTGCCGATACTTATCGAATTTTCGATTCTTATCCAATTTTTGATATCTGTTGTATTTTCGATACTTTTTTTGATAGTGATCGAATTTGCATGACTATTGAGAATCCGTCCTGGTAATGTTTTATAAATATTTTTTAAGGATTTCTAGGCATTGTTTTCCATATCGGTGGAAAATATGTGTTACTCTTCTTTTTTTTCTCTTTAATACGCATGCCTATCTATAGTATGTGCTTTTATATTTCTAAAATTGTATAATTTTTCTTGCTTTATATCTTTAAAAAATGCTCTTTTCCAATTTCTTTATATATTTTTTCTTACAATATATTATTTTTTGTTTAAGATAAAGATTATTTTTAATGGATAAATTTTATTACTCCAATTTATTTCACTTTATGTGGTTGGATTAAATGTTGCGCTTTTTTCAAATTTTCATGGAATTTAAAAGTGTTTTCTTTTTTTTTCTTCTTTTCTTTCTTTTATGTTCTTTTTTTTATTTTCAAATACATAGTAATTTTAATTAGTTCAAAAATTCCAGCATTCAGTTGGCTTAAGAAATTTTTTTTGAAATTATTATCTTTTTTTTTTTAATGAAAAAATATTTTAGCGGTCATTTTTCAATCTTTTATCTGTTTTTTATGTAATCTTTTTTTTCCTTCCCCCTTCATTTTAATTTTTCATATTTAATTTTAATTATTTTATTTTAAATTTTATAAAATGTCAAAATGTTTATAGAATAAGAGAAATTGTAGATAATTAGCTAGAATTTTAATATTCTGAAATACAGTGTTGTGCTTGAGTTTGAGTTTTTTTTCATTAATGTTGATATATAATGGCATATATTTCTTTCATTTGATCGCGATCATGGCCTTTTCTAAAAATTTTAATGTATTGTATCGTCCGTCCATAAATATATTTACCCTCCATAATATTTATTATTATTATTTTACTCCATTCGGAATCACTATTTTTCGTCTCTTTTTGAGTTCTGAAGTGGTAAATAGAATGATTCATTTTCATATACAAAATCGATTTTTCAAGACATCAGATTTCGAATTCAGGATTTATTAAAACTACTTCATTTTACTTTTTAAAGGCATGATTATGTAGTTTTCCTATTTTTTTATGAATGAAAGAAACTGGATTCTATTATACGGCAGTGTAAAGGCTAAAATTTAAAATTTTTTTTATTGAAAATACGCTATATTATACATTGTAACATGCGGTCATTGCTTTGACATTAACACACTTTATTAAAGGGGTTTTAACACAATTATTTTCTAACTATTTTTATTCAAAAGAAAACAAATATTTTTATTATATAAATGGAAACTTCCTATTATTTGGAGTCGTTCTGATCGTTCAATATGTTCAGAGATGCTATTTATAACTTATAATAGCTATAAATAAATAACGATATCACGATATATAGAAAAATATCGATGTGGTGGACGATATATGGTGATCGTGAAGTTCGGTCATCGCCCATCCCTAATAATCAGTTCGCACCTTAGATATTGAATATTGAATCATTGGTACAGCCGATATAGTGATAAATGCGTAGGCAAAAATCGCGGTGCGGGGAGCCATTTGCGGCAGCAACATTACAAGATATTGTTTCAAGGAAAAGAATTAATTCAATTTAAAAAAAAAACACGAAAATGTAAGGCCTTTTTTATTTTAACCTATTTATATGAAAAATGCTGGATTAAAGGAAACAATTGGGAGGCATTGGACTGTTTATGTTCTCACTCTTTGATCGGAGAACTGATCATCCGACAGATGGACTGGAGTCGAATGAAAATCGCACATTTGCTGATTAGTCATCGTCGCTACTATTCATCAATCTGTTATTTTTTTTTCTTTTAATTTGTGTTGAAGCTTACGGTTTACTCAAACTTTCAGTATCTAGGAATTCCTTAGATGAAATCACAGTCGTGAATGGAAGAGGCAGAAGCCGTGACTTTTATTTGGAATGGGGACAGAGACGTCTGTACGAGATTACTATTACTGTACTGCTTACTCAACCTCCTGCGTCTCCCTGCCAGGTCAGTCTTATGATTGCAAAGAGAGATTTACAGGGATTCTTGACGGAGCGAAGCTATTTCAGACAGTGAAGAAACACTTGGCCCTCCTTATTTAGAAATTTTCGTGATTTGCATAGCTTGCACAGAATATAAGGATTGAATGTCGTTGCAACGCGCGTTTAATGCTTAAAACAATTAAAAGTATTATTGTAAAATATATTTAAAGGTATTTTTCAAAATTTATTAAAATTTGGAGAATATACGTGCAGAAGTAAATTTGATTTCATTGAAAAACATAATTTTTTGCTACTGCATTATTTTTTCAGTAATAGCATTGGTTGCATCTATTTAGACATGATGATATAACATAATTGTTCATTCTTGTTTAAAGTTGTCAAGAAAAGTTTCAATTGTTTAAAAAATATATTGAAAGTGTATCACCATTTTCTCGTAATGTTAAAATTCTATCAGCAACCAGATGATACAAACGAAGTAAAAAACAGGCATCCATATTCAGAGTATCACTTTTGGAATAACACCGCATTTGTTATATTCCGAGTGACAAAATGATAGCCGGTTCTGAGTGACACAAAGTGCTCAAATCACTCTGCAAGCTTAGATGACATGGTCTTATAGATTACAACATAAACGAAGGCTTTTCTTTCGATATACCTTGAGGCATTCTGAGCGGAATCGGTTTTTTTTTTTAAATTCTTCTATTTTAAAGAAAACACTGTTTGCTTAATAAGATGATATGGGTCATGAATTATACGTATAAATGAAGTTTCATCTTATTATCAGTTCACAAACAGTAAAAGATATATTTTTCGAAAAACATGTAAAAGCAAACGCTATGTTTTGTATAATTAGACTTTTTCGATTAGATTTCCTTTCACCGTAAAGAAAATCTTATAACGACTTTGCTTAAGAATAACGTTTTTTGCAACTTACAGCCCAATCGGACTAATAAATTTCAAAATTACTTATTGTGGTTTCATTGTGGCGCAGTATAGCCTACCTTTGGCTCTTGCGCCATTAAACCCGAATAAACTAACCATTGTGGTTTCATTGACATATCGTCGACTTTATGATCCAATCTGGTCTTTATGTCAATACCTTTTCATTTGGAATGTGAGGAAGTGCTCAAACTGCTTTATAAGATGATGTGGAAAAGGAAAACATACGTATGAATGATGTTTCCCCCTATTCTGTCTGATGCATTCAATGATAGCAAAAGTAGAATTTTTCAAACAAATCGCGTGTTCCAATGTAAATTGGCTGTTTCGTTAGAATGTTTCTGTTATGCAGAAAACGCTCTATCTACTTTTTCAGATAATAAAGATGATGGCATAATACATATTCAATATCAGCCATTTGGCTCTTACAGATTCCAGGATAAAGAAGGCTGCACTTTTCAGCAGATTTCGCCGTTTTCTGACCCAAACTGGTCTTTTCATTGATTCCTCAGAGTTTAAAGAGAATATTAATAATGGCTTGATATTATGACATGAGAAACATTGCTTTCAACAAGTTTTAGTCAAAGTGGGTTAATAGTTTGTAAAATAACGAATGCTTAATTTTTCGATAGATGTTGAGACGTTTTGACCATATGTTAGTTTTCATTTAAAGAGTTCAAGAACGTACGTCTTCAAAAGTTCAAAATGGCCGTAAGATTTTAAAATTTCAAGAAACGGATTTTGAATCTGATTGGAAATACATGTTGAAATATGATAATATATTCATAGCTCTAATTAAGCATACACGACTGCTGGGTACCAAATGAGGTTCAAATGTCCGGAAACTTGGAACAGAATGTCCTTCTCTCTGAAGATGAGTAAGTATTGTTTGAACGACAACCAGTTTGTCAGTTTCTTGTATATTGATTTCTTGCAAAGAAAAACACAAGTAGTCCCATTCCCATCAGGAGCGAAATCGTGGCTTATGCATCCTGTTACGGCAAGGAGAGGAAAGACCTCCTATAGATATGAGATTCCTAAAGTTTAACAATTGAGAACGAACAAAGGGTGATGTATGTAAGTGGGTGCTGTGGTCCTAATAATATTTCAACATGTATAGTAGTTATTAAGAGCAACGGGACATGGTATTATAATACTCCTTATCATATTTAAACTTGTTATAAAAGTATAAAAGGCCTCCATGCTACAGCCTGAGGCTAATGCAAACAACATGTGTAGTTCCTTCTTATTCCCTTAATCAATATACCACTGAGTACCATATGACGTCCAATCGATATCCAATTCATATGCCCGTGCCGCCGCTTGAGATTAAAGTAAACATCATGTATAGCTCGTCTACTATAACACCATGTACAAAGAAAATGCATTTGATATCAGAGTTTTATTGAAAGACAATCCTAAAAAAAGTAATCAAAATATTTTAATCATAAGTTAATTACCCATTATGTTTGGATTCTCTTGATCCAAAGAATTATCTATAGAGCGTTTTAACAGATCTTTCAAGTCGCATATCGCATCACTCTATAAAAAGTAATATAAACAATATCAAGATGCGAAATAAAAAATAAACAATGCAACAGTATAATGTAACAACGTAAATTGTCAATGTTTAACTTGATCACGGGGCTTTCTTTACGGCTACTTTTCATTCAGGTTTACAACGTTTATATGTTTTGAGTCACTCATGCAAGTCAAACACCGGTTTAACTGATACAAGACTTGACTTCATCGCCCGATGCCAGGCAAATGAATCCCCCAGAAAACATTTCTATTTATTCCCGCAAAAGCCAGGAGCCACCAATTTCCTCAACTTGCTCCTTATTTCCGGCGATTTAATCCTTATCTTACATTTTTGGTCACGTGATGTTTTCACTACCCCAGCTAATCCCGGTCTGCAGAAACGATTGCGCTCTCCCTCCTAATAGTTTCGGGGGATTAGGGGCTCTTATGGTTAAGCTCTGTGCAATGAAATGATGAACGCCCCGGCATGAGGGCTTTTCAAAGATTTCCGCCTGTTATAAGCTTATGCTCCAGGCAAAGGGCCCTTACCTTTAATTTTACGATAACTTGGAGCTTTTAAGTTGGGGCGTCGTTTCAGACGCTGAGTGCTCAAATTGCTTCCGGACTAGACGGGTTTTGTTTGTCAAGAGCAGGGATTCTTGAAAAATATTTTTTGTTTTTATTTTGTGACCACTTGAATGATTCATAGATATTTTTTATTTCGCATTCAAACTTTAAATAGTCAGATTTTTTGGAGGGACAATTCAAATATAACTTGATTCTAATATCTGAAAAAAGAAATAATTCTTATAACCACACTTTTATTAATGTTTTGAAGAGTTGATGATTTTTTTCAGCTATTTTCTATTTTTTTATATTTAAAATTATAAATTATCATTCCAAAAATGTTATAAAATCAGGAATTCTATTTTTTTTAAAAATTCCAACAAGGTGGGGCCATTGTTATGGGAAGAAAGAGAAATGAATCGGTTATCTGAGAAATAAATTCTGAAAATATTAAAATAGCCTGTTGACATCGATTGCCCTCAAGTGTAAAAATATTTAAAACTCTAGTCTTTTAATTACTATATATTTACTTTTTTACTCGCCCCGAATAAGCAAATCGAGTTAAATAAATGAGCATAATAAAAATGCATCAGTTTCGTTTGGTTGGTTACTTGGAGTATGAATAATGAGAACATGAAAGTGTCGAAGAAGTTTTTAATATTGATTTAAAAAAACTAGTTTTGAAATTAAAAAGCAAATATATATATATATATATATATATATATATATACAATATAATTGAAATAGATGGAAGAATTAAAACAGATGGAATATAAGAATGGAATTGATATATAATTGAAATAGATGGAAGGATTAAAATTCGAAAAAGTAAAGAAATTAGAAACGGGTTTGATAAATTCGATATTTTTTTATTCATTTAATTTTATTCATTCATTTATTTTTTTAATTCATTTTATTGTTTATTTATTTTATTCATTTTTTTTATTCATATTCATATTTTATTTACTTGAAAAGACTGATGGATCTGGTGGTAAAAGTTAAAAATGAATAAAGAGTAGAGATGTTTTATTTTATTTAAAAGTTATGCTATTCTAATTCGGTTTCACTTATTTACCCTTTTACAAAATATTTCTAGTATATTTTTATTAATTTTTCTTAAAACTAAAAGCACCACACACAATCAAATGAACAATATTTCTCACATAAAATACAAAGAATAAACATGATAATCATATCCAAGGGCAACTCATGCATAGAAATTACAAAACCACCAGTATTTTTTTGAGTGTAAATGTAGCCAATTTTTTCTGTGTTTAATCATCATTTATTTCATTTTTTCATGTGTGACGTGTAAGGACGCCAGAATTTAAATTCTGTCAGGGAAGATGATTAAAGTCAATAAATCATGCCAATTAAGTTAAAATACATTTAACGAAATAAAAAGGACATGATTTACAAGGGGGAAAACTATCTGGGACAATAACATTTAATTACAAATATAAATTAAAATGATACTCGGGGCAACATCATGTTTACCTCTTGCTTCCAAGACTTGAACTATTTTTTATTGCAGCGGCCGCTAGAGGGCCAAGGAATACATTTACGGTTACAGACTCCCTCTTTGGCTCGTACGACGTCTCGGCGAAGAGTCAGCACTAGGGATTGCAATACCGGACCAAAATTTCAATACCGGTATTCGGTATTTTTCAGATCTTAATACCGGGATACCGGTTTTAATACCGGTATTAGAAATTTTAGAAAAATAAAGAAAACACAGGTGTTTCTTTGTTTTATTTACCAGTTTCATTAGAGAGTGTAAATGTTACAAGAAATAATTTGTAACTTATACAATATAACAGTATATAAAGAGTTTCAAAAAAGTAAAGGAACATCTTATTTATTTAAATCATAAAAAAAGTGTAAATATCACTCTTCAGTCTGTGGTACTATTAAAATTTTTTGAAATTTGATAATAAAAAACATAATGCATCAATTGTACTATCATTAAGACTGAAAAGTAATTTTGTGCAAAAATTACCAGATGTCAAAAACGCTCTTTCGGCATCTACACTAGTTGGTGGTACTGTTAGGAATGAGCGATATACTTTTTCCAAGTATTTACTTATATATCCCTCATCTTCAACTAAATCGATTTCTCGTCGGGTGGTTTTTGATATAGCTGATTTCTGTATTGTAGTTTGGTTCTTTGAAATTTTTTTTATCTATCGCTAATTCTAATTTTTGTTCAAGAGACAATTCATTTTCACTATCGACATTGATGTCATTATAATCTTCGATAAGTGAACCGTATTCTTGTGGTGAACCGTATAGGTTTATGTGTAAAAACATTTAAGAAAATTTACTATAAACTTAATCCGATTTGAATTGGTTATTTTCTTTTCATTTTCATTTTTAAAATCATTATAATTAAGTAAATACCATAAGACATTTTCTATTTCGGTATGCCTTTCAACTGTGTGATTTTTCAATGTAATATATAATTCTTCAGATAGTGATGTGCGCTGTTCTTTCAGTGACTGTGACATGAAATTTATTGTTGCATTAGCTGTTAATAAATTAGAATCTCTCTGACATAATGCCTCAACAGTCAGTTTTATTGGAAGTAGAGCTGATGCAGTTCTGGATATTGAGTCGAATTCATTATCTGAAAAATTAATTTACGAGTTGAAGTCGATTATTGCTTTTTGAATTGGATTTCTCAGTTTCAAAAATCGTTCCATATTAACATATATTCTGTTTTATTTTCAGTTAGTATATATTTTAGTAATATGTCATTTTTTATAGGGGAACGTTTAAATATCTTAACAATTTTTCGAATTTTATAAATTATAGAAAACAATTCTTGAAGGGTTAATATTTCATCCTCATTGGCAATATCTTCACACTCTTACTCTCTTCAAAGTTGGAATCCGAAGTTTCTATATCCACAGTATTAGTATCTTCTGTTCTTTATTTTTTTTGGTATAATGCATCTGTTACTCCTAATTGAATTCCATGAGCATAGCACAATTGCTGATTTGCACCAATCAACTTTCTAACTTTGTTCATAATTGTTGCTCCATCAGTAGTTATGGATACAATATTTTCTTTCAGGGATAATCCATGTTTCGCTAATTTAGATTTAAGCAATTGATTTCGTCCATTAGGGAGATATAAAAGCAAAAACGTATACTATTTTGCTATGTTGGCGATTCCTGAACATTTAGTGTAGACAATTTTAAAAATTTCTAGTAAATACCGAAAAACCGGTATTTAAACTTGTGAATACCGGTATTACAAAATCGTACAAATAGCTCAAAATACCGGTATTCGGTATCCCGGTATACCGGTATTGCAATCACTAGTCAGCACTGTACTTCTTAGGTCTACCTCTTTGATTGATGGGAACTACTGGACTTATGTTCCTATCTGGAGGCAGTTCATATGGTTTTAGCATATTGGTATGGTAAGTTCAAAGAACTTGATCTGGTGTACTGGGATCAGCAAGATCATAAGTGGTAGGAGATCTGCTTGTGATTACGAGATAAGGGCATTGCCTCATTGGGAAAAACTTCTTGCTTCGTTTGTTGCTTCTACTACTTATAGGGTGTACATTCATCCAGATCTTGTCACCAGGCTGAGAGTAATTTGTCTTCTATTCTTATCAATATACTTCTTCCTTTGGTCTTGCCTTTGCTCCACCTGCTCTATGATTTGGGGTACCAAGCAGGCAAATTGTTTAAGTCAGGCGTTATCTCCGCTACGAAGTTGTCTTTTTCAATGAGATTTCTTAGATAGTGGTTTACATCGTTTGTTGTTCTTAGTTAACGTCCGAATTGCAAATATGCTGCACGGTGACCAGTAGTGTCACACTTTAACGTATTCATGGCAAATCGGATCATCACCAACTTTTCTTCCCAGGTCTTGTGAGCATCCCCCTACTAGGATAGCTAGTTTGAGCGTCCGATCACGATTTTTTTTCTTTCTGATAGATTCGGCTGAGGATGATAAACTGGAATTAATTCTTGTTTGATACCAAGGAAATTGCAGGTTTGCTGCATTACTGTACTAACGAATTAGGTGCCGTTGTCAGATATTAATCTTCGTAGTAATCTATTGCGAAGGAAACTTCTTCTATTAAGATCTTCGCACAATTTTGTGCAGTAGTATTTTCTAGAGCGAAGAGCTCTGTCCACTTTGTACTGGTATCCTCAATTAAAAACATAAATTTCTTTCCAGTTTGAGTTTTTGGTATCAGGCCAAAAAGGTTGAGGACAAAAGTTTCAAATCTTTGAGCATAAATAGATAATAATCCAGCAGGTTTCTAATTACTTGGCTTGTACCTGTTGCATTCAGCACAATTTTTTACATATCCCGCAATAAACTTTCTCATTCCAGGAAAGTAGAATCGAAAAGCAATCTTGAAGTACGTTCCTTCAGCTGCAGCTGTCCTGCAGTGAGTGAATCGTGGTATTGCTGTAATACTCGTTCTCTTTCATGGCAAGGGAAATCAAGCTGTGCCTTCTCAGATTCAGTGTTTTTCGAATATCGGTAAAGATACCCTGATTTATGAGATATCCTTTACTTATTCAGTTGACCCAGTCTTCATCTTACCTTCCACTTTCAAAACAATCAATTATTTTCCTTATATCCTCATCTTTCATCTGTTAATCATGGATGTCTTTAGATCTTCGAGATGGTAGTTCAATAGATATAATGTTGAGATTGCACACGAACTCTTAATTTTTATGAGTTGGTCTAGACAGGAGGTCTGCAACAACGCTGAGCTTTTCAGGCGTATATTGGATTTTCGGGTGAAAAGATTAAATTTTTAGAGCCCACCGTGCTAATCGACCGGATAGCGATTTTATGTTCATCAACCACTTTAAGGATTGATAGTCCGTTGCAATGATTATTTCTTGGTTCTCCACGTACCAACGAAATTTTTCCAAAGCCCATACAACAGCAAGAGCTTTCCTTTCTGTTGTTGAGTAATTCTTTTCTGCAGAACTCAGCAATCAACTTGCACACTCAATGGCGTGTTCTTCTGGGATTTCACCTTGGATAAGGACTGTACCTAATGCATAATTAATTGCATCAGTTCTAATTACGAAAGGCTTGCTTCCATCACTTTTAGATAATGGAAGGGGTGAAATCAAGAAGTCAGGAGGTGAAATCAACCTCTTCTTTAACTCTTCAAATGCCTTCCTTTCAGGTTCACCCTAAGTCCAGGATTTATTCTTTTTTGTGAGATTACTGAGTGGTCTCGCTACTTCTGAAAAATGTGGAAAATATCTTCTGAACAATGAATAAGTATGTAAAATTGACTGTATCGCAGGTTGGTTCAGGGATTTTCTGCACTGTTGCCACTTAGTCAGTATTCACTTCGATTTCTTGTTCAGTAAAATAATGTCCGAGATGCTTCACTCTGTCACAAGTAAAGTTGGATTTTTTCTGGTTAGCAGTCAGTTTGAACAGAGAGAGTCTACCAAATACTTGCCTTAAGTCTGATAAATGTTTGTCAAAGCTTTCAGACAAAATAATGATGTCATCAAAATATGATAGGACGAAAACATCCTTTCGTTCAGATCTGAACTTATCTATAAAGCGTTGGGACATTGAGGGAGCCTTTCTCACACCAACCGGCACCCGCAAGAACTTGTACGTGCCGAAAGGACAAATAAAAGCAGTTTTCTCTTCGTCTGCTTCATAAACTTTCCTTTGGTGGTAACCAGCTCTCAAATCTATTGTCGACTGCACCGTCCTGCCACTCATTTAAAGGAAAGTCGCTCTGGAGCCGAATTTGTGGGAACCTCTTCATCCTTATTGAGAGTTAAACTGAAGTGAGAGATGGGCGTCGGCGGAATAGAAAGAAAGGACGAGGTGAGAAAGGTGGGAAGATTTTAATTTTGTTATGTGTGTGATGGCCGGATCCTGAACTCTTGATATTTAGCATTTTTAAATTAGTTTGGTTTAGAAAACTCCGGAAGATTTTAAACTGTTAAACCTGTTTTTCATTTATGTTTAATGTTAATTGTTGTCTATGCCTGTGAATAAATGTCTTGTGTGCCTTTAAAACTATGTTTTCCTTCTCAAGACATTACACGACAATACTTCATTAATTTAGCCTCATTCAATAAATCATCCATTCTAGGTAGAAGGTAGGTATCAGGAATTGCCGTAGCATTCAATTTCCTGTAATCAATGCATAATCGAATGGATCCATTAGGTTTTGGAGTCAATACAACAGGACTTGCATAAGAATTCTAGCTCCACTTTTAATAGTTCCTTCTTTGCAAGAGTCATTCGATATGGAGGCTCAGAAACAGGTAAGTTATTTCCAGTTTGTATACGATGCTTAATGAAAGGAGTAGGATGAAAGTATGTCTCCCTGGATGAAAGCATGTCTCAAATTATTTTACCAAAGAGTTGAGGCTGACACGTTGTTTGCTTGTCAAATGTTTTCCTTCGTCTTCTCTCAATGTCTCAGAAACGGGTGTTTCTTGCAGTGTGACAGGAATTGTCTCTGGAGAAGTTACCTTGTGAGATGATATCATAGTCTGATTTTCTTTAATGGTAGATGGATTCTTATAAAAAGAAAATTGCTTATAGGAATTTTCACTGAAATGCCAAGCATCATTCTCGATATTCAGTACTATTCCAGCAGCTTGCAAGAAATCTGTTCCAAGAAGAGTTCTATTTCCTTTTGCTTCAGGCAAGGCGATGAACTGCACACGGACAATTTTCCCTTCTACACTGAGATTTACTGTAACCGTCAACGCTTCAAGATTTCTATCTTTTCCATCTGCTAAGATCATCGTAATATTTTTCCTTTAAAATATGAATTTTCAATCTAGTAACACTTTAAAGAATTCTTCTTCAACAATGGAGCTCCAGTATTAGCGCAAAAAGTTGCATCCCTTCCACACGTAGTTAGGAAGATAGAACTTGATAGAGAATTGGATGATTCCGCAACAAAAAATTTCACTGAACAACGGTTTTAGATTCTTCTTTGTGTTTAGTGCATTTTGGGCACTTTGCTTGGATAAAACCAGGATAACCTCACCCATAACAGCGCAATGAAGATTTTCTTTCTGGTCTAGAACTGCAAAATTACCAAAGTCGTTGGATTTGTGCTGACTAACTTCACGAGGATTGAAAGTTACATCTTCTTTCAGGGATTTTTCTTTTAACATTGGTTTCTTCACAACACCAGAAGGACTTTTCTTCATACCTAATTTGCAGGTTCATAGCTATCGAACTTCTCGAATGGCTTATTCAGTTCTGACCAAGAATGCACAAAACGTTGCTTCACTTCAGGAAGGGTCCTTCTTTCCAACAGATCTGCGATTATCAAGTCCTGCAATTCTTCGTAATGGGAAATATTCAGTTCTGTTGTCCCTCATTCAAAATAGGATTTCAATTCAAAAGTGTAATCTTTCGATGTAATGCCTGCACTTTTTCGGTGTTGCGCAAACAATTGTCGGAACCTATTAGCAGAGAGGCGATATATTTTTAAAAGCATTTCTTTGACTTTTGCATAATTTTTAGAATCTTCTTCATTCTCCTTCTCTATCATTTGATTTTTTTTTCAGATGGTGAAGAACCGATGAGGAACGCAGTTGGTTTCCTGCATGTTTACAAATTTTTCTTGTCTCTCAAACATGGTTAAGTAAAGTTCAATTTCATCTTCCTTCGGGTTGAACTTTGGAAGAATTCGACTAATATCAAATTTAGTCTGATCAGATATTTCTTGAGGGGTACTTTCATTAGTCATTCTTCGTTGAGGTTCTGTTGGAACTTTAATTTTTCAAGTTCAAATAAACGTTCTGCCTGTCTTTCAGCTGCAAAGCGTTCAGCTTCCTTTTCACCTGAAAGGCGTTGATCAATAATCACCTTGTACAAATTTTTTGTGAACTCCTCGTCATGAGAACCCGCACTCGTCATCAGATCCTTAAGTTGAACCACTTTAAGACCTTCTGTTACCTCTAATCCCAGTTCGGTTACTAGACTGATCAAATCTTCTTTTCTTCCTGTTAGCAAATACGCCATCTTCAAAACTTCCTTTCTTTGTAAGTTTAAAATTTTAATTAATGTTTGATGATGCACAGTTTTAGTGATTGAGGGGGAAACACTATCTCAATTTAGATACTTCAAAAGTATACAATAATTCGGTTATGCAAAATACTTCTTAAATACAGATTTTAGTATTTATTTCCATTCAAACAACAATTTCAATATACCTTAGTTAATAAGTGTAAATTCTATGATTTATAAAATACTGAATTTCAATTATATAAATTGCTATAAAAGAGTTAATCTGAGAAATTATCCCAATCTAATGAATACGCATTTTTCTCTTCACACTATTAATATCTTTCATTTACTAAAAATAACAAATAAAATTTATTTCCTTTTTCAAAGTAAGGAAATATTATTCTAAAATGACAAGCGATTCTTTATTTTCAAAACATTAAATATTCTTCGCAATAAATTTTCTCACAATAAAAATAATGACTGACCCTTTTTTTCAACGAAAAACAATTAATACAATAAAAATAATTCTACTCGAATATGGCTTTTGAGAGAAGAAATCAACAACAACAAAAAATTATTTATAACAATCTTATTCTCCTGTCATTCTTTCAGAACAACTGGAAATGAGTAATAAAAATAATGCCATAACTTCTTTCAGCAATTTTTTCTTTCAATTACTGTATTTTCAGAGATATCAATCAATCATATATAATAAATCTTTTATCAAATACACAAATACTTTATTTTTATTGGACACATATAAGTTATATAACAATGTGAGAATTACTATTTAATTTTTTATACGAATAAATAAGAGAACAATCACATTCAAAGAAGGAAAAGTTCTTTCACAATTTACGCTCTGAAATCATTAATATTTGTATTTAGAATAATTATCAATTCTACAAAATGAAAGTAATTCAAAAGAGAAAGATAGAATAATAATATTCTCTTCATCCAATAGCTATTCTGACAAAGAGTGGATGGTGTTTATTAATTCTGATTTATGCTTACCCTGCGGGGATTTTTTCCTGCCTGAGCTTTGAATTCTTATTCCTATCTAAATAAATCTAGTTGTACACACTTTATTTCTTTTACATTCATATATAAGCTATAGCATGTGAACATCTTTAAGGAATATGGAGTACTTCAAAAGCAAAACTTACAACAATTTATTCAAGAACTTAAATATAAACGTATTTACAAAGACTTTGATATCAAACTTTTGTTTTTAATTCGTCAAGATTGACGATATTAAAGATTAATTAGCTATACAATTATTCTCAGTAAGATTTTAATAACAACAACAACTCTGTTATTTTCAGATAAATGAATTCGTCAGATTTCACGAAATTAAATTTCAACTAATATCAGTAAGATTTAATACAACAACATAACATATCTGATACTTTTGGTTTTCTACGGGTGAAGAACAGAAGAATTTTTAAAAACAAAACTTCATCTAGTTTGATTCAATAAAAACTTAATTTTCAGATAAATAATTCGTCGAGATTGACGAAAGTAAATTACAAACTATTACCAGTAAGATTTATAAAACAATAACAAAACTTATCTGGTACTCTATATTCTTCGGATGAAGAACTTCAGCTGGTTTCTTTTAATCAAAACCTAGTTATCCGCGGTGGGAACTACAAAAGCTGAAAGAGAATTCGAGTCCCTGCCTTGGAATGTAAACATCGATGTTTTAAATGTTTAATATTGATTCGGGCCCCACGTTGGGCGCTAATTTATTGTGACCGTAAGAGCGCCAAAATTTAAATTCTGTCAGGGAAGACGATTAAAGTCAGTAAATCATGCCAATTAAGTTAAAATACATTTAATGAAATAAAAGGGCATGATTTACAAGAGGACAAAACTATTTCGGACAATAACATTTAATTACAAATATAAATTAAAATGATACTCGGGGCAACATCATGTTTACCACTTGCTTCCAAGACTTGAACTACTGTTTATTGCAGCGGCCGCTAGAGGGTCAAGGAAAACAGTTACGGTTTTACATGCAATATCTAAATTTATCAACAATCTAACTCGCATAAGGAATTAAATTCATATATCTATTTGTTATTTTATAATAGTTACAAAATAAAATGCCATAAAGATATTATATTTGTTTTATAGCTAACTTGTTAAATTTGATAAATAGCCTCATGCTGTGTAAAGCATGCTCCTTTGTGGGATAAGTTACTATGGTATGCATGTGTGTACAAAACTTAAGATTTTTGAATTGTCTAATTGTTTTCAATAAATATGTTACGGATCTTCAATAATTCGATTAAGTTTTAAAGACTGTTTCGTATAAATATTTGAAAAGGATTCATTAAAAAATTCTTGAAAAGAAGTGTAACCATTAACTCTGATCTCTTCTTCCTAATCGAATATTATTAAGCATGAATTTAATTTTCATGTCTTTAAACAATTTTTGCTTTACTAAATATTCACCAAATAAAAAAAAAATAATAAAATAAATCTACTCTCTTTTAAGTTTATGACAATTTTTTACTAATCCAGGTGCTATTAATAATTTTTAAAAATGACATTTTGAGTCCATAACATTTCTGACAGATCTCATAATAATGCAAAATAACGCAATGCGATATTCGAGATAACCTATTCTGAACAAATATCGTAAAAGCTTAATTGTTAAAAAGTATATTCAAAGAGATTAAGAATAAATATCAAAATATGTACATATATAATATATTCTTCATTAAAATATACATATATAAAATACTTTTTAATTTGTTTTAAGAAAAAAAAAATATTTCTTTGAACTATAGATTATGAACAGGGATAGGAAGGAAAACTGGATTATTACAAATCGAACAATAAAACCTCTATCAAATACCATTTCTCAAACCAATGACATCTTTATTCTGAACGGTGCTAATAGCCGATACTGCCTCTTTCAGAGGAAAATAAAAACAAAGGATCAAATACAATCCCGTAAAACGCTACGACAATAAGGCTGCGAGGGGAGCCAAACGAGGATCAATAGTCGCCCACTCTAACCCCAACAGAACAAAGTGAAAAGGTTTTTTATCACCATTCATCGTCCCATTTTGTGTTTTTCACTCTGGCCTGGGGACAAGGAGAGATGGTTCTCCCTGCAAGTAGTGGCTCTCTCCTTCGCCAAAGAATGCTGTCAGCAGTAGGAAGACAAGACAAATGCGTCTGATATAACTGCGAAGGATAAAGACTGATTTATAGACAGAAATTGCGGCAAAGATGTTTCCCACTAGCCATAAGTGTTACACAAGTTTAACCAGCGGTGAATCGTCTCCTTAGAAATACTGAAAAAATATATTTGTCAAAGGATAGAATCAAATGAATTCATCAAAATTAATAAAATGAATGAGAAGTATATGCTTCATTATTATTTTTGATATTTGTGCAGAATCTCAGAGAAGTATGGATAAATTCTAACTATTTCCAGTTTCCTTAAAAAAAATGTGTTTATGGGAAACTGCATTGTATCATCAAAATTTTTAAAAAGTATTTATTTATTTATTCATTTATTTTTATTTATTTATTCATTTATTTTTATTTATTTATTCATTTATTTTTATTTATTTATTTATTTTCTGTAAATTATTGGTAAATAACGAGCATTGTTTAAATGCTGAAGTTTGATTTCGAAAATAAAAGAGGAATCTTTAAAAGGGGAAAAGTATGCTTTTAAAAAGGAAAATATCTTTAAATATTAAACGTTAATGTACGTGGCATCCTTTTACTTATTACCGAATAGTAACAGTGAGATATAAACTAATTACTATGTGTACGTCTCAGACTGAGTCATTGAACGCTTTTACAGTTGCGTGTCATTTAGTATTCCGTTAGTTAATGTTACTGTAAAGTGTTAACAGAAACGCTTGGGATCGGGCCGAAACAAACTTCATTCCGAGAAGGAAATGAGATGGGAAAAGAAATAAAAAATAGGCATAATCGAGTACGAAAATAAGCTAGATCTATCAAATTTATTATATCACATGAATGGTTTTTGCATTATTTTAAAACTCAAAAAATTGCTTTTTAATATCAATTTCATTTCTGTATTTTAATATCAATTTCATTTCTGTATTTTAATATCAATTTCATTTCTGTATTTTCCTTGCTTTTAATAAATTTTTAAATGCAACACACATTCTGCAAAAATTAATTTTTAATTCTACGAAATTTAAACTCGTCCAAACATTCAAACGCGTGCCTTTGCCTATTTTAAAAATTAAGATTTGAGAAATGCCTTCTTTGAACATTTCAGAAAGCGGAATTTTCCCCTCCGCTCTTATTTTGAAACATATGCATTTTGTAATCCGCACGTGTTATAATTTGCTAATTTATCAAACGAAATTCATGTTTTCGATCTTATCAAACAAGCAGGTAATTTTTTTAAAGTATGAATTACATTAATGTTTAACAGCTCAAAAAGTAAATAATCTTGAAGGATCACTATAACCATTAAGATAAATGTGTAGGAAAAGTTGTAATGTAAAAATTTGTTCCCCATTCTGACGCTGAAGTTCATGCTCTTATTATTTTATTCGCAACATTATAAAATTGACAATACGTGTCAGTTTTAAAATATGAATTCTATGTCGAATCATCTAAGTCGCATACCACAATCCATCAAAGCACAAGATGAAAGATTTTTTTTTTTATTTCTAATTGTAATCCTAGTTCTGTAAATTCTATTATTTCAATAAATTATTTTCGTTAGCTTCGCGTGTAATTTATATAATATACTTTCATATTTTCATAAATAATTTTAAAATTAGCTTACTGATTCGCATAACAAATTCTTTCAATACAGTCTTCAGTCGATATTACTGATAATAATTGTCAAACATTTTTATCTCATTCCCTACTGATTATCGTGAAATATAATTTCAACATTTTGAAAATATGTGTACGACAACGACATGAGTTATGCGTAATCTCTTTAGCGAATTTTTCCGAGTAATTTCTATGAAGGGTATAAAATTATCAAGCTTAAAATAGACAGCACATTTTTCAATTGAATTAAGTTACGCAGTACTTATCTTTATCTTCCATACATATTGAAAAACTTGAAATACCTTGAGATTTTAAAAATTTTAGACTCTTTAGCACATATAACCGTCTTCCGTTTGATTCAAATGTGTCAAACAACTATTTCTTATTTTATCAGTTCCGCAAACAAAAATTTATTGCTGAAAATATTTGAATACTTTTTTGTGGGTATAAGCCGAATTTCAGATAAAATGCTATTTTTCACTTTTTTAAAAAATGAATATTTTAAATTTATTTAATGTAACGGTGAGAAATCGTCGACAAATGGATGCTGTTCTCGCTTTTCTTGCAGTACAGTATTCTGATGAAGGGGTTTACCTTCTGTTCAAGGAATATGTGGAATTGGTAGTAATTACCAATAGATAAGCCACAGATTTCATGTCGCTGTGGTTCAATAACAGAGGCAAAAATAAACGAGGTTTCCATTTATTATTTTTTATGCTTATAAATAAGTTTTCTGAATTCCCTCTTTGCCTCCCCTTTTTATTCATATAAAATTTATTGGATAGAACATAAATAAAATTTTTACTTAAAATATCTGAATGATTGAAAACTACGTGCCTTTTACAATAAACACTCTTCCACATGTAAGGAATGCTTCTTATACGAAACAAAAAAAAAAAAAAATTCTTATTCGGAATCTGAATTGTTAACTCATACAAAGGAGAAATCTGCCTTCAACCCCTCTTCTCCTTCGTTTTCTTCCTGTATCTAATTCTCTAATCTCCTCCTTATAGGCCAAGACTGAATGGGCAGGAATTCGCAATGGCGAGTATTTAGAATCTTATAGAATAGAAGTTCGGGTTTAAAAAGAGTTCCGCGCATGGGCTTGCGTGCTAAATCCTTTTCATCACGCATCGAACCACTTTTTTTTGTTGTTGTTGACCGGAACAATGCTTTCAAACTAGAAACTAATTTTTGTCGCGCTTTTCCATCGCATTGTATCAACAAGCGCATTACTGTAGAGAGGAAAGTTGTTGCATTTTTATCCGAAAAACTCCCCAAAAAACGAAAACACGTGAAAGAGAAGCCCTGATAAAAATAAGGTTGAAAAGTATAATAAAAGTCTCCTTTGTTGAGACAACCCCAAGCGTCAAGATAAAAACGCCGAGAAAGGACGGATTGAGTACAAGCTCCAAAAAAAAGTTAAATCACATCACCACAATGATGAGACTTTGGAAGAAAAAAATAATGAAAAATAAATAACCCGAAGAAGAAAATAAAACATTGTGCTTCTCTGAGAAAAGGGCTTTAAACAATTTTTAGTTCTTACCTTTGCGAAGAAAAAGCCCTCTAAAAGATGAAAGAGAATTTTGCGTTTTTGAAAAGTTTTCAACCATCGCAAAATAAAGGAAAGCTGCCATATTTTATTCATTTTTTCAGAGAGCAACTGTGAGAATATCCTACTGTTCAGACGATGCTATCCTTTGGAAGAAAAATTGGATTGAAAATTAAACGAAATAAGATTAAAATGATTTAATAATCTTCCGATAAAATATCAACAGTTTATTTTTGATACAACAACAAACGAAATATCAACTATATTCTGTTGTTTATCAAATAGAAAAATTTATATATGAAATAATATTCCATAATGAAAGCAAAAGAATTTTACCAGAAAATCTGACAGATACGGCATTTTAGTGGGACTTCGGATGACTCATGATCGTAGATTGCAATTTCAATACTTCAATAGTCTAGTTCAAATCATATCAGAAGGCACCTGTTGCAAACAAAGGTTAATAGGGTCAAGTAATGAAAGAAGATTCGAACTCTGATAAACTGCAAGAAGAAAAACTTTTACTTGAACCTAATATTGCACCCAAAATCATTTAATCCAGCGTTTCTCAACCTTTCAGTATTCGTGGCCCAGTTTTCAATCATAACTTTCATCGCCCCCCCTTACAATAAAATGCCTTCAACAATAATGTATATTGAGTATTTTGGATTCTGTTTTTAAATTATTTTTAATTAACTACCAAAACAAGAGTAAAAGCGAGCCAACGTTGGCGAGAAACCACATCTTGCATTTTGGACAAGTGGACAGTGAACAGATGAAGCAAATGAAAGCGGAGAAAATTTAAATATTATATTTGAACTGAAAGCCAAATAGGGAGATAACGTTAAAAGAATATGAAAGTAGAAAAATTCATCAATGAAAGTTAACCTAGACGGGGTGAGCTAAATTTAGAAACGGGGAATACATTTTTTAGAATAATAAAAGAAATAAAACAGAAACATCACAAAACGAAAGTGAAAAAAATAGGAATGTTTGTGCAAGGGAGTCCACACTACCGAGGCCGTCTCGAGCATGCGCGGAGTAAATGTTTTCTCATAAGAAGGAAAATATTCGATACGCAAGTTTCAATTTCAGCCAGTCTCATTCGAGTCGATCCTTTTATCGCTATCGAATCAATTCTGAATTTGTATGTTATATATGTTTTCGTGTTAATTGCAATTCACCATATAAAATATTCACGGCAGCAGATTTATGCAGACTCATGAATACATTTTTAAGCGGAAGTAAGCAAGCATTAAACGATAGTGAAGCATCAACAAGTACACAGACCAGCGTGGTTCCGAAAATAAAATCAAGGAAATATTCTCAAGAATACTTAAATTTTGGGTTTACCTGTACTGAAGTAAATGAAGAAAAAATGCCCCTGTGTATCATTTACTCAAAATTGTTGGCCGCAGACAGCATGAAATCTATTAAACTTAAACATTCGGAAACGCTTCATAGTGAGTACGTCAACAAACCCAGAGAATTCTTCGAATTAGAATTAAAATCATATAACAAGCAATAACAATCATAACAATTTGCTTGACAAATTGTTTTCAATACAACTTGAAGAAGCAACAGATAGTAATAAAGATGCTCATTTAATTGCCATGTTCGAATTTGTGGTAATATGTCAGTAGTAGAACTACTTTTCTGCAAACCAATAGAACTCAAAACATCAGCACTTGCATTATTTGCTATTTTAAATGATTTTATGAACGAGGCAAACATAGGATGGAAAAATTGCGTCGGAATATATGCACCGATGGTGCTCGTTCAATGTCCGAAAGATTCCAAGATATACAAGCACTTTTAAAACAAAAATCGCCTCAGTACACACATTGCATGATCCACAGAGAGGCTTTGGCTTCGAAAGAAATGAGTCCTGGTCTGTATATTGTGTTAACTACGGTTGTAACGGAAGTAAATTATATAAAAATGAGACCCCTGAAATCGAGAATCTTTTCCGCATTTTGTGAAGACGTGGGTTCAGTACATTCAGCGTTACTATTTTATTGCGATGCAAGATGGTTACCACGTGGGAAATTTTTGCAACGTGCTTATGAATTAAGAGAAGAAATTGCCATTTCCTAGAAGAAGAAAACAGACAGGATGCCGAGAATTTTCGCGATAGTTTATTTGTGATGAAATTGAGGTACTTGGTCGACATATTCGAAAACTGAGCCTGGCTATTTCTAATATTAAGCCTTCCTTCGAAAAACTTTGCTCTGCAAGACTGGCCCAAGGAAGTCACTAATAATTATCAAATTTGTTTTTAATTTAGTATGTTTTGATTAAGAAAGTGGTTTTATTTCAATAAGTTATTAAATATGGCGAAATGTATTTTGTTTTCTATGTGTATGTGTGCTTTCCTTTCAGTCATAATATTTTCTCTTTTAAATAATATTTTCTCTTGGATATTCTCGCGCCCCCTTCTAGTGTGCTCGCGCCCTCCTAGGGGGGCGCGCCCCACAAGTTCAGAATCGCTGATTTAATCTGTTTCGCAGTCATTCTATCTTTGTACAGCATAGTCATTGCCTTCAGCGATTCCTTTGCTCATCAGGAATGCACATTGTGGCGATTTTCAATTCACTTTCTTGAGCATTATTCGCACTCTCATTCTTCCTTTTCAGTGGCAAATCTTGAAGAGTTTTCGTAGCAATTGGCACAAATTGGAAATAGTGGCTCGTTCATTACGGCTGCAGAACTGCAGAATTTACTGAAATTGTTTTGATCTTTTTTTCTCTTAAAATCTTACAAAAAAATAATTATAAAAAAATATGGAAAACAGTGATAAAAAGAAATGAAAAATAAGAAAAGACGAAGAGAGAGAATGTATGAAACAGCAAAAGGAACATACAAATGCTGAACAGCCTTAAAAAGCATTCAAATCCGTTCACTGTGCATAGTGAAATGATATATTGGGGGATGAAAACCAAAACATTTTCTCCTCGAGCTTGGCTGACAGAGCTGAAATTTTTTCACGTCTCTAATATTTTCTGGTACTAACAGGATTCGGCGACCTATGAATTTAAAATAATTAGCTAAAACCAAGCAACTAGTTTTATAAAATTTTAATTTAAAAAAAAAAAGTCTCAAAACACTTTCAAGAGGAGTGCACCTTTATAGCTCTAAGGAACAGGCCACCGTCTTTTTATTTGTGTAAATTGTGGAACAAAATCTCCAGGTTATGCAACAGACTATTTACAAAGAAATATTTAATTTTGAAAAGCACAGCCATAGAATTTTTTTTTGCTATGTTTTATGCAAACAGATTCAGATATTAAATTTGGGATTGATTCCTAATATAACCGAATACAAATATGGTTCCATTTACGCCTGAAAGTAGGCAGAGAATTATTAATTCTGAACGCTGCATAAATTTGAGCGGCTGTGCAGCACCCTGGAAACATCCCTCCAGTTTCCTCATCAGATGTCCGAAGGCAGTTAGGGAAACTTATTTCGAAAACGATCCCGTCTCAGATAAGAGTCTGCTCTGCACACACGGGCGCGCCGCCTCGGTGCACAATGTGATTGGAGCGATATTGCTATCGCATTCGGGTGCACTGTTTCGACTTAATGACAAACTGTTCCTGCCGCTCCCGATAACTCATTGGCTGAGATGTTGTGACCTGTAAAATCATCAGCGGCCGGTTTCCAATCAGGACAAACGTTTAAACACCTAGGATAAACACAGTCCGCGCTTTCTCCATTTACTGGCTCTGTTCGTGAAACCCGCGCGGTTGAAGTCGATTATGGAGTAAGTCCTGATTCAGGTTCCAAAAACGTGTGAATTAAACAGTGAACATAATTAAAATTTTCTTTTAAAAAACCGACCTTTATTGGTTTGATGAACAGCGTATTTATTTTTAATTTTATTCATTATTTTCAGCTTTTATTCTTCGAGATGTATTGTTTCTCTGACACAGTAGTACCATTCAAGAATGGGAATGAAAACATGATTGAAATGTTATTAACTGATTATTAGATTCTTAAAATATTGAGATAGTATATTGTCATCGAAATTATACGTGTATATAATTTTACTCCTCTGCCACATCGACAAGAAAGAAAAATCAATTACAAATTCCCATTTTTACAAATACAAAAATAATCTTTATAAACAAAAAATATGATTTGAATATTTTGTATTCTGCATAAAATTTTAAATGGCATCCATGAATCGGAAGTAAGCTTATAAAAGAAATACACACATGCCGGCCATCTGCTATTAAATGCAAACATAGCAAAGGTAAAGAGATTGGGGATCATGAAAAAATATATGCATTGAAATATGGTTTTCAAATTGAAATTCCAGAATAAACCAACTTGAATGACCTTTTTTAAATTTTATACGACTAAGTGTTTTAAAGTTAAGCTTGAAATTCTGATGTTTTTCAAACAAACGAGTAATATAAAAAAATTTAAAGTCAATTCCTACTTTCGCAAGAATTGCATTCTCCAATTTCGCAAATAAATTCTTGCATTTTATCGACTGCCTGTTGACTTCAATTTTCATTACAACTTTAGTTAAAGTATTAAAAATTGATTAAATTTAATAGTTTATGAATTAATATTTGAAAAAACTGTATTAACATCAAGTGTCACCCAGTACGAATTTAAAAAATGTATTTGAACTTGAGTGGGTGAATAAAAAGTATTTTATTAACGATTGAAAATTTGAACAAGATATATAAATATATATAGGGAGAGTATGAACTAATAATAGGAATTGAAAATGAAAACCAATGTACTGCCTTAAACTGAATATTAAATGGAATATTTTCTTGTTGTTTAAAAATTGATTCATTCATTTAAACATTTCAGTATATAATAGCTTTTTCAAAATATATTTAGAAAACAATAACTTAAAATGTATCATCTTGTATTTTTAGAAAATAGATGCTACTTAATAGTGGAATTCTCTTCTCTCTGCAGTCGTATCATTAATATTTTTTCCCACTGAAAATTTAAAGTCTTGTCGATTGTCATTTATTTTACTTATATAGAAATAATTAAAAATTTATTTAAAAGCATTTTTATAAAAATGTTTTTTCTTATATTATTGAATTTAGTTTTTTTTCCCCAAAATGAATTCAAAAGTTTACGTAAAAAGTATATGCCCATCGCCAAGATATCTTCATATCCATGAATCAAGACATCAAGTCAACTGGGAATTTTATCATTGCATTTGAATAATTCAAAAATATTTAAAATATTGTATTTTGAAAATGCCCGCTTACTTGCAAAAATGAATCAAATAATTTTACTCGTTTTCTAACAAATGGAGTAGATTTTGAATCTACTCTATTATATTCGATCGATTCTTTTGCGACCGACGCTTCCAATTTTTGTCATTATGGTTAATAAATATTAAATTTAATTTTTCTGTCCCTTACTATTTATCACTGAAACGCTTCAGCATTCTGGAACGTACTTATTCCGCTCTCTTTCTGAGCCGCCTCCACTCGGGAATGTGCGTGTGCGTGCGTGCGACAGACTGGAGTGAAAATCTGTTGAAAACGTTTCAACTAATCTCGAAACACGCACTAACGAAGGCTCTCTCCGCAATTAGAGTTTCCTCTCGGAATCCAGATGAGGATGATGGCAGTGGGGCGGCCAACGGGAAATTCGAACAAGCTTTCATCTGACATTGAAAGCATTCTCTTAAAAACTCAACTAGAATGGTTTCCCCGAAAACCTTTCTAATATCTCAGAGAACGCCTTGCACGACAATGGCATACAATAGTGACGACAATTTAATCTTCAGTATGAATTTAGCAATTTTACCGAATCTATCGAGTGATCCTTGGCGATTAATCCTTGGCTTGAGGCTCATAAGATCCGAAAATCGAATTTGTGTTTCAGTCGCGCGTTTCGGAATCGATTGAAACAAAAAAATTGACAAAGAACTGCACTTGTATTCGCAAAATCACAAGGAAAATTTAAGGCATATTTTAGGCATTGTACCTTTGAGTTGTTGCATTTACGTGTTTTTGAAAATACAGAACTGTCTTTGGCTCATGATTTGATGGCTGTATAACTTACAGGTGTTAAATACAGGCAAAGCATTTTATTCAACTAGCATTCGTTTTGTAGTTATAATATTCGAATAACCGGGATTTCTCTGAAAGGATTTTGTTCAAAATTTGAAACACGAATTTTCAAATTTCATCATTGTTGCTTTCATACATCTTTAAACCTCATTTTTGTCCATTTCTATGTTAATAATATTATTGTGGTTCTGGTATTTTTTCGAAATGATCGATTGCTTTTATTATTGCTGTAACATGAATTATATATGTCCCCTAATAATCATTTTTCTAGTGATATATTTAAATGAAAAAGTGCCGCTTAAGAAAATATGACCATGAAAAAAGGATGTTATGCCAAATTTAACAAAATATACGTATAATGCCTCGGAAAATGTATTTGAATATTTTTCTCCGAAATTATTTTTTTTAGAATAGCGACATTTTTTTTAATATTTCGATCAGAAATAGAAATCATCAATATTTTATAACATAAAGACATCCAATTTTGAGATGAATATAATAATGTTTAATTTCTATAATATAACGATTTTCTTTTCAAAACATATGGAGCGCTATAACAGCTTAGAAGCAGCTGTTCCGGTCATGATCATTAGACTGAAACATGCAGGACTGAAAAAATGCCTTCGCTTGGAAAGAAAATGAGAAGGGAAACAATATTTCCCATGTTTGAAAAAGGACGATGAAACAAATTTTCATACCCGATTCATTTTGAATATTTTAGTGCCTACAGACAAAACCTTCTTGTTAGCGTATCTGTCTGAAAAATGACTTCATAATAAAACTGAAATGTTAATATCTCCGTCCATTTTAGTTGTACTATATTTTTTGTTCAGATTAAGTAGCCCGATTCTTAAAATTCGAGAAGTAATTATTTATTTCAAAATGTTTTCAAAATGCAAATTTAAACTCGTTTACTTTATATCGAATATTAAACCCCATATTTGAATCTGGGAGGAATAAGAATACTTGAAGCTAATTTTTAAATATTCTAAAATTTCTTGAATATTCTTATTATTAATATCACAAGATAATTATTTTTATAAATGAACAATCGTGCCCTGCTAAGATGATACCCCATATAAGAATACGGCATTTTAGTAAATAACTTACAGTCAATTTTCCCTGATGTTGAAAATATTTTAATTCTTCGTGCCTTTCAGAAAGTTAAAATCCACTGGGATATTTACTTCGAAAAGCCTGTAACCTACTCCTTCAGCACCTTTGCAAGAAGACTGATTTCAGTAAGTCACATTGCCATAGTCTGAATAGACACGTTATCAATGATCTCATAATCTGAGAAAATCATTTGAGAGTCAAGCATTCCTAATTTTATGTGCCTATGGTAGATAGTTTTCTGGCCCCAAGATCAAGTTATAAAAATGCTTTTAAAGGGGGGGGGTGACCGTTTCTTTCTAATTTACCTTTTGTCACGAGGAGAAAATACAGCGAATGCATTCATAATCTACTTTTATTCCTACTCTTCTCATTTCTTACACAATAGTTCTTTCAAAAGACGTTCAATTTCTGAAAACAGAAATTTATTCAAGAAGCGAATGAATAGATCCAACATTGAGATCAATCGGTCTTTCTATATTGGATACACCGAGATAAATGCAATTTTATTTTCGGCATTATTCTTATTTTTCAGATATTCATTGACATTTATTCTCTAAAAATTGTGCAGACATCAAAAGTATACCAAATTTGATTGCATTTTTGTCTTCATTTCAAAGTAAAATGTAGATTTTCTAATTGAAGGTAGACAATAAAAGTGAATTTTTTTACAAATGCTAAGAGAAATGTTTGCCATTTCATAATGTAACAGATTCAATTGAATTCGCACAAAATATCACAGCTCACCTACGAAACGCCGCGTCAATGTTTCATCGTCAAGGTGTCATTCTTTATGCTGTGACAAAATTGGATTTATTAACTGTGCTTTCTTCTTTCTTTTATAAAGAATACTCAGAAAATTATTTAGAATGAAAAGGGTAATGTAACAAACCGAAAATAAAGAAACGGAATTCCATTTTAAACATGTTTATTCAAAACGCAAATATTGATATGCAAACATCATAAAGAACGTTAACGTTAAAAGAGAAAACTGCTATGACTTTTTGTTTTGCGCAAGTGTTTAAAAGCAAGATTTGCTATTTGCATTTTGTTATGGAAAATGCGCTTCTTTAAAACAGCAACATTCCAACGCTCCTTGGTTCCGAAGATCGCCCACAGATACAGCGCCCAAGATTAGATTTTCAAAGAATGAAATAGGAATCTGACTTCAGATCTCATATTCATGTTAAAATTGCTTCTATAAAATGGAAGCTTCAAGTTGGGCCACGCAATGCGTTGGATATTTCGAATTTTTATATGAAAGCAGAGCGTGCATTTTATTCGTTATTTGTTTGGCTCCCACAGATTGGTTTGTACATAGAATCATGCAGGATGGAATTTTCCGAAATGCGTTCAGGTGAAGCGATTCTCGACCGATTGATGTCGTCCTTAGTCGGAAATGATTCTTTATTCGAATGCACATATTCAGCAAGACAATATGTCAATGATAAAATATCTTTAAAAAAATACATGGGTATTGGAGTACTAGCAATCATTTTCTATTTTCTCGCAAACGTCTACAGATAAGTACCTATCAAATTTTCAAATATATCAAATTCCGAGCAAAATCCAACGGTTGCCTGTGTCGGTGGTTCAAAAACGCAATGGCTAAACTTTTTAAGTGATTTTTGTGACCACAGTTGTCATTCTCCCTCAGTTGTGGTATCAATCAGTCGGAAAAAAACAATCAAAGTATATATTTGATTTTACTGTACTTGTGTTTCAACCACATGGCAGTGATCATTCGTTAGATTCTCTACAAAGATCAATATTTCATTATTATTGCTCGCTATTTCTATGCAATTCATGCGCAAGTACACACAATTCGCATGTGTGGTCCTCTGAAAATAAAACTCTGATCTCTCGTGGCATTCAAGGTCTTCCCAGAATTCATAATTTTATACGTTGGAGAGAAAATAACATTTTTACTATAGAATATGCGAGAAAGTTTTGCGGAAACACATTTTCACTGGATTGTTAACGCCAACTTATTGCCAGTGCTGCAAGCTTTTACAATAATAATATTCTGGGCAAATTTGAATTTCAGTTGAATTAATAATATACTTTATGTTTCATTTTTCGAATTTTCTTAAGGTATCCATAGTCATTCCATCCATAATTTTAGCTAAAAGATATCACATACAAATATTAAATACTCGTATGAAATATCTTTACATGAAGGTATTTTACTTCCTAGCAATGCCATATATGTCAACGAATATTTTTCAAAAAAAAAAAAAAATGGCATACGTAAGATGATTCGGCATATTTAAGTGTACGGTTTCACAAGATTTTTCTTTCAATTTTTCTCTTCTCACCGAATATTCAGCGCCTGTTCACACAAATCAGTTCGGATTTCAAGTCGTTCTCTTCGATCGGAGATGAGGTGGGGGAGGGGATGAATGAAAGAAACGCTTTTCTTTACGGGATTCGAATGACTATTGAGATTCCGGCTTCTTATCTAGGCAGGGCAGGCACGACAAAGGAAAGGAGGCTCTGACGTATTGGCGGACAACGAGCTGATGTTTATTGAAATCCAGAAAACTCAGCGTTGTTTGACAAACACAAAAAGCTCGAGTGAAGATGCCATTTTTGCTTCTTTGCATTGAAATGACACACCCTTTTTTGTAAGCTCCCCGTTTCATACATTCAGATATATGTTCAAAATAGTCAAGTAGAATATGTTATAGATAGATCGTAGTAAAGTTAAAAAAAAATGCATTTCAGCTGGTCAAATGTATAAAAAATACTAAGAATATCTTAGCTTCGTACAATAAAAAAAAGGAGAAACTTAGTAAATTGAATTTTTTTGAAGCAGAAGGTGAGTAATGGCTACATACAAGAAGAATACTCTCTAGATTATCAATGGAGAGTATATCATCGTGAAGAAGTCCAAAGAACTCACCCATTTCAAAACTGAGAATATTTCTGAAAATTATATATGTATTAACGAATGGACAATTTTATCATTGAATAATTTCTTAATCACTCGTTGCAAAACGTCTATCCATCAGCAGAAATTGGCATTGTTTCTGACAGAAGCGAGCAATCTACAATTAAGTGAAAGCATTAAGTCATTCGGACATTTACTAAGGCAAAAATCACTTAGAAACACTCCACTATCTCCTTATATTAATATAGGAGATAGTGAAATACTAATAAATGTCCGAATTAGGATGTGTCATCCGATTATAAAGTGAAGTGGCCTATCAAGAGGACTCTAAATGCAGTCATTTGATTCGCAACGCAGCGAGATGTGCCAAAAAATCTATGCTTCCATTTGTTACGGTGTACAGGCGCGAAACTCTTTGAAGATGAACGTAATCATCTCCATTTCATCTTGCAAAGCTGTTTTGACATTTTTTTAAAAATCTGTAATGATGTTAAAGAAAAACAAAGCCATTTTGGTCACGACACAAGCAGTACCTAAAATACATTTTGCTATTTCTCACATTCTACGGATAAGCTGAAATGCTTTCTATATTCATATATTCATATACCATCTTTTCCTGTCAAGCTTTTTTGACGTTTTCATTACGATAGCATTTTTGAAAGAGTCATTTTGTTCGCTGCAGAATGTGCCGCAAAGGAATGTTTTGCTTTCTTATAAACTATGTTTTTGAAGAGGACTGACACATGCATATATTCATCTACCCTTTTTATCGTATTAAAAATTTTAATATTTCCGTTAGGATGCTGATGAATGCAGCAATATCGTCATAAAACAGCGAGAAGTTCCGAAAACTACATTTTCATATTCTTACTTCTGTGACTTCAAATTCGCCAAAACTTGCTGCAAGAACATTTTTCTTTACCCATTTTTATCTTTCGCATAGTTATGACGGAAAGTTATTAAAGGTAAGGAATAATAACGGGAAAGTAATTTTAGTCACTAAAAGGTGAGACGAGCAGATGACAGATGCACTGCACTTCCTAAAGGATTATGAGAGCACATAACCTCAAAATGTTTTAAATGCAGATATTTTTATATCCCATTTCATCTTTTAATGTTGCTGTGAAATGGGAAGGATCATAATGAAAAGTCTCGATCTCGGTTGCAAGGGGGACAAAACAGTAAAAAACACTAGTAGCAGAGGTATCTGCAAAACCTTCACCTCATAATCCATCATAAAGGTGTTATTCCAGAGAACGCCTTGCCTGGCATTGCAATAGATATGAAATATGAACTTTTGGCTTGAATTTGAAATTTTTTATTGAATCTATCATGCGATGCTTGGCGATTTATTTTGCTGATTCATCCCGGGTCTGCAGTTCATAGTATCCGAGAAACGAATTTTTATTTTAGATGCGTTTTTCCCAATCCAATGAAATCACAGATCCCTTCATGCATTAACAACATCCGAAATTTCTATTTTCGTTTCAAACGCACATTTCCCAAAGTATGAAACAAACTTTTGACAAAACGAAACTCGCAGTCTCAAATCACATACCAAAGTGGATAGATTGTATTCATTGCTTCTTTGAGTTATCGCAGTGACACGTTTCAGGAAGTACAGATGGACAGATAGTCCATCTTTGTTGAAATGGGCTCACAATTTAACAGGTGTTTACAATATGCATGTTAAATCTGTGTACCAAATTCATCTAACTCTCTTCCTTTTGTAGTTATCTTATTCATCTATATTAGTACAGCTGGACAGACAGGCTTCCTCTGAACGTCATTTGCTCAAAATGTGATAGAAATCTGCCTATTCTAGGTTCGCACCGTATACCAGATTCCATCCGCCGACCTCAAAGCATTTTTGTGCTATCTTTGTCAGAGACGGACAGATAGACATAATGCCAAACATGTGTTTTTCGAATTCAAGAAGGTCTCAAACGGGGAGATTCACTGAGTTCGAATTTTTTGATGATTACATTATTTTTCCTATACTTTGTATTTGAAAAGCTTCGCTTTCTAACAGTCGGCAGGCGTGAAAAGGCTGACTTTTGTCGAACGTTATATTTTAGTTTCACTTTCCATATTCTCGGGTTCTTTTGACGTTTCAGCAAAACTGGAATGATATAATGGAATACAAGAATTTCGATAGTAACTTTGGAAGAAGTGTCGAAAATTCAATTTCTTTTTATATATTGGTGTGAATAAGTTATATATATATATATATATATATATATATATATATATATATATATATATATATATATATATATATAATATTAGTCACAACACGATAAAATGTGCAATAAAATAAATGCTTAGCTTTCACATATTCTAAGGATCAAAATAGGCTTAAACCTGTTTAATAAGCGTACTAAATGGAATTTATGATGCGTTTTAAATGAATGCATACGAATTGGTTTGTTTTGTTTGTTGCGAATTCTTTAAAAGAAAAAGGACCAATTAGAATATGATTGAGTCTTCTGAAGATTTTTTTAAGCGGGGTTAAGATTTTTTTTCATGTCGGAAAATTGATTTTTTTTCATCATTTTACACTTTAAACTTCAAAATACATCATCTTCCTATTATTGTGTTTAGGATTTCTTATAGCAATGCTAAAAAGATAAAAATATAATTTTGAATTTTTAAGGCTTCTTAATAAATAAACTAGTTGAAATCCTCCTGAAATGACTTAATACTTTAAAATAGGCAAGCTTTTATAGGGTGGAGTGTGCTCTGAATGGTAAATATTAACCATACATCACAGCAGCTTGCGTGAACTGAATTGTCTTCTTAGTAGTGCTCATTACAATTTCGAGGTTTTCTTACTAAACTTGGAATCTTAACTTTAACAACTTTTACTTTCTCGTATACGAAGTATTGCAATCGTCGAAACATTCGAACTCGAGATTTTGACGAATCTGCACGTTTTAGACCCACATTTTGTGTAAACTGTATTCAGAAGAAGTGTGTCTATTCGAATATTGGAATATAAGTTAACACGATGAAACAAAACGTAGAAAGCTAGATAGATGAAATTCGGTGCACAGATTTAACATCTGTATTTTAGAAATTTAGTAAACCTAATTTGTTGTATTTAGTAAACCTAAAAATGTTTACTTGCGAGATCTACAGCAGAGTTAAAAAGAAAATGATGAAAAGTTTTTTCACTAAAAAATATTTGTTTTTGTGACTTCACATCGACATTTTCGACGAAAATGGGCGATGTGATGGTGACCTGAACTTTACCTATTCTTTGCTTTCCAATTCAGTCTACTATTTCCTTTCTAATTTTCTCAAAAAACTCATATCCGATGTGTAAGTAAAACATAATAACTAGATTTTCATTTCCCCATTTCCATGTCCTGGGTTGTATTTTTTTTTTTAAATTAAAGAAATTTTGTCGTCAGCAAGAAAATACTTTTTAAAATTCTTTGCCAGCATGGCTAAATGATTTTCAATGGTTACAAAAACAACTTTTACATGTTCTTCTTCAGCTTTGTAAGTTTTAGTACAATCATCCACATTTGCAAATATTGTTAGGTTTTTTTTGCTTTAAATTTCTGCTCCGCAAATCCAATTTTCTACAAAAAGCATTAACTTTATCACTCGTATCTAACATATGTGTATTTGCTTCTTGGAGTTGAAGATTTAAGTTATTTAATTTCTAGAATACGTCGACTAAGTAACTCAATTTCATCACAAATAAACCATTGCGAAAATTCTCGGCCTCCGGTCTGTTTTCTTCTTCTAGGATAATGGTGATTTCTTCTCTAAATTCATAAACACATTGCAAAAATTTTCCACGTGGTAACCATCTTGACTCGCAATAAAATAGTAACACTGAATGTACTGATCCCATGTCTTTACAAAGTGCGCAAAAGATTCTCGATTTCAGAGGTCCCATTTTTATATAATTTACTTCCGTTACAACCGTAGTTAACACAATATACAGACCAGGACTCATTTCTTTCGAAGCCAAAGCCTCTCTGTGGATCATGCAATGTGTCCAGACACACTGAGGCGATTTTTGTTTTACAAGTGCTTGTATACCTGGGAATCTTCCGGACATTGAACGAGCACCATCGGTGCATATTCCGAGACAATTTTTCCATTCTATGTTTGCCTCGTTCATAAAAGCATTTTAAATAGCGAATAATGCGAGCGTTGTTGTTTTGAATTCTATTGGTTTGCAGAAAAGTAGTTCTGCTACTTACATATTATCACAAAATCGAACAAAGGCAATTAAATGAACATCTTTATTACTATCTGTTGCTTCATCAACCTGTATTGAAAACAATTTGTCACGCAACTTCGAGAAAAGTTGACACAGAACATCTTCAGATATATCACCATTTCTACGAGCAACACTATCATTTGAAAGAGGTATGGATTGCAATTGTTTTGAAAAATTATCTCCAAACATAGTTTCTACAATCTCAATTGCTGTGGCAAAATAAGTCTTCACCAATGGTGTGAGGTTTTTTTTACATCTGGCTATTTTATATGAAACTTCGTAAGATCAATTAAAACTTTTTTATTCACAGACAAAGCTTCTTTAAAAAATGATTTTTGATTTTTATGTGATTTTAATTTTAGTTCGAAGAATTTTCTGAGTTTGTTGACGTATTCACTATGAAGCGTTTCCAAATGTCGTTTAAGTTTATTAGGTTACATGCTGTCTGCGGCCAATAGTTTTGAGTCAATGATACACAGAGGCCTTTTTTCTTCATTTAGGTTCAGTACTGGTAAACCCAAAATTAAAGTATTCTTAAGAATATTCTCTTGATTTTATTTTCGGAACCACGCTCGTCTGTGTACTTGTTGATGCTTGACTATCGTTTAATGCTCGCTTACTTCCGCTTAAAAATTTATCCATGAGACTGCATAAATCTGCTACCGTGAATATTTTATATGGTGAATTGCAATTAACACGTAAAATATATAACATAGATAACGCGATAGATTCGATAGCGATAGAAGGATCGACTCGAATGAAACTGGCTGGATTTAAAACTTGCGTTATCGAACATTTTCCTTCTTCCTATGAGAAAATATTTGCTATGCGCATGCTCGTGACGGCATCGGTCGTGTGGATTCCTTTCCAGAAACATTAATTATTAAATTACATTGCGCAAACATTATTTCTCTTTTGCTTAGTCATGTTCCTGATTTATTTCTTTTATTATTCGAAAAAAATGTACTCCCACTTTCTAAATTTAGCTCACTCCGTCTAGGTTAACTTTCATTAACGAATTTTTCTACTTTCATATTCTTTAGCGTTATCTCCATGTTTGGCTTTCATTTCAAATATAATATTTAAATTTTCCCCGCTTTCATTCGTTTCATCTGTTCACCGCCCACTTGGCAAAATGCCAGATGCGGCTTTTCGCCAACGTTGGCTCGATTTTAGTCTTGTTTTGGAAGTTAGTTAAAAATAATTTAAAAACAGAATCCAAAATACTCAATATACATTAAAGTTGTATACATTTTATTATAAGCGGGAGGGGGGTGCGATGAAAATTATGATTGAAAACTGGGCCACGAATACTGAAAGGTTGAGAAACGCTGTTCTAATCTATTGATCTAAAACTACGTATATACTCCTTCCATTATGCCACCTACATGTTGACAACAACCTGCACAATAGCGATCATTTTCACTTTATTACATTTAACAGCGGATTAAAAAGGCTTTTATTCTTCTTTTGCCGACATATAATTTTGAAGCTGCCAACTGGTGTCGAACTGGTTTAGTTACTGTAGTTTCTTGCTGCAATAACTAAAGAAATGATTATTAGCAATAGCATAGATACCGCTGTTAAAAATGTTACTGAATTTTCAATTGCTACAGCAAACAACTCAATTCCTAAAACCCAGAGAACATTCAAAAACCAAAAGAAGGTTTGGTGAAATGTAGATTACCTGCAAATATAGAAAGGCTAAAGAAGGCATCAGATCGCCTTCACCAAAGCCATAAACTTAACTGATTATCATGAGGCCAGAACTTATTCAAGATGAATTTAGGGATGTAACAAAAGAGTCTCAAAGGGACGTTATATCGTTAGCATAAATTGCACAATTTATGGGAGAGAGGGAAGAGAATCTGTGGTATTTTCATATCTATCAATATAAAATTTTTGTTTAACAATGACATTCCGATTACTTGTCTAGACGATATTGTTAATTATAACACTTCAGAATTAGTAAGCACTCTAAACAACAGAAATTATTCTATTTCTTTTTCACACCGTAAAATTGCTGCTGAGAAACAACAATTTTACTTTCATTTTTCACTCTATTCAGATTTTACTCTCTTCGAACTAAAAAGGCGTTTTTCTAAAGTTAGAAAATCCAGAACCTGATAATAGTTATGATGCAGCATCTGTCCAATGCACCGTTGCATGATTTAATCTTTCTTTATAACAGAATTCGATACGAATATTCTTTCCCATCTTTCTGGTAATAACTTATTACTAAACCATTTTTCAAATTTCTGAAACCCACGTGATTATGAGACCATATTATCGTTCTTATTAACTGCTTATACAAAATCTTTGAAAACAGGATCGTTTAAGGCTCATAAAATATTTAAAAGCAATATGTTTTTTTAGTTCCCTTTTAAATCGGCTTTTGACGGGGATGCTCCATAGTTGATTATATTCTTGCGTTAGCACCTGAAATTAGAAAAGAATCTGTTCGTAAAAACACTTCGTAGCAATCTTTTTTCGAGGCTGAAAATGTTTGTGATCGCTTTTGTCTCCGTGATTTATGCGAATTCATTCTGAGAGGTTTCCTTTCCATATTTATTCCGAATTTCTTAAGGTGAAGAAAATTTATAATGATGATTAGCAATCAATTCATAAGTTTAAGAGAAAGTCATAAGCCAGAGAGGCGCTTTCAGTATTTTGCTATAAAAATCAATGCAGCAGCTTCCATCTTTTGAAAGCGCCTATACTTACATCGATATCTTGTCACATTCTTGCACTGAGGATACCATTGCTTTCATTAAACGGTAACTCCAATCAGCGAGGCACACATTTCAACACTTGGCTTCTTTTAACGAGCTCAATTTTTCTATATCTAAAACAACATACATTCATTTTTGAGGCAAACATCGGCTTCATCCAGAGACTGAGATAAATTTGGATGTTCATTTCACTTATACTGCCAATTAAGTTAAATTCCTATGTATAATCTTCGATAAAAGAAATTCACATTTCAATTCCGCATAATGCAATTCCGAAAGAATCTCGATCAGGTGCTGAATTTTCTAGAAGTTCTATCAAACACATCTTAAGAAAGCATTACGAACCGATTTGTTCTGTGCTTTCCAAGATGGATATGTGCTGTAAGGCCTTGCATGACAAAGTGCACTAAAAATTTAGAAACCGTCCATCACTGCACTTCGTACTTCACCAGTTGAAAATCTGTACATCATTACAATTTTATTTCTTCTGGGACATCGTTTTCTCCAATCAAACAAAGTCATTTAATATTTCGTTGGAAGAATACAAGGTCATCCATCATATATTCATTTTTCGCTAGAGCACAAAACTTTTTTAGTTATTTTAATTTAGACATTATATATGTTGATCCTAATTCAAAATATCTTCTCACTCATAAAACGGATTATAATATTTAATTCCATTAAACATTTGTAGCAAACTTAATTCAACTTCTACGATTTACTTGGAAATTTGTACACATCATCGATAAATCTACCAAAATTTTATTCTTGCGTTTCACAGATGGATCAAAGTAATTTTCTTACATTTCATTTGCATGTGTTCTTTTTTATCATTTCACTCTCCACATTTTTTCATTCCAACTCCATTCATTATGGTTTTATTACAGAAATCTCTGACATCTTCCGAGCATCGTCACAAATTTCTGATGGGCTACCCGACAGTTCTATTATTTATTCAGATTCATTAATTGCGTGTCCTAGAATTTTTACCATCACTTCATTGCTTCCGTTGGCTTTCAGCACTCTCGAATTACCCGGCAGAATTTTTTTTTTCTTGAGGATTCTCTATGTTCTTCTGCCGGTTCCCTCTTGCGTGAGTATATCACGCAATTAATTGGCTGACGAAGCAGTGAAGTTTATTACTTATTTTTTTTAAACTGTCCTGCCTTTTTCTTGTAACAAAATTAAAATACATTTAAAAAGCATTCTCATTCCAGATTGGTAAATATACTGGAACTCTAAGAAGAAAAAAAAATATGCATCCATTAAACGTTTTATTGAGTTTTGGCCAAGTTTATCCAACAGAAAATTGAATATAGTTATTACCCTATTGATAATCAACACACTTGTACTTAAGCATTTGTTGTTGGGGGTACCGGCCTTCGATGTACTGTATGCTAATGTCAGCTTGGCCCATTTTAATAGAATACTCTCATTTTAATTCTAAATGCTTCTTGTATTTGAATTCTTTTTGCATTAATTTTAAAAGATATTTCACTGTTATTACGTAATTCTCATGCTTTTACTCATTCAAAAATGATTGGCTTTTACTATGTTGCTTGAATATATTTCTTTTACCTGTTTTAAGACCTTTTACCTGTTAACTAGTTTTTTAAGGGAATAAAGAAATCGACTCTTAATCAGCTTTTTAAGACATGATCACACGTTTGTTACGGATAATATATATGCACACACAATATGTTTGTAGCATAATAATAAGAAATAGTTTTTGTGCGAATAAATCGAATCAAAACAAATCCGAGCTATTTTTTGCTGAAAATGAAATTTCGAACAAACTGTAAGATGTTCATTTTGAACATCACTTCAGTATTTCCACAAGCAATCCTCTTGTTTGGACCCCTTTGTTGTCATTTCGAGAGGAAATCGCATACTTCAGTCATTGCATTCCCATTCTTAATTTTATCTATCATTAGAATATTAAAATTTTTTAAATAATAAGCAAATTAAATTTTTGTCGAATTATTTCCTTAAATTTATATTGTAGAATACTTGCTCAGTAAAATTCATATTTTTACATTATTCATAAAAATAATAATTGTTTTTATAAAATTGTTTTGCCTGATTGTTTTACACATTTTTTATTGCTAAACCATTTTTGTATTTCAAACCCAGAAAAGAAAGTCAATTCATTTAAATAATTAACTTTAAGTGCTTCTATTTTCAAACAGGAAAAAATGATACCAAAGTAGTTAATCAAAAATTGTCTTTTTTCCTCCATCTAACTTTTTTTAATTTAAAAGCTTCCTCGGCTTGAAGCAAGATTGTTTCACGTTTTAGCATTTCTCGAAGGAAGAGAAGCTATACGAATTAAAAATTAAAGATTTGCGAGGAAAACCTTTTTCAATGCTACAATAGTTTTTTTTAACTACAGTGTCTAAGTTTTTCCGTAACAACAATGACAGTTTTGAGAAAATGCTACATCCTTGGGAATAATCAACAGTAAAACATTTTCAAAAGGACTTTCGCGAAGTGTTACAAGAAAAAAAGCTTCCTTTTTATTTTTTAAGGATCGAAAATGAAAAGATGTACCTCTGGGCATCGAATGACACCATCGATCGTAGGCGCCAACTAAGCCCCGAAAACACAATGGAAAGTTTCAAGTTTCAAATAGAGTGAAAAAAATTCTTTAAAATTGAGACGAGCTGTGATTACCAGGTATCAAATGAAGCAGTTAGGTGTAAAACAGTGACGGGAAGGTTTTGAAAAAAAAAAACCCTTGCTCTTTCCTTTCAGGAACTGTTTTTGTCTCTTCTTGTTCGACACAGGAGCAGTATTTGGATTAAAATGCACTTCTGTTGGTATTGATTTAAGAAGAGGCTTTCATTATTGTCAGAAACATCAATTCGTGATTTTATTATAAAAAGTTCAACGCTGCTCCAAACTTAAATCATTCATGAATTCAAATTTTAAAATGAAAATAATGTTAGCCAAAAATGAAAGCTAATTAATTAGTCTTTTAACTGCTTTGCTTTTTTAATATCTAATTAGATAAGTCTTTCCTTTCTGACGCCTTTTTCAATTAAGATATTTAAAAAAAACAGAGTATTTGAGATTATTATATGTAATTTTTGAAATGTAATTTGAGATGTGTAATTTTTGGTTCGAATAATAACATCGTTTGTCGATCATTTTGGATCAAATAATAACGTCATCTATAGATAATTTTAAGTTGAATATTTTAGTTTATAAGTTTGGAAAAAGATAACTCGATGTCCATACGAAGCACGGGCACGATGATTAAAGGATTAAGATTAATTTAGATATGTTGGGTATTCTATTCATTGAGTGAGTTCTTGGTTATTTAAAGAAAAATAGTTACTCAGCGAAAAGTACACACATTTATTTATTTAAAAACATGTACTTTTTATGATTAAAAATGGACAGTTGATAAAGACACTGGTGTTCAAAATTTAAATCTGAAACACATTTATAGCTTTAATTCAAATATCATAACAGCAAAACTGATAAAATTTGTATCATATATACTTGGAAGAACGGATAGTGCAATATTAGCATCCAGTTTTGAATAAAAGGTATTCAGTTTAAGTTTTGCTGCAAAACGAGAGATTAGAATATCCAAGCCTTTGGCTGCAACGTTGTGAATATTGCTTTAAATTGGCAAGCTTGAGTAATTCTAGCGAGAAAGTTCTTCTACTTATTAGATAATTTAAAGAGATGGAAAGTCGATGGGAAGTTTGAAATTGAGCAGTCTCAAGTGGAAATGTATCGATGACTATATGCAGTCTCTAAACTGATACCCAAATTGTAAAATCCGTATCAAACCAGTGATACTACATCTTGAGATTCGACCAAGTTTGACTAAAAGCGACGACATTTGCATAGTGCCGAGGCTTGGCATACAGTGCACGATAACAAAGGCAGACAACAGCTACAGAGATTTCTCAGGATTTTGTTGCTGCATCTGGGTAAAAATCTTCTAAGCAAATAGTATGTAGAAATCTCGGAAAGAGGGTTCTTTATGCTGCCCTTCAATATAATGTCTCCCTCCTGGCGCATCACACAGAAAGCATATATCGTGGGGCTGAACACACTATTCTTAAACATATGAAAATATTCTTTACATTAATGAAGCACACCGAGTGGCTCTCGAAGGGTCTTTAACTGCAGAGGCCGCTATCATTCCTCCAAATTAAGGACAATCCGCCATTTCGGTGGCATGTTGGACAATCATACAATGCTGCATGGCTTTCATGCGATTGGTGTCAAAGCTGTACAAATAAGATAAGATAAGTCTGAGTGATATTTTTCTGGAGATGCTGCAAGGGACTGGGGGTACTGGAGTTTTCTGAGTTACTTTCTTTTTATAGATAATAATGCGAGACCACACCTAGCTCACATTATCAATGTTCTCGGAAAGGATATTCATCATACGAAAGGCCAGCGAGGTCTCTGGATCTTAATCAAATAACGCAAGTTTAAGATGGTGTAGGAGGAGCAACTGCATTACGTCAACCTTCCCTTTCCCAGAACCTCCAAACGTTAAAAGTCCAAGGATAAACGGGAATTATTTCTTAAAGAAATTCTCGGCAACTTCATTAAGGCATCGGGGTCTCATTGTGTTACTTGTGTAGAAATGAATGGTCATACTCCGTAATTGAATAGCCATGCTCCACTTCAGACGGACTTTTCCCCTGATCCACTGCATCAATATTTGACCATTTTTGATATAACCTGTATTTTAACTAACAATTTGTCTATTTTCTATATTGTTATATTGCTTTATGTTTCTTTCACAATAATATCTCCCTGTACTTTCATTACAAATTATTCCCCAAATATTTTTTATTTGTCATCATATATTTTATTTTTGTGATTTTAATTTTGGAACATTTGGAAAACATTAGTTTCATTTTGTTTAACAATTGAAACCTTTTATTAAATTTTGTTATTCATTTTCCTTATAATTTAATTTTCATTTCAATATAATTTCATTTCAATTATAAGTATGATGAAATCTTAAAATTCAAATTTTTCTCAAATTCACTTCTAAATAACCCCATTAATAATAATTAAAGTTTAATTAAAATTGATCGATATACTGATAATTACTATAAGCTAAAATACCCACGTATAAAATTTTAAAACTCCTCTACTTTATAAAGTAGTTAAAAAATAAAATTATCCCATCTTTACAAAAGGGAAAGCAGCCAAGCTAAATAAACCGGCCAAGTTTTAAATACTGAGCACATATTGTAAAAGTTTAAGCACTTAAGTGACCTGTGTAAATGTTGAAATTTTTATTTTGGAAATACATAAAAATGAAGAAATATAGTTTTACGTTAAATGCACTACATAATAATCAGTGACATCAAAAATTTAAATTGATGCCCTTACTTTTCGAGAGAAATGTTTCCTTCATTGGCAGATGTTTGCTTGTCTGTAGAGATTTTCTAAAAACTACTGGGTGACGAATAAATTCGGTGCAAATTTCTTTGATTTATATTGAAAATGTTTTAAATAAATAAAACATAGATAGAATGGGAAGGATTTCAATTTCGTTAGTCTTGATTGCATCAGTTGTTGCATGTGTGACTCGTTAAACGAGTAATGTTTTACAGAAGGAGAAGCCACCCTAACGTCACATGCTGGATTGGATTGTATCGGTCTGGGTCGAGCGACTCTTTGAAAAGAATCCTTACAATTACATGGAAAGAGTTTTGAACGGATAGCAATGTATAATGCAACTCAGACGGCATTAACCTGCAGAACCTTAATAGCCTTAAGCAGGAGATGAGATTGTGACTTTGGTCAAGATTATGAAACTAAAGCTGGATAGCAAAGAATTCGATGGAAGAACATAGCCAGAGCTTATGCAGCTGCATTCTGAATCACTACAAAGATTTTGCCTAAAGAGGAAGAAATAATAAACTCTGCAGAGCAACAATTTTTCAGTGAAGTAAGGGAGATACTGAGAAATTATTGCATCGTATGATGAAAAAGCGTCATCTTAGGGAGACAGTAGCTGCGTGAGCTACAGATATTATTTAACAATAATGAAATTATTGTTAAATAATTTCTGTAATAATGAATATTGTTATTTAACAATACTCATTATTTAACAATAATGAATACAGAAATTATTTAACAGTATAAATATTAAATTACATTATTATAAATTCATTACATATTATACATAATATATATTATACATTCATTACATAATTACATATTATAGTTTTTTTAATCGAACACTTTGTCCTGCTCTGTATGGTTTCCTGTTTCGCATTATAAGTAAGATTCGAGAACGAATTACACACTTAACCCTTCCACTAATGCTCGGCCCAACTGACCGTGCAAATTCTATACTTGCGAGCCAGTTTCTGTTTCAAACGAACGGTGCAGGATGTGAAGAGAATTACAACCAAGGATGTCCTTCATTTAAAAAACAAAAACTTATTACGGTTGTACCGGTTTACCGTTGGATCAATATACAACGATCTGCACAACTATCTGTTCTCGTTTGACGCATCGCCCAATTTATATACAGATGTCAACTTCTAAGTGTTACGTTAAAAATAATTGCAAGAATCGGTTAGCAATGTTGTTGTAATCCGGTATTCTTTCACTGGACTTGTAAGGTTCGATATCATTCTTTGTTCCGCTTTATGAATGCAGGTACCTCGGGTGATTCAGGGCTCTGCTGAAATTTCACGTCGTCATGAAATGCGTTGCTTCAAATGGCTTACATTCAATTTCTATACTTGCGTACAAGAATTCAATTTCATCAAGACGCGGGTTGCAATGGAACGTTCGCGGAAGAACTCTCTTCCTGAAAGTGCTGTTCCGACTCATTGCACTTTTAATCCTGCGAGAATTGCAGAAACTCATTTCAAGTTCACGTGATGCATAGTTTTCAATTAAAAGCGGTTGCGGCGTCTTTTCTAAGAACTCTCAAGATCGTACGCTTCATTTATTCCTAATTTCGTAAGATTAGTTCGAAAATGAAACATTTACATTTCGATACTTCTCATCATCTCTGTTGTTTCAATCTATCAAGTTCACCAAAACATTTTTATTTATTACATAGATTGGTTATTTCGGCTGTGCGTAATATGTAACTACAGCGTGTTTCATATCTAAAATTTTAGTTCCTCAAATACGTGCCCATTAATAACTTTTTGACAGAAATATCAGTAAAAATGACCATTTATTAAATACTAAGCAAGCTGGTATCAAATGATGCCCTATTTGGAGAAATTAAGGAAAAAAGATACATAAAACAATGATTTTTTTTATTACAAAATGCAAAGCATGCAGAAAATACTCGAGGTTTAGACGAATCTCCAGATTTCAGACCTCCCACAACCAGCTGAACACATCTCTGACATCTATAACAAAGATAACTCCAAAACGCTTTGAGCTGGCCAATAAAATTTGGTGTACGCTTTTTGCACGGAATTTATAGATTTCTATGAAGTCCATTTAGAGAAAATCTGTCTGTCCAGCTGTTTGAACATATAATAAGACGATACTACAAAAGAGTGGAAGAAAGAAAGATGGATAAAATTCAGTACTCAGATTTAATATGTGTAGTATAGACACCTTTCAAATTTTGAGCCAAATTCAGCGAGGGAATCAACGTTTGTCGGTCTGTATTTTCAGAAACCTGTAACCGCAATGACTCAAAAATGCGATGGCACAAGCTTATTTAGGAGCGAGTTGCAATTTAATTTAAATGGTCCAGTCGGCTAAAGGCTCACCCTGATTACAAGCTTAACCTGATCTTCCAAAAATAAGTTTAGTTCAAGTACGTCAGATTACTGGAACCCCTGGAAGATAAAACTTCCCTGCACAGAAAAACTTACTTATCTGATAGATAGTATAGCTTTCAAATACAAGAAAAATTCTGCGACGTTTTCAAAAACCGTACTTGCCTTAAAGAGTTGATATATATGAATTGTCAACTCTCAGGTGACAGCTGTTAAGCAAATATACGCTCGGACATCCTTTGAGTGTTCTTAGAAACCCTCCCTGTCTCCCAAATACATTTCTGCGAGCGCTTCTTATGAACAAAGCAATCGCCACGAATATGCAATCGCTCACTTTATCAAAAGAAGAAGGAATTTGATAGTAATATCCCGCCGACTTGGGGGTTTCCGTGGTATCGTTGAACGAGCGTTTGTCACCTTTCACTATTGATAGAGTTAATTCTGCTTTTATAATTTGTGAAATATTTTTCACAAGTAATTATTTGAAATTGACAGGCCGCTGTGGTCTGATATAAATGATAAACGAAACCTGATTCTACTGAAGGCGATCAAACAAAGCGAACTTGGCGAACATTAGTCTGTATAGAATAAAAGTTTTTTTTTTCATTGATGTGGTGTGGAAGGCCAAAGAATGAAAGCCGATGAATGCGTTGCCACCGCTATTTGAAATACAAGAAACCTGTAACTCAAAATGACAAGGTATATTTAAAAATATACCTTGGTACAAGGTATATATATATATAAGTCCAACTTAAATTTTGAAACTTAATTTGGAAATCAGTTCTTTCTTTCCCCGAGTCATCGGAAACAAACTGTTTAGATTGAATGAGAAAATGAAGTCTCTTTTCCAAGTTTAAATGTACTAGCGTCCTGTTTTGGAGCTGTGAACGAGATGTATTTTCAAACTACAATCTAAGATGACAAGGATCACACTTGAATTGGCATATTCTCTCCACTTCATCAGCGGGAGGAAGGATACCCATAATGGCAGGTTCAATCTGCACTAGTTTCGCATATCCGTGATTGCCATGAAGCCACCGCCATTTTTTTAAATTTAAACGTTTCGATAATCAGATTCTTGCTCTCATTGTATCTGTACTAACCATAACACCAATGGGGCATCTCGATATGCTTATAGGCTGGATATTGTCTGTAAATTAGGTAATGCGATATGCGTGCTACAAAAATCATTCATTATGCTGTTTGAGCCTGACCGTTGCATTTAAAGGGTCAGATTTGGCACACAGTTACTCAGAAGAAAAGATTTTCAAAATTTTAATGTCATTTTTAATCAAAAATGAATCAATATTTTCAGTTTTTCTCTCTCGAAACATATTATTGTACAGATTGTTCTTTTAGAGTAATTTAAAATTCAGTGAATTAGCTTTTCAAAGAAATTGAATTCATACCCGTACATTTTCCTTCTAATTTTAATAAATTTTAAAATTATTTTATGTTTATATCTCCGAACGTTGCGACGATATTTAACCCTTTTTTTTTGTCCGTTCATTTATTTAACCATAAATTGAGAATGAGTTTCTAAAATTCTAGGATAAACGAAGCAGTGTTTCGGATGCTCTTTTATATTCTTCGTATCATCTTGCCAAATTAAACTCTCCATTATCAGCCTGGATTTGCACTTTTGGAGCCATTCGAATAAAGATTAGGAATTCTGTTATCCTCATTAACCTTGATAGGGTGCGCTATTTTGCTACCATTACAAAATCAAAATATCCATCCCTTCCCCCCCCCCTCCAAAATCATAAATAGGTGTGGTGAAGTTATAAACTCATAACAGCAATATGAAATAAAAAGAATAAAAATATTTTTGCCATTATTCCAAGGATACAATTTAAATGTAGAGGGAGTAACAATATTTTTATATTGAAGCTAAACCTTTAATGCGTATATTTCGGCTAAAAATTTTACGACGAATTTTTTTTTCCTTGAGCACTTATATATGGAATCCCTTAGACGTCGATGGTTTGGGAAGGAGTTGCTTTATTTCCACTAAAGATCGTAAAAGAAGGCTATCCTCTTACTCTAATTCAAACGGCGCTGACACGCGGATTTTCGACACAAAAGAGAGACTGTTCCTTTTTTGTTCACTTCGACTTCTCATTCAGTGCAGCTGGAAATCATTCGAAAAGTGTCCGAGCATGAAAGTCATAAAAGCACGGGGATTCCTCCCCCCCCCCCTGCGAAGGGTCTTTCATCTGCGAGAGGAGGGAAGAGGTGGATTGATTTTCTTTTCCTTGTTTTTCGTATTGACGATCCCTGTGGACGACTCGGTAGTGAAAGTTGTCAAACATATGCATCTCTTTTAGGAGCCGGGATAAATGAAAACTAGCTTTTTGTTTCGACATAATACAGAAAGTTTTTCTATTTGTTATTAAGCACAAAAGATTTCGCTCCATTAAGCCAGTTTGGTCGTGAATAATCAAACGAAAAAGGAAGCGAGGATTTTGTTTATGTCAACCGTAAATGAAAACATTGTTTTTTACTTTATACGAAATATAGAGGGAATATTGTATTAGTAAAAATATTCGAGCTTGGAATTTTGACGAATCTCCACGTTTCAAAACATCCTGAGTTTGAAAAACATATTTTTTGCGTTATGTCTGATTGTAATGAAGATAACTCAAAGATGTTTTCAATTAGATGAAATTGACTATGCGATCTTTGCACTCCATTTGTAGATTTCTACCAACACAATAACAAGGCGAGTACGGATGAATAAAATTCGGCATACAGATTCAACATTTATAGTAGCGAACACTTCATCAAATGTAGAGCCAAAATCTGAGAGAGCTTGACTGTGTATCGATATGAATTTTCAGAAGCATGTAAACGCAATAACTCAAAAAGGCAAAGACTTGGCTATATTAAATTTCATATGTGATGTTCTGATGCAAGTGTAGTTCTGCGTCATACTTTGGTTTCATTGGTTTGGGAAAAACGCATCTAAAACACAGATTCGATTCTTGGTTACGCCGGGGATGAATCAGCAAAAAAATCGTCAATGACAGATTCGGTAAAAGTGGTAAAGGTTGATATTTCTTAACTATTGTGCAGTAGTGCCGAACAAAGCGTCTTCTGGTTAACATTTTTAATAGAACGTATGTGGGAAAGTTTTGGTGAGGCCACTCCTGCAGCTCTGCTTTCCCTTTTTTTGTTATTACTCATCGATCGCGCTAGCTTAGTTACGCACAGTAAACATTTCTCAAAAATAACTGTTTTGAAATAACTGTTTATTATTCATTTCTAACTGATTGTTCAGAGAAAAGGTTAGGATAATGGTAAAAATGAGTGACACAGTGATGAGGTTGACAAACTATAATGAGGAGTTTAGGCATTTAGTGGCCCTAGATGCACACTGTAAGGCTCCGCTTATACATACTAGTCAATTCAGTTTCACGTTCCAGAATATTTTTAATTTGATCCACATGCCGAAGATTTAATTTATTATTATTTATAACAATGGGGAAATATATATTTATTTTTTGAATATGTATATCATTAAAAAATATTTAAGTATCATTTTTGAAAAAAATGATTAGTTAATAATCCTTTATTTGCAAATAAAAGCATTTAGTTGTTAAAGCATTCGATAAACTGTTTACAAATACAACCTAAAAATTATTTTAATTCCTGCCAAATGAAATGTAGCAAAAAGCGTCAATGAATAATGCTTCATTACGTAATAACATAAGGAAAAGAATATAATAAATGAATTAATTATACTTTGATGATGATTTTTAATAATTCATTACGAATACATATTATAATCCTAATATTTTATATTTAAAAAAATTATATTTTGCAAACTTATTTATTTAATAACCAAGTAAGAAATATTTTTTAAAAATACCTACTTGCTTTCTTCACTGAATCAAGCTGTCTTAGACGGTTGCCTAGTCCGTCTAGACATTTTTTAAAGATAAATTTTCATTTGTGTGACTCTATACAGCAAAGATGGCAATAAAGCGCAAAGCACTCTTTGATCATGAAACAAGGGCATTCAGACTGCGATGAAAGCTAGAAATAAAAAAAGATGAAGTTGAAAGCTAGAATGAAAGATGGATCTATTATTTTTGGAGTTTGAAACTCCATCCATCAGTAGGATATCAGAGTCAGAGTCTGCTTACCTTCAACTAAATCCTACTGTGGGGGAATATAACTAAATTCAATAACTAAAAAACAATATAACTAAACGAAACTATTTTTAGGAGTTTAGTTTAGTGACATGAAACCCCATCAGAAAGCAACATGACGGCTATTATGAGATGGATCTTGCAATTTTTAGCCCTAATCCGATGACAAGGATATCACCTGCGTTGCCACCCTCTTTCCAAACTTCCACAACATGCTAACATTTGGACCACAACGCCCTATTTAACATGCACTAGACCCTCATAGACGTGCAATCGAGTCTCGAACTTTCAACTCCCTGGCTCTGAAACCAAAATCTTGTCAATAGAACACTACAGCCTTCCCAAAGATTGCAATACAATAAGGAACTTCTGGAATGATGCCTGGTTCTTGCTACTCTGGTGGGTAAAGTAATGGTATGGGGCTTTCTTCTTCCATACTTACAATAGGGTATAAATCCTATAGGAGAATTACTACCATGGCTGATGAAGGCCATTAGGACAACCATAGTTTTCGCCAGAGCACTTCGTGGCTAATTGCCATTTAATTTACTCCAGTTGCAACGGCAAAGCATGGGTAGCTTCTTTGAAGGTTATCTTCAACTAAGCAGGCATTTTTATTTATTCTCTTTTGTCATTAATTTTTACCCTTATTGAATCACATTTTAGACATTAGATTGTTTCAATTTAGAGGAGAAAATTCTAAATTCACAAAAATGCTGTTATATAGTCATGAAAAATATTTATGTGCATTATATTTCATATTAACATAAAATATGATATTTATATTAAAATGAAGAAGGTTAAAGCAAATCTATTTTACTAGTTTTAGAGTTTTTAAAACTGGAATATTGTTAAATTAGTTTAAGAAATTAATTACCTACCTGCGATTTAATTTAATTCGCCTATTATGTAACATGGAGCTCTCGGATGGAGATAACATGAATACGCAGATGAAAAGTAGCTGGAGCCACTAATTCGGTTCTCGCTTTTCCTGGGAAATCTACATACAAGTGTTGTAATCGCCGACAGCAAAATGTACCTCTCTTTGAAGGATTTTGTGCATGGGGCGCTGATGGTTATTTTATAACAGGGAAAAGTACCCATATAACTATTCAGAGAGACCTGCTAATTCGGATACACCCACAAATTTAGTCTAGGCCGGGGGGATCACTTAGTTACGTTAAGAATTTGGACATCATATAAGCATCAGATTTTCAGTTTGAAAATAAATTCTCAAAACCAATATATATAAGGAAACAAGATTCCTGTTGAAATAGATGGTAATGGACAGGTTGTCGGTTCATGCAAAATATGCTAACGGAAAAAGTTTTGCTCCAGATCTGAATTTGAAATTGGGAAAATTCAATAAAGCCTCCTGCCATGTATCACCTCAACCATGTCAAAAATTTAAATTAAATTCTTCTGAAGTCAAACAAAAATTATTCGGCAGCCACGAGAGAGTTTGATTTCCCTCACCTCTGCGGAGGCGGACACCGCGCATGCCCACCGCTTCTAATTCCGGACGGCAACTGTGTTGACGGACTTCAGTTGCCTCTCGGATTCCAAACGGGGCAGAGAGCCAATTTTTTGCCTCCCAACAACCACCCTCTTCCTGCGAAAAATCTCCTTTCACGTGTTCTCATTTCCCTAACTTGTTGCTCTGCGTGCGCTGAATTCTTAATGCCCTAATGGAAGGAATGACAATTGCAGAAACATTTAGTTAAATTCCGATAAGTGAAAGCTGTGAATACGTTTGAAGGGAATAAGCTCTGATGGTATATTTGTTTAACACCTTAAGAAAATTAAGGTTTATTATTTAAAAACAGCTATTTCACTGAAGCAATTCATTTCGAACAATCGTACAATCCATGTGTTATTTCGAAATTCTGTTAACTTATTTTCAAAACCACCTATAAATAAAATCAAACACTTCGCAATATTCATTATTTCTGAAAGATCGTAAAATGAACTTAAGATTGTGTTCACCAGAAAAAATTGTGTGCATCTCCTTGAAGAGAACTCATTTGTTATTCATATTTGAAAAATAAGACGTGGTGTTTTACGTATTCGTTTCAAAATTATAGTGTCTTCCAGCATGTGGATTGAAGTTGCAATTCATGCTCTCTTCCTGCTCGAAGTATTGGGTCGAAAATACAATGGTAAGAAAACTTTATGTGGCTGTTTTTCTAGATTTTTAGTAAAAATAGCTAACTAAAAAATACAGCATTAAGCCAAAAGAAAGTATGTACCTGACAGAACTGGCTTATAGACTACTTTTTTTTTTTTGACAGGGCCGCTTCAATTTTGTTAAAGTAAATCTTAAAATTCATCAAATCTACTTGTATCCTCGTGGGTGATTTAGAAGGAAGAGATTCAGAGCAATAGATGTAGAAAAAAATATAGGTGATTTATATTATTCTGGGAATTGCATAACGCTACCCAATTCAAGTGAAAGGTCTTTAGATTTTTATAAATTTAAACTGTAAGCTGTATGCGGGAAATTTATTTTTCAATGATTCAAATTCTGTCATGCAAAAAAGAATATATATTTTTTATTTTAAATTTCCAGTGAGTGAAATGCATGGGAAAAAAATAAATGCAGAAACACTGATGAAGACCTGAGGCACATTAAATTTTACTTATTCATTTTGAAAATTGCATTACTATCCGAAATACAACTTACTTTATTATCTGAAAAATGATTCAATTATTAAGAGAAGCATTCTTTTCGTAGAAGAGACAGTAAAATATGGAGCCATTATTCAACATTCTCTAATCAAAATTATCTCATTTCTCCATTAATATTTCTAATGGGTGCGTATGCTGAAGTGGCAAGCTAGAATTAACTGACGCAACTTTTCGATATCGAAGATACAATTCTTACACCAGCCAGTGATTGATCCTTATCGTTTGGTGTAAGATAATAGTTGCGTTACTATCATATTTGAGTTGCACATGCCTCGTGACTTATTTGCTGATTCACCTCCAGATAATATTACTAACATGCCCGTTTTTCGTATGATTACTACATTACCTGAAAATGTTTCCTTCTCCCCTCGACTAAAACGGGCGAAATGTCTTCCATGTGACTGCTCTGAAAGGGAGGGGAACCCTTTTTTTCCATTTCTTCTGCAAAATGTGTTAAACGAAGCCCTCTAATTGATCAGGTCTTAAATATTTAAGCTTGGTTATTGTTGCACAAGAAGTAGCAAGAACATTGTTTAAAGTTACACCTGAGATTTTAAGCAATTCGTAATATTGACATCTAAGACGTACAAAAAAACATTATGAAATATTTGCAGTGAAAAGATATTTTTTAAATCGCTAATAAGACTACTTTTGAATGTAAAAAAGCAACTGATTTGAATCTACGATTTATGAAAGATTAGAAACCGATAATCAGTGTTCTTCATTTACGCTTATACCCCTAACTAATTTAATTCTGTATTCCTAAAGAATATATATAATGAAAATTTGTTTGAAAATGTTGGCAAGATTGATAGAGTTTACTTTCAACATTCTTCCATTTGAACTTTTCAATTAATTCTTACTACCGATGAAAGAATACTTAATAAATATTCATGAGATGTTTTAAATAAGTTCAAATCATAATCATTATTGAAATCTTAAGAGCAAAGTGACGCAGATTAAGAGGAATTTGGAAAAACCGTGATCTCGGCTTTTATTTATTACGAATATCTGCGATTTTCTATGTAATTCAGCTGCTTTTTGGTGATTTGATGTTAGTAGGTACAGATGTTTAATTTGAAAATATAATAATTGTATTTTAAAAGACCTTAGAAGATTCAGAAGTTTAAAAAATAGTTTTATCTTTGAATTAAAATATATTTATTTTTAAAAACTGAGCAGTATTAAAAGGACTTTTCGCATTTATTTGATCCCTAGAAGTTGAAAATAATACATCTAAAAGATAATTCAGTATGAAATATTATGTTGTGTATTTAAAAACTGAAAATAAAAATAATAACAAATGAGATATATGCGTACCAAATTTCTTATCCAGAAAAAACGAGGATTATGCTTGCATCTGCGAAAAAGGTTCTCAGACAACCAAATTTATTTGAATAGATTAGAAGCACTTAATCTCTGAGAATTGCGTTTCTGGAAAAAATCTACTGATCCGAACTCGAGCATTCAGAAACTGAATAAGTAAATAAAAATATTCTCCAACATTTTTTACGAAAATGATTGGTTTCAGTTAGAATGTCTCTAAAAATTCCTAAAAGAAAAATGTTTTTTTCGGGTTTAATATAATGTTTAGAATTTTATTAAGTAGCCAATATTCATAATTGATTTCGAACGTAGTTTTCAAAGTTGGAATTGACAAAATCTATTTAAAATCCACGATGTCATTCATAGGAAGAAGGACTTTCCAACATACTTTTGATTCGCTTAGAAAATAAGTAATGTAAAAGAATAAAGTGAGTTTATAGATAAATTTGCTGAAATCAAAGCATGGATGTTACTGAAATTGTGCGTGTTTCACTACAAAAACAAGAAAAAAGCAAGGTACTTAAAATTAAATATATTTAGTTTCATATTAATGCTAGGTATTTTTAAAAGTATTTACAAAGAAGTTTTGACTGATTACTGGATATCTACTTTTTATGTATTGAAAATGGCAGATTTTATTTCTTTATCTATTTGTTGACTCGCATCCTTTCCATGTACGGCTAGGGTCAAGAAATGCTGAAAGTGCTCCAATGGTAGGTTAGAAAGCTTTTCGAACATCGCTGTTGTCTTAGCTTTTTGATTTAAAGAATTTTCCTTCTTTTTAAGACAGTTAGTGGGATCATGTATTACTTTTGTATCTAATGATTGTTTTCAATTTGTAACTTTACCTAAAAATGAGAGTTCCAAAATATTCAAACTGTGCAATGACAATTTGTATTGTTTTCCTTAATATTTTCCTCCTTAGAAAGATTTACTTTTTTTATCTTTCATCAAATCGAATAAGAATTTGTACTTATAACAATGAACAATATAAAGCGAGTAGTATAGACCGAGAGTCTTAATTTTAGAATAATTTCAATTCTTTCATTTAAAAAGTGCTTTCTATGTCAAAAATCAGGTTTTTATTCCTTTAATTACAGAAACATAGCCTTTTCATTTATAAATCATTTTAAAATATAGATTAAATCATTAAGCCTCCATTCAAGAAAATGTTAAACATTATGTTGAATTACCTGTCAACACATAAATGCAGGATCAGAACATGAAAATAATCATTGTATCTATTTAAAAATTTGATATATTTTAAATGTCTATCCATACCAGATTTGATTGGCTTTTATAAAATAGTTAGGATGGTAATAGTGAATACACAGTGTTTCTTAGCTGTTTTGTACCTAAATGAAACGAGGATTTTTAAAAAGTAAGAGAAATATTTTTATTTAGATGCATTTTTCAAGCAATAAATAGCTATTTGCATTTTAAAAATACTTTGAAAGAGATGCCTATGAAGCAGATTAAAATTCATTCGCCGTATATGAGCATTCACGTGCATTCTTTTCTAATTTCATGAAGATTGTGCTTGTTTTTTCATATTCTTTGGTATTTTTTTTTTTTTTTGTAATTTTCTTTTATCAGTTTTCAGTCGAATATATTTATTGATGACTATTTCCTAAAATTTGCAAACATAGCCCGTAATATATCAATTAAATTAGAAAGTATATCCCACAAGTTGAATGGTTAGGATGGGTACAGTTTCATTTTTTTTATCCAAAAGAATGCGAAAAAAAAGGGGCGCATCATGTTTTGTCAGAGAAGCTGAAAATTTCACTCTGACAAAGTACTATTCGAAATTAGATGATGCGGCCATTTATGCTATGCGACTGGCCACCAGTAAAGATATTCATTGACACAATAAATGGAATAAATGCGAGGCTTCTTTATTAACATATCTTTAATGCCCTTTGCAATTTTCTTGAGCAGCTTAAAACTGATTTTTGAGTGAACCATGAATGTCGAATTTTGCAAAGTATATATATATATATATATATATATATATATATATATATATATATATATAATTTTTTTTTCTACTGCTGCCTGTTTTAAACTGAAAGACGTACCTTCGTTGTATAAGAAAGAAGCGGAGTGTCTCTTTTTTATTGACATAAAAAGCAATGCTATAACAATGATTGTTATAGATATTCACCCACACAAATAAGAGATTAAAATTCGGGAAATGAAAGCATTATTTTAAAACTTTCTCTGTTTACTGAACTCCTTATTTTAATTTTACTTTGCATCTTCAACGAAGCATCTTCAATAAGCATCTTCAACGAATGTTCTTTGTCTCAGAATCAAATTTATTTATTAGTATTGTTCTGAAACCACAAAAAAATGATGATTGTAATGAAGATATATGAGGGAAGAATTCTGTCTTATTAAGGTTTCCATTATCCTTAGATAAATGAAGGAGAGCACGATGTAGCAACTAAATCAACATTGAAAGTCATGATCAGGGATGGATTATATAAGAGGAGAGTGACTAATTAGGATAGAGGTCTAGCTATTTTGCAATCTTCGGGATATTATTTTTTTGTATTTATAGGGTAGTTTTACCGTGAATTTCCATTTGATTTATTTACTCCATGCACTCAAAACTATTCAAATTAAAATCAAGCATTGCTTAAATCTCAGAGCATTATTTCCCAGATATTTCAAGCTTCCGAATTCCCTTTTAAATCATCTGTGTGATCCAATTTTTTCTGACTTATAAATCAACAGCATTGGCACATTTTTAAATAGAATATTTACATCAGGTTAAAAATGTTTTGAAACTTTTTTACCATTACATTTACATTTACCATTATCTTTATGTATTTTTAATTGCAAGATATTGAAGCTTCTTCGGTTGAAGTTAACCACCACCAAATGAATATTCCCTTACTTCATTTTGTCATGATATTTGTAACTTAAAAATTACTAATACATAAAATAAATTATATTTATAAATAAAGAGTATTTAGCTTCTAATGCTGTGCATGTATATGTATGTGTGGAGGGGGTGAAGTTTGTAATGTTTAATTTGGTCCTGCTTACGAGAGGAGAAATGTTAGTTTCGGGAATTGCAGTGACGACAGAAATTAATTTAGAAATATTTGTATATAAGCAAAATGAGTGCAATCAATATATTTCTTTCTTTTCTTATTGCAGTAAAATCTGTAGTTACGATTAAAATTAGAAGAAAATGGTTTTCTGCAATTTAATCTAATAATCTGAAGCTAAGATTAGGTTAGAATGCACATACAGATAACAAGAACATACAAAAAATATAAGAAAGTTTCTTTAAGCTAAAATTTTACTTCATTCCTTTTCTTTACTTTTTGTGTACTTATTTAAAAAAGGAAACCATGTTTCTGTGATGTTATTTAAAGATTAAGCAAATTCTCTGAATTTTTTGTCATATGAAGTCATGTAGTCACCTCATAAATTGTGCGCTTAATAATATATAACATATGAAGGGCGCTCCATAAATTCATGCAAACTTAAAAAAATCCTAGTAAAAAAAAAAAAAAAAAGGCTCGAAAAAGATTTGCGTTTTGCGGGAATAAGTTCAAAAAGCTTGACAAAGATGGCGCTCACAGGTCAAACCGAGACGGTTCATGTAAATCAGAGCTCAAGGCTGAAAATGAACCCATCTTTCGATGACAGAAACGCTCTATCTCGACCGAATGGGGCATTTCTATAAGATCAGTGAATCCACGACTACATGATTAAAAGGAATAAAGGCGAATAAAAGTCCTATTTCTTTGACTGGGATACTGCATTCAGTACTCAGTTTTGAAGAAATTTGAAGTTTGGAGGACCTTTCAAGAAGTGGCAGATTATCCGTCAGTGTGGACCGTGTTCCTGTTGTACAAACTGTAATGGGAAATTTGGCAGGCGAGACATTAGCAGGGAGAAGCAGTGCACCTGAAGCTGAAAGAGTAACAGAAATTCGAGAATCGTCGATCAGGCGCATTCTGCACGGAATTTTGTAAGTGCATTCGTTCAAAATACAGGCACTTCATCAAATATTGCCAGCATATTTGTATGAGAGACAACCTTTGCAACATGGGCGCTTGCATAAATGGAACGTGACCCATAATGGCTACTAAACATCTTAGCATGAAGATGAAGCCCACTTTTCATTGTATTGTGACATCAGTACTCAAAACAGTTGTATCTGGGTGACATCAAACCCACGCAAGTACACGATTAAACAACTACATTGTCTGCATGTGACTGTTTGTTTTGGTTTCACGGCGTCTTTCATTCTGGACCTTTTCTTTTTTGAAGAGCGTTGTCCTGTATCCAGTTGGAAAACCTCATTCTGTCACTGTAGAATTGCATCTTATGCTTTTGCGGAATGACATGGTGCCTGCTTTGCAGCAAAGACAAGCGTTACCTTCTATTACTTTCATGCAGGATGGTGCCTCGTCTCACGTTGTTCGTTCTGTTAAGATATCCCTCCTAAACATATTCAATTAGGACCGATTAATATGCTAAGGATGTAAGATTAAGTGGAGCCTCATGAACGCCAGACCTTACTACAGCGATTTATTTTATTTATTATTATTATTATTTTTATTATTATTATTTTTTTGTGGCGATACCTAAAGTCTCCTCTCTATCGGGGAATTCCAGCCACTTTAGAAACTAAAGATGTCATTCAACAGGTTTTCGATGGCATCGATGCCAACATGCTACAGTCAGCTGTAATATGAATAATTATACGCCTCACTTGCTTAATATCTTATTGTGGAGGTTATATTGAACATATTTTGCTTTAAAATAAACTGGACGGTGTTAAGTTACCGCGCTGTGTTTTCCTGACTTGCATAAACTGTCTCAGTCTGACGTGCAAGCGCCATGTGGCGTTTTACAAAGATTCTTTGAACATATTACCGCAAATCGCAATTTTTTCCGAACATTTACTTTATTATGATTATTTTTTTGAAGTTTGAACGAATTAATGACGCACCCTATATAATAGCAAAATCTGCGATTTGCCGGTGTTTTTATCTTTTTAGCTGTAATTAGGATAATAAATGCAAATTAAAGCCATTGTAATAATTATAATTTTTGATTCGTGCAGTTGTTAAATCGAGTCATTTCAAGACAAGTTCAGAGGGGAATACAAACAACGGATGTGTTTAAGTAGTATCTGATACTAATAAATAGTACGTTATCATCGTTGAAATTAAAAACCATCTATAATCTCTAATTGAAAAAATATACAAAACTTAAAGAACAGATACTTATTATTGCTGTTTTTACAAGTGAATGTGCTTAAAAACTCATATTCAGTTTTAGAAAATCTAATCATTTTTTTTTGTTTGTTTTATATAATACGAATATTTTAAATCTGGAAACCTTATTTTAACTGCAATCGAATGAATCAAGTTATTCAAATGCATAAAAATGGTATTTGCTTAGATCTTTCGATGGTATTCACCTTTCAGGAAAATATTCTTCTGCTAAGAAATTAGTGTTTGGGTGATATCGTATATACTCCTTGCTATGCGTGTTGTTCCGAGGACATTTTACCAACGATCAAAGTTTCATCAAAGATTGATTTTTGATTTTTAAGTGTAATCAATGGTAAATTCAAATATTATATATACTTTATACGATAAAACCCACTGTAGGAACACGGGCTTCACTCCCTTCACAGGTGGATTAGACTGTGTAAGCGTCTTTTGCTAACGCAAATTCCGCGTCCTATTTACTATCCTCTTCTTTCATTACTAGATAGTTTTATTTATTTTCATATAATATCTGCTAATAACATTTTTAAGTAACAAATATTGTGAGAATCTAAAATTTAAAAAAATATGCTTAAAAAAACAAACCTTTTCCGTGCAGTTTAATTATAGTGGCTTCTTGATTATTCAACAATATTAGAAGGTGCGGAAAAAACCGATGTAATCCTTAAAATGATGTAAAGAAACAACAACCAATACTAAAATACTTTTTAACAATTTTTATTTAAAATAAAGGTTTAAAATACAATTATAATTCAATAAACAATACATTTTTTTGCTTAGAAGTTTAATTTTTTACAAACACACACAAAAAAAATATTTCACCTTTTTTTTTGTGTTTGTATGTATTAAAACATCTTTTTTTTTTTTTCATTTGCAATTCAAGTTTTCAGCTTTACAGCTACGGATAATCCGCTGAGGATCTCTTGCATTCTGATTCAAAAGTTTCTCGAGCTGTTGTTTTTTGACCGAGTCTTTAAACTGCCGAAAATATAAGAGCACAATAATCTGAAAGTAAATTTGGAAATATGAAAAAAATTTCATTAAAATAATGCAGTACTTGCTTTTAATATGTGCAAGTTTGAGTCCATGTCGCTTTTAAATCAAAATAAGGAACATAATTAAGCTATCTCGGAAATACCATAAAGATTAATTTCTTAAACGTGATATCTTTAAGTCGTGGTCTATTTAGTCAATTAGACAATTCGGACTCTGGCATAAAATCGAGTCCTCATTTAAACATACAACCCTCTTCTTCTTCTATGAATCCCCACATCTGTCGAATGCATTTTTCTTAAATATTTAAAGAAAGAATTAGTATTTAAAATCTTCATAATTTAGCCCAACAGAACTATTACAGAAATACTTCCTTATTTAGATTTTTAAATTTTCCAAGTGGATAAGCTATGATAAAAAAATATTTTAAAATTCATTTTATTTTTTGCTTAGTTATACGATTAAAAAACAATAAACTTAAAAGCAACCAACAATTTGTTCCTAATAACTATTTTGGTAAAATATGGGCCAAGACCCAATGCCAAGAAATTCCTAATGAAATAAAAACATACGTTTGTTGGTAAATTATTTTAGGAATTACTTTTTGCGGCGTGCTCGAATTTCTTTGGAAAATGAAATGTTTCTTTTACTCCAACCGGATTCTCAATACCGGAAGTGACGTAGCATCGATATTTGAAGCCACTCTGCTAGATGCATAAAATGTGCCATTATGAGTTATTTAAGCAATTTAGAATTTAAAGTACTTTGAAAACCGTAATCAGAGTGAAAGAATAAAACTTTGACATTCCTATTTGTCAAATAACTGACCTTGATAATTTATTGCATAAATACAAATTTCTCAAAATCAGTTTATTTTATCTATTGTTCTTGTTCTTGTTTGCGTAAGGTAACTGAAAAATAATGTTATTTATAGAAGGTATCGAATTCTACGAGATAAAATTTATTGACGAATTCCATGCACACGTCTACTGGATTTTGGTAAAATTCAAAAGAAAACTGAATTTAAATGTTGTTACGAATTGTGTCTTAAATGTGATTTTACGCGTCAAATTTTAATTCAATGAATTTTTACTTAAGTATGTACGGATATTAAGATGCAACTAAAAACTGTTCACGAAAGTACGTGTCTTAATTATGCTTTCTCAGTTATGAACAGAAAAATCTGCAACTCATTAGTAAGTCACCATGATTTCATAAACTTTATTAAAAATATTCAGTAATCATGCCCTTCATAGGAAAGGCGCAAATTTAATTCTGTGGCAGGAAATGCACCTTGAAGGCATGAAATATTTTAATATAAAACTAGTTTATTAATCTACTAAACTGATTTATTATAAATTAATATCAGAATACATGAAATGTAAACTATCCAGACAATGAAAATTGTTATTGCAAGAAACAAATGAAACATAAAACAAAATGTCTAAAGATACATTGTCAGTGATTGCATCGGTCGTGCAGTGCTGTTAAAATATCACATTGAAAAATTAAATCATGTTTATAACGGTTATATACAATTCTGTCACCGTTTTCCATATTAAACAAAGACTTGATTGCAGTTTATGAGGCATATTTTTTGGTTCCTTTTATTTCTTTCTTTGTTCTCTTATGTTTAATTTATCTTGTTCTTACTAATTTTGTTTAAATATGTTTTCGTTTTTGATGTTCCCAACTATTCAGACGTTATCTTTTTCTTTCATTTGCAGAAGCCTATACGGTTATATGCAGCCTGATGACTATTTGCTGAACTAAAAGCAGTCATTGCACCACGTGATGCAAATGTTTTGTGCATTGCGTTACATTACAAATTACATATTATTTTGTTTTAAAAAAAGAAAGTTACATTTTTCCATTTATCGTTTTTTTCTCCTCAAAATTTGAAGTTCGAGTTTCAAAAAAGAAATGAATTCATTATTTATTTATTTTGAAATGCACGAAATCTTTAAAAAAATGAATTCATTGATCTTATATTGCATATTAAATCTAATAATTAGAAAATCCGACAGTAGGTTGTCACTTTTATACCCAGTCTGAATCCCAAAATATAACAAAGGCATTTTTTTTCCTTCTGCGTTTTGTGATATAATAAAGTCCCGATTTCGAGCTTCGAAGCTTATTCTCCAGTTTTGAAAACCGACTCCATCAAAGAAGCGATGCGTAAGCGAGTTTCATGCGCTTTTAATCCGTCTCATAAAAATTCCTTCATTTGATGTGGCGTAGAAGTTTAAAGAGAAGATGCCGGATCAGGTATCCTCCTTACCATTTGACTATGTACAAAAGATTGTTCTAAAATAGCCCTCATGTTGTTTTAGATTGGTTATAAATTCAACTAAATTAAATTAAAACCATATGGGGAAAATTCTGGTATTTATTTTCCTCGTACTTCTTTGGTAGATCTAAAAGTTTTGTTAGATAGACACAAAAATAGTTGACTTTATAGAAAATTCCGTACTTTTGAAATGTAGAATTTTTATTAGGAGACCATTCATATGCTAAAAAACACTAAACAGCTATTTAAGCAGGAATTCCCAATTTTTTTTTCACTTTTATCAAAATGGCGAATATCATAGCTGAAGTTAGACAATATAGGCGTGTCATTTTAAATGGCGGATATTTCTTGAAGTCTTTCATAATTTCAAATTGTTAACATATGAATCAAAATGAAACAACTTTTCTGGTACATTCTACAGTAATGATATAAAATTATCAATAAATAAATAGAAATAATTTAACATATTTTTTATAAAGAAATTCTTATGTAATAGTTTTTTTGTTGTTGCATTATTATTTATATAGAGCTGTCTGAATAATTCATACGCTTACATGGGAAGAAATGAATAATTCATGTTGCTACTTATGTTTATTAAACCTTTTTTAAAATATATGATAAAAAGGATATCTTATGTTGTTGTTGTTTATGGCACTTGTCCTAGAACAAGCCCGCAGACGAAGTCAGCGATTTCAAGCAGACAGTGTCTCCTGTTTTCAGTAGCGCCATCTAGGGTCACATTCGCTTGCACAACCTCTTTTTACAGGGGGGGGGGCACATTCACACACCTCACAGATAGAACACAGATGAAGAGCAATCATGCCCGAACCACGACTCGAACGCGGGACGCTCAGATATTGGGGAAGACACGCTACTCCTATGCCAGGACGCCGCCAGGATATCTTATATCTCATGTTAGCAGAGTTTTCCTTAGTTATATTCCTTTCAGGATATCAAACAAGTGGTCAGGATAGCAGGCAATATCTATTCGAAAAAAATGTATGAAATTTCACTTTTACATTCATGAAAATGTTCCCAATTTCATTTAGTTTGCTTTTTTTTAACAAATAACAAGAATAACCAGCCTTTTGATTAGCAACATTCAAATAAATATCATTTTTGTGCTTCGATTAAGTTGTTATGTCATGTCGACGTAACATGATATTAAATTAATTATTTTTAATATAATGTCTGGATAAAAGAAATAATTTCTTGTCTCGGATACCAAATAAAATACCTAATCTTAAAAAAATACGATGAAAGTGTTTGTGAATGTGATTAAATCTGTTTGCAGACTTTTTATCCGCCTCTCAGCACTTTATCACGAATTTTCCCATCTCTCACAACTAAACAGAAAAATATTTTCATTTTAGAACATCAATAAAAGACCCCTTTTGCATTAAAAATTTTTATAAGTGAAATTTAAAAATTTTAATGCATGTACAAATGTTCAAATACCCAATCCAGGCTTTCAAGATGTTCCTTCAGAGTTTCTTTTCCATCTTTCGACAACACCCAAGAACCATTTAGGGATCCCAGCATACAGAAAGCAGTAGACACTTAAAGACGGTGAAACTGGATTAAAAAGGAACAAAGTTACAAAAAGAGTGCAAAAATTATATCAAATTTGCAAGTTTAACGAATGTTACCACTTTTAAATTATTATTATTTAAACTAGCCTTAAAGAAACGAGATTTTATTGAATTAAAAAAGTGGTTACATTGAAAACTCAATATTCTGCAAAAATCTGCAAATAGCTATATAAAAAAAAAATTTTGGGCTAATTGTAATGATAAGAAAGGACAACATCACAAATAAAAATTGAACCAGGAGGAAGACAGAAAAAATACACTTACGCAAAACACAAAATCAGTTATAATAAGCAGTATGAAGTGCAAAAAAAAAAAAAAAATCACTAACCGAATACAAAGATACAAAATGGTAAACATTACGATAAGAGTTTCAAAAAAGTAATTATGCAAAATAAATTTATTAACATAAAAATGTATTTTACATGGTAATAATAGAAGCATTTAAAAATTTAAAAACGAAATAAAGAAGAATTATTTATAATTGATTTGTAATAGAAGTTTAAAACATGAAGTGGAACAGAAAACACATAAAGAAGCCCAATAAAAAACTGCCAACTACGGGTAACAGGACTCTCCATGATCCAAAAACTGAACTGAACTCCTCCCAAACTTAGTAATTTAGCTGCAAATTTTTCTTGAAATTTCACCACATTCTCTGATTTTGAAATGCAACCCCTTATATATATATATATACTATTACTTCTCACCTTCCCTTAGCAGCGAGATCTTCAGGCTGGATTCTTTTTTGATTTGGTTTATTTGATTTTCCTATTAACTTGATTTTAATACTTTTGTCTCAATTCATCTGCGTTTTAGAAGTAGCTGCATTTGCGCTCTCTAAATACTATGAAGTTTTTCCTGTTCCTTTTTGGTTTTAGTTTGAATAAGAAATAATTTTTAGTTGCGATTTCGAAACTATTTCGTTTCGTTTTTCTTTTGGTTTTGTTTTCAAAATATTTCTTACTTTAGATTGGTTATATATATATAACATAGCATGTGTGGCCAATAAATCTCTCTTATTGCCAATTAACAACAACCAAATATTAACAAATCTTTATATGAACATAACAAGCTGCCTCACTGAATTTTTTACATCCGCATTTTATTCAACCGTTAATTATTGGAACTTCAAAATATTACCAGAAATACTCTGGGCTGTGCTCGCCACACCCTCAAATTCCATTGTCAGTGGAAACAAGATAAAAAAAAATTAAGGAATAGACGTCAAATAGAAAATTTAATTGAGTTCGAAAGTAAGTTTAATTGTCGCCTCATGAGTAACCGCTATGTCTTAGTTATGGAAATGGATGACCGTATCTTTCAGATTTATGATTTCTCAAAAGTAGTTCTTACATCTTAAAATCCAAAAATTAGCTTTTTAACGATTCAGTTGAAAGAGTTCATTTCTGTATAAAATGTTCTTTATTTTTAATAAATACATACAATGTTTTTAGTGCCATTCTCAAATTCAAATTCATCCATCAAAACCCTCAATTACGTGCATTTGCCAAAGTTAAAATCAAAAGTTTTTAAAAAATGATTTCTTTTAGACCTCAATTTTAATTTGAAGTGTAACACATTCTTTAATTTCCATTAATCCTAAATTTGTAACAAATTGATTTAATTAAATTTATGTTTTTCAGTCGTGTTGACTAATAAAGTGACATTTAAACAAAGAAGTTCCATATTTATAGTCCAACAGCCTAAAAAGTCAATAATACGGACAAATAAGTCGGTGGCCAAAGGCGGCAAATTTTAAAAACGTTCACAGATCAAAGGTTTTTTATTGTCGTTTGAAAGTTTAGACGAAAATCAGACGTCAATCTACATTTAAGAATATTAGGGTCGTCTCTACTTTCTGGGGAGTACTTAGGCACCTTAAAAAAGTACCATTCCTCGTACACAAACTTCTCGAGTCAAAGGAAATCCGACCCCATTTTTATTTGGCCTGAGAAATACATCCCGCAATTGATGGATTAAGCCGGTGATAAATTGCCTCCCTCATGCCCATTGACACCCGGATCTCGCTGCTCAGGGAAGGTGAGAAGTAATAGTCGCTGCCCACTCGTGCTTCCCAGAGAGTATTTAAGGCCGATAATAAAGTAGATTACTGGCATTAAAGTTGGGAAAGAGCAAATTATACCGACAGAACAGCTGGAAGTGCTTAAAAGATATTGTTTTAAGCACAGAAGAGAGATGGCGAGTTGAAAACTGATTAAAGTTTATATGCGAGGTGTTGGATGTTTTAATACATATTTAGTTACATGTAGTACCTGAAAGGAGGCACTCTCATAAAATGCAATAAAATACAATGAGTATTTCGCCTTCCAAAATTTTATGTGTCTCTGGAAAGTCATACATTAAACTTTATGTGTTTGATAGATTCATTTACAAGACGAAGTTCAGTCTTAAAATAAAGTTTCCGAGGACGCAAGTAAAAGACCTGACGTTATGGTATTAGAATGAAGTGAGTAATTAAAAACTTCCATTGGCAAAACTTTTTTGGTAAAGTAATACGATTAATGAAAAAAAAAGAAAAGACCGCGCGGTTAATTGTGTCACATCGCTTCACTTCATTTGAAATCACTAAACGAGCTATTAATTTCTGAGCTAAGTAATTTATTTTAAGAACTTAGTAATTTTTGAATTTCAGGATAACAGAAATTCAGAATAATCCAGATAATTTATACATTTCAAAACTTGCAGATTTAAAAATAATGAAATATTATGTTTTATGAAGATATGCTTTTCTGACTCTGTTATATATAACATAAGGGTAAAGTAGAAAAATTCTAACTTCTTGTTTTACTGGATGAATCCTATTTTTCTGGAATATTAATCTGCATGGAATTGCCAATAATCATGTTTTGAAGCCCAGCAAAATTATTTATTTTATGCTATTATTCTATGAACTTATTAATAACATGAGTGATTGTCTTCAATTGTCTTCATTTTACTAGAGCTTTAAAAAGTGGAAAACTTAAATTCATAAATGCTAAATGTTTTCTTTTATCTTATGCTTAGTATGTTTACAATGTATAAATATTTTTATGTAAATTTATAGATTTATGTGCACATAATGCACATTTATTTTTAATTCATTGTTTCTTATGTTTTTATATTTTCTTTCATTTATATGAGGCTCTTTTGTTATCTGTTATTTTCGTTTCTTTGTTTATTCCGATTTCTTCAGCATATTAATAAAATAAATAAATTTCCGTTCCCGGATTTCTATAGTGATCAAAGATAAAATTCCTGGAGTGATTGAAGTCACTGTTGGATATTTTAATGTTTTTTTTTTTTTGCTTTTTTTTGGGATATAAAAGTATATTTATTGTATTACATTTTTATCGTTGCATTGATAAAAATTATCAATGCGAAGGCAAATTCTGAGATATTTTTTATGTTTATAAAGGCTAGTGAAACACTACGCAAGTCTTGAAAATCTTTGTAAAATATTTTGATTCTTGTGACTTCTCTATCAAACATCATTGAATAAACAATTTTATCATTCTATAAAGCTGTTATCATTACCTGCAACTCACTTTTGACACCTCTGCAACTTGGAAAATCAAATGTAATTACATTACAATGCAAAAAAAAAAAAAAAAAAAAAATCAAAACTATAGAAAAGGCTGGACAGTGAAAAATTTTCCCATAACGCCCATTTCTCATATCTGTCAAGTTTATTTGATTATAAAAGTTGGAAATCCGCGAATTGCAAGATTGGTGAAAGGCCGTATTAACTTAGTTAACATTTTTTTAAGTAAAAATATTTTTACATTGTCTCATAGGAAAGAATAAAATACTGTTTTATTTTTGTAAGAAAAATTTATATGAGCATGAAAAATATGTCCAGAAAATAATTAGAACAGTTTTGAAATGCAGTTTTATTAGAGCTTTAAAAACATAAGATTTATTTTTATTATTTTCTACTTTTAAGGTTTTTGTTTAAAATTCATTATTATGAATATAATAAAACTTCCAGATGGCGTCAGTCATATAGGCTCTAAATTATTGAAATATGAATTTTTGTCATGTCATCTTAAATTAGTGGGTAACAAAATGGAGCAGTCAAGCTTTGTCCCTGAACACTAAGGTGGAAAGAAAAAATCAATTTTTGATTTTTAATTTGTAATAGAGCGGAAAAGTTGCCTTTTGGTGTAGATAAAATAAATTATAAATATGAAAAATATTGGAGTAGATCTTGAGGTGCCATAAAGACATTAAAGTTTCCTAAAATTGAAATTTTTGCTACATTTTTTTTAATGAAATAATCAACTTTTGATTTCTAATAGCGCGGAAAAGTTGACTTTTGGTATAGATAAGTTAATAAAAATTATAAAAAAATATTAGAATTCTTGAGGTGCCGCAAAGAGTTACAGTTTCATAAAACTACACTTTTTGCAACTATTTAAGGATTTTTTGCGTGCCTCGATTATGAAATAAAAAGCTTTAAAAAGGGTTTATTATATGAATAAAAATATAAAAACAGTTTTACTATTGCACTGGCATGGCACTGAGTCATCGCCGGAGCGGTTGTTGTTGATGTAAGGCAGAGATTTGTCTGCTTCCGGTGACAACGATAGAGCTGGTTTTAAATCAGTAACTTTGCCGAGTTCAGTTGACTTGGCTTCTCCGCTCCGTCTATTGTGTAACTGATTTGTTAGTTTGTTCGATTGCATACTTTGCTATGAGTAAAAATGGCTTGGTCTAAATTAGTGCTAAAAATAATTACTAAATTAAATAATTACTAAAAAAGACAAGACAATTATCGGAGTGTTCTATTTTTGGGAAATTTAGTGATTTGCTTGAAGTTGAACACACGACTGACAAATCTAGTGCTACTATTGTATTAGACATAACCTCAAAATTGCTTCAGAGAAGGACCCTTCTGTAAGTGCAATAGCTTCAATGATGAAAAACAAGCTCCCTCTTCTGGATGTTGTGTAAGCGCAATATGTGACACTTTAGTTCCCATAATTATGGCCAAGCGCTTCTATTTCTGTTGCTTCTAGCAAAAGAATTTCAACAAATGATAAAAGCTTATCATGCTAAATACAGGAATTTATTAAAGTCTAGAAAATGTTCAGATAAGTTTGGTTCCAACCTCACAGAATTTAGAGAAGAAGCTAGACTTCTATTTGATATTGCTGACTTGCATAGAAGAAAAAAAGTGCCAGTTATGGAATAAAAGGTTCTAACGTTCTAACAGGATAATGGTTATAGGTAATATTGATACTGCTACCACAAGCGCTTTGAGGAAGAAAGAAACAAGAAAGAGTAAAGAACTACAGAAAATACTTAAGTTTTATCGAGAACGGACAAAAAAATACTAGTACATCAGAAACGATTACTGGCGACAATGACAACGCTGAAGAACTACAGCTTTCTTTACAAAAAGAGACAAACCAACTAGAAAGGAAGAGATAAAACTACCAGGTACTTGTGTGCTTTAATATTAAGTTAAAACTTTATACAGAAGGCATCTGAAGCTGAACCAAATTGTTTGGAAAGAACTGTGAGACTGGTGGCCGAATCGGCTCAAAATGTCTGTAGTTCAATCGCAAGAGAAGGATACATAAAAGCAAAATTGACTCAAGTGTGAATATGCCGAAATGTAATTTTAAAAACTGTTTAATATAGCAATGAAGTAGAAATAAACATTTTGCAGCTGTAACATTTGTAATCATTAAGGATTCAGAAGTAAGAAACGCAAAATTGGACATAAAAATGCTTTTTTTTATTTTTATACTTTGTGATTAACAACTTTTCTAATCGTATTTCTTATATATTTCTTTAAAATCATCTTTTGTAACATTATATAAATGAAAAATTCATAAAAATATTTTATCAAAGTTCATAATTTCTGAATTTTTTTTACAAACTTTAAGCTTTTTTCAGCACCTCGAAATGTTGTTATATTGCAACCAGAATTTTTTTTAATTCTTTTTGAATCCAAAAACTAACTTTTCACCACTATTGCCAAATTTAAATCTAAGAAAAATTTTTAAATACTCTTTTTAAAAATTTCCATGTTTTCAATTTTTTACAAATTTTAAGCTTTTTACGGCACCTCAAGATTGCAACCAAATTTTTAAATATTGTTTTTGAGCCTAAAAGGCAACTTTTCGCCACTATTACCAAAGTAAAATCTAATAAAAATTTTTAAAGGCCCTTTTTAAAAATTTCCATTTTTTAAATTTTTTTACAAATTTCAAATTCTTTGTGGCACCTCAATATAATGTAATATTGCAACCAAATTTTCAAATATTGTTTTTGAACCTAAAAGGCAACTTTTCCGCACTATTACAAAAATAAAATCTAAAAAAAAAAAAAAAAAAAAAAAAGTCATTTACCCGACTGAACATCTTTACAAAAATCTGCAAAATTGAGAAGAAGATTATTTGAATTTAGCAGAAAAATAAGTTAATTTTTTTTTTATTCCTTAGATTCTGGAAATCCAAACTGGTCACAATCAAATATGAGATATCAGCACGTTTTACAAGCTGGAAACACCTCAAGATAAGTTTCACAAAAAATGAAACAAATTAAAAGAGAGAGAGATTTGTTATCAATCAAGTAAAGGTATTTCTTCGTCAGAAAGGTATTTCTTCGTTCGTATGGTCAAAAATGATGTTCCGAAAAAGTTTATCTGAATTTGAAATGTGTCCGATGAAGTGGGTGTACGGTGAAAGAGTCCGACGGCTTCAATAGCAAAAAAGAGCGTTTTATTTTACACGAACACACAAACAACAATACACAAATGAAATGCAGACAAGGAAAGCATTTACAGCAAACAGTAGCACAAAAGCAGCAAATCGGTAGCAAACAGCTGTAGTAGCACTAAATGCTCGGACAGAATTCTGCAGGTGAGAGACTTGATACCACTGTTTAGGCCTTTGTGCTGCTCTCTACTGATTACTTGTTTGCATTGAACTCGATTTCCAATTCACTACTCGTCTCAAAGCTAACTAGTTACTCAATGCACTACTCGTCGAGTAACTTCATTGATTTCAGTTCTATTTCTGAGATTTTTAGTTTCCGTGACCGGGCAAAGAAAATTCAGAAAGATCATTACACCTCGCATCCTTATCGCCAAAATTAATGTAAATTCTGGAAGCTACTATTTTATCATCAAAATAATCAAATTCCTCGACAAGTCACGAAATGGTAACCAAGTTTGTCGTTAAGGCTGGGGAACATTGCTTTTCGGTATCCGTTCAGCTTCCACAACAGATGTTTTCTCTACTAGGAGATCCAATGTGTTGAGAAGTAACATCGCAAATTCCTAACATTAGGAATGACACTTTATTCCTTATTATTTGTCACAAATTTCAGACGAAATTGAAATCTAATCATAATAGTCATGGAGGCGTGTAATATTTCTGTATACCTTGGGACACCCTTGAATATTAATCGGTATGTTTGTTACACAAGCTTTTTCTAAAATGATTTGGGGACTGTCAAATTATCCCCTTCCATCCGCTTCACTGAGACGCATATCTTTGAAAATTCTTTTCTTCATTCAGAGGTGATGTTTAGATGTCTATGACATAATATTAGTTGCTATTTTGTTTCAGAATCTTAAATTCTGTTGATTTTGAGATTGTAAAAAACTCCTATATTCTTTATTTTCTCTTATACTTGGTTGGAAAGATTTCAATTTTTTTAAAATTAGAGAGTTTTGAAAAAGGGTATTTCATTTTAAACATAGCTAAATGTTTTTTTTAAATTTTGTGGCCCTTGTAGTAGCATCCTTAGGATTTTATATTTTCTGTTTCATACTCATTATGTAACTGCGCGAAAACGTAAGTCATGTTCCATTAACTTCAGAAGAAAAAAAGAATGAGGTAAAAAGGAAAGGCTTCTTTCACAATATTAAGGAAGCGAAAATTGTGATGACTGAGACCTGGTTTTGTGAAATAGTTTGATCCATGCATTTGTGGATAACGTATTTATGAAACAATATGGTCCCACGTTGAAAGACTAAACCTTGTGCAAAGTTGGGAACTTTTGAATAGCCATTATAAATAGATTAGGAATGTACACAACGGTTTACAATTTCCTGGTAATTTGAATTTCATCAATATTTTCGATTTTCTGAATCTAAGAGGGTGGAAGGTGCACAGAAAATTAGTTTACCATGCTCTGTAAAAAAGAAACAAGAAATGAAAAGACTTATTGCAAAAGATACAGTAACAATTCAGCGACTTCTTAACATAATAACCACAGAAATTTTAACGCCTTTTATACCTTCGAAGAATTTTTGTTCTGTACTCTTTTCTTGTTCGTTTGATAGCTGCAATTGATGAATACCGTGGAAATCGAAAATGCTTTTTAATCCCTCATTCGGAATACTTTTTACTTTCTCATACATCAAAGTACTCAGAGAAAATTACTGTAATTGTGAAAAAAAAAAAAAAAAAAAAAAAAAAAAAAAAAAGATTCGCGATTTTTACGAACCTTCTTTTTTTAGACCACCGCGTGTCCAAAAAACATATTATTTGCCTATCTGACTATGGAATTTGACATGCGGTCTCTACATCTAATTTGTAGGCATCTATCAAATCTTGAAAGAAATCCATATATAGAATGTCCGGTTAGTACACGTGAGCGTAATAATTAAAAAAAAACCCAGAAAGAGCTGGATAGATGAGACTTGATTCAAGGATTTAGCATTTAAAATGTAAATGCATATAAAATTTGGAATCAAGTCGTGAAGGGGGGTGATCGTCTGTACTTTTCCATTCATGCAAATGCGATAAAACAATAACATAGATAAATCAAATTTAATTTACCGTGTCAGTATCTCAAGTGCAGATTCTCATCAAATCTTGAACCCAATCTCTCCAATGACTGACGGTTCGTATTTTTGCGTGCATGCGAACGCAATAAATGCAATGTCTTAAATAAATTAAACTAAGTATGTGATCTTGTGACTGAGATTGTAGTTCCACGTTCAATGTCGGTTTCGATCGGCCCGAAAAAATGTTCCAAAATGCTTATTTGATTTGCGAGTGATTTAATCTAAAATAATTTCACAAGTTAGATTCATGCCAAAATTTGATATTTCATAACAATTGTTTCATACTACCATGCTGTGCATACTTTATAATTTTTTACATAACCACGAAATAAACAATTCACGTTTGCAGGATTCATGAAATAAAAGTCTGAAAACATGTGGCGTTTACAGTTTTGCCGAGTGTCTATATTCGTAGACGGAGATGGGATAATATCTTTATTAGAGAATAGAAGAAGTGTCATCTGACGTCATTTAAACATATTGGAAAACTCCTACCGATTGGGAAACACAGAAATATCTCAAAAAGTTTCGGAATTGGCAAGAATTCTCATGATCTGCGCGCAAGTATACACATGGGAGTATTTAGATGCGGACGACTTCTTTGCCGGTCATATATTGCCAACTTTTTTCATCAATAAGCGATTTTGTTGGCGAATGTTAGTTTAATAGAGGAAATGTTTGTGGAGCTCACGACATCATTCACGACATATGAGCTCAATGAATTCGAATTGTACAAGTGGAAGTTGAACTATTTCCTGCTCTCCACGAGAGCGATGAAGTCATTCAAGTCACGTCACCTTCACGTGATTATTCTTTCATAGCAAAAATATCGTAGTTTGAATTCTGTTCTGTTTGAGATCAATAGTCTTAAAAGTTGTATACTTTTGGATCTATAGTATATATTAATATTTGAGAAATTATACTTCATCAGTAATGATATATATGGATTCGTGCATGTAAGTAAGCTTTAATTGCATATAAGAATTGCATCTGTATTAAAATGTATTTGCCGTGATGTTACTTAATGGCGGTTTTTTTAATCTCTTAAAACCAGAATTGAAACAAAATTTCTAGAGTTAAATTGTCCCTATTAATTTATTTTTTCCTTGCAGATTGCTATATCAAATTTTAAAAAATGATCCACATTCATCTCCACTTCAATTCCGATAGTAAGATTCAGTGGATTGTTTTAACCTGAATTATATAGATAATTTCTCGATGTTTAAGGAGATTTAGATAATTTCAAGTTTCCTTTTTGAAATTTTATTATAATTTTACCTGAAAGCTTAAACCATACTGAACATTTTCAAAGACTTACAAATGTGTGTACTTTAATACGTTGAGAAGATACATTCAAAAACCTTAAAAGTACTGTTAGGAATTGACAATTTTGCTTTGAAAAGTTGTCTGCTAAAAGTTAGTGAACTTTGTTCCAGTTAGTTTTTATTTTGATATATTTAATGTTTCAGCATACCTATTTGTCCAGTCAAATTGTATTTTAACATTGAAAAAATACATAACTGAGATTTTATTGGTTTAAAATGAGGGCTTAGCAATCCAAAAGAGACCACTCTATTTGCTGCCTGCTATTGGGCTAAATAAGAAAATGAAGGGTGTGGAAGAATTGCAACGTTGGTTAAAGAAATGGCTATTCATCCGAAAGAGAAATTGAAGTAGAAAATTGTAGCTTCTAAATATATTTCTACATTGAGCTGTTAAACATTAAGATATCTTAAATTGGGTTGGCATAAATTTAAAAAACATAAATTCAGAAAAATAATCTCAACGTAAGCGAAATATTTGTAATTCCACTTCAGGGTGTGTTAACTAGACCAAAAAAAATCATGTAAAAAAGTGGCATATGAAAGAAAATAGTGGAAAGTGAATATTGAAAGTATGGAAAGTATTGGAATTTGATATGGATCAATCCTTCTCAAAAAACACACTCTTGTGAGTGATACTAGATTAGCTCAACAACACTTTCAGTTCCGATCGCAAAAGAATTATCGAGTAAAAACTGTTAATGAATTAGAAGTCAAAGCATATAGTAGCGGTATATTTTAAAAATTAACACTGTTTATGAAATTTGGCAACTTATTTTTTACAAAAAATATTGATTTGTCAAAACTAATTGTGTGGCCTGCTTTGTGTGGTTATTACTTGTCTTCAGTGCTCACTGATATAATTTAAGAAAAAGATAATATAACGTTTTAGCACCTTTAAAAAGTATATAAAATATGTCTGGATACTTATTATTGGGCAAAAAGAAAATCCATGATTAACAGCTTGCAAAGATTTGATTTACTTTGTATATAAAAATAATTACAAAACAGTGGTAAAAGATAATCATTTCATCCTTACATCAAATCATTTAAAAAATTGTAGCATTTATAAATTGATTATTTCTGAGATGCCTTCTTTAAGAATATTCTGAAATTCAGTCATGGAATACATGCTGAGAATAACTATTTATTATACGGAGTATTTCACATTTTCTTTTTGAAAAAGGAATCTCAATGTGTGTGTATTAAAATAACAAATTAGAAATATGGATCTCTGTTTCAGTTTTAGCTTTATGTTAGTCACAGATCATCTCTCAGTTCGCTTTTGTGTTTAAGAAAACTGCTGAGAAAAATGTTGCGCTCTTTTAGCTTACTGCATAGAGTGGATTTAATCAATCGCCTATCAACAAAGGATGAATCGCGGTGGTCCGGCGACAAGGTCTCGACAAGGAACCGGAGGATTTCATGTGCGAGACCCGATTCCATCGAAGAACCGTCGTGTAAGTGGTGTTAAATCCTTCACCACTTCGTGTTAATCCTTCAAGACCAAACGTCCTCCCGCTGGTGTGATGTAGAAGTTTGGAGAGGACGGTGGCAACTTAGGTGTCGTCCTTGTCACCTGACCGCAGTTCAGAATTACGAGGTTTGTCCCAAATATAGCTCTAGTGTTGCTTTAAAATGGGACGTTAATATAACTAAACTAAAATCACTAAAATTTGTTTGTAAAAATGTATTTTTACATAAAATAATTTTTGGATAATACAGTTATAATTTAAAACAGAAGGCATTTAAAACTCCCTGAATTTTTGCCAGAATTTCAAAGTTTTTGTCTAAAATGTCCTGTCAATGCTTCTACTTTTTGTCTAATTTCATGGTGGCATTTAAAAAAACTGATCATTGTGACAAGAAAGATTTCCAAAAAATATGCAGCGTCATTTTGGGCATTGTGAAAATGAAATAATTAATACAAATATAAATATATATAAAGTTTTTAATCATAAAATATAAATTAAGATATTGTGCATAAAAGTGTATTTTAAACTTTCTCAATTTTACCCCATATCTGGCTCGCCATTTTGAACGATCCATCGTTTTCACATTCTTATTAGTAATAATTACTATAAAAACCATATAATGTTAAAATTTTCCTCGTTAATTTTTAGGACACAAACAAAACTATTACTATTTTTGGGTTTCTTAAGCACCAAAGGAAATCTTTGCATTAACTTAAGGAAATTTCGCATCTTATTGTGTTTCGGCATTAATTAACTTGTGCATGAAGTGATGCCATTGTTGCCCCTTCCAGTCATAGAATCGGAATTTTCATCTATCCCCCATTCATCGAAGTGTGAATTGAGCAGGAGTATTGTTTGATCCCATCGGGTGCGGATAAAAATGAGTCATTGACATGTTGATACTTTGTTAAAGATCAGTGACAGTGGCTGGATCTGAAAAAAGTGGTTGATAAGCACTTTTGTGGGGGCCAATTCACTCTCTCATTCTCTCTCACACACACACACACACACACATTATGTAATAATGTCAAATTAGTTGTATTCTAAATATCATTTCCTAATCGCTAGAACTTTGGAGTTGGCCGGACATTTAATTTTCCTACGGTATCAAAACGCTTAGTTTTGCAAACTCCTTCTAAAACTATATTAAATCGAAGTCCTTTCTCACGCTCACTTTCGTTCTTTCTGGTTACCCTCCACGATTAGACATTCTGCTTCTTCCACCGTAGCTTAACCCTTTGCAGTCAGAAAGATATTCGATGCATAATTATTAACTTAAAACACATAACTGTTAATTACATCAAAAATAAATACATGCAATTGCTTTAAGTTGAGTTTCCCTGACAAATGAATCTACATCATTTTAACATTCTTTGGATATATTTAACAATTAAAATTAAATAAATGAAATGTCAAAATGACACTTTCTTAAATGGCGGATGAGAGAAGACATTCGACTTCAAAGGGTTAAACAAAGAAGTCTCGACGAAAGTTAAAAATTGTCCTGCACATCAATAAAATTGTAAAAAATGAAAAAAAAAAAAACGTTAAAAAAACTCAACAACTACTTATTCAAATTAAAGTTTTACATATATATAATTAAAATCTATAAATTAACATACTTCTTTCATCTTAAAATGTTAGATAGGTTGCAGTAAACAAGTACTGTACATATTTGTGAAAGTAAGGGATATCAAATATAAATGCAAATTTATGACTGAATGTTAAATTATTTTTAGTGGAGATATAGCGTGTGGATATTTCGGAATTATTGTTATTTGGAGATTTTTTTTTAATTCAAGCTTTAAACAAAGTGTGAACTATTTACCGATTCAATATTTTTAGAATACTTCCTTCTTTCGAAGGTAAATGGCTGAAAAGTACAGAAATGTATTACATGTTGTGTACTATTGTAAAGGCAAGTCAATAAATGATTTAGTTCTTTAGGTGATTATACAAATATATCAGTGATCATTTCTATATCCAAACCAGCTAGTGATTCCTTTTCAACTGAAAGTAAAATATAGCATTCCAAAGTCTCTGCAGACAATCCATTCTTTAATCTATTCTTATAAATCTTCAAGTTTGAAATTGTTTCTTTCGGAGTACGCCCGTGTGATTGTTAGTGTACAGAAGTCTTTATAAAGTTCGTATATATTGTCATATTAATTATAATGTGAAAACCTGGCTGATGCTAAAATTAATTCATACATTGTACAAGCGCCACAATATTTACTGTAATTCCAAACAGGTTCCACTAAACTCTTATTAATAATCCAAATAGTACCATTTTAATTATAATATTCTGTTGTTTTTAATTTTGAACTTTAAAAAAAATTATGCAGAATTTTTACCAATGCTTTGCAATATCAAATAAATTTCATTTTATTTATACTTAATTAGAAATTCTAAAATGGCTCTTCTATTAAATACACAAATGCAAAATCTATTATAAATCAAGTGGCATAAAATCTTCTATTGTTGTAATGAAATACAGAACGTTTTCATTGTCCTTTTTTTTTTTTTTTGTAGCCTAATTTTCTTTTCGTTCTTTCAAATAAGTTTACTTTTTAGAATGTATAATTTTGATATTTTGATTTATTTAGATTTTAGTCTTGCTCTTAATTTGCTTTTCCCTTCACAACAAGCTGGTAACCTTACCAACCCGCTACTGGAGATGGCTAACAAAAAGCAGTGACTATAATAGTAGGTTCTTTATAAATGTAATAAAATTTCGTGGGAAAAAATGTAAGGGGTGAAAGCTGACCTGATTGCACATTCAAATACTATTGCAAAGACAATTTATATTGAAGAAGTATATATTTATATATATAGCGTCTTCGAAGAAGATAACATTTACATTTCTGGAAAGAACTGGCTATGAATTGTAAAATAAAATCATTTGTACTTACAAAAGTGACATAAATATTTTTTCACACTTTCGAAATTTGTGTTTCTTAATTTAAGATTATATTTTAGATTTCCGGCTTCGAGAAATAGGTGTGATTATTAAATTTTCGTAGAGAAGCTAGTTTCCTTTAAAAAATAAACGAAAGTGCATTTATGTTTTTTTTAAAACGCAGCATAGGTTTTAAACTGTATTTTATTTTTTTCCCAAATTCAAACGAAAAAAAAAAGTTCTGAAAACATTAGGCCGATTAGGTTGACTTTTAGAAAAAGCACTGGCAAAGCAGAACATAAACTATGGCATTTATAATTTTTAACGAAATGCTATTCATCTTTTTACAATTAAAATTTCTTAGTTTAATAAAACTTATAATTAATCTATTTTAATAAAACAGTTAAAAAAGAGAAAGTAGATATTTTATAAGATTTTTTTATGTGTTTTTATGCTTAATAGAATATAATAATTTATGGAATATTCGACTACTTATTTTTAAAAATCATAGCAATGTTTCGTTTTATGAACAAGATGCATTTTTTTAAAGATTTGACTTTATGGAAATTTCATGTGTGTGTGGGGGGGGGGTATCTGTTCTCTCACTGATGAAAATACTTCTTTAGTTAGCAATACCTGAAGAAACAAGCAATACTTTTTTCCATTTCGCCTAATTGTAGTAGAGTAGAGACTGCAAATTTATTCAAGTCCTTATTATTTGAAGAACTATGCATAACCAGGATTAGGTTTATGATATGTTAAAAAGGTTAGGAGCACTATATTAAGTTTAAAATGTGTTTTTAGATGGCCGAAAAAGTTAACCCCCTTTTTTTTAACTTTTAAATAACTTTGTAGATTTAAAGAGCGTAAATTGATATGAAGTCAATGAGGAACGTGAGTATTTTATAAAGTGGGTTTGGAAGAAGAAAGTGGGTTCCTTGTTTCTTGAATGTTTCCGTGAAATTTATGCCTTTATTTACAGAGATTATATCAAATAATCATTTTCAGACATAAGAATTTTTCGATCAGTAGATTTTAGACTTGTCTAGACCTTAACCTTATTACGAATTCACCGAATAAAGAGGTGAAAAGAATAAAAATATTACATATATGGAGTTGATATTGACAATTTCCTGTACGCAAATCTGGACATGACAAGCAGCGACTTTTTTATTAATTTTTTTAATTTTAAAATTAAAAGTGAACTGGGAAAATGACAGGATCTAGACACAAGACTGAATTTATCTGACTGTTTAATGCATAATTTGTTGGTTTGTTTTATCTTTGGATTTTTACATATCGTGCATGAATTGATATTCAGTAATATTCACGTGTCTATAAAATCACAAAAAAATGTCAGAAATGTCTTGAATATAATTTATAGAACGGTCTGCAGGCATTTCACAAATAATCATCTGAAAGTTTAATTAAGTTCACTTTTCTTAACTCGAAATTCAGCTGCGTGAAATTAAAATTTATCTTTTAGAAACATGACAAATTCCTTTAAAAGAGTAGTTTTAATTAGCCTAAAACGTTAAGTAATATTTCAACAAATGTCACTACAAATACACACCGTGGGAGAAGTCGAAGAATGTCGATGGTGCCGTTTCCAAATTTTTTAAATATGTCGTTTATGTTGTCATATTCAACTGAAGGCTATATTTTGTTTATATTTATTTGATGAAAATAAGATAATTTTTCTATGGAGGCTATATTTAGGATTAAATAAACCGACTTAAGACTCCAAGAAAGATGATAAAAAAATCTATTAAGAAGATTTTAAAGTTTTGGCTATGTTCAAGACAATTTCAAATGAATTATTATTTTTATTTGATTAGCTTGCACTATTGTGATAACTTTGAAAATTTTCATTTTGGAAAATACTATCATTAAATTCTTTTTTATGCTTTTTTCTTTAAAAAGAATTTAAAAAAAAGACGTACAATAAATTAAAAGTTACTGTGCTTCAAATCTGTAGGGTAATTAATTTTCCTCCTGATATTGTCTTTTGAGTTTCTTTTATTCGAATGACTTGTAAATAAAATAAATCATTCAGATTTATTTCCAAACTATCCGTTAGAGAATTGCAAGTACACTATCAGCGTTGCTTTTATCATTTGTTAAAGTCGAGAGCTCTGGGAATGATGAACGATTTTCAAAAAGATTTTTACGAAGAGCCTCGTCATCTTTGACTTCTGTTCACTTCAAACCCCGGCGTGTACGGTGAGTGATTTCTGGCGTTAAAGAACTCGCCGAAATCCATAAGTTTCTCAATAAATATAAAAGCCGAACGCGCAAGAGGAAGACGCGAAAGATTTAAATCTCTTTCCATCTGGCTTAAATCTCTGATTCGAAACTTATTTCGCTGTCTCGGCGATTCCCGGTGAAGCCTGAAACATTCAATTTCATAGATGGTTAAGCAAATTTAATTGGCATCGCGACTGCGAATAAAGGTTTCCATAATTAGCTGGAACGTTTATGAATTGTGGACTGGAAGCATTTCCTCTCCTGATATCCTCGATTCCCTTCATTTTTTAGCTGCGTGTCACGGAAAATTAATAGCATTTTCCCAGACAAGCCATTTTGCAGCTCAGTTTTCATTTTTCTTTGTTTCTTCATTTTTCTTCTTTTTGTCGCGGGATTGACGTGAAAAATTGAAGTTTGCAAAAATGTATTAAAAGAAATAATACAGAAAGGGATATATCGTGTTGGCTTTCAGTTTTTTTAATGTTTCAATCGACTGAACAGGAAAAAGAATAAAGTTTCTTAAAATAATTATGTCGTAACGTCTGTGCAATACTTGTACTATTTTTTTTTTTTGATAATATAAAAAAAGATTAAAGCTAATAAATTTTTCTGAACTGTAACTTTGAAAAAGTTTTACGAGTTATTCTAGATGCGATCAAACGCAAAATTTTTTCGTAAGCAAATTAGCATCAAGAAAAATGCTCTTTCAATAGCGATTATTATTTTTAAGAACTATTTGATGATCAACATAAGAAACCCGAGTATGCAAATAGCTATTCAAAATTTGTTATTTTCGTAACAAATCAATCTACATTACATTTGCCTATGGTTTTAATAATGATGAAAATATTAAAACGAAAAATTCGTTTTTATCAAACTGATATATTCTGAGAAAAAGGTGTTTTTAAAGAAAAACTCTGAGTCAAAGACTAAAATAAATCATAATCACTGATGAACTGAAGGATACATATTAATTCAGAAAGTTCAAATCAATTATGTATCTTTAAATGGTGATCAATTTTCAGTAAACTCTTTTATTTGGGGACATTTTACTCTTGGTCACTGTACATATACATTCACCTTCACAACAACTGTTGGAAGTTCTTTCCATCCCTAACGATGGTGTAGCATTTCGAATACAATTCCAAGAACGATAGATGTTCCTCGACTAAAATCCTCAGTTGTAGATCCCTTGGATCTACGAAGAAGAAATGTCGATCGTATAAATGTGTGATCGCATAGATCAACATCCATAAAGTGTTCTGTTAAAAGAATGGCAAAACGCAATGCAGCTCCAGCATGCTGAAACCCTATTGCGCAGAAAATCTTACTCAAAAGAGAAAGGGCAAGAATGAAGGTCAAATTGAATGTAAAAAGTTCAAAGGTTTCTCATATATGTAAAATAGACCATACTATGATGATCGGGCCAAACGTAAAGATCACTGGCATAGTCCGTAATAGGATGCTCTGGCAATGATGATCGGACTACAAATGAATGTTATTCATTTATGTCATATTTTAGAGATTGATAATAATTATTTTGTATATCTACCACAATTATTGTATCAGGTTGTAATTACCTATCAAACATCCCAAAAAATTAAATCAGTTGTGGCACAATATTTATATTGCACAAGTCATGCGCGTACAACATAGGACCGATTTGCCGAACCATGAATAGCGCGACCTTGTTTACTTTTTAGGCCCAACTTTAAAACACAAAATATTGCTTCAAATGCTATAAAATAAAAATTAAGGAGGTTAGATTAATCTAAAATGTTAATATTTTTTATATAATATATTTTTTTTTAAATTTCCGTAATTCTTGTTTTTATTATATATATGTGAATTTTTGTACTAAATTATTATAAAAGTTTTGAAATGAAATCTTTTAGAGACAATCGATATTTTTTTCTAGCTGAAGTAAGTTTCATTTTTTAGATAATTTGAATTAATTTCCTTTGAATAATTTCCTTTTTAAAATAAGAAACCTAAGATAACATTAAAGAATGAATAAGTCTACTTAATTTTTTTTCTGTAATAATTACTATTTGGTTTAAAAGGATTAAAAAATAATGTTTGATTTTAAATTAACCCAAAATTTTCTACTTTTCTTTTACGAAATGTTTTAAATTTTGAACTATCACATCGGCGATAAAATATCGTCCGATCGAAATGGGTGTACGTAAGTAGATTAACTAAACGCCATAGATTAATTCAGACTTGTGCGCAATAACTCAATATCTGACGTCAGAAGATATTAATGGAACTGTCATATAAAATATTTTGAAGTTATGTGCGCTGGACTGAGCGTATGCAACTTTCAGATGGTTATAGAATATTTACTGAAGATTTCTCAATGAAACCGAAGCTCGAGTTTCTGAAAGTCTTATTTTTAATCTTACTAAACCTCAAGCTTAGCAGATATATTTTTTTAGATAAATTTTTTAGTAGATCCAAATTTGTTCTTAAAATGTTTTAAATTCGCAAAATCAGTACGACCAAACAAAAAAATGTAGAATTATCTTTTTAAAAATTTAGCAAAACGGAGGTAAAAAGAAAAAGAAGAAAGCAACTATCCGAGTGCGAGGAAGACAGAAAGATCCAAGTACAGAACCCAAACCCCAATAAAATGCTACTGTTTTGCATTCACAGATTCGATTCCGTATATTCCATATAAAAAGATATTTAATGTATATTAAATATCTTTTTCATCTTCTTGTGTGCATAACTATTCTTTTCGGGAATGTAAATTTCGATTTTCTTTTAGAAAAATGATGCCTGTAAAAACTCATTTTGCTTTCCATACCTATTGTTTTATTGGACATTTATTTATTTAAAATAATTTTTATGCTACCCCCTCCTCCATTGAAAAGAATTCTAAACGAAAGAAAGCGTAAATATATTCGTTTCTAAGACACTGAAGTTCTGCCTATAGGAAGAAGAATTAAATTGTCCAGAATGAAAAAAAAAAAAAAAAACCATATAAATCTTCTTTTCAATTTTAGCTACAGTACGACAATATTGGCAAATTTTTCATCTGTAAAAATAGTATATGCAAATCACGAGGTCAATTTTTGAAAAGCACTTAAATTCTATGAAGTAAAACTATTGACTTGTTCCTAACAAAATGAATTTTATTTGCACGAGAAGAAATTTTAAAACCATCTTCAAATTTTACCGTTACTGACAAATAATCTGGTTTTTGTATGAAATACTGCATCCAGTAACTGTGCTAAGAGGATTATTTTGCTTTACTTTATTTGGGTAACTGATGAAGTACTGCTTTGACTTTCAGATGGTTACATAAGGCAAATTGGGACACAATTTAAGCAGCTTAAATCAGAAGGGAAACTATTATATTTGGATTACGGTATCGAAAATGCAGAGATGTTTCCAAGTCGGAGGATTTTGGATTTGATTTTAATAACGATATTGATTGAGCGCTGTTACTTAAAAATTGCAATGAATGTTTGACTGAAATATTTAATTATGTATTTGGAAATACATATCAGCTAATTTTCATTACGTCATTAAATAAAAGGAGCGACAACATTAGTTAATGAAATAAATACGTAGGATAATTTGCTTAGTTACAAGATTTTTTAATAAATCATTTTATATTGAATAAGTATAGTATGAATGAAAACATCAGGAGTGTTCAGTATTGTATATTTTTTACAGGAGGCATGTTTTGTGTTCATCTCTGGTCATTGATCAATTTTATCCAAAATTCGAAACAAACATATAACTTTGATAACCATTTAAGATTTCACTTGTATTTCGTTTGCGTTTTAAAATTATTACATTCTCAAATAAATAAATAGTTACAATTAATCCTTCGATACATTTTGTTCCACCTTAGGCATCGGTCATCAATTCCAGTGATACAATTATATGCCGTTTAGTCCTTGCATTTTTGAGTTTTTTTTTCACGTCCCAAATTTGATAGATATCAACTACTTTGGTTACATATTAGATTTTATTTGTTTATACTGTTACGTTATAGTTGTACTCCGAAACATTTATATAATTCCTAAAATGTTTTGTTTCTAATTGTGATTAGTGAAATACTTGGGGATGCTTCAAAAACTCGAAATCTGATTTGTTCAAGATAACAATATTTTCTTTTCATACTCTTGATAATAGACGCCTTACCACGCAAAGCCTATGCACTGCAAATGCACGTATTGCAATATTAAGCATTAGTGTAAGAATGAATTGCCGACAATCAAATATTTCTCTTGTATTTAAAAAAAAAATCTTTGTTAATATATTAAAGATAGTTCTGAAAGCAAAAGAAAATTATCTCAGTAGAATGTAATGGATTTACAATTAAATCCTTTATTAAGTCATCAAAGTCTGTATCCAGATGGAAATAAATTTTGAATATTATGGTCAAAGGAGTGTTTGGAGATTTTAATGTTAAAACCTTCTTTAAAGCTTTTATTTACGTGATAAAATTTTTGAAAAAAAATCAATCGTCTTTAAATTTCAAATAATTACTACATTGACATAATATTTCATTTAACAGAAACTGTTTACATCAGAAGAATGAGCAATAAGATATTAGTCCAAGCCTTTAGTTCACTCAGCAAAGCACAATATCCATTGTTTCGAATAGATTTGCATCATTGGCAACAATTCATTGGATACTCGAACAAAAGATTTTCGCTCTCAAAGTAACGGAATGGAAGCGAAGCGAAAAACAATCTTCCGAAATCTCAGCGGTGGCCTTCCGCTTGAGAGAAAGGACTTTCCCTGCGGGAGAACTACGTTGATCGAGATGTGAGAGCACATTGTCAGAGAAAACTAATGGTTACTTAAACAAGACGATGGTAATGCCAAAATTAGGATGACTTTTACTTTCTCATGTATGCAGTGCAGAGTATTAAAAGTGTCAAAACATTCGAACTCATTACTTTGACGGATCTCCCTTTTCTAGATATCCCCGAGTTCGAAAAAACGCAGTTTTAGCATTTTATTGATTGTTAAAATGAAAAAAACTATTTGAGCTAGAAAGATATAAAATATGTGGATTACAGACTCCATTTATTCACTTCAGTCAAATTTTGAACGAAAAAATGTCTGTCAAATTATCCGAGTGCGGAAGAATTCTATCACTACAAAGTAAAATGAGTTAGATACATAAAATTTGGTACTCCATTTTATCATCTAAAATGTAGATTTATATCAAATTTGGAACAAAATATATCAAAAGATGGACAGTCTGTTCGTCTGTACTTTCGCATAAATGTCAACGCAGTAACTCATAAGCGTATCATTTAAAGCAAAGAAATGCTTATGTGATGGCAGCTGTATTTTCGTGTGAATTTTTACATGAGTCGGAATTTATTGCGAGAAAATACGTTCAAAAGGTCTATTCTCACAGTAAATTCAGTTTAAAATGGTATACTTCGTAATGATTGTTCGCCCATGCCATGCGAGGCGTTCATGGATTTTCCAAAGGTTCGCAATTTTATGCGGCAGCAGCGGATACGACTTTTATTGGGGAGAAAGCAAAAAAATTCCGAGGAGACAACACCCACCTGTTATTTTATGCATCGTGCAAAGCGAAAGCGGCAATGGATGCCGAAGCTCTCATCTTGCACCTCTCGGAGCCCGAAAAAAAATGACTCGAGGAGTTACGTCTCGCAAGAAAGAGAGCAAACCGATGAAAGGAAGGAGATGGATGACATTTGGTGCATGGCTTAATAATGGAAGTGTAAGAATTTTATAAAATGTTGCATACAATTCGCAATGAGTGCTTTTGTTATCTGCCCTTTCACGTGCACGAGAACACTATCATTCAATGATGCGAACTCGGCAGGTTACATTTAGAGTATCCTCTTAACACCAAAAGTTTTGATTTCTATGATATTTTTGACGAAATTCGTGTGTGGATGACCCATTGATCAATTCATCATACGAGGACGATACAGATGAAGAGTAACTATATAGTTATATATTTAGCGTAAACAATGTTGTTAAGAAGATTGGTTTTGAAATCCTTTCCATGATAATAAAGCCAGAAGTAAAGCAGCATAAGACCGATGAAATATAGAAAACTCCATTTTTGAAAATAAACATGCAAGAAATACTAAATGAAGGGTATAAAATGTTTTTCAGATCATTCCAAGTTTATAACGATATTTTAGCAAGAAAGAAAGAAAGCATTTTTCTTTTAATTCGCCCATGAATCTCGTGTCTTGAAGGGGATGGTCTCAAAATTCGGCAATTTTTAGGGAGTTGAAAAAATGTCTTGATTTTTTTTTCTGATTTTGAATGAAATATCTCTTGGTATATTTTTCGCTTAGAAGCTCAAAGAACATATTAAACTTTTTCTAAAGGACTTATATATATTTAATTTTAAAAAAATGGATTTCAAAAGAAATATTCTTCTTAGTTTTTATTGTGCATGCATTATGATCCCCCTTATATAAAAGTCCTTTCCATGACCTTGTCTATCTCAATTTTTAAAATTTTATTAGGAAAATGGAAAATAAATTTCACTTTTGTAGATTCTGTAATTCTCTAGATTTCACCTTCTTAAATAGCATATCAAATTTCTTGAAGGTAATAAACGGTTGAAAGATAAGAATGAATTTATAAATGTAGCAATGCGTAATCGGAAAATTCAGTAAGTGGCCCAATCCAAATAGAAAAGAAGCTATGCACACTTGCAACAGAAGCTCATTATGCACAAACACTACGTATAATAAGTACCACAAAATGAATCAGAAATGGGAGGAAAAGGAATCCACTTAGCTGAAGTGGGAAAAGTCCTAGTCATTCGTCTCCACAAAAAACCGAATCGAACTGAACTGTACTCTCAAATGGGTTGGCAACGACGGCTTGGGTGGCACTGCAGACATTAGAGACTGCTGTGGAACCAAGCGACAGAAAACAATGTAGTTACGAATACTAGGTTCACCATTGTGTTAAGATAAGTAAGCACTTTGAACTTAAAATATAGAAACAATTAAAAAGTAACTTATTTTTTAGAATTGGAATATTTTTGTAGTTTAGCAATATTTAAATACGGGTCTCTTGGATAAAAATGCTAAAAAATTTACTGCTAATACTTTTATCGAAATCGCAAATGATAGATGCTGATTTCTGCCATCAAAGGAGACGGGAAGCTTTTCGGTTTCTCTCAAACGATTTGCTTCTTGGAAATTCAACAGAAATCTTCAACTTTTTTGCATGTGTGTTTTTCCTACTTAGATGCTTACAAAATCTTTCATCTGACTATTTTTATTGTTTCCTTACTGTAGTTTCTTACTGTAATTTTTTATAGTATCACAAATGGATTGATAATATTTGTTGTTGATTTTTTGTCAAAGACGACAGTTATGAATTCGAAAAATTGGTTTTATTGTTTGTTTTACATCATGTTTACTTAAATAGTTTCCTCTCGGATGACATTTATGCCTCTAAATACACTTATTATAACTTATTGTTGGGCTTATAAGAAGTAAGGAGAGATCTTAATTGACAGGGCCCGGTGATTGGTTGCTTTATTAATAAAATCGATTGAAATTTTTCTTAAAAATGAAAAGAATATGCCTCTCTAATGGAATTTCGATATGAATGATTTTACAAATGTTTTATCAAAATGATCTGAAGTCATCACTTATTTCTATCCATTTTATTGAGTTTTTTCATAGGGCATTTAAGCGATACTCCGACCTTCTAGATGTCATACAGGAAACTTGATGGGTCCGCCTAACAGGAAGGAGCGAACGACACTTGATGGCAGTGGCCACTTGTAAACAACAAAAAATCCCTCTAGAAAAAAAAACACATAATTGGTATAGAAAAAAGAATAGAGAAAAAACAAATTGCATTTTACATTACATATTAACTTGTGAAACATTAACCCTTAATGGGGACGTGCGGTCTGAGAGAGCGCTAGCGATGGATTTTCGGTCACCCCTATTCTATTTTTAGCTCCGTTGAATGGATTTACCCTGTAGCTTCCTGTTTTGTGACCTTCAATACACGTGCACTTTCTCAACCGATTTCAGCGGATGCTTTTTTGAATAATTCAGTCATTTCTTTGAGCGCGGTCTCTAAGACCACACCTCCCTGTTAGTGTCTCAGCGATAAACAAGGCTTAGTAGATGGCGCTAAAACTTGGGCCCTGAAATATCATCCAATTTACTGATCCTATTATGAAGCAGTGCTCCAGACACTTTTTAATGAAGCAGAAAGTGATTTTAGTGATAAGGATAATTGTACAGAAGAGTTTTTCGATGAAAGTTCGCATTCAACTGATTCTGATATGTATGCTCAAACATGATTAATTTTTCTAGTAATAATGTATTTTGAAAAATTTATAAACTGTATTAATATACCAAGATATGTATATACAGAATTTATAGATTGATTTTTATACTAGTTCTTAACCTGTATGTTTAAAATGCCCTAGAAAACCATGCTATGAAAGTCAAACAAGCCGATAAAAAAAAGGGCCAATTTTATCCATTGTCATTTTTTATTTTTATTTTTCATATAATTATTAAATTTTACATTATATTGTCTTCTATATACCTTCATATATTGTAAAAATAAATATGATTTAAAAAGAAAAATGTAATATGTTTTTCGAAGAATGTTATTTATCGTAACATGTAATGTATGTTCCTGTATTTATTGTAACATGTAATGTATGTAATGTTTGAGAAGAAAATGTATGTTCCAACGCATTTACTTTTTTCAATGATAGTATAATTTGAAAAATTTCTAAAACATATCTATATATCAAGAAAAATATCTGCAAAATATATTGGCAGTTTTTCATACTAATACGTTCATTGCAAAATTTAATTTGAATGTAAATGAAATGCAGTCTCGTAGACCGCACCTCCCCAGTTAAGGGTTAAAAAATGCATAAAATACATTAAATGTATGTTAACGTTTTACATTAGGACAGAACTAAAGACAACAGCTTTGATGAATTGCTCCTAATAGAAAATTTAATGACTGGAATTTTAATGAGTTCTTCGACGTTAACTTCTTAGCCATCTGAGTTTGTGTTCTCGCCATAGTGTACAGGCTTTTATCACATGATTTATAGATTTTGCATAGGACATATCAATGCACATTCTTCAAATCCTGGTACCCATTGCTCCTAATGAGTTTTTGAAGAAGAAAGCATTTTCTAATAATTTATCAATGCTGAAAAATGAAATTATTAATTTTAAAAGCATTCTTGATATTTTTGTTATAAATATAAAATTATAATCAACCGAATAGATTGAAAGAAGTAGTGTCTTAAGTTACCAAGAGCAAAATTTCTTCATTTTCATTAAAGTTTTTCCCTTTCTTCAACAGTTATATCGCCTTAACGCGATCAGTCTCTCAAGAGAAGACATATCCAATCCTCCATTATGTGAGCGGTCCAAATTAAACAGGAGATATTTCGACTTCTTTGTTGGAAAAACTACTGGTTAGTTTATTCCAAATTTCATACACATACTCTCCAGGGCATACGGTTCCGATTTCTGAACGAAGCATTTATTCATAATCCGATCATTAGGGGAAAAAACGACACAGCCTAAAAGCCAATTTGCATATTATTTAACGACGATCGCAGTATTTTTTTATTGTAATTGCACGCCATTAACTACAAATTAGAAAATACGACTATAGAGAAATTTAGGCAATAATTTTACTAAACACATGTGGAGCCATCACAAATTACGGGCTCGATATGTTCTCCGTCCCTTTGCTCTAAAAATTGCATTCGATGCACAACACATTCCACCACGTAAGTTATTCGCTCGGAAGTAGAACACACATTGGGCAATTTTGCCTTTTAGGATAGTAAAATTCGGGACAATGGCTTTATAAACGAAGCTTTAAAATATTCAAAAATGCAATGGTTTATATCGAGTGACCGGGAATCAAGGTGTTTAGGATGCTGAAAATGATTTGCTAAACAATCATTTTCAGTCATCCAAAAATGTTTGCCGCAATAACGCTCCAATACGGAATGCGATTTGAGAGGCATGCGACTTAGGATGACGATTGTAGTCGATTTCTCGGACAAAGAATGGAATTGTACAGTTCTGAAATATCAGCGCGTATCTAAAATCAGCAACAGTATATATCGTTGTGTCCCAAGGTCTTGATTTCTTCAGATTAAAAAAAAAGTATCATGACTCTTTATATAGGTAGAGGATGTTCGTTAAAAACATGTAAATTGCCTGCACGTTGATCCTTGTTCTTTCCCCTAACGGCTGAATTATGAACTATTTTTTTTTTTTCTTTCAGAAATTGAAATCGCATACTCAGGAATACACAAAATATGGGATAAATTGTCTAGGTAGTTCACCTACAGGTGGCCTAAATGCTTTTCTTTAATTTTGATCTTCCTGTTATTCAAAAACAAAGAAAAAATACAAAGATAGGGTTCAGTCGCTCATATCTAACTTCACCTCGCAAGAAAGCATTTGGAATTGCTTGACTTATTATACAGGGTGTCTCAAAAACCTGATTCCTGAATGTTCCTATTCCTGAATGTGCGCCGAAAGAAATTCAAATTCATTCGCCTTATTTGCGTTCTTCCAAATAAAGAATGGCGCATTCGCGTTTGGTAAATATCGTTGAAGGCAGTTCCGAGCCAGATGTCCATTACGGGCGAGTTTCAGACTATTATAGTTTTGCACGTGGATCTCATTTTACACAACTTAGGTTTATCAACAACCTTCATTATATAATTGTTAAGGTTACAAGAACTTAAATTCTCACTCGCAAAAGGGAAGATTTTTTTTTTCAGTTTTTTTATCATCCAGAAATACTCCAAACATGCGCATGACAAGACAAGTCTGAGATGCAGAGTCAGTACCCAATATCCGTAGTCTGCTGTTTGAAAAAAATAGAATTGCGCATATCACAGAGTTCCTTAATTAATAATTGTAAACTGAGTCATCATGCTGAATTCCGTTTCCCTTTTGTCGGACAAATTTATTTCGTATAAATAAAAGTAAATTGCCTAACAATGATAAATCTTAATTTTATGCTAGATTCAATAGTATAGTGATACCGTAGAGTATTGATGCATTTGATAATGTAGAACATACTGCACATAGAACTACAGCTGCTAAATTTTGCACATATGTACTTTGGAAGGTATTTCAGGAGTTTTTTTTTTTTTAAACTTTAATTAAAAATTAAACCAAATGTTGGCGTTTTTCAGAGAATAACTTCTATAGATATTTAACGCTAACTTACGTGGCACAGAAATAGCCTTCATGAATTATTGCTGAATGGCAACAATAAATTATAAGCAAATAACTATATGAACTTTTCAGACTGCTTCATAGAACGTTTTTACAACTTCGCTTTATTCAATGTTTCGTTAATTAATGTAAGTACAAAATGCTATTAGGAATGCTTTGGAAAAGGTTCATTCATTTACTAAGAAAAAAAAAACACATGTAAAAAGAAAAAAAAATGCCATCAAACAAATAAAAAAAACTTAAAATCTCGGTTAAGCCTAATATAGAGCTTGATAAATGCCATCAAGCTCTATATTAGGCTTAACCGAGATGCCAGATGGATAACTTTATGACTTAACTATACCATATTAATCTTTTCAAAAGTCAATAGTACGAACAAATTGTTATCAAAGACGATTAGTTTCAAAATATTATAGCACAAAATGATTTTTACATCATAAAATTAAAAAAAAAATCTTTTTAATGATATTATTTTGCTGCATAATTTTTTCCAATTAAAAAAGAAATATTCTAAGCATATTTTCCTAACAATATTTTTCATGCAAAATAAAAATCATCTCGTAGGAGCGCATTATAATTGCATGAAAAAGAGAAAAGAATTGATAGAAACTGAAATTGAAAAATTAAATTAACTGTCATTTAAAACTAAACCTAGAAAAATGTAATTTTTAGAACGTGACAATATGAAATAAAATAAATACGCGACATGATAAAGAATAAATACAAGGTAAAGGTTTCTGTGATCTTTTAAAATTATATTTTTGATTCTATAGTTCTGTGGTGTTTAAAACAAAAGGGGTTTAACATACGTATTGCGTATCCTCTCTAATCGGGGCCCAACAGCTAATTTCTAACCTTTAGTGACAGATGTGCGCATCTACTGGGAAAAATAATATAAATGAAGCAAATAATTATATTTTATACAGTTTAAGTCAATAAATGTTCAGATGAATCATAAAATTTTAATTTTTTAATAGATCCTCTGACCTATGAGTCATATTTTATATCCTTGAGGCACTAACTACATAAAATTCTCTTTCCGACAATCACTGATTTGAGTTATGAAAATCTAAATATCAGTATTTTATAAAAATGCCCTATTGACCGTCTCGTGGAAAATATAATTTTCAGCACTTGCAGTCTCTCTATAAGTACTTCGTCTAAAATAATGAAATTTTTTATAATCCTAAAATAATGATATTCAACTCAGTCAAATTTTGTTGCTGGATATTGAAATGCTTCTTTTATTTAAAAGTTGGATTGTCAAAAATATTTTACTGAATATGATTCGTAGAATAGTAGGTTTGCGTACAATTTAGACTACACTTTTTTCAAAAGTACATTTATTGATTGAAACAAAATAAAAATTATTATTATTTACATCATTTAATGCGGTTGAATAAAAACTTCATTTTAACACAAATCAGCGAAATTTTTACAGAATAATCCTTCTAGATACTGTATAAATTATATAAAAAGTATTTTGTAGAGTTCATACGACATAATCAAAGAATTATCTTTTTAGTACTCATATTTTTAAAAAGCAAAGTTTAGTTTCAGCAAAGAAGTTTTTTAGTTCATTTAAGCTTAATCATTTGTGTTTCGAGTCAAATTGTAGAGACTTCACAGAAACTTAGAGGAATGCGTAGATAGTACAAGAAATAGAACGTACTCTAAAATAGTATTAGTTTAATTGTCAACAAAATGTGAAGTTTAAAAATATTTTGATAACGAAGCCATTAATACAAATTTATGCAAAATAGTTGTTTGAAAATTATAGCAACCCTGAATCCCGACAACACGGCTGGGGTGGCTGGTAAAAACCACGTTTCTATTAAATACTACGGAATTATGGAATTAATATCGTAGATATTTTAAAGACTCGCAGGTAATGTTTTCTTGTTTGCAACAAGAAATAGCTTGCAATAAGAGTTAACTTAATTTCTTAACTTCAGCTTTTGTCAAAGTGAAATTAGTGAGCCACATTCATATAAGCTGAATTTTTTTTTCGTGTAAATTACTCGTGCAGGTTAACTTTTATTTTTATTTGATTGTAAAATAAATTGTTGGACAATCTACTTAAAATATTATGTGAAAATTGATTGATAATAAAAACTTCATTCATGTGTAAAACCATGAGATTTACAATCAGCAATATGAAAAGGATGAAAAGCCACTTTTTACTGTTATGTTTTCGGTAGTTATCGAACTATAAGATTTTGCCAAATTTTTAATTATTAAATTTCTTATTAAAACAAGAACTTATCAAATATTTCCAAGGCGTAAATTTACACTCTTCAAGTTACATAAATTCACTTTTATTATTAGCAAAGATGGAAGCAACAAGATCAACCTTTTCTATAATTTAATCAAAATTTACATGTTAGATGATAAAAATGTAAAACTTTGTACGTTGATGATTCTTGTTTCAGGAACACCTGACTTATCTTTATAAGTCAATAAAAAATAAATAAAAACCTGAGAAAAAAAGGCTGACTGAATTCCCATATCAATGAAAAAAGTTAAGCAAAGAAGTTTCCGATGTAAGTTTTTATAAACATTGTTTAATTTTTATCAGTTTATATAATTACTGAAAGTACTTGACTACATTCTCTCAATATACTTAAGCGCCAAAAATAAATAAATAAAATTTCAAACTGTCTTTCTACGTGTCAGAACATGAAAGCGCTTTGACATGAACCCTTCCTTACCGCTTGACTCGCTTTTTATTCCAATGGTGCACGTGTTCAAGAGCTCGGAATTAAAAAGAGAGTGTTCATCGCCAAGCTGAAAGGAAAGAGAGGAAAAAAAGCACTCGGTGCTTGAAAAACCCGCCAAGCGTGCAAGAAAGAAAATTTTAATTACGGCCGTTACAGAAACGCTGAGATTGGGAGGGAGTTACCGTAGTACCCCCTAACATTGACTTGAAGTCTTTCCACCAGAAGGATTTCGCTTAGGTATATATATTTATATACAAGGAGCGAAGTGAGAGAAAGGAAAATATGAAACGAAAAGAAGGAAAAAAGAAATAATTTTGGCGCTGTTGACAGGCCACTTCAAAAAGCGCAAGTGTGCCTTCTGAAGGGGGTTTGGCGAAAACTTTAAGAGCGCACTTTCCCTGCCTGAAGAGTAATAACTGAAACCGTTGCCGGGAGAGAGTAATCGCTGTTTCGTGGAAAACTGTTAATACCCCGAAAGAACTGTGAGGGGAAATTTTTTAAAGTGTGTTTAGATATTTATTTATTTTCTTTCCCCTTTCAGAAAAGAATGTTTTCGGTTGCGGTCGCAGAATTTAAATTGGGGAAACAAGCATGCTTCTGACAGAGAAATTTTCTGAAAGAAGTTCGCTAGGAATTTTCTGTCAGATTTTGCTTTTATTTATTTTTTGCTCCGATTTCCGTCCTGTCTGCGAAAATGATGCTGGGTGCACGAATCACAGATGTGAAAAATATCATCTGTGCATCCATTACGTAAGAGAGGCTAAATGATCTTTCTTTAGTGGAGATTATTAAGGTCTCTGGCTCCTTTTCTAATCTTTTCTTTTAATATTTTATTAATTTTTGTAATCAATTATTGATTTTTAATTCTGTGTTGTAACGGAACAGCATTCTAAATTTCTAGCAAATCCCTCCCATCTTAATAAGTGCACTTTTTAATAGGCATTTTAATCCAGAAAAGGAAATTCTATTATTCATACAGATTTTTTACTTTTTTCTGTAATTTTAAAAGGAAACTTATTAAATACTTTTATTATATGATTACATATATTAAATCTTATGATATTATTAATCTTATTAAAAATATTATATAATTAAATTTTATATGATTAAATATATCAAATATTATATAATTATAGTATACATTTCTTAAAATGCATAAATAAAAAGAGGTAAAATAAGCAAACGCAATTTTTCAGCATCGCGATATGAAGAATTGAAATTATAGTTTCCTACATTCGGTGAATGAAATCAAAAACTTTGATAATCTTTGCTGGCCGCAGTGGCTTGATGGTAAGGTCTCGGCTTCGGAACCGGAGGGTTTAAAGTTCGAGAACCGATTCCACCGAAGAACCGTCATGTAAGCGGATCTGTTGCAAGTTAAAACCGTCGGGACCAAACGTGGTGTGGAATTTTGAAGAATGGGGTGCCAACTCAGGTGCCGTCTTCATCATCTGACCGCAATTCAAAATTACGAGGTCCGTCCCAAAATAGCTATAATGTTGCTTTAAAACGGGACGTTAATGTAGCTACACAAAACTAATACTCCTTAATCCCTGCTCTAAGGAGAATTATAATAATTCGGATCTATTGTCAAATGATTTAATGAGGAAAAGCAAAATGAATCCAATTGGTTTTAAAGATCGCTGGAGCTTAACAGGGAATTTAGTATGGAATTTGTTTACGCAAAATTCACTAAAAACATGTGATTATTACATGAAAATGAGATACAGATTCTAAAATAGTCAGCAATTACGGATGGTGATACATAAAACTATGACTACGCATAAATAAAAAGGCAAAGTAAACTTTTAAAATTGGTCTCGAGTTGAAAATAATCCTCTATTTGAAATGACAGTTCTGAAATTTCTCTGATTCAACATGACCGCAAACTTACCGCATAACTTCATCACTTTCAGTATAGAATTCACTTCCGTAAATATTAACTGACTGGAAATGGACGCATGGATGTTGTCCCTTTGACTTGAATTATGCATAGGAAAGACGTAGTGTTAAAAATGATGGTGCATGTCTTTCAGGCATTTAAATGTTTTTCATTGCGATACAGAAACTATGACCTCGAGAGCTTGCCATGCAACTAAATGATTTCGACATTTTTATTAGACATCGAGTTGAAACAAGGTCTAAAAATAATACTGGATTTCCCCCCCCCCCCACTTCGCACGAATCCATATTTTTCTAAACATATGCATAATAAAAGAATTACATCTGTTCGTTGAAGGTTATCAGTTAATGTACGGATGGTTATCACTTAAGGGAAGGCTATGGAAGTTAAATGGAGATTTAAAAATTTAGTTGAAACATAATAAATTAAATTTCATAGATTCATGTGTTCATATTCATAGAACATACCTATTAGTGAATACAATTCGCTCAAAATTTTACTTTAATCTGATTTTTTTATTTTATTTAATTCGCTCTATTTTATCTATATATTTACTTTTTGACCCTATTTTTGTTTTTAAAATGTCTTGCTCGCACGTTCGGTAATAGACGGACAGACTGCACAACTCGATGCAAATCTGTGGTTGTTGTGTGAAGTTCCCGTACGAAGTTCGACTCATCGAGCTCGATCTGTTTTAAAAGTATTGTGTTCATTCGCACCTGGAGACAAATGCCGAATTATATATCGATTTGCAGTTGCCTTGTGTGGGTTTGAACTTGAAGAGTTATCAAAATCACAAGTTTAAGTATTTTTTGACGATTTTTTAGCTTTCTGCTCATTCTATTTCGCATATAAGTGAAAACTGAAAAATTCGTGCATAACCTATTTATCTTAAGATTTTTGATGGGGGTATTTGATTTGATGTAGAACTGTTTCTTCTTGACGGAATTTATTAAGTGAGATGATGTCCAAAAGTTTTCTAAAATACTTTATTTTCAATGTTGGAAGAAGACATCTTTAGACATTCCAGAGTATTTTTTTTGTTACTTTTTTTCTTTTAGATATTTTTCTCTGGATATATTTGTGAATTGCTATTAAATTTTGTAGTTGTATTAGGAGAAAATTTATTTTTCGAAGTAGATGACTAAATCCATTATGTTTTTGTCTTAAAGATAACCTTCTAAAATTAGAAAAATTTATAATCCACCCAAAAAAGTAACTGAACTTTAAAAATAAATAAATCCTTACTACTAATGAAAAAATAATCCCTCTCTGTGTGTGTGTGGCACTCACAGGACATACTATTAAACAAAGACGTACCAAATTTTGTTCACATATTTCTTTGAAAAGTGGGAATTTGCCTTTTGATTCAATTTTTTTAAAGTTTAATTGGCATCTTATGGTAAACAAAAATGAAATGTTCTGTTACTCCATAATTCTCATAATATTATTGCACAAAGCGATATTCCACATTATCCTAAAATTCAAACAACTCTCTTTTCAATAAAACCAATTGAACTGTCGTAAAATTTCTGTCTCATTTTAATTCATTTTGAAAATACTTTACGTGCTCTGATGTTCTTTAAAGCTCAAATATTAAAATTTAATGTTGAAAATGTATTTTTTAATATTTTATATTGTTTGAATAATTTTTGGCACGTATTTATCCCCACTCACGCCACCGCTCTAATGGACTTGATTTAAAAGGTTAAAATATTTTTTATTATTATTTTTTTTAATTTTACGAATCAAAAATAAAATTTTGCCATTTTCAACATTTCAGCTTGTTTACGGTAAATAAACTGGCATGAGCCTTATGGAACGCTCTGAAAGGATTAGGGCAGATTCTATTTTAGATCGGCACGGACTTAAACTTCGTAAGTACTGTTGATTCGACATTCACGTAGACAAAATGATGGACCGCCGTGGCTTGCTGGTAAGTTTCAGCTGCGGAACCGGAGGGTTTCAGGTTTGAAACCCGATTCCATCGAAGAATTGTCGTGCAAGCAATCTTGGTGAACCTTAAATCAGTTGAGGCCAAACGTCCTCTCTCTGGTGTGGTGTGGAAGTTTGGAGAAGGGGATGTCCGCTCAAGTGTCGTCCTCGTCATCTGGTTCAAAATGACGAGATCCATCTCAAAATACCCTTAGTGTTGCTTTAAACGGGGAGTTCATTTAACTAAACTAATCGCATTTCACATGTGTAGAATGCTGTTATTCATCGAACATCCATTTTGGATTTCCTGACGGTTACATTACATTTCGTTTGTATATATTTAGTAAAAGAAGAGAAATCCAATTTCATTGAAATTTTAGCATCAGGGAACAATCCTTCGTTTATTTTGAATAAAGTGCTACCAAACTTTCAATCCATCCCTTAATGCATTCCTTCCTGGAAACGAGGACTAGGAATTCTTTTGTGAAATGAGCCGCTTTCGCACATTCACTTTTCAGGAGCTGTTTAATAGATTAACAGAGGCGTCGTTAGCGCCCGGCCTCCCACAGGGCCGGGCTATTGTTCAAACGCATTATTTTTATCAGATCAACAATCTGCTAATACAAGTTTCCAGCTGCCTTGATGGCCGCAATTTTCGGGACAAAAGGTCTGCCTTTTGAAAAGAGTCACTTCGTGGGCTAGATTGGCCATGAGGCACGCATTTAGCTTTCTGAAGCGTCGACTGGAATAGCCAGCTTTTAAAAGGGTGGGATTTTGGGATACTTTAGCCAAAGTTGAAAAATATCTAACATATCCAGTTACGTTAATAGCATATTATGTTTTATCATATTAATATTTTTTTTATTTGGAAGTAAGTTTGAATAATGGTGAAACAAATCGATTTTGGGATTGCTTAAATGATTTGATTTATATTTCCGAAGATACATTTAAAAAAATTATTTTCCTCTTCTCCTTCCTATTCGAGTGAAAACTGCGAATTATTCACGTCCGAAGTTCACAGGATAACGATAGCCGATTTACAACGGGACTGCTGCTTAGGGAAGCAGGCAATTCTATTAAAATGATGTTACCTGCCTAGTTGTTAAATAAATAAATTTATAGAAATATAAATTCTTTTAGTTATAACACATAAAAAAACATTTACTTAATTTGCTTAGTTAGTCTTTTGATTGTTTCATTGCATTCACTTATTCAACTCTATCAATACAGAAACCATTCCCATTCCACGAAGTTCGCTGGAGTCGCCCTCATGCCATCGTCAAATTCCTCCCTTTTTCGTGAAGTGTGATTGATTTGATAACCTTATTGCTTGCTTTGTTAGAGGCTGGAGTAACTATTAGCTCAACGAAGACCACTTTTGTATAGTAACCCTTTAAGAACACGCGCTATCGTTGCGTCTTTTAAGGGAGAGAATGCGGAATTCTTCTTATCTTTGAAAGAGGAATCCAGCATTCTGTGGTGCCAGAATTGAAATGATCATAGAAATGAGGGGGGTTCATAAATATAATACGAACTTGAGTGCCACTCAATCATGCATGAATCATAATAGATATATTCAGACTTACGCATATTCACAATGTTTTGAAATTAAAATATTCACCTAAAGTAAATCATTTTAAAAAAACCAATTAAAAATGATTAATTTATTAATTATTTAAAAGAGTTCCGGTTCCATAGCCTAAATCCGCAACTGCTTGGTAACAGTGAATGAAGAATATCAACAATTCAGTTTTAAAACAATGTTATTTAATACCTTTCACGGGCCGAGAATTTGTGGGAAGAAATACTTCTCTTACAATTTCTCATCATGGCAATAACCACTTGTTGATATGAAAAGCAATTTAGTGTAATCTATGAATACATTTTATGGAGCCCAATTTTATAGAAAATACAATTTTTTTAATTGATGGTGCTTTGTCCATGGAATTATATATGTCTTCATTTGAATCCAATTTTATAAATTCAGCTACATCTATTATATTGAAACTATTCTTCAGAGACTTCCAGAAGAAATCATCGAAGGCCTTCTTTGAATCTTCTTCTATTCGAAATCTGATTTGTCGAAGAACCTCAGCGTCAGTCGCTCTGATGTATAGTAAATCCGTCGAGGCAAAATATTCTTCCCCTGACTTGACACGGTAGCTTTGAAAAAGAGAATATCGATCCTGATGTATCTATCATCCTCGTCATTTAACTATGGTTAAAAATGAAGAGGTTCGTTCCTAAATAGCATATAGTCCAATACCAGGTAGTCCATTCCGCTTCCAAGCCAGATCCTTAGTGTGGCTTTTAAGCGAAACATAAACACAATTAAATTCAATAAATTAATTCGCTAGAACGATAAAATAACACTATTGCTAAAAACATTAAAAAATTTTATAAGTATATTATATGAGAAATATATTATTTATTAATCATTTGCAGGACAAAATTTATGGGCAATTACAATATTTTCTATATAAAAATGTTTAGTGATATTTCCTTTCCTATGAACGTACTACATTGTGACTACATCTTTTTTTTTTTTGCATTTTATGATTTTTTCGAGTTTTCAAATTTCTGATAAAAATATCACGCTTCCTTTTTAATGAGCTGATAAGAGTTTCTTTCTATAAAAACTTTTAGAATTTTAAAAAAAATTTTAGTGTTTAATTTGTTCGCGACATAATAAATAATAAAGAAGATATCTCCTTCCATTTTCGAGCAACCACTGACAGAAATGGGAAGTGAAGACTTATTCCACACTCTTTACGTTGTAGCACCGTGAACAAATCACCACACAAAATTGGGCGGAAATCATCCTTCCTTATTCTAATCAATGACATAAAGTTCCTGTTTGAAGAAAATGATTATCTGATTTTGATATCTAAGAATAAATGTTTTAATTCGTACCTAATACATATGTATTTAATATTTTTTGTTTGCGTTGACAATTTTCTCATTCTAAGAATTAAAATTTTAATGAATATCAGAGCAACCAATAAAATCCCGACATTCTGACAGAATTCGTTAACTTTTTAATCTTTTATGTATATAAGGGATTTTTCCTCGTATTCTAAATGAATTCCTTCATAATATTTCTCGCTTTGCAATATAAAATGTTCTTACTTTTTACTGCATTAATAAAAGTGATTGAATTTTTATTAGTAAACATATTTTTTTTAGATAATAAATTATGAAGTTTAAAAATAATATTCCCCAAATTAAAATCTAGATTTCGTCACCTCTGCGAAATCAATTTTTAACTAAATGAATCTATTATAAATAATCAAGTGTCCTAAAATCATAAAGCTATTTTATTTTCAGAGAACCTATAACTAAACAAAATTTTATATTAGGAATTAAATGAAAAATCGATCATAAAATTCCATTATTATAAAAAGAGAAGAAACTTGAAATATAAATTTTTAATAAAATTGGAATAAAATGTAAAAACGAAGTGAATTCTCGAAATTGCCTACATAAATAGATTCAAATCGCTTCAATCGACCTAACCTAAATATTTATCATTATGAAGACGAACTTCCTTTCGTAAAGGGATTGTAGGAGGAGGACATTATGACTACAGGGGATCTCAAAATGAAGGCGAAAGAACTGCTGTATAGGATTATGTGTTACGGTAAATGTGATTATGTACAGTTATCGGTAATTGTGTATAATCATCAATTTATTACATTTACTGTTACACATATATAATACAATTATACGTACGTATCCTATATGCATATGTATAAGGTTTATGAAAAGGAAATTTGAATTATTTTCATCATTATTATATATACATAATACCGTTAATTATAAATAGTTAATTTTATCATATTTACCTTAATATATACATGCATATATATAAGCTTGATGAAAATGGAGCATTTTATTATTTTCAATTCTTGGTTCACCCTTTATTAAATTTTGATTCTGCACTTGGTAGTAAATTTAAAGAACAATACAACACTATCCTAAAAATGAGAAAATATTTTTTAAAAAAAATATGTTGTTTAGTACACAAACAAAAATGCTTTGTAATATCTTTTTTTTAATTTTATTTGCTTCATGTTACCAAAGACAGTGTTTCTAAACAAATTTTTTATTCACTTCGAAATTTCGTTACAGCTCTGTATTTTTGATAATATAATTAATTGATACTATCTTAATATTATCAATGAATCGATTCGGTTCTTTAAAAGAAATTTTTATTGGAAGTATACATCTAATGGATAATTTGAAAAAAAAAAACTACTGAATACAAGGTTTCTATTGCTTTATGATTTAATTAAAAATCATGAATTATATTATAGACTAAAAAAATAAAAATGGAAACTTTTTATAAAAAAAGATTTTTATTAATATACTGAGTAGTAAAAAAAATATTTGAAAAAATGGAAAGTCAAAGAAAATTTATTAACGTGAGAGACAAAATCTAGAAAATTTTGTTAAATTTTAAAAATAAAAATAAATATATTAAAACAGTGATTAAAATTCCAGTCTATTCAAAGTATTTTATTAGAATATTTGTATGAGTGCTTTGTAATTTTATGATTTTGTTTCGTGTATCCACATTATTATGATCAATATAATTTTTAGTTTAGTAACAATGCGCTTTTAAATATTTATTGCTGTTATTAGCAGCAGTGGAAAAGAAAGCCTAAATTTTTGTCATTTTTTTCATCATTTTTTTTCTTTCTAATTTATCCTTCTTGGTATGACGCAGCATGGTCAAGGATATGAATTGTGCGCCATAAAAAAAACCAATCAAACTCAGTCCCATTTATGCCTTATTATTCTTAACATGTTTTTCCTGCTAGAGACTAATGTTAAATGATTTGTATTAGCCTTATCTAACTGAAATAGCAGAAACTAAAGTTTCGATGCATATTTCGTGAAATTGCTTTGTTAATTTTGCTGCCATTATAAGCAAATTACATTTTAATGATTTTTGTCAGAAAAAAAAGTATAATCGCAAAAATGATGCAATAATCATTTTTTTCTAAAACGCACCTGCTATTAAATGCATTATAATATTGCTTGTAGCAGATATTTTAATATTAATTTCATATCAGAACATTTTAATCGTCATGTTTTAAAAATATTTTCGATTTGTTTCTCTAAATTAAATGAAACACCTTCATTCACCTGTTGTTAAAAAAAATACTTGTTTGTGATGAGCTATAAAAGTGCAAAAGTTTTGTTTAGAATAACATAATTTCTGTTTTCCTTGAAACTAATATTTGTCCTTCGTTTTTCTATGAATTTGAAGCATGTAAAAAACTGCAATATTATGAAACTCTTCATCGAAGTTTATATAATGACAGTTTTTTTATATAATTAGCAAACTTTCATTATGTCAACTTCGTATTATCATCTACTGTAATGATAATTTAAATTTCCTGAAAAGCACGTACAGATACCAGGTATCCTATTCGGTAAATGTAATTTATTTGAAAAATATGAGACCAAACTAAACTTTTATATTAATCAAGTGTCTTAACTTCTGTATTGTAAGCTATATATATATATGAATAACTTGTGAACGTTAAGAAATTGATTCATTCACAAATAGTGCAAAGCAACTAGAAAAGGCAAAGGAAACGTCACAAAACGAAAGAGTAGAGAATTAATAAAGTCTATACTCTTTAGTTTTGAAAAGTCATTTCTTTATGCAATTTTTAAAAAATAGATTCGCAAAATCATTTTATGTCCCTTCAAAAAAAAAAAGGGGGAGGGGACAAAAACAGCTTTTCTCCTCTGAAGTAATGAAAATTCTTACATCTTGAACCTGTTTCCTGAATCGGTATATCAATAGCAATTGAAGATGCCACTTGCACAATATAAATGAAAATGAAATCAAACTTCGTTTCCAGAATGTTATTACTATTAATTTATGTTATAAAATATGTTTCTGCTATTCTGCATCGCGTAGCATAAGAAATTTGTCGGAGATAAAAGTATGATGTGACTTATAGATCTTCACTGATTTGCCCGGTGTTCAGAGCAGTCAGACAAGAATTGGCCTAATTTTGCTGCATCAGCAATGCTTGCAGCAATGCAGTTTCAGAGTGTTGAGTCTTTTCTACTGGCAAAACGTTTGCAGCAGGGGAGGTGAATATTTGAAAACCCACAAATGTTCAATGCGTTTTCACAAATGCGTTCAGAATTTTTTTTTTTTTTTAAATGTAGAGTAGTCGAAAAATAAGTTTATCCTTTTAAAAATTACTAGCAAGTAATAAACAAAGATATGGATTTACGATTCTATGAGCTCAATTGTGAAAGTATCTTTTAAAAAAAATGATTGTTAAAGCTTCTGCTGTCTGTGCTGTAAGTAGCGGGGAAGGAAATGAAAGGCATGAATTGTCTCACTAGATTCTATAAAGCACTGTAAACTTGAAAGTCACTGTGATGCATGGCCTAGGCTGGCGTCTTTCGATTATAGTTGGCCCGAAATTTCAGCAATACATGTGTTAAAAATCCGAATCTTTAATAAAGCAACTTACGTAAGTTTTGATAATGAAATCGTATTGAACGGCATTATTAATAACCTGATGCGAGTTGAATCCATTTCTTTAAAAAAATGTTTGACATTTTTTACTGTATAAAATTTTAGAAATGTATATTCATGTATACTGTTTTTAAGGCGTAATGATATGTGTTGGATTTTCCATAGTATGCGATGCATCTCACCATTTACTACAGAATCATCAAGACATAAATTGGAAATGATGGCACTAATGCATTTTTTTCCCTACAATGTTTCTATTTTTCGATCTTTTCTATACAAGAAATTTTTCAAATTTCAATTCAACAAGTTCAAAAAATTTCAATGCAACAAATAATTTCATTTTTTAACTAGTTATTTAGTTTTGAAATTGTTCTGACTCTGATCTTGTATGTTGCACCAGCCTTATAATATGACGGAAGTTACTGAAGATAGCTATGCTAGCACTTTTCATTCTTAGCGAGTTATTTACTTTTGAAATTGTTCTTTGAACCTTCTACTATATGTATGTTATAACAATCATAATATAAGGGACGTTACTGAAGAACTACAAGCTATTTATCAAAATTACGATTATTCAAAAACTTTGATTTTGTTATAGAATATATTAGTAAAAAATGTAATCGCAAAAATGTATTTTTAGGGCTAATATATTTTTCCCATAATAGCGTCTTTTATCTTAATTTCGTGTATTTCATTTATTTTAAGATAAAATAAAATGTATTTTTAGGCACTGTTTATTATTATCTCCTTCAAGCTAAGTGATAAGGATTAATAAGTGGCCTTTTGCGAAGAAATATATTCTTTATAGCTATCGATTTATGTTTTCTAGTATACAAAATACACAAAGAAAAGAATAATAACAGCAAAAAAAAGCTTAAAAAACACACTTCTGGTATTATGCCATACAGAACATTCCAATCGTATTGCTATGTGAGATGTAAAGGCTGGCTCTAAATTGTTGTGTAATCGGTTATTTCTCTTTTCTTCTTCTTATATATAATAAATGCCTTATCTTCAAGACTTTTTGAAAGCTAATAATAAATGGTATCATCAAATAGTATCACAATGATTTCTTAAACACTTACTGTGGCAAGAAATTCACAGGTTGCATGCCAAAACAGTCCTCTGTCATTCACAATGAGAACAAACGAAGTATCTGATGCCTTATAAAAATCAGAAAAGATCTTCTAAATGAATTAATTTTCGATCTAAGACTGTGTTCTTGTAAATTGTGTTCCTGAAAATAGACGGGACAAGAAAATCGTTTTTACTTCTGTAACAATTTCTTGCGGACGTGTTTAGCACGTCGTTAGCGGTTCTGTGACAAAAGCATCTCGACGTGCAATGTTTGTTTCAATGTCGTTCCATCATAAGTGATTGATAAATAATCATAAATGATTAAATAACTAAGTGAAAGAATTTTGTATGAAAATGGACATGTTCCCAGAACTAAATGAAGGTAACTATTTTATTTAGATATTGAACATTAAATGCTCTGAGTTTTAAAAGATTGGACACCATGATATCGAAAACATATATTAGAAGATCTTCATAAATACCGAAAGAAGTCAGAATGGCATTCAACAAATTATCCTCCTGTTAGATTAACCCGCTCAACAACACGGTGAAGAAAAAAATGCAAAAATTCCTCAGTCTAGATTCATATCGATAGTTAAGGTCTGGCGGAAGACCGGAAAATTGATACAAATGACTAAATAAAAAAGCTTCAAGCTTAAAATTGTGATTTAGAAAAAAAAGTATGTCTAGAATCAATGGAATAGTCACCAAATATCTTTCTCTGCAGTTGGATGTTTCACATAGTAAGGTTGCCTGTTATTTCGTTAAATTCACTGGTTAAAAAAAAATTTTCAGTTCGAGATGTCTTAAAAATTAAAACGGGAAACGTCTTGATTGTAATATTAGAATTCTACTGGATACGAACATAATTATATATCTTAAAATTAAATTATAAAAATTAAATTAAAAACCATTTTACTTAACACATCATGAAGAAGATTTAATTGATGAAAAAAACAGTTGCAACTTTTATTCAATCTTTATTAGGTTGATTAAAGGTTAGAAATGTAAAAATTAAATAAAAAATATTTTACTCCATTCCAAAAGCTCCTTTTGTTTCATATTCCTGAGCAAATTTTTTCTACATAATCCTTTTGAAGATTCCCTCAGTAATCTACCATTATATGAATATCTTATCTGCCCTGGTCCACCATTGCATTTATGCACTTCTGAAATACTTCACTTGGTTCTTGATTAATAGTGTCAAGAATTTCAGGGGAATTGCCAAAATGCCTCTCAGAATAACCAAACCTAAATCTGAAATTACAATAAAGATCTCTGAAGCTGTTAAGTTTATTACTAGCTAAATCAACATACTTTTCAGACTTTTGTTGCCCAGAATGCTTTTTACAACAAGGTAAAGTGGTATCTACGCTTATCTTATCGAAAAATTCTTATCGACTACAATTTGGTAGATTTTTTTTTTAGTTTATGAAAATAAAAATTTTTTCAAGAAAATTGGATAAATGTAATTGTATTCCGATTATTGAGACAAGTAGTCAAATTTTTCTTATTTTATTTATGCACATAGATGCCTTACTGCTTTTAATTACTTTATATAATAAAAAATGAAATACATAAAAACATTACAAGAGTGCGTTTGAAATGCTTGAAAACAAAATCTTTCTTTTTTAATTATTAAAAGTGAAACATAAAAATGATTGTAGCACAAATGAATGTATTCAGTCCTTATTAATTAAACTTAATTTAAAAGATCTAAATGCGTTAAAGTCATATTTAAAAAAGGAGAATATAAAATTACCCTCCCCCCTTCCACCAAATGAATGGATTGACATATCCTGTATCATGAATTAATGAGTGAACTGTTTGCATTTATGTTTGAAATGCCGATATATAATTCAGTGGAAGTGGTTTCCTCGGGACTTTCCAATAAAGATGAACCTTAGGAGAGAGCGCGGCATCTGTAAACAGTAGCAATGAAATACAGATCTCTGGCGTGAATCTGTCTGTTTTACTGACTACCGTGTATTTTGGACGCGTTCTTTCCGAACCGAGTGAGACCAAAATGACACGCGGAACTAAAGATTTAGTCATTAAGTCACACACCGAATTCCATCGATCTGAGTGACTGCGTTTATGAGTTATTACGTTTACATGCGTGCGAAAGTATAGATTGACAGACGGTCAGACCTCTGACAGGTCCCGTTAAAAGTTTATTTTATAATCTACATTTTATAGCAAATTTTATTTATGTAGCTCTTTTCGTTTTGTAGTTATTGCATTCACTAATATTCGAACAGCCAAATGACATGTCTTCCGAGTGGTTTACCTTTCAATTTTGATAGAAATCGGCACATTTGATCTAAAGCTTGTATAACAAAATTTCATCTGTTTAGCTGAAAGTACTTTTGAGTTGCCATATCACAGACAGGCATACTTCCAAAAATGTGTTTTTGGACTCAAGGAAGTCTGAAATATGGATATTCATGAAAATCTCGAATTAGAATTCTTCGTTAATTACAGTCATTTCTCTATATTTCGCATTCGAGAAAGTAAAAAAAAAACAAGCAATTTCACTACAAATTTGGTTTTCTGGATGATAAACGGGAAATGCTTGAATTTATAAATCATTAATTGCTATAAGATAATTTTGTGGATATCCTTAACAAAAAAAAAAAAACAAAAAAAAAGTGACTCTTATATGAGCTGAAAAATGTGAATCAAGAGAAATTAAAACATTTTGGATTTTTTTTTAAATTTTTGTTTTGCTCGTAATGTTATTCATGTATTTTGTATGTTTTGTGTTATTTGAAAAACGTCCGGATGTGGTGGCATGCGAACTATTTTTTTTATAGAATGAATGCCTGTGTCCATTTCCCACTTTTTCACTCCAGAGCATTCCTGTTCTCGAGCCTTCAAAAATATTGTTGTGTATAATCACCAGATTTTAAAATGCTGTGTGATTTTTTTTCATCCTTTCTCCATTTTTATTTGTTCTAAATGTGCTACTTTCAAAATCAATGCCGAAGATTTTATTAAAAATCTAACAATCTGAACTTTAAATGATTTACACCAAATCATAAAACGTATTTCATGAAACATGGAGAGAACACTTTTGCTGAAAGCTGGACTATTATCTGCCTCAAGATGTTTTGAAGAATTTGCGGGATATTCTCCACCCTTCTACGCCAAATAGAGTTAAAATATAATTAATTTTGTATAAAAAAAAAGCAAATCAAGGGCAAATGGCGCCCGATTTTGTCAAAAGTTATTCCTTTTCTTATTTATTGAAGTTTTATTCCCGTGCAGTCGGCTATAAATAATTTCCGTATACGATGGGAAAGGGCTGCAATCTCAAAAAATTTTGATCTCAAGATTCTACTAATCTCCACATTTTAGACTGAAAATTCTTTTTTTTTTGGAATTCTGTTTGTATATGTAGTAATTAGGGTTTATACAAAAACCGACTTTTTGAAAAACCGGTTTTCGAATTCCATATTTCCAAAAAAACCGGTCTTAGCCGGTTTTCGAATTTTTGTCAAAAAAATAGAATAGGGAAAAATATTTTCTCTAAGTTATATAAAATAACAAAAAACGAAATCAATATCAAATTCAATAAAATTAAAGATTACATATACATATTATTTACACAAAATAACGAAAACTGAAATGAAAATTTTGAATAATATTTACATTGTTTTCACTAATTTTAATTTGCCCTAAGAAAATAGGATTTAAAAAAAATATCGACTGAGGGTGGTTAAGTTTTAAAGCTAAGTCTAATATCGGACACAATATTGCCTGAAATTGAAAATACTAACTACTGAGCTTGGTTTTATAGTTTTCATGGCATCAAATAACAAATCTAAGATTTTTGTTCTTTTATTCGTTGCCTGAAATAATGAAAATTCAGCTTTCAGTGTCTTTGGATTTGCAAGTTTTTCTTCGGGGTCTTCAAGAAACTTATGAATTGATTTTTCCATGGCTTCTTTTAAAAAAGCATTACTCTGACGAGTAGTTTCTTAGATTTGTTCTTTACCAGAATCGGTTTCCACATAAGAATTTGGAAATAATCTAGACAATATCTTTCCAGATAACATAATAATTTTGGTTTTTGAAACTAACGAAAGTACACTAGATTTCTTCGCTGAACTAGAAGTGTGCGAATACAGTAAAAGAGTCGCTAATTCTACTTTTTTGAATTCGTTCTTCTTAAGCATATAAAAATTTCAAACTTATTTCAGTGTTCAAATTTTTTAGTTCATTTAACAGAAATTCAAATATACCTACACTTGTTAATAAATTCGCATCTCGTTGCCTTAAACCCTCAGCTGCTAGAAAAATCGGTCCCAACCGATATATATATATATTGAAGATTTGGAATATCTAGGCGTTCCGGAAAACCGGTTTTCTTACTTTAAAGATCGGTTTTCAAATGTGACAAATTTACTTAAAAAACCGGTATTTTAAAACCGGGTTTGAAAAGCTGTCAAACCCTAGTAGTAATCCTAAAATACTTTGAGCTGGACATGAAATTTGGTGTGAGATCTTTACACTAAATTTGTAGATTTATATCAAATTTTGAAGGAATTCTATTAACCGGAAGTTTGATTGGCTGGGTATCTGAATACAGGTGGAAATGATAAATAAACAACCTAAAAAGCTAGATAGAGGAAATATGGAACATAGATTTAACATCGATTTTTCAACAAAATCTTTCATGGGGCTGTAGCGTTAACTCAAAAAATCAGCAATTTAAATAAATAAAATTTGGTATATTATCTTGCTTTTAAAACTGTAGTTATGTGCTCAGTTTTGTTTTAGTCGAAAACGGGATCTCAAAGATGCTCATTCTTTTTTTTTTTTTTTTTTTTTTTTTCCTATACTACGAAGCACAAAACTTTGGGGGACTTCATGCGTTAATCTTGGATAGAAGTGGTCTGTTTATGTATGGTGGCCGAAAAAAAAGTACTCAGAAAGAGTAGTGTACTAATGTGAAATCCCAAACCCCAATACATATTTGCTGTTGTGTAAAAATACACTTCTTGAATATATAACTCTTTGATAACTTTAACGCCTACTCATACAATGACGAATCTGACTCGCTCATTGAATTAATTTTTAATTTTAAATCTGCAGCCAAATGAAAGAATTAAGTAATTAAAATGCAAAAACTACTTACAAACACTTCATTATCGCAAAATCCCTTATATTATTTTAAGGATTAAAATAGTAATAAATGTCCCAAACGGGATCTGTCCTGTAATTAGGATGTTAAGTAAATTCGTAGGCCAAGATGTTAAAAGGCTCAAAGGTGTAGAGAAAAATATAATCGCAGACCTATGCTCCGTCTGACCGAATTCCACTATTTTTATTGACATCAAAGAAATTGATTGCACGCCTTGATTAGGAACTTGGAGGTAAAGTAGTCATTCAACAATATTACGGAAGTAACCTTAATACTCTAGGTCAGCGTTTCTCAACCTTTTAGTATTCGTGGCCCAGTTTTCAATCATAATTTTCATCTCGCCCCCCCCCGCTTACAATAAAAAGTATACAGCGATAATGTATATTGTGTATTTTGGATTCTGTATTTAAATTATTTTTTACTAACTGCTAATAAAAGAGTAAAAGCGAGCCAACCTTGGCGATAAACCACATCTGGCATTTTGCAAAGTGGGCAGTGAATAGATAAAGCGAATGAAATCGGGGAAAATTTAAATATTATATTTGAAATGAAAGACAAATAGGGAGATAACGTTAAAAGAATGTGAAAGTAGAAAAATTCTTTAATGAAAGTTAACAAAGACGGGGTGAGCTAAATTTAGAAACTAGGAATACATTTTTTCAAATAATAAAAGAAGTAAAACAGAAGCATGACTAAAAAGAGAAAAAAATAAGTAATGTTTGTGGAAGAGAATTAACACGACCAATGCCGTCTCGAGCATGCGCATATGTTTTCTCATAGGAAGAAGGAAAATATTTGATAACGCCAGTTTCAATTCCAGCCAGTCTCATTCGAGTCGATCCTTTTATCGTTATTGAATATATCGTGAATATGTACGTTATATATGTTTTCATATTAATTGCAATTCACCATATTAAATATTTATGGCCGAAGATTTATGCAGACTCATGGATAAATTTTTAAGTGGAAGTAAGCGAGCATTAGACGACAGTCAAGCATCAAAAAGTACACAGACGAATGTGGCTCCGAAAATAAAATCAAGAAAATATTCTCAAGAATGCTTAAATTTTGTGTTTTGTCAGTATTGAAGTAAATGAAGAAAGGCCACTGTGTATCATTGGCTCAAAAATGTTGGCCATAGGCAGCATGAAACCTAATAATCGACATTTGGAAAAGCTTCATAGTGAGTACGCCAACAAACCCAGAGAATTCTTCGAATTAAAATTAAAATCATATAAAAAGCAAAAATCATTTTTTAAAGAAATTTTGTCTGTGAATAAAAAAGCTTTAATTGAATCTTACAAAGTTTCATATAAAATAGCCAGATGCAAAAAACTTCACACCATTGGTGAAGAACTTAATTTGCCAGCAGCAATTGAGATTGTAGAAACTATGTTTAGAGATAATTTTTCAAAACAATTGCAGTCCGCACCTGTTTCAAATCATACTGTTGCTATTCGAATTGGTGATATAGCTGAATATGTACAGTGTCACCTTTTTTCGAAGTTGCGTGACAAATTGTTTTCAATACAGCTTGATGAAGCAGCAGTTAGTAATAAAGATGCTCATTTAATTGCTTATGTTCGATTTTGTGATAATATGTCAGTAGTAGAACAACTTTTCTGCAAACCAATAGAATTCAAAACAACGGTCCTCGCATTATTTGCTATTTTAAATGATTTTATGAACTAGGCAAACATAGAATGGAAAAATTGCGTCGGAATATGCACCGATGGTGCTCGTTCAATATCCGAAGATTCCAAGGTATACAAGCACTTGTAAAACAAAAATCACCTCAGTGGGTCTGGACACATTGCATGATCCACAGAGAAGCTTTGGCTTCGAAATAAATGTGTCCTGGTCTTAATATTGTGTTAACTACGGTTGTAACCGTAGTAAATTATATAAAAATGAAACCCCTTGAAATCGAGAATCTTTTCCGCACTTTGTAAAGTGTGTCTTTGCACTTTGTTCAGTACATTCAGCTTTACTATTTTATTGCGAGGCAAGAAATCATGTGGGAAATTTTTGCGACGTGTTTATGAATTACGAGAAGAAATCGCCATTTTCCTAGAAGAAAACAGAACAGAGGCCGAGAATGGTTTATTTCTGATGAAATTGAGCTACTTGGTCGACATATTCGAGAAATTAAATAACTTGAATCTTCAACTCCGAGGAGCAAATACACATATGTTGGATAGGAGTGATAAAGTTAATGCTTTTTGTGCAAAATTGGAATTGTGGTGCAGAAATTTAAAGCAAAGAAATCTGACAATGTTTGCAAAGATGGATGATTGTACTAAAACTTACAAAGCTGAAGAAGAACATGTAGAAGTTGTTTTTGTAACCACTGAAAATCATTTAGCCATGCTGGCAAAGAATTTTAAAAAGTATTTTCTTGCTGACGACAAACTGATAGCAAGTTAAGAGTGAGTTAAGGATCCGTTTCATAAGACTCCCGAAGGACTCTCAATTGATGAGGAAGAAAAATTCATAGACTTCACGACATGTGGCGAAACTAAAAGGCAATTTTGTAATAAATGACTATTTGAATTTTGGGCAGGAGTAGAGGATGATTTTAATTGCACTAATAACAAGGACATTTCGCATTCTATTACCATTTTCAGCATTCTACCTTTGAGAAACTGGATTTTCTGCTGTGTCTACTTTGAAGACAAAATATAGATCTCGGCAGAACTGAGAATGGCTATTTCTAATATTAAGCCTTCCTTCGAAAAACTTTGCTTTGCAAGACAGGCCCCAGGAAGTCACTAATAATTATTAAATTTATTTTAATTTAGTATGTTTTGAATAAGTAAGTTTTGATTTAGTAAGTTGTTTTACTTCAATAAGTTATTAAATATGTCGAAATGTATTTTGTTTTCTATGTGTATGTGTGCTTTCCTTTCAGTCAGTTAATCAATTTTTTTAAATAATATTTTCTCTTGAATATTCTCGCCCCCCCCTCTAGTGTGCTCTTGCCCCCCAGGGGGGGGGGCGCCCCACATGTTGAGAATTGCTGCTCTAGGTAAAAGAGTACGAAGAAAACGATCTGGTCTGTGGGAAAACCAATCATGGCTTCTTCTACAAAATAATGTCTCAGCTTTCAGTATTTATCAAGACGTATCTAAGCAGGGAATCTCAGTCGTAAAACACCAGCACTATTTATCTGATTCAATCCGTATGTTTTCTTTTTCTTACCCGTGATCAAATCTCGGGTAGAAACAGATTTGGATTACAGATGCGTTAAAAGCAATGACGAAAACAATCTCAGGAAATGAAATGATGCACTGTTTCTGAAAGTCACTTTGAAGCATTGTAGGATTATACGATGGAAATGCGTTGAAGCTAACATCATCAAAAATTAAATAAATGTTAAATATAAGTTATTTTCTAGCCACACATTCACAGAATTATTTACTTTTTGCTGAGCTTTATTTTGTAGCGTAACAGGAACATAATAAACAGACAAATTTCGTTTGATGAATTTTATCCAAAATTTGAAAGAAATCTATGACTTTGATTTGGAGATATATATTTCATTCATATGGCTCCTTACTTTTTTTTGAGTTACAAACAGATTGGACCGATATGATTTGAAATATGGAGGTCTGTAACTATAGTAATAAAAGAATAACCCTCATCCTACCCAGGCATCCGAGGTTTAATTGAATTTCCGATGAATTGAATCATGCGAACACAGAGCACTTACAGTTAATTACAAAGGAATTGAGGATGCCGTCTCAAGATTCATCATCTGAAACAGTCAATTATTCTTGCGAGTGGTACTTTTCTTCATCGGATTGGAAATAGTTCGACCTTACTATGTTATTACAGTACCAGATGAGGCGAGAACAGGTTTACTGATCCGGTGACTCCTTAACTATGTGTTTCTTGAGAATCCGTTCCCGTGAAGGATACTAAGGATAAAAATTTTATCAACATTTTGCAGTTGAATTTTCCGATAATTTTTGGATTTATACCAATACTTTAATGTTAATCAGGCTTCATCAAAACTTAATTTTTTTTTCAAAACAGAATGTTGCAAATTTAGTATCTATCTATCTATCTATCTATATATATATATATATATAATATTCATGTACAATTGATTCTGGATCTGAAATAAAAACGACTCATTAATGTAATTTACGTACAACATATTCAAGAAATACCTTTAAAAATTAATAAAAATGTACCTGTTTTATTATTTAAATAAACTCATTTAATTAATAATTTAGTTAGATTCAGAAATGATATTGATCAGAATTATATCATATCATTACTAGAAGTTTTTATTGCACGGCATAATTTTGAGAGAATCAGAAAGACATAAAAATAATTTCTCAATAGCAATTCCTTTATCGCAATGAAAAACCAATGATATCTCTTCCAGCCGGCTCTGGAAAAGATTTTTATACGATTTTATCTTTTTCTCATTAATTTAGTTATATTAACATCCGGTTTTTTAAAGCAATACTAGGGCCATTTTGGAATGGACCTCGTAATTTTGAACTGCGGTCAGATAACGAGGCGCCGTCCAAGCTGGTACGCTCTCGCCAAGCTTCCACACCACACCAGTGGGAGGGCGTATGGCCTCTATGTATTTAACATACACCAGACGCGCTTACACGATGCTTCTTCGGCGGTGTTGGATCTTGAACCTTAAACACTCCGGCTCCGAAGTCGAGACCTTACTACCAGGCTGCCGTTGCCCTATCCCTTTTTCATATCAACTTTTAAAAGAAAACAAATATTATGAAATTAAAACGTATTAGAGACAAGTTGTTACCAAAGGGAATAGCAACAAAATGTCTCTTGTAGTGCCATTTTATGTTTTGATACTTGTGAGTTGTAATGTAGTCGTGCAAAACTTTAAAATGTAATATCGCTTACAAAAAAAAAAAAAAAATCCAGAATTTCTAGTGATATTAACCGTCCAAAGATTAATCACTGGTGATGTATCTAGGAGTCGAGAAGTTTAATATGCGATAAAAGTTTTATTTTTAAATGTTTCACAATTATAGCTGGGAAACACTGTCGCAGTTTTTCTGCATACAGAATATAAAATGACGTTTCATTTTCCCAATATCTTTACAAAACGGAGGACTGTGGAAAGAAAACGATCCGTGATATTCCGTTTAAGAGTAATGTGTTATTCTACAAAACAAAAACTAGAAGAATCGAACCAGCGATTGAGCCTGGCCGACTGATTCGATTGTTTTTCTCACTGTTTTAAAAAATATATTTAGGTGGATATTTTTAATCTGACATTCTTTTTATAAATTGCGTAACACCCGAATGTTTTAAGATATGATGTTTCAGACTGAAGTTTTGAATTTACTTTTATCATGTATTTTCATATTGGCGATTTTATTTCACCTCTTCCATGACTCTCCTAAACACTTAATCTTTTAAGAATTTCACCGTATTGATTGTACGGCTACTAAATTCCTTTAATACAGCTCTTGTACAAATTCTTTCATTAGGAAATACTAATAACATAAAAAAATAAAAGGATTTAAGTCTTCTCCATTCTTTTTTTTTTAATTTCATAAACCATTATTTCGGTATTTTTCTGATACCTCCAAAAATGCCTTCATTCAGTGTTGCCGAAAAAATGAATGTGAAAATTGTTTTTCGGTTTACTGTTTTTGGTAGTGAATCTGATCAGTACATCAGTTTTCGTGAAAACTGATATATTTACCAGCTTTTCCAATAGATCGCTACTGCTCACTTACTGTACATATTTCAACTTTATTTAATTGATTTGTATAATTTCTAGATTACATCATTTCCTTTCTATAAATTTTAAATTGCAACATACATGAATAGAAGATAAAAAAAAGTTTTTTAATGGCCAAATATTATCTTAATAACAGAAAATGCTCTTATACAGAAAGTTTGTTCTTTTAAAACATCTACAATCTAGGAAATTCATACTATATAAATGTTATGGTAACTTTGTCAATTTATAGTAAACCAGATATGTTCCAAGAAAAAGCTGATGCCAGCAAATGAGTATTTGGAAAAGCTGAAAAAGATTTGCAATACTTGAACATACATTTATACGAAAGATTTCAAAGTCTAATGAAAAATCATTTGTCTCTTGTTTGTTTGATGAGTGCATTACTAGGCTCCATTGTAATTGGGAAGCCGACAGAGCTATGAAGTAGCCGGGGCGCAAAGTTTAATTGAAAGTTTCTCCGAGTGCGTCGCATTTGCCTATTGCACCGCTCCGCCTGCATGATAAATCATCTTGATAATTCATGTGATGATTGCCCGAATCAATCATGCCCTCGCTTGCGACAGACCCACTTGTTGAAGGTGAACTCAATTCGGAATGTCAGATACAAGAATGTGTTTCTCATGTTTCATTTACTGAATGGCGGTTCCGGCTGAAAGGTTATTTTACACGATTTATTTTGACTTTTTCTTGTTTTTGAAAGATGAAATTTCAAATTGATTCTTCATTCACTTCTTGTTGTGTTAGCGTTTTCAAATTTTATATAGTTGTATGTTTCCGTTGATAACATCTCCTTTACATATTTTAGGAATTTAATCAATTGTTATATTTAAATTTTGATTTCACACCAATGATAGTATCCAATAATGAAATTGGGGAGGGGGATGTAGTCTCAAGACTCAATAATGTTTATGATAATGGCTTATAAATTATGGTAAAAATTAATAAATAGTATAAAAATATTTCCGTTTAGTGCTTTAATAAAAGATAAAACAACAGTTTTTCAGTGCTTTTATTTCTTTTATTTTGCATCTATTCTTACAAATAAATAATCAATAGATGATTTTATTAAGAAAATAATAAATATAATAAATAAAAAAAAATTTATATGAACTTTTTTCATTTTTTTTCCTAAAAAGTAGCAGTTTGGAAGTCACTGGTTTTTAGGTACTAAGGAATTAATTATGCTTGCACGTTCTATCGGTAATTTGAGTGTCAGACGCAATTCAGCATTTTTTCTGCGTTAGGATTAACTCGAAAAACAGCGCAGGCCCTAATCAGCCCGTTCAGCGGTATCCTCCAAAGATCAAAATGGCAAGTCCTGATGGTAGTCCAATACCAAATCTGGTAAAAAAAAATATGTTGATTACAAGCAGATTTCTATCTTAATTTACACTAAAGAAAAAGCTCACAAATGAATGATTTAACGTCCCAATAAAATGGATTTGAACCTCATTAAAACATTAGGAGGTTCGCAACAAAGTACAAAATTTGAAAAATTAATTAATATTAAACAGTTGTTCCGTGTAAATGTGATTAACATGCTTAAAAGTAACTTTTTTTAAAATTTTAAGATAGTGAAAAAGGGCTTTTTTTGAAATAACATTCTCCAAAGCTGTTGAGGAAAAATTAAAATGCAATATAGTTGTAATTAAAATTGAGTGCAGCTTTCGAAAAGCATTTTCTTATAGAGTTACCTGCTATTTAGGGAGTGACCTCCCTCCAACTTTCAAATTTCTAGTTCGAATAGTTTGAATGATGAATCTGTGACTTCACTTTTGTGCCGTAGCAGTTGACATACCCTTCGAAATTAAAATATTTTCGTGTGTAATAATTTTTGTTGATTTAATTTTGTATAAAATATTATAACACGCCATTTGATGATTGAAATTGGGCCTTGATCACTTGCAAACTCTTAAAGTATGCATGATTTCTTTTTCCCCGCTTTTTTAAGGTACAATTAAATAACTATTTAAAGCCAATAATAAAAGCTATTCTCGAAAGATATGAGACAAAAACTTCAAAATATAACGATAACCCAGATTTGTAATTTATATTTACTGCATTTCCTTATTGTCTGCGTTAAAATTTAAAATAATTAATAGTAATTGAAGAAAACGTTGCGCATTGGAAAGATTTGGGTCTCTCTGAAAAAAGTAAAATTTCCTATTTTAAAATGATATTAAATATTTCTTGTAAGATTAGTTGTTCAGAATTTATTGCAAAACAAAATGGGAAAATTTTTATCTAATTTGTAATTAATTGACAATTTAATTAACTTCTTTGCTTTGAAAAGTTGGTAATATTCTTTCTCTTCTTTTAAAGAATAAATTTGTAAATTTTGATGGAAACGGATCCAATTGTTTTGGAGGTATGGAACATAAACTAATTCAATATACAAACATAAACACACGCATTATATATAATCACAATAACTTTTATTTATATTAAAATTGGTTGAGTTAGAATTTGAAATCACTTTATAAACAATTGCAGATATTTAAAAGCAACCTTTGCAGAAAATGAGAATATGTTCTTTAGGATTTTGTACTAATTCACCTTATTTGATGCATTTTCTATCCTCAAATTTCTAAGGAAGTCATAAGGGAATGAATATATCAACCTTCCATAATCCCCTCCTATTCTGAGCTGGATGGCCTATTTTCCATTTTAGACGCAATCTTTGTTTTCCTTACTAGATATACAACGCTGGCTAATTTCAACTCAATTTCTCTACTTCAAGTATTCATATCGTGGGGAAAACATTGTACCTATAACATTAAAAAAAAATTGGTTTAAGATCCATAATCGAAAAAGACCCGCAGAAATTTTTCCGAAGTCGTGAGATGAGAAATATTGCAGTAGATAATAAGGAAGGGAAATCTTAAAGGCACCTATCAAAAGCATTCTAAAAATGATGCAAATAAATTATATATTTAAATGAGCTATATATATGAATTATATATTTAAATGAGCTAGCTATATATATAAATTATATATTTAAATGAGCTATATATATAAATTATATAAAATTATATATATAAATTATATAAATAACAAAACAGAACGCCGTCTCATACCCCCGTATCCGTTACCATTCTGGTCACTGAACGGTTTGGTGGGCATGTTACGGGAATTTTATTTAATTAACAAAATATTTACAGTAGAAAAACGAAACAAAAATAACTATTTACAGAATTTACAATTATATAAGAAATTATATTAAGATGAGACCGTTTACATAATTTTTCAACTTAGAAATATAATTTGTAGCAATAAACTTAGAAATATAATGCTGAGAGATAAAATGTGTAAAAATATACATATAATCTGTGCTCACTTATTTTTTATAATGTACTAGATCAGGATGCAGTTAAAAAAAATCAGATGGAAAATAATTTGAGAAATGGAAATGAAGAGAATTTCTGTTTGATTGAAATGTGTGACAGGAGACTGCGGTGCTTGTTTCAAGAAATAACAGGAAGTGTTCGGAGCCCTGTAATGTGTTATGTACTGGACGAAATATAGCAAAATTTGGTCACCATACATGACCATTTGTGACATGACATCGAAGATAAAATGAAGGGTTGAGGGAATTTATCATTCTGCAAGAATTATCCCGTCGATTGCGTTGTCACTACGTGAACGCGCCTTATTAGTCAAGTTATTTTATCATCGGGATGAAAATGGCAGTGCTGCTCTTCATGAATACCGGCGGTTAAAACAGTTACGTAGAGGACCGATGATCATAACTAACTTTCAAAGAATGGTTGAAATATTTGAAACAAAAGGAATTATTGGCTTGCAACCAGGCCGAGGACGTAAAGTTATCAAGCAGAAACAAGTTGAAGAAGTTGCAATTGCCGTTATGGATCAGGCAATACCTAATAAACAGGTTACAAGTAGTGCACGTTCAATATCATGACAAACAGTTACTCCGTTCTCGATAATGCAGAAGATATTTCGTAAGATCCTGAAATTTTATCCGTATAAGATAAACCCATTAACTGATGATACTGATCTGAATCTTGACAATTTCTGGTTGTGAAGCATTTCTGGCTCACTTGAAATGCATTGTGTATCAAGGACACAACGCTGATGTTCTTACATTATTTTACTGTTCATTATTGTTCCTGACATTCCTACTTTAAAAGATGAAGTAACGTTACATATCAGACGAATAAATGCCGATAAGCTGCGAGCCGCCGTCGAAAACCTCGTGCACTGCAAGCAATTATTGGAACATTAAGTTGGTGGTCACTTTGAACCAAATTTGTAAAATTTTACTATTTACTGTTTCCATTGGCAGTATATGTATTCTTTTCTCACATAATATGCGCTAGCAGTGCCAGAATTTTCACTATCGGCATTTTTCGGTACTAATTTTTTTCTTGATAAATCAAAATCGCATACTTTAATGTGTATGGTGGTAAAATTTTGTTATATTTCGTTCAGTACATAACACACTACAGGGCTCCGAACACCTACTGTTATTTCTTGATATCCAAATGGAAGTGGGACTATAATTCAAACTGCATTATTCCACTTGCAGAATTGTGAGATTTCTCTGGTTTTGTATATCCGATAAAATCCATCACAAAACAGTCCTTGGTAGTGGAAGTAAAACAGAAACGTTTTCATTTATAAAAGCCAATGATATTTTACGGTCATGCCTAGCAGAAAAAAACCTCTGCCACTCAAGAAATAAATGGAATACTAATCTTGCACTCACACATATATTGGTTCAACAAATCGATACATGTTCAATTTTGTATCGAAACTTTTTATTCAAACTCACCGTTTCATATTTGTAAACGAGAAATATTTCATTCATTTTTTAATCTTACTTCTCCTTTGATTTTATATTACAGCTCTGCAGTTTTACGTTCACGATGAGAATATATTCTTTTAGTATTTACAAAGTTTTATTATTAATTAATTTTAATTGCAGTTTAATACCGCCGTTCTTAACAGGAATGCATGGAAATAAACCTTTTCTTAATCCTTGCAGCTCAAGCATTCTCAAGTGAGCGTCAGATACCCACTTTCCTGCACGAACCACCTCATCGTCACGAGTTTCTAAACAGTTCAGGCGCCGTCATCCCCTGTACCGCATTCGGTAATCCGAATCCTGTGATACGATGGATTAATGGCGACGGGACGCCTGCCGTCGACATACCTGGGTTGAGGCACATTCGCCTGGACGGTTCTCTCGTCTTCCAGCCTTTCCGGACGGATCAGTACAGGCAAGACATCCATGCGACCACGTACCGGTGCACGGCAACGAACATTTTCGGTACGCTGTCCAGTAGAGACGTGCATGTTGTAGCTGGTGAGTTTTTTGATGACAGCTATTGTTTATTGCATAAATGAAGTGTGTAAAAACCTATTTTTGTGCAGGTTTTTTCCCTACAACTTTGTATTTATCACATAAAAATGTTTAAAAAAATTAATGTGAAACGAAAGATATTTTATAGCTGTTGAGGAATTTTTTTTTTATGTGCTTGGATTGTTCTTCATGATTTGACATTGTCTGAGTATATCTCAGTTTTGTAGATAACTTGGTGCTCTTTTAGATTATATAATTTGAATGGTCAATCTTTAGTATATAATATTAATAATATATATAATATTTCTATAATGATATAATATTTCTTTGACACAATTAAAGCAGTTCCTATATTAACACTTTAAAGTCACTCACACATGTGTATGATTGCCTGAATAATTGTTGGTGTCCACTCACACAGCATTGTGTGATTCTACTCTTGTGTTTTATATGTATGTTCGACACATTTTGAATTACTTCGTGAATTTACTCAAAATGTTGAAAATTAATTCGAAAATATTGCAAGCCCTTGGCTGCATTTGACTGCTTAAACGTGCAGACATTAAAATGTTAAGTAAAGATAATGATGAAACAGTGAATGGAAATATATTGGAACATTATAACTTTTAGATAAACTCTATTCAAAATAAAACGCTATATTTGTTTAGGTTTTGCTTTCAGTAACTTAGTCAGAGCTGCTTTCGGTGGGTTTTTTTCTTTGCTACAGCATAATTAAAATAATAGTTTTGAATTCTTATTCAGTTTTAGTATTTTTATAACAGCTCCAGAAATTATTTATTATAAATAATAGTAGCTCCTACTGACGTCCTGGCCAAGGGGTAGCTCGTCGTCCCAGGTTCGAATCCTAGCTCGGGCATGGTTGTTCTTCACCCTGTGTTGAGGTATGTAAATGACCCCCCCCCCCCCCTGCAAAAAGGGGTTGTGCAAGCGAGCGTATGAGTGTCATCTTCGAATGAGCTGGAAGTCAATATTCTGCCCTTGGGTGCTCAGGGGTCCTTACCCTCAGAAGCCACTGCACCCTTCTTTCCGTGGTAACGCGGACACGGCATCTTCATTAAAAGTAGCTCCTCAAATTATTAGAATAAATATCTCGGAGTTCATTTTTCTAGGATGCCATGGTTACAAGGCATTAGTATGTTCCTGTTACTTTCAAAAGCCAAATGTGACATAAAGTAATGACCTATCTGGGCACTCTTTGCATTTACAAAATCTCTGATGATTAAAGGAAGTGAGGAGCATTATGTTCCAATACCAATACAACTGGTAACGCCTCTGTCGAAAATGTTAGAGAAAATGAGTAACATTTTTCTTTACTTTCTCATACGAAATGTAAAATATCATAATCGTCAAAAAAAAAAAAAAAAAAATCGAATTTGAGATCTTGACAAATCTTCACGTTGCAGACCTCTTAGAATCCGAGAAACCCATTTTTTCCAGTCAATCCATCTGACTATCTGTATATATAACAATTCAAGGATGCTTTGAGTTAGACCAAAGAAATTTGGTAAAAAGCTTTTGTAGATTTGAACAAATTTTGAATGAAATGCATTCAGAAGTTTTTCTGTCTGACTATTAAAAACTAACGAGTAACAAAAATAAAATTGTTTGGCGAGTATAAATGAACTAAACTAAAAAACTATTCAATTTTCTGTGCGGGTTTAGCATGTAAAATATAGATTCTCATAAAAATGTGAATGAAATCTGTGCTTTCGTATGCATGTCAATGCGATAATTCACAAAGGCAGTGACTTCAATCGATACCATTCAGGATGTGCTCTGGTGAACTAAATGTGTGATTTCGTGTCAAATTCCCGTTCCAATCGGCCAGAGAGGGGGGTTGACTCCCAAAATATGTACTAGCTTGATAGATCCATTAAATCTGTTACATTTAAGCCAAAGATCCGCATTTCACGGCTATTGTTCGCCAACTCCGTGCAAGGGAATCGTTTACCTACATTTTGCAATTTTATGCGGGAGGAGGGAGACTTTCAATGAAAAGAAAACTTACTCTAGAAAGATTCAAGGGGGAAAGACTAATGAGGCTTTTTTCAATCCCCCCCCCTATCTTTCAATTTTGTTCCGATATATTAACTTTTCATATTGTCTTACACAACAACAAATGTCTTTGAGACCTTTGGAATTGATATATTACATATTTAGCTATTATAGGATGCTTTGTTATGTTATGTATTCAGCCATAGAATATTAATCCACATTTATGAATGACTTCGTCTTATTATAAACACTATTAATGTGGAAATAGAGTGATATGAGTGAGTGTTTTCAAAGATTTTTCAAATATTGATTGTTTTTTAAGTTTTTCCAATACATTTGAGGAGAAATAAGATTCCCCGAATTTTCACAGGATGAGTTGAGGAAATTGTAGTAGGCAGCATTCGTTGTTAACTTTCTCCTTACAAATATATCATGCAAATAAACCCTTTTCTCTATCATCTTGTTTTATAGTATGTGTTAAGTGTCGAGGTGACATGAACAAGTTTGAAATGCAGTAAATGATTGCAAAAAACCGGTTTTTATTCGTCAGTTACATTCACTTTTTCGATCAAAACGATGAAGAACATGAGGAATAAGGTTCAATATCGAAGCTAATATTTAGATGATAATTTAAGATAAAATATGAGTCGTCTGGCTGGTTCTTTTAAGGAGGCAGTTCTAGACATCAAAATGACAGTCTTTTTTACGGATTTGGATTCTAATAATGTTATTGTAGAATGTAAAGATTTGTAAAGTTATAACCAAATTAGCGCTTTTTAGAACGGAAAATGTTTTAAATTATTGTCTTTCATAATCCTCTGATAAAGTCTCTCCAAATTTTAGTGTCTCCGATTTTAATAATGGAACATATGAACTGGTAAAATACGTTTAATATATTTGAAAAAAAAAAACGATCACATTTCGTGGCAATATTGAAGAATGGCGCTGTTTTTAGTAACGATGTAAATCATCCATTAATGACAATTCGAATATTTTTTGCTATTGACAAATGCGATTTATTGCTAAATACAGTGAGAGTCAAAAGAGAATAAACACCCTTGATTGATTTAGAAATTGTGTTATCTCAAATATTTTATTGACTTATAATTATAAAGTATATAAATATAAAATTATTAACTTATTTAAACAGAATCGAACAACTTATAAACATTCAATTAAAATAGTATATTTAAAGAAATAAATCAACCAGAACTTAAGATCATCCAATTTTATGAGTAAAAAAAATTACACTCATAACTCTTTCTCTTTCAAATGTTTTAATTTTATAGATATCAGCATTTTTTTTTCTCGGAGTATCTTGATATATAATCTGCCAATAGATTGTAAATCATTGCAAAAATCTTATATTTTGCCTGAATTTATGTAAATTTCTAAAAACATCTTTGAGATTTTGCGATGGGAAAACAAACAACACTAGAAATTAAAAAAATATATATATAAAAATATTCTTCTGTTATATTTTTCTATCTTCAACTGATATCTCTACGGAAATTATATTATACGGCGTCTTTTTAAAATAGTATCTTATAAAACTAAAAAGTGTTACTAAAATAATTTAAATAATCTCTGCACCTAAGATAGAAATAGTCAGCCAAAATATACATTTTGAAATCAAACGAGTTACTTATGACTGTAAGGATAATGACCTTGACAAGAGAATAAAAAAATTCCTATTTAACTTAGTAAATTCTGAGGAACAGTGAGAAGTTTATATTTCCCGAACAAACAATAAGTACTAAAAATGAGCAATTGCTCAATTGAAAATATAGGTAGCAAACTTGTTCCTCAAAAACCAAACAGGTGGATGCCTGAATTTATGAATAAATAATTTATTAAATATGTTAATTAAATGTTAGTTAATATATTACCCAGGTACAAAAGGAAAGTCGTTGCGCTTGTGTCAAACTTTTAATACTACATTTATTTCAAATTATGCCTATATATGTTTAAAATATGTTTTAGAATTTATCCAAGTATGACGTTACACGTGAAATTTCACGACGAGGAATCTTTACGTTTCTTTTATCTATAAGAGGCAGTGGTAACATTTAACCTAATTTTGACTGAATCATCAATAATAATTTCCTTTTAAAACTGATTTATCGACACATTTACAATTGAAATTGTCTTTGAATGAATAAAAAAAAATCTTTTCAATTCAGTTTTTCTATGAAAGCACCGTAGTCGTAAATATGTATTTCCTTTCTTTCTCTTGATTACGTATTTTTTATTATTTATTTTATCAAATGATTGAAAAAGCATCGGTGCTGCAGAGCCCGCCAGTTTCGAATTGGCTGTTGGATTTTGTAGAGGGTTTAGAGGGTTGGTGGGATCGAATTAATATAGATCGTGGAGATGCATTTCACGAAATAGAAATCAAATGCATTAAAGACAAATTTGTGCAAAATCGATCATGTCTGAAATCTGAAACGATGTATGGATAGTGAAATGAAACGTTTTTACTATCTCATATGCGAAATATATAATATAATCATCGAAAAATTCGAATTCTAAATTTCAAACCTTCTTAAGTTCGAGAATATACTTTTGAATTTGCATAATTTAAAAAATAAATAACGAATAAAAATAATTAGTATAACTTTAATCAAAATCAGCGATAATTTAATTTTATCTTAATAAGAAATTCAAAGGAGCGATAATCCGAATTTTCAATAAATTCAAAAACCGATAAATTCGAAACTAACCAAGATTCTTTGTATACGTTTTCCTCTTTGTTTCGTAAGAAGGTATGCAGCTAAAATAAATTAGGATTCCAATATAAAGACTTAAATTAAATTATGTTATCTACTGCATAGAAGGGAAAAAAATCTGGAATTCCAAAGGAAAATACAGAAAGGGGGAGGATACAGAATGCTTCTCGTTTTGTTATTATAAATCCCAGTTCAGCTGTATGCGGGTTTTCCGTCCCCTCTCCCGGGAGCCGCGCAATTTCGCGACAGCTTGCGACTTTGTGTTACGATTTGTTGAACTCGAGTTTCCTGTTGCTAGTTTGATAATTAATCCCAGGTTTTGCAGCTCGGCCTCCGTACTGACTCAATTACAAGCGGCGCCTAGCAATTTATCACTCTGCGCTTTAAACTTTTCGGTTGTTAAGCAGTTCCACTGTGGGCGGAGCAGCTGAAAGGAGTTGTAAATGACTTTGAAGTGCAATTCAGTGGGGGATTTGCACTCAATTCTTCGTCTCTTTCCTGCCTTTTCCCCATCGCTATTTCCGTAATGAGTTGCTGTTATTAGATGTGTCTCTCCGTGATCCTTTCGAGAATTATTTTCCTCCAGAAATCTCAAGAAAGCGCGATGATTCCGTTTCTAGATGCAAAATATCCGCCTTTATTTTATACCGTTACTTGGATTAATTTAATTACGCAGTAGCGCGGCGAATATCGTCTTTTAACGTCTTTTTTAATCTTCCAGATAAGTTAGTTTTATGTCGTGTTTCCTGCATTTTAAGAATTTTACATTTTATTATTGATTTGCCTCACTATTTAGTTCAGTAGTATCCCAATGAGGAGGCACCGCCTACATTTTAATTCTTTCACGAATTCAAAATAGAATTGGATCAGACACGTGCTTTCATTAAATATTTAAAATTATATTTTTCGGAATAAATCATCAAAAGACTACCGATTGGATCAGAGAAAAGATTCAAAATATGTATAATATGACATCGACGCTTTTGAAGAAATTAAAAGATATATCTGCTATTTTCTCCTATAAAAATGTAAATAAGAAAAATAGTGTTTATTCTAAGGTGTTCTGTCAAAAAGGAGAAAAGAAAATCATAGGTATGTTTTCGTGCATTTCTAGATGTTTGCATAGAGGCAATTGTTTTAGTCGAAAGTTTGAAATTCAAATTTTTCTCCGGTTAATTTTTAATACTTAAAATTTAAAGTGAAATATATACGTATCAAATACCTTAGATAAAAAAATATTTTAGAGGTCTTTAAATCATTAAAGGAAAATAGTATAAAGTATTTCATCGAAAAAGTAAAAAAAAAAAAAAAAAAAAACCCTCACTCTAGGGAAAAAAATGAATTTTACTATTTATTTCGCTGTATAACCTTTGCATTAAAAATTTTGCAAATTTTTAATGCAATCAGACCGAAGTCTCGCTATATTGGGTAACTGTGACACACTAGATTTTCTTTTAATTTAAACTCCCTCTTGAAGCTATCTCTTGGATTTTCAACCTTTAAATGTTTCCTGAACAATTAAAATTATGAATCAGCTCAAATCTACTGATAACAAATGACCATTTTTTTGAGAATAGAACATCTGAACGTCTCACAAGGTAACCGATTCAAAAGATGAAAAACTCATATTTTTTATAGAGGCCTTATGATATTTTGTTCATTGAACTATATATCTAACGAATTTCTTGTCAGCCATCGTAAAATTTAAACTTGAATGAAATGAAAGAGGCAAAAATTCAATGAATACGAAATTTTTTTTTGCAGAAACCAAGCATAGTTTTTTTAAAAAAATATTACTACAAAAAAATCGAATTCTTCGGAATTGTAATTTTATGTGCACCATAGAAGGTTTTTTTTTAATTTTTTGTATTATTTATGCAATATTTTAAAGAATTATTGAATAAATTTTCTCTTTCATTAAATTCCATTTTACCCTCAAAAAGATTTAAATATGGAAAATAATATTTTATTTCAGTAAATAAATGTACTTCTGAAAAGAATTATGAAGTTTAAATTTTATACAGTCCTTTGATCCTATGAATCACATTCAGTAAAATTATCTTGACAATCTAACATTTCAATCTTCTGCGATCAAGCCTGACAGAGTTTTAAAACTTGGAATATCATTATTTAGGACAATCAACAGTTTCATTATTTTAGACAATCAGTCTTGGGGAAAGTGGAAGCGTTGATTGGCGTATTTTCTTCATGGAGAGGTCTATAATCGAGCGTTTTTATTTTTTAAAATAGTGATATACAAATTTTCATTACTCAATTAATTTTAGTCTCAAAAGAATTGAACTTTCTTTATTTTAAATATTAATTTCTCAAGAAAATTTTATTAAATATTACTAACAGAACAGAGGATTTGTAAAATCAATTTTAAATTTATAATTCATAAGAACATTTATTGATTCAAAGTATGTAATTATAATTATTTATTTAATCAGACCATTTTTAATTAAATATATATGCCAATTAATAAAGTTTTAGAAATTAGCTGTTGGAGAGTGAGTGTTCTGGATATATTAATGCAGGCATACCTTAAATAAAACTGAATTATTGAGTTCATAATATAGCTACTTTAAAACATCATACAAAATTGATTTTCGCATTCATTTTTGTTAGAAAATATCACATCTCGTATTTATTGTATTCCATACAAACATATTACATTTTCTTAGGTTTAGTTTACCTTAAAAGTTCATTTAATCTTTCATTTCGAGTTTTCGTCAACGTGATGGTAACGCTCTGATAAAAGCAAATTTTTCCCAAATACTCATAACGTACTCGTGCAGGTTAAAAATTTTATCTGCATTTTGTGTTAAATAAATTGTTGGAAAATATTAAAACATTTTATAAAAATTCATAAAAAATAGAACCTTGATTTATAGGTTAAAACGTTTGCATCAGCAAAAAGATTGTTGTTTTTCATTAAGTGGATATAAAAATCAGTTTTATGATGTAATATTTTCTGAAGTTATCGCTGGAAATGCCGAAATTTCTCTTTCTTTTTAAGGCGACACGGTACTCGAAAAATCATAAAAAAATTGAAATTTTTGAGTTGGCTCATATGATAAATTGAATCTTTCTAAATGATCTTGCAAAATTTTAGAGCTGGTTCTTTATTTTTTAAGTTATTGAAGAATTTTTGATGCATGATAGAAGAGTAAACAATGTTGCTACGGCCACTTTTTTTTTTTTTTTTTTTTGGAGACTTTGGTGCCAAAATGGGTTATACCCGAAACATCGAGAATTTTCCCGATCCGTGCAGTAGGAACGGTGATACGCCTCGAACGTTTCTGATTGGTTGAGAGGCTTCTAGCCCCACCTCCTAAGACCTATAAAAGGAGCTGCAGCTGCCGGGGAGTGGTGGTGAATTGACCAGATCGGAGAGTAGTCGGAATCGACAGAGAAGAGTAGTGCTGAACCAGTGGAGTCGAAGAGTAGTCGTGAACCAGATCGGAGAGTTGTAGTCGGAAGCGACGGTGAAGAACTCGTCTTCCAGGGACTAGAGGAGCAGCGATGGAGTAGAGCTGCTGTGTATACTGTTGTATGCTGTACGTCTCGGCTGAAGATAATCGTCTTCTGTGCTGTATATAGTTGTCGTCTTTGTGCTGCCCTGTGTGTCTTCGTGTAAATAAACGTCGTTGTTTCATTTTCTACTGCCGCCTGCTGATTGAGTGTTCCTCACACCATATAACATCCACTATCCAAACGAACCCCGATAAATTTCGCAACAATATATATATATATATATATATATATATATATATATATATATATATATATATATATATATATATATATAATGTGTCCATAGATATAATAGATGAACATTCACGTTTCAAAACCCTCCACCATCAAGAACCTCCTTATTTGATTTGAACCTCCTTAGTTTCTATTCCGGCACGTCCTGAAATTCAACCGGGTAGTGCATTTTAATTATTTTAATCCGCCGTTCAGTCGCATTTATGTGTCATTGAAATGTAGAATTCCAGCTCTCTGAGGATCTTTTCCTCTGTTTATCAGTTCTATCTTTATTCCTTGGTTCCTCGTTTAGAGCATAATAAGCAGTATAGGGTCACTGTATATTGAAAATGTTCATATTTATTCTTCGAATTTTCTTACTTAGAAATCTATTACATTTACTATGCAATATTTGAATTCCGTCCTCCTTACATTTTCAATTTATATTTTATCACAATGTTTGAAAGATAATCTCATCATTGCAAACGAGTCAACCGCCAATATATCCCCTAATGGCGTTTTTTAATGGAATAACATGGGAAAAATAGCAGAAACTATTGCTTTTCGAGAACAAGATAGCTTCTTGATGATAGGATTCCTAAAAACGATATTGGTGCCTATATGTATAGTATGTTTACTTTTAAATGCCCTATTGAAAAAAAATCAGGACCGATTTTATCATCAGATATCCGCTAAGGGGCGCCACACCAATGGAATGCGCGTTCCTCAAACAGAACTGCCATTTACGGACGGCCTTCTGCCTCTCATAATATTGAAATGTAATACCTTTTAGTTATAAAAATGAATATATTTAATTCATGAGTTACGTATGTTTAAAATCAAGTGAATGAACAATATTGAAAATGTTTTCCCCCTTTCTGCTATTTACCTACTACTTTGTTAATTTGAAGAAGAAAAACAATACTTTTTAATGGCTAGTATACTTAGATCTGGCTTTGTTATGCATCTTAATATATATAAATAGTATGAGATAGGCTTTTGGAGGACTCTAATCGTTTGCACTAGCACTGTATGCATAGACACGGCAACAACAACAACATCATCAACAGTGTGAGATCCGTAAATTTTTCTTTGCCTGAGGACTTTCGATGTGTTTTTTATTCACTTGTTTTGTTTCATTTTATTTATTTATTTAATTGTAAGGTTTTCATCGAATAGAGAAATTTTGATATTTTTCGTTGAATCACATCATATTAGAATGGAGTATCACTGTTAAACTAAAATTGAAAGAATCACAGATTTAGATTATCTTTTTCCTCAGAAAACTGATCATGTTATAGGAAGCATAAAATGTTGTTAAACAAACAAAAACGCCGCTTTAATCTGATATAAAAATCACACAAGGTGTAAACTTTAATCTTTTGAAAAAGTCACGTTTTATCGATCTCATAAATCGCATTTCTAATGCAACAAAATACAGTAATGCAACAAATACTGACTTTTTATATTACTGCAGGAAATGAATTCTTTCATCTTTGGAAGAATGAATATGTTATTGGTTTCCATATAGTTAAAATGTTGCTCTTTCGCAACAAATTAACTAAATGAAATAAAATTTGTACGTCAGGACCAAAGTTTCCTAATGGAATAAAGAGAGAGTTCTATTATTTTTCACCACTATCGTCAGCAGCAGTAAATGAGCTGTGAAACGTCGACAGTGTTATGATCTCAGGTTTTCGCTTACTCTTCGGTTTTGGCTTTAAAAAGTAATCTAAGCGTATTGAAATTTTGTTTCTAAAGCACCGTCCAAAACTATTGCCTTAGGCATCTATACTATTCTTTGCTCCCTCGTCGGTACGCCGCCAAATGGGTTGGGCATTTCTCTTTTGAAATCGAACACAGTAGCACCATACATGATTAAATAAAGTTTAATTGCATTTCCCTGATTGTTGTTTTAAATAAATAAATTCCACACTCTTGTAAACAAGAAATTTACTCTACAAATCCTTATAGTTAACTCGAATCCTAGGAAGCATAGCATTTTACGCAATATTGTTCAATATTATATTATTCAATGTTCAAAGATATTATGTAATATTGCGCATATTGTTTAATACCATACAATATTGCACATTGCATGTGCAATCCTAACTTGCGATTTAATAAATCTTTATTCAATCATTACATTTCCACGAGATACATATTAAAATAAGATTTCGTGCCTCTATGGTGATGAATGGCAATCCGATAATGCTGAAAGTCTCATCTATAAACCTAATCATCTGATCAAATTAACCACTCCATCATTTCATTCAGTATCATCTACTTCATTAAAACTATATCCATTGACTCAGATTTCAATCATTTGACTCGAGCTCGTTTATTCAAAAGGCATATACCCGCAGACTGTAGTTGGATCAATACGTGATAAAATTCGTCGGTATAAGTATTCCCAATCGCGCTTGGAGATTCTCAAAGCAAAGACAGGGGCATGTAACACACGTTCTCCTGATCGCTGCGGGTTAATGTCTCCATCCGTCCATCGACCCATCGGAAGCTTTCAGACGATCCATCACCGGATAGCGTTCTGGCCCCTTAGTGCTGTGCAAATGAAGTGTAAATCGCCTCGGGGGTTGAAATCTGAAACCCGTTCTGTATTATCACCGCAAACCTTACATAATTAATTTCTCCCCGTGGCGCCCCTCTTATCATAAATTAATGATTTACGGGCCGCTGGGCGGGCTCTGCGCCTTATCTGATAACTCGACGATGAGCGAAATGTAACGATTTTTCTAGATATTCAGTGCTTTGTTCACTGCAGTTCGCGCCTGTGTTGGCTGATTAGCGCCTTGTTTTTGATGATGTTTCACACGTGCTGCCGGGGTAATGGGCCACGCGGCCTTTAAACGAAGAAATTATTTGAACGCACTTTGACATGAAGTCCGCGATAGTGTGATGCCGTATTTTTAAAATGTTTGCGGCTTATAATGCTTTTTTTTTCTTTCCTAAAACTGAACGGAAGGGATGGAAATTCTTTTCGGAGGTAAGAAGGAAGTTCACGTATTCGAATCTTTAAAGTTCCATCCTTAAAGAAAAGTGATAACTGGAATAACAATGTCTAGGCTTTTGTTAGACCCATGCAGAATGTGTCTCTTATTAGGGGCTGCAATTTCTTAAATCGCTTTTTTTTAAATTTGCGATGTGTATCCCCACAGGCACAAGCTTCCTTCTCGCTTTCAAGTTGGTTACAGAAATAATGTGGGGTCAGCTACCCCCTACCCATGGCAGGGCGTACCTCCTACGGGAGAGTTGTGTCGTGATCGGTGCTGGGACCTTAGGACTCCATCTTAATTCCCGTCAATGATGTCGCGGCGCCCGGTCATTCCAATTTCTCCTTGTGGCTTCGGATGTTTAGAAGTAGCTGTTTATACGATGAACACATTTTAAATGCCCAGATGAAATGCATAATCGTGAAGACTGTACTTTTCAGGCTCATTGTGATACTAAAATAAAGTTTACTCTCCAATTTGAGACAATAATTTACAATTTTTAAATGAAATTCACTCTTTTCTAAATATATTTTATATGTTAAAAAATGACGTTGGCATACAGCTGAAGATATTCAAATTAAAAATTAAATAATTGGAAAATATTTCCGAAATGATCGTAAATGGGAAAAAATGGTGATAAGAATCTAAATTTGAAAAACACACCACACATACCCAACTATATCAAACCAGATGAACTTCCTACATATGTAAAGACGAATTTCAAATAATTTTAATGTTTCAGAAAATACTGATAATTATTTTAATTCAACACATTTTTATTTATTTATTATTATTATTATTTTGTCAATGCAGAATTTCCAATTTTTTACTTAATATTTGAATGAAAGGCAAAGGCGGGTCCATTGACTTGAATATCGAAATGAATAAACATTTTGGAAAATAAAGTTTTGTATGAATTTCACGTGATAAATAAAATATTTTATAACAAAAAATTTCAAATTTCGATTTTAAAAATTTCAAACAAAATTTCACGGGAATTCATTTTTAAATGATTACCTATTTTTTTTAAAAAATTCATATTTACATAGAAGACAAGAGATGATAAGGGATTTTTGTAATAAAATAAATGCGGTCATTTTTATTCGACCGCATTTACAGGAACAATCTTGTTTTTCATGATAATTCTATTTATGAGTACCGAAGCGCTGCTCTCGCGTAACGTCGAAGAGAATTTCGGGCTTCTAAGAACGAATGCGACATTAAAATTGATCTGTTACCAAACTTATAAGTATAATTGTGTATTTTTCGACAAATTAGATTTATATGCACTATTATAATTTGTAACTTTCTTTATTGATTTTATTATCCCATTTAATATATTTGGTTGATAAGTGCCCATTTAATTGAATACATTTTGCTGTGTTTAATCATCATAATAATTATTTGTATAATTATTCTTTTATTGAAAACTTCTTTCAAATGTCTATTCATACCAGAATCAATAAAATATGTGATAAATAATAGCTTAAAAAAGCGCAACAATGATGGAAATTAAAATGATGTGGAATACATGAATGAACATTTAGAATGATTTTCTGCGGGTTTTGTTTCCATATCTGAAACATATATCCCGTATAAATGCTTTCACATAACGAAATTTTTCTCATTCAAAAACATTTGTTTGGAACACTCAGTTACCGATAAAAACAAGGGACAAAATACCTACCTAAGCAATGGCGATAAGAATAAAATACACTAATAAAGAATTAAAATACCAAAAGAATAAAAATCATTTAATATTTTTCTCTCACGCTATCTGTACAATTTTCATTCTAAAGCTAAAATTAATATTTCTTTTAAATAATAAAGAATATATTAATTTTATTTCTTCCATTCGTACAATAAAATTTTCATTTTGATGCTTTCGACAACGTAACGGCAATTCACGCTCCGATGTAATTTAATCAAAACTTTTAATGCTGTTGAATATTTCTTTGCGGAAAAGAGTTAAACTCCTCCCAGAAATTTACATTCTAAATATTTTGTCATTAATGAAGTAGCAATCTATTTTAACATGTAGATGGTAGCTTTACAGAAATTTTTAAAATGTTCTCAAATTAAAAAAAAATAAATACGGTTTACGACGTCCAGAGAATATCTAAATCTTACATTGCACATTTAAATATGGAAATAACCCGTTAACAACAAAAAAATGTAAAATACCGCCCGATTGAATCGTGAACAAATTTATTAACCTAGAGCACAAATTTTGGTATATTTGGTATTATTTGTGCTCTGGGTAATTCTTCATGAGGAATCTGTGAATAATGCCAAAATGGAATGTTAATATTAGAAATTTCAAATTTTGTACAATTTAAAAATTGTTGACCTTTGAGAGAAAAATGGTTTAGCATATTTTAATATATGTTACTACCTTTTAAATGGTATTTTAATTTTCACATTCAATGATCCGCAGTAGAATAAAGCCGGGTAGCTCCATTTTTTTCTCTCAACTTTACATTTCGAATTATTTGTGCTTGTTAAAATTATAAAATTTCAAAAAATTAACAATTTTAGCTATATATTTATTGGTAAAACTGGATTTTATATTGTTACCTTACGTAAAATTATTGAGTTAGATTTTTTTTTGGTAATTAAGTTGCTTTGAATATACAACTAAATATCATGAGGTAAAAGTTGTAGAACGAACTTTGAAATTCGCTTATAAAAAATGCTTGCATATATATATATATATATATATATATATATATATATATATATATTCTTAACAGAATTCTTTAGGTGCTTCCGAGCATCATTTTTATAACATTTAATTGAGGGAAAAAACAAAAATTATGCTTATTGCAAAACTTTGAAGTATTATGCAGTGAAAGATATGATATCTAATAGCAAATATAATCAGTTTCAGTTTCTTCAGCTTTGAAAAAAAAATTTTCTTTCTATATGAAAAATAGCTTGTTATAATTATTCCAATTTTTTTAAAAAAAATTTAAAGCAAGTTTTGAAGTTTGAAATTCTGCATGATAGGAAAATGTCCAAAAACAATTTTTCATCATAGTTCTAAAATAAAAATTAATATCAACCTCGACATTTGGACAACTTAAAATATTTTCAGAATGTTTCATATTACAACAAAGATGCGCAGCTAAATTATTATTTTTGTGCATTTAAAATAATTAGAAATATTATTGTGCAAACTACCAAGAACCCGTCACAATTCGAATTTCGCCAAATTTTGTTTCATATGAAAGTTTATGATCTCTAGATTGGTCATCAGTGGTCGCCTTCTCTCGCTCCGTTTTTGAGAGAAATCGAAAATACACAATTTCACTTATATATGTGCCGGCGTCCTGGCATAGGGGTAGCGCGTCTTCCCCGTGATCTGGGCGTCCCGGGTTCGAGTCCCGATTTGGGCATGGTTGTTCTTCTGTTGTTCTATCTGTGAGATGTGTGAATGTGCCCTCCTGTAAAAAGGGGTTGTGCAGGCGAATGAGTGATGCGTGAGTAGCAAAGTCGTACTCTTGGCCCTAGTTGGCGCTGCTATAAAAAATAAGAGACGTCCCCCTCAGGCTTAAATCGCTGTCCTCGTAACAGCGGGCTTGTCAGTGGCAAGTGCCATAAGAAACAAACAAACAAACAACTTATATATGTGACAGAATGGCAGCTAAAACACCTGGATCAAGTTCAAAATGTTTTATGTTACATGAGCTATAGATACATCATCATAGACTACTTAATATTGTGTCTAGCTATTTCGAGAAATATTGCAAAATAAGTCTAATAGAGTCTTCATCATCAATTGACCGATTATTTCCCAATTTTCATCATCAATTTCATATTTTCGCCATTTTGAAGTATAGTTAATCAATCACTGTACTTTATTATTATTCCGCATGTATTATTAAAATAAGAAATAATCTTGCTCATTTTTATTTTCTCGTACAGAAATATAAATTTTCATAAAAAAAGAAAATTTTAACTCGAGATTTTGACGAATCTCTGCATTTTAGATCTCCCTGACTTAGAAAACCCCATTCTTGGAAAATAATTGTTTGCATGTGACAAGGATAACTCGAAAACACTTTCAGCTACACGGTTGGAATTTGACATAAATTAAACATAACAAATTTGGTTGGAATTTTGAGACTGCAATTGCTGATCTGTGTCAAATTTTTGTTTCAATCGTTTGGGTAAAACGCATCTGGAACACAAATTCTTTTTTCTGATACTATTAGCAGATGCCAGAGGTTAATTGCCAAAAAATTCGCCAAGAATCACACGATAAAGTGCTAAATTCCCGCTAAAGTATAATATTTCATAAATAGCCAATGCCATTCAGGGTGCGTTCTATGAGATAGCTCTTTTATTAAAGAGTATGCTAGAAAGTTTTGGGGCTATCACTTCCGCTGGTTACTTGTATTATTTTACTTATACATTTTTTTATTATACCTTGCTAATGATGAGAAGTGGCTGAAGTGAATGAATGCGACATTTTTTCCCTATTAGTACAAGCCATCTTCAGCGACCCCAACTATGGTTAGCAAAATATGTTTGCGAAGTGGGAAATTAGTTCCGAATAAAGCTTGCGATTTCGGTGAAGTCCTTAAGATAATGCCGAAGTAGGATTTTTGCTTTCCGCTTTTATTTCGTATCACATACACATTCCAGTTTGCATACAGAGTAATTTAATGCGCGGTTTGATTGATTTCACTGAATTCAGGCTTTTATTTTATTAAGTAACAGGTTGCATTTTTAAATGAATGAATTCCACATTAATGGGTTGAAAACAAGGACACTAAGTCAATATTTCGAACGAATAATCTACATGCCAGTGGCGGCTGCTCTGCATATTTAAAATAACAAGAGAATCAAAGAAGAGTGAATCAATCCCAACTACTGGGCCAGTTTGACAATTTTTGTTTTGTATGAAAGTCCATGGCTTCTAAATATATCATCAATGGTTGTCTACACTTCTGCACCTACCCGCATTATCGTGAGAAATCGAAAGTATACTTCAATGCACAGTCACTATACAGAAAATTTGTGAATGAATTCCCCAGTCACAACAATGGTACCCATTTCAAAAAGCTTTATTTCATGTGAAAGCTATAGATGCCTTGTTGCATTATCAACTGTTGTATTTCCATAACCAAATACCGCTTCCAAGAGATATTGGACAAAACAATATATATTCTGTATGAGAAAAAGCTCTTGGTTCGATTTCGAAGATTTTTTTTTCTCATATGAGTGTTTCTAAACCCTATATATGTCATCAAGGATTATCTTTCCTCTGCATTTTGCGAAGTATCGCAAAGTAAAATTTTGTCAACCAAACAACTGGTCCGATTTCGCCAATTTTTGTCACCAGTTATTTTCCCTTTTTTGAATTATAACTAATTAATCAGAATGCTGTCTTATATTATAGTAATTATAATTAAGTTAAGCATTTGTTGTGATTAGATTGATTTGATTCACATCAGTCATATTAAAATATGATAGCTTCCACAAACATATTAATGGTATTAATATAATGTTGATCCATTTTGATGAAATACAGCTATAAAAAGCACATTAAATATTTTATTTAATGGATAGTCGAACTCGGTTTCCCTAATATAATTAGTAATAAAATATTGTTTTTGTGTGTTTGTTGGTGTTTTTTTCTCTCTCAAAAATCTAAGAGGGAAAATGCCAATTTTCTCTTTAGCTTTAACAATAAACAGAGGATCACTGATGGCTGGTGATTTATTGACTTTAACACTGATTTATTGTATAATAAATCAAAATTGGTACAGTATTTGTAGCTTGGAGACAAACTTTTTAGCGTTAACAAATAGATATATAAATGATGGGTGAACAGCTCACCTGGGCTTGTATTAATTATTTATTAAAAATAAAAGAAATCTTTCTCATTCATTTCAGATATTGATAAACTTCAGAAATTTTGAGGGTCCTTTGGACAGGTTATTGACTTACCATTAATAAAAATTCCCTAATTAAGAAATATTAATATATATATTAAAACACTTTGATTCCTAAAAATTAAGTTATACATTAATTTCAAATAATTAACATATTTTTTGATCTATGAAATACTTCTTGATTTATGATATAACATGACATGATTAATTTTAAAATTATGCGAAGTTCCTGTACATCGGTTATTTTCAATTCAGTTTCTGTTGTATTATTTACCATGTTTTACAACATCTTGACAATATTTACCGAAAACGTTTAAGTTGGCACAAGAAATTTTTTACACAATAAATTGAAAATCTGATACTTAGATCGAAAAGAAAACTATTAATTGTACTAATAACTATTTGTGTATTACAATTGGTGATAAAATGATAGATAAAATATTAAAAAAAAAGTTGTATCCTCTTCTCTAATAATGATATGACTTACCTTTTGGACTATTTAACAACAAAAGTGTCGTCGAAAATCGCCAAATTTCTTGTAAAATCTTCCAAGTGGCGCTAAATTATGCAAATAGTATGGTAGATATGACAAATTAAAACATTCAAATAATGACTTCTTAATTTTCAATCTTAAAGATTGTTATATATAAATTAAATTTATTAATGCATTGTCATATATTTTTATACATATGATTCTAAATTCTCCTCTCCTTTTCTATGATAATATAATGCAAAAGCGTTACATTTCCTGCTTTAACAGCGTTCCTTTTATTAAGGTATGCAACTTGATGTTCTGTTTAAGATGAACAATGACAAGGGGCCAAAGGCAGTGTTTTCAAATCTTATTTATTTTATAAAATTGTGAATTAAAAAAACGATGGACATAGGGAGTGATTGATAGCCCATTTTCTTTCAAATAAACAAATGTAAGTGGATATTGCGCCACGGCGACCTGGTGGTAAGGTCTCGGCTTCGGAACCAGAGGATTTCAGGCTCGAGATTCGATTCCACCGAAGAACCGTCGTGTAAGCTAGCCTGGTGCACTTTAAATCAGTCCAGGCCAAACGTCCTCCAGCTGGAATGATGTGAAATTTTAGAGAGAGGGTGCAAGCTCAGATGTAGTCCTTGTCACCTGACCAAGTTTCAAGATTACGAGATCCGTCTCAAAATAGATTTTAGTGTTGCTTTAAAATGGAACGTTAATATAATTTAACTAAACAAAACTAAGCAAGTGGTTATGTAGATATGGAACATTTTTATTTACTGAACAGATCTATTACTACTAAGGATAACTAAAGTTTATTTTTCAATGATTTTTTTTTTTTTTTTCATTTTCAACCGAAGAATTTATTTTTCAGTCTAATCAGAAGTGACATAGATTTGTGAGAATATTCTTTTGGCGGTGCGGGCTTTTAGTTCATGATAGGAGGTCCTGGTGAAATTGCAATTATTTATCTGAAATTATTACACGCGACGTGATCTCATTGCCACATTAAATTTAGTTAAAGTAAAATAAATTTCGGAAATTTTCAAAAAGTTTCATCTCTTTCACTGTTTTAAGAAAATTTACTGTTTAAGAATTTCCGGGTTCCTTTTAGAACGGGATCCGTAATTCATGCCTGACTTACCGAGCTTTTTGATATGCTTGTTTTTATAGAAATCATTTTTATACGATGAAATTATTTGGGCACGTGAAAATTAGAACGATACTTCAGCCTTTATCAGAATTGTGAGATTTCCTTGTAGATGTATGTTTGCTATATCAGAGGAATCTGGTTTAACCGTTAAGTGGCAGTGTGTCGTTGAATATAGCCATTAATCAGTGCAGTAACTTCAATCATGAGCATATCATAGCAATTCACATGCTATGGTCTGGTCAATCATACTTAGTTATCAATGCAAAAATTACTGAACCATCGGAAAATTGCAGTACATGACATACATCTAATCTCAAACACATTTTTTTATTTTTCAGCATATGTCTGTTGCATCTGTTTCACACAGTGGTTCTCTGACACTAACAGATTTATACAACATTTCCTATGATAAACATAATTTTCTGACAGAGAAATCTCACAATTGTATTGAATGGAATAATACACTCTCTACCAATAAGTAATTGGACACCTGTGATAAAAGATATAAACATAATTTATTCATATTTAGTATTTGGTAGGCCTCTACCTGAGGCAATTACAGCCTTACAGAAAGCCCTCCAAAGCATGCTTTCCACAAGTGTTTGGATGATAGACAGTGGTATTTTCTTCTATTCGGCTAGGAGAAAACATGTAAGTTCTTCTTTCACCGATTTTGGGCGGTTACAGCACCCTTATATTCGGCAATCCATCTCGTACCAGAGGTGTCCTATGGAATTCAAGTCTGGACTCTGGAGAGGCCAGTCCAATCAGTTTGCCCCATTGCCATCATATCAACCCATGGTGGATCTCGCAACATGACAAGTGGCGTTGTCCTCCTGGTAATAGCAATGATCCAACGCGTAACATTACCACAGCATAGGAAGCACATTGTTGTCTAGAATAGTGTAATCGGAGTTAAGCTTAACATGAATTGAGATCAAGGCTCCCAGTCCATACCGCGAGAAACATCCCCAGACCAAAATTCCACATCCACCAAAATTTACAGCAGGCACAATACACTCTATCAAAAGGCGTTCTCTATCCATACTCCAAACTTAGACTCTGTCATCCGACTGATACAGATTGAACTTTGATTCATAACTCCAGAGAACCTTTTTCCACTCATCTACGGTTCAATTTCTTTGTGCGTTGCATTGACTCAACAGAGGAGCGCAGCTAGACTTTGTAATCAAAGGCTTATAAGCGGCAGCAAGACCTTTCAAACGAAGCAAATGGGCTTCTCTGCGGATAACATTTATCAAAGTAACAGTCTTGGATGCCCGTTGGAACTTTGGAGTATGTGGGCCATTGATTTAGTGTGGTTTTTCCGAATTTCTTTGGACAACACTCATCGGTATCCATCGCTTAGTTTCGTGGGTTTGCCAGATCGAAGCCCATTTAGAATGTTCAACTCACTAGATATGCCCCTTAAAGATCGGCTATTTCTATGATATCCGACAATTACGCCTTTCTCGAAGTCAAATAGCTCTGAATTTCGTGGCATCTTGCCTGCAACTAATGCTAATGCTGTTTCCTACTCCCTATTTAAGTACAGAAAGCGTGGCGTATATTAGGACCTCAGATAACTTCATTTGCACGGATGCCCAAATACTTATTGGTAGATGGAGCACCAGTTAAAACCGGAGTACTCTTTTGTTTGATTGCAAATTATATATCGCATTGCTGAGAATATGATGATGTATGGGGCACTTCCCGTGGAAACTCTTGTTAGCTGATGGCTGCTCTGCTCTTTACCACATGTGGCACTTAAGTCTTTTGAGAGCTTGTTTGTGTGCTTAAGTTTAATGACCTTTTTATTTCTCAGTAACTTGTTGAAGAACTCTACAAAATGGTGTGCATCAGTCATCCATCCCCGCCGGTTCAATGAGTATAGGTCCCTGTCCTTCGAAAAAGAAACTGAAAATCATCTTTCTAGTTTTCAGGGCAGATATTTTCTTTTGAACATGGGAAGCCAGAATCCCTCCATTTCACGTCCTGCAGTCAAATGACTCAATTTACTGCAATAAACAAGTTGTTCATCAAGGGCTCTCTTTGCCTTCTGAGATACTTTATAATTTTTAATTCTAACTATAAAATTAAAAATTATAATCAACATTAAATGTATATTTCTCGAGGTAAAGGGAATATCTGATATCATAATACTTTAAAAAGTTTTGAAACGTAATATATTTGTACGTAATCAAATTATAAGGTAAATACAATAAAATGTAGAAACAACTCCTTGGTGCAAGACGAACTTATACTTGCTAAACGAAGAGAGGATAGAGACTAAAATCCTCTGCCCAAAAAATGTGTTTGCCTAATTTCCATATCAAAATGTAGCATTTTCTATTTTGTTCTTCGCTTTCGTGAATATTAATCCGTAGCCTACGTCAAAAACTATCGACTTGCAATGCAATTCATTCTATATTCTGATTGACGTGCCAGATCCTATTTCGGAGGTGATATTTCTCAGCTTATTTTTATGAAGCTTTCATTATTCATAAAATGTCATGCTTCATTCAAAAAAGAGGTTAAGAAATGTCATCAGAAAATTATTTTCATATTTTTATTTATTCATTTATTTGTATAGTAGTATACAAAAAATGAAATATTGTAACTATCGAAAAATTTTGGTCTCCAGATTTTAATGACTCTCCATGTTCCAATCCTTTCTGAATCTGAAAAATATTTTGAAAGTATATCTATTTGTCTGTTTTTAAACACAATAATTATAAATCAGAATGAGGCTACAGTAATGGAATTCATTAACTTTGTTGAATTCTACCAAGTTGTGATGAGTGAATTCGCAAAATGTTCATTTATTATGTATATATATACTTTGTAAACAAGGAAATTCAAAAAAAAAAAAAATACAGTTACAATGACAAAATGACACATTTGAACTTATCATTAGAATTGTAATTCCGCATCAAATTTAGAGCTCACTTTGTCCCAGGATCGATCAGTTTTCGTTTTATATGTTTTCTACTATGTAAACGCGCTGATTCACAGAGAATGAACTCGTAGAAATGAAATACGATAGGTCATCTTGAAGTAAAAAAAAAATGTTGATTTATAACTAATTTTGCATTAGATAAATGATAAGGAAGACATTCAAAATCAATGCTCAGCTTCTCTTGTTGCATGCTTAAAACTGTGTCGCAAAATGTGCCATAGTACGTACGAATGCGGGAAAGGCTATGAAAGACTACTACCTTCAGTTTGTCTTAAATGATTCTTTAGCAGAATGATAATTTAATTATTAGTTCTTGTAAGAAAAATTTCATTCTTTTGAGGAATAAATTGAAATTTTTGTTGGACATTTTAAGGATTATATTATGCAAATATTAAGGATTATATCGCTCTGATACAGAATAGGTTTTTGAAAGTATTTTATATGTATATCGTTTGATAGAGAGAGAGATTCTGAACTGCATTTGTAAATTTCATTTGGATGGAACTAGACTTCAGTTGTGACTGTTTTGTTACGAGGATATATCCACACATTTTCTGAAATTGCCATCTTCTCATTGAATGTAAAAAAAAAAAAAAAAATAGATGGCAGTATTAACCCCTTGAGATGCATATGATCTATCGATATAACTCGTGCATCGAATTATAGAATTTTAATTTTTAATCTGTAATTAAGTAATTAATGTAAGTGAAAGTATCAAGTAATTTAAAATTCAAAAATCACAATAAAACGAATCATTACCTCAAACGATTTTATATTATTCTAGGGATTAAAATAATAATAATTGTTCCAAATAAGATGAGCCATTTTATTAGGAAGTTAAGCAAAAGGTCAAAATTTCTTTAAATTATTGTTTACCGAACTTGATAGGAAAGCTTAAGAGCTGGGAATCAAGAAATTTTAAATGCAGCAAAAAATGTTATGTGTGAAATGTTTAAATAAAGATCAATAAACAGTCTATTAATAAAAGAGTTTTCTTTTGCCCTTATAAATTATCGTTGAAGGTCAGGAGTGGCGACTACTGAAAATAGCAGTGAAACTTTGTTAAAGATTTTTAAAGTACTCTAGAGGATACCGAGTTATTTTTTAACGATTGTTTACTCTAGTTACAAACTGTTAAAAAAAAGCGAAATTAAAATTTAGTATCATTTCATCACACTTTTGTTATTTATCCCCTGCAACGAGTATTGGCAAGGTAAATTGCAAAATTATATATTTCTTGAATTTATAAAATATAAAGGTTGCAAGTAGGATTCAGTTTTCATTTTTAGACATTCACTTGAGAAACAGGATTATATTTTCAATTACTTTGACACTTTTGTAATTAGGACTTCAGTCATTAGAAACATGTCTTTATAGTAATAAAAACCTGTATTTTTCAAGAATTTGGAATAATTTATTGTATGATAGGAAATAGAATACTACCCATCAATAATATCCATTATTTTATGTTAAATTAGCAGTTGACATTTTTAAAGAATTTACCGTGCGATCCACACACATTTTATATTTTACGAATGAAAGTTGATTATTAACAATGCGGTTTCACGTCACATTTGGGAGAAAAATGGGATGTTGAGCGAAGATGAAAACTTTACCCTTTTCAATTCGAAATGGGAATCGCTGAGGTGAGAAAATGACTTATTTCGAAAAATCTATGTTTGAGTTTTCTGCAAAATTTCTATTTTGGTCGATTTTTTGAAGGTGCCCAAATAAATTCCCGTTATTCAAAGTGAATCTCAACTGAATCTGTCGCATTCAGAGGAAGGTGGGTTTGTAGGGCAATTCCGTGATCAAACTAAGATTTGTTTTGATGCTTAATGGTAATTCGTGAATTCAGAGGTCCAGAAGAAATCTGTTTCTACCAGATCACATTGTCTTAATAGACTTTGTCAACGACTGTAAATATCACAGATAAATAAGTTGAATATGTATTTCAGAGCTCTACTTCAAGTCAGAGCTCTGTTTTCTACTATTATTCTACTATTGAATCCTTAATCCTTTTAAAAAGAGAAGATCTAGTTTTGGATATTCCCTTCTCGTTTCTGTTTTCATGAAGGTTAATTCCTGATCTTTTACAATAACATTGAGCTCATAGTTATAAAGTACTCCAAATTCTGTTTACCCGATATTCCATGAAATAAAACACATTTTTGTGAAAAATATTTAGAGGAGTTAGGAAAAGACAGTGAAGTAAATTCTGCTGTAATAAGCAGTAGTTAATAATAATTTTAAAAATATTTTTTTAAAAATAATTTTCTTTTCTTTTGATGAACATAAACTAAAACAAATGTTCCCACTTACCCAACACTTTCTGGTGAAATGGGGAGCACACTTGGGGAAATAACTGTGAACGTACTTTGATGGATGAATCAATCAAAGTACTGTACTTTGATGGATGAATTAAAATATTACTTCAAAAAAAAGCATGGTTAAATGAATTCTCCAGAATAGGATTATATATAAATTATAGGCATATTTTTCATCTCACGCAATCATTTCAATTTGAAGAAAATGAAAAAGTTCGCCAAAAGTTTCCATTTGCTCTAACTAACTCTATATGAGAAAAAAAAAGAACTTATTAATTTGGTTAAAATAGCAGACGATTTCCGTCCGACGATATTTGGAAGAACACACACACGCACAAGCATACGCATGCATGCACACACACACAAACACACACATTTTTGATACAAAACTTGAGCTACTTGATTATATTTCCTCTCAAATTGTGCAAGCGATATGCTATGGTTTCCATGCTGTCACAAGATACCTACCATAAAAATGTACCATATCCATTCATTGTATAGGGTGTTCATTAATTATTGTCGGGGTTTCCATACCTCATAACTTTCGAATAAAAAATATTAGGCAAAAACCGATTACGTATTCGTAAATTACAACTCAAAGAATTTCATTAAGGATATTAAAGTGTAAAGCTTGCACAATTTGCACTTTGTAGGCATTCAGCTGAAGGCGATTATGTATTCGGAAATTACAACTCAAAGAATTTTATTAATGATATTAAAAAGATTAATGAATTTGCACACGGCTGCCCTTCGTGGCTCGTAACACATCGAGACGAAATTCGATTTCCCTCCAAGTGTTCTCCAGCATTTGTGGGGTAACATTTTGGATCACAGTAACCATTCTGCGCTTCAGTTCATCAAGGGAGGGCACAGGGGTCTTTTACTCAATGTTCTTGACAAACCCCCATATAAAGAAGTCCAGCGGTGTTATATCTGGTGATCTCGGAAGCCTGGGATTGGTCCACCTCTTCGCATTGTTGTCACGTAAAATTCTTTGAGTTGTAATTTACGAATACATAATCGCCTTCAGTGCAAATTGTGCAAATTGTGCAAGTGTTAAGTGCAAATTGTGCAAGCTTTACACTTTAATATCATTAATGAAATTCTTTGAGTTGTAATTTACGAATACGTAATCGGTTTTTGCGTAATATTTTTTATTCGAAAGTTATGAGCTACGGAAACCCCGATAATAATTAATGAACACCCTGTATATCGCATCATCATTTGATACATTACGTCGTATATGGTTATTTTGCATCAAACATTCTGATATAACAAGGAAATGCTTGTTTAAAAAGGAACAAAGCTTTAAAATGTGTACTCGGTATGAGCGTTTAAAATAAGCACAGGCTTTAGAAAGAGCTTTATTGTAAATCATTTAAGGCACCTTTTATGAGCTGTAAGAAAATTTCTTGTTTCTAAATTCTTAAGCCCTTTAGCGAAAATATGCCTCAAAGTGTATTCTAAGGTTCAGTGGAAATGCAACTTGCAGCAGACGAAATTAAATTTCGGTGGACGATCCATCTCCACCAGAGACCCTTGCTCGCTTCATAATCTGACTCCGGTCAGACACGTACAAAAGCTCAGGGAACTCGGCGTGATTAATTCCCTTGTAAATTAACTTATTATTATAGGCGACTTGTTCCTACTCCTTTAATTAGACGAGACAAAGGTTGCGGAAGTGGGGGAACTCCGCCTGGGAAAATATTTCATCCTTTATCTGCTCTTTCGAACAATTAAAGTGTTTGAATTCGTTTTTTGCTCTTGTGTGGCCTTCGACGCCATTAGCACTCATTACAACTGTAAGTTAGAATTTCCACGTCTGTAAGGAATAGCTTCGGTAGATTTTTTTTAAAAAAAACTTGTTATTGTATTTAATTCGCAGCTGAATCTCAGAATTACTAATTTGCTGGCATATTTTTCTTTTTTGGTTTTAGTTCTGATCCTTTAGTTTTTGAATCATTCACAGAAGTTTATTTTTATTAACTAACTAAACTGATTTTCTTTCAATTAAGTTATAACATTTCCATAATCTTAATGGTCGATCTCATCGCTGACACTGTATATATATATATGTATGATGAAGCAGCAATATAAAAATAATGCAAGTACTCTATTACCGGTCCATGTCCTGCAACTAAATTTTAAAATATTTATTTTCGTCTTGGCTAAAGATGAGGAGTGGGAAATAACTTTGTCCTCCTTCCATATTTGATGTTCTCGTTAGTTATTTAATAGATTTTGTTTTATAAAGGAAATAATAAAAAAAAAGAATTCAAAATCTTTGCTAAAATCATCTACTCATTTTGCAAAATGGCCCCTTTCTTTCAATACTTATAAATGAGTCGGTTAGAAGCTACATAATGCAAGTTCGTCAGCATTTTAAGTCAATTTAATTCTAATATAAGAATCATTAATAGAGACTCAACCAAGAATTGAATTGCTTTGTTTTGCAAAATGTCATTTTTAATGTTGATGATATAAAATTTCTTCCATAGATGCGATAAACACTTGCATTTCATGGATTTTTTTTCTTATTTTCTGGATAAGAAGAATAAATATATAAAAAAATTATTAATGAAGTTTTATTAGGGCACTAAAAAGGGGGGAGGTGAAAAAACTCTTTGAAATCGGGGGAAAAATTATTGATAAACAATCCGAGAAAATTGGAATTTTAATCATATTTATAAAATATTTCATTTTTTAAACTTTTAAAAATGTTTTTTTTTTCATCAATAAAGATTATAACATAAAATATTTATTATTTATTTATTCACAGTGTTATTTTCAATGCATTATGTTCTCAAAATTTTCTTTTAACGTTCACATTTGTGATTAGAAAAATTTTCTACTTAATGCACATATTTTAAAAACTTTCTTTTTTTTCTGTTATATTTCACTATTATAACTATCTTGGTGTCTTGAAATAATGAATGAAATTCACTAAGGATACATCACTTATATGGAATAAAAATTTAACCCTTTTCACTGGGAAAAGTAAACCAACCATATTTTCGAACAAAAATATGATGGAAAATCTGGGCGGAAACTCTGCGAGATAGACAATGTTCTTTGGCAACTTTAAATGGTAAGTACGTGATTTATTAGAGTGAATTTCTCATGGGGGAAGACTCTCACAATCACAGTTTGGAAGACACTTTAGGAGGCATTTTTTTCCTGTTAAGAATGGATGAGTGGACAGTCCATTGTGTTCTTCATGATGTGCGTCGGGAACATTACAGCGTATTTTATGCTTTTCGCGCAAGTGCTATTCTTGATTCCTATTTAATGTAGCTTAACTTAATATATCAATATTTTGAAGATTATATAGATATATATTTAGATATACGAATTTTTAAGCATGTATCTCAGCGTTCACGCCAGGTGGCACATTTTAAAAATACGTTTTTTTAGTCTCCAGAAAATTTGAAACGAAAAAAAGTTATTAATACTTCGATAATAATAAAATAAAAATTATCCTTTTATGTATGGATTTATATATATTTTATATATGGAGGAAATAAAAAAAATTATCTTATATATATGGATTTAAGTAAATTTAGGTAACAGTTTTTAAATAAACTCGAGATAACTGTTTATTTTTATAGTAGTTTTTATTTATTTATGATTTTGGCTTTCTATCTCATGAAGATCCACATATCTAAAGAGCTTTATCCGCTCTCTCTTTTTAAGATTTATTCAGTTGCTGGCGAATCATCTGACTGAAAACTTTAAAAAAATTTTTTAACTAGCAAAAAAAAAAAAAAAAAAAAAAACCAACTAATACTGGTATGGGAAAAAAGTATCCAATTATATTTAGAATCATATTAATGGCGCATTTGAAATAAAATTTTTGAATAGTAGGTCAAATTTCGTTACCTAAGTGACATTAATTTAGATATTTTAAAATTAGATTTAGATTAAATTAGATTAGATTGAATTAATTTTAGATTTTAGAAAAATGTTTTTTCAAAGTTTTGGAATTCTTTTTTTTAATTTTAAATGCCTTTTGTTTGTTATTTTTTCTTTCCAGAAGTAGTTTTTAGAAATGCTACACATAAGTATGTACAATATGTAGATAGGTATGAAGAATTTTGATTCAATAAAATCGTTTGAAATATTTAATATGTGTCAAAACTATAACGAAATTTAGAAGTCTAAACTTACAATGCCTTCTGTCAATTTAGAGCTAAATACAGAAACACAAGAGATAAAGTTACAGTTACATATATCTAAAATATGCAATATACTTCACCATAATAGTTTTTAAAATCTCTGAACATTTCAAGAATTTATGCCTAAATAAATTCAAAGTTTGGGAGTTGCAGATAAAATGATAACAATGAGTATACACTGGAGGAAATATTATTATGTAATTGAAATTCGGTACATTGGATACATCTCTCTAGATAAAAATATATTCTAAATACTTGCAATGCAATTCTTGAATCGCAATAATACAGTTTTTCGCTATCACATCTGTCATTCATTTTTCTTCGTCTCCTCTGTTTCGTTTGACCGTTTGTTTCGAAGCCAAAACTCTCTTTATTTTTTAATCAGTACTTGGAATCATTTGGCATGAGTCTGACAATTTTTTGAATCCCATTTCTTCCAATCCATCATTCGTGTACATGAACAAGAGAACATTCCTGTATATGGTTTCTACTGACATATCCTATAGTGCAGTTTTTTTCTCCATTTTCCGCATGAAATTACTTTTTTTTTTCAGTCTCATCGCCCTGTTTGAAGCAACTGAAAGTTGCAACCACAAAAAAAAAAAAAAAAAAGAATTCAGCAATAATTAAGATTATTTGAAAATTTATGGAAATTAAATAATACATAGTATGGTGACAGTAATAACTGGAAAGGTAATTGTTTGTTTTTGATAAATAATCATCTTTATGTTGTAATAATTTCAAAGCTATTAGCGAAAAAGTGAGCAAACATTGTGCTGGTTTTACTTCTGTCATTTAATTAAATATAACCAAAGAAATAAGTAATTTTGGAAGCTGAAAATAACATATTTTATCTAGAAATATCCAGAATGACACATTCATGGGGCTTCTTAATTCCGAAGGAATTCTTGCGAAGACAAACGGATAGATTGATAGACATTGGCATTTTTTTTTTCTTCTTCTTCTTTATGTTATAAAACGATAAGTGTCCTAAAAATAAATTCCAGCGCCCACCAATGAAGCAGACTCTTGTTTAAAATCTCTTTGCTGAATCAAAATAAAAGTTTGAATGAACTCATGTAGGATAAATGAGAGTTCAAGTGTGCTAGCTACACTACTTGTTAAAGATGAGAATTTTCTGAGGTGCAGCGACTCCGAGCGGTAGTTTGCTTTCCGAATTAAATATATATCAGCACCGAATAATTTATTCGGTAATTGCTGAAAATGAATTGTCCGCTGCTTATTGTTCATCCCGTGCGGTTTCGGAATGGACGCCTCATTCGCAAACTCAGCGGAGAAACCTCAATTGTGTTATAATTAAACTCGGAAATATATCGGAACAAGTTAACTTTGAAATGGTGCGTTATATTTATCTGTTGAACGTAGAAAAAATTTGTAATGATTATGAATTGTTGTAATTAAAGAGTTTGTTTGACAATGAGAGGGCGGCACTTCTTTTCATTACAGCCGAATCAATTTCTATCGAAAATTAATTTTTGGTGGAATGAAGAATAAATCAGTAAAAGTAAAATCATGTGGAGTTTTCGCATATTCAGCCAAAAATTCAATCTTTCATTGGCTGCTAAAATCAAGCACTCAGCAAGACGTATGCATAAAACAGTAAAGATGATTTGCTGATGTAAAAATAAAGTTTACAAATATAATTTACAAGGAATTAAATGTACAATGTAATTTTCAGTAACACATTATATACTATGTAACATGTCAGAATACTTTTTTTCATATGCCATCTTCCGTAAGAGATTAAAAATGTAGTTAAATTTGGTGACACACTGTATAAATTGTATAATTTATATGGATTAACTTTTCAAAATGGCCAAATGGCAAGATGCCATTCAGTTGCGATTCTAGACATTTATTATCCATTCTATGACAATAAAAAAAGTATACATTATTATTATTATTATTAAAACATATTTTCATAATATCGTAAATAGATTATATGGACAGCATAACTGACTCATAAATAAACACTTATTGGTCTAAAACACATGACTCAACAGAATTGGTATATCGTCGATCATACTGTTATTTGCACTACTGTTTCGTCCTCATTGCGAAGTGCAATGAAGAGGGAAATCTCAACTTGGAATGTTCGAGGATTTGTAGGAAAAAATTCAATCTTAGTGGGGTTGAAAACTGCTGTCCATGATCATTTTTTTCTGGCTTTCTAATGGATAATTTTGCAGCGTGTCTTATCATAAATAGTCTTAATCATTCTCCATCTGCATTTTCTTCGTCACGCTTGACAAGTAGGATTTTATTATTGTCAATGCAAATTTATAAACTGGCTTCCGAGCTCTTTTCTTCGTTTATCTATAATTCATCTTTGTAACTTTATATATACTCTATTAACAGAATTATTTTTCAGATGATACTTTATAAGATTTTACCGAGCAACAAATTCGAATAATACTTTCTCAGATTTCATAAAAGCCCTCAAATATCAAATCAATATTTTAAATTTTAAATAATCAGATTTAATTATTTTATAATTCGAAATAGATATTTTCTCTTTCTTCACCCAGTCCACTTCCCATATGCATTTTGACGTTTATTTATTATTGTTCTATTTTGCCTCCGTTCCTCCTATTATAACGTAAAAAAATGCTACGATAATTAACATATTACGTATCGGATAATTGATCTCTGTTTCAGGCAATGTTTGTGATCTATATTGCAAGTTATGAAAGTTTAAAGTTTTATATGGTTAAACTGTCAAAACAAAGTTTGCAGTTGTCGCACTGTAATCTTTAAAGATTATATTATATATATTGTGCATACAAGAAAAAAATGAGATCTCGAGGTTTTGATGAATCTCTGTGTTTGGTTTCCTTGAGTCCGTATAAAACGTATTTTGGATCATCTTATTTGCTGATCTCTATGCATATGAAAGCGATAATTATAAAAATATAATGAGCTGTTTTTGCAGCAATGCTAGAGGACAAAATCCATCAAAGGCAAGCGTGTCGGTTCATTCATGCCCATACAGCAACTCAAAAAAGCTGCAAGATATATTGATATTATTTCGCTTTTGGTTTTATCCACAAAATTGAAGATATGGATCGAATATCTATCTGTAAGTTGGAGTAGTCTGTTGGTCTTTCTGTTCCTGTATGTCTAAAGCAGAAGATCATGCTGATATAGATAAATGAAATTTTGTATTCAGTTCAGTCATAAAAATGGTGGAACTCAATAATTCGTCGAAAATAATGAAACAAGAATTCAGGAAACAGCAGCTATCAAATGAACTCTGAAAGGTCACTTCATAATACCTTAAAGAACGATGAAGCAGATGAGGAGATCGCTCAAAAGTGCGATGCCATGCAAATGCTTGATGCTTCCAAAGCAGGATAAAGATCCATCCCCTGCCGTCGTCAGCCGCTGCGCTGGAAGATATCTTCTTCTGCCAGCTGTTCAGTGATTAGATCCTTCATTATGTTCTGACACGCAGCCTTAAGTAAATCTTATAATTAAAAATCAATGATCTGCCTCTGATGGATGGCATCAGAGAAAAAGGAAAATCGCTGTTGGTTTCTTCCAAGTGCTGCCTTGGGTGAGAGATAAACGCAGTACGATAGAAATTGGAGAAAGGTGATAATGCATTGATTTGAACTCGCGGTCATTGAACTTTCCCCAGCTTTTTTTTCTGTGAATAAATTCCATTTATGAATGGAGAACGTTTTTTCTGAGCTCTTTTGAGTCAAGTGACATAATTCTTTTTCATAAAGGAACTGATTTTCTGGAATATTGGAGTTTCTCTATATTACATACCTCGTTCATAACATGAGTTGTCTGCTTTGCCCCCTTTTTCCCCCAATCCAAAATTTGGTTTTCAAAAAACATCAAACCTATTATTCATTGTTTTTTGAAAAATATATGTGAATATAAATTAAATGCACCAGTGGTTCTTTGACAGTCACTTGAAGAAAATTTTTCAATAGTAAAAATTTTTGTACAAACTATAATACAAATTTTTAATATATTTTTAAAAAATACTCTACGTTTCTTATTGAGTAAGCAAACAATATGACAGTGACAGTTTTAATTAATATTACAGTTTTTCCGCACTTATAAATTAAATTTCCCGAAGGATGTAAACCAAATCGAATATGGCTTCCTAAATTGCAATTCTCTAAATATAAAGATACTCCATTATGGTTTCGAAGTTATTTGGCACCAGCTAGGTGAAATTAGACCTCTTTCTATGAGTGCCAACATAATGGATGACTTGTGCGTCCAATGAGCTGTCACTTGCTATTCGGAATCACACTTCAGAATAGTTATTAAAAAATGTATTGAATTATAATTATAAATGACTTTAAATTGCATTAATAATTTGTGGGTGGTTGAAATACTAGTTATTGAAATTTACTGAAAATGGACCATTTTTACGCCATTTTGATAAAAAATTTTAATTTAAAGAATGACATACTTTTAATATCAAATTTCTTTCTATTTGACAATGCTCAAGCAAGCACTTACTGGCAAAGAAAGCCTAAAATTTTCCTTGTGTAATGAATCTTGGAATTTTCTTTGGTTGGGCGTATGCATTGGATCACATTCGTCTTTCCCTACGACCAAGGCTTGATGTCGAGTCTAGATGCACAAGCGTATCTTAAAATACACATGAAGAGTCATTTAACCGTATTTACGAAATTGGATCTTTTTCCTCAGTTTAATTTCAAAGACAATAAAAAATTCAAATGGCTAAATGAAATGGAGTTAATTTTATTCATTGATTACTTTCGATTTTGTTTCAAAAAATATCAAGTGACATGAGTGCCAAATGTCTGTCATCATGAGAAGAAATGCTCGGCCATCCGAATGCATATCGATCTAAAGAAACAATTATTCTTGAATAACGTAAAAATAAATTTTTCTTGACGCATCCATCGATTTTCAGTAAATAAAAAAGCAACAGCCGAAGTCAACCAGAAAATAAAGGCTTCGCGCATAAAGTAGCAATGATGGATGTCGCCAGAGATTGTATTTACAGAGCGCAAACTTCCCTTCTTTCATCTGACTAAGGAACGATTAGAGGTGATCTTCCCCTTTTTGAAAACTCCCGAGTCGACAGTTTCGTGCCCACTCCAAGGAACTATCACTCAAACCGGAAATGACCGCAGTTCCCATTCTTGATAGTTATAAAACATGGACGGATTTCAGTTCGAGACATCGATTATGATGGAGCAGGAGAAAAAAAAACAAAAAAAAAAAACGCACCGCTTAGAATTACTTCTGATATCGATTGCTAAAGGGGGAAGACTTTTCGGCAAATGAGGAAAATCTTTGCAGTTGCGGTTCAGCTTTGGAGGTGAAGTCTTTCCGTTCTTTTTTTATATTTTGCTTTGCCCTCATTCCCCTAGCAGGGTGACGCTAAAATTATGGGACTGACAATAAAGGTTGGTAAGGTGGCTCTAAGATGTAAATAATTTTCCAATGGAACCTGGGGTCACAAATACTACAGATGAAAACTAAAGGGATCTCTTTTCCAGCGAATTAATAAAGGATATATCGGATGAAATATACAAGAGAAGTTTGATGAAGGGCAAATTTATAATAGCGAAGCAAAAAAATGACATGAATGGCAAAATATGAAGCTTATATAATTGAATGGTATCATTACATGCCTGATCATATGCTTTCTACAACCTGATTACATGTTCTGGTTTGGGAGTCGGGGACAAACGTCTTCCCGCTGATGTGGCGGGGAGAGGGGATGCCAGTTCAAGTGTCGTCCTCGTCATCCAACCGCAGGTTCAAAATGACGAGTCCGTCCCAAAACAGCTCTAGTGTTGCTTTAAAACAGAACTTTAATATAACTAAACCAAACCAATCCGGTTTGGGAACTTGCTTTCTACATGCTATTGTATTTGTTATTCTGTGTGCGGCTGTACTCATACTAAATTCACAAATTCTGAAATTGAATGGTATTAACACTAATGGCATATATTTGATTTGCAGCCATCATTCCCAAGTCGGTTCCAATGTATGTCGAATTGCACGTTTTCTACATATTGATCACACTGACAATTAATTGTATGTTGCCAATTTCCTAATCTAAAGATGCCATTACAAAATTCGATTCATTAAGATTTTATTTGTATGAGTAAAAACACTGAAAAAACAAACATCAACGAGTTTTCTGTTTCTCAGTAAACATTGGGTGTTTCTTATAGATTTCAGGGTGATAAAGATAAATATTTTTCTAATAATCCTCTATCATTTTCAAATTTCAAGTAATTTCATTTGTAAATTTTTTGGATTATATAAGCTATTGTATAGAAATAACTACATTACATTTTCTTCTGCATGAACTAGAACCACATATAGTTTTTTGTTTATTTATTACAGAAATAGAACAAATAAAAAGAGAGCAGAAACAAAACTTGCTTCGATAAATTTTATGTATGCAATATAGGAAAAGTGAAATTATCACTACAAAAAAAAAAAAAAAAAAAAATCCATAACATATCCAAAATCTGTATGAAAAAATGCCAGGGATATTTTCCCACAAAAGCTATTTATTCTGTTATAATGATAATGCAGTTTGTTTACTGTTTGCTTTGAATTGTCAACAAAACTCAAGAAAAGACGATCTTTCATAGATGGTACGAAAAACAGCTTGAAGAAAATGCTTCCCCATAATGGAAATGATTTACCTATAAATATTTTGCATATCTTTGCATAATGAAAGAATTTTAGAAAAAAATATGAAGATATTACATCATGAAATTGACTACTCAGATCATAATTGGAATGTGTATGCAGATTTCAAAGTAGTTGCCGTTCTGATCAGCATGCAACCAGATAGCGCAAAATAAGGCTGTTGTGCAAATGGAACATCAGCATTATATAAAAAAGCAAGTGAATAGAACTTAAACAATATATTGCAATTGAAAAAAAAAAATATCTAAAAATTTCTTTTTATCAACAAAAAGAAAATTTTTCTTTTGTACATTTTGTAATTACATGTAAAGGCGGGGCCTTTACATGTAAAGTTAGGATTGATGAAGGATTTTATTAAAGCGATAGATAAAGATGAGTGTGACTTGCAATAACAGCAAAAACAGTTAACATCGCAAAATAACGCAAAAATAAATTCGGAAATTTTTCATTAGCTACAAGCTAGACACATCGTGAAAAAAATTTGAGGATATAGTAAGTGATTTAGAAACAGCTTGAATTGGTTTTAAAATGCTGTGACGCATTTCTCTGGAAATAAACGAAATTCTAAATGTAAAAAATTATTTAAAGAAACGTTAAAATGTTACAAAAATTTAGAATGTCATTGAAAATTCATTTTTTAGCGTCTCATTCAGATTTTTCCTTTGAAGTTAAGAGAGCTGTAAACGAGAAGAAGGTGAGGGCTTCCATTAGAATACTTTTGCAGTGGATGGTCGATATTAAGGAAGATGGATCCCTTACGCACTCTTAGATTGTTGTACGAACTGTATTAGAAAATCTGCTAATTGTGCGCACAAGAAAATTTCCGGAGTTAAGATTTTTTTTGTTACATAAAATATCAAAATTAGAACATTTTTTTTAAGATATAAATTTTTGCACACATTTTCTTTTTCTTAATTTTTTCTAAAAATTAATAATCAATGTAAATTTTTAGTGTTTTACATTAGTTTTAAGCTTTATAAATGCTTATTTAACCCTTTATCCTTTCTAATGGCTAAATGCCTAAATTCGTATAATAAATGTGTTGAATAATTGTTATAAAATTGAAATTCTAAAGATATTGAATTTTTTTTAAATCTTCGAGTGGTAGAATATTTTTAATGTCGTATTCTTTTCCAGCATAGTTAATATATACAAATAACTCTTTACTGAATGCGGAACAGAAACCTTGAAACAAAACGTAAAGGTAATATTGGAGAATTTAGTGCTGAACGTTTTAGTGTCCATTTTATTTCTGTAGAAACAGTTTTTATTAAGAAAAAAATAACCGCTTAGTAATTGTCTAAATTTACCACAATTATATTTATGCTTCCGTATTTTGCAGTAAAATTATTATTACTTGGAATATCAGAAATTTTACAGCTTGACAGTGATTACAGTTTCTTATCAATGGAATGTTCAAAGTGTGTATAAGTGATTCATGGGCACGTGCACAAACTGTTCCGGATCGGATGAAAAAAATGACCTCAAAGATGCTGATTTTTTTGATTTATAGATGCTGATTTTTTGGAAAAAAATTTACAAAATTCCGCCATGTACAGTTTCAATATAAATTGCAAATCTAATTGTGTATGAATTTTGTATGTGTAATAGCGAAACAATATTATTTAGATGAACTTACAATTCATATTTGTGGATTTTAAAATAATAATATGCCTTATATAAAATCCATCCGAAAAAGAAAATATTAATAATTATGTAGCCCTTTCTGCTCGTCTGGTAACCTGTTTTTAAACACCATAGTTATGCCAGAGGATCCATGTTAACAGCTCATCTTTCCTTTTATACATTCAGACATTTTTTTGTCAGTGTCTTACTTCATTCGCTATTGTACGAGTATACGCTATTCTGAATTTTTGACTAGTTTTGGCTGATAGTTTTTGTTGTATCTGAGTGGAAGGTCTACGAGCGGATGAATTAAATTACGAGACGGTTTCTGCTACATTTGTGATTCCAATAAATTAAAACACACCAACTTTTGTGAGAAAAGTGTACTTTTTTTTACTTTTCATGAAGCGGGAAGATCAACCGAAGTATTAGGCTCTACCCGTGGTGTACTCTTCGTGTTCAAAAATATTTTTATTCTAAAAAAAAGTTTTATTTTTATTACTTCATATAAAATCAGAACTTCTAAACTAATTTTTAAAGCATTACCAAAATGAAGAGATTGTTTCACATGTCTTTGTGAGAGGTTTATGCAGGGCAAGGTTGAGAGATGGAGTATCAGCAGATTTCTACAGAAGAAAATTTAAAATTTTTGAATTCTAAATAACAAGGAAGAAATGGGAGTAAAGTAAGAATTTTTTTCAATTTTTTTAACTTTGGTTTTCTGGGGATCTACAGAAATCGAAATTATAAGTCTGTTACAGAAGAGACATTGATAAACAAATGCAAGTCGCCTTCTCCTTCCTTGAATCATCTGTTTGAGAAATGAGACTGACTGCTACAAGGATTGATTAACTGCCACATTTTAATCATGAATTCGTATTGAGAAAATGTATAATTATTAGAGAAGATGATATACGAAGTAGCTTTTTTGATTTATTTAGTAACATCTGCTTTACATTTTTTTCGCATTCACCACCCATACATGTGAGCGGACAATAACGATTAAATGGTGTTTCTGTTTGCATTATAACAATGTATGTACACGGCAAATTTCATTAAAATCTGTAGAGGGCATCCGGAACGAATCGACGACGAAAGGAAATGCTCTTGGTTTGGAACAGTATTTTATGTATGAAAGCATAATTTTTAATGAATGAAAGATGAATAATTTAATTCATTGCCACGAAGCCTTTATTAAAGCCTTACTTATTCTTTATAGTATTTGGTGCAAAGCTGGAAGAAAATCTATTTGGTAGCTACGATTTCTGTAGCATGTCAGCTTTTAAGGGTTTTTCACATTTGATTATATAAATTTATCATTATCTTTGAGTAAATTCTTTACTCAGACTTCAACTTCTCGTTTTAAATACGAGGATTCCTTATGAAAAAAAAGTAAATATATATTATTTTTATTAATTTGTAAAAAAAAAAAAACAGTCTACTTAAAATTTCTATTTCTTAGTTAATTTGAAATTCTAGTGATAATGGTATGAAAAGGACGAATTTTTTTGAACAGATTTCTGAAATATCTGCAATATTTTGTCTAATATTTTACTCGCTATATTTTTTATCTTTAATTTTTTTTACATTTCTCTAAATTGGATATAAAATAAATTATATAAAAATAAAACCTTTTTAATCAAACACTGATTAACTGCTACACAATCATGAATCCGTATTGAGAAAAATGTATTAGTAAAAGAAATTATATATCCTTTTTATGTAGATTTTGAATACTTCTTTCAGAGAACCGATTTCAACATGACAATGTTTATAGATAAGATACTGCGTGATACGAAAATCGATCTATTGGGGGGGGAAGCAAAAATTCTTACTATAAAGAGTTGATGAGAGAATTATTTCTGCAAATCGTTTAATGTAAAAATTGGTATTCAAAGAATTCAACATCTGATGAAAGCAAAGATAGAATTAGGTATTTTACGGCCTTAGGTAGTGCACATTATGAGACCACTTCTTTTTTTTATCAATTTAGTTTCATATTTCATTTTGTTATAAAGCAGATCTTTTATTTTTTTAAGTTGATTTTTTTATTTAAATTGATTTGTAAAATTTTCTTATATTTTTATTTGTTTACTATGATTCAATATCGCAGGGCATTAACATTCGTACACGATAGTATTACTTAATTACTAGTTATTGTAAATTAAAGACTGTAATAAATGAACGGAAAGGAACTGATACATGATTAATCATACTTGAAAGTTATTCTTATATTGATAGAACCTGACATATTATTCTTATATTAATAGAATCCCTATTTTTAAAGTTCCATATTAGTATTTTTTACAAATTTGCTTATTCAGCGAATAGACCAAAAACAATTTTTTTTTAATCGATCGGCTTAGACACCTCTCCACCCTTCCGTTTTCAATCAAGCAGTTCTTGGCAGGTGTTTAATCTGTTTTATTGGAAATGATAATGACTAGCTACCAGATGAAAAAATGCCGACAAAGACAGACGAATAAAATTCAAAGCATTCTTATGCTACTATATTTTAGATTATAGGTTCGAAACTGTTTTTAATATTAACCTCATATTTTGAGGTCATAGGATGAAATGTTTTGCTTTTTTTTTTATCTTCTTAACAACTTTTTAATTAATATATTTTTCAGTGATAAAATTCATTGATCCAATAATTCATTTAATGAAAAATTTCTGACATCATAACACTCTCAAGAAAATGACAATATAATGTCTGCCTAAAGATATTCTAAAAATTTAAGTCTGGTATTGGTTATGAAATTAACTTTTTCGTTAAATTTCAACCTCATGTAAAAAAATTATTTTAAAATAAAAATTCTAAAAGTATTTTCTAACTTGTTTCTTAATTTTGCTCCTTTCTGTTCAGAAAAAAAAATGTTTCAAAAAGACACGGTAAGTTAGAGCAAAATATTTTTTTTGTATTTAATTAAACATGAAATAAAAAATATTTTCAGTCGTTTTGTTTTAAATTTCACTCTGTCAGAAGTGGAAAATTGAACTTATAAAATTTATTATGGCAAAAAGACAAACAAATTTCATGAAAATTTTCATTTGGTTATTTGAAACAAATTGTGAGAGAAAGGACATGGCACAACACAATTCAAAATTTACCTTTTGCTCAAATTTGTATACCTTCAAAAATTGCAATTCACAATCCCTCTGTAATCAACTTTTTAGTTGAATTATTTGCGAATTCTGAATTCTTTTACACGTGGAAACTTCTTTCCCCACTTGTACACAATTTTAAATTGTGACGAAAATTCAAAAACAAATAAAATCTCTTTCCGTCACATTTCTACTGTTTATTAAACGCAACAACGAGGAATGTGACAGTCAAGGTCATACATTTCAAACTCATAAATTATACATTTAAGTACACCTTTCAAGTTTTATACAGCTTCTTAATTAGTTGCTTTCACTTTGCTACACTACATTTATTTCCTCATTTCCCCCCTTATTTATGATCAAATTTTATTTTTTTATATAAGGACTTACTCTCATACAATGATTTAAATCATTTGATTTCATTCAATTTCATTTTGATTTCAATGTAAAATTCATTCGAATTGTTATACATAGAATAAATCTGTAAATCTAAAAAAACAATCGTGGTTGGTTTTTATACTTGCTTTAAAATATTACAATAGATTAGTAATATTTGTTCCTGAAATGAATCAATAACAAGCAATAAATATGGCTTTTTTTTCCTTCATATTTGTATAAATTTTGCTATATTTTCCTCTCAGCATCACAAAAACATTATATAAAATTCCAAATGAGCAAATGAGATTTATTTTTCTAGTAAGATTCATTTTCTTTATATTAAGTTACATCTTTTTACATTTTTTAGCAAAAATTCTGATGATGTGATCAAATTTTTAAAACTCCTGTTCTGACATTTATCTGGATCGGGTTCATTTCAAGGTTCGTGAATTTTTTCCATTTTTTAAACAATCTATTATTTTTCTTTTCGTTTCCTGAAAACGATGGGAAATATACATCTGATTCATAATATCTGGGTACTCAAATGTCACAAGAAATTTATTCATTACACACTTCAGAACTTCACATTCTTTTACGTTTTTAAGAACTACAACTTATTTCCTGGGACAAAAAAAGTTTACTAGAATCCAGCTCGCAAATTCCGTTTCGGAAGAAACGAGTAAATATTATGAATTCCAGACTTTGCTTTTTCGGACAGTTTGAATTGATTTCTGAATAAATATATTTGTGAGAGTCAATTGCCTCTCTTACTCACTAAGCAAGGTGCATTGCACCCTGGCGTTCCGATTGCGAAAACTTCTAAAAATTATGATACGAACTCAAGTAATGTGTAACGATATTCATGAAATCATAAATCCTTAAACTAATCGCTGACAAATTCTATATCTGATGCAATCTTGATAAATTTTTGGAACATCAGATACAGCAATTAAAAAAATCATTATGATTCATTTCCACGAATTCTTAAATCGTTTGAACTCGAGGCTTATTGAAATAATAGTATTTAGCTCAACCATGTCCTCGAAGACTTGAATGATAATAGAAAAGCATCGGGGCAATTTTTAATTTTTTTATATAATAAGGATACAATCTCCTCTTTGTAACTATTCTATTCACAGAAGTTTTGATATAACTTAAAATTTTCTCTGTTTGGTTATTGCCCAGAATTTTAGGGTTTTTTGTAAATAGCGACTATCGTTTTCCATGTTTCTGTTGGAAATTTTGTTATTGACAATATTATATATATATAAATATATATATATCTTGGAATAATAACTTATTGTCTAAAATATTTTTTCCACTTTTTATTTATTAATTTATTTATTTTTTGAGGAATGGTGAATTATAAGATGAATTCTGCTCTTCTTTATTTTAAGAACAAATGCCTTTTCTAGTTGAGTTACTTTTATCTACATAGACATCTGAAAGAAGCGGCTGTCATTCCAATGGTAATAATTTCTTTCTTTCTTCCGATTTTTTTTCAAAGCTAACTCTATTTTTAAATAGATTTAGCTGCCCTTTTCAAAAAATGTTTAGGTACCTTCACGTCTTTGAGAAATTAAGCTTTTTTTTTTTTTTTTTTTTTGTATTTTTATCACATCACATCAAATCAGTTAGAAAACATTCAGATAAGTATTCTAAAACGGCGACTACAAATCGATCTCTTTGTATTAGACTCAGATTGGAGTGTGAGTGTATATTCTTTGTGTTGTATACTCCTTTTATCATACAGTGTTTTCCGTTATCGATACATGTGGTTTCGAAGTCAACTTATTGATCAACGTGAAAGCTGATTGTGAGTTGAATTTGAAAGGGATTATCTTTGATTTCAAGAAATAGCGTATTTATTTTTAAAATGTAGGTGGTGTTAAGAAAAAAATTTTTCTTATAATATAGTATAAAATTGCATCAACAAATAAAATAAAAACAATAGATTTTTTATGGTGCTAATAACTAACAAGAAAACATTAAATATAAGGATAGTAGAAAATATAGAATACATTTTCTCCAAAGAAAAAAGATGGATAGTTTAGATAGCATGTACTCCAAAGTAAGAAAAAAAACCAAGAACTGAGGGGAAAACAGCATTAACAAAACAATAAATAAAAAAGATGAATAGTCGAATCCCTAAAAATTTTAGAATTTCAGTTTACCGATCGACATTTTTTCTGCTATTATTCTATTTTTTATTGTTTTATTTATTTATTATTATATACATCTATAAATTTTACTGTATTTAAAAATCTATTTTCTTGTACATATAATTAATGTTTTTGAATTTTATCATTAATAAATTGAAAAGAGTAATGTTATTAATGTTAAATAGTGTTGTAGTTGCCATTATTTATGAAACTTTATTAAAGATCAAAAGAAATAGTTTGCAGGTACTTGCACATTCGCATTAATGTGAATAAAAACTAAAAAATAAGGTCTCTAACTTGGTTTCGGATAGAAATAAAATGCTTTGTGTATTTTTCTTTTATAGCGTGTGAAAGTGCCATATTTTTTTCAACTGTTGAGCTATGAGGCTTTAGGTCTTGTGACCATGAACCAAAACAATAAGGTCCCGAGACCCTATCCTTGTATCAATACAGTGATTTCCGTTACTGATACATGAACAAAATACATGATACAAAATAATGAACCCAAAATACATAAATGTTACATTAGAGATTCAATTATTTTAGTTCAATTATAAGAATCACATTTATCTGAATTAGTTTTGGAAGAAAAAATTTAAAAACATCAAATTTGGGAAAATAATCGTGGGAGTAGTTACAATGATTTTATTCTAAGATCGGAAGTTAATTCTTCAAAATAGCACACTCTCTTCCATGTATTTTAGCAAAAATAGAATATTTATATATTGTATAATTCATACATGTTTATATCTTAGTATAATCTTCATGCGTAATAATTTCTTTTCTTTTTCTATATCTTTCAGTAAGTTAACTTATATTTTTTAAATTTCTTGAATTGAAGGTAAGCCTTTTTGCTGTGCAACACCTTCTTGCTTAATTTTTTAACTTTATGCAATCATCCGAATTTCTCCATAGCTTATCCCCGTTTCATTCGGATGATTGAAACTCTTGTGTCATTTGATACTCAAGTATTTCCAGTCATTGACTGGTCATTAGTTTTTAGAAAATACAACCCAAAATAGAAGGCGACACCTGATATCCCCATTACAGGATATTGGCAGGAGAAAAAAACCTCTGAATGGATGAAAGACATTTCGTCCTCTCCTCGATATTTTTCTAACTTACCCCTTCTTTTCCTCTGAAAAGAATCTTCAGATTCATTGTAGCGCATTTCTTTGCTTTTCTCTTACTTCTTTCCATCTCTTCTCAGAGATCTTTTTACTTCCAATAGATTATTATTTATTCCTATTTCTTTCCGTGACTTGGTTCCATTTTCAATTTGACTTTTAGTTTTTATGAAACTATCGGGAACTGCTTAAATTTCGCCAACTCTTCGCTTCATCAAATGGTACTTGTATTTAATGTTTGCAGACATGAAGTTTTTACCATTTATTAGCTTAGTTTTATTTACGTACAGTTTTGAAACTACTCTACAGCCTTTTGTGACGAAAATCAAAATATTGAAATATGGTGAGATGATGAAGACGACACTTCAGTCCATATTTCCTCTCCAAACTGCCATGTCTACACTAGAAGCAGGGGATTTGAATTTGACTGATTTAATGTGTATAAGTTCATCTTCTTCAATGGTACCGGATTTTGAACCTGGGGTACATTGGTACCGAAGTCCAAACCTTATTACGAGACTAAATATTCATTTTCGTTTTTATTCAAAATATACCATATTTATAAACTATCCTTTTTAAAATTCTATACAACTATAGTTTTTGAAAATATTATGCATTTATGCTGTCTAGTTTATTGAGTTGATTTTCGTTAGATAGTTAGATCAAATTACGAGCTTGATACGAATGCCAAGTCGTTTCATTCGGTAAGCATATAGTTGCTGGTTGCAGTTAAAGAAATAAGTACTTTCATCTATATTTTTATCTAATTATTTCCTTTCTCTGGTTCAAATACTGTTGTTAGCAGAAAGGTGTCATCATTCCAACCTCAGTATCAAACCCCGTTGTATTCCGACAATGCTTTCAGCTATACTTTCTGCTGATTCCAGTTCTGATAATCCTAACAGAGACTGAATCAATCTCGAATTAAGACATTTCATTCTAATAATGAGCTTCTAAGTCTCTTAACATACCTTTTTTTTAAAAAAAAATTATGATTTTAATCCCATGTAGGACATAGTTTTTTCGTCACAATATTGGGTGATAGTATTCAGCAATATTATATAATATTGCGAATATCGTCGGATATCGTACAATTTTGAGCCAAATCTATTGGGATTTTCTTTGAATATTTTTATATATTAATGAATGAAGATCGATACTAGGAACAAATAGTCTTATATAAAATTAATTGTGTATTCAAATCATCCTGGTTGAACAATTTGATCGGTATCGATACGGATGCTACAATTATTAAGCACATTTAATAATTCGTTAAGCACAATTATTAAAATTTGTCCTTCTGAGCACTGAAATATGAATAATGAAAAGTTAATTAACCAAGTTACTTAATTTTTAGAATTAACATTTTTGCTATTCCTGATAATGTTTACTTATTTTGTATTTATCAAGGTATTTTATAATTGATCCCTTGCTTATTTTTGAAATGCAGGATTTTGAAATTGCGAGACATTGTGCGTTCGTGGTAACAAAATAATATTTTCAGAGTTATTCATCAGGTGTCACTTAATTTTATTTTGTTTTAATTCAATAGGATAGGTATATCTGCTAATAAAATTGAGAGAGAAAAAAAAAGTGATTATAAGATTTTATCACAATTGCTCCAGTGATATGTATTTAAAACTAAAAAGTGCAAAATAATAATAAGTTTTTTAATTTTATTAATATGCTTGAATGTAGGGGAAAAACGCTTCTATAAAAATCCTATAAAAACAAGAGGAAGAAAACAAGAAACCTTCTATAAAAACAAGAGGAAATGGAACCATGATGGATATTAAAGGAATGGCTATATTAAGAATGTAATTAAATTTCAATTTATTTAAGAACTTGTATCAGTTACGTTTTTACAATTTTTGATTTGAACGACAGGTTTTGAAAAGAATTGCTTTCTACATTTTAGTAAAGTAAAAAAAGAAAGTTTTCATTATTTCCTTTTTTATAAAGGAGTGAGGAAAACAGTAAAACAAGAAATTGAGTATGCAGGAAAAATTTTTAATTGAATGTTTTGTTTCAAAATCAAGATGAATGGTCTTAAATTAATTGCAAACTAATTTAAAACTACACTCGTCTGTCAAACCAAAGCAAAAAGATCTGAAAAATTCAACGGCGCGCTTCTAGATTAATTCGACAATTTTCCTAAAATGTTGGAGACTAAATGCTTTCCTATTGGTAAAGCATACATTGTTATTAATTTGTCAGATTTTTAACTTTTCTGTCGTTAGCCTCCGAACTGTGTTCTTCCTTGTTTCATTCCTTGAAAAAATTTTCCACAAAAAGTTTCGATTTAACGAATAATCACAAACGATGTCAATGGCAATGAAATTACTTTCTAATTCAGTTTTTATAAAATTTTGTAAAGGAGCTTATAGATATTAAGTCTCACATGCGAATGCACTTTTCCACAGAGAAACAAAAAGCAAACAAACAAAAAACAGAGAAAGATTTATTTCATTTAAACCCAAATGTAGACAGGCTCTTTATTCGTGAGTTTTCCGAAGAAACATGAAAAGAAATCGACCACCAGCACTCTTTCTGTTACAGGACAAGCTCATCCCAACCATGTATAAGTGAAGCGCGGTATTCCAGCTTTAATTAAACATAATATTCATACCGATTTTCTTCCCTGACACGTCTGGATGCCTTGCATGAAGGCCTGCCGCTGACGAGCCGACTTCCCTTGATTGCTTTGAATAATCCGAAATCTCTTCCTTGAGCTGTATCATCCTTGTATCAATAATGGAAATAGCACAAATATAAGGTGCTCTTTCCGTATTTTAATTAAGTGCGGTAACTACGATGGCTTATAACATCCTTTCTTAAGTTTTCGGCCGCCACCACATTCTTTATCTCATTCTTAAAGTGCGCGGAACACTTTTACATCCCCGTAGCTTGGCCCGAAGGGGATGGAGAGACCAATTTTAATTAAACGTTCCGAGTGTTGCGAGAATGGGCCTTTCTTTTGGGTCGTGGTGTACTTTTCTTGGAGCTGAGGGGACGGGAGGACCGTGCACAAATCACGATAAACCAGGCGGCACAGCTCATTCTTGCAATGAAAACAGCTCGCGCTTCTTATTTCTGTAAGATTATCTGGTGCGATAGTATAGTATACATGAAATAATTTGTATGAGCTTCCTATTAAAATATTATGTATGAATTTTCTAAAATTATCCCTGAAATTATCAGTAAAATATGTTTTGTTTAACAGATCACATATCTCTCTAAATTCAATTGTTAAAAATAAATTATAAATAGCGTTTCTTAAGAGATCAGAGGAATGCCGATGTAAATTCGGGAAAAGTGTAAACCGTGCAAAACCATTTACCTGAATAAATAAAAGCTATGGGATTGAAAAGCAATGTTGCAAAGCTCCAGATTGTTATTATTACAGCCTATTTCATTTTAATTTATAATATTGGTCGAAAATAAATAAATATAAAAGTGATAATTAATGTATGCAATTTGCTGATAAATTCTACTTCTTTAATTTTATTTATCTATCGACTGAGAGAGAGAGAGATTTAAATATATAGAGTAATATATACTCCGCCATTGAGGATCTTTTCTAAAATCAATAAAAGTTCGTGCATTGAAACTTTATTTTGTGTCTACTCCATATATACTTTTTTTAATTTCGTGAATGCAATAACGATGTCGGCTTTCAGTCGTTTTCTTTGTGGGTGTCGGCGATCATGGAATTTCACTGTACAGTTTTCGGATTGTAATTAAATGGCGGTTGATATTCATTAGCTATCTAAAAATGATCAAATGTAGTTTAAAACGCTCTGCGCTTAGAAAGAACAAGAATCGCATGTGATCAGCTGCATTACTGCGAACAATTCGCTTTTAAATTCATAAATAGGTAAAATTTTAATTGATAAGCCATTCTTCTTAATATGAGAAAATATCAAATGATCCTTTATGAACCAAAACTTTAAATTAAAAGGGAATGACTGCTTCATAATTAAACAACTGTTTACAAAAATGGTTGATGTAGCTTCTCAGATCATTAAAAGAAATCAAACGCCGCTTTAGATAATTACTGAAGAAAAAATATATCAAAGAACTTGAAAAATTTTCAAACTAATAGATCACAATAAAAATTCGATTATACACGATTTATCCAATAAAAAGAAAACCGCAACAGCGTATAGAAGCAAATGCTATTTAAATGCGCAACCTGACAAATTATTTCGCGAATAAAATGGATTTATTGCGATTAACTGTATGAAACAAAATCGCCTATTTATTCAAAGAACAAATTTATCAATAACAGAACTGAAACAGAAATGAGAGCAAAAGAGGGCCTGTATTCGCTTCACTTCATCTATAACCAGGGTGAGTGATCACCTCAAAACTTTCTCTCATACATTCAAATAAAAGTGTTATTCCCCTCCCCCCTGCAAAAAATTGTGGACTTTAGGTAAGGCAGGAAAGGTCTTGCACGGCATTGCGTGTAATAGTTTAAAAAAATTAACCTTTGGCGGGAATTTGGGGTTTTTACTGTATTTATCATGTCATCCTTACTGAACTTTTTAGCAATGAATCCCTGGCATGCGAGTAATAACATCCTAAAATCGAATTTGAGTTCAGAAGCGTTTTTTCCCAACCGATTAAAATCATACACATTGCCCCAGAACTACCATTGCAGTCATAAAAATACATACTGAATTTGATATATTAAGTACTTACGTTTTTGTATTACCGCGTTTACAAGCTTCGAAAAGACAGACGTTCAACTTCCAGCTGGAATGTCTCAAAATGTGACCATTTTCTACACTCAAGATGTTAAATCTGTGTCTCGAATTTTATTCATCTAGCTCTCTCCCTTTTGTAGTTTGCTTACTTATATTCAAAAAGCCAGACGAACAGATTTTTTAACTCTAAACAGATTTTGTTCAAAATTCGATCTATATCTACACATTTGGGCGTGGTTCAGTCGCAGTCTCCATCCTCAATTATGATAACTAATGATGCTATAAACCTAATCAAATGACATAATTAGAAAAATAATTCAGAAATTAAATAATTTTTTAAAGTTTGGCCTGGAATTAATAAACTATGTTTAATTTTTGAATCAAAATTTGAAGGACTAGAAAAGGGTTTGAATTATTGTGCCATTTCAGATTTGCAATATATCCGAAAAGGGCTTGGGCAAAACCGGTCCATTTTCTTTTCCGCTAGTTGGAAATGGATTGGAAAGTAAAAAACACTCCCTGTGTCTTAAAATAAATTCATTTTGTTCATTCATATCATCTTATTGCATTTTCTGTGCATGCTGCTAAACAGTGCCGTCTGAGAATTTTTTATATTCATGATTTCGGATTGCCAGATGAGTGTAACATTAATAGTTCTATCAAGTGACATTTTTTTTAAATTTCACTGTCATTGAAATGTAGCTGAAGTGCTAAGAAGAATTTCAGAGATGTATAGTTCACCATTATGATTATGTTAAATCATAGAGGTGAATGATTCAATTATTTGGTAGCACGACTTCCGTTCACAAATATTAAATTATTATCGAAACATAAATGAATGAAATAAAATTGTTCATAAAAATTTCAATCTTTTATTTAGGTTCTGAACATGAAGTTTTTAAATCACCGAGATTAAATTAAATCAGCTTGAATGAAGTTCGGTATGAATATATCTACAAAATTACTTTTGTAGATCAATCCTACCTAATATTCCTAGTTATGTTTCACTTTGTAGTTCCAAAGTATCTATAATCTATTTTTTCTATTCCTTCATTCCTAAATGAATGCAGTTGAAAAAGTGTCCAATTATTGTAGTATAATAAATAGAGATGGCGCATTTCGCAGCCATGCTTTTCAATGTTGTCAGGCCATAGTGACGTGGTGAGTAGCAGATACCAATGGATTCGATATGCCCTTATACAGCCTGATATCATCACATTTGATGTCGAGTGCGAAACGTAGTCTTGTTTTAGTGGTACGGAAAATTTAGACATGGTTGGTGGGCCCTCTCAGATGTCGTCTTCGTCATCTCGGGAGGACAACATCTGGTTTTTTTCCTCTCCCATCCCAAAATATCCTTCAAGTTACTTCAAAAAAAGACATTATCACAAATATAATAAAATAAAGCCGACTCAAGCAGTGTTGTCAAAAAAAAAAAAAAAAATCCTTGGTGGATGTATATGATCTGGTTTTCCGGTGAAATGAAATCCACCCATTCTCACTTTTTTTCTACTTTTCAGTATGGATCCAACCCCCATTTAAATGAAAACATCGGAAGAACTTAGCTGCTGATAACACTAATCACTTGCCAACAACGCTGCAACCGGCGTCGATCACCCCCTTCTTTCGCTCTGTCTAATGAAAGTCGGAAACTTCCGCCGCAAGCGTTGATTTTCCAGTACAAAAGCCCTTTTATTCACTACCAGAATTTTCGGTCCTTTTCTTTACTGAATTTTTAATATTGGCGTCCACGTAGTTTGTTGTTCCCTTACCTTTTGTGTACCACTTTGTGGCGATAAGGTGTCTATTTTTTTCAGAAGTTGGGTAATAGCGTTTTATTTTTATGAGTTTCGTCATTTTTTTAAGTTTGAAATGCTGAACTTTCTGTATTAGAGCGGCTTGCTAAACTTCTGTAGTAATTCACATAGCTTCTAGTTTACTTTGAATTTTTAGAACCCTTTCTTCGTGAATTTTCTTTATTAAATAAAATTCTTATCGTTTAATTATGTTCATTTAATGAGAAGTTCTTGTAAAATGTTTTCTTTCCAAGTGCTTCAGTAAATTAACATATTTTGGCATGCGTACATCTAGAATGTTGTGACGCCGAATGTCAATAGTATAAAGCGATACTTATTTCTAATCAGCAAACTTGTTAACTTTCTGTACGCATTGTCACTCGATTTGTCTCATGTCTATTTCATTATTTAGAAACTAAAGCTTTTTTGTTAATATAATGGAAAACTATATTTTTCTTACCTATCTTTATAGATATTGACTTTTCATCTTAACCTTTTCTTTTCTGTTTATTAGACAAACTGTTTTTTGTTGCAGTAAGGAATTCTTTCAGAACTATTCTTTTTGAATTACAAATTCCTTCAAGAATTGATCAATGAACACAAGACTCAGCAAAAGACGCTATTAGCGAAAGAGGATCAAAATACAAGATGAATATTAATTAATTGAGCAATTGTTATGCGTGCTTAAGCAGTAATTCGAAACACACATGATCATCAGACTGCTAAGAACACGTTTATCTTTTTACCAAATCTTCGACGTGGCTGCACTTTGTTGCTGCATGCTTGTAAGCGATTAAAGTTGATAAAACTAAATGTAGTACGTTCCGTGTCTTTTTTCGAGAAGTTTTTCTGGTATTAGTAGCCTTTGTCGACCGGCTTTGTTGTCCGGCTTAAACTATTCTAAAGACTAAGCGAAACCAGCCATGCGTAGCATACAAATGTTTCTTAACATCGTTTTGGGACCAGAAAAAAACTGTGATAATAGATTTCATTAGCGCAATTCCTTAAAAAAAAAAAAGCGTACCATTACATTGCACATGCATAAACCATTCGTATTTCCATGAATTGATATCTAACCAAAAAACGTATTAAAATTGTATCCGAAGCATTTTAGTATAATAATGTTTGGTTTGAAATATCAAACATTGTATCATTATGCGCGTAGTAATTTTTGCATCAAGTAGAGAAACATAAACTTTGATGCATATTAACTTATTAATTAGTGTTTCCATGGCAGCTCTTTAAAATATTCACATTGATTGTTCTGAATCTTGCTGTTTTCTTGTGCGCACTTACATAAAGGAAAAATATTACCACAACATTGTGCTTAGCAATTAATTTCAAAAATTATTTAAAAAATTTTTAAATGTCAAAGAAATAAAATTAATACCGCGTAAAAGCTATTTTTTAAATTTATGTGGTATAAAAGTACTATTTCAATTCAATATTATGTTATCAGGATATGGGAAAAAATATTTTAAAAATTCCTTCTTAATGAGCTCCTATCATCAAAATGATTAATTATACTCCCCCCCTCCCCGTCGTAATTTAGTATAGCTCTAGATCCTTGTCAAGCAATTTGGATGATCAATATATTATTTATAGACAGCACACCAGCCTAGAAACATCAGCATAATATAACTAGTGATGCTGTTGAAAATAAAAATGTTCAAAATGAGATAAAATGAACCCACTGAAGAGAGGACAAGATGATTTTTGAAAAAACAGCTTGAATAGTCTGTCCCCAAATACTTTGTTATCAATTTTAGATCTTTTCATTCAAAGGTAAAATCAATTTACTAATGACATAAATTTTCTCTCTTTATCTTAAGAATAAAAAAAAAATTACCTTTATAATGGCACAAATTCCATATCCGTATAATTTTTCGTTTAAACTATTTTTTATTTAAACTAATATTTTTAATTTCATTTGAAATACTATCAGAAACAGTGTTTTTACGGGATTCAAACTCTCCATCAATGGATTGAAGCACGAGCTTCTGCCAATCATACAATCCGTAGAAGGAGTTTCATTGCAGTTTTTATTTCTTAACACATACCCTTTGTAAATTGTAATAAGCTGTTTTAATTGAATTCATGTGTTTGAATCGCATTAAATAATTATGTGAAATGTTTTTTAAAGGAATACTTCCCATACTAATAATTTTACAGCCTAATAAGTTAATAATCTGTGCGATCAAATTGGTCGCCAAAGGTGGCTAGTTGTATTTAACAAATCAAATTTTTAAAATTACATCTATTAGTGATTAAATGTTAAAAATACAATTTAAAACGATTATTAAACATTAAATGTATTTTATGGCGTTTCAATTCATATTACTTTTCTAATGGTATGCTTTATTTATTTTATTTTATTTTTCTATTTCATTTATTTATTGTGGGGGAGGGAGAGAGGTAGTTTTTTCAATGGATACATAAACAGAAAAATAGGTATGTAACTTTTGGTCAAAATAAATAAATAACATGGGAAAAGATCCTTCAAAAATATTTTATTAATTTGAATAAAATATTTTATTCAAATATTCATTTCAAAATATTTTATTAATTTTATTAATAGCATTTTTTTAAATTGGATTCTTTAAAACTAAACTTTTATTAATTAAAAAAAACATTAATTACTCATTAATAAATCTTAATAGGATAATTAAATTTTAAAAGGAAAAGACTCCAATAGTAGACAAATTTAGAAAAGAATGATAATTTTGTGGTAGTATCTACATTACTTCTATTGATTGAGACGTAAAAAAAAAAAAACACACAAACTATTAACAGTCTGAAGTTACATTCAAAATAATACGAGCTCTACGAGATATTTAATACCCATGTCACTTTGTCTTTCTGAATACACCCTTCATAAACTGAAGCATCATTTGCGAATAAGTGGTGTAAAAATATCTCATCCCAAAAAAATTAATGTTAGAAATAACAAGAGTTGTGGCAAAGAAGTCTTTACTTGATATTTATAAGCAAAAGTTGTCATATCCAAACGAAGACATTGTTGAGCGTTTTTTACAAATTTTAAAGCCTTTAACTTTTTTTTACAAGCTTTTATATATTGTCTTTATATTTGCCAAGAGAATTCTTATTAAATAAATAATTTTTAAATTGTTTTGCAGGATCAACTTTTTCTGTGAATGTTAATGCTTCAAACTGATTTATTAAATCAATTAGGAAAAAAATTAACCCACTTACCATTTTAAATTTTTACTATGCTAAAATCTATGTAAAAGGATTTAATAATTGAAATTATAAAATAAGTAGTCAATATTGTTAGTTATGAATTGAAATTTATGTCACAAGATTTTAAAACAACGGCTGATCCAGATCCAGAAGATATAATTTAATCAGTACTAATTATTGAAACAGCGACATTTAAAGAATTTTGACTTTAATAATTACATTTTTTTCTTACTGTTGCACTAAAAATGATTGAAAAAAGATTTCAAAGTTTATTTAGTTTTCAATTTATTGAATTTTCAAAAATGTTTCTTTGATTATTTATTCGTAGATTAACATGACATAAAAAAATAGTTAAAGCTACAGAAGTTCGCTGATAAGAATGTGGACGCATGACATATATTACTACATATGTCCAACATGTAATAAAACATGTACATATGTAGAGTAACTAAATGTAATAAACTCTAAACAGGGCGCATGCACAGATTCTCTGAGACTTATTGTTAGATCCTTGTTAGACTTTAGTTAATGAGCCTTTTGGATGTGAAATTTTAGTAAGCGTTCAATTTATGGCTGATATTATAGGGGAAAAAATGAATATTATGCTGAAACGTTTTTTTGACTTAGGGTTAAGTTTTGCACTTTATAGTTTTTCTAAGTATTTTCTAGCTGTTTGATTTTCCTATATACACTACCTACAAAAATTAATGGGTATTTCGCAATAAGTACGGAACAATAAAAAAATGAAACTGTTTTTTATTAAACAAAAGCACCAGAAAGGCAAACACCTACTAGCCAAAGAAAGTTTCCCTTCTTGTAGAGGGCAGACATGTGACATTCTGTCTCGGCACTTTTTGATATGAAATTAGCTCTGGAGAAAGAGCGGCAGAGGTTCATACGAGAATTGCTAGACAATGTGATCGATCTCTGTCAGCCTGTTTTGGCATTCTTGAGTAGTCATACACTTAGTTGTTGGATTACTCTTGTCCAGTTCCGTGTCTTTCCATCCCCCTCCTCCCTTTCCTCCTCCACCTTCAACTCAATCACTATGGTTAACTTTGTAGCTCATTTTCATAATCAAACAACTTCTTTTCACTTGCCATGACTTTTTTCCTTTTTGCTGTCCTTGCAGAATAAACAAGAGAGAGATCTTTCGATTTTTCTGTGTACTTCATCTTCTTGATTTTGCTTAGCAGAATCTGCCCGGTACATATTGCGAAGAGTGAAGTCCGTAGACTGGAGTGCCTTCCCTTGACTTCCGCATGTAGTAACAAAATATGCAGGCCTTTTGCGACATAGTATAATGAAAAACATCGCGCATAAATTTTAAACTTTTGGAAAAAATTTTAAACTCTTTCTATGAATTCTAAGCGTTCTTCTTTCCCTTTCTTCCGTTTGAGTCTATATTTTTATATAGATCTATGATTCTGAACACGTATCAAATTTCATTTATCGAAGTCGTTGGATGTTCAAGTTATCGCAATCATATGCTCATATGCCCACAAATATGGAAATCGACAGATGACGCATTAATTTAGTGCAAATTCAATTGAGAACTATACATTTGCTAATGTAACTTTGCACCTTGTACTTTTAATTTTGACTCTCCAGTTTGTAAATAGACAAAAATATACTATTGGAACTCAATACGTCAAGATCCATCTAAATTTTGAAATCCAATTTTTTTTTTTTTCAGATTACAGTTATTTCTCCTTGTATTGTGAATATTCCCATATCTTGTATTGTGGATAGCTTTCTTCGTATCCCAGATAGCACTGCATGTTGCACAATATTGAATAATATTGTGGGGTTTTTACATTATAGTATATTATTCAACAACATTATATAGTATTGTGGATATAGTTTAATATCGCACGGTTTTCTACAATACGTGCGACTAAGAATATGATAAAATAAAGAATATATATAATAATACTTTTTTATTACTTCATATAAATTTCGAATTTTCATCGTATTATTTTTAGCAGCGTGTTTAATAACTAGATCATAAAAAAATGTTCAATAAAAAGACAAATGATACTAGTTAAGTACTGTATTATTTGACTCGGCGTTCACTCTACTCTGTGGAAAATGCTTAATTTTAGGATACATAATAATGGAAAATAAATTACTATTTTTAGAAAATAGTAACAGTCAACTGAAAAGCCCAAGCCTGAATGAAGAATTTCAGATCTCAAGGGGCCAACTTCCCCATCCGTACTCCAATTTCCAAAATAATTTTTTTTATTTGATTTTCAATCTTTACGTAATCCATTTTTAAATAAAATATTTACAATAACAAAATATTTACATATGGATAATATTAGTATAGGTATTTGATATATATTAGTTTTAGTACATCGGCGGTAAAAGAATTTAAAATTTATTCTTAAAATTAATTTTAAATTGTTAAAAGTAATTTTTAGCCAAAAGTAAAATAATTTTAAGACATTTTGCTACACAATTCAAAAACTATTAAACGTTTTCCTGCAAACTATTACTGTTGCCAACTACAAAAGAAATGGGATTGCAAAGAGTGGCAAATGAATTTAAAAAATTCTTAAGATGAATGCTAAGAAATTTTAATTTGGATAAATTTGATTACTTGGCTATATCAAATGAAAGTATAAAGTCAAATTAAGCTAAAAATATCGTAAAGAAAGCCTGTAAAATGCGGAATAGTTGCTTTCTGTTTTATAACTGAAGTTTGGGAAAAAAAAACTATCAACTTTTATTTTGCATCACACATAAATTATTGTTATTCTTATAGCACTATATTATTTATGAATGATTTAGAGTTATACTAATGTTTTAATACTCAACAGGCTTTCATAATTTTATCGTTCAGCATGAGAAAAACTTGACTGAATGTATTCTTGACTTTCAAATTTTTTTTTTTATTATTATTATATAGAAACTAAGTTTCATTATTTACTAAAGATTATTTTCTCTCATATTCTCTCTTTAAGATTCATAAAATATCTAAGATAATTTAAGTTTATTATTTAATAAATAATATTTAAATATAAATATTTATTATTTACTATCATTTTAAATTTATTTTTTAATTAATTTATTTATTTATTAGCTATACTCAAAGGAAATTTTTGATTTCTTAAAGATTTTGAATAATGTATAGAAAAATTAGCTATTAAAAATTTCAGAAAATCCTTTGGTACCATCCATACGATTTCAGAAAAATTCGAAAATTATTTTGTTCAGTTAAGGTTTTCATTTTAATTAAAAATTCAAATTGAAGGAAGCTAAAAGATTTTGTGCATTAAAAAGCTATAATTGAACATGTAATTATTTTCATCTAGAACTAGGCAGATTTTACCGGATCTGGAATTAAAATTGATCTTAATTGCAAATAAGATCAATTTTCACCAAAAATTTTTTATAAGAAAATTTTTATGAGAAGTCATTCTGATAGTAGACAAGATACGAAACATTACAAGTAAATATGTGACAACGTGAGATGAATCATCATGTGGCAATTGTTATCTTCTGTCATTTGATCACGATTCATAATTTCGAACGTAGAGGTCGTTTAGTCTCTGTACGGAACACCAAGCCGAGTAATAGTTCAAAATTTATAAATATATAATATAACATACTTGGCACAGACATCACCCTTTGTACTTATTGCTGCATGGCAGCAGTCAAATGTAAACACATTGCTATATGTGCTAACTGCTTCAATGAACATTTTTACATTTGCATTAAATTCAATGCTGCACTAATTACTGAAGCTGAAAAATATGATCCAAAATGCTCTGAAGATGACTGGCTTTCATTCAGTCAGAGGAGACAGGATATAAAAGAAATCAAGAAATAGGCGCCACAGGAAGTTTATTAAATGTCCAAACTAGACTTAACTGTCGCCAGGTGGGTATTTGCAACGACTTAATTATTCCATATGAATCGTTTAAAAAATCAATAATCTGGGCTAAAAACTGCTCGGTTTCGATGGCTAATTTATCTAATTGATTAAATACCTTAAACAAAAGCTTTCTTATTTCATGCGCTTCGGTTTTTATATATGCAGTTCTGTTAGATTTAATTACTTATATCTGCGTTTTGTCCTCAGAATAAACAAAAAGCTTTTGTTATAAAGGAAAAAAATTGAAATCTTTTGTACACTTCTTGTGAAATTTTAATTTTTGAGAATAAAAACAAAATTGAAAAAAAATCTGAATCAAAAATAAGTTTATAATCTCTCATGATTATTATTATTCTCTAGATTTTCTAGACTTCTAGACATGGGCTAGGCTTGAGTATTAAAATCTCTTTTTTTTATTCCAATGTAAATAAATACTGTGAAAATGATTCATAAGATGCTTGAAAGCGAATTTCAAAACCATATGCTTTTGAAATTTTGTTCGCTTTGCAAATAATCGATACGTCTCCTAGGGAAATACATTTCAAAGGAACGTAATATATTTTTGTGTACTTCAAAATATCTCGTCTTCAAAGAAGAAACCTCCGCATTTGAAAATGTATGCAAGCGATATTTTGCTAGTAACCACAAAGATCTTGGGATAATTCGAGGCAATTTCTTTACTTATGCCATTCAAAAAATTTTAGCTTTTTTTTTTTTAGTCAGAAAATGTTATTTTATCTGTATTTATACCATTCAGAAAATGTTAGCTTATTCAGAAACCATACCATTCAGAAAATGTTAGCTTATTGATCAGTTGTTTTTCGAAAAAGAAAAGAAATTTGACTTTATTACATCTTACCATACAAATTAATTATGATACAAAACCTGTGAATTCTGTCTCCCCAAAACTTCCTCTCTTACTTTATAGTAATGACGTCATCCCGGATAACGTCTCCCAAGGTATTGGCGTATAACAGCTAAGAAATATTGATCTCTGGCATGAATTTAGAATTTTTACTGAATCTAACATTTGATCCTTCTAGAATATTTTGGTGATTCATCCCTGCCATGCGATTAATAGAATACGAAAATGCATTTTTGACACGTTTTTCCCAACCGATTGAAACAAAAATTTAATATAGAACTGCACTTGTAGTGACAAAATTTCGTACCAAATTTTATTTAAATCATTGAGCTTCGAGTTATGTTATTACATTTACATGCTTCTGAAAACATAAACTGACATATTTCAAAACCCCTTGTTGGATTTGGCACAAAATTTAATGTGTCTAAGCTACAAATATTAAATCTGTTTACCGAATGTTATCCATTTCGCTCTCTTTCTTTTGTTGTTATCGTTTTAACCTACATTCGTACATTTATGTACGGAGTTGCCACCCCAACACCGTGCGCGAAGCACATCGTTGGTGTGAGTGGTGGAACCCGAGTAATTATCTATATGAAGCTACCACAGAGGTCTTCACCAAGGGACACACTCAACCCACCCGTTTGGCAGAGCAAACAACGGCGGCTTGTTAGAGCCTAGGAATGTGGTCGTTTATCCACGCGATGATTTGGTGGATAACATGTAAGTTGTGAGGATCTTTAAGAAGATGATCTTTATCTTGAGCATTTTTGATTTTTTGTCTAAGAAGATGAGTGTGTATGCACTCATAAATATAGTGGTCTGGTGTTCCAACTTTGCCACAGTCACAGAGTGGATCGTTGGTGATTCCAAATTTATTGAAGTAATAAGGAAATCTCCCATGACCCGAGAGGAATTGTATCAGGAAGGGATGAAAGGATTTCATTTTAGTAGAGACATTTGGAAAATATTTGTGCGTCTGAGGACCTTTTGAGCTACTTGCCCATTCATTTTGCCATTCTGCAAGAATGCAACGCCAAATGTCAGCCCTCAAGGTGCCATGAGACCTGGGGACATGTGAGTCGATGGAATCTTTCTCAGTACCATATTTAGCTTGTTTATCAGCCACTTCGTTGCCTTCCACTCCAATGTGTGCTTTGACCCAATGGAGGGAGAGTCGTCGGTTTGAATTGACTGCTTTTATTTTGTCGGCTATTTGCTTCAGCATCCAGCTTTTGCGTTTAGGCGAAGCAAGAGCTGTAAGTAGCGAGAGTGAGTCTGAATAAATAGAGACTTTGCTCCAAGAATTAATTTGATCTATGTAATCAAGGGCCATGAAAAAGGCATAGGCCTCAGCTTGGAAAACCGTTGAATGGTCGTCAAGTCGATGGGAGTCAACATAAATTAGTTTACCGAAGTAAAAGCAAGCAATGGCAGATCCCGCCCGGTCGCCAATTTTAGATCCGTCAGTGAAAATTTCTATTCCATCTCCTGATGGTGGATTTTTCTGGAAAGGGAAAGTAAACCATTCGCTAGGATGTTGGTCATATGGGTTTAAAGTAGGTTCATAAAGTTCGGGATCTAGATAAGTGTCATCAAATTTGACTTGAGTTTTTTGCACCTTAATGAGGAAATTTGCAAAAAGTTTTTTAGCTCTAAGGCAAAATGTTTAGTTCAAGAGGCAAAATGCCTGCAAGAACTTGTAGTGCATGTGTGCTGGTAGTCCGAAAGGCTTTGAGAATTTTGATAGGGGGCCTTCTCTGTATAATTTCAAATGTTCTAACTAATTGCTTGAATTTTAGATGGTGCCCCCAAGCCCCGTACCCCAAAAGGACATAAGGTTCGAAGGCGCCTGTGTAGATGCCTCTGTACAGATGGTGATGTCTGGAAAAGAATCTGTTGGCAACTGTATTTAATTTATACATGAGCAGATCACTTTTCCGACGGGCGTGCCTAAAGTGTTCTGTGAACGTAAGCTTGCTGTCCCATATGACCCCTAGATATCGGAAAGAAGAAACCACTTTAATGGTGGAATTTTGGAAAGAGATAGACGGTGGGTCATCTGAATTTAATCTGTTGCCGTATGTGATTGGCATAAGTAACATTTTGTCTAGCCCAAAATTAGCTTGTGTACTTTACCCCAGTGAGTGAGGGTGTGCAGGATGTCAGCCCCTTTTGTTTCAATTTCGTCCTTACAAGAGCCCCCAATGACAACAACGAGGTCATCACCATATGCTTGGATGAAACATCCAGGTGGGAGCGGGAGATTTAATGCAGTGTCGACAATGACGTTCCAGAAGACTGGCCCGCTACAGGAACCCTGTGGGACACCTCTCTCTATTTGGAAGGACCGTGTTTGACCTTGCATTTCAATTGTACCTATACGTTGGTTAAAGTAGTCTTTGATGAGTTCAAAGAGGTTTCGCGAGCAGCCCGCCAAGGTCAGCTGATGTAAAATGCTTTCGCGCCAGACGTTGTCGAATGCGCCGCTGACGTCAACTGAAAGGATGCATGCCTTTCCTTTGTGCTGAAGAGCGTTCTGAATATTTCTCCAGGGCTGGAAATGAGCAGTTTCGCATGAGCGACCCACTCTAAATCCATGTTGGTTTTGGTGTAGGAGTTGTTTCTGGTGTAGGAGATTTGTTATTCTTTGCGTAATTAGTTTGTCCAGGATTTTTCCGAAGATGGAGAGTAGACAAATGGGCCTATACGAATTAGCCAGACTGAGATTTTTATCTGGTTTTGCGATTAAAATAACTCTAGCGGCTTTCCATGGAGTGGGAAAATAACCTAGTCTAAGACAGGAGTTAAAAAGCTGTTCAATGACTCCTGGATTTTGTTTGAACAGGATTTTAACAGTATCTAGAGGAAGTTGGTCAAAACCAGGTGCCTTTTTTGGCTTAAGAGTATGCAGAACGTGCCGGATCTCCTGGCGCTTGAAAGCAGGGTCAGAGATAGGAGAATTATAAAGTATATTGTTTACCCTGATTGCTGCTTGTGCAGGTGTTTCGTCAGTTAGGTTGTCTCTTGGAAAAAGGGTGTTAATTATGACCTGAACTGAATCTTGCAGAGAGGAAGTCAAAGACCCGAATTTGTCGGTCACGTTTTGTATAATTAATTGCTGTTTCATTTTGCCTTTGGCAATTTTATAAGGGAGGTCGAATGGGTTGAACTTGGTGACCTCTACGCAAAGTTTTTCTAGAGCTTGTCGACTTTTAGTGCCTATCATCCATTTATATTTTGCCTCTTCTTTCTTAAAGGTAATTCTCCTTTTAGTTCTTTCAACTGGATGATGGCATCTCTGGAAGCGAGCGCGCAGTGCTCTGGTGAGTTTCCTTTGGATCTCTAGTTCCGAGTCCCACCAGGGAACTGCATTGTGTTTTTGGTTGTTCGTTGGAGAAACGAAGCAAGTTTTTTGCATAAGTGTGGTGATGTCAGCGATAAAATTGCCAACTTCAACAGATGTTTTTAGGTTTTTTACTGTCTCGAGATGGGAGTTGAAGTGTTTCTCGAGTGTTTTTTCAAGAAGCTTTAGTTTTCGTTTGCTGATCCGGGAACGTGTAGGTGGAGAGTGGTTTTGACCAGCAAGGGAAAAGCGAATATAAGAATGGTCGCTTAGTGAGCTGCGTTCCAATTGCCACGCCTCTTTGCGGTCATAAAGAGATGACGTTAAGAGCGTGACGTCAATCCAACTTTTACCATTGTTTGTTTCGAAGGTGGGCCCTGCGTTAGAATCGTTCCAAACAAGGAGATTCCTGTGTATAATAAAGTCAATCATGGGAGCGCCAATGTCCCGCTTTCGTTTGCTGTCGTCCCTGTCTGGACCCCACAATTCTGATTGGATGTTACCATCCCCCACAAGGAACCATTGTTTTGGTTTGATAGAATCTATCAGATCGTTAAGATTCTGGAAAAGGGTGTTTTTATTGGAGGAAGGCGGAAAATAGAATGATATTATAGTAAATGTGTCCGGACCCTTGGAGACATCTACACAAACGAAATACTTATTTATGTGTCTGGTTACCACTGCAATATTTGGGTTTCTGATAGAGATAAGAACACTGCCCTCAGGATGGTAAATAGTGCGCCATTTAGTTGGAAAGAAAGAGGAACCGGCATGCAAATATGGTTCCTGGACGCAATAGACGTCTGGGGTATTCTTATTAAAAAGCATTGGTAATTCTTTGGTTGCTTTGAACGAGCGACCAAGGTTACCCTGAAAAATTGACCAAACAAAATTGAAGGAATTTGGTGTATTAGGCATAGTTGGTATATGCACGAAGTTTTTCAATGTTCTTCTTGTAGAAGGGACAATTTAGAGAGGTGGCAGAGTGGTCTGTTTTGAAAGTTGTTTTTTGTTACTTTCGCGACAGAACCGACACGTTTTGCTGTTTTTCTGGCAAGTTTTTGTTGCATGATTGTCGCAACACTTGCTGCAAGCTGTAGGTGCGTTGCAATTATTTTTAGAGTGGCCAAATTTGAGGCAATTTTGACATCGGATCGGTTCAAGATGTTCTTTGAATTTTTTGGACCCGAATCCGTAGTGAAGTCTTTTGTCATTTTTAATGACCTTGTAAATGTTTGGGGAAACAGACAGGACCCAGTGTGATCTTGCGCCCCTGCCTGGTTTCCTAAAGAGAACCCTAATTTTACCTGCTGGTAAATTATTGTCTGTTCTTATTCTGGTAATGAAGTCTTCCTCCTCAACGTTTTTGTTCTGACCTGTGTTGTCAATGTCATAGATGATAATTTGTGGGTCACGCTTTTGTGGAAAGCGTGCCTCACAAACAGTTTTTAGGTAAGAATGCTCGTTAATCGCCTCCAAGAGTTTTGAGGCCATTTCCTGAGTGGGGACCGAGATCAGGATATTTTTTGATCTTGCCTCCCTACAAGAAATAATTTTGACACCCAGAGCTTTGGGGCGTATGTGTGACTCGAGCAGAGTTTTGATGTTCAGTTTTGAAACATTTTCCTCCTCCATTGGCTCTGAGATTTTAGCAGCTACAAGGATTGTGGGCAAGGCCACAAAGTCTGTCTTCTCCGTAGTTTTCTGCATTTTGGCGAGCTCAGGAGCCCGTTGTTTAACTGGTTGTTTAGCTGGATTGGGTTTGGGAGGGTTATGAACCCTATTTTGTATTATCACATTTGGCATGGGCAGGAGACCCTGCGACTACTGCTGAGCCGTTGAGGCATAGGTTTTTGTTGTGACCGGTTGGGCTGGAGGTATCTCTGTGATGCCCACTTTTTGTTCGATTGTTTCAAGTCTTTTGTTAACCGCACTCATATCGAAACTTTCGACAAGTCGGGAGAAAATTCCCATTAGTTCTTCTGCAGCATTGCTTTTAAGCTTGTATTTAGCAATGAATGTCTGCAGATCATTTACTGTGGAGAAGTGGGACTTTTCAAAATTGTTGTTAATAATTCCCTGTTGGGACTCCGGTGTACCCGGGATGAGGTCCTCACTCTCCATGTTGTCAATGTCAGTGTTACTGACCTTAGGGAGGGGTTTAAGCGAAATACCCTCTGGAAAGATGTTAAGATGCTTCTCAGTGAGTTTTTACTTTGCTTTTTTCATTGTTTTAGCTAGGCGCTTTTTGCGCTTCTTTTGTTTGGTGGTATCCGCGGTGGTAGCAGTTTTATTGGCTTTAGCCGTGAGAAACCGGGAACTGAGCGAGTGTTTCTTATTTTTTATTTTCTCAACAACTTCCGAAGTAGTTTGAGAATTGCGCAGAGGAGAGTCTGCCGCAAGAATATCATTTTCTTTTGCATTTTCGTATAAATCGCTATCATCAGATAGAAAAGCTAAACTAGAGCGCGAGTCGCTGTGCGCCATATTCGAGTTCACTTTACTTGTAGCCATAATAATAGAATTGGGACAGGGTTTGTTCTTCTTTTAACGGTAGATGAAACCAGAACCGCCCCGTTCCTCTGGACCCCCGGTCAGAAAAAAGTTTCCAACGAGAAAGTCCCTGGAGTCTACGAAGGCAAACTAACAGGGCCCTTTCCTAACTAACACGTCTCAACGTGCCGTCCCAGCACGATCCGGGGGTACCTCCTCACCATACTTACGCGCAGCGAGGGACTCCCCCCCCCCCAGAGGATTTCTCGAAGAGATTAAATTAATCGGGAACGTGGAGCCATACGTCTCCCCTTCTGTGAGCAAGGGAGCACATCAGGTACCGAGCTAGAGGTGCCACTCCGAAAGTCTCCATCTGTCTTACCGCCATCCCCGTTCTGCCGAAGGGCCTGGGTCACCCCAGTGATTCCCAACAGTGGCGTGAGATGGCTGCCATTGAAGGGCAGGTAAGACAGATTTCCTCGGTTCCTCGGTTTCTACGACTAGCCCAGTCACCACACAACGTGCATAAGAGTATCCGTGGTGCGGAATTTTATCTTATTTTTGTGTTTTATAATTTTAAAATGTTTTTGTATTTTTGGTGCGGCACTTAAACAGGACTGTAGTCTAGAGGTGCTAATACGCACAAAAAGAAGGAACTAAGAAAAACTAACTAAGGAAATTTACATTATTTACAAATTTTGAAGTAATTTAGGAGATATTTAACGCGTAAAGGATCTTACATGCGAGCAAAAATAACTAGTAATGGATAGAGAGTTGTGTAAGTTAATTATGGGCTTTAATCTGCAATTAAACTATTTATTGTTGCCTGCAGAGGCCTGATAATTCAAAGTTAAGTCATGAGGAACTTATAGAAATTTATTGTGAACTACAAAGTATCTATCTGCACTTCAGTGTAGGTGCAACCTATTGTATCAGGTAAGAGAGACCCTAAAGGCCACAAGCGAAGAAACCCCCTCCCAGGCTCCACACTACAGAGAAGACTGCTTAGACCGGTTAAGCATAAACAGCAGAGATTGGTCCGCGAGGGATCCGCTCTCCAACTATCAAGCACACACAGCCTAGACTGACGTCTCCTCCCAGCCCAGAAACTGAGAGAGGGAAGCGGGGGAACCAGAGGTTGGTTGTTCAGCAGCTTCCAATCGCAAACGGAGTTCAAGCTAACGCCTACTACGGGATTTCGCATCGTAGAAATGCCTACTAGGGCGCCCGGTCGTCAGCAAGAACAGAACCGCCGCTATGGTTTTCGCAGCCAAAGCCCCTCGCAACTGGTATCCAGTGGAAATTTAGTTTGGAGTAAGAAGACTCTGCTACGCCAAGACAAGTTGGCGGAGTGTCTTCCTCCGTAACGTCTCGCGCCACGAGAAGGCATTTCCACTTTGGGTGAGGAGAGCCTATTTGAGACGGAATCACTCACCCTCCTCTCCTTTCGGAGAGGCGAGACACCTACATTCGTACAGTTGGGTAGACAGATTTTCTCTGAACGGATTTTGCTTAAAATTTAATGGATTGTACTTAATAGATAACATTCGATATGCATATTTAATATTTGTAGCTTAGACACTTATTAAATTTTGAGCCAAATCCAATAAGGGGTTCTGAAATGTAGTAATACAAATAATAATTAATACAGATTTGTTTAAGAGCCTTATATCGAAAATGCCTTATTATACCTTATATCTAGTCAAAGAGTTTTTGAATTATCTTATTCACAGACAAACACAATACAAAAGTGTTTTCCGAGCTCAAGAAGGTCTAAAACAAATTCGTTCGAATTTTTTTGACCATTACAATACTATCTGTGAACTTCAAATAAAAGAAGTAAAAATAAAAATGAATTGTATTCCATTGTTTAAAATATTTTTGAAATTGTTTTTAAAAGTATTTTCATTCAGTTGAATCGTTGAGTTTTCTGCTTCTTAATATGCAGCGTTTTTATTATAAAACATCGAAAGAACAAATCGAAAATGCTTGTTCTTGAAGTCCTTTCAGTCATTTCCCCGACAAAATCGCATATCATTTATTCCCGGTCATCCCACATACTTATCGTCCTTCCCCTCCCCCTGATGTGGATCGTTTTAGCGGTGATTTGCTTCAATATCACAGCTGGTGGTTTCGTGTTTCCTTCATCACTGCTTAACCATTCCCATTCGTCCCTCTTCTCTCGCCACTCAGATAGCGTAAGATTGTAATCCCGGCGTACGTCATGCATTGTCTTTGATATTTTACGTTTTATTTCTTTATTATTTTTGTCCCTCCCTTCCTACACGCACTTGAATTGCAAATCAGGAAAGAGAGAAAATTCTGGGCCAGATTCAGCTGAGCGGTTACTTCTTTTTCGGAGACCATCTATTTTTGTGAAAGACTGCTTTAAAAGTACCTTTTAAAACAGCTTTCTTAGAAGTAGAAAAATGAAATTTCGAAACACAAAAACGTTAGACATTCACTATTTTCCCTTCATTTTTTTTTCTCTTCATTTACCACAAAGGCATAATAATTCCCTTTCGCTAAATAAGGAGAATTATTATATAACTTATTTTTTAAATCTTTTATTTCTTAATGTATTATGTCATTCACAAATATTCCATATTCTTCTTTTTTTTGACTCCTCATTTGGAATGTAAGAGATAAGTGCATAAAAAGTTTGATAACGCACAGAAAGTTCGGTCAGATTTTGAGGAATCTTCACGTTTTGGATCTCCTCTAGTCTGAAAATCTATTCAGAAGATTTCTTATGAAAAAGAAAAACTACTTGTTTCAATGATTTTCATGATACGACTTGGAAAAGATTTCAAGAGAAATTCTCCAATCACAATTCATAGAATTCAAAACCCTTCTTATCCAAAATAGTTTATAATATGCTTACAACTCTTTGCCTGTGGACTAGAGTCATTTTGGTTAGACTCCAAGTGAATGGATGTACCAATGGAATTATATTTGGATTTGAGTGTCGTAGAGGCTGAATTCCTATAAAGTGTGTATCTATCTGAGGCGCTTGAAAGGGTGAAGAACTGAAAATTTTCATTTCTGAATAACAATAAAATATGAAAAAAATAAGTCCAATTCCACAAATTATCTCTCACCGTTATGAACCATTTTTGTATCGAAAATTTTTCGGTAACTGCAATTGCTTAGAAACTATGAGAAAAGTTATTTTAACTCACTTCAACTATCTTTAATACGCTCTAACATATAAAAGAAAATACCACCTACTCACAAAATACTCACAGGTTGCTTATTGAGTAGTAGGTGCTCACTAAGAAAGGATTTTCAAAGCTTAACAAATTACTTAAAAATAACAAACAATAAATTTTTCGATAATTAACAAGTAAATTTACATTGTAATTTTTTTCCGCAATAGCTTCAGTACATATTATCGAACCAAAACTGTTTTTACCCGAATTTAAAATTTAAAAATATGTATAGTTCTTGAGATGATAATTTTCAAGATGCAATTTGTTTAATTTTCATCATTTCTTCTTACGCAATTCTTAACAATGCTTCTATTGTAAAGAAATTCCAACCCATTTTATCATTTCGTTTTTTGTGAATTTCTCTCAACATTTATGGTATTAGATTACGGTTAAGATTTAGTGGCGTTCAAATATCTTCATGGTTGATGAAAACATTGAGACCTTGATGATGGGACGCTACTGTGCACTAACATTTAACCGATTTATTATTTTTACTTTTGAAATAATTTTCATTAAGATTTAACTAGAAATAAGAGGCGCAATTAAATTCTTAGCCTTTTATATGCGATCGGGCAACCTGATTTCCTTGGCGGTGCAAGGTTCTGGATTAAAATTTCAAACGAATGGTTTTTTTTAAAAATATGTCTATGTCCCAGAATTTCTGTTTTTCTTGATATATAATCTGAAGAATAAAATATTTTTATTGCTGTTCCAGCTTCACCTTTTATTTTTTCTATTATATTCCATTATTTTTTGGATTTATAAACATAAACTTATTTAAAATAATATTCCGGCTCTAAAAGCATATATGGTCCAAACACTGTTGCAACACGTTTCAAATATTCTATCTTGTATTATTTTTTTCACTTTAAATTCCAAATTTGGAGCGAGCTAACGGATGATTAAACTCTGCATAAAACTGAAAGAAGAATACAGATACAAAGATCCAGGAGTCTAAAAGCCGATCACAGAAATCGAAATTCCAGATTCTTTGCTTTGGAGATTTTATCCAGATATTAGAATAAACTGTATCATCCAATTGTGAATACAAATCTAGCTTTTGACATTGATTTTGTTTCCACTGTCTAACGCTATTACCAGTTGTTGCATATAGAAATGTCAAATGCAGTTCACTAGCTGATTCAACACAAAAGTTCCAATCATGAAAATCTGGAAAGCGAAATTTTACTGGTGTTTACATAGTAATTATTTTTGGATTCTGATTCTCTAACAATAAAATCGCCGTCCCCCTCCATTTCGATATCGCAAAGTGTCACGTATTCAAATGCGCACTCTTAATTTTATCAACTTATTTTTAGGTGGAAATTTATTTTAATGTGATAGAGATTTTTAAGCTTTGAAAAATCAAAGCTCACATTGATTACTCTGAAGTACCAAGAGTCAGGGGAAAGCAATATGCTAATATTGGTTATATCACGAAGAAGCATAATAGAGCAATCTGTATATTTGTGTATTGCTGTCTCATGACTTTTGGCACTTCAGAATAATCAATATGTAAAATCAATGCCTTATCAGGGGCTTCTTATACAGAAGAGGTTTGTAATGGCACAAGTGTATTCTTAAAGAAAACACATATCTCAAATAAAACGCAGCACTCAGACTTTTCTTAAAATCATCTATTCAAAATCAAAGCAAGAGCATAACCATCCTTCTTCCTCCGCCACACAAGCTCTTCTCATCATGTCATATAAAAACCACTATAACCCTCAACGGCGGCGGTGAATCTTGCCAATGGCTTCTGCAGACGTCGCCAATGGTGGCCAAATGTCACACCTTTCCCCCAAAATAATGATTAATCTCAATTTAATTGTTATCTGAAATTAGAACATTTTGTTCACCATTGTGACGAGCTGCCGAAATGTTACAATACAAATATACTACATATAAATTCAATACCAAATGATAAAATTTAAGAGTTAAAAAGAATTATAATAAAATTTACATACATATTGTTATGGATTTCCACCGTGGGACTCGCTTGATAGTGGGTGTATGATGTGAGAACACAATCAGCAGGCCTCGGTAGAAAACAATGACGGTGCTTATTTACACGAAGACAGGACAGCACAAAGAGACAAGTATTTACAGCCGAGACGAACACACAGCAGCACACAACAACAAAAATAGCTCGCAAGTAGTAATCGTCCGCAGCACACATAACGGCCAGACAGAATACAGCAAGAGAGGGGATCCTCGGAGATTCGCTCTACGGTCTCTCCAGACGAGTGTTAGCTGCCGACTCACTATTTATCACAACTGGCTACTACACACACAGGACTCGACGCCGCTTCCACAGTAAACAACAGGACTCAATGCTCACAGCTCAGTTCAGCAATAGCTTACACAACGCTGGAACTCCGCCGTTGCTTCGTTATCATCTCGAAGATTCGTTACTTGTCGGCGACTCCGACTACAATTCAATTCACGACGACATGCAGCTTGAGAGTGCCGGCCTTTTATAGTTCCGGGGAGGCGGGCCGAGAACTTTCTGAGACAATCAGGGCGTATTTGGGTATATATCGGTTCCTATTGGATGGATCGTGAAAATTCTCGAAGTTTCCAGCATTATCCCTTTTGTCGCCAAACTCTGAGGTTATTGGCGCGTCACCCGATCAGCACTCACAGGGCTGATCGTTAAAACGGTCTTTCTTACGATAACACAATTGTGCTGGGAAGCAAAATCACAGGTTTATAACAATATGCTAAAATTATAAATGAAAATACTATTTACATTCTTTAGTAGAGGCAGACAGTCTAGACAACGCATCTGCATTCCCAAGTTTGCTTCCTGGGCAATGTTCTACATCTAGGTGATACCTTTGCAGGGCAAGAGTCCATCGTTGTAACTCTGATGACTGCGGGACATTTTTAACGATGTAAGTTAGAGGATTATGGTCACTGATGATCCTATTAGATGCTCCAAAAATCCATGATTCGAATTTCTTCAAGGCCCATACTATTGCGTAAGCCTCCCTCTCTATCGTTGGCCGTTGTGCTTGAGTCAATTTCTGAATCGCAAAGCAGACAGGATATCGCTTTCCTTTGCAGCTCTGTGATAAACACGCTCCAAATGCCTATTTGAGATGCATCTGTGTGGATGAGGAAAGGCTGCTCCAGTGATGGCTTATGAAGTTCTGTAGTTTTCGACAATTTATCTTTCAGTTCTTGAAAAGATTCTCGATGCGCTTCGTTCCAGTCAAGGATTTACGGTGATCTTTTCTTCGTCAATTCTGTGAGGGAATGAGCAGTTTCTGTGTAATTTGGGATATACATGTATTTGAGATAAACACATATCTCAAATAAAAAGCAGCACTCAGACTTTCCTTAAAATCATCTATTCAAAATCAAAGCAAAAGCATAACCATCCTTCTCCCTCCGCTACACAAGCTCTTCTCATCATGTCATATAAAAAAAAAACAGCAACCCTCAACGGCGGCTGCGAATCTTACCAATCGTTTCCGCAGACGTCGCAAATGGCGACAAACATCACAAGATTCATATGTAAATTTTTATTATGTGCTTATAACTATACAACAAGAATGAACATATTTTTAACGCAGACCTATATTTGGAGACGCACATGTATATATATATATATATATATATATATATATATATAGCGAGAGAGAGAGAGAGAGAGAGAAAGAGAGATTGGATACATAGAACAGAAAGAATCATGTAAATTGCTAACGTATGTAGAACTGAAATATCTCTATTATTACTCATTACTCAATTGCAACAGTAAAATGTATACAAATCACTCAATCACTTCAGACTTCTTCACTGAACCTTTTTGCAGTTAGCTAAACATGCACTTAGCTAAACATTCTGCTTAGCTAATTGATAGAGCTGCAAAGTATTTTTAGAAATGTTCGGGAGATTGCTTGCTCTATCACCAAATACTCCATTCAGTCAGAAGAAAAAAGATGCAAAACAATTCAATGAGGTAGATATACGCGCCAAACGGAAAGTTTAGTCGAGCTCGAAAATATTATAACTTTAAACGAGCAATTCTTGTATATATATAATATATATATATATATATATATATATATATATATATATAATATATATATATAAGTAACCATATCTAAAATTTAATAAAAAATTTGGTAACGAAACTAAATAATTTCGGAATCGCAACTAAAAATTATTTTTACTCAAACTAAAACCAAAAAAGGAACAGAAAAAGCCCCGTAGTATTTAGAGAGCGTAAATGCAGCTACTACTAAAACACAGATGAATTGAGAAAATAGTAATAAAAACCAAGTTAATAGGAAAAAATCAAAATTAAACCAAATAAAAAAAAAGAATCCGGCCTGAAGACTTTCTCAAGGGTCACCCTCAGGCAGAGATTCAAAAAAAGGGATTTTTTTCTGTGAAGGAGTGCAGACTAAACATTCCAATTATCAATTCCTCGTGACTTGAAAATCCCCTGAAATTAGGTCTAAGGGATATACCATTTTAACAGAAATGAAAAACACAAGATAATAAATTAGAAGAATACGTCCACTAATAAGCAAAAATACAATAACAAAAAAATAACATAAAATAACCATATAATAATCTCAAACCAGTTATGCAAACAAAAAGGAAAGGACATACCAGCAGCAGGCAAAAAAAAAATAATAATAAGCTTTCCCGTTGTGTTACTTTATTACTATTGTCTCTCTCTCTCTCTCTCTCTCTATATATATATATATATATATATATATATATATATATATATATATAATATAAATTTATTTCGTGTATCTCGGATACGGCTCTAACAATTTGGATCAAATTTTATATTTAGTTAAGACTTTGCTTTTTAAGTTTATGTATATAGGTGTCTTTTCAGAAGAAACTACACGTATGAACATTTTTTTTTCTTCATAACTAAACATTGATTTGTGGTTACACATGACCTGTCGAAGCGTATTAGGGATGGAGTAGTAGGTAGGGCTTCAGACTCCCATACATTTTTTTAATGTTCGATTCCACGTTTGCAATTCAATTAGATTTCGCATATAACTTTAAACGGGTCATAGAATACTATTCTATTTATGATTTTACAAAAAAAGAAAAAAGAAAAGAAAAAACCTGGTGTGTGAAGTTTGGCTTTCAAAGCACTAGACTTATTCTGAACGAACACAATGTTAGCCAAAGACGGTTAGTTCTAAGAATAGCAGCAAAAATCAATGCGAGTTGCATAGCAGAAATGCAGATTAGTTGAATGACATTTGCCGTTGAAGAAATATGCAGCAGAAGAACGGTTCGAGTGTAACTACGTGGCACTGCTTAGCTCATGATTATGTATGTTGATCCCTAGACGATAATAAGTATTACGTTAATAAACAGTAGTTAAACGTTCGTAAGCGTTACGAATCAAGATGACAGTAGTTAAGGGTGATTGCAATTGTGAACTGAACACTGTGCAAGTTTATTATTGTCGTTGTATCCGTAGTTTCTTGAAATAAAAAAGAAAGCACATAAACTTTTAATTCAATTTTTCAATTTAATACATTCAACTTATAGAGAGGTTTCTAAAAACTTCAAACTTAATTATTAACACTAAATTTGTTGCTATTCCAAAATTTTTGGATAAACGACATTTCAAGTCTGACTGTTTGGCATAAACGTAAGAATTGTCTGGAACTTCCATTCTAGAACGCGTATTATTTAATTAATTGTTCGTAAAAAAAAAGAGCGATGTTTCTGGATTGATACCGAAAACGTAAGAGTTGTCCTTCGGCTTTATTCTTCATACCTGTAAAAGCATCTGAGTGTTCAATGCTCTGTGTTTACTTTATCACTCTGAACGTGCGATGATCAACAAGAAATGAAGAAAAAATAAATATAAAGCGTAAAACCGCTTAAAAAGGCGCTCTAAAGCGCACAAAACTAATTGGCTGATTTAAAGAATCTTCCTTATGTCATTTGAAATTTTGAGACATCAGAGCTTCAATTTTATCAGACTTGCACTAAAACACAAGTAATTAAATTTTTATACTTATAATGTAAAAAAAAAAACTATTTTTTTGTTTTTTTGTTTCCTATGCTTACTTAATGGTGGAGATGATACATGGATTGTTGAGAGTGTGAACGATTTACGTCATCTTCCTGATAGAATAAAAAAAAAAGGACGCAATTTCTGAAAAACAATTAAGAATGTAATATATATATATATATATAGAAAGAGAGAGAGAAAACTACACAAGCAAAAGATAAAAGAGCAAAAGTATAATAGAAAAAGCATGCGGAAAAGGAGCAGCGGCTGGCTTCACCCCAATTGCTATAGAAAACAAAAGTTATAACAATTAAGAATCAATGTAAATGTGAGGTGCAAAATAAGTAAAAATAACGCAAATGATATTATTAAGTTAAGTCAACAACATAAACAAAGACGGAAGTAAAGTAAAAGGGAAGAAAACAATGAAAGAATACTCTGCGTGGACGGAAGGCCAATGCCGCTGAGATGTGAGTGTATCATACAACGCAACTTTGGCACGAGTTTGCAAATATTGCCAGCTGAAAGCCTAAGTATTTTTCGGTGCGATGAAGAGTGTAAAATCCTTTAAATGAAAAAGTGGGTGAAGTGATTATGAAGGAAAAATATTTGTTTTTACAGGCTTTTTGTAGCTACCACTATATATATATATATATAATATCAGACAAAATACTTAGTCTGATATAATAATAATACTAATTAAATCTGATACGACTTTTTGGCGTAATCTCCCATCATCAAACAAAACAACTGTTTGTAAAATTTTCAAAAGAGATGTCACCAAGTACATGCAACTGCATATTAGTTATTAAAATTTCCCTTTGGACATATTTTGCAAAATTTTGATGCTTTCAAGTATGCATTTGAATTCATCTGCTAATGCTTCTCTTTAAGTGACTGATAAATATTGATTAAAGAATCCTATGAATCAATAATATTTTATAATTTTGACACGCATTCATAGAAATCAGCAAAATTTGAGCAAGAAATTTAAAAACCCTTTTGTTTGATAAAGTGCGCTCATCCAATGATAAAATGCGCTAAATTTCAAAACTTGAATGGCGATGACTGGTTTCAGTTTACAATAATACGTTTAGTTTAATCTTTCGATAGTAGCAAGCGTTTTCATCTTTAAATGGTCACAATGTTTCTCGGGATTCTAAAATTTATACCCCTCGGACCTTCTTTAAATGAGTACGTGTGTTCCGAGCATCGATGATCTTTCCACAATTTAAGTTTATTCTATTCTTTGCTCTTTTAGCTTTCCGTTTCCATCCCTCCGCGGCAACCGAAAGAGCTCTTTGTGAAAAATTGTCTCAATTTGTCTGCTTCGTGCTCTTCATGGATAACTAAAAACCAATGTGTTGGTCGTAGGTGGCAACTTGTTAGGAGGATAGAGCACCGTTAGTACACAGTGCATTCATTCGCTAGTAACCTGACTATTTAAATGATTAATGTGCTGGAGATGAAGCTAAGGCGGTCAACTTCCGGGGCCTGGTGTTAAGGATGAACAGGTTCTCACATGTGGCCTTAAGATACAGGTTTTAACTAGCACCAAGGTAAGGACCGTAGCTGCTTTTGCTTGACTCCGCTGCCGGCAATAAATACCCAGGCCCAAATTCTTTTGGTCTTGCGTGGATCCTATTACACAGCTGTATTGATACAAAACCTTTTATTATGTATACCGTTAACACATTTCATTGTGCTTCACCATTTCTGGTTCATAAATCTATCAAGTCAATAGATTTAAAAGAGAAGAATGTCAGAAAACTACATTCTGGTGATTTGCTGATCGAAACAGTAAATCCTTCCCAAGCTGCAAATTAACTCATTTTTTTTATTTACTAGTAACAGTCTCGCTCCATCATTTCTTCCGTGGTGTCATTTAGGATCCAAAGCTGAAACCGGTTTTCTGTCCCTGAAGTTGCCGCAAAGCTTAATGCTCAAAAAGTATCTGCTGTATGTCGGATAAATATTAATATGCCTACCCAAAATATTATTTTGAACTTTGTCCAAACAGGCTAAATACACTGCAATTTTCACAAATACGTACCGGATTCTCTTAAGTTTTTAGATGTCAACATTCGGATGCTGTTATGCAAATCGTCGTATGTGCTAAACGTTCAGACACAAATTATTGTGGGTCTACACATTTCAATTTATTAACTCTTCCAGATCTGATTCAATGTCTCTTCAGCTTGTTCACGAAATTATCCAAAATATAACACTGAAATAAAGACATTATCAATCGAAACGAATCAAAATAAATTATTACAAATAGTTCAACAAAACATAGGATTTTATGTCACAATTCTTTAAAAAAAAACATTGCAGACATTAGCAAGCCAATGAAATCCAAACGGTCTTCCCGCATCTATTAAAATTCTTTACTCTACAATTTCGCCAAAAATAACGATTTAAAAAACTGAATTCCATTGTCTGATTCATTCGTTGTCTTTCCATTCTGAAATCCAATTCACAAACAAACTCACGGATCTTCCAAAAGTTCAAAGAAGATAAATTCTGATCTCGAGAAAAAGCAAAAAACAAAACAAGTCTTTTTTTTAACATTTGAGCCCATTTCTTTACTGTCCTTTCATTAAAGATGATTTCCTTAAAAATCAAAATAATAATACTGCCGATTTGTCAGATTCTGACGAAATATCAGCCAGTGAAATGAAGCATCCTCTTTTTGAAAAGTGAATGAAAACACTTTTTCTATTTCAAATATTGCATCTGTGACTAAAAACATAAAAGAAAGATCTGCACATAAATTCTAAATTGGCTGTTCTTTTTTTCTCAAAGCTGTCGTGGTTTCCATTATAAATTTGATTGAATCAAAGATCTGATATATAATAAACATTTCATTTGCATCATATTAAAATAAACTATTTGAAACCAACGGACACAACTAAGGTCAAAAAGTTATAGTACTGTACGTAAAGGATAATATCCGTCATAGATGCTCGGAGATATGGCTATACTTTTTTCATGTGGTAAGTCTTAACAAACTGTGACTTTAAGGCTTTCCATCAACTTATCATTATTGCATGTAGTTCTACCTCCCCCAACCCCATTTTTCGAAGGGAGCATGATAAACTGATTTGAAGAATATAGAATTGAATAGATATTATTTTGGGCCTCTTTAATGGCTTTGGAGAAACGAATTTATTAAAATCCGAGGGAAGCAGATGGAAGAGATCATCAATATATTGAATAATAATGATCATACATATTTTCGACAACGGAACGGAACATTCTATTTCTTAAATCTATCTCTTTGTGCTCCATCTTTTTTTACTAATTTTAATTTTAAAGTCGGTAATAATCTACTTGAGAGCAATACTTTTTTTTTTTTCATTTTCTATGAGACCGTTCAACCGAATTATTTTCTACTTCTTTTTCGAAGATAAGTAGAAGGGGTTTCTCAACTAAGGTTCCCATTATAAGAGACATGGTAGACATTTAGAGCATAAATGGTTTGGTTGATTTGATTACGTATACTCTAAGTGTTGCTGTAAATATATACACAAAAATTTGAAAATTATTATCAAAAATATCGAAACCCGTTAATGGATTCGGATTTTAATACGTTTACTGACAAAGTTCTAATTTCCAGAAAGAAATAAAAACAGCCATGGAATAAATTTAGAAGGCACCCTAAAATATCGAATCTTATCACTTCACAGCTAGTAAAGGGTCACTTGGTCAGTTAGATGACGCAGTTAGAAAGATTCTAGGATAAATTCTGTTTCGGAAATAAGTCCCGCTGTGACAGCGAAAAAGTTGTGATGCAGTGGTAGAAAAAGCTTGTGGAGTTTATTCAAATGCTTCCATTCCAATCTATCTAAAAAAGGATGGGAGAGAGATTTGTTATATAAATAGCATGTCTAAGGAAGATTTTGCTTCTACATGTTTTTCAGCTACTATGAACCGCTTTTCATGTTTCTCTCTCTCTCTCTCTGTGAATATATATATATATATATATATATATATATATATATATACAGAGAGTGTAATTAATATATACGTGTAATTAAGACTTCACTTTTCTGGAATAACAACGTGACTCATATGCTACAAAACAATATCACCTAATCCAAGAAGTGACATTTATTCAATGTTGAAATATCTTTCCCACAAAAAATTCGCATCACTTTAAGTCTTACGTCTAGAAGTCTTAAGTCTTCCGTGTGATTCAGAATCGAAATTAGATGGCAAGATTGATACATGAACGCACGTTCTAACTTTCCAATTTTCACATTACACCAACACAGTTTTATTAAAAGCATTATATATAAAATACCTGTAAAATCTCGAACGTCAGCATTTCGAAGTTTTGGTACTTTGATATATTCTCGGCTTTAAGACCTAAGAATCGCAGGTTCGAGACCAGTTTCCCAGGAGGATTCTTCAATAATACGGACGTATATGATATTAAATCCACCGAGTCAAATATCTTATAACTAGTCTTGTGTGAAGTTTGGAAAGAAGGCGCCAATTCAGATATTTCCTCTTCATCTAATCTGGTTTAAAATAACAAAGACCTTCCGACTAAAGGCACGTCAATCTGACTCAATGAAACTTGAGAGCTGACTTACAGCAGAATTTTTAATCAAACCGATTTTTGAAACGAAATCAATAATTCAAGAATATGCACATGGTTGAGTTGCGCCCCACCAAGAAAGATTTGCGTATACATTTTTATATCACAATTAAAGATAAATCTTGTCATCTTCTCATTTTTGCACTCCTTGTTCCTTCGAAAGCAAATATGATACTTTTAAGGAGAGTGTGCGACATAAAATTTTAGTTTTACGTGTTGCACACAATTTTTGCTCGATGATTGAGAAGTTGCTTTCAGTTTCATTGAATTCAGTAAGTTTCACTTAACTTCTGCTAACTCTATTTTTCTCTTCAAGTTTGAAACTGCCGTTCCCATGTTTATACCATTTCGTCATAAGATTAAAAATGACACGCAACTCGAGTTCATAAAAATGAACCTATTTAGCATAGCCCCGATGCCTGGACCAGATGTTGATCTCGCCGGTACTCCGGAACGAAACTTTATTTTCTTCCTTCAGATTGAAGAGAAAAAAATAGATGGATGCCTGCATCTCCTCGGTGAATAATTTTTATCTGAATAATCCTGTATACAATTTGCATAGAAATGTAATATTTCGGCTCAGAATTTTTCCGAATTGTCTTGAGTACTTAGAATTAACATGAATATTTTGTCGAGAAATTTTCCAGGCCGGTGAGTTTCGCTTAGAATTATTTTGGGGGGTAATCAAGTCATCTTATTATTGACTCGGTTTGCTTCCAGACTAGAAAATCAACTGAAGATTTTCTATGAGGCTGAAAATGATTTTTATGTGCGGAATGTGGGATGAAATGAAAACTCCAAAAGTAACGTGGTTTCATTTTCTATCCTAAAATAGACACCTACGATTTTTACTTCTGATGTCACTTCATATCAAGAGTAACTTGCTTTTCTGTCTATTTTTGATTTTAATTTTTATTAGAGAGAGTTTGGGTATGGATAGCAGCATGAAATGGGTATAAAGAAAAATGGTTGCATAGTTTTGAATAAAAAGCAATTCATGAGTATGAATTGTATAATTACATAAATGAAAAACATATTATATATATTTATAAACTGCATTTTCATTTTTATTTTTTATTATTTTTATTGACAAACAATAAATATACCCTGCAATCAGAATTTAAAAAATACTAAATATTGAATGAAAAATGGGCAGTTTATTAAATAATGTTTCACTGCGCATGCGTGAATACAATCAAAGTATAATGTGCATAATGTATTTTTTAATTCAATATTTAGTATTTTTTAATTCTGATTGCAAGTATTGTGCACAACGTCTTTTGTCATGGTCCTTGAAAAAAACATTTTTTTATATTAATAACTTTTCAAATTATAAGCAAAAACATTTGGTGAAATGTGGGATTGTTTTTATGAAAACCTTCATTTCACCAAGGGTATGCGTGATATCTTCATAAAAAATGAACAGATATTATTACAAAAGCTTTCTTAATCCTGAGTTGAAGTTTCCTGACTTTTTGCATAGTTATCCAAAATATGTTCATTTTTCTTCAACATTTTCTGCACGTTACTGGCAGTCCCCTACTGGGTTCGAGGAAAAAGTCTTCGCAGTAATGTAGGACGTCTATTATGTTGTTTACACGCCTGGAGTTCCATGATAATTCCAACTGTATTTTTTAAAGATATTTAACGACTAAAATCGCAAGCGGCCGGTCTTCATTGGCCACGCAGTGCATTCCTATAACCTGTTCATCGATGATTTCATATTCAGTATAAGTGCAGGTCTAACCCAAAGAGCTAAAATGCCAGCCAACAAGAAAATTCTTTTCTTTTCAGTGCTTGGAATAATGAAGCAGATTTTGGCTATATTTGGAAATAGGATTTCAAATATAGAAAGAGGGTTTTTTTCCCCTTCCAAATTTATTTTTCCAGATTCAAAGTATCTGAATTATGAAATATTTTTCTGTAGTATTCATTGAGAAATGGTTAATTTTATTTTTATATGCTGAATAAGTTGCTATGTTTTAATTCGTATGAAGTCATATTTATTAACATTATCCAGTCAGTATTGTGAATCTGCAAAAAATTCCAGTGGATGTTGAGGCTTCATATGCACCAAACATTATAGGGTGATGGCACCCCATATACTTTGTTCATCAATTCGGAGAGTTTTTAATTTAGATGTGTAATGTACCCTCTCTTGTGTTTACACTATCCCAAAATATACTTGATAGACATTTGAAGAGTATGGATAGTAGTCATCAAAGAGAATTATAAATATATTTTATAAATTAAAATCATTTCGAAAGATGGCATCAAATCATTGCATCAGCAGGAGATAAGAAACACACTGTGAATTTTTTTACACCTGCAAGATAATGTTATAGTTCCGTACTTTGCATACAAGACATATAAAAGTTAGCCACTAAGTGAACTAATGAAAAAACAAAGAGCAATAACAAACACAATAACAAAAAAATCAAATTTGGAGTAATAATTGTAACCTATAAACCAATTGGATTGTTGTTTTTGTTATTGAGAATACTACTAACCTGCACCTAAATGATCGTAGCAAATTGATATATTTTTGCAGTTGGAATTCCCATTCTATCAGCTTTTAAGGGTCTCTGAGAATTAAAGTGAAACCTATCGCTTAATAATTAATAATTTGTGACCTAGTTCTATAAACCACTCCGATTGTTATTTTTGTATTTTGTATATAACGAACACGCACTTAAATGATCGCAGCAAATGGTCTTGATAAAACCTTTAAATTTGTATTTGGGATTTCTATTCTGTCAACTTCTAAGGATCTCTGAGAATTAACTTGCGAGTATTTTTTTGTGATACGGTCCAGGGGATCAGTAGAAATTTAAGGGATCATCATCAAATCCTAAACATTTTGTAGTAACTGGGAATATTTGTAACTTAAAAAAATTAATTTTCGAATTTTAGTCTAATTTTGAAAATTAAATTTTTGAAATTCAAAAGATTATTAATTAACCGTTAACACTGAATATTACACGAGTCCCTGTGATTGAATGTTTAACTTTTTTTCAAAAAACGTTTTCTTCAAATTTCGGTGAGCATAGAATGCATTCTATTCATTGCAATCGTATGAAATTTTATATAAGTACTATACAAGTACTATGCACGAGTTGAACATATTTTTATTTCTTCTGTGCAAATGTTTTAATTTTTAGAAACTATTTTTTATTCAAAATATCACATATGCTTTAGATTTTCAATTCACACGACATTCATTACTTTTTAAAATTTTTATTAGCACATTTAAATGAAAATAAATGCATAGTAATTATTAAGTCTAAGTTCATATAATATGCTAATTTGCGAATGATTTCACTCAGAATTAATTTATCATGAATATGAGCTTGAAATTTTGATTATGAACCGATTTGCGATTATGAACTTGAAAATTACCGTATCACAATATGTATACAAATTGCCAGTAAAAAATAAATAATCTAAGAAAGAAATATTTATCACTTGTTTTATAATAAAAATAAATCATTCGTTCTAAATTTTCTGTCAGATATGAAATTTTATTTGCGAAATATTCCTTTTATTACTACTGAAATCTCAGAAATTTTCGCTATCGAAAATGTTCGAATTTCTATAATCAAAATGAATTAAGTGACTGGTAAAGAATCACAGTCTTGCAAAAGAAGCGTCTGAATTATTTTTTCTAAATTAAGTGTTAGGATCCATTTAAGACGAAGAAAAAATTACATTCTATCTTCTCATTGTTCACCTCTAATTAAAAATATATTTTTTAGTCAAGATGTGGGAGGATTACTGATAATGATGGATTTTCCTGAGTTCCACCATTGACTAGTGAATGTTCATTGATGGAGCTTAAAATGTCATCTATACGTAATGGCTACCATTACAGGATAATATACAGGTTTTTTTTTTTAATTGATGGTACTGAGAGACTTCTGTAGCTCTAACTATCAGCCGCAAAGCCACCAAATTTTGTACGGGGGCTATTAACGACATGGGAAAAAGGAATCCGCGAAAAAAATTAGTTTGAAAAGTCACCGATAGGAAAAATGTGGCGCTTTTGATCTAAATTTTAAGTTTAACTGCACGATAAAATTTTAAAAAGCTACAGTAAACAGATAAATGAATAACAAAGTTTTTCTGCTATTACTACATTTTTTTCCATAAATGTGCTTTATTCGAAAAAATAATTTCTGTAAATGGTTACAAATTTAAAAAAAAAGGAGAATCTATTCGACTTCCTTTTTATTCTCTGTTCTTTTGTTTTTATTCAGTAGAATCGCTTTCACGAGGAAGATATCTGCTATTTTCAATATGACCTCCATTTTCTTGATCTAATCATTGCATTCCGTACACCGTATTCTCTACAGCTGAATGCAACATTTCAGGAGGCATATTCATAACAGTCCGTGTTATATTTTCCTTTAAAACTGATAAGTTTGAGACTCCACCAAGATAAACCTTCAATTTTAAATAACCGCACAGAAGAAAGTCACATGGGGTTTGATCCGAGGAGCGAGGTGCCCCATGCAACTCGAAAACAGCTACTAATGACTCTTTCTTCTCTAAAGTGATGGCGCAACAGTTGGATGTACCAATATCTGGTGGTGCTCCATCCTGCATAAAGACAATTTTATCTAAGCATTGCCTTTGCTGAAGTTGTGGGATAACAAAACTACTCAGCATATCATGATATCTTTGATAGTTTAGGGACCAGGTCTGCGGTCCTGCTGGGGTAATAGTCTCAAAAAAGTATGGCCCGATGACAAAATCTGCTGTAAAACCATACCAAACAGTTATTTTTTGAGAATGGAGTGCTATTTCTTGAAATGCATGGGGTTGTTCAGATGCCTAAATTCTAGATTTCTGAGTGTTAACAGTCCCATTCAAATAAAAATGTGCCGCATCACTCCATAGAATTGTCCAAGGCCAAGTCTCGTCGACCTCCATCCTAGTAAGAAATTTCAAAGCAAAGGTTAATCGAGATCGTAATCTGTAGGTTTTAATTCATGCTGAAGGCTAATTTTATATGAAAAAATTGAAGAATTTTTTTTAAAACTTTCCATACTGTTGAAGCACTAACATCCAATTGTTAGGCAACTCCACGTGTGCTGCTATTGCCAGCAGTTGCTCGTCTGATTTCTTTAAACGCTTGCAGTCGCAATATCTGTGATCGTATCCTCCGATACCGGTTTCCGTCCTCTACCAGGCAGAGTTGCAATACAACCTGTTTTTTGTTTTTGTTTTTTCAAAATTAAAAAAAAATAATAATAATTTAATCATTGCTTTCACTGCATTAATTGATAGAGGTCCTTTACGCAAATTGTTTCCACTTCTAAATTCGCGAAGAGCGGTCGCTGCATTGGATTGATTAAGATAAAAGAGCTTCACAAAAAATGCACGCTGTGCTAAAGTGAGATGCATTTTACAAATCAAATGATACTTGAAAGGATTTTTAATGCCCCGCTTCTGTTTTATAATTCAAAATACTAGCGTTGGTGTCGACTACGTAATCGAGATTTTACATTTTGCAATTTTTCCCCGTGTTTTGTGCTAAATTTTAGCTGTCTTAAAGTGTACATTACCGATCCCCCCTATCGGTAACTTTTGAATTTTTTTTTTTCTGCACATTGCTTTTTCCCATGCCGTCAATAGTTCCTGTACAAAATGTGGTGTCTTTGCGGTTAATAGTTCAAGCTACAGAGGTCTCTGAGTACCGTCAATTTAAAAAAAAAAAACACCCTGTATATTAATCGATTAGCTAAAATGTAAAAAAGGAATATGATATCGTCGCCCTCATAGAGAAGTTTAAGTCTCATGAACAGGAATATGTGTGGAATTATCAACTTTCTCTTTCGTTATAAAAAGGACTACTCGAAATGTCCTTACTTCTTGCACTTATAAGATAACGAAGTTAAACAATATTGCTAAATAAGAATAGAATGGCCTACGACGAAGAATAAGGATGTTGCGAATCCTATTGAGATGAGATCTCATTTCCTCTGCCGTTGCACTTAATTAAGCAATTTATTTTCTCAATAGGGATAAACCTTGCTTTGCATGCACAGGGTGCCTAGAATGAGAATAGCAAAATTGAAGTGTAGAATTTTTAATGATTCACAAATTAAACAGCACATAAACGATCCTTATTAGGATATTCCACGAACATCAAAGAGAAACAAGTTTTGTCCCATTTTTTTTTCGAGAAATTTCTGGGCAATCAAAAGGTTGAAAATGATAGTGAACTGATTAACAGTGAGCATAACAACTTCAAAGACTTTGATGGCAATATTGGTTTAAGAGTTCATTTCTTGCGTAGCCATTTAGATTGCTTCCTGAGCATCTTGGCAATATTGATTAAAACGGAGATGGATGATTTTAACTCTTGATGAAAACAATGAAGGGCCTTCTTCTTGAACGTAACAGTATCGACAGGATTTATTATGACCGATTGCTATTTTTAGCATAGTTCGTCCATATCACTGACCAATTCACTAAACTAAAATCCTCTTTGAGGCAATTGGCCCCTAGCCACAAAGTGGTCAATCACTGGCCAATAATGAAGGACCAATGACATATCAGAAGGGATAATTATAATATATGACGGCACCCTATTTATGGAATATGTATAAAGACTATACAAACAAAGTTTTCTAAAGAATGTCAGAATATCAATTAAAAAGAACTTTCGAATTAAGCGATTATATATTTAAAGGAATGTTTCAGTTTTTGTTTCAATGAATAAAAAAAATTTTACGAAAGTCATCGAGAATGGTTTTTTGAATTTAGTACTTACCCCATCATCCTAATTGACTTTATTGACATAAACAGGTTTACTGTTATATCTTACAAGCAAGAGCTGATATGTTAAACTGTCATCATAGTTGTTTTCAGCATTGAAATACATTGAAAATCAGTTTTGGAAACACATGACACTAAATTATGTCTTTGCTGATATAATTATCATGTCTTTAAATGCGCAATTCTTCGAAGGAAAATGGTTGTGCTAATGCATCAGTTCAAACATGTTTTATGATATTTTAAAGAAATAAGGATCTTGCTTGTGTTTAGGCATCGTGAATGTAAGTCTGTTGGAATAAATATTCATTCTAAAAGATAAAAATGCGAACATGTTTAGATATGTTTAGATAATTAGATAATTATAGTCTTTGCTTCTTAAGATAATAAATAACATCATTATAATTCCCCCCCCCCAAAAAAAAACCTGTTTAGAGAGAGCACTTCCATTTTCACAAGCTAATTTTGCTTTTGGCGAATTGCTAAAAAAAGAGTCTATAAAGTTTCTAGCTATAATGTTTATTTGTCTTAATTATTAAAAACTATTACTGAATATATAGCTCGCATTTCATCGAAATTGCTTTTGAGTTATTTCACAGCAGTCGAAATTAATTTTCGATCGCTAGGAAAAAAAATTAAAAAAAAAGAAAACAAAGATTAACAAAAATTCAATAAATTCGATAGAAAACCGTTTTTGATTTTTTTTTTTTTAGTTCTCTCTCTCTCTCTCTCTCTTTTTTTTTTTTTTTTTTTTTTTTTCATAAAAACAATCTATCTCATCGAGCGCACTTGCCCTAAATAGAACAGAGGAAGAAAATGATGTTCAGTTCGAAAGTTCCAGAAGTTCTGAATCTTCAAACCAGCTGACAGGTTATATATATCGGAAAAAAATAAATAAAAGGCATACCGTTCCACCTCTCCGATTTTGTGATAGATGTCACGTACAGACCCTTATCAGTTGGTTCGAATCTAAAAATTTTAGCTGGAAACGCTCTCGTTAACCTGGCATAGGGGGAATGAGCTGCTGACGAAGCTTTTATCCTAATATTAGCATTACAAAAGCAAGTCGAGTTAGAAACTTAATTTGAATATTTTTTGTTCGCTTTCAATAAAAGTACTGGGTGAAAACATAGTTTTTTTCTATTCACTAAGTTTCAGCACGAAATAAAGGTTGAAAATAGAAATGCGAAACCTGCTCATATCATGTATGAAATTTGGATTCAATTCCAAAATACAACATAAAATCCTTGCTCTATCTTGAATACTCCTGAAAATGAATATAAATTTACAATAAATCTGTTCAGGAAAAAAAAAAACATGTACTTATTTTCTAAAATTATATTTATGTTTCCAAGTTTTCTTCATAAATAAAATTGAACGCTTTGATTGCCAACTGTTCTAAACTGAAACGGTTTGCAAGAGCGGACGGCGACAGCGATTGCTGCGGACCGATTACTTTTTTGCGTAACATGGATCTTGTCAGAGGCTGATTAACACATTATAATACAGGGCACAATCTCATTAAAATTACTTTTACCACTCCAAAACACGACAAAAGTTTTTTTTTTTTTAAATATATGTTGTTCACCAATGGCAAAGTTTTAAAACGCCACAATTCGATAACTATAATGTTTGTATTTGGATATGGAAAATTTAAAAATAGAACGAATGACATATTCTATATATAAACAAATATATATAAATAAGAAAATTAATAATTCAATTGCGTATGTTAAATCTCAAAAGAAGTATCAGCACCTAATCTGATATCGTATTTTGTACACTCATATGGAGTATCCCTCCTCCTTTTATGTTTCCTGTAGGCAACACATTTTCTGCTTCCAAATTGTCTGTTGCATTTAGAATTTTTGAAGGGAAATATCTATTCGTCGGACTAAACCAAACTAAATAACCAACTATAGTAACCAAATGAATGATACTTCATATTTTTTTGTTGCTAAGCATCGAGATATGAGGTTTCTGTGAGTCTTGGACATATATGATAGAATATACTGACGAGATAGCCGTAAACAGCCAAAGCCATCGCCAAGAGGACATATGCGCCCATAGCCCACATCGATGGTTTTTGCTGAATTTATATGTAAGCCAATAGCAGTCAAAGGATTAAAGATGTTTTTTTATACCTACCTGTTAAGATAAGGAACGATTGAGGGATTTCAACAGGCGGAAGAAGGGTAAAGTTATGTCAAGATTTCTAATTTAAACTAGTTGTGGACAAAAGTTGAGCCAAATATGTACAAGAGTCCTCTGAAAGCTCTCTGAGATGACAACTTACTATGCCATGTGGATTTTCGAGTACTACCTCGGTGACCCTCCACCCCCATTCACTACAGGTCAGAATTAAGCTTTATTACCATTCCTTGGCTAGATGCGAGCTAGAGTGTATGGGATTAGAATCGGTTGCCGCTCGTCAGTTCAAAAATTAACAGTTCTAAAAAAAATTCTTCAAAGAAATTGTAATTTCTTCTTAAATATGTATAATGCCAAAGTATGTGGCACATAAATCGCTTTTATTACTTATTGTCGAATGGCAACAGTCAAATATAAACAAATCATTAGACGAAAATTTCAGAATTCTCACTTGAAAATTTTTCACTTGCATTTAAATTAACGTTTCGCAAAATAAGGAGCTGCAAATTACTATTAGAAAAATCTGAACGGAATATTAAAACTCCATTCAGTCAAAGGAAATAAGATGTAAAAGAAATCAGGAAATATGTGTCAAACAGAAAGTTTGATCAAGCGCAAATATAGTTTAATTGTCGCCAGGTGGGGGATCGCAATGACTTACGTGTGAAAATTGATGACCATATCTTATAGGATTTTTGATATATCAAAAAAATTTACTCAGAAGAGTGATGCTTGCATTACCTTAAATGTTCAAAACGTTACCATTTTTATAATATCAATATAATTTCTGCAGAAATTTTTCTTTATTTTTAGTAGATTTTTAAAAATTTAATTTAATACACAACCTAGCAAAGTTTTGAAAGTGTGATTAAATATAAATTCATCCATCCAAACATTTAATTACGTTCTTTTGCCACAATTAAAATTAAGATTAAAGAACTGCTTTTTTTGACATTAATTTCGAGTTATTCGAGGGATTTTCTTCTTCTTTTATTTCGCAGTGTGCACTTATTTAATTTGCTCCTACAGTAATTTGTGACATTTTTGATTCAATTAAATTCATTCTTTTCTGTCGTATCAAAGAACAACAACAAAAGTCGTTTAACAGCATAAAAAGTAAATAATCTGAGCCAGCATACCGGTCGATAAAGGCGACTAGCTACTAATAAATACCCTAAGATTTTTAATTTCAAAAACTTATATATTAAATTTTGTTCGATTGCAAAAATATTAAATATTAAATAATTATAACGTATATAAGTGTATAAAATAAATTTCTGTTAATTTCGTAAATAGAAAATATGTGAATGGTGAAGTGATGATTCAGCAGTCAAAACTATCACAACTCACTTCCCCACCCCTACGTGCGCATTTCAATCTTTGCCTACTACGTTTGATAATGCTCATCATTATAAGATGTACAATAAATGATCCATGATGTTGATAGTTTTTTTTTAAAAATGCAGTAGTTAATAAAATTATTGCCCTCCTATAAAAATATTCATCTGAATGAACATTTTAGAAAACGATCTACTTACTTTTTATCTAAAAAATGACTTCTATTGAAAAAAAGAAATTCTAATGAACCAGATGTGTTTCTGTGGTTTATCACAATGTTAGAGCCGATGGGCTGATTACAGTTCTAACGCTTATCAACTGAAAACGTTGCTTTGTCTTCAAATCAATCATTTATGTACTCGTGCATTCAGCTTTCAGAAGTTTGTCACAGACAAGCGGGAATTGATTTTTTCTTGCTTGTTTATTAATATTCTGATTTATTTTATCTTTTTATTGCTCCCCCCCCCTTTTTTTCTTTTCTTTTATCATCGTATTCCCAGAGAGAAAAGTAAGGGAAAGGTTCCGAATTCTCAGGAAGAAAAATGGATTTAAAAAATCAATTGGGAAATTTCATTTTTAAAAAATTAGGAACGCAACTTTAGAAAATGACCTCGGGTTGTGCTGCAACTCTACTGCCTTTTGATTGGCCATTGATTAGAAAGTAACAAGAATATTTTATCTATCTTACCACGAAGCAACTCACAAAATTAAATGGATGCCTATATAAATGGGGTAAAGTTTCTTATATCAAACATATTTTATCAATGGAATATTTTTCATTTGAAAATATATATTGTATCTTCTTTATTTTATTCAAAATATTTTAAGCAGAAAAGTATGCGAAAAAGTTACCGCATTTCTATGGAATCAGATACTTGAAAGTTTGAAGATTGTTTTGTGGGGGAAATTGTATTCATTTTGTATTACCTTTTTCCAATGAAAAGTTTTTTTAAAGCATGGATAGAGAATAAAATGAATGACCTAAAAGTGCATGATCTGTTATTCACCATTACTCTCGTCTTAGTTGAACAATCATTTCTTATTGAAACAACGAAAAATTGAACCTGATCCTATCTCGTTGCCATGATTATGAAACAAAAAAGATAAAATTGTTTTAACATTTAGCCACTGTGGTTTTTCCCCGGCCATTTCCTCCTATACTTACACAGATCAGTGCTTTTTCTATTCATAATCGTAATGTAGTGAATGTAAGTTTCGGGCATGTCCTTCTTGATGAGTTGAGCCTAAAATTTGATACAAATCTATAAGTTCTGGTACCTAATTGCATCCATCTTGCATATTTGTTTTTAAGTAATCGGGCCCATATATAGATGGTTAGACAAACGCATTACTATTATACCATTATCAAATTTAATCTAAAATTTCAGGGTTCTGCAATTTCCGTGTGAGACTCCTATATTAAAATGGACCCAATAGATTATTGTATTCTCATGCTAGTGCTGTCAAATTTGCACAAATAGAACACCGATAGACAATCAACTAATGGGCGAATTGAACATACAATGTGATGAATATCTGCAATTCCTATTATAAAATCATATTCCGAATTTCATATGCATCTAGCTCATTCATTATATTTTTAACTCTTTCGCGTGCATACTGAGAATAGATATTCCACGTATGGATAAGCTTCGGAACTTGTCAGATATCGAGAAAGACTGTACGTGAAATGTCATCGTTGCAGCTCATTTTATTTGTAAATTGTAGTATCCATAGTTAGACAGACCACATTTTTAGAATAGATTTTTGGACTGCATGAAATGCAAAATGTTGAGATTCATCCAAATCAATGCTGACATTATATTTTTCGATAAGGAAATAAAGAGGAATGAAACATGATAATATTCAATCTTTTCCTTCCATTTCGAAATGCATTGCTTTTTATTTTATTGTGAACAGCATCTTATGAAATTTGTTTTTTTTTTATGTTTTTTTTTATTTCAAAACATTTCGAACTTTTTAAGAGTAACTATCGTTTGACGATCGCAATGAAATTCTTCAATAACTTACAGAAATCGCTAAGTACAAAGTAATAAAATGCGTTTTCGTAATTACTCTTTCCCAGGGTTTTTTTTTTTTTTTTTTTTGCTATTAACAGAAATTTTGTTTCTACTAATTATTCTATTTTGAAATTCATGTCGCTATACTTTTCTCACAAACGGCAAATGCAAAGTAAATTCTATATAATGAAGGCTTTATTCATTTCATAATTTCAGTTAAAAGGTGAATAATTCCGTATGAACTGTTTTGAATTTCCTGCGATCTAATCTGAGCTCTTTCAGTAATATTAACGGAGGTTAGCTATAAGTAATGAAAGTGAAACTCTTTGGGAAAGGAGATGATAGCTTTAGGCTCTCAATGAGACAATAAATTAATTCATTGAATTGAAAAGCAAAGCTTGCAAAGAATTTCAATGAATGTCATTTACTCATGAACAAAAATGAGCAGAAGATGAATACAAAACTGTTGAATGAAAATCGATCTCTCAACGGAAATAGATCTACATTGTGTAATTGTTAATGATATGATTCTATTTAAATTTCAGGATTTGAGCATAAATGGTTTGTTTAAAAATTTCAATAAAATAAGCAAATAAAAATGTGACATTACAATCCATTCCTGAATAGAACAAATTATAACACCCTTTCAGTTGTGATATAACACCTCAAAAAAGCATGTAAAAATTGAAAGACAACTTAACCAGTATACAATTTGTGGAAAAAAATTAATCATACACTGTGGAATTTTGAATAAGTACTATACAAATCCCTTTCAGAATACTAAGCATTTTTAAAAAATAGTTTTCTTTGAGAAAGCAGCAGTTAAGAAAAAATTAATTTTTAAACGTTCATTATCCATTATGTATTTTCATAAACGCATTTTACAGAATAAAACTCAGATTGTTACATATTTCCTATGATTTTATTGAATATTACACTGAAACTCTCTCTGAAAGCGTCGGACTAGCCTGTCCGACGCTTTCAGAGAGAGGAGTGGCGAGTGTTGAATGGGAAACAAATCACTTCATGTCGATATCGTTGGACTTGGTACGATGTCAACAATATGCCTTTGATCAGATTTTAAATACCTATTATACTTTTTGTATAATTTTATAAACTTAATAGGTGTTCTTTATTTTTTAAGCATCAGTTTACTATAATTTTAATTTCTCCTTCTAGTAGATTTTTCTTGTGTCATTATCTACCTCTCTCTCTCTTTATTGCTCGTTCATGGATGACATCGTTTCTTTATCAAGTGATCAAGTAATATATTGGGACTCGGAATGAGAAATTTGATGCTAGGTGTGTGAATTTGGTAACTTTTTGATGCTTCAATAGAGTGAAATTATTTGAAAAAATATTCTGTCTGTAAATAGATTGATATTTGATTGACGGTATTTTTGTTTGAATAGTATTTCAGTGTGATCGCTTTGGAAATGCAACTATTTTGTTACATCTTCAAGAAGATCTCACTAAAGCGATTCTTTTTATCAATCTAATGACGTTCTTCATTAGATTAAAATCCTTGTAGGAGAAGATCTCTCATACAAGTGTTTTTTTTATTGTTCGAATATTTAGTTATTTGCAAAGAACGTTTTGAAATTTTTAAACTTCGGTTTATCCACGGGAGGCATATTATTTACAAGAAACCATGATAAAACTGACGTCCGTTTACAATGCCATACGAGTGAAAAAGAGATTAAAATTTTTCCCTTCAGTCGTTTTACGATGAGATTTTGTTAGCGATATCTTTGACGCATGTAGATTTATGAAAGGGAAATTTTGAGTATTTTTAAAAGAATGTTGCAAACAGTAAGAATTTTTATCCCTTCAATCGAAGCGTGAGAACCTGCTGAATGCAGCAGTTTTACAGAACGTGTGTTGAATGAATTAAATAAAAAAGGAGATCAGGAAATAAAAGACCATTTCAAAATGAAGTTAATATGAGATTATTAAGATAAAAATTCAGAAATTAATCAAGATTTAATAAATATCATTATCTATATTTATATGATTATTAATATAGAGTTGTGAAATTGTCTGTATTTACGGAATTCGATTTAATAGTTACTTACCTTATTTCTGCTGTGTGTTGAGAATGCACAGTGGCAGCTCGCTTAACGACCGCAATTCGTTCCCGAATCTCACTTGTTAAACGAAACAATTTTTTCCATAGGTATCCATGTGAAATAGGACAATTCATTCATTCCAAAAAAATACTCAAAACAAATTTATAATAATATAATTCATTATTCATAATGCATGCGAGCTTGGGCTTTTTTTTTTTTGCACGAATATTAAGTAAAGGTATCTGTCTTTGTCTATGCTTCTAAATTTTACGAAAATGAAATACAGCGTTATCATTCAATTCATAACGTGTATAGGTACTGTTTTGTCAAGGTAAAGCTTTCTAATGTATAATAATTCCCCATGCTTTGATCATATCTTTATTTCACTGGAAGATGGATGCTCTGTTACGTCTATTATTATTTCCTCCCCTTATCAAATCTCCTCGGCATTTTTTTTGCTGTGACACAGAATGCAGCTCCTTGCACTCTTCGGCAGTTCTGGCTGTGTTCTTCCATCCACTCATAAATGTCGTTGCTCTCCACATCAGTTCGGAAATCTGGTCCGGAGGCAACGTTTCATCCATTAAGGTATGCGACTACATTCGAGATGGAATTTTCAAAAAACGCTCGAAAATTTTGAATTTTTGTATAAGGGAGATCAAAAAAACATCTATGAGGCCAAAATATAACCAGTTAAAAAGTAAAGGATTTTCGGAAATTAGAGAAAGGAACTTTTTGTTGGCTAAAACTAAATCTAAAGAAAAAGTCTCTTAGTTTAAATGTATATTAAATGATTTTCTTAATTTTTGGTAGGCAGCTTAAGAAATATATTATCTAGTTCCTGAACTAAAAAAAATAAGTTGCATTTCTATCCATTAGGTAAATATTGGGATTCAATTGATAAATAGCATGGAATTTTCAAATTTTTTTTCAAATTGTGAAGTACTAAAGCAATTAGGAAACATTTTTAAAAGAATAGTTTACTTATTCTCTAGTTCAGGAGCTGCAGAACATACTTAGAAATTATTGTACCAAGTTTGAACCAAAGTTATTTATTAGATTTTAATTTATGAGATTTTTCGTTAGAAAATTTTACCAAAGAAAACAGCATCCAAAAATGTAAAATAGCATTAAAACATATGTAAAAATCTGTGCAACTTCCCAAAAAGTAGTCTTAGAATCAAAATTCAAATGGTTTTTTAAAGAAACTTGTTCAAAAGTTAAGAATATTAAATGTAAAAAAAAAATTAAACTTTCTAAAAAAATCGGTTTTCTAATGTAGTCATCTAACTTATTGTTCCACAGGAAGTCTTGATCAAAGACCTTGAAGTCGCATTCGACAACGCTTCCAGTCAAAAGTTCTCCTATGTAACTGTAATGACTCTCTTCAAGCAAACGCTCAGTTTCGGCTGATGCAAACCAGTAGAGCATGTGACGTCACGGCCTTGCCACTCATCCTTACCTTTTGTTTCGCTGGTTGCGAGAATCATCCGTTATGGGAGGTACTCGTGAAGCGAAGTTTAACTCATTTCTGTCTTCCTTCGAATAACTAATAGTATCCAATTAGCTATTCTATTTTACTTCGCCACAGTACACTATTAGCCATTCTATTTTGCTTTACCACAATACACTATTAGCCATTCTGTTTTGCTTTACTACAGTACACTATTAGCCATTCTATTTTGCATTGCCAGTCCGGAGCATTAGTTTTCTTTTTTGGCAATTTCTTTATGTTGTTTTTCATGCATGCATTTTTTGTATTGCTTCGTCGGCATTACTTTCTAACCTGTTGCGTGAATGTATATTGGCTGTTATCCAACGAAAAAAAAACTATGCTCTTTATTATATAATGCATATTATAAGAACGATTTTTCATATTTAAAAAATATTTATTTTATATGCTCTTCTCTATCAACTGTTTCTCGGCTCTGCGGGCCGCGGTGGCCTGGTGGTAAGGTCTCGGCTACGGAACCGGAGGGTTCCAGGTTCGAGACCCGATTCCACCGAAGAACCGTCGTGTAAGGGGGTCAGTTGCACGTTAAATCCGTCCTGACCAAACGTCCTCCCGCTGGTGTGGTGTGGAGAGGGGGGTGCCAGCTCAGGTGTCGTCCTCGCCATCTGACCGCTGTTCAAAATGACGAAGTCCGTCCCAAAATAGCCCAAGTGTTGCTTCAAACGGGACGTTAATATAACTAAATCAAAACCAAATTCTCGGCTCTGCATCCTAAGTGTTAGGGATGTTGATAAACAAATAGCTTTTGCCATTAGATTCAATTTTTAATAAAATTCTACTGATCTATTAATTTAATTAAAATAGCAATTCATTGATCTGACATCTGCCGGATTTCCGTAAGATTATTGTAACAATCCTCAATAAGATGTGCACCAAATCAGAGTTGATTTAGGACATTAAATAAATTCTTAACTGAAAAGACCGTCAGATGCTGGTCAATGCGTGGTTTACGAGACGCTCTAGATATCTACCGAACTCGAGCTTCATGATGGAATGTTATCGCATTCATTTGGTGCTACAAAGCAAAAACCACTTGCTCTGAACTATACATGCGTTCCCTACTTGCTCTGGTCTCGTGCCTGCCGGAGTCGGAATATCCACCTATCACTGACCTGCAGGTTGCAATGATTTCCCGTTCCAGCATAAATTACATCCATTTGCAGTGCAATCACGGAACATCAAATACTGGATGTATTATAATAATAAACAGTAGTTTCTCGATTGCATTAATATGTAGACCGTCACATGATTTGGGAATAAATCATGGTGAATTATCTTATATTATTATTCGTTTAATCGAATTATATACACGTTTTCATTCCTAATAATCTGTCTAATGAATAGAAGTAATACCCCCGAAGTTGCGCCATAGCTGAGACCGGTGAAAAACACAATTGTGTAATGAGTGTAAGTCGCGGTCCATCTTTGCATCTGCGTACCTGAGAACTGATTGGAGTCGAAGATATGAAATCGGCTATTGGGAAGAAAATTATAGAATGGAGAATTCAGTTATCTATCCATTCAGAAATTTAGAATTGTGCTTATTAAAAATAAAAGTGTTAACCGAAATAGACTTATTTCAATATCGATGACTTCGTGAAATCTATCAGATTTGCTATTGTATTCAGTTTTCAGGTGCATTTAGGTCTGAGACTCGACGTTTGTGGTAATGATTTTTGTAGTGGATAATATATTTGTAGGAAAAATTATGATACCAGTGGAGTAGGTATTTGTGATAATGCTTTATAAGCTAGCTATATTATACCGTGCAATTCTAAAATCATGAGACAGAGATAGAAAAAGCATACAAAGAAAAAGTAATTTTTCCTACAGAATTGAGGGTTTTAAGCATAAATCGAGGTCGATATAGTAGGTTGTTTGTCGTCCGCATATTAAATAAAAGTGAACATGTCAGGCGAAGTTCGCTACTTAAGATGAACGGAGTACAAATCAAACATAACATAACAACGCAGATGCCCGAATAAGCAGCAAGCTGCATGGTAAATGCAATACCAAGTAAGACGCAATATCAACAACAAACATATAAAATATATTTTTAAAAAATGTCCAAATATCGCCCGAAGTTGTACTGGCTTCGCATGTTGTTTTCCATATAAATGGATTCTGCTTTTGTCAATTAATATCTCATTAATTTTGAGTTACACACTTTTCCTTCGTATCTGTTTCTCTTATTAAATGCACTGACAAACAGCCCTCTGTGACCTTTCTTTTTCGCGTTTAAGACCTCATGATACTACACTACTTGTGAAAATGAATACCACTTGCTACTATATATGTACCCGAAATATTGTTAAAGTTTTTTCAATATTTTAAATTTGCTCCGTAAAATATATATAGATATAGAATCTTTTGACTTATGGAGAAAATTGCTTCTACCATGAATGAAGAGAAAATATATAATTAATATGCAGCTATATTTTAATAATGTAAAATTTTAAGAAAGGAACATTTTAAAAACATAATTTAAAATTGCTGAATGAGAATCGTGGAAATGACAGACTGATCTATTTAAACTTCAACTTTATTTCGGCATATTACAAGAAATGACAACACATTTTTTGTTTTACATTTTAGTTTATTGCACTCTTTATTCGGTGTATGCAAATATAATATTATTTTTAATAAGGCATTGCTTTAATTTCTTTTAAATGTTCGATTTATCCTTTATATCTGAACATTTTATTTAAGTCTAACAATCAAATTTAACAAGTTATCAGCAAAAAGATCTTTCTAGTCAAGAAACCAACTGATTTGATGGGAAATCGACAAAGTGTCAGTTTACTAAGCCTAACCTGAAAAGATTCGTATATATTGAGGTTATTATTATTATTAAAAAAAATTTGATTTATTTGCCGTGATTTTGGTTGAAAATAAATAGTAAAATATAATATATATAATAGAAAATATATTCAATACAAAAGGAAACTTTAAAAAATTTTACCTAATTTTATTACGTTTATTTAAGTCTATTTCTGTTACCATTTAAAAAAATGGGGGTGAAGTTTTGGAATTTTATTTAAGTACATGCTACACAGAGGGTAATAATAGGTAAAAATTTCAAACCGGTATCTGCAAGAGGTTTAAAAAAATTCTACTTTGCTGGAAAAATAATGATAAAAAAAATAGTGTCGTCCAAAAGTTCCTGTAAGTACTCTTAGAGAGAAAAAAATTGTGGCTACGTTAAAAAAAGATTTTAAAATAATGGTAAAAATTAAATTTGAAGTAAACATATTTTTTTTTCAATTATCAGGTCTAACTTTATTTTGCGATGATAGTTAAGATCGTGAATATTACTTTTTAATGTTTTTTGAGAATCGATCGCGACAGAGTAAGACTTTTTTTACATATAAATTTTAACTCATTTAAAAAAAAGTCGAATATGATATCATTTGATATCGTAGTGTAACACTTTTAGAATAGGGCATTTTTTTCGGATCCCAGAATTTTCATTGACAGAAAAATACTTACACACATTTTTCGACTTTTTTTAATAAAAAATAATATATATCAATGTAATATTTCGACCAGTTGTTCCCTTCTATGTAACATTAACTAAGTAAAATTTTAAAAAAAATTGCTTAAATTTTTAAAATAAAAAATAGGTTTTTTTTATTGTACTTTTAAAAAAATTTACTCCTGATTTAAATAAACTACCATAAAGTTGAAATCTACAACTTTTTATTTTAAACATTTCCTCGGAAAGTAATAAGCTTTTGTTTAAATTCGATATCTCAACTTCTGCCTCTCCCTTCTAGCCCTTATTCATTAAAATATTGGGCACAAATTTAGAAACCTGTTTTGGATCACATATTCAATAATTTAAACTTTTAAAATTTCTGTTATATATTTCTTCCACATTTTGATACTTTTCATAACAATACGAATGAATGAAGTTTCATCTTTGTTCCCCCGAGTCAATGTTTCCTACAGCGGTTAAAAATTATGGTTATAATTACCAAAAAGCTGTTGTGAGTGGGACATTTTCATTGTAAGGAGAAATAAAAAATTATTGAAATTTCTGTGATACTACATTTGCTGGCTGGGGAGAAACCATCAGGATTGCCATCGTTTAATCATACATGAAAGCCACTTCTGATAATCTTTATGGTTTATTCAAAAGAATCGAATGTTCATATGCATCTCTTCTCTTTAATAAATTAGTACAAAATTTTCCCGAATTTGAAAATCTCCGTCTACTTTCTTCCCTCAATTAGAAATTGCGAAATTAAATGCACACGAATCAATGTTTTCTGCACCTCTGTATAATTAGTTTTCTTTCAGATATTAAATATTTACTAGTAACACTGCGTAAAATCATCTATTTTGGAAAGTCCCAGAAGTTTCTGCATAATATATAAATGTTAGGGCATATTTTAAATACTCTGATATATTTTACTATATTCATTATTTTTAAGTCTCATTTCTGTACAGTTTAGAATAAATCCAAATGATTTTTTATTTGCTTTTCTTAGTGACAATAGCCACCATTTCTTTATTACATATCGAGTTTCATTTAACTAATATATTGATACTTTATTTTTAGTTATCATGTTTAAATACTTGGGAAAACAGACCGACGTCTGTTGGCGGTCTGATATCCATAATTCCGCCAATGTCGATTTGCTGATCCGAATGCCAAACTTCTTTCTGATTTGTGTTTTGGAATTATAATTCTCAATTGGGCAAGGGCAGTTAAATATACTCACTTTTAACAGTCTTTAACCAACATTTTAAAGAAATTCACAATTTTGAGTGCAAACATTATGTACGAATTTGCATTCTTATAGCTCTCTCCGCTTTTGAGTTAACATTTTTATTAACAAATGAATAGGTATAACTTCAAAAATGTACTTGTTGGGTTCGGAGAATGTAAAAGATAGTGATTCATCAATATTTCGAAGTCGGCTTTTTTAACAATTACGTCCAACATCACAATTTCACAGATGTATCGCACAATGAATGAATTATTTTTCATACCAAATACTAATAATTAAAATCCAATAGTAATTCATATTAAAATAAAATAAAGCTCTGTTTCTTATCTTGGATTAAGAAATGCTTAGCGAACATTACACATTTTTAGTACTTTTTTTCCTTTCGATCTCGGATATTGAAGTGATGAAAAATTCATATATGGTAAGAAAATACTATGGAGATGGACCGTATGATGAGATATCACTTTTTGAAATCCGCAAAAGGACTGTAAGTGTAAAAACTTTGATATGCCTAGAGGGTTGTGACAATTATGATTTTCTGATGGGACATCTGGTTTAAAATGAATAATCCTTTTTTAATTCTTCAACAACTGTATTTTAATAGTGTTATTGGTATCACGTTATATAGTATTTTGTTTTCGAATTTATAGATTATCCTTTAAGTGAAAGGAGCGTCTCCTTTTCATGCTTCAATCTTCAAAGACGTTGAATAAGGCGGAAAGTTCATAGGAACCTTCTCGGTAAGAATTCTATTTTGGGAAAAAAATACAGAACTGGGAACCCAATTTAGCTATGTGACACTCCTTTTTCGAAAGCACCGTCGTCATGGTTACCGTAACAATATCGCATCATTGTGAGGGGGCACTTTCCTGATAACTGTCGGTTTTTGGAAGTGGACTGCTTTCTTGCAGGGCTTCTTCCTTTTCACTGGAGGGGCTTGTTTTTATTAGTGCGCCTGCTTCCGGGTATCATTACCACCCGGCTTACTGTAAATACTCTCGTGTTACAGTCGGAAGGGCTCAAGAAGCGATTGCATCCAGCATTTGTTGACTGGGTTGAAAAATACAGAAATCTATCGTGTAACACGTTCCGCTGTAATGAGAACCCACGCAAGTTCTCAAAAAATTCAGACTATGTTTCGAAGAATGCGATAAACAGTTCCTTATTATTCGTGAAATTAAGTTAGAATTTTCAAAGATTTTGATTTTGTTTGTTTAGAAAAGCAAATGCATATAATTATTCTTATTTATACGAGAACAGAGAAACCGACGGTTTAATAAAATAACATATCGCTAGCAGCATGCGCAGATACTTATGAAGAGACGCATTTAAAATTTCTTGGGGTATGTGACTACGTCCGAGATAAATTTCTTTGAGAAAAAAATTTGATTGAAATTTCGCTGTGAAATTGCAAGAGTTTTGAATTTTTACACATAGTAGATTGAAAAAATATCAATAATACTAAAATGTCAAATATCAACAATTTTTGAAAAATGTGGGATTTTTGGCTACTAAAGTATAAACATTCTAGTTTCAAAAGTATCAAATGATTTGCTCAAAATGTAGATAGCTTTATGAACATGTTTCCTAATACCCGAAAGGAAGAAGAAAATCTCTTTCCATCCAATCTTTGAATATTTGGGTTTCACTAATAAACAATAGGAAATTTTCTATTTTTTTTCTCGTCGTGGAGCATTAGAATAACTATAAAATATTTTTTAATGAATAGATCACTTATTCTTTAGTTCAGGAAATGCAAGTGGAAGAATTATGAGAAATGATTATTCCCGATTTGAACAAAAGAATCTGTAACAGATTTTAATTTGCTTTGCTTTGTAAAAGAACTCGAAATTGAAATGTGAATTAAATTTTCTCGAATTGAAAGAAAGTATTTAGAATTAAAGAAAATAGCATGTAAAGTGTATAACTCATGGAAATAGCCCTAAAACATGAGTTACACAAATATAGAATGCAATGTAAATTACAAAAAAATAGCTCGGAAACAAAATACAAGCGGATTTAGAAAGAAAACTGAATGAAGAATGTTGAATAAAAATATTTGATATTTTTGAAATGAAACAGTTTTTTGCTTCGTCACCTATGTTAAATGATCCAATTCTCTCTGCTTACATCCTGCTGTTTTGAACTATAAGGAACCTGCTCTCTGTGCTGAAGGAAGGAAGAAATGTCTCGATTCTTAAATAAGTTCAATACAGTTTTTTAAGAATAGAATTTGCTCCCAACCGTTCTTCGCAACCGATTGAACTATAAAAATTATTAAAAGGCCGCACTTATATTCCCCGAATCCCGTACCAAATTTGATATATTTAACTCATTGCGTTTTTTGAGTTATCGCGTTTATATATATATGAAAGTAGAGACCGACAGATGGTCAACCCTTCAGTGAATTTGGTTCAAAATGTGACAGGTGTCTACACTATAGATGATAAATGTGTGTGCCAAATTTTATCCATCTAACTTTCTTTGTTTTGTAGGTACCGTGTTAACTTACTTTCTAAAAGCCGGATAGACAGACTTCCTCTGAACTGATTTTACTCATAATTTGATTGAAACTTACAAATTCGGTGTAAAGATGCGCATACTATACCTCCACATTAAAATCAATGTTCCAAAATTCATTAAGGAGTTTCACAAATTGTGATACGGAGAGTACCAATCATTATAGCCCTTCCACTAGCGACAAATGTCAACATATTTCTATATGGACTTGGACTCGTGCCCTCTATAAATAAGAAACACATTTATCTAGATATTTATTTACCCAAAATAAACTAAAAATGATTCTAGGTTTGGATAAACGAAGCAGTATTACAGAATGATTATTGAATACGGATAGAAATATTAAGTTATTTTATTTGGCATAAAATTGGAATATTGTAAACACGCCAATGTAATGAAAACCATAAATAGAAGCTTAGTTGAAATAGTTTTATGTGAATCCATCACAAGATCGATGATTAAACATAATCTCTTAGGCCATTGTGAACCATTTTGAAAGGTCATCTGTTTCATTCACGTATTACAGAAGTTTCAAGATAGCGTAAACTATTTGACAATTTAGCATTTACTTTAGTTTCTGAAATAATCCTCTGCTACAAAATAAAAGGATTAAATTCGTTGAAACAGATGGCTAGATAAAATTCATGTAATTTGCATACAACCAAGCCTGTGTTGATTTCACTCGGTGCATTTGGTACGGAATCTTGCTGAAATATCCAGTTCTTTTAGTAATATGTAGCCAATAATTCCTGCATTTATTTTTACCCAGCATTTTCCAAACAGAGGCAGTTTTCTATTGTTTGAAACTGCAGTCCAAACTTTATCATAACTCTTTTCTGACAGCATTTAAGAGTACAAAGGCTTTTAGATATAAACTGGAAGCTTTCAGAATATGCATCATTTTCAACATTATAAATTAGTACGAAACACGTTCTCACCGGAAAATATTATTCTGCTAGCACTGTACTATGCTGGTAAAGCAATTTCTGACATCTTTAACCTTTTCATTATTCGTATTACAGTCAGATTTGGAATTTTTGTTTTAAAGGAAGGATCACCATATTTAATAAATTCCATATTTCTGCGATTCACGCAGAAATATGGAATGTCATGCAGCAATTTTATTTGCAGAACATTGTGTATTAGAGTGGAACGAAAAAACGAACTTTTGATTTTTAATTTGGAATAGCGCGGGAAAGTTGCCTTTTAGTGTAGATAAAATAAATTATAAATATTAGTAAAATTAGAGTACGTCTTGAGGTGCCGCAAGAGCGTTCAAGTTTCAAAAAAATTGAAATTTTTGTAACATTTTAAGATTTTTTTAACGAAATAATCAACTTTTGATTTTTAATTGGTAATAGCGTGGAAAAGATGTCTTTTAGTATAGATAAGATAAATAAAAATTATAAAAAAATATTAGAGTACATCTTGCGGTGCCACCAGGACGTTAAATGTTTATAAAAACACACTTTTTGCAACTTTTTAAAGATTTTTGCGAGCCTCGATTAAGAAATAAAAAGTTTTAAATTGGCGTTATATTATGAAAAAAAAAAAACAATTTCACTCTTGCATTGGTATGGAAATCCAATAAGCTGAGTCATCACTGAAGTAGATGCTATTGAGAGAAGAAGGAGTTATGTCTGCATTTAGTGATGAGATCAGAGTTGGTGCCGAGTTCATTTAAGTTTGAATCTCTGCTCCGTCTGTTGTGTAATGATTAACGTAACTGATTTGTGAATTTATGCGCTTGTGTACTTTGTAGTTAGTAAAAATGACTCAAGTTAAGTTAGTGAAGACAAGACAAATGTCAAAATGCCCTATTTTTGGGAAATTTAGTGATCTGCTTGAAATTGAACTGCCTACTTACGAATCTGTTATGAAGTGCTATTGTTAAATTAGACATAACCTCAAAAATTGCTTCAGAGAAGGATCCTTCTGGGAGTGAAATACGTGACACTTTAGTTCGCAAAATAGAACAAATAGGGTCAAGAGTTTTTATTCTCGTTATTTCTAGCAAAAGAATTTTACAAATGATAAAAACTTATGCTAAATACATGAATTTATTAAAGTCTAAAAGCAGAAAAGGTTAAAATAAGTTTGATTCCAACCTCAGAAAATTTAGAGAAGAAGCTAGACGTTTATTTGATATTGCTAACTGTAAATGTGTACATTTTAATACTTTCACTTGCATAAAAGAAAACAAAGTACCAGTTATGGAACAAGAGTTTCTAAATGATCAACGCTGTAACAGGAAAATGGTTATAGGTAACATTGATGTAGCTACCACAAGCGCTATGCTTAAGAGATAAGAAAGAAAAAGTAAACAACTACAGAAAATAGATAAGTTTAATGAAGAACGGGCAAAAAATACTAGTGTGCCAGAAACGGTTATTGACAGAGCTGAAGAACAATAATTTTCTTTAAGAGAGCACACACAATAAGAGATAGGCCAACCAGATCCATCAAATAGACAAGAAGAGATAAAACTACCAGACCCTTCGAAACTGAACGAAGAGAAAAGCACTCAAATGTGTATTAAATTGCCATCTGTAGCTTCCATTGCTGACAGTATCAGAATATCAGATAGAGATGCTGCAGCTATAGCTTGTGCTGCTTTACAAGACTTGGGTGTAATCACAGAAGACAAAACCTATGTAATAGACAGGATGAAAATTAGAAGAGCATGATCAAGATTTTTCATTAAAGACAATCATTATACTCAGATAACTGAAAATAGAGGATTGTTTTTTTGATGGGAGAAAAGACATAACAATTGTTCAAGAAAAGAGAGGTAGTAAATTGTATATAAAAGTTATTTCAGAAGTGCACATTTCACTAATGCAGGAACCAAACTCAAAGAGCTGATATTGCTACCTGTAGCAATATCAAGATTTTAGGCCATGCAACACCTATATCTGGCACCGGAAAATACATAGCAGACAGTATACTGGAATTTCTAAAAGATAGAGAACACAACAAACAATTTTTGAACTTTATTGCTGTTGGGTGTGATGGAACCGTTGTAAGCACTGGATATAATAATAGTGTGATTTCTTTGATGGAAGAGGAAATAGGAAGACCTTTACAATGATTAATCTGTTTTTCGCAATGGTAACTCATTGCAATGGAACATCTTTTTTGTCATTTAAATGGTAAAACGAAAGGACCCAATGAGTTTAAAGGCGAAATAGGTCAGCAGCTATAGAAAACTATGCTAGTCTTCCTGTGGTTACCTTCTTGCCAATTGAAAATAAACTTCCGCTAATAGAAGATAAAAGTGATTTAAGTACAGATCAAGAATATTTATTGGAAATGTGTATCGCTGTATCAAGTGAAAATTGCTCACTAGATTTAACTTTAAGAAACCCTGGAAAACTTGCTCACTCCAGGTGGTTGACATTAGCCAATCGCTTGCTTCGATTGTATGTGGCAACTGAAAATCTTAAGACTCTGGCTGAGTACATTGTGAAAGTTATGTGCTTGTGTGGTTTAATATTAAAACTATCATGTAGGTATGGTTCCAAACATCTGTTTAATCTGATTTCATATTCACGCTATCTCTCTGACGATCTCAAGAACGTTATAGACCGATTATTCAACGAAATGGGTCCTTTGCTGCACTAGAAAATATCCTTTTATCCATGCTAAGTGATGAACGTAAAATTCAAAGAGAACTTGGTTTACAACGTGTTTGAAAAGAAAGAACAGAAAGTAGACATAGTTAGGAAGTTCAAAGTTCCAAAGGTAAGCTTTGATGCAAAGGATTGCATGGACATGATCTCATGGTCTGAAAATGACGTAGCTGAGTCCCCCATGTTAAAACATGTTTCCAGTGACTCTATAAAAGACTTTATACTGAAGGCATCTGAAGTTGAACCAAATAATATAGTGGACCTGGTTATCGATTTTCTCCGATTTGCTTGTCACACGCAAGCTGTGGAAAGAGGTATAAAACTAGATACATAAGAGGAAAAATTGACTAACGTGTGAATTTGCCAAAATTTTATTTAAAAAAAAACAGTGTAATGTGGTAATGAAATAGAAGAAAAGATTTTGAAATGTAGCATTTGTAATCATACAAGAGTAAGAAACGTAAGAAAAGTAAGAAGGATACAAAAGTAAGAAACAAAATTTAACATTCAATATATTTTTTTATTATTATATTTTGTAATTAAAAATTTTCCGAATTGTAGTGCTTATATATATATTTAAAACCATCTTTTGTAACATCATATCCACGAAGAATTCATAAAATTCTTTTAATCAAAGTTTATAATTTTTCAATTTTTTACAAACTTTTAAGTTTTTTGCGGCACCTCAAAATGCTATGGAATTGCAACCAAATTAAAAAAAAAATTAACCTAAAAGGTACCTATTCCTTTCTATTACCAAACTGAAATCGAAAAAAAAAATTTAAAAGTTTGTAAAAATTTAACATTTGTCAGCTTTTTCATTTTTTTTTTTTTTTTTTTTTTTCAAATTTCAAGCTCTTTGCGGCACCTCAAGATGTTGCAATATTGCAAGCAAATTTTCAGTTATTCTTTATGAACCTAAAAAGCAACTTTTCCCCACTATTACCAAACTAAGATCGAAAAAAAATAAATTTTTTTTTAAGGCCGTTTTCGTTAATCTCTCCGTTAAGGCTGTTGTGTATTTCTTCATATTATTTTTGAGAAACAGTTACGCTGTTTTATACGAATTAAGCTTAGATTGGTCTTTATAGCTATTAGGATCCAATAATCATTTGGCAGTTCTATAGGCAATTATCTTTTTAAAACTGAGGCGTTTTAATTGCTTAAAATAAATTGTAAAATATTATACTTTTAGAGCGAAAGCATGTTTGGCCACAATTTACTAAAAATAACTCTTTTAAATTAATTTAAAGATAAGTATTTTTAAAATCAAAGTTTGCTAAAATCGGACATAAACGATTACTTAAATTCTATTGTGATCCAATTCCGAAAGACAGTTATCTTGATCTAAAATAATAGTCTAGAAAACTAGCGTGATCACTCACAAGTAGCATTCATAAGTTGGAAACGTGATAAGCTAAAGAAAAGAAACAATGAAAGGAATAATGAAGATATCAAATCATGGTTTAAAGAAAGCAGAAATTTAGGCTACGTGCCTATTATGTGTGATGTACTGATGGATATAATAATAAATACGCGCATAAAATATTATAGTTGGGTTCATGCAATATATGCTGATGTCAATTTTTAAATAAGAAATTCATTTTGCTTTAAAAAAAACTGGAGATTTGAGAAGATAGTTTTTTTAAAAACTGAACTGATGACATAACTCTTTGTTGTTTTTCTTCTATTTCAAAATGTATTTCTTACATTATTACGTTGTAATAACATGATTCAAAATAATGTCACTTACATTATTTTGATGATAAAAGGAGCTGGAGTAGTCACCCCAAAACTTTGTTTCATACTCTCTTATATAGATGTTACACCAGAGAACGCCTTCCATGGCATTGGTGTACAATAGTCAAGAAGTATTAGCCTTTGAATTGAACATTTGTATTGGAATCATCGTGTCAACCTTGGAGAGTTATTTGGCGATTCCTTCTTGACTCGTTTTTCCTAACCGATTATATTTTCCTAACCCAAAATATATTAAAAAGCTAATCTTGTAGTTTCAAAATCTCTATCACCAAATTTAATATATTTATCTCTTTGCGTTTTTGAGTTATCGCGTTTATATATTTCTGAAAGCATAAACCGACAGATGACCAACCCCGAACAGAATTTGGCTCAACATTTGACAGGTATCTACAAAATAGATGTTAAATGTGTGTGCCGAATTTTATCCATCTAACTCTCTTTGTTTTGTAGTTGTCGTGTTCACTTATATTCAAACAGACTTCCTCTGAAGGGATTTTGCAGAAATCTAGAAATTTGCAGTGGAGGCCCTATTTCAAATTTCATCCACCCAGCTTAACATTTTTTTGAGTATCTTGTTTAGAGACGGATATATTTGTATAATTCTGAAAAAAAAAAAAATATGTCGGATTCAGGGAGATTCTTCAAAATCTCGATTTTGAATTTTGTGACAATGACAGTACTCTTTGTATACGGCGTATAAGGGAAAAGAAACTACTAGATAATGTTTTTAACCTTCCATTTTGTGGGTAGTTCGCTAGCTAAATGCGTTCTACTCTGCATAGCAACATGCATTTTCCGTGTCTGGCAACATAAAGAATAGATGCAGTTGCCAAGGATTTGTGCTCGAACATCTGACAAAGTAAAACAAGCAGTCGCTCGGCCGTCACTTCCAGCAGCAATCATATCCTCGTTAGCACATCCATGCAAGATTCATACAAGAATACGTCGCCTCCCCGCACACTTTGGGAGTAGACGAGAAATAAATTTGATTTCCTGCGGGCCGCCCGCAATCCCATTCCCAGAAAACGGATTTGTGCCAGAGGAAACCCTAACGACAACACATGTTCCCCCGGATCGCGCCAATAAAGTCACTTCCTCCTCAGAAAAAAAGTTCTCGCCAAAAGCGGAAATCTGTGACGGTCCCAGAATTTGTTTATTTCTTTTCTTCCGAAGCTACTCTTTGCCTTTGGATTGTTGAGGTCCCCTTTTAGAGATAATTGGAGGAGTTCCTATCCATTAGCAGACTGTCCTCACTTTGGCGAGAATTCTTATGTGAGATGTACAAGAAGCCCTTTTCACTTTTTCCACAATTTTATTATCCCGGCCGATTACATGTTTATAAAGAAAAATCAACATTTATTTTCTTTTGGGTTGGAATTTTGAAATTTTGCACGCTTTCTTGATAATAACCACATATTTTCAGAATTCGGTTATGAGTTAACCAATGAATAAAATTAAAACTTAATTTCATATGATTGAGATATTTTGTAACATATTTGATAAAAATATCTTGAAGATAGGGTGATATTTATAATTTATATTTATAAATAGTATCTCTTAATCTAATATAAATTTTAATCAGTTTACTAATTTTTATTTTAAATTAGCCAGTATTATTTTATTCAAAAACTTTCTCTTATTTCCTGATCTCAATCCCCTTTTTTTTATTTAATTGATCCTAACACGTGTTCTAAAAAAAGTTTACTATTACCACGGTGCCAACACAAGTACAAAAATCCTTGATGCCTGAGGCATTCCTTCCAGAGTTATCCCTTTCAGGAAATTGATGCGTGTCAAAGAAATCCACATAGAATCTTACAGTAAAAGCACTTTTCCGTTAATTAGCAAATATATACAGGGTGTTGCGGAATTCGACCGACAAATTCAGAGGGGTGATAGTAGGCATCAAAAGGATAAAGATTCAGCACACAACATAGGGTCCCAAATGACGTTTAGTAGGTGAAAATCGCAAAAATATAGGAAGTCTGAGAACTGTTGAAAAATGTGAAAAATTAATTTAAAAAATTTTAAATGTTGTTTCAACTATGATTTTTTTAAAGTGAAAGTACATTCTTAAAAGATTTTTTTTCATGTAGGTGACATGCCGATTTGATGATCCTGGGGGTCGTAAATTACTGAAAACGAAAAAATAGTTTAAAACTCTTATTTCCGAAAATATTAAAACTTTACGAAAACTAAAATCTTGAAAATGTAAGGAATTTTATTCTCTTTCATTTGATAAAAGCGTGTAGTGCGAAAATTGAAGAGTTTTAAAGATATTCAAGAAAATCTAAAATGGACATCTGAAAAATCGCTGCAACATCGGTACCGATGTTTGCATACAGTATTGTCAAATGCGAAAGATAAATTCTTCGCATTTAATTCCTTCGCATTAAATTAAAACGGGGGTAGTAAGCATTTATGAGATGAAAAATTACCATAAAACATAGGGTCGTAGTTAACGTTTTTCAGTGAAAATCGCAAACACTGACGTCGAAAAGACAATGAGTCTAGCCAAGAGAGTGGCTCCATGAATGCGAGGATTGGAAACAAAGTAATCGAGAAGAAGAAGCCTTCTCGAATGTAAATTTTTCATGCGTTTAAGGAAAATAAAAGCAGAGAGCGAGTATTCATCAATGAGCTTTGCAGAATTGATGGTCGTTTAATTTCATTCGTAAACAACATGTCAGATTTCACGAATGCAAATAAAATGTACAGGTGCGCCATCATGCATTAACTAATGTTCTGGTGTACAACTGCAGTATATACGAAGGAACGTGCTGAAAGAAAACAAGGTACTTAGCGTCGCTAAGGCGTTCATGCAGAAGATACGGTACCAATAGATGACCCTACCTAGATGTTAATATTAACTTATGTTGTAGGATCGACGAGAGAGTGATGTGAGTATTTTCAAATGACCAAATACGCGCATTGTGCATGTTGAAGACTCCTTCTCTCGCAAAGCAGATTTTATCTGAGAATAAAATAACAGAAAAGAGTGCATCTTCCGATATGACATTAAGCATCCAGAGTGCGAACTCCACCCGACTTGCGATTTTCACTGAAAAACATTAACTACGACCCTGTGTTTTATGATAATTTTTCATCTCCTCAATGCTTACTACCCCCGCTCAGAATTTATCTTTCGTATTTGACAATACTGTATGCAAACATCAGTACCGATGTTGCAGCGATTTTTCAGATGTCCATTTTAGATTTTCTTGAATATCTTTAAAACTCTTCAATTTTCGCACTACACGCTTTTATCAAATGAAAGAGAATAAAATTCCTTACATTTTCAAGCTTTTAGTTTTCTTAAAGTTTTAATATTTTTGGAAATAAGAGTTTTAAACTACTTTTTCGTTTTTAGTAATTTACGACCCCCTGGATCATCAAATCGGCATATTACCTACATGGAAAAAAGAAAAAAAAATTAAGAATGTACTTTCACTTTAAAAAATTCATAGTTAAAACATCATTTGTTATTTTTTTAATTAATCTTTTTCATTTTTCTACAATTCTCAAACTTCCTATATTTTTGCGATTTTCACCTACTAAACGTCATTTGGAACCCTATGTTGTATGATGATTTTTTATCCTTTTGATGCCTACTATCACCTCTCTGAATTTGTCGGTCGAATTCGGCAACACCCTCTATACAAGAGAAAAAAAAATAACTTACACATTCACTGATTATAGGATCTCTTTAACCATAGGGATTCATTCATTTGAAATTTGTCTGGTGTTTGCTTCTCGGGAAGATAGTTTTTTTTTTTATAATTTGTTTAAATATTATCGAAATGATTTAATTTATACTTTGATAATATAGAAAATGCATATCCTGAACTGACTATTATAATAATCGACCAATTTACTAACAGGATATTAATTTTCTTGTCCAAGCGTAAAATAGGTTGCTGAAAATAATTGAATTACTCTTTGCAATATTTGTAATAGGAAGGATAATTTTTTTTTTTTCGAATTCTGCATATTTTGGGCAATTTGTATGTTTTTTTTTTATTTATTTATTTAAATGTATTCGTTATTCCGGAGTTTTTATTGATTTGCCTCTCCTTCAGCTTGCTGTCTACCGTGTTTCTTAGAATGTACTGTATTAAAAAAGATAACCATTATAGATTTACCAAAGTATAAGTACTTGCATTAAATGTAACAGCGATTAATCGCCAAAGATATGTTAGTCCACTCTTCGTGTTCGCCAATGGCATGCGGTTAATACACAAATACCAAAATATATATTTTTTTAAATATATCGTAACAGAATAAACTTCTAAAATGTTAGAAGACGAAAAACGTACTGTAAAGTTGTTCAAGAAGTATCATTATGGTTTAAGTTTCATTTAAAATGAAAATATATTATGAGTGTGTTTAAAATTACAATTGGCTTAAAAAATTTATAAGAATGCTTCTCACTTTTATAATTTTGATATTATTCTTAGCATTTTTTTATATAAAAATATTTTTTTTGATTTTATCACAATAATGAAAGCGCTGTTACCACTTAAACATTATAAAGAATAATAGTCTAATATAGATGGACACAAACAGCTCACTGCCCAACTGCGCTGAATTCGTTCATTAGTTATTTACTTTCTACGACAACAGGTCTTTGGAATCATTTATTCCAGCTATTATAACTTACTGCCTACGACATTTCTAAAATTTACTATCACGAGTTAATTTTTGTACACCCTCAGAGAAGAAAAAATGTCTCTTCCTCCCCTCCCCTTTAGACTTTCTAATTCGATGAAAGATGCACAGATGTCTGTGACCCAGTTAATGCTCACTAAGAAAGGGATTTTCAAATTATTCATTAGAATTTTAATAAAACCAGCTGGAACGGTCAACCAAAAACTTTTCCGCGTCATCTGTTATAAATGTACCCGAGAACGCCTTGCATGACATTGGTGTACGATACTTACGGAACATTACCCTTTTGTGTGAATTTAGCATTTTTACTGAATCTGTCGTGTGATCACTGGTGAATTTTTGGGGGATTTATCCCCGACGTGAGGTTGATAACTTGTAGTCACAAAATCAATTGGATGTATTGAGTTATCACATTCGCATGTTACTGAAATTGCATGTTAACAGACATTCAACTCCTTGTTCGGTATAGATCAAAATGGGATAGCTGCCTGTGTTAAATGCGTGAACTGATTTTATTCATCTAACTCACTTCGTTTTGTAGTTATCGTCTTAGTATATATTCGAACGGCCAGGCAGGCATTTTACTCAGAATGTGTTAGAAATCTACAAATTTGGTGTAAATACCTCATGCTAAATTTCATTCATCTAATTCAAAGCGTTTTTGCGTTATTTTTGTCACAAACAGACATGCGAACGAATATATACATAATGCCAAAAATATGTTCCTCGAATTCAGAGGAGCATAAAAAATGGAGATTAAACATTTATTTTCTTAATCTTCAAGTTTTTTTGGTGATTGCAAAACTTTCTCCATACTTCGTGGACGAGAAAGTGAAAAGTGAATCGAAATACTGATGCTTACCTTCAATCATTTCAGAGCCTTACAAAATTATTTTTATATTATAAATTATATTTTAATTAAATTTAAATTTTAATTTAATTAAATTTACATTATAATTTTTACACAATTTTAAAATTTAAAATATTTATTTTCAATGACGCTAGTTTTATTTCCATATATTTACTTTTTTCCTCGAATTTAGAAGCTTTTGTAAATAATTTTAAGTTTATTTTACAGTATTACTTTTCATAGTTTATTTACCGCAATTATGAGCATGCTCGTTGTGATGCTATTAAATTCATATTTTGGGTGTTCGTTATCACTGATATAATTAAGAATAGATTTTTTTTTTTTAAAAAAACAATGTAGAAACGTTCGGATCAAGATTGAAATATGACTACTCCATGTTTCGGACTCGGAATGGACATCCCGTCAAAATGTTTAGTAGCAATTATATTTTAGGTTGAGTGCAGCGCAGATTGTCAAAAGTTGCTCATACACACAAAAAAAATCAAACTCAGACTTCGCCAAATATTTCTCCCATTTTTTTTAATTGAACATAATTGGCCGAGATAAGAAAGAAGCACTATGAGATTCTGAACGACTCTTCCGCATAGTTCCGTTCCAGTCTCCACACTAACCGGCTTTTCTCTTTCTTTTCAACATCATTTTAGAAAGGGAAACAGAACCAAAAAATTTCCCAGAGAGGAAACATGCCCGGGGAGTCTTTCTGAGCGTTATCGCCACTGTTCCCTTCTCAGCTTTCCCCCAAGACGAACGCCTTCTTCTGCGCTCCTGCTGTTGTCCGAGAGATAAGGCCCTCTCCAGGGGTGGTAGGGCTTTTTGCGCCCTGCTAACAACCCATTCAATCCATGAATGAGGATGCATTCTAAGATCCGGCTGAATAATGCTTGGAGCATAGATAACGGGCAATTTTTTCAGTTAGGATTGCCCTTCCTTTACACTCTGCGGTTTCTTAGTATAACCGGGTATGTACCTTTCTTTCAGCAGATTTGGTTCAAAACTCAGTACATAAAACTTTTGGTCAAAGTCCAAGAAAACATCATTTCAACTTAAAAATTTCATACATTTCGCAGTTTTATGGTATAACCTTATACTAAATTTCATTCACCATGCCTGTTGAGTTGGAACTATCGTGTTTAGCAGTGGGTAGGCAAAATCCCTTTTCTTATAAAGATTTAATTAAAAATTTAATAGAAATCTACAATTATAATGTAACAAATTCGCCCTTCCAGATTGCTGCGTTTTTAGTTATTATGTTCGGTAATCGGCAGATTTTAAAATTTATTGTTTCAATCTTGAGGAGGTTTGAAGCATAGAAAGGTATCAAAATATCAAAGTCGATTTCTTTTTCACGGGAATCTTAAAGCTATATGTTTGTATACTTCAAACACGAGAAAATAAAACAGTATTGAATGTAAGACTAGATGCCTCACTAGAGATTATGATCACATGCTTATTAAGATTGATAGTTATAAAATAAACATCAGGATTTAATTCATATAGCTAAAAAATTTATTATAGTTATAAAAATGAATGGTTACTCAAAAAAAAAAAAAAAAAAAAAAGAGGAATACTTGAAATTTTCAAAAATATAGTAGAATTCAAAATATTCAAGCTCCATTTACTCACCTTCCAGAAAAATATGCAATCCTTAAACAAAATCTTTTCCAAATAAAAACGAAATCAACTCATTTCGGCAGTCAAACGATGGCAATTTAAAACAGAATCTGAATATACAAAATTTAAATAACTTTGTTTTTGTAGACTTAAATATAAAAATATGTAAGCAATTTTGTAAAAAAAATAAAATGTTATTAGTAACCAAATTTTTCGATTGTAAGAATAAGTTCGAGTACCAGTTAATAAATACATTTGGTGTTCGACTGTCCTCGTAAATTTTGTTTCTGAAAAATTTTGCTTTAGGTGAGAGTCAGATAAAAAAGTAAATACTCATTTATCCACATGTTAATAAATTAATTTCAAATCCGTTATTGTCCTGGAACCTAAAGCAGCACTACAGGATTAAGTGATCATTAATAAAAAGTTAAAAGGAAATTTGTTGTTACAGGAAAAAATAATTCACCTAATCAAAAAGCGACACAATTTTTGCATCACAAAAAAGTACTGATATATCTTCCTTTTTCATTTTCTTTTTCAATTGTACAGAGTCTTAAAACAAGTTGAATTCTAAATCTGTATTTTTTTCTTGATTTCTAAAATTTTATATTAGAAAATGGAAAAACTGGCCTTCAATAAACAAATACAGCTAGAGACGTAAAAAATGGTAATAAATACAAATAAAAATGGAAAATCGTTAAATGGAATTGGGGAATTTATTCAGAGGAGCCATTTTATAAAATTCAGTGACAAGTACAAATGGACATCACACCAAGTACAAATAGATACAGATTCAGAAAACAGGGCAATTACCATGACTTGCTGTTACTGAAGGGAAAATTATGCACCAGATATCAGAGCAAATTTCAATCGTAAAATTTATAAAACATCTTGCAAAATAGCTTACAAAAGGAGAGAGCTAGTATTATCAAAAGAACCTTTCATGGATATGGGTTTCACGATAGGGGTCCGCGTAAGAAATCATTCATATATCAAGTAAACCAGAATGAGGATTTGTCAAGAGCTAGTATTATCAAAAGAACCTTTCATGGATATGGGTTTCACGATAGGGGTCCGCGTAAGAAATCATTCATATATCAAGTAAACCAGAATGAGGATTTGTCAAGAGAATTTGTTTGTGCCAGAAAAAAAAGGATAGCAAGGATATAAATTTTTGAAATGACAGTTTATTTCATAATGAAAATATTAGGCACATTTCTGGCCCATAAATCACATGGAGATCGAAGAATTAATTTAACAAAAAATAAAAATTGGGGACTGCGGTTTATAGTGGCTTGAAATAGTGAATTTTGCATTGATCGAATTCGCAATGAACAAATTGAGTTGTCTAACTATCTTGAAAGAAAGTTCTGTCCTCTTTCATTAACAAACAGGAAATATCATGAGGTTAGATCATTTAACATGACAATGATCTGAAGTGCACGAAAAATTGTTGAAGTCATATCTTCAGAAACGGGAGTCTTCCTTTGGAGTCTACATTTGCGGACTTCTCTTCATAACGGTGTATCAAAGTTCATTTGGAATAGGTGCCAACAGTGGCATGCACGCTTCGTTTTCAAAGTGCAAATGGTAAGATCTTTAAACCTTGGTCATCGCTTTATGAAAGTAAAGACCTCATTGTCGCGTAATCAAGTATCCGGGAATCTGGTATTGACGAATTTCCCTGCAGCAGCGTATGAATCCTTATTTTAAGAAAGATCAAGTTGGCATAACACTTTTTCAACTACGAAAACAACTCTAATAGTAAAATATCGAGAAAAAAGGAACAGTAAAATTTTTGAATAAGTTAAGGAACTAAATGTTCTCGCTCTGTAAGACTGCTGGAAAGCTGTTTATAGGAAATCCCGTTCTCTGTATTAATATATTGTAGTTATTTACTTTCATATTTAAATGAAATATTTCTTTATCACTGAACACTAGATTTTTACTAAAGATGTTATTCCCCATTTCTTCTTGCATGAGATTTCAAAAATCGCTTGTCGTGCAAGTTTTAGTTGCTTCGTTTATTGAAACAATTATATGCAGTATGACAGACAACGCAATTGGTAATGTAAAATCTTCCAAATATATATTTCTCCAGTTCCAGTTTTGTTATTTTTAATACATTACGTTCTAAACAGTTTCTGACTACCCTAACATTCTGAAAACGGTTGCTCTTTCAGACTTTTTAATTTCTTTCCTTCTTTGAAATAAATAAGTAGCAGTCTTGTGATGCCGATATCAAAAATTTATACCCTGAAACTTTGGCTTACCTCATCCATATTTTTTTTTCTCGAAATTTTAGACCTAAACATGCTGCAAAGATTTTGCTTATTCTTCTAAACAAAACATTTTCTCTTTGGTCATCATTTTGAGATACCCTTCTGTAGCTTTGTACAATATGGTTGATAGATAGCAAGTATTTTGGTGTTGTGCCAGTCAAGAAATATTTTCTATTTCTTTGGATAAATTATTTGAGGAGTAGCAAGTGATACTGATGCTTTTCCAAATCAAGAAATGCCTTTTTTTTTTTGGATAGTATAGTTAATGAAAAGTAAGCAATTTTGGTGTTTCTCCAACGAAAAAAAAATGATTTTTATATCATGAAAAAAATTCTAGTATTACCTCTGACGGAGACACCTCCTCCGCACTCAGGCACAGGTTGGTTGACACGCCTGCTAATCTATTAATTGAAGCCTTTTAGACATTTTAAGTAATTAAACATTCACTTACTGAGATCATTCCAAGAACTGCGACAAAGCAGTGCTCAAAATGAATTAAGTTTATGGATCAAATTTGCACGCATGATAATAAATATCTGCCATTTGCACTCAGCTTAGCTCTTAATTTTCATTGAATGAATTCCTAAAATTTTGTTTGAAATGGAAGTGAAAGTCTGTTTCCTACAGAAGCACTTCTATAAACCTTCTATCCATCTTTGGTAGATTTCGGTTTGTCTTTTCAGTGACGCTGAACAGCAGCTCATGTATGGAAATGATAGGAATGTAATAAATAAACATGGAATTGTAAGGATGCGATAGCTGAAGTCATCTAAGCCATATCTTGTTGAATTTCTGTTTCAAATTTCTAAAAACTTTATCGCTATAAAAGCTACATTTTCAATTCTGTATAAATATTCCTTGCGATTTACTGATGTTTTATTCTGATTGCGTAGATGCCATTACGTATATTGCAGTTTTTTGTTTCACTTTATGTCTAACATGGTTCCTGATTGCACTGTTTATTTCAAAACAGATTAAGACCTGCTAATTTATGTAACAACATATATTTTTATTATTTTGCAAAATATAGAGGGTGACTCAAAATTCAAAGAATTAACTGTTACGCGAAGTAAGCAAAATAAAAAAATAAGGAAAAATTGCACAGAAAGTGAAGGTCGGACATGTCATTAGATAAACTAAAAGGCTCTATTTGCTAGTTCAAAATAAATTTCAGCATAAATTAGTTAAAAAAAAAAAGAGCAATTTTATTTTAAGAGAAGGAAGCTAAAGAACACCGAGATATTGAGCATACTACTACGTCGCAAGTCCCCATAACAGAATATCTACCAAATGGTGAATATTATCGAAAATGTTCCATGCATTGCTGCTAGGAAATATGAATAAATGTAAATTGTAAAAACTTTGAGAAATTGTCGAAAACTGGGAATGCGGGTGCGCGGTCGAAGCGCAATTATGAAATAAATCGTTTTCACTTATAATTAATCTGCTATTCTTGTATAGTGCGTTTTCTATAGCTCCCATAGAATAAGTATCTAATCATACATCCCCATACGATTTTCGTTGGAATATTTTGCTTTTTACCTCAACCAATAATTTATATGTTAAATTTTGAATCACCCTGTTTATCTCGCTACTACGAGTCAAATTAAAGACTTACTTATTACTCATTACATATTATAACTTATTATTACAAAGTTATGCCAGTCGTGGTGGAATAACAAATGCGAATACTGTGAAAGAGCATTAGTCAAGGCATAAAACATCTTTAGGAGATACCCTACCACCCAAAATCCAATTAAATTTAAAAAAGAAAAATCTGAATCATGTAGAATCCGACGCATTAATCAGTAGCAACCCTTTCATTCGTATATCAATTCCATTTAAGAACAAATTCTTTTTAAAATCACGTGGGACAAAATAAAATAGATTTTTAGCTATTACTTAGATTTAGATAAAATAGCCTTCTTAAAATTGAACGGACGAGAAATTTCTGATGAAAAAGAAATTGCTAATCTAATTGGACAAACTCTTTCTAGCATATCGAGTGAAGAATTTTATCTAGAAGATTTTATGGGTTTTAAGAAAAAGACAGAGAAACAAATATTGGGTTTTTTTACCTTCATATGGAGATGAATATAATACCACTTTTAAATGTCAAGAAGAGAAAAACTCATTAAAAAATCTCCTTCTACATCACCGGGACCTGGCAGAATACATTATGATATGCTGAAGCATCTCAGAGACTCGTCATTGCGGATACTCTTAACTTTATTTTAAAGAATTTGAATAAAACGGTTCGCCCCATCTTGCTGCCAAAGAGCAATAATAATTCCCTTTCTGAAAACTGGGAAAGATCGGTAAGATCAAGCTAACTATAGACGTATAGTCCTCATCAGTTTCTTCAGTAAACTAATGGAAAGTATGGTTAGTTGCGGACTGATGTATCTTAGAAGAGAAAAACTGGTTCTTTCCTTTCCAAAGCAGATTTTTCAAAAAAAAAAAAAAAATGCTTGGCGTTATGACATTTTGAAAGATTTATTTCACTTAGACTTAAAAGGTAATCTACCAATTTTCGTAAACACATTTTTGCAGACAAGAATCTTTCAAATTCGTGTAGATGATATTTTGATACTTTCATTCGTCATGAAGGTGTACCTCAAGATAACAGTCCTAAGAGTTTTATTGCTTATTATAAAAATAAATGGGATTGTGTCGAATATTCCACTATATGTACACACTTCACTTTATGTCGATGATATCCAGATACACTGAGCTAGAGAAAGTATGGAATCATTCAAAAACAATTACAAACATCCATAAAAAATATGACAAAATGGGTTAAGAAAAATGGATTTGTTTTTTTTTTTTTTCTTCTCAGAAACCCTTTAGTGTTCACTTCTGCAAGCGACATGGCCTTCAGGCAGATCCAGAGCTTCGACTGAATAAATCGGTCATTCCTGCAGCTAGTGAGAAAATGTTTTTGGGTGTGATATTAGATAATAAACTGAATTTTAGTTCTCATATTCAAAACTTGAAAAGAAAATGCCTGCAAACGCTAAATATTATAAAAGTCCTGTCAAACACTTCTCGAGGAGCAGATAGAGGCTCTTTGATTAAAATATACAAATCACTGATACACTCAAAGGCTTGACTACGGGGTATAAATTTATAGTTGCCAAATCTTCGTTGAATTATTGAATGTATTACATAATCAAGGACTTCGTAGAGCTACAGGAGCTTTTAGAACATCGCCAATTCAAAGCGTCCACTTTATAAGTGCATTTATTATAGCACTTTATAAGTGCCTTTATTTTAGTGATGAACTCTCCTTGGAACTCCGGTTTAAAAGGCTTTGTTTATTAATTTTGAAAAAATTAAAAGTGCCAAATATCATCCACTGTGCTACAGGGCTATCAACCCTATATGCGAATCGTTATTCTCTATAAAATTGTTTTTTACGCCCTTTTGGATTTCATGCAGGAGAGATTTTACGATCCTTCGAAACCTAAGACTTTCCGATTGCTATAAATATTAGTGGTCCACTTCCATGGCAGGAGACACCTTTTCATTTTATAGATGATTTTATACACTTCTTGAAACCATCAACTTCAAAGTGATGTTTCAGAAATTTTTTTACGAACACAGACGACAATATTGTTCTACATGTTCATACAGATGGGTCAAAATGTGGCAATTATGTCAACTCAGAAACAGTTTCCCGATATTTAATAATATCCGAAAGACTTTATCCCTTCTGTTCTGTCTTTACATCCAAACTTTATGAAATATGATTAAGCCTTCTGATAATTGCTACATCTCCCCCCCCATCTAAATTTATTATATATACTGATTCTAAGATTAGTATTGCTGCTCTTAAGAATGTGCCATCGGAAGCCATCCCTTAGTTCTAAATAACTTGCACATATATAGTTCCTTCAAAAATAATTTACCAATTAAATTTATTGGATTCCTGAGCATGTAGAAATTTGGAAGTAAAAAAGCTGAGTACGCAGCAAAAAGCTCAAACCTGACGAGAGAAAATTTTGTCCCATTACCCGATGCATTACAAGCAATGAAAATAATTCAAAATAAATTTTGGCAATCTATGTGGGAAAAGCTATCTACGAATAATTTACTTCAAATACAGCCTTCTGAAAAAGGTTTCAAAAGTAAAGCTCTAACCAGAAAAAAAGATATCAATATCACGAGACTTCGAATAAGCCACACCTATTTACCCCCAAAACATCTGCATTCTGCATCACATTCTCAAGCAGTTGCATTCTGATTATGCACCACTTTGAAACAAATGCAATTGTGTTTTAACAGTTAAGCGTATCGTGTATGAATGCCAAGATTTTAGTACACAACGAGAAGTTCATTTTGACACGACCTAAATGACATTTTAGGTGGTAATCCTCATTCATACATCGTTGCCTATTTAAAATATATTCATATTTTTCATCAGATCTAATTGTATCTTTTTTAAGAATGCTTTATTTTTAACACGAAAACCATGTTAACACAGAATGACCAAATCTGGTCCTTGAGCCATGAAACTAAAACAAGGACTTGTTGCCTTGCTGTATGTAGTTCGAGTTACACTTGAGACCTCTTGTAAGATAATCATTTATTGCAGCCTTAAATTTTACATGTATGCCAGCAATTTATAAAAATAAAACTTCTTGCATAAAACATACAGAAACACCATGTTCTGCGCCTGATGAATATATGATACATTTTAAAATGAGCTGAACCGAACGAAAAATATTTATAGGATCAAACAAAGTTATTAAAATAAACACATTTACTTCAGTTTTTGAAACCAAACACTCCTGATAAATGCAAGAAATGCCACTGTTTAAGAGACAACGTGTTTGGGTATATCTTGCTTACAAAGTATAATAACACAATGCATAATATAAATTCTTTTATACATAAGTATATGCTTTAGTACTTTAGATTCTTCGGATTCTGAAATAAATATCATAGCTCATTACTCCGACGCTGCCGGAGGTGTACGAAAAAGGCCGAATGGCTAAATCGCCGCTACAGCGTTGGTGGGAACTAAGTCCCAAAGGACATCACTAGCTACAGCATAGATTCCCTTCCATAGAAGGCAGACTCCATCATTTGTAGGGCGTAGTTACCCCAAAGAATTTCTATACCCACCAGAGCATCGAGAATCAACCACCATTCCAGAAGCTTCTCATCCTCTATTTTGAGGTGCCCTCTGGGGCATTACTGAAAAAAATATGTATAAATAAACAAACCCGGGCAAGCTAAATGCCAAGCAGGGGACGCAAAGCAACCATTCGGAAAAAAAGAAGTCAAACTTTTAGGTCAGATCGTACACATTAAGGTAAACAACTTTTGGAACATCAAATGGGTTCACAAACAGGATGTATGACTGCTACAGGATACTTGTTTGCGAGTCAATTAAGTTTGAAAAAAGGCACCACAAGTTAAATTTACAGCATAGGTTTGATGTAATACAATTTCACAACAGCAACAATTTTATGAATAACATTTGAAAGTGTACAAAGAATGGTAGACACTATGCCAGTTATAGACGAAATCAACAATTGTAATGACTTAAATAGTGAGAGGACTTGCCACTCAAAGCGGTACACGCTATGCATTCACGCAACTTTGTTGTGCTGTTGTGAATTTATATTCCATTAAACCTGAATTATAAACTATATCTGATTTGATCTTTTTTTTATTATTATTATTTAAACCACTTGCAGTTAGTCCATTGCAGTGACCGACTTTCGTGATCGTGAATGCATGCCTTACTGCAAAAACTGATATGTGAACACGATCACCCCTAGAAGTTTGTCGGAGGATTTCCAGACTACTTATAAGATTGCATAAAAGCACAAATTATATCTAATATCGCATGCAGGATGCTTCTCAAACCGAGGAATCAGTTGAGCTCTCATTCAGTTAAAAGCAATAAGAAGTTCTGCACATTTAATTGCTTTAAAAGTTATATTTGAACCAATTCTACTTATGAAATAAAATATTGATTAAAAATTGTAATTGCATTTGTAGTGTACTATTACATTTGAATAATCGAAACAACGAAAGTTATAAAATCATACCCAAACTAAACTCATTCATCAAAACACAATGCGCGTTCAGATGGTTTTCCAATATAAATTAAATTCATTTCTAAAACTATTCCACTGTTACCATTATTGAATTAATGCGTTTCTGTACAGATATTCTTTTCGAGAATTTCTCTTCCTGATTTCGAGAATTTCACCAAAGAAATCGAAATATTTTCTAAATAACGAATCTAAAGTTGACGTCAAATATTGCGATCTTAAAATTTCTAAGCGTTCAACTTAAATATTTTTTTTCTTCTAGAGTTAGATTTTGGATGCAGTTTTGCAAGCAACTATCCATATTTGCAATGGAAATGCGTTTTCAGCTTTGTTTTTACATCGAGTCGTAAATTCTGGTTTTCACTTCTGCACGATACTCGTAATATGGTAGTTTAATACACGATATTCGCAAAGCACTGCTTCTGAAAAATTTCAGTTTTGAAATAGAATGCAGTAGAGTTGTGGGAGCAATTTGTCTGGGATCGTTTGATGCTTTCAGCGCTAGAAGCCATCGTAAAAACATTCCTTTATGTGTGGTTTAGGTTAAGGAACCCGGCGGAGGATTTAAAAGTTTAACTGTCATGCGGGTGGATTTGCAAAATGGTCTTTTCGGTATGCGGCTGCAAATATATACTATAGTAATAAAAATGTATGCGTGTATTTTGACTGTTTAAGGTTTCTTTAAGATTGCTGTAAATGAATTTAAGAAAAAGAATTCTTAAAATGCGCACTCATGTATCAAAAGGCAAAATTTTAAAAGTTTTTACTCGCATTCTTTGTTTTTTCAATTTTTAACTTACAAGTCAGCTTATAATTTTTCTCAAATTAAAAATAAAATTCTGCTTTGAAAATGAAATTTAATTAAATGATTCGACTAAATGATAACTAAGTTTCAAAAGTATTAAAATAATGCTTTGTCATCGGAAAAAACACGAATGTGTGAAAATTTATAAGTTCTAGCCATTCGGAAAGCAAATGAAAAATCGATAAAATTCTGTGTTTATAAAAAAAAGATTTATCTTATTTTCATGGCTAAAAATCAACAAAGACTCAATTAATTAATAACATTTTTCCAAAACAATATAATAAATCCTAAATATTGAATTCATAATACTTTATTATATGTCCTATAATAGACGGTGATATTAATTGAAAAATTTTACTCCCTTTTTTATCCCATGCTTTTCGGAAACACCAAAAGTAATTTCAGAAAAATACAACGCAAGCAATCGCCTGTTGTTTGAGAAGAGACTAAAGAAGAATATAAACTTGTCAGATGAGCCTTTTAGCTATTGCTTACACGTAATAAAATACAGCCATCAAAATGTCCTAAAAGCTCTCCCAGCCTACGCTGGAAAACGCAATTTAATTCTGTTAAATGGTCTTCTTTCAAAGGAAGGTAAGCTTTTAGCTAATTATTTTATTCTCATCAAGAACGTCTTGAAAATCTAGTAAGAACAACAATAGTCTTAAATAAACTGTAGAATTACGAGATTTTTGGAATCAAATTAATTACGATTATATATATATATATATATATATATAAATTAGCTTTAATTCTTCCAAAACTGCACTCCTTGAAGGAATAGCTTTTATTTGGTATATACATCGAAAATTTTATTACGATCAAAAAGTTCTGAAACATTTTTTTATTAATGAAGAATGAATACAGGTAGAATTTGTAGATTTAGGGTTTTTCTTTCTAAATAACTGCCACGTGCAATTAATGTAATTTTATCATCGTTCATACAAAGATGTAAATGCAGATTTAAGTTTCTTTTTGCCACCCGTTCATTCGCCGTTGTACTCATTCGAAACTTGCGAATTGTTGCTCTTAAGCAAATTTTTCATCCGAAAGAAATTCCCACGGATTGAGAACAAGGGATTAAATTAATTCAGAATGTATCGAAATGAGGGGTGTTTTTTTTAAAAAAAATTTGATATGAAGAGAGATCTATTAACCGGTGCCATTTCATTATAGAGTGCACTTTATTTGCTCTTCCCGAGACTGAAAGTGCTGAATATCTACATTCACGAGAAACGTGTTTGTGCTCAATGCCTTCGAAAAGAATTTTTTCTAGCAATTGTGAATGATTATCTGAAATAAAAAGTTTAATGCTAGTTGGTTTTGAAATGATGCGATACATGCAATGGAGATTATTTGTAAGTGGTCTGTATGATTGTGGTTGAAAAAAAAGTGCAAAAATAATGTATTTTATTTTAAGTCATATTTAATTATAAAAATTAAAGATTAAGGCATTGAAGATAGGAAAAAAAAAGAAAGGAAAATATGATTGGAGACATCAGTATGCCTAATAGGACGCATGTAGTGATCGAAAGCTAATACTCATACTAGTTCTTTGCAATCGAATTGCACAACAAAGAAAGAGGTGTTAAAATGTCACCTGTGAAACAAAAAGGGTTAGAATCTCTTTTATAACAAGATACATTTAGTAATACCTGACCTAAACTAGATAGCTACGCAACACACTACATTAGGTATTAAGGTTACTTGTAAAATGGATAATATTTATAGGAAACGGACCTTTTCTTACTTTAGTTTTAATATTTTAGTCGTCGTAGCCTAAAAATTCAATTGACTATGTATTAAATAGCCAATTCTATATAATATATAATTTTCAAATTCCGCATGTGAAAATGTCCTCTTTAGACATCTAGTTTCTTTATATTTTTTGTAAAATATGCATTCTCTATCAGACATCATAAGACATTTCTCTGTATAAAAGCAGTATTGATTATGTAAATAAAATTCACATGATTTGAAATATTTCTTAAAAAATATTTGACATAACATGTGTTGAAATAATATTTGACATAAACGTGTTTTGAAATAAACAAAGATTTTTTTTTTTTTTTTTTTTTTTGCATAAAAAAGGCAGAAGAATTTTTAAAATTTATTATTTATCTGCTGCAAATATATATGTATATATATAATAATCACATATCATTCTACATTTAAAACTGGCCGATAATTGGCAAAATCCTGTGATCGAAGCAATCCACTTATGCCCATTTTCTTTTACTTCAGTTTCTTTTCCATTGCGAATCTGACTTAAACAAATGTTAAGACGATTTTACTAATACTAAAATGATGTGTTTAAAACTGTTGAGATTAACAATTTTTGATACTTTTATATCTTCAATTATTATAGAAGTTTGATATTCTAAAATTGGATATATCTATAGTTTTTAGTGCCAATTTTTCAAAGATTATTACAAATTATTTTTGACTATATTACAATCAGGGTAGTCATTAAATGATTTTTTTGTACATTTAATATAAATTATAGCTTTGCATAGTATAATATCCAAACAAATCAAGTAGTTCGAAAAGAAAGGTTATAAAAGTAATAATTTATCTTATTTTCATTATTAAAAATTCGAATATTGATAATAATTAGACATTGATTGATAATCTCGAACTCTCCTTTGAATTTTTGCTAAATGTTTCTTGACGTTGATTTGAGCTTCAGCCGGCTTACAAGAAGGGTGCATTTCAGAGAGAATACAGTTGTGTTTTGTTTCCAGCAGCCCTTCACACTTTTCGGACTTTTCGCTAATGCAGCACCATGTTACCACATTTTGAATTTTTTATTAAGTACACAAATGCAACGCATGCACTTCGATTTCTTATGGCTTCTCTCTCCTAAATCGAACTCTAAAAATGATCAGGGATTCTCATGCTCCGAGTGAAGAGATAAAAATCTGTCAAGCTAAGTGAATTCTTTTAAAATGTACCTATTTTTCCCATACCTAAATCGACACGGGTAAGGAAATCACTATGAGAATCTCATTGCATTAAACCAACGGAAAAAATATTTCTGTCTCTTTTTTTTCTTTCGCTTTGGTGTCGTGTTGTAGATTGACGTACCTCGTCGCTTCTTGCTCGCACATAAATTATGCCTCCCCGGATGGAATAAAGCGAAGTTTTAAAATTATAAAAGTGTGTCTTACTTCCTCCACGACTCTACTTCAAAAGATGTATGTTTTACTTTATATTTATATATGTATGTATGTATATATATATATATATATATATATATATATATATATATATATATATATATATATATATATATATATATATATATATATATATATATATATATATATATATATATATATATACAAACTGTATAATCACTTACGCTTTTCCAGTGCGTCGCACATCAACAGCAACAATATTAAAAAATTGGTGCTTGCGGAGACGCAAAGACCAATTAGAAGAAAGCTCTATAAAGTAATAACGAGCATAATTGTGCTGAAGTAGTCTTTTTAAAGTATAAATGGTGAAAATTGTAAAAAATTTTAAATCAAAAGAATTTATGAATGTTAAACGAAACAAAGAAAAAAGAAAAGGAAATAAGGTGCCGAAATGAAATTTATTCTTATTTAATGATCTTGTACGATTTTGGAAATTGGAACACAAAATAATTGAAAAAAGTTTATGAGATAAAATAACTGTCTCTAAGCAAGTGAGAGTATCCGAGACTATTTTTAGTTATTTCAGAATGACAGATTAAAGTCTCGCACTTACAACTGCGATTAAAATATTTGATTTTTTTAAACATAAAATTAGTACTTAAATCTGTAAAATTATTTTTTGCTAATGAAAATAGTTTTATTTGTTATTTCTTACTTTTAGAGGAATAATGTTCATTTATCCCGACAAAATGAGAAACCGATTATATATAACTACATATTCATAAATAAGTTTATATTTTAAAAAGGCCAATTTCAGGAAATTTCATAAACCACTTTAAATAGTAAAGTCTGTTAAAAATGCAAATTTTACACGATAGCATAAAATAGAAAAATTCCTGTTAGCAAAAGTTTTCTGATATATAGTCAGTGTCCTCCTATCCACCCTCCTCTTATGCATCTAGGACGAGAGCAAACTCTGGTCTGAGTACTGACACCCTGTGCTAAAATCTGAGACTTACGTTTTTCCGTAAATAGAGCTAATGGCACAAATTCAATGATGGAATCTGGATTACAGCTGGTAAATTGCTAACAACGGATGCAGCAAAATCTTTATTAACGAATCATTTAAAAGCCACTGTATATCCCTAAAATGACCAATACAAAATTGGTAAATATTTTATTTCAAATTGTTGTGTCTGTTTCTTCTCAGTCCTGCAATCGATTTATTATGTCAGTTTAACTGCGTAAGCAAAATATAAAAAGGGACTATATTTCTAAATTGCATTTTGCCGTGCATTTTCAACACATTTACCAGATCATCAATTAAAATAAAAATAAGGTTTTTTATGATTTTTGAATTAAATGAACTTGAAGTAAATTGACTTTTCATACTTTTTGATATTTTTACGATCAAGCCAACTTTTTCTTCCTTCGACTAATGTTCTATCGCATAATGTACTAATTGCATTGTAGCTCCAGTAATTTCTTTAAATAAACAACAACAACAAAAGAAAATCAGTTTTTAAAAGATTTTAATTAGTGTCCGAAAAAGCAAGTATTTTATTTTTTCTATTATTTCCTACTGCTTAGTTTTAAGGCACAATTTATTTGTCTTCACTTAGAATTCATTCATCTAAGTATAAAAATTATCTATTAGAAATATTAAATATGAGTTATAAAAATAAGAACGAATTTCTCAAATTTATAACCAGATGGTGTCTTGCATATGGAATAAAATATTTTATTGATTTATTCATTGGTTACGGTTGATTAAATTCTGAAAATATTAAAACGATGTATTATCATCTGGAACATGTAAGTATAAAATACAAAGGGAAAATTCGAATACGAAACCTGAAAAACTAAACATAATAAATGTGTATGTTAAATAAATGTATCACCAATGACAAAATAAGCGTAGGCAAAATGATTGAGATTAAAAGGCTGTTGAAAAGTTTCCATTTTACCTGCTTAAAGACCCCATACAGAATGCCGCACATTAAAACCCACATGACTTTAAGACACAAATCCAGTTACTTAGCCTTTACTCGGCTCCCACAGGAGGAAAAAAAGGCGGCTTCATATCATCGCTCCACAGCGGTTATTGACTCTTATCAGGAGAGCCGCCCTTCTCCGCTCCTGCTAAATGCGACACCCGGAACTCTAATTAGAGGCCAGCAGAGCTGCGAGCAACGAACTTCGGAGCGTGTAACGAGAATGTAACAAACAAAGAGAAAAAAGATATCCTCAAGAAAACGTTTTTACCTCTGGGGTCCTTGAGAAGTGACTTCGCCTTAAGAAAGGGCTCTGTCCCCCCACAACCATTTGAAGAGGTAGAAAGCATTTTCTTTTCAGGAAACTATTTCTTTCTGCCTACTTCGAGATAAAAAATAAATAAATAAAATTTCAGCTAAAGAAGGGTTTCTTTCATTATCTCACACTGATAATAGAATAGAAATGACTAGGATGGATAACGACTCCATGTGTAAGCCGGTATGAAATGGGCTTAACGCATCAAATTTTCTCTTGTTTCAGTTTCATTTGATTCATATTCTGACAAAGGTGATTTTAACAAGAGAGCTACGCTTACTATTCTGTATACATTCTTCACTTGAAATCGAGAAACGAAAATCGTAAGAATGATGAATCGATTTTGTGGAAATGGGATCAATGCCAAAAGCAACTGTTTATTAGCAAAAGAATTCTGAGAATGAGCAAATTCCATTCAGACTTAATGAAAAATAATGCGCTATGAAAAAACCTTTCTCTAGTCTGCTCTATCAACTTAAAAAAATGACCACCAAACAGGTATTGATATATATATATATATATATATATATATATATGATCTGCTTTTTGATACACATAAACACGTATGTGTACATGTGTGCCAAGATGCATATTTCAGTACCAATAACGAAGATATTGTGCGACACTATGAGTCATATATTTATGTATATCCATGTAAATACTTACTGCAAAATACTTCACTTGTAAAATTATTACTAAAATAGAAAAATGTAAGAAATCGGTGAATATTCTTTCCTTGTTTCCTAAAGCCACCTTTTTTTTATATTAGGCACATGTCATTTAATCTAAATTTTAAACAAGCTCAAGCTCAAACAAAAATATATACTAAATTTCAAAGTTCATTTTCTCTGAGATTCTTTCTGAAAATATAATAAAAATTGTGAAAATAAGATAATTGGAAAAAAAAAAAGTCACATCTGTTGATTTTTTTTAAGTCATTGAATGGGGGGGGGTAGTATTTGTTAGTTGGGCATCTGACGGTCACCTAGGGGTGTCAAGTACATGAGAATTTCGTCAACAAGGGTCAAAGGAATTTAAAGTCAGATCTGACTTGAAAGTTTCAAATCGGAAATCACGGGTTTCGACATTATTTTCTGTAAAAGGTGACATCCTTCTAAAGCGGTTTTCTTACGACTTGTCCGTCTGCAGACAAGGCACACTTTCCCTTGTTTTTCCTCTCTTGCGGTTTTCTGGGGTGTTTTGATGTCTGTCCAGTTTACCGACAGATTGTCGGTAAACTGGACCTCATTTCGGAATAAGGAAATATAATTACTTAGAGATGAATGGTATTTTCTTTGTATAATAGGGGAGAACTATTTTGCGAAATATCGAATAAAATCAATAAAATAAAAAATAAAAAGAGAAAATTCCTGCATTCAGATATATATTAATTCCATCAAAAATATGTACAACTCATTTAAAATTTGGTTTTCATATAAACAAAACATTTTTCTGTTTTACTTTATCCATTTTATGTCTCGTGTTTCATTTCTGTAAAGATGGAATTTAGCCATTCATGTTTCGTTCACTTCTTGATATACCAGAAATCAAAAACTTTATATGAGGATGGTTTTCAATGACAGTATATTATTTGAAATATTCAAAATATTGAAACTATACTATTGAATTATAGTATTTGAAATATTCCATACTATATATACTATTTAATATTTCCATAATATATACTATTTGAAATATTCCAACATTTAACTTCAATTTAATCATTGATTCTAGTAAAAACTTTGATTCCATACAAATAATATCGCAAAACAGTGACTGCTATAAAAGTCATCGCACGATTTAATAGTGTTTATAATCATGATTCACAAATTAAATGTTGAAATTTGGGGAGAGAAAAACCTGCTTTAAAAGGAGACTATCAAAATGCTAAAATAATTTGTTATTCAAAGAATGAGCAAACAAAATGTAGTTGTGCGAAGTACTGAAATCAGTTTCATCGGAAATCATGCAACAGTGACAGAAAATTCCTATTCATTCAAATTTAAAATACTGCAGCATAAATGCGATCAATAATGTAGAAAATTTTACTTGAATTATGTTTATTAGTGCTTTAATCTTTGGAATACTTAATGAAAGAAGATTCTAATTTTTAACACATTAGCAAAACTGCGTTTATGAAACTGTTATTTTATATTTTCAGTATTAAATATATTCAAGTACTTTTTTTTTTATAAAATGAAGTATTTTTAAACATTTTTACTTGACTTTACATGCTTTTATGTTTACAAGGATGGACCATTGCAATCCATTTTTCACTCACTTTTTCTTGTACAAGAGATCGGAATTCTGAATCGTTATTGATTCTCAAAGGCAATGGAATATTTAAATAACTTAGATCTCGAGATCAAGATTAGATTTTAATCTCTTAGATCTAAATTAATATATTAATTTAGCTAAGAAATGGTTTCATTGAGATAGCGCTATTCATAAAATAATTGAGAGATATTAATTTTTAGATTTCGTAGCATTTATAATCATAGTTTGAAATATAATAAAAATTCAAAAATAGAAAATGATAAATAAAAAAAGAATTTTTAAATGGTTTTATTAGTTTAATAAAAAAATTAAGTTAAACGAAAATGAAGTAATATTATAAGGGAATTAAGAAAAAAGGAAAGCATCAGGACAGGATACAATCATATAAAATATGCTATAAATTCCAATTTACTTAGGATGTTTTAAACCGAGTTTTAGGATTTTACAGTTTAGATATGACATCCATATTTCACATAAAAATTATTAAAACTGAGAAATTAAGAATATTATAAGAAAATATTTTCTCTAACGTGAATAAAAATATTTAATATTCTAGTGGAATATTTAAAAATATTAAACCGATTATACAGGTAATTTGAGCATTGTGTTGCAACGTCAGTGTGAGTGGGTTCGATTCCCAGCTGAGGGACTGCAAATATTTTGTGTTCATAGAATGCCGGCTTCTGCTGTCAAGCAACAGGGAAAATCAAGGTGGTATCACCTTTAGTAATTATTATCTGGTGGATATATAAAATACTGAAAACTAGGAAATGTTAAATATTATTTCTTTTATAAAAGAAACGCTTTTATCAATGTATCATGACACAAAAGATAAATTTTACAGAAATCTAGAAATTAAAGTAAAATCTAAGGCGCAAAAAAAAAAAAAAAAAAATCAATGAGAGAAAAATGTAAAGGCACAATGAGTACAAAAGAAGCTCACAAACTACTAAACATTCATAACTGAAAAATAAATATGTAATTGTAATATAGGATTTTCTTATCGTCCCTCTTTTTTGGCGGTTTGGTTTTGATGACAAGGTTTTTGATAAAATTATTATTTTTCTTTACCTGATAAAAAAAGTTTTTCAACCAGATTTATTTGTATTCATTATTGTTATCTATTTCTTGAAATAGATTATTCGCTGTTGGATTCCTTTTTTTATTGATATTATATTTATTCCTTTTCAATTCTAATTTTTTTAACTAACTTCTATTCTTATTTTCATAATCTCCAATCCCTTTCAGTCATGCCTCAGAGGTACGCCGTCGAAATGCACGATGAATTCGTCTTGAAAGGCAACACGGCTGTCCTCAAGTGTCACGTGCCCGGTTTCGTGAAGGACTATGTGATAGTGGAAGCATGGATAAAGGAACCGATGGAGAAAGTGGACGTCACTTCGAAATCAAGTAATTAAATGATTTTCTTATTCTCTCTTCTGGTTTTATTGTATCGTAGTCACTTGTTAAGAAATCTCAATGCCATGTCAAAACCCATATAATCTGTTAAGTTCGGAGGTTAAGAACTTTGACTTCAAGAATTCCATGATCTATCCCTCATATCCGAAGTTTCTAAAATGGAGATATCACTAATACTGAATTGAGTATTAAAATTGTAAGTGCAAATATATACGATAACATTTGAACTTTATTTTGAATTTTCAGATTTATTTCAGGTCTTTACACTTATTGGTTTAAAATTTTCTAGTTGTTTAATGAAGAATTTTGTTCCATACCTCTGCATTTATTTCGAATAATGGAAAGGAAAGGCGAGGAATTTGAGAGTACTTTGAAGCATTTATCCTTCATCTTGCACTACATAGACCTAATGAATAGCTTTTTTGCTATGGATATTTCGATGAAAGGCAAAAAATGCAAATTTAGTCTAGAATGCTCCAGTTTACATTCCTTTTGATGATTTTAAAAAACACAAAATTATTAAAACTAAAAAAATGCGGTTACATTTCCCAATACAGCATTAAATTCTCTTTCAAGTAATAAAAATATTTTACTAGTGCATTTTATTTCTGCGCGCATTTTCAAGTTTGGAAAAGAAAAAAAACTAACGAATTATTGATGAACAAACCTAGAAACAAATTATTCTGGACTCAGGTTTCGGCAATTTCTTTTCACACCTGGATCTTTGATTTGAAAAATAAGTTCTTAAAAAAGCATTAATATTTAATAGTCTTGAGGGCACTGTAATTCTTATAGGCGGATATGCTATTTGTAGGCTACATAATGTGACATAAATCTCGCAAAAACAGTTATAGGCCTTCTACAGGCAAGACGTTAAATCATTTAATGTTAATATTTCCAGCAGGTTACTTCTTCAAGCCCACGTAATCACATATGTGGTATATGCTCACTGAGAAAAGGTTTTCCAGAACATTCATTATGGTTTTAACTAATTGAAAATCCAGAGAAATTTTCCAGGCCTAAAACGGTAGGATTTTACGACACTATTCTTAATAAGAATAAACTTCAATAAGAAATGCCGCTTTCATAGTTTAAAACTTTTAATTCTACAGAGTGAATTTATGACTATGATTGGGAATCAATAAAAAAATGCAATCTGAAGATTCTGAAGATACGTATTTATTGCACAGATATTATAAAATAACAAAATTAGATAGAAAATTATATCATATATGTAAATATAACAAAATATAAATCAAAATCTCATCAGCAGAATATTATTTCGATTGCACCAAGGTTGCTGATCGACTGATCTTCATGTTTCTCAAATGCCCTTCTGAAAACATCGGATGCTTAGAGAGGTTGGCTGAAAACCGGATTATCAGGATCGGGCAGATACATAGAGGGTGTGAAATGATCAGAATTTGCAACATAAAATTGATTAGAAAATAATAAAAAAATAACAACAATTCTGGAGTAGAAAGTTAGAGAATAGAAAAGGGGCCCCTTAAGACTTGCTTTGCCCAAGAGCCACAAAGGGCTAAATTTGGACTTGTGCTATGTTATTGAGAAACCACTATCCGTCATTATACAAAATAATCATCAGGCTAAATTTGCTACATTTCAACAAGTATTCGCTATGACTATTCGTTTACAAGTATTCGCTTATAATATGAAAATAAACAAAACTTCATAAGAGATAAATTTCAATTATTTTCGAATATCGACAAATGTTCTGAAACTTCTTTTTCCTGTACACATCTCATCTCCGTGCAGTCATTTCAATTCCAGATTACCAACGGAATTTACTAGAGTTTTTTTTTTTTTTTTTTTTTTTTTTTACCTAAAATAACAGTGGAACCTAATGATTCCATCTAGGGATACCCTCTTCTAAATACACTACTATTTTCTAAACCCTCTTCTAAATTCCTCCCCCTCCCCCGTAACATGATTATAATCAAGGATGATTCATTTCAACAGAAACTACCTAACATATTTTTGTAGGAAAAACGGCTCAGATTAAAAAAAAAAAAAACTTTGATATTAAAAGGAAAAAATGGAAATCTAATCAGGAAGGAGAGGAGATGTCATTTTTATGTGGCTTCATTTCTTGTGACACTTTTTATTACATAATATGCTTTATATGCATTTGGGGATATAAAGACTTCCAAATAATTGTTTGACAATATCCACTTGAAAGCAATCGAGAAAAGCTGATTTCTGTGGGCAACGTCCTAAATGATCTCTAACTGTATTCACAATAACCTGTGAAAAATTCAATAGTCATTTTTTAAACTTCAATAGCCGATGCCCGTCATTTAATGAAACCAACGCAGAATGCGCAAAAGGCTGTATTTATACATCTCCATATTTTCGCAGCAGTGCTCGTTGCGAATAAGGAAACGATGAAGATCAAGGGAAAAAAACTCTCAGTACGAACTGTTGCTAAACGTCCATATACCCCTTTATTTGAAGTTCCAGAATATTTGAAGGCTGGCTGCGATTTCATTTTCGTGGCTTCTAATTTGTTTAAAAACGGGTTAGGATTTAAGTTTCCTTAATCAACTCATCCTTCAGAAGAATTTCCTTGTTTTAATTCACATAATCTGATATTACTACATAAGATTTTAAACCTCCCTTCAGTATTTTTCAGATGTCGCCCATTTTGCCAATTTCAACATTCTTTACTATTATGGCAATTTTTTTGCTCTTTTCAATACAGAGACATCCTCTGCTTAGCGCATTATAATCCCTGCTGAAAGTTATGTGCATTTCCATACTATTCCAGTGTGATGTAGGGCATGGGTATTAGTGATTATCTCGTTTACATGTAACACAGAAAAAAATTTACCACCTCTTGCCACGAAAAGGAATTGATCCCGCTTCCGTTATCTCATGTGGAAAAATGAAAGTATGATTATAAAAATGAAAGAATTGCCCGATTCACTCCGAAGAATTCAATGTGCATTTTGGGAATGACACTTGTTCGTAAGCCACTGATTATTTCCTAATTATTTTGCACAATTTAATAAATTGAAATAAGGACAGCCGACCTCCCCCTTATTCCTATATCCATTAGGGTGGAGAGAACCACCTACCATACATGAAACTTCTCATCCCATATCTTAGATGCCTCAGGGAGGGGGATCACCTAATAACATAATACAGAGCTAATGCTACAATTTGTTACATAACGTGTTTTTTTAATAAGAAATTCAAAGGGATACGAAGAATAATAGTCATCACTGTCTCAAAATGCTAATGTACAGACAGTATGATGTTTGGCGTACGTGTCAACAGTTAACGTTCAATAAGTCAGAATAGATTTGCTTTCCGAAATTTCTTAAACATCAGGAAGCTAGAATGGATTTCTTTTAAACAAATTTCAATCTTATAAAAAATATGTCGATCATTTTCTTTTTAAAGGAAATCGTCACATTTAATAATATTTATTCATAAAACCAACTTACATTTATTTATGTATGTACGGAGTTACCACCCCAACACCGTGCGCGAAGCACATCGTTGGTGCGAGTGGTGGAACCCGAGCAATTATCTACAAGAAGCTACCACAGAGGCCTTCACCAAGGGACACACCCAACCCACCCGTTTGGCAGAGCAAACAGCGGCGGCTTGTTAAAGCCTAGGTATGCGGTCGTTTATCCACGCAATGATTTGGTGGATGACATGAATGTTGTTAGGAGCTTTAAGAAGCTGATGTTTATCATGCACGTTAATTAATTTTTGCCTGAGTAGATGAGTATGTTTGCACTCATACATGTAATGGTCCGGTGTACCAACTTTGCCACAGTCGCAAAGTGGATCGTTGGTAAATCCAAATTTATTAAAGTAGAAGGGAAATCTCCCATGACCTGAGAGGAATTGTATCAGGAAAGGATGGAATGATTTCATTTTAGTTGATACTTTAGGGAAATATTTGTGTGTTTGTGGGCCTTTTGTGCTACTTGCCCACTCGTTTTGCCATTCTGCTAAAATGCAGCGCCGAATGTCAGCCTTCAAGGTACCTTGTGACCTGGTGACATGTGTGTCGATGGAATCTTTTTCGGTACCAAGTTTTGCTTGTCTGTCAGCCTCTTCATTACCTTGTACTCCAATGTGGGCTTTGACCCAATGGAGGGACAGTCGTAGATGGGAGTTGACTGCTTTTATTCTGTCTGCTATTTGTTTTAGCATCCAGCTTTTGTGTTTAGGCGAAGCCAGAGCTGAAAGTAGCGAGAGCGAATCCGAGTATATAGAGACTTTGCTCCAAGGATTAGTGAGATCTATGTAATTGAGGGCCATGAAGAAGGCATAGGCCTCTGCTTGGAATACCGTTGAGTGGTCGTCTAGGCGATGGGAGTCAACAAAAACTAGTTTACCGAAGTAAAAGCAAGCAATGGCAGATCCCACCCGATCGCCAATTTTAGAACCATCAGTAAAAATTTCAATACCTTCACCAGATGGTTGTTTTTTCAGGAATGGGAAAGTTAACCATTCACAGGGATGTTGGTCGTATGGGTTGTAAGTTGGTTCATACAGTTCGGGATCTAGGATTGTGTTTTCAAACTTAACTTGAATTTTTTGCACCTTGATTAGAAAGTTCGCGAAAAGTTCTTTTGCACGAAGGTGAAGAGGCAAGATGCCTGCAAGAACTTGCAACGCGTGCGTGCTTGTAGTTCGATAGGCTTTGAGAATTTTAATTAGAGGCCTTCTCTGTATAATTTGAAAAGTGCGAGCTATTTGCTTAAATTTTAGATGGTGGCCCCAAGCCCCATACCCGAATAGGACATAAGGCTCGAAGGCGCCTGTGTATATGCGTCTATGGAGATGATGATGTCTGGAAAAGAATCTGTTAGCAACTGTGTTAAGTTTGTACATAAGCAGATCACTTTTCCGACGGACATGCCTAAAATGTTCAGTGAAAGTGAGCTTTCTGTCCCAAATGACCCCCAGATATCTGAATGAAGAGACCACTTTAATGGTGGAGTTTTGGATGGATATAGCCGGAGGGTCGTCTAAATTTAACCTGTTGCCGAATGTTATTGGCATGAGCACCATTTTGTCGAGTCCAAAAGTAAGCTTGTGCTCTTTACCCCAGTGAGTGAGGGTGTGCAGGATGGTAGCCCCTTTTGTTTCAATGTCTCCTTTGCAAGAGCCCCCTATGACAACCACGAGGTCATCAGCATATGCTTGAATGCAGCATCCAGGTGGGAGCGGAAGATTTAAAGCTGTGTCTACAATGATATTCCAGAAAACTGGCCCACTGCAGGAACCCTGTGGGACACCTCTCTCTATTTGGAAGGACCATGTTTGTCCTTGCATTTCGATGGAACCTGTGCGTTGTTTGAAGTAATCTTTGACAAGTGCAAAGAGGTTTTGAGAGCAACCCGCCAAGGTCAGCTGATGTAAGATGCTTTCGCGCCAGACGTTGTCAAAAGCGCCGCTGACGTCAACAGAAAGGATGCAAGCCTTTCCCTTGTGCTGAAGAGCATGCTGAAAATTACTCCAGAGTTGGAAATGAGCAGTTTCGCATGAGCGGCCCACTCTGAATCCATGTTGGTTTTGGTGTAGGAGCTGTTTCTGGTGTAGGAGATAAGTAATCCTTTGTGTGATGAGTTTGTCCAGAATTTTGCCAAAGATCGAAAGCAGACAAATGGGCCTATATGAATTAGCCAGACTGAGATTTTTGTCCGGTTTAGCAATTAATATGACTCTAGCGGTTTTCCACAAATCGGGAAAATACCCTATTCTTAGACAGGAGTTAAATAGCTGTTCAATGACACCTGGATTTTGTTTGAACAGGATTTTAATGGTATCTAAAGGAAGTTGGTCAAGACCAGGTGCCTTTTTTGGTTTGAGGGTATGCAGAACGTGCCGAATCTCCTGGCGCGTAAAGTCAGGGTCAGAGAAAGGAGAAACGTAAAGTAAATTTTTAGCCCTGATAGCTGCTTGTGCAAGAGTTTCTTTAGTAATGTCATCTTTTGGAAAGAGGGCATCAATGATGGCCTGAACTGAATTTTGTAGTGAGGATGTTAAAGACCCGAATTGGTCGGTCACATTTTGAATTAACAATTGTTGTTTTAATTTGCCTTTGGCAATTTTATAAGGGAGGTCGAATGTATTGTATTTGGTGGCCTCAACACAAAGTTCTTCTAATGCATGCCGACTCTTATTGCCAATCAACCATTTGTATTTTGCCTCTTCTTTTTTATATTTAATTCTCCTTATGGATCTTTCATCTGGATTATGGCATCTCTGGAAGCGAGCACGTAGTGCTCTAGTTAGTTTTCTTTGGGTTTCCAGTTCCGAATCCCACCAGGGAACTGTATTGTGTTTTTGGCTGTTCTTTGCAGAAACGAAGCATGTTTTTTGCAAGAGCGCAGTGATATAAGCTATGAAATTGCTAATTTCAACAGATGTTTTGATGTTTTTAACCGTCTCGAGATGAGAGTTGAAGTGCTTCTCGAGCGTTTTTCCAAGAAGCTTGAGTTTTCTTTTGCTGAAACGGGAACGTGTAGGTGGTATGTGGTTATGACCAGCAAGGGAAAAGAGAATGTAGGAATGGTCACTGAGTGTGCTACGTTCCAGTTGCCACGCCTCTTTGCGGTCATAAAGTGATGACGTAGAGAGCGTGACATCAATCCAACTTCTACCATTGTTTGTTTCAAATGTGGGCCCTGCGGTAGAATCATTCCAAACCAGGAGATTCCTTTGAATGATGAAATCAATCATCGGAGCTCCAATGTCTCTCTTACGTTTGATGTCGTCCCTATCAGGACCCCACAATTCTGATTGGATGTTGCCATCCCCCACAAGGAACCACTGCTTTGGTTTGATAACATCTAACAGATCATTCAGATTTTGGAAAAGTGTGTTTTTGTTAGAGGAAGGTGGAAAATAAAAAGAAATTAATGTAAACGTGTCCGGACCCTGGGAGACATCTACACAGACGAATAGCTTGTTAATGTGTCTAGTCACCACTGCAATGTTAGGGTTTCTGATGGAGATGAGAACACTACCCTCAGGATGGTAAATAGTGCGCCATTTAGATGGAAAGAAAGAGGAACCGGCTTGCAGATATGGTTCCTGGACGCAATAGATGTCTGGGGTATTACTATTGAAAAGCATTGGTAACTCCTTGGTTGCTTTGAACGAGCGACCAAGATTACCCTGAAAAATTGACCAAGCAAGAAAGTTAGAGGAAGGTGTACTAGTCATAATTGGTATTAGCTTTAAGTTTTTCGATGTTCTTCTTATAGAAGGGACAATTTAGAGAGGTGGCAGAGTGGTCTGTTTTGAAAGTAGTTTTTTGTTTTCTGTTGCTTTCGCGACAGAACCGACACGTTTTGTTATTTTTATTGCAAGTTTTTATTGCATGGTTTTCGCAACATTTGCTGCAAGCTATTGGTGCAGTACAGGTGTTTTTGGAATGGCCAAATCTTAGGCAATTTTGGCATCGGATCGGCTCAAGATGTTCTTTAAATTTCTTGGATCCGAATCCGTAATGCAGCCTTTTGTCATTTTGAATGACCTTAAAGATGTTTGGGGACAGAGACATGACCCAGTGTGACCTTGCGCCCCTGCCTGGTTTCCTGAACAGCACTCTAATTTTACCATCCGGTAAATTATTATCTGCCTTAATTCTATTGATGAAGTTTTCTTCTTCAACATTTTTGTTTTGGTCGGTGTTGTCAACATCGTAGATAATAATTTGCGGGTCACGTTTTTGTGGAAAGCGTGCCTCACAAATAGTTTTGAGGTAGGCATGTACATTAATCGCCTCCAAGAGTTTTGAGGCCATTTCCTGGGTGGGGACCGAGATCAGGATGTTTTTCGATCTTGCCTCCCTACATGAAATAATTCTGACCCCTAGAGCTTTGGGGCGTATATTTGCCTCCAGGAGAGATTTTATATTGAGGTTAGAAGTGTTTTCCTCCTCCATTGGGTCTGAGTTTAGAGGAGCAACAAGGATTGTGGGCAAGGCCACAAATTCTGCCTTCTCTGTTATTTTCTGCCTTTTGGCTTGCTCAGGAGCCCGTTGTCTTACTGGTTGTTTAGCTGGTGTTTTAGCTGATTGTTTATTTGATGGTTTAGCTGGTGGTTTAGCTGTATTAGATACAGGAGGGTTTTGATCCCTGTTCTGAATTTGTAAATTTGGCGTGGGCAGGAGACCCTGTGACCACTGCTGAGCCACTGAGGCATACGTTTTTGTTGTTACAGGTTGGGCTGGAGGTGACGCTGGAATGCCCACTTTTTGTTCTAAAGTTTCTATCCTCTTGTTTATTGCTCCCATATCTAAGCTTTCAACAAGACGGGTAAAAATCCCCATAAGCTCAACTGCAGCATTGCTTTTCAGCTTGTGTTTGGCAATGAAAGTCTGCAGGTCGTTCACTGCGGAGAAGTGGGACCTCTCAAAGTTGTTAAAAATACCCTGTTGGGACTCTGGAGTACCCGGGATGAGGTCCTCACTCTCCATATTGTCAATGTCAGTGTTACTGACCTTAGGGAGGGGTTTAAATGAAACACCCTCTGGAATGAGGTTGAGGTGTTTCTCTGTCAGTTTTTGTTTGGCTTTTTTCAACGATTTTGCCAGGCGCTTTTTGCGCTTTTGCTGTTTTGTTGTATCTGCGGTGTTTGCAGTCTTGTTGGCCTTAGCCATAAGAAACCTAGAACTAAGAGAGTGTTTCTTCTTATTATTTTTTAATTTCTCGACAACTACCGAAGTAGTTGGAGGATTACGCAGAGGAGAATCTGCCGCTAGTATATCATTTTCTTTCGCGTTTTCAAAAATATCGCTATCATCTGATAGAAAGTTTAAGCTTGAGCGGGAGTCGCTTTTCGCCATAATCGTATTTTCTTTGTTTGTGGCCATATTTGAGAATTGGGACAGGGTTTGTTCTTCTTTTTACGGTAGATGAAACCAGAACCGCCTCGTTCCTCTGGACCCCTAGTCAGGAGAAAGTTTCCTTCAAGAAAGTCCCTGGAGTCTACGAAGGCAAACTAACAGGGACCTTACCAAAACTAACCCGTCTCAACGTGCCGTCCCAGCACGATCCGAGGGTACCTCCTCACCATACTTACGCGCAGCAAGGGACTCCCCCCAGAGGATTTCTCGAAAAGATCAAGTAAGTCAGGAACGTGGAGCCGTCCGTCTCCCCTTCTAAGAGCAAGGGAACACAACAGGTACCGAGCTAGAGGTGCCACTCCGAAAGTCTCCATCTGTCTTGCCGCCATCCCCGTTCTGCCGAAGGGCCTGGGTCACCCCAGTGATTCCCAACAGTGGCGTGAGATGGTTGCCATTGAAGGGCAGGTAAGACAGATTTCCTCTTCCTCGGTTTTTACGACTAGCCCAGTCACCACACAACGTGCATAATAGCTTCCGTGGTGCGGAATTTTATTTTATTTTTGTGTTTTTAAAATTTTGTACTGTTTTTGTAATTTTAGTGCGGCACTTAAACTATAACAGGAGTCTAGAGGTGCTAATACGCACAGAAGAAGAAAAACTTACTAACTAATGATATTTACATTATTTACATTTTTTGGAAAAGTTAATGAAATATTTGCCGCGTAAAGGTTCTAACACGCGAGCAAGATAACTAAAATTTGGAAAGAGTTTGTGTGTGTAAAACGTTTTTAAAACCTGCAATTTTAACTATTTATTTTAACTATTTATTTTTGCCTGTAGAGGCCTGAAAAAACAAAGTTAAGTCTAAAGGAACTTCAAGAAATTTATGACTGTAAACTAACAAGTGTCTAGCTGTTCTGCACTAAAGGGGTAACCTAATTCAAGGGGTTACGAGAGACCGAAAAGGTCACTTAACGAGAGAGACCCCCTCCCAGGCTCCTCACTACAGAGAAGACTGCTTAGACCGGTTAAGCACAAACAGCAGAGTTTGGTCCGCGAGGGCTCCATTCTCCAACTGTCCGGCACACACAGCCTAGACTGACGTCTCCTCCCAGCCCAGAACTGAGAGAGGGATGCGGGGGAACCAGAGGTTGGTTGATCAGCAGCTTCCAATCGCAGACGGAGTTCAAGCTAACGCCTACTACGGGATGTCGCATCGTAGAAGTGCCAACTAGGGCGCCCGGTCGTCAGCAAGAACAGAACCGCCGCTATGGTTTTCGCAGCCAAAGCCCCTCGCAACTGGTATCCAGTGGAAATTTAGTTTGGAGTAAGAAGACTCTGCTACGCCAAGACAAGTTGGCGGAGTGTCTTCCTCCGTAACGTCTCGCGCCACGAGAAGGCATTTCCACTTTGGGTGAGGAGAGCCTATTTGAGACGGAATCACTCACCCTCCTCTCCTTTCGGAGAGGCGAGACAAAACAAACTTACAGTCACGCACTGCGTTACACGGCACGCTACTGTAAATTTATAAAATTCAGAATGATTCTCTTAATCGATGAACGAAATAAATCTCATAAACGAACTGAAAGCAAGTACTCAAATTCCCATCTTATTTCAGAGCCTAACCATCCGCTTCTATCAACTATTCTATGGATACTGGGATAAATTATTTTCAGGAATATAAGGAGGCAAAACATTCTCTGAAAATCAGAATCGGGCTACATTCTTCGATTGCCAGATGCTTGTAGAATGGAAAGTTGCACCGAAATCCAATTTCATTTCAAAATACTTTTTGAAATGCAATCCAAACAAAAGAGAAATGGTGATAGGCAAAATTTAGTGAAGGAAAACATTCCTCTTAGTTTGTAGTCTTTCGTCATTTATAATACGGATATTTTCACAGATTATTTTTCACAAATACTTTTAAAAGTCAAATTTTATAATACTTTAAAAAAACCAGTAACTTTTTGGAAAGTCTTAAAACCTGAACATTTAATCAAGTTATTCTTTCCTTTAGCTTTGTTAGGAAACAAATATGAAGTCAACTGTAAATGACAGTGCGTCTGTCTACCATTTCCGTTTTAATAATGCCGTGTTGTTGAGCTAACCATGAGTTGGCGCCTAAACTTCTCTAGGGAACATTATTTTATCAGTATTTTATTGCGTTGAATGCTATGGGGGACACCGGTGATGGACACTTCCTTCATAACGTCACGGGGATCACCGGTGACCGGCGAAACCACTAATACTTGTTTCCCGTAGTTTGCGAAGATTTTCAATGCCTTTAAAATTTTCAACGTTATCAAATTGATAAATATTTCAAATACAAATTAATAAATATTCAAAATTTATCAATAAACTGTCAAACTAATAAATATTATTCAAATTAATAAATATTTCAATTTATATAATAATATATATTATTACTAAAATGATGTGAACTATTGCAACATAGAACGTGCAAACGTAATAAAAGACTGCATTTGAGTGTTATAGGGGATCTCTGTTGAGCTCAGTAAAATAAGTGCACGAGGAATGATGACACTTGTAAATGAACTGGTCTGTTGTAATTAATATTTCACCAAAGTGTTTAATGCATAATGAGAAATTCATGTTGGCCAACGGGCAAGCCATGTGGCAATAGCATGGTATTCAATGTGTTAATGAATAGTAGAGTTTCATGTGTTTTGTTTTATTTATTTTTCCATTCATTTTTAGAAAAATAGAAGAGCAGCACTTAATTATTTTTAATTTGGTAAAAGACTTTATTGAAGTGTCGATGCTGTAATGAGCTTAGAGGGAGACTATTTCAGCCGATCCTAATGCTATAAATAGCACGATACTTCAGATAGAGTAGGATCAAAAAGTCACCTCATAAACTTGGCCCTGCTCCTTGTCATAGGACGGTCCCATCTCGACAAAGATCTCTGACCTTTGAATCCAGCGAATCGTGCTTTATATAACCACGACATCAAGGCCTGAAGACTTGCAGAATCAGCAAATTATGACTCTGTTGAATTTCGGGTGTTAATTAGCAGATGCATCTCAGAGCAGCGAAATGTGTGATTTGTCTCTTGACTAATGCACGAAATATGAATCGTTTTTCCTTCCACTAAGAGTTGTTTGATAGCTCGAATGTGAATGAAGGCAAAAAGATACCTTCATATCCCAGATGTGATCCAGTGGAATCTACTTTGAACTCAAAATTGTAAATCCTCTTAAAATGCCAAATATTTGAAATAATAAGAGAGAGAGAAGAAAATTCAGAGCTAAGGTACAAGCGAATCCTATAAAATGTTCTTGTGAACAATTCTGACAATGATGGAAAAGATTTATTGGTGCTGGTGAAAGAAAACAAATTTCTTTCACCAGAAGCAGTGATCTCTAATAAACGTTCTCACGCATTCTCTAATAAAAAGGAACTTGTGTTGAAAAAGTATATTTTCCCTAAACGATTGAAACAAAAAATTTAACACAGAGTTACATATCATATCTGTAAATTTAATGCGTTACGTTTCTGAGTTATCGTGTTTATAAGTTTTTAAAATACAGCCCAACAGATGCTCAACCCTATTTTAGATTTACCTCAAAAGTTGATGCAACTAGCTCTCTTCATTTTGTAATTATCGCGTTCATTCATATTCGAACAGCCGATCAGACTGATTTCTTCTGACTAGATTTTGTTTAAAATTTGACAAAAAAAAAAAATACAAATTTGATGTAAAGACATATCAAATCTTATACGTCTAGTTGAAAGCCATTTGAGTTATATATGTTACAGACAGACAAACACAATAAGACCAAAAAATACATTTTTCGAACTCAGGGAGTTCTAAAACGTAAAGGTTCATCAAAATCTCGCGTTTGTATGTTTTGACGATTACAATACTTTCTCTATACTTCATACATGATAATGAAAAAAGAATTTTCGGGAATTATATCCCTTAAGTTTCAATTTTTTAGTAGACAGGCTATATATTTTACGAAGGACCCAAAAACTGAACATAAATTTCTTTCTTTTCCTTCATTTCTTTCAAGGGAATTAAAAACTGGTGAATGATTTTATTAATCAATAAGCACAAATGAGTTTGCTCTTTCTTTTTTTTCAGGCCGGTATAGCATCTTCCCATCTGGCGAGCTCCATGTTCGTCACGTGCAGCAAAGTGATGCACTTAGCAGCTTCAGTTGCAGAACAAAGCACAGGCTGACGGGGCTCTCCGTGTCCAGCTCAAATCCTGCTAGAATAATTGTAACAGGTAAATTTAAAGCTGGATATGTAATAAAACTTTCTTAGTTACTTAGATGTTGTTTGAAGAGGTTGCAGTCGATGAAATACAGTTATATTTTATTTGAAGTCTTTAGTTACTCTGATTGAAAAAATATAGTGGAAGTTTGAGATGTATTGACAAGCTTGGATATTTTTAACAAGAAGAGCTGTTATCCCCCCCCCACTCCCCATCGTGTCTATTAAGTGTTCTTTTTAAAATCTAATTTCAAGTAAGAATTCACTATTTTTCCATTTGTTCATTGATTCTACGAATTTCATTAGTTTTGAAAGCATTTCCAAACAAAATGTCTGCTCCCGTAACAATTCTCCTATTCACACCATTTCTGCTTAGTCCATCACTACTTAAAATGTAACCTCAACTCGGATTGGAAAAAAATCCCACAACTGTCAGCAAATTTGCTGTTGCACAAACCTTCGCAGCAACTAAGAAACTGAAAATTACGATGCGATTATGCAACCGAAGGAGGAAAGTGGCATCGAATATCCGGATAATGTTTTATGCTATTGACTAATTAATAAAAAGGAATCAATATATTAAAAGTTATCGCTTATTAAAGTTAAAGCTACATTATAGATACGCTTAAGTCTATTTCTACTGTTTGTGTACGCGTGATCAAAGTTAACACTTTTTAGATAGGGATGAAATTTTGTATACGGTTCATTGCGGAAAATCCTCTAAATTACCTTAATCAGTTTATTTATATACATCAACATAGAAACATCAAAGTAACAAAGGAATACGTTGAGAGGGACCGCGTAGTTTCGAACCTCAGTCAGATGATGAGGACGACATTTGAGCTGGCACCCCCTCCAAATTTCTGCGTGAATTTCTTTGATGAAGTTTTACCCAAGGCGCGAGATTTAACATGCATCAGCTCCCCATACACGGCGGATCGTTATCAAAGTGTAATCGGATTTCGAAGTGCGTATATTTGATCCCGAAATCGAGACCTTACCACTAGGCCACTGCGACTCTCCAGAAATCAATACACAGTTTTTCCTCCAGTGAAAGAATTAGGAGCTGAAAGCAAACCCTGGTATCGTCTTCAGCTGCATCGGGTTATAAAATTTGTTAGAGGAATCTGGATTTGTCTTCGATGCACGATAACTCTACATAAAGACCCGAAGGTACACCGTAGATGTAGTCTAAAAATGGAATATCTATGATGTTTTTGAAAGTAGCGCAGATACCCAGTTTGGCCGACGAGAAAATATTCTTCCTCCATTGTATAGCTGGCAAAGACAGCTTCAAGCATCCTTTATTTGTCAATGAAATCCTTCCATTTGGAGCCTGTGGTTCGAATGTTCTACGAATCTAAAAATCGAGTAAGTAAATTGTGAGAATGGAGATTATTTCTGATGCTCTGGATCTTGCAATCAAATCGTAAAATGTGTTCTAAAATAGACTTCGGCTATCACGTCCGTGTTGGGCAAAGTATTACAGATATTTGTCGGCGTTGGTACGCATAATCATCAGACAACCATCCTGCGGTATCGAGAGAGATGTAAATGAATAAATCGTGTTGGAGACTTGAAATGTATCTACTCTTCTCATCGGTAATTTCATTTCATCTGAAATATAATGCTTTTCAAGATACAGCACTTTTTGTAGGGAATCGAATAAAACTATAATTTAGTCATAATTAGATTAATTTAGTAATAGCTTTTCTTCTTGAATGAAATGGTCGATAAACTTTTTTTTTACTGTGGAAGAAAATGTGCAAAATTGACCAAACTGTAATTTTTTTTTAAATCTTTTATTAATAAACAGAAAACTCGCTTGGGAAAAGAATTAGATATCTGTATTTGTTCGCTACATTTAAACATTTCTATTGTTAATGTGAGTTACTTTGTGGACATCTTAGGTATATTTTACTGGGAATTTAATGGTATTATGCACATTTTAAAGTACTCCAAATGCATTGTATATTTATTTTAAATTCGGGTTCTTCTTCTTCTTTTTTTTGTTGTTGTTATATAAGCCTATATTGACAGCGCTTAATAATAATTAAAATAATTAACGCTTAATAAATAATAACATACGCTTAAATAAATAATTAAAAAAATGCCGTACCGTTATATATTTAATTGTGTTGGATTTTATTTAAACATACCGATGGTAATTTCCCTTTATAGCTTTAGATTTTCTCGCAGTTAACGTTGGCATCTTTTTAATTTTGTAGTATTTAGAATTCATACATTTTAATTCATACTAACCATGAATGTCATAAAATGTATAATCATTTTAATTAATTTCAATTTTGTAAAACTTGGATAAAAAGGCTCTTCTTGGCCATTTCAAAAAGATAATTCGTCTCGAACACTTCAAAGCTGTCTAACATAATCCATTCAAACGCGCTTACAGGTCACAAATAAAGGAGAGGGCGTTTACGTTCTCCTTTTATGTGAAATAATCTCATTTGAGTTTAGAGAATTGACTTTCACCGCCTTCCATTTCTAATTCACTTTGTCCTTGCAAAAACGCTTACTAAAGCTACAGGACACTCCCTTAAACTCGAATCTCTCCTCGTTTCTCTCGGCTTCAAGGAAACTTTGCATCCCGGTGTCCCAAAAATGACTGCTGGAGTTTGAAAATCGATAGAAAAAAGACTGAATGCTATAGGGAAATTTGAGAATTTAATCTCGCCATTTGCAAATTTATTTAGCATTACCCGATTAGTAAATTTAGTTAGCATTGTCAGATAGCGCTGATGGCGATCTACCACAGTTGAAATGAGATCTGGAAATGGTTGCTTCAGACTGCACCCGTTGTTGCTGCAACTGAGGGGGGGGGGAGGCGTTCCTTGGAAAACGTTGTTTGATTTTTTGCAACAGTTCTTATAACATTTTTTTTTTAATTTTATTTTTTTGCAACAGTTTTTATAACATTTTTTTTAATTTTATTTTTTTGCAACAGTTTTTATAACATTTTTTTTAATTTTATTTTTTTGCAACAGTTCTTTTTTACAGTTTTCTTTTTTATTTTATTTTTATTTTTTGCTTTGCACCTGATTTCCTAAGCTTAACAGCAAACGATTTACTCCTATAATATTCAGTTTTTATTTTTTATTGATTTTCAAAATCCGTCGGTCATTTTTGGAACATACAGTATATGAGAGAGAGAGATTAAAAATAGCATATATTCAATCTTTTTAAAATCGTAATTAATCAGATGTCATTAATTACGGTTAACCTCAAAACCTCTTAAGGCCTGAAAGGCAAAAATGGGAAACTGTCTCATAAAAGTATATAAGTAAATAGTAAATAAATAGTAAACTATTTATTTTCATGTATACAGAATTAATGAACGCTTACACAATTTCGGATGTAATAGCTACTATTTATTTCATTTTCATAAATTGATTTCATGTTTCAATTCTAAATTTCGTGAAAATAACTCGCATTTTATCTTATTTTAATATAACTTTAAGAATTTTTTAAAGTGTTATGTAAATCGGAGAAAAAGTATTATACGAATGCGTATTATAAAATAATGTTATTGATGATAATGTTAGAATTCAATTAGTAATATATATTGGATTCTTCATTTTTTTTTTTGTTAGGTTCATACGATTACTCGAGAATATTTTTTCTTTGAAATCACTAGGCAATGGCATTCTTCGTTGACCTTTAAGCAGTGCAGAGTAAAGGCATATCACTTCCGGACAATTAAAACAGAATTCACATCTTTCAAAGTCAGAAGGCCTTGTGTTTCCTTATATGAAGAAAGCGGAATTACGGAAATTTCGAATTCGAGGTCATGACGAATCTCCTTGTTTCGGACCCTTTTGATTCCACAAAAGAAATTTTTGGAATTATGCTCGTCTTTCCATGAACACGATAACTCGAAAACGCTTTGAGTTAAAATTTGGTATGTGGATTTTTATAAAAATTTGTAAATTATTCCCACACGTTGAGTGCAGTCTATTCATTCTTAAAATACTTGAATGAACATTGAAACAATGAAAATGGAACAACATCGTTAAAAAAAGTAAAGAGATGGACAAATGGAATTTAGTGCACAAAATTAACATTTAGTGTACAGATTTAAATTTTGAATGAAACCATTTAACAGTGCGTATTCTCATATGCATGTAGAAGGGTTAGAGCTACTATTTGAAAGAAACTTAGTCTATGATCTTATTGCTAAAAATGCAATTCTATATCACTAGTCATTTTGGGAAAAGGTGTCTAAAATGCATATGCAATGTTTTTTTGTTCTATAACACGAAGCATAAAATTCTCAGGTGCGAAATTTTAAAAACAAAATCTGAGCACTCCTGTGCGGTGTTGAAAACAAAAGAACTCCAAGAATGTCAAACACACAAATTTGAATCATTTGATTTTTAAACTAATTCATTACTCAATATATTGTTCGTTATGGGATTACCTGGAAAACAATATCTATCTTTCAATGACCAATATCTGAGCCAGATTTGAAGGACAACATTCGGCGCTATGCCTTTCATATTTCGCCAGACTTACTCCGGTCAGCTGCGGAAAATATGATTTTGTGATGAGAACACATCATTGAATATGAAAGGGGATGCAGTGAGCTGTTTTAGTATTACTTTTTTACATTATTTATAAAGAATACCAAATGTTCTTGTCTGCATTAGGGTGCTAATTTTTTTTTATGAATATTACTAGGACGGTAAACTTTTGTACTAATTTTTTTATTAAATGCCAAACACATTATTTGAATTATCTTTAGTTCAAATTTTATCTCATTTGAACCAATTCAACGCATTCTAGAGCGCTCTGAAGTGGAAAACTTATTTTTGCTAAGCTTTTTGCATATAAGAAAAGATCACGTAATCAGAGATATCTCCGCCATTAATACAAAAACTCTAATAATAGTGACTTCTAAAGAAATATTAATATATATAATTACCATCAAAGAGTCAAACATATTTGAAGGCCTTTTTTTGGGGGTGGGTGGGTGGAGGAGTTACTTAAATAGAAGTAATGTATTTTTCACTTATTTTAGCCTTGTGATAGATTGCTATCTTCACAATGCCTCGTATTCTCAGATAATCCAGATAATCAAATAGTTCAGAACAACATCAATAGTATACAGCGTATATGCGAAGCGCAGTTCAGTTGTTTTCATCCTGTTCCTTTCGGAGTTATTCTCTGTCAGCCCAGATACGGAATTTTCTTGGAATGAAATTGCTTTGTATTATTTTAGTATTACCTGAGTGATATTATTTTATTAGAATTCAATTCCACTTCTTAGGGAGGGGGAGACGAAAAGAAGACAATTACAACTCAGCTCTGCTAAAAACAATACCAAGTACACTAGTAACATTAAATGTGACATACACTGCTCACTCTTATTGTTTTAGTTAAAGTAAATAAAAAAATGATCGATTAGCTTTCGTTTCTATTCTCCGGTATAAACTGAAATCCAGATAGCATTTGACAAAAAAAATCAATGTCATTTATCTCTGTAAGTTTTCTTTCTTCAAACAACAAACAGCGAAACGTATTAGTTAATATCCCTCAACATTATATACTCGATTGTCAAATCGATATTCTTACTTTTCACAGAAAAAAAAAACACTGAAAAAGGCTTTGTGTATTTTTTCTTAGGTATTTACCACATGGAGTATCGGAAATAAGATTGAGATCAGTTTCGCTAAGAGCAAGAGAAAGAAGATCAGAGTTTTTTTTTCCCCGCTCTTTTCTTCCTCCCGAGATTTCGCCGTGTTTTCTTTCGCCTGGACAAGGCTATTATATTTGATTAGTTGATCTTCAGCTGCCTTTGAGATTTCTCCTGTAAAGAAAGAAACAAAAAGAAAGCCGCCAATGGAGATCTGTAGATTAGAGTGGCGTGAGAGGGAGATGTTTTCTTAGGATAAAATACTCACTGTTGACCAATCATTTAGTCGTCTGGTCAATTTCGAACGCCTTGACGGCTTCTTATCTTCCAATATGTTCAACTAAATAGAATAGGATACTTACTGTTCGTTTTGGTAGCGAATAATATTTATTCTTCTGTCAGTTTCTTTTAGTTTCCGGCGTGAAATAGGAAGACAGTTTATTTTTTTTTACATTGAAAACAATAAACTTCAAGAAGAAATAACAAAAACTCTGTGGACAGCAAATTACTGTAATCATTATTTTATTGTTCATTGTTGATATGTATCGAAATAAAAATGAGAATTTTTAAATAGTTTACTCATAGAAACTCAAATGCAAAATAACTTTACTACAACTGATCACCAAATAAATACTTATTGCTGACTTAGTCAGCGGGCTTGTTAAGTGCCTTAAGTAACAACAACAACAAATAAATACTTAGAACCAATAGGTGATTTTTACCTTCAGTGCTGCCCTTCCTATTGAATGAAAACTGTATAGATATTTAGTTTGTTGCCATTTGCATTGTTTGATTATATTTTATATCGTTCTTTAAAATTTTTAATAACTTAGGAAAAAAATGAACATTATTTATTTTAAAATCTATTTGGCTAAACATGTAATTTCTCTAGAAGCTTTGAGATTTTTTATGTATTTTTTAGTTAAAGAGGTATTTAGATAATTAGTATATTATAAATGATACACATAATATAATTTATAAATTAAAAAAATAATAAACGAATTTAATTTCTGTTATATAATTTCAAATAAAAATATTCTTACGTTGAAATTGGATATATATATATATAATATATTAAAAATACTTAAATATTTTTATCCCGCAAAACATCAGAGTTAGTGATTATGTTTGTTTTTAAAAGAATTGTTTCACTTATATGAATTTCAAGGACTTTGCTGGTACCCAAATGGCATCTTAAAATTAATTATGCGAAAACTGCAATTTTTAACAAAAAAAAATATATATATATATCAGCTCTTATATTCTAAACGAACCATACAGGTGCCCAATATTCTTCTAGAAGTATAAATTGATTTTAAATGTTAAACGGTTTAGTAAAAATTTCATTGTTTTCGCTTTTGTTTTGTACCGTAAGAACAAAATTCTGCATATTTTTTTATTAAATAACTTTTCAAGCGTGCCATTCGTTTCTTCTCACTTTAATTATAGTCATTTTATCAAGAGAATGTCTTAATTATTTGTCTCCTGTTAAAATGTGCGCTCGTGTTTACTGCCAGTGATTCTTTTCTTGATTAGTTATGAAGGAGGGAAAAAAGAATAATTTCTCTAATCATCGTAACCCCTTTCGCCATTCTTCATTCGAGAATAATCGAGCGCGAAGGAGTCATATCACTCGATGAAATTTATAAAAGCCATTAAAGTTTTTGGACTATCATTTTTTCTGACTTAAAAGGGAAGAGCCAGTTTAGTATTAGGTGTCAGCACTCCTCAAAACGACTGTTTTCTTCTTTGTATCCTAATCATGATTACTTATACAACTACTTTCAAAACAACTTGTCTGTAAATTATTGTTTAAGTTAAATCCATTTCAACGAAAACAGGACCAGCAATATTTATAGTCTTTGTAAAATAAATGCGTTTATGGGAGATGTATTCCTGACTTCAATTCTATCAGCAGAAAGCGATCAGGGACCGGAGGGGAGGGAGGTATAAATAAATCTCGGACGCCATTCTTGAGAGAAAGAGTGTGATGAGAAATATTAGTGCCATTTTTTAGATTCGAATATCAATAAGAGTCGAAAAAATAATATTCCGGACAAATATAACTTTATTAAATCAACAATGAATGTAAACCACCGATGATTATAGGAGTATTATAATAACACTCCTAAATTTATATTACCCACTACTTTAATCACCCACTACTTAATTGTTATATTGTAATATTGTTCCACTTACCGTCACTATATCGCTATAAAGAGTTTATCAATATAAGTTGAAATAAAAGTTAAATAATGAAATATTTTAAAAAGAAAAATTATAATACTTATTTACTCACTTAAACGTTACGGAATTTCAAATAATAATTAATAAGCTGTTTTTCAAATGAACATCTAACTGAATAATTGTGATAGGAAAAAGTATACATTTAGCACCTGTATCAAACATGAAAGTATATATTTTTAGTATAATGTAAATTGTTGTCCTGATAACTGTTTGAAAACTTTCATGGGCTTCTCTTCCAAATATTATTGGGGCTGCGGTGGCCTGATGGTAAGGTCTCAGCTTCAGAATGAAGGGTATTATGTTCGAGACCCGAATCCACCAAAGAACCGTAGTGTAAGCGGGTCTGGTGCACGTTAAATCCGTCGGGGCCAAACGTTCTCCCGCTGGTGTGGTGGGGAAGCTTGGAGAGGGGGTCTCCAGTTCAGGTGTCATCCTCATCTGAACGAGATTCAAAATTACGAAATATTCTTAGCATTGTTTTAAAACGGAACGTTAATATAACTAAAATAAATTTAGATATTTTTGTTCAAATTCTTTATTTAAAGATATTAAACTGCTGAGTTTGGACAGGTTTCAAAATGACTAGTAACAAATCAAAGTAGTTCATTGAGCTCAAAATATGACAAGCGCATAGATGATAGTTGAGAATTTGATTGTCGGTTGAGATCTCATGTGGAAAAGAGCGTGTCTTCGCAGCGCAGTGACAGCAACTGTCCTTGTTTTTTTACGTTGAAGGATGTCTCCCATTGGCACGGTCAACAATTTTTTTTGATAGGGAGAGGGCTCATTCCACGGAGGGAATGAATGCCAATTTATTAAGAGACTGTTCCCCCGGCGAACCGTACACACGAGTCCCTTCCGCTCCATTAGCCGCCCAGTTCTCCTCGAAAAGAAGAAATGGATTTTGGGTTTGAGAAATGAGGATTGGATTTATGTTTCTGTTTCCTCTTCATTTAAGTACTTTCTCCTCTAAGTAGAAGTATAAATTTCTGGAGGAGGGGGGGGGGGTCGTTTCTTGCTCACTTATAACCTCTTCAGGCTCGGGAGAAGAAGATCAGATTTTCCATTTCTTACGGGTCTTGAAAATGGAAAAACATAATAAGAATGGATTGCATTTATTATGTTTCGATTTTCCTCTCGGAACCAGCCTACGTTTCCTTTTATTTCTGTATATTCTTTTGACTTTTTTTTTTTGTTATTTTATTTGCTAATACTATAAACTGGGCTGTCACTGAAAAAAAATTATGAAACATAAAACTAAAAAAACAAATATTAATTGGTATAATAAAAATAAAACGGCAATTTTAAAATGATATTAAAATTATAAAAATTAATCTTAATTTGAATCTACATTTTATTATTTTTATCCTTTTATGTATTCTGCAATTTATAGGATGAATGACGCCAAAAATTCGTGTAAAATTCTACAGAGCATATATCTTTTATAATTTTAACATTTGATTGGCGCAGTATGACCATATGTGGCTTCTGCGCCAATAAACCACACAAATCTAATTCTACAGAGCAGATCTTGGAATCCCCTACCAAATTTCACACGCAACTACTTCTTGGGTAATACAGTGCTCATTAAACAAAAGTTTTTCTTAGTTTAGTTCATATTTTCATTTTATTTCAAATTAATTGACATAAAGGCGTTTTTTTTCGGTAATTCTGGAAAAACACCTTTTTATGCCAATTTAAAGTTTTTTTTAAAAAAAGCCTGCTTTTCAGCCGTTTCAGTTTTCGTTTTCAAACAGTTTATTTTCTGTATTTTAATAACTTTTTTAAAAAATTAATTACACAGGATAAAGGGAATGGATTTCTCCTCTTCAATCGCAATGCTCAGTAGTCGGTTTGATTGTGGAATCAATTTTCACAGCACACTATATATGATTTTTGGTTTGAAAATTCATTTTAATTGAAGTAGATAAAATCAATCAACAATTGAAACTGAATGGAATTCTTAATTTAAATAAATGCTATATGTTTAAACTGACTAACGTCCTTTTTGTAGAAATTGTTTGAGAACTTTACTAAACCTTCCTTTGATTTTCGTTTAGGTGTTTCTCTGCATGATTAAAACTCCGATGAATGATGGAGAAAAAGACCTAAAAATAAATGCATTGTTTTACTTTCTCATCAACGAACTAAGTTCAGAATGTAATTGAATTTATGCGATTTTTCTGAGTCTACATAATAATCTACTTACGTGTTGAAAAATATTTGTGTGTACTTTAGATTTTCTCATGCATGTTTCCTTATTCCAGTATAGCGACAACTAATCCTTGAATAGAATACTGAATATTTATATAAATTCGCAACCATATGCCAATCTTATTTTGGACATTTACAATAATTTCCTTCTATATAAGAGCAGAAATGGCTCCGTGGATGTTTGAGATGCAGAAGTGATTTTTGTCCTTTAAATTAATTACTTCTTAAATTGCATCCATTATTCAAAAATCTTCCATAATTTATTTCACGAATATCATTTTATAACAATGTGTTAATAATTTGCATAAAATCTTATAACTTTCGAGAAAATTTTTTGTTTGTATTTCAAACTTTTTCAATTATTTTTCTTAACTCATTTCATTTATGCTTTGATTTTGAAATTGGAAATAAGTAAAAGTTTTGCATTTTTAAGTTTACTGATTGTTAATTATTCAGACTTTTCTTTCAGTTAAAAGGATTATTACAGGATAATTCTTCTTATAGATGAAGCGATCTATCAAAAAATCTAAATTTTTTTTCTTTAAAATCTCGAAAGGGTTATTAGAAGCTGAAATAGTTTTTCCTCAGTGGTTAAAAAGTATTTAAATATAAGCTTTTGAATAAAATTCTTAAATCTTGCTTTTCTTCATGTTATTTCAGAAACGTGATTTTAAATTGAATAATGCTCTGTTTTCTACTAATAATCTCTCAGATCGCGTAGGTGTATTTTTGATTCCACCTTGACCTTTTCAATATCTTCCTAGGTTTCAAGAAGAGGAAATGAAACAAATGTTGACTTCAGTTAAAGATAAGATAATCAAAAATCGCAAACAACAATCCCAGTCGGCAATAAATATCGACAATCAAAATCACAAGGTTACTTTGCTTTTCTCTTTACGTTACTTTTGAATTGCATTTTTATATGGATCGTATCGTAATTGTTCCGTTCAAGCAAAATTCGACGTCATAAGTCATTCCCTTTAGGAATTGTGAATAATTGTCTAAATCTTTCGCTTGTCATTCTAGCATTTTTTACCCCAAGTTTTGAAAAGTCCTATCTCTAAATAATCAAATTGTATTCTATAATGACGATTTCTAAGAATAGTGGGTGACGGGAGGATCTCGCAACGTTATAAAAACAAAATAATATATTTTGAAGTAAAGTGTTTGAAAAGCAAATACATATTAAGTATTATGAAAGAAGTGCTTGAGATCTAAGAAGGTTTGTTTTATTTTATATGAGACATACCGAAAGTTAGGCTCCTAACGAAGAGTCCGGGATAAATAATTTTAAGTGCATGAAAATGAACCGAGATGCAAAAGAAAAAGTCGAAAAAGAAATTTTTAGTTTAAGAGATCTATCATTCGGCTCAAAATAATATTCTAAATTTCTTATATCTGTCTCGTTTCGTTAATGCGTACTTGGCTTATCATTCTAAATCCTAGAAGACAGACAGACAGTGTCCTGACTGATATATTGGATTGGGTTGGATATAAATCAGAATTTAATTTAAAAATGTATTTGAATTAAAAAGAATTTTAATACAGGCTTTTGTTGTAATATCTCGTTGAAGGGTTGATTTATTGCATCCAAAAATGAAGAGAAAAACTAGCGGACGTTGTCACCCTAAAACTTTCTAAATGCTTTCAAATAAAGATGTTATTCCACAGAACGCTTTACATGGCATGAGCATCTGTCTACGCATCTCCCCTTTAGCGAAGTACAGTCGTCTAAAAGTGCTCATCTCGGCATCCTGAAACAAATACTATTATAGAAATGGAGTTGATTTGCGTTGTTAGTTTATTTTAGGTTCAATTAATGGCAATGGAAGCAAAATGGAATTGGAAACAATGAGTACAGTGCATACCGAAGTGATGTTAATACATTGGAAAGCCCGTCATTTGCCTAAGACACTCTAGCGAAAGCGTAACCCTACATTTTGCAACCTTTTATTTTCTAACCTTTGCCTTCCTTAACTGCAATCGAGTTAAGAAAAAGTAAGAGCAAAGCTCAAGTTTCATTGTTCAATCTCTACACAAGTTATATGCAAGTAAGGCTGCTAAGTTATGCATTTATTGAATAAGCAGAATAATAGAGGTTAGGAAGAGTCATCGATGATCGTTTTCGGATTTTATTTCCTGAGAATAATATTAGTATTCACAATTACCTTTCACCATTTTAACACCTGAGAGTTGGGTACAGTTTTTTAATGTAAAAAAAATATTTCACACATTTGGAATATATTTTATTATAAGAAGGGAAGCAGTCTTAATTCTACTATGATTTGATATTGCGGGCAGGAATAAATAATCTCAGTAGTATTCATTTCCACCAACGATATTATTATTTCATGTTAAATAAACAGCTGTCGTTTAAAAAAAAGCGATAATTTGATTTACATACATGCTATATTTTACGTACAAAGCTAAATTTTTAAATAATAGCCATTTAACGATAAACAGGATAGAAGAAGAAAACGGATGACGAGGGGAAAGTAGGGATTTCTTACTAATCAGTATAATAGTCAAATGAACGACTTTAGAATTTTAAAAAGTCTACTATGTGATCTACATAAAATTACTTTTCACGTATGAAAGTTGATTATTAATAATGATTCCATTCTGTTTAACGTCAAGAATGAAAGAAAACATGAAAACTGTTGACGAGGGAAAAGAAAGTATGATGCTGATGAAGAAATCTGAAGAGGATGATTCTGATTCTTACTTTCAAGAAATCGTGATGTGACGATGGTGAAAGTAGCTGGAATTATCCACCGCTGATGTTTCGATAAAGATATGTATTTTGATCGTTAGCATTGAAGGTTCAGAAAGAATGTCTATTATTTGGGTCTCACCCCATTGAATATAAATGATAGTGACGAAATGGATTTGTTCAATTCGAAGAACCTCCATTCGGTTGTGAATTGAATTCTAATTTAGTAATTAAGAATGAGATTGCGATTTTATTTTATTTATTTATTTATTTGAACCTATCTTTAAACATATTTTTTTAAAGTTATCAGGTATATAAATGTCAAGACATAAAAAGTTGAATAGAAAATTGAGTGTTCTATTTGAAGTGGAAATTCTATTTTCTAATGCTAAATGGAGCCTATAATTTTTATTCCATTTAATGTGTGCTTACTAGATATTCCTTCTCGTGTGTCATATTATCCAGTCTTTTCTGCTTTTCATTTTCCGACAAAACGGAGGATAGGATTATCAAATATTACTTGAACCCAAAGGCAATGAAAAACTCATTCCTGAATGAAATCATTTCGTGATACTGAAGGAAATGAAAGTGACTAAAAGTGCGCTCACACGAAGCAGCTGCAGCAAGTGCGACTTCCCCGGGCGACACATGATCCAGTGTTGTTTAGTAGTGATGTTCACATGCAGCGTCGCCATTCCTGACAGTCGCATTCGAAGCGCACCCGGATTCCCAAAGAGAACGTTCCGGTTTTATTACCAATTCGAGACATGTTGTCATTGAAATAAGTGTTCACATTTGTTTCGTTTTTCACGCGTATACAGACAAAATGGCCTCCGCATCTGGAACATGTAAATCAAATAGGATGGTATGTAAAAACGTATAATTATTAGGATCTTTTTACAATTGCGACTGATTATGCTTTCCGCGCACTTAATTATTTTTTTCTAACAAGTAAAGTAAATATGTATGTACCCGTAATGGACAAAAATGTAGCATCAAACAAAATGTGCATCAGGTTTTGAGATACTTCACGGAAGTATTATTGCACACACTTAATTTTCATCTTAAAATGTAAACATAATATTTACAGTGATGTACATTTTCTTGTCACACAATATTTTTCGTAATTTAAAATAAATTTTTATCCTTAGTTTGAACAACATTTTTCTTTAGAATTTGTTTCCTCTATGCTTTGTTTATTTTGATGTGAAATATTCCACTGTTACAGGAAGAATTACTTAAATCATCGGAGTAAAATAAGCTATCTGTTATGTTCTTCTATTTGTATGTTTGCATATACTTTTCGTAGGAGATACATTTCCATAACATAATTTTGTAGATGAGTGGCCGGAAAGAGCATAAGTTTAAAATTAAATTCAATTTATTTTACCACGGGAGAGCATAATTTGTATACTGGGAAGGTCGATGACAAAAAGACGTGGCTGTTTACTTCGCAAAACGAGACAAATTTTGCCTTACGGGATTTTGCCAAGAGATTCTTTTAGGGAATTTTTTGACATATAATATATATTTATTTTCATAATTTGTAAGAAATTTCATTTTATTCCCCAATTTTTTTTTGTTCAATTATTACAAAATTATTGCACTTACTACTATTGATGCACAGTAAAAGGCGTTTGTATTTTCATGGACACATAATTTTTCATATATGCAACTTTTTTGTATAGATTGTTGTGATTACACAAAATATGAATGAATTATTTTTATGTAACAAAAGTTGCATAATATCTGTACAGGAAATTATTTATATTTAATTACAAATATTCTTTATAATCGTAATTTTTTTTTAAAAAAAATTTTGAAGACGAAGTGAGTTATTAATGGAATGAAATTCTTCAACAACCTTGAAGTAACAGCTTCAAGAAACGATTTTCATCAAAAATCCAATTAATAACTTGAATAAACTGAACAAATCTTTGTTGTTAAATCAATTAAGAGATCCTAAGCGTTAACACATATTATGAATATTGTTAGCAAAAGCCTCTTAAGATGTCAGTTAAAGAGAGAAATTTTATACAAAATGCGAATTGGTTGACATTCTAGCATGAAATTGAGAATTTGCAACAGACAATTTCAAAGATATTAAATAATACTCAGCTGATGTAAAATATTAATAATTTTCAGCTGGTTGTATAAAAACAATTATGATAGGTTATTACGATGCTTCATTGATTATGAATAGGTGTAGTGATAACACCTATTCAAAACTACACTACAACTGCTATTACATCACTGCGCCATGAATAGATGTAGTGATGTCAAAAAACATACAAACAGAGAATAAAAACCAAGAGAATGTATTAAGAGGAAAGCAGATAACGAACTGAGTTAGTTAATAAGAAGCAATAATTTCAACTGACGAAATTTCATAGGCGGACATAATGTAGGAAATGTCATAAAATCTGAAATGGTTGCAATAACATATAAAAACGATTCAACTTAAAAGATGTACACTTTGAAAGTATAAATGAATATTAAAAATATTAGAACATTAGAATGTAATGAATCGAAAAAGTTCTAAAAATATTAGAATGGTTCAAAAGATGACAAAACTTTTTACTAACGAAATTAGATGAAAATGCTTGCACTGAATTATATAGAAATGAGTCAATTGTTGACCTTTCCGATACCGTTAAATACTTCAAGATGTAATATCGTTTAGCAGTAGATACTTATTAATTGTTTTCACCAAATCAAAATAAAATACAGCAGTGCGTTTTTTTCCTTTTCATTTTTAAATATGTACATTGAATTTAATGTCATAACCAATATTAAATGTATTCTTTATTTTAAATTCTTAAAATTACTTTTAATGTAAATTGAAACAGTAAACATTTTATAAAAATGGATGGAATTTGCAGATGCCTATTTGAGTAGTACTACACAACACTTTCAGTCATTAATTGGTACATAATGAGCCATTACTTGGATGATTGAATGAGTTTAAACAACGTACAAGTAAAGGCATTTTATTTTATTTCTATAACAATTGACTGAAATGGACCTTAACATTAATGGCAAATAATTGGCATGAGGGATTTTGAAAATTTTCTCTTACATTCAGAACTTTATTTTTCTGAACCCCTGAGTTATTTTTAATGTCAAATAGAATAGATTATTCTACGTCAGCCATAATCACTGCATGTGAATACACCCTAATATGTCTAACATCAAATGTTCCTAAGCAAAAGTTAAGCAACATGTGTTGAGAACTAAAAGGAAAAACATAAAAACTTTTTAAGTTAGTCTTTTTACAGATTGCATTGTAGTGGATGACAAGATTTGTTAAAAGATAGTAGCTTCTGAGCAAATATTTTCGTCATCTCGGATAGACTTTTTACTTTCCCTGCATATCGGAGATCTATATAAGATAATCAAAGTAAAACAAGATTAATTACCTTTGGATAAGCAGATTTTAAAAATGTTCATCATATACTGGATTTATTCATTGTTTTAAAATGTTTCCCATTTAGGAAAAACATCGGTACAGCCTTTACATAAGAATCTTATAGTATTGTGCCCACTAAAAATGCGAATCATACAGAAAAGGTACAACTTCTCCCGAACCCGATCATCAATCAAACTGTCAGAATACTTATATTTAGCTAAAACTCATTTCCAGGAGAGGTATATATGCGTCATTTAGGGAATTGAAAAGCTGTCTTACGTGCAGAAGGTTCGCATTTCTAAAATAGAATCTCTCCTTCGGTTTTTGATGTTTTTTTCCCGATAATTGTCTTATGAGCAGACATATTTAAAAAAAAATGGTGCCAAGTTTTACTTAAAGTAATGAATGTCGAATAAATGGGTCGTTTGAATATTATTAACAAGATAATATCTATACTCTTGATATTTTGTGTCAATTGCATGATTCGACACGCATTTTGCTAAACACTGCATCGCTGCACTGATTGCTTTATGAACAGCCACCAATTCTCTGGACTTAAAACTGTGAGTTCTGAATGCACCAATAATCAGTCGCATATATAGAGCTCTTTCATATCAATTCCACTTTCACTGATCAGATTGGTAAAACATAAGTTTGGAAGTTGGATGTCTTCTTTGGTGTCATCTTAGTCATTTAAATGCAATTAAAATTCACTTTAACAAATGTCCATAATTGATGTAAAAATTGTGTCATAGGTGACGTTGTTTTAAGCGAATAACAATTGAGCAAAATACAATAAAAAAGCTAAAAATAAATTAAACATACCTTTATCTAATTCTTTTTCATTTAACACTGTTTTAATTGAAGCGCATATCCCAACAAATATTTAATGGATTTTGCTTACATATTATTGAATAAATAATGTAAATTTCTGCTTTATGGAATGTAGAGTTTGAAAGATTATAAAAATCAATTTTTTTTTTTCAAATATTTTTATTGAGAAATTTATTTAATTGTTTAAACTATATTTAGTATTCCTTTGCTGAAAGGGGTCCGCAAGCGGGTCTAAAGTTGTTTTTGTTTTTTTTCCCAAATGGAAGGGGTAAGTAGTAACCTAGTTTCCCTGGGCAAATGTTCTATGTGCAGGCCCAGTGTACGTTGCATCCCTTCAAGACAAACATCCGTCAGCTGATATGCCGAACCATGGAGAGATGCAATGACTAAGATGCCGTTTTTGACGCCTGATCATAGTTCAAAACGGCGAGGTCTCACAGCAGCATTTTTATGAAACTTAATTAAACTCTTTTGTTCATGCCATTTGGTGAACTACCTGTTTGTCTTTTTATTTTTATATATTCTGTAACTTTGCAATGAATATTTAAATCTGTTTTTTTGCTGTCATGCTCCTTCCATCAAAATCTGTTACAGATAGCATAAATCTATAGTATCATCTCAGACTTTTTATTTTCGAAATTCTGCGTACTTGAAAAGAACCGATGCGTATAGACTATATTTTTACATTTCATGAGGTTAAAAGGGATTTCAAAATTTTAGAAATATTCCAAAATTAATATTTTTTTTTCCATTCATTTCAAAGCTCATTATAAGATCACTAATGAAAATGGCACAATATATTTATTTCATCCGTTTTAAAGTCAGTGAAAGTTTATTTCATTCTTATACGTTATGAGTATGTATTTTTGCATCTTTAGCATCATTTCGTTGATAGTGCACTGAAAATTACCCTTAATACCTGGATTCTCTTTATATAAGTCATGTCGGACTTTTATTATATTGTTTTAAAATACCTCTCATCCAAATTGCAAACAAGTGGTTAACTGAATATTGATTGGTAATTGACTTTCTGCCTTGTAGAGCATTCGTAGCACTATTTCAAGGTCACTTCGATAGCTGTAAATCAAGATACACTCCTTAAAAAAATCTTCTTTTCTTACTTTTATTTAGACACTAATTATCATGCATTAAATCGAAAAATACATCCCACCATAAAAAAGTATATCTTAAGAAAAGGATGTAATTCTCGATATACACGGAATCATTTTCGTATAACAATTTACATTAAATCGTCTTTTAAATGGTAAATCCTCAAATACAAATACAAATTATTTAGATTAAATTAGTTTGAACATTAATTGGATAAATTTAAAGCTATAATTAGCTAAAACATCCAATGGATACATATTAAAACTATAATTTCAAAGAAATTGTTGATGAAATATGGTTAATTTATATTTGTAATTATTAAATGTTTTGTGTCTTTCTTTAAGACAAATGTATAGCATATGCAAATATATAATATTTCATTTATAGTAATTCGGAATTTCCATGAAATTGCTGTTCAACTCATTCAACTCATACGAAAAATAAATATTTAAATAAATAAATATAATATAAAGGATAACATTTTACGGTTCTAATTATAAATAATTTCCTGTTTAAAAATTATAAATAAGAACACAATTTTTTTTAAATATAATCCATTAATGAATAATGGAAGCACAGCTTTGTGAAATTCACCCATTTTCTTTCATTGTTTCCAAAATAAACAGGACTGAAAAGGCTGAAATGTGCTTGTTTTGTACATATGGTGTTTTTATAATACAATATCACAGACCCAAGACTGTTTTGAAACCTTCCCCTCCCCCCATTCATTGTCGAAAATTCTCATCTATTCGGCCTTGCGGTTCCCACGAATAATATTTTGAAGCTTTCGGAAACCTCACGCCAGTGCCGCTTCCGAAAGGGACGTTGATGGAAATAAGCCAAACGAACCCCCAAGACTTGTGCTTATAACGACCTTACGTTATCTGTATGTATAAAATTCTAACGTAGGTGGCACAGAAATTGTTCAGAAAAAAAGAATTCAGACAAGAATCAGAGAAACAGAACTGTGGCACAGAAATTGTAATTCATTGATTCATTCATTAAGGAAATTGTAAAATATCATTAAAGATGTTCTAGATCTTTTATTTCTTAGTAAATACAATTTTTTATTCGTATGCGTTATAATGTATCTCGATTCGTTAAAATTCATGTCTTTTTGATTTTTTCACATAATAAGATAAAATTTGAAGGAAAAAAAAGGTGCATTCCTCATTAGTATTTAACAGCCTAAACGTTCATATTTTCGGCGGAATAGCTGGTCGTCAGAGGCGGCTGGTTTGATAAATATGTCTTATTAACTGCAGAAAATTTCGAAATAAACTCGAAGAAAATTCGCAGAAATGGAAGATGTTAATACAGTAAATTTAACATTATGAGATTCGAAAAAAAAAAATCATTTCTCAAAGGCTGGTTCTTCGTATGTAAACGAGAACATTTCACTGCCAATCATCGAAAAACCCATCTTGTTCCTATCTACATTATTTCAACAGTAAATATTGCTTTATATTCATTAGATTATCTTATTCATGACAAGACAAAGACAATAAATAAACGATGTAAAATCAACAATATTTCTTCCTCTGAACACTTGTGGGAGGGGAATCAACTGACTGCGAGATTTCTATCATTTCTACATTGACTTGTCGAGAGATTTTGCAGCACCATTCTTTTTCTGTCAGCATTAAATATTTTTTTGCCGATTATTTTGTACTGAATTTTCATAGAAATGATTTTTTTTCGATTCAAGTTTCAGTTATATAGAAACTACAATGGGTTTTCATATGCAAATATATCAACGTAATTTACAAAAGTTATTGTTTTTTTTTACTTTAAAAAATGAAATTCTCATTAATGTTACTTTCACAGAGAATTTCAAAAATGACATCTTATGTTTTCGAAGTAAGTGCTGGATGAGTAATGCAGGCATGGAGTTCGAATAAACACATGGTTGAGACGAACATAAAAGGAATGAACCGAAAGTGCATCTGAAAGAAAATCGAGTCCTTCTATCCTGTAATATAAATTTCCTCCGTTTTTTTAAATTTTCATTTATTATAAATTAGTTTTCCCAGTCTCCGTTCTCAGTATTGTTCTAGAACTGTATGCATTATCTGCAAATCCTATAAATATTTTTTTTTCTTTGAAATTTTTTCTTGAAAAATGTGGATAGCAAATATTTTAATTTGATGTATAAACGATGATACTTTATTTTGTGCAATAAAACTTGTAAAAGTAATTAAATAATTAAATTTACGGAGAAAAATTAAATTAATTTGTTTGTTAGATTCCAGTATTCAATTTTAAGCAGCTTTTCTTAAAAGTTTTCCTTGAAATAACTATTTTTAAATTCAGAGCTTATTTTGTTTATAAAATTTTCCCTCATCCGCTGTATCCTGTTGCACGTGTAAAATAAAAACAACAACAACAAATTTTTCAAATCATGGTGATAAAAAAAGAAGAAATTGAGAATAGCTTTCTAAATCTTAATGGCCCGGAGTATTCTCCACTGTAATAAAAGAAATGGAAAACACTCTCTGTTCGCGCTGTTACTCACTCTCAGCACGTTTAAATGGATATGCTAAATCCGCGGCAGCCAATCTTGAGCCATTTCAGACGTTGACACTTTAAGGAAAGCGGCGGATGGTAGAACTTCATTTCGGATTCCGAAATCGTACGGAATCAATGACGTTGTTTCCCAAGAATGTAAACCACGTTTGACTCGGAGAGCTTCCGTATTGAGTCAAGATTTCCATTTTCTTCCATATGTTTGGAATACGCAGTTTTGTCCTCTTTTGCGATTCCTGAAGGTAAAGTTGATATGGTATTGCTTCTGTTATTTATTCTTTCTTCAGTCTTGAGTACTGTAACGGAAGCCCTTTTTGAAAGTTCAATCTCAAACTATTAAAGAGAGGAGAAGACGTTTTCTGCAACTGTTGCATACAGAGATAAGGAATATACGCAAATTTATTATATTACTTATTTTTGATCCTGAATATTTTACTATTTAACGTTACAATAGTTATGTTATTTCCTCGAGACAATGGGAGAGGTCTCCTCAAAATTTTCCCGCCTATTCTCTAACAAAGGTACTATACTCCCCTGCCGAAATAAATGCGAAACTTTGCCTTGTATGGCATTGGCGTACAATAGAGAAGAAATATCAACCTTTGGCGGGATTTTAACACTTTTACAGAATCTGTCATATAATCCTTGGTTAGTTTTTTGGCAATTAATTCATGGCATGTAGCTCATTGCAAAACAAAATTGTACATACGCTTTTTGTACATCTCAAACATACGCTTTTTTCCAACCGATTAAAAAAAATCAGATGCACGGCTACAAATGTAGTCTTAAATCACATCGAAATTTGAAACATTTATGTCATTGTATTTTTGAGTTATCACGTTTACATGTTTCTGAGAGCGAAGGAAATTCATGTTTTTTATGACAAAAAAAAGGAGTTTTTTTAGTAACGTCAAAAGCAAAAAATTCAAGCTTGAATCTCTATGAAAACTTTAGGAAATGATATAATTTTATATTTGTAATTTCATTAAAGGATATTCATTTTCACTTTATATCTACTGACAGATACCAAAAAGTTTCGAGATCAATACAAAGCCGCACACACAATCACAGGGAATACGTAACGATTTTACGATCTGTGTATCAATTCTATTCATCCAGTTCTCTTAGATTCACAGGTTAACTTACATTCGTACAGACGGACAGACTTCCCCTGAATAGATTTTACACAAAATTTGATGGAAATCTGCCATTTGGTGAAAAACAATACATCAAATTTCATCCGTCTAGCTAAAAGCAGTTTTGAAGTATCTTTGTCACAGACAGACAGACAGAACGAATGGACGGACATACATAATGCCAAAAAAATGGGGGGGGGGGTTCGAGCCCAGGGAGATCTCAAACATAGGAATTCGTCAAAATCTCGTGTTTAAATTTTTCAGCGATTACAATATTTTTTCTATATATCGTATACAAGAAAGTGGAGAGTTCGAGTTAAACATCTACGAAAATCCTACTCAGATTCCCCAGAGATGAGAAATATTTTTAATTTCTATATTTAAGTAATCGGACTTTACATTGAGTTTGGCCAGCATTTATTCAGGGTCATTTATACTTTTATGCTGTTCATTATTTTTCTTTGAGGGTCTGCCTGAATAATTTTCAAGGTTAGAGATTATTTCTTCTGGAACACTTTTTTCTTTTCATATCAGTGTGTCTCTTTATTCTAAAATACGCAGATTTGGAATAACCCTTTGTGATTGAGAAAATCTCTCTCTCTCTCTTTTTTTTTTTTTTTGTGATCGGAAGGAAATATTTGTTTTTATCAGTAGAGTTATGTTAAGCCAAGAGTAATTGGGTACTGGAGTTTGTTTTTTCATATATCAGTTGGTAATGTTTTCAGTATTGAATGTTTAATGTTAATCAAAATAAATAACTTAATCTCAAAGGAAATGGGCAGAAAAAACCTATTTTATAAATTATAAATAAAGCTGCTGCAGGCATGTTTTCCGTTGTTCTGAAGGAATTTGAACAGATGTTTTCCTATACATGCCTAGTTATTTGATATTACAAGCGTCAAGGGGGCAGAGAAGTCTTATGATAACTTCAGATGATCGATTTCTCCTTTCGAGTTTCTCATATCCTCAGGCAATATGGTATGCCTTCAGTTTTGCTTTGTATTATACAGAAAAATATAATTTTACAATTTAGATTTTTTTTTTATTTACTGACTCCAAAATGCGAAATAAATCTACAAATTTTATTCTAGAGTTCTATGCCAAATTTCACTTATGTAGCTTTTTGTGGTAAAAAGTTATTATGTTCACACGAAGACCAACATATGACTATTAATATTATTTTCCGTCTTAAAGAAAATCCATCAAAGTAAGCAGAGATAATTTTTTTACGATTACAACAGCTTCTCTTTTACAGTAAACAGTCTAATAAATAACATTAATCAAAATCATTTACTAAAGCATCTAAATTTCATTTTGCAGTAAATAAATGTTTTTTGTATATTTTACTTACAGAATAATTCTATAGAAATAAATATTTCTGTTTCAAGTAGAATATTTTTATTCAAACAGGAATTTGTAATACGATTTTTGAGTGATTATGAAGAAATTTCAAAATATTAAGGAAAATTCAATGAACTAGTGCCCCAGCTTCATCGTTTGTTCGATTTCATCAATTTATGTTTCATGTGAAAGCTCATGTCCTCTTAACATATAATAAAAGATCTGCTGTCCTGAACCACCCTCTATTCTTTACAGTACATTCTCTATGGTGAAAAAGCGCGAAAGAGTTCCCCAGCGAAAATAACTGCTCCGATTTTGAAAAGTTTGATTTCACATGAAAGTTCATGACTTCTAAATGAGTCATCAAGTGTCACTTCTCTTTTGATCCTGCATTTTGAAAAAGAAAAATCAGGAAGCATTACTTTACTGTGCATTCTCTAGGGGGAAAACCGTGATAGTTTCAAAACCACTGAACAGATTTCAAAAAGTTTTAATAAAAGCTCATGACACTCAGATACAACATCAAAGGCTGCTACTCTCTTCCGCTCTTTTCGAGAGATATTACAAAATAAAATTCTGATAAAGTCTTTCTCGTCCTCAACAAATGGACCAATTTCACCAATTTTAATTCCTATCTTTACAATTTAGCCTCTTTAAAGCGTAAGTAACCAGTCGGACTACTCTACCATTATTTTGCAATTTGAAATAATCATAAGTATATTTACGTTTGCTCATTTTATTGCAATTATTATAATTTTTTGTCATAAGATATAGTACATTAAAATGATTAATATGTTTAAATTAATCTTATTGACTTTTGCAGTCTTCGATGACCATATATGATAGTATTGGAGATCAATTACTATAATCATGTTTACCACTTTTGATAAAATGCATCTTATCAAATCAAAGAAAACTACTATTTTAAACAATGATTGAATAATAGTGATTGCGCATTCTGAATGGTTTGAACCATTTGCAAAGTAATGAAATTTGTGTGAAACTTATTTTGCAATATAAGTTTAATGTGGAGTTGCAGGATCAGATAACCATTGATGACGTCTCTAGGTGTCATGGGCTTTCATCTTTACTAATAATAAAGTTAATCTTTACTAATGTTACGCTTAAAAAAAGTGAGTGAGAAGAGAACTTGGCGATTTCCTGTTGTTTGTAGTTTCTAATGGCACTTGTCACAAAGAAGCCCATTGACTTTAGAAGTCAGTGATTTTAAGTCAAAGGTGCGTCTCTTGTTTTTCAGTAGCGCAACCTAGGTCCAAGAGTACGAATTATCTAAACACACCACGTCACAACCCTTTTTGCGGGGCGAACTTCATTCATGCATTTCATTCACTCATCCATAGATCGTCATTTAGACCTGAATCAGAGAACGATCACCCCTGATCCAGTACCCCCAGTGGTATTACTCTCGGCATGGAGGACTTTGTGACCACCAGATTTAAACGTGTTCCAGCCCCCCCCCCCAACACACACTGAGACTCTTCGGCCGGCGGGGTTCGGACTCACAACCCAAGGGTGGCGATTTCCTTCCTTATAGAAAAACGTCAAAGCTTCCATTTTTTTTTTTTTTTTAATTTATTGAAACGGATTAGAAAGAGTCGCAAGGAATTCTGGACATGAGGATAATATGCGGTACCACAACATACATGTGCGTTCGTCTATCTATCTACCTATTTTCTATCTTAGCAACTTTTAGGAGTAATAGCTACTTTATTTTATTTTTTCAAAGGACCATTTTCACAATAAGCTGCTTACAGAGAGTATGATGTCCTAAATTCATTATCACTTTAAAAAATAATGACTATGAAAAACATACTAATTATTTAACAAAATTTATTCCTATATCACCTAAACACTTTTATAATAACATGATAAGTCACAACGAGACATAGAAAGAAAGGATTTATTGTTTTCTAGGATTTCATTTTAAAAAATCGAGCTCCAAATGAAGTAATTACTGAAACTGTGTAATTATCATCGCTTTATCTGCTTTCTTTTTATTTTGTTCATTTAGTATTTATTAGTCCTCGCGAAGCCTTTCATTGAGAAAAAAAAAATTTCTGTAGTTAATGGTAATACGTGAAAAAGGCCGGATTTAAAAGAGCGTGAATAGGCTTAATGAAATCATCAGACTCAGGGATAAGCAATCGCGTTTTTGCGGACCTGGCTCAAGGACGAAGGTAAGCATTCACCTCGAGAAAAAATTAGAAAAGGATTAGGAATGATAACTGAATGCCCGGGAAAAAGAAGAGCAATTTCAGGTTCAGTGAACATACCATTTGCTCTAAGTGGATCAATATTTGCCGTTGCGACAAGAATGTTTGTTGTTTTGTTTCAGGAAATTATTTTAATCAGAACTGAAAGAGAATGAATGTAGTTACTCAGTTTAAGGAAACCTAAAACTTGGTGAAAAGTTCGATAGACCCATATTCGATCAAATGAGGCACTTCCTTGTTAAATATTGGTTATATTTTCGGATAATTATTATATTTTCTACAAATTATTTGAATTGTAATCCATTTCCCATGCAGTAATTCTTAGAATAATTCTTAGAAGAAGTTCACTTTGCGAAAATTTGTAACGAAATAGAAGGCAATCACCAACACTTGAACCTATTAAGATTAAAATCCTGAATCATTCTTAACTTAAGAATGGCGTTAGTAATGGCGAATGTAAATGAAAATTTTAAAATATAGTGAAAAAAATCTTGTGACAAACTGAAAGATCGAAGTATGGTTTTTCAATAGGAGAAAGAAATAGTAATTTCATCAATAACTTCCCTCAGTAGAAAATGGCTAAAAGGAAAGAGAAATTGCTGATAATTAATTCCAAGTGAAATACAAATTATATTTATGGATTCTGTAAACTCAGTTTATTCTCGCAAAGGATTATGAAACTTGTTCCATGACACCAACTGAAAAATAATGCCTGAAAATGTTGCTTAACCAATAATTCCTCGATTGAAATGCAATGCATTCTCTTCTTATTCATTACATCTGTGAGCTTTTGGTATACATTCAATGAAGCCGGGCATCTAGCAATGTGGATAATTTACAGGTTCAGCAGCGTAAAAATCATTTCCCAGCTACGATCCATCATTTCTCCGCCCCCCCCCTTCTAAATCTAGTCCAGCAGTGAAATTTTTACCGGAAACACTCCCAATAAATGTCGTTGAATCCATCTCCCCCTTATCTGGTCTACCTATTCGGAAATAATCCCCCGTCTATGGGAGATCGGGTTATCCGTTCGAATAAAGCGAACATACCCGAAGGAAACTGCTCCTCGATTCGTGCGACCGTTGAGAGGAGCATGCAGCATCGGGCACTGAAGCGAATTGTTATAATGATGCATTGCTTAACTATTCAAGATAAAGGAGATCCAGTAGCTTAACAAGGGGTCGGAAGGAGAGTATGGATGCCCTCGAAATCTAGGGCGGCACCAGGAAGAAAATATTTTTTCGACTGTTTTGCGTTTCTAAAGGCAGATCGCAACGATAAAAATAAAGAAAATTAACGATTCTGTAGGTGCAGGTTGCTTCGAGCCTTTGAGAGAAACTGCTTGCGTATCTATAAGGAAACTGCTAAACAGGAGTTGATATTAAAAGAAAAATGGGAGTGAATTTTCTAAAACTTTCTCAAATACTCTCTAATAAAGATGTTATCCCAGAGATCGCCTTGCATGGATAGGTACACGAGGTATTAATCTTTGGCGAGTTATTAATCTTTGCCTTTTTCCTGGATATATCATTTCATTCTTGAAGAGTTTTTTTAGAGACTCGTCTCTTTCAAGGGAATAATAGTATCTGAAAATCGAAATTCTGTTTTAGGCGGGTTTTTTCCAACCGGTTAAAACCAAAATTTGACACTGCAGTTGTAGTCACGGAATCACACACCAAATATGATATATTTTAGTCATTGTATTGTTTGCATGATTCTGAAAAGTACCAACTTATAGACGGAGAACTCCTGTTTGGATTCAGCTCATATTTTGGTAGATCTCCATCCTATATGTGTGTTGAATTTTATCCATCCAACTCTCTTTGTCCTGTAGTTGTCGTGCTAACTTAGTATGTCCAGACAGACCTCCTCTGAATCCTCTGAACGAAGTTTGCTCAAAATTTGAAAGAAATCTACCATTTTGGTGAATATACCAAATTTTCTCCGTTTAGCTGAAAGTCTTTTTTAGTTATCTTTATCACACACGGACAAGCATAGACATTTCCCAAAAATATATTTTTTCGAATTCAAATAGGTGTAAAACATGGAGATTCGTGGAAATCTCGAGTTTGAATTTTTTTGGTGATGACTGTATTTACAGAAGCATTTAAAACATGATTTCTTCTTTATTCGCTTTTCATGCTTGTAAAGATGGAAATTATGTTCATCCTATATTTCGATTTTTCATCACCTTTATAATGTATTCTCGATGACAATGCTCTACTTTAATATTTCCTGAACAGAGTTTTCAGTGAATCATGAATTAAATTAACTTTTGATTCCGTTCCAATCGTGTCACCTGTTTTTGAATTTGAGATTTTAAAGATCTCACACTTAAATGTATAAAGTAAATAAAATAAGAAATATGTTTTATAATGAATAAAATATGTTTTTTACATAAATGTTCCATTAAATATATTATTTAAAATAACAGGTTTCATTTCTGTAGAGATGAAATTTCATAATCGATTTTTCCCTCACTACTTAAAATGCTAATATTCTAATACATTATTTGATATTATGTATCCATCTTCCATATATATATAATTTAATTATAAGCTAATACATTTAATTTAATTTAATTTAAATCCATATGAGTGACGTTCAATGGCATTATTTGAGAAAATGGATTTTAAGATTCCATCATTTTCATAACAAAAAATGATGAAATACATTAAAAAGTGAACTGTTAAAAATAAAATAAATTAGAAGTTTTTTAACAAATAATTTCTAAATGTATTATATGGAAGTAAAGAATTTTTTAATCAAAATGTGGAGGGCGATTAAAAGTACAGAGTAACATTTCAAAAGCACGCCATGTTGAAACCTTTATTGTGAAAAAAATGAAGATTCTGTGAATATCACAAGGTAGAAAGCTCACAAATATTTATTTAAACTGGATACATAAATTTCAATATGCTTAGATCAACGTGTGCAGTTTTTACAATCATGTCTTGACATCCGAATTTTGGATTTCTTTTTTAAAAAATGACTCTCGACCCTTTGGTTTCGCGTATAAGTGTGCTTTCATTTCTGATTTTATTTTCCTGGCCATTTTCGTACAGTATGTTTAAGGAATGATCATAAGCGCGCGTTGTTACAGTTTTCACAAATAAGCAAACGATTCACAATTTTAATTTTATATGAATGTTGATTCTTTTATTTTTATCGGTGTGTTATTCATGTTCTTTTTCAACTTGTGTCTTCCCACAGAGCCCTATGGACAAGTTCCTCCACGAATAACGCACACAATCTCCCGGATCACGATCCAGAGCGGGGACACCGTCCAGCTTCCTTGCGCAGGCCAGGCCTTCCCACTGCCTACATACCGCTGGTACCGGAAGGAGGGGCCCCTCGCTGCATCCCCCCTGCGCCTAGGCCACAGGCGGGAGATGGCGGGTGGCACGCTCATCCTCCGTAATGCAGAGGCGAGGGACAGCGGACGCTACGTCTGCGTCCTGCAGAGCTCGGGCAACGAGGACCGAGCGGAAACGGAATTAGTCGTGACAGGTAATACTGACAAATGTCCCGACATTCAGTTTCGCTTGTTTTTCGCCCTCCAGAATGATAAATGGAAATTTCGGCCTAATGGAAGATTTACGTTGGCTTTCTCGTAAATTCCGTTATAGAAGCCGAATAACAGTTTTGGAATTTATATGTTTTTAAAACTAATAGAAAGCAGAGATTAAAATGCGTTGCCAAGCTTATTAAAATGCTAGGGCAAAATACAGTGAACATTTGTGTTATAAGAATGGTTGAAACTGCTAAAAATATAATGTGAATGATGCGGAATGGTTCCGAGGGATTGTACCAATGACAAATCGTTCTGACATCCACTTGAACAATGAAAACAATCCAAGCAGAATACAGAAGTAAAAGAGAATTCTGGCAAAGAATGCTTTGCATGATTCACTCTCGGTTTAATAAAAAATAATGCTAAAAGAATTAGGTAATGGTATGGAAATTCACAATTCGCGCATTTATATTTATTTGTCTCCCTAATGATTAGAGTTTGCATGTACATTCCATTGATTAATAATGATGAAAGACATTGCTGATGGCACACAAGCTGAAAATGGCCTGGCAACAACTGTCGCTAGCAGGCCTCATCTAGTCTAATGGGAAAATAACTATTGTTTGGATATTCTCGGTTGACCAAAAATAATCATGACATCATTTAACAAACTTAGCAACAAAAAAAATAGTAAAGGAAGGAGGAAAAAAAGCTACTTATATATATATATATATTGGAATGGCCTGTGAAAAAACACTTCGAATCGGGGAACAAACAGAAAGTGTGAAAAGTTTTTCCTTCAGTGCTATTTACTGAGAGACTTTTTTAAGGATTTCTTTAATACTTGTCGCCTTAAGAAAGGAATCTTAGATATCTTTTAAAAAATACTGTAGGCTTTGGGGAGTTTTATCCCTTTACTCGGAATGTGGGAAATTCAAACTTAGCAATATTTTAGAGCGTGTGTATAAGTCATTAATTAAAAATTTTAAAATAAAGTAATATAAACCAATTTAAGATTAAAAAATCAGATAATTAATTAAGATATAAATTAAATTAAGAAATATCTTCACATATATATCTTATTTTCGTTATCTATAAGGATACAGAATATATAACCTCTAATAAGTAATACTCGTATCTGAAATTTAATTGACAAAAAGGAATGCCTACCAGACCATCGATGAAACGATGGGTTTCGCTTTATTTGGAGCGAATAAAAAGCATTCGCTATCTAAAATTAGATGCCGATAGAGAGGGGTGTTTATCCGAATATGTAAACAGGTCAGACATGTTAATATCCTGTTTTATATTATCCCGTCCCTTAGTTTTTAGATGGAAGATGATAATACTTTCACAATGGTTTATGTAAATTGATTGATTACACAATCTGTCAAGAAATTTTCCTAAAAAATAAATATAAATCTATTTTAGTTTGAGAAGTACCCTGTACTGAAATTTCAAAAAAATATTGTTGTCACAGTGTGTGGTAGTCATCAATTCTCTAAAAGTGAATGCTTATTCTTCTCTCTGAAGAATAAGCATCAATTTTCAGCTTAAAGCATGCGCGCAAGGAAATAAAATTTCATTCTCCTAGATTTGCGCATTTTTGAATAGTTTGGCTTCCAAGAACAAGATCTAAAAAAATCTTAGAGGGATTTTCTCTAAAATGTTATAGATTTACGATTTCTTTTGAATAGATTACTGAAGACAATTTACTAAATTGAATCATTTTATACGATTTTAGCATTTTTGAGCGCATCTAGGCAACAGACATAATTCTTTAAAAAAAAAATCCAGTTTCGGGGAGATCAAAAATGTACAGATTTATCAAGATCTCCTGATCCATTTTTTTAACCAGTATAATGATTTCTTTTTGCTTTCGCAGAAAGACATTAACGCGCATTACCAGAAGATTTACTAAGAAATTAAACCCGAGGCATCACAAATAAATAACATGTTGGAAGAATTGAAAAGCATATTGGGGTGTACGTACGGAATTTTATACCGAGATGCTATTATTATATACTGTCTGATTATCCATGGAATGGAAAATGGAGCTATATGGATTCCAAAAGAAAAGTAGAGAGAGCAAAATCTCCTCATTTTAGACGTAATAGTACAAATCTCCAACTGTTTCAATACCATTGTATCAATTATTTAAATACAGAGTACAGCTCACAGGTAGATTTTTTTAAATACATGAGTAAAATTTTTTCCACAACAAACCGAATTAAAAAAAAAAGTTTCTGTACCTTTAGAAAAAATCTTTGTCATTTTCCTTATCTTATGATTTGCAAATGATGGAACATTTATAAAGAGATAAGTAATTATATACTGAATCATCAAAATGGCAGTATATATTTCAAAAAATTTAGAATCTTATTAGCTATCATAGAGAAAAAACTATCGTAGTGAAAAATTAATAACCAAGTAAGCTTTCTATGCTTATCCCCCCCCTTTTTTTCCTAAAGAAAAAGTGAAGGACGTTACAAATATGTGGGAAATATAAGCGATTTAATAGACATAAAATAAAATGAAATTCTCGCAGAAGAAGGGGATTCAAGCAAGTATGTGTACCGGAGCACGTATCATAGTCCGGAATGCCAGTTTCCTAAAATTAATTAAATGTGTTTATTAGTGAGTTCAAGGTCTTTTCCAATTTTCAATGATTAAAATTTTTTATAGAGCAGTCGACACTGATTCTTAATTAATTTTTTTAAAAAAATCCCTAACAAATTGGGTATAGGCAATGCTATCTCTCCTAACGATGAAATTATTAGCAGTATAAAAGTCTACAAATAGCTCCCACTTAACTGCTTTTCATATAGCTTGCTGGTGTTTTTTATACTAGATTTTACATTAAAATATAATATGCACCAATTATTTTCAGCGCAAGTCGCTTCTCATTTCGACCGATTTTTGATTTTGTTTCAATGATTTTATTAAAATTTCTACACACTTTTTTTTAATCACCCAGTTAAATTTATATAAAAGCAGTTTTTTTTAATATATATAAAAATTGCTCCTTCCTCTTTTCTTTTTCCGTGTAAGTGGCATTTATAAAATGTGCCATCTTTTTCAAATAGAAAAAAAAAAAAAAAAAAAAAAAAAAAAAAGAGGAGAGTGAAACTAACACCACGTGTCTATTGAAATATCATCAAAATCCTTCAAAATTGTCAGAAATCAAAATTATTAAAACACCTAGGGAAAGCAAAAGCTTGGAGCGTTATAAATTCTTTTTAAAAAATATCTCTCGTATTTGCTCGAGTTTCTCGAGCAGAGAAACTAGAACACACCACAAATAATCTGTTCGGCCGTAAGGAAAATCTTCTGCAAAAAGTTGAAAACAGGGCCTTTTCAAAGAGGGAGACAGAGATATTATAAATGGACCAAAAACTTGAAGAAGGCAGTTTCGAAATGCATTGTATTTTCCCTTCCTGCTTTTTCGAGGAAGTTGTTTTCATGGTTTTTTGCATTACCTGAACCACTGAAGAGCATCGCGGAATAAATAAATAAAACTCAGGTAGGGTCACGGCTATAAAACTACCGCAAACATTTCTGATGGTGGATTAAAAATGTATTTTTCTCTCAGAAATTCCACCCGAACAAAACTGGGGAGTATATTTCATGAAACACACAACTTATTTCTTCGGCTTGCTTGTAACCGAGTGAGTCCAGTTTGGATAAACGTCTGCACTTTATAATTGGATAAAAAGATTCTCTATCCTGTTTCTAAAAAATGGGGTTTAGAGACACATTTTATTTATCATTCGACTTTATTTTCAATGCAACTGATTTACGAAGGAGCTCCTTTCCAGCTAACAGATCGTAAATCGGATTGATATTTCTCAATATTTTCATTGAATTCAGTTGTAAAAACTGTACATAAAGCACAAAAGTTTAGTTTATGAACTTAAAAAGAATAACATAAAATAATATTATATAATATATGCAGAAAATTTAGCAGTGCGCCATCTCGTAATATGGCATTCCCTGATTTTTCCTTCTCGATTAAAATATTTTTTGTTTCCAAAAATAGAACATTTAGAAATAAAAACAAATTACAATATATATATATATATATATATATATATATATATATTCAAAAAGGAGTTGAAAACAAATCCAGGAACTAATCAAGTTACTTATGTAATAGAAATTACCAGACAATGATATGTGGAAATCGTAGTAAAGATTCCGTTGAGCAGTTGAACTCTTTTAGCGATAAGCTGACAGGCTATGAACATCTAGTGATGCAGAGAAAATCTTTACCAAAATACCTGAGTTAAAGACATTTTTCGGTTTTTGAATATTCTTTATATATTCCCTAAAATCCATCCTTTCTGACTTTTAATCATTTTATTCTATCATTATGAATTTTCATGAACATGGGAAGGCACGGATTGAATGTCTATCAACTCTCATCACAGAAAGGTAATAAACATGGATCCATTTCGTTCTTTTTTGAGATCGGCAATTCACCGATTTCTCATTCATTCAGTTGTATTTATTTCAGATTAACTAAATTCATCATCGGATAGCAGAAACGTAAGATGGAATTTTCTTTTTGAGGGAATTATTCTCACCACACTGTGTTTAAGCCGCCACTAATAAATGAAATGATAACTACGGTCTTGACAATTAAATTACAATTAAATGATAACAGGCTTGACAAAAATCTCAGTTCAATTAAGAAAAAACGGTTACAAATTTTGGAAATTGAATCGAGCGAAGAGCTCATTTTAGCTATAAAACAGAAAATAAGATAAATACCGGTTTGTGTTGGAAATTTTTTTACATGAAGCGATAAAAGGGGTTGAGGCTTAAAATGAGTTTGTTTAATGAAGTCATTGAAATACTTTCAAACTTCGCATAACTATTGAGTTGCATAAAGAACACACGACAAACAAAACAAAATGCAAAAAAGAGACCCCAAAAAGAGCGATATTTAGTAGAAGGAGTAACAAAAAGGCAACTTGACATCACATCCTGGATCGGACCAGTCTTTGTCGAGCTTTTGACTGAAGCGAACGAATTACGCTCGTTGAGCGAAGTTTCACTGTACATCCAAATTAGTTAGCGTTTATTTCTTGCATCATTCTGAATTGATATGTACGAAAACTAAATTCGTTATTAAACAATTGTCTTTTAAACCATCGCATCTCATGCTAAGATAGACCTCAGGTTTCGCTTTTAATATGCTTTTCATCCATCTCTGCAATCGCGCAACATCGAAATATTTTGAACATAAATGAAAAAGCACTTCAAACAAACACAACCTGAAACTATGTTTCATTTTGAAATTCATTTCACACAAAAGTGCAACATTTTCATTTGATAGAAGGGCTCAGGAAATAAAGATAAAATGATAAAGAATTTCGGGGCAAATGAACTCCGCAATTGTGTAAATATTTTAAATGTGGGTGCGTACGCTGAAGGATAAGGAGCAAAAAAAAATTATAAAATCTGCTGTTTCGTTTTTAAATTAGCTACCAATTGAGATTTTGTAGCAAGTCATTTCTTATCTGTTTAGCTGCACACATCTTTGTTGCTAATTATCCCTCAAAATGACTTGGGACTCTTTTTCGGTATTTCAGTCAAAACAGTGAATTAATTTCATTAACGAAAGATAATAGCGGCGGAAGACGGGACGCTATCGATGGTAGTGTATTAAAGCCATTATTATCGCCGTTCATTTTCTTAGAAAGAGATATTCTTTTCCTAAAGCTTCTAAGAGGAAGGATTAACTTGAGGAATAAATAGTTTTTACACCAAAAAAAATGTGCGAAAGCGCCGAAATCAATAGCAGGTGCCACAAATTACCTCATTTCTAAGTGAGGAGGAGGAGTGACATTTTTAAAAAGCAACGATTATCAGTTTTCCGTTGTTATTTTTTTACACGTATGTCTTTTGTAGATGATATATAAAATTTTTAGAGTCACACTTTTATGAGTGGGCTAAAAAGCAGAAAATGTTTTAATTCTTATTATCTTTGTCGTGACCCCATCCTGAGATGTACAAAGCGCGTGTTTTATATATTGCTTTTGATTTCGTTGGTGCATTTTAAAAAAGGGCAAATGTTGAAGAAAGCGATTTTTAAAAAGTTTTCATCGACACTTTGTGAACGAAAAAGATGCGTCGAGGAAGTTAGGATGAACAATGGCATCTGTATGGATTGAAATCTAATTGGTTTTGTTTGGAATGGATATTATTTTCTACTTATAAAATCTCTTTTATTATCACAGAATAAGAATTTCAAAAATCCTGACACGAAATAACTGCAGGACATTTTTCTTTCTTTCTTTTTTTACAGTAAAGTTAACGGTCTCAGTGAATCCCGAAGAACGGTTGGCAGACATTGGAGAAGCTGTGACCTTCAATTGCAGCGTCCGTGGTCATCCCGTGACCAATGTTCGCTGGGCCAAGAATGCGCGATTCCTGAGCGACGGCGGCCGACTGCGAGTGATCTCAAGAAACCAGCTGATGGTGACATCAGTCAAGAGAGAGGACCACGGTCTCTATCAGTGTTTTGCCAGCAATGACAGGGACGTAGCGCAAGGAGTTGCTCAGTTACTCATTGGAGGTGAGTACATTACCCATGGATCAGGCTATAGTGGATAGGCGAGGATTAAATTTTAAGATGATTATAGTTATTTGTTATGACCGGAAGTCCTCTCAGATTAGAATATATCAGGCAGGCCTACGAGGACATTAGCATTAAGAAAATAGAAACAAGAATTTAAATATAACAATTGAGAATTTAGAAAACACAAATTCTAACATAATTTAGAAAACATATCAATATATAGTTCCTAGAACGAAGAAATACTTTTCAGATAAAAAGATGAATAAAAATAATCAGTGTATAGAATCGTTTACCACCCTCTGGAAAGTCGGAGTTAAAAACAACATCTACACTTTTGTTGTTGTGTTGCTGTTTCTAACGGCACTCGTCATAGACAAGCCCGCTGACGAAGCCTACATTTTTGATATGCCGCATTATCATATACGAAACTCGAACTTCTGTTTTGGCTTCTAGCAACTAAGACCTGTATTTAATTTTATATATATATATATATATACTAGCAGACCCGGCCACGCGTTTCTGTGGCTAAGGTTTTTGTTATATTACATAGTAGTAAACTATTCAAGGGAAACGGTAGGAGAACACCAGTCATGGGGACCACCATGCTTTTTTACACAGATGCCATTTGTAAAAAAACATGGGGACCACCATGATTGATTTTCTACTACCGTTGATATTGAGCAAAAATCAATACAAAAAAAATTTTTAATTTCATTATTTTTTGTATTCAAGTTTGTAACAAATGAGTACATTACAAAGTTGTTAGTAAAAAACACGTAACACTTAAACTTATAAATGAGGTAGGTAGGGCAGATAGTTTTAAATCTTTGACAATAATGTTTATTATTTTGAATTATAAATACTTTTAATTTCAATTTAATTTAGCACTAATCGGTGCATAATATTTTTGGTTAACCTGTCTTTAGCTAACACAAATAGATTTGATGGTTTTCCTACACATGAACATGCAACATATAGTTGCTCATGAGAAAAACATGGATTTTCCAAATCTAAACCACAAATGGACATTGTTTGGCCTTGAGACTTATTTATAGACATGGCAAAAGCTAAACGAATTGGAAACTAACCTTTTGAAGGGTATCGTAGATTCCGATGGTATCATCGGAACACTTGGCAACAGGACCACTTCTCCTTTAAACTTTCCAGTTAAAATGGTAGCTTCAAGTATATTTCCGGTGATCTTTTTGATGACCAAACGCGTATCGTTGCATAATCGAGGTGGATTCAAATTACGCAGGAGAATAATAGGTGAACCAATCTTTAATCGAAGGTTATGTGGTGGCATTCCAGGTTTATCTAGTGAATTTAAAAATTCAATTGGAAAATTTACACTATTATTTTCATCAACAACAGTATCGATTGATTTAAAAGACATCAGATCGCCTTTTAACAACTGTTATATTTTTTTGCAATAAAATAATATTGAGGCTATAAATTGAAATGTAAGCTATCATATCTTTTAAGTTAGATCAAACTGCACACGGTGTGCAAATTTGATTGAAATAGTTTAGGAGTCCATCGCTTGACAAACAACGTGACACGTAATTTACATATATTAAGATAACTATGTGATAATACTTACATGTATATATTTTAATTAAAGATTGTTGAACAATGAAGCACTAATAATTAAAAAGCAAGAAAAATTCCACTGTATTACTTTTACTATAATATGAATTCAATTTTTACTATAATATGAATTCAATTTATACAATAAATAACACGTGGTCGGCTATGCTAATACCAAAAATTGAAAAAGTAAGAACAATTGAATTTCATTGTATTGCGTTTACTACGAAATAAATTTAACTTATACTTTAGCCTCAGCAACACGTGGTGGTTATGCCATTAAATTGTAGCTTATGTGAAACGTTGGTACTTTTAATACAGCGCCATCTGTTAGAATACTTACTCAATCCAGTCAACAGATACCACCACCTGTTAGAATCGCTTGGAGCTAACAGATAATTGTGACTGTCAAATAATGAAGAAATAATTTGTTCCTTCTTAATACCTTCCTTCTTAGTATAAACCCTTTATGATGTATAATAAATCCTCTAACTTCAGTGATACAGATTCTGGCTTCCTCAGCTTAAAGGAAAGATTTTTTTTTTTTTTTAAGTTCTATATTCCACACATGAAGTTGCCATGAGATTTATTCCGTCACTGATACATTTGTCTGTTGCAATAATTCAAAATTCATTTACAAAATGAAATCAGTTTCAGAAACATTTATTAAATAATGATAAGCATTGTAGCTGAAGGGAATGATAGCTGAGTTGATGATAGCTGACAAAACTTGACACGTACATGCAGTTTATTAGTAAAGAAATGAAAAACTGAAACGATTATTGTAACCATTTTTTTTATCATATCTTCAATAATTTATATAAAAAAAGATTAAATTTCATTTAGCATACAAATGAGTTAATATTTTTTTATTATCCGATTAGAGGAACTTATTATTGGCTCGTTCACTTACCTTTTTTACGATATCCTTAACAAAAGAAATAAAATCATTTAATTGAAAATTCAATGAAGATAACAAATGTTATTGCCGTACAACATTTTTCTTAGTAAACAGTCAGATAAAAATCGGAATTCATTCAAAACGAAAAGTAATAATTATCCGTGTGCACCTCCAAGTATTTTTCCAAACTTCTTTATAATTAAAAAAAGCAGAATTTTAATATGTTATATTAATCAGTGATCCGTTAAAACGTTTGTAATTAATCATTTTCAAATAAAATATCTTATTTCTGAGAATTGCCACCGTGCACAGTAATACAAAAATTCAAACATAAGATCGTGATACTTTATCCATTGCAACGTATCAAATTTATTGTATGCATTAAAAAATAATTGTGGAAAATGATATCTTATTCCTGAGAAATGTTTTCGGATAGGATCATAAATAATTCGAACATTCGGATTCGAAACGTAACGCAAATGCGTGAGTTTTTCTACGCCAGTTGGGGTAACGCTATGCAGATTAGAAATTTTTAATTTCCTTTATTCTGTTTTATTTTAATTCAAAAGTACTTAAGAATGAATCTGAAAGATCGATTAATTAACAATGTTTAATTTTAAATGCATCAAACATTAAGAAAATAAATAGAATCGTTTAAATAATCAGCCGAAAAATCTTAAGCCTAGCCTCATGACTGTTGGGGAAAAAAACTGAAGCCTTACTCATTTGGCGGTGGGGGAAATGAAAAGATTTTTTTGGCGGGAAAATTAGTTTTTAATTAATAATTAAAATTCTAATTAAAAATTCAAAAAAAGGGCTATCCTGTCTTTTAAGTTAGATCAAACTGCACACGGTGTGCAAATTTGATTAAAATCGGTTAAGTAGTTTAGGAGTCCATCACGGACAAACAACGTGACACGTAATTTATATATATTAAGATTAGTACTGGGAGGATTACTTGAATGTTAGAAAAAGGTATGGAAATAGGCACTTTTACATATTTTTATTTAATTTAATTCCCTGTTTATAAAGATGGAATTTTTTTTTCTATTCTCGAGTGGAAATACTCTATTCTAATAATTTAAGCATTTAATCATCATGTGACTGTTAAATTTTAATTAAATTTTGATTTTTTTAAATATTATTTGCCATTTTGTAATAAATTAAAAATATTTTATAACTATATTTAAAATTTACAAAATTATAAAGATAATAAAATTTTAAAAATTGAACTTCCATTTGTTCAGTAAAAGGTGGAAAATAATTAAATTTATAAAAATTCTGAAGGTCAGTGCTAAAACATAAAATTGTGAATAGTATAAAATGATAAATTATGAAATAGTACCATTGGAAAATTAGAATACAATGAATTAGCGTATGTCATCTCCCACAGCCATTTGTAACGCTGGATAGAATTAAAAACATCCCCTACTCATCTGGTGCGCCTCATTATAGACACGAACTTCTGTTTTGTCTTCTAGCGACCGAGACATGCTTTTTTAAATGTTTATATTGATTAATCTATCAGTGCGCGCACAAACTTATTCACGACTCTATAGCAAAAGTCAATGAACTGAAGTCTGCCATTTTTATTATTTTACGCTGATTCATTATATTCGTACTTTATGAACCAAATTGAATATTATTGTTGACTTTTCCTTCCAACCTTTTTCTTAAATTTTGTATTTGATATTTCATTTTTTTTTTTTTTTTCTATTAGTGGACCAGTATTTGCTTCAAAGATATTTTAGTGATTAGTTTCCTTTTGATTGCTCATGAACATTATGGATGGAGAAGATCTCATCGAAAAGAAACAAAACTTTCAATATTTACTTAGAAACTATACTGAAAATAATAATTTTCGTCATTTCTTAAACTAAAGTGCACGGAATTTTTTGACTATATCTTTTTTAAACTAATCTGTTACAATCATGTCTGAGATGATAAACACGTCTTTTTTGCTAATAATCTTATAAGAAATATCTTCCATAAAAATATAAATATAGCTTAGAAAATAAATAAAAGATAATGATGAATATATCAATCATAATAAAACACAATGAGAATAAAAATATATAATCATCCTGATATTAAGTTGTAACCTATTAGCAGTGTATTATATGGCTCAAATAATCAAATGAATATACTACTAGATGTTAATATTTAATAACATTATCAGAGTATTTTGCACATGGCTCTTGATTTTTAATTTTACATTCTTATACAAGGTAAAAATGAGATAAATAGGAGGAGTGACATTAAATGAAATAAATCCAGAGATTCATTTAGGATAAATATACTCTGGAGAGTAGAATTCTATATATCTGATCCATTCATTTGGAATTTTGAATAGAATTTAAATGGTTCTTTTCTTCGGTTATTCGCTGAAACCTTATTACACAAAAATGTATCAAAAATAAAATGCTGTGCGTCATTCACAAGGAATCGGCGCAAGAACGGCAAGTAGCAATCATGGAGGGAAATCGAGTAGCTCAAATCAGTTATTTAGCATTAAGAGAGATTAAACAGTTTGTATTAATAATAAAAATGAATGTGAATTTCTTTGCTATGGTGTTTTACAGGACAGACTGTTGGACCTACAGTTAGTTACCAAATTTAGGATAAAAATATTCGTCGTTTCGAACTGAAAGACGGGAATTCTTTCACACACGTCAGTATATTTTCACGTTAGAGACTAGGGCTGCCCGTAAATACAAAGACAGAAAAATATTCCTGTAACACAGTGAGGCTATGAATGCAGAATGAAACGACAGCAACATTGCTATCCACAGAAAGAGAATGGCAGCAGAATAAAACCGGTTGCCAGGTACAATAGCATAATAAATAATAACAGAATGCACTGGGACAATACACAAGATAAAATAAAAGAAAATATCGCAAAAAGTACAAATATATCCAAATATTTGTTATGGGAAGTAGAAATCTATACATCCGAGTGATTCATTTGGAATTTACATAGAATTTTAATGAATTAACAAAATAAGTTTTGACGCTTTTCTTTGGTGACTTGCTGAAATATTATCACGCAAAAAATTTTTGTCACCTTAAGATTTTTAAAAATCTTATATATGACATCCATTTTTGTTGTCGAGCAGCAATGTCTTATATTTTGATAATTTAAAAAAATATTTTTTGTATTATTTGCAATAAAAAATTCTCGTCGTTGCAAGGAGATTTAAACCGTTATTCGTTGTTTCTCCAAATATATAGCAGAACATTCTCTTCCATTATTGAAAGCCGATGAATGAAAATTCGTCTTATTTTTTCATATTCTTTTACAGCTTAGCATTTTTATTTTAAGTAATATGTCCGAATTTCCAAAAAAAATTAATTTGCAATTCCTTGATATTAAATGTATTCAAATGATACAATGAAATCCTCCGCATCATTTTAATAATATAATCAAAACTTAGTTTGACATTTAGTGACGGACATAGAGTTCGGATCATAAGTATTCCTCAGAGATGTCATCCCAATGGATCTTCGAAGTACAATTATTTAATCCTAGTTAGAAAAATTCTGGATAGCAAGTATTCACATTGACTGACATCTAAAAACCATTAAAAAGCAAAATAATATTAATAATAAAAGGGGGGGAATGTAATGCTAACGCTAAGTAAGGAAATGTGCAATTAAATGCCGTAGACAGTTATATTTTTCTTGTAAATTGGCCTGATGGGATTGGGGTGGTGGGAGGAATTCTTGCAAACAATAAACAAAGAAAAAAAAGAATCAATGCCTCTAAATGAACACGTCTGTTACAAAAACATATTTCATTGAGGGAGCCACAGACGTCAAGTTGTGCGTATTACAATTTAACTTATCAAATTGATATTCTTACCAAGCCAGCTGGTCACTAAATGCAGCTGCATTAAATTTGATACCTCAAGGTTCACAGATATGTCTTGAAAGGCATTAACAAATATACATACTCATTGGCTTTTATTATAAGAAAAGATAAATGAAAGTATTGTAAAACGAGACTTTCAGGAGATAGTGTTTTTAATTGATTAATTGTCCAGATTTGCCTTTTTCGGTTTGTTTATGAAATATAATGGATTTTCTGAAGTGGCGGTCTGTTTTGTTGCTGGTTGTTCCACCAAAGGAGGAATGAACGAGTTATAAAATGATGCAATTTATTTTAAGGTATCCGTAGTACTGAGAAATCACTGAATGATTAATGATTAGAACATCCGCTTGGTATATTCCGTCTTCTATCCAACACATCTCAAGATGCAGATCCTGATAAACCGGAGAAGAGGAAGCACTGCTGCGAAACAAACAAATATCCTCGGACCCACTGTTTTATGAGAGAAAAGAATATGACCGGAACGTATTTAAATGTGAAGAAAAATTGCAATTAGGATAATAAATGATCTCAAAATAAGGCATTAGTGAAAGCCTCATGATTTTCAATTTATGCGAATTGCAAACGGAGTAGAAAAATCAAAATTTTTGAAAAATTAACAAAACTTTAGCGACCCGAAATAAACGCTATTATTTGCAGAGGCGAGCAAGATGAATAATGATTTGAAAGTTTAGATAGCAGCCAGATACTTTTTCCCCAGCAGTGATTAATATTCCTTCATCTTTAAACAAATAACACTTGGCTGTGTAATGCAAAATCGATTCCAATTCTGCGTTTGCTTCTCGGCTTTTTTCTCCCGCTTTTTGATTATTCTGTCGATTCGGTTTTTTCCCCCTTCTCTTTTCAGGTCTTTATTTTTGCGAGCGCTTTTTTATTTCTGCGGATGCTTCGGGATTGTTTACTTTATTCTCTTTGGAACGCACCAGAGCGCGAGAACGAAAAAGAAATTTCTTTTATAGGTCATTAGAAAAGTATTAAGAGGGTTGTTTGGAACGAAAGAGTTAAACTGTAATTTATGAGTTTTGTTAATTAACTTCAAAAGAGTTGCACTCACTCGAGTGTTGCCAAGCGTGCTTTTAATCCGATGCAACTCAAAGACCGTGTCAGCTTTCGAAGGCTGCACCTGAGTTTTTTTAAAGTATACGGAACTCTAGATTGCAGTTTCCGAACGGAACGAGATGAGTTGAAAATTTGAAATGCTTTTTTTTTTTTAATCTGTGGATCTGATTTCGTAATAAATAACACAATTAGCGCCGTTCGCCCGCCTCTTTGCGGGCGAACGGCGAGTTTCAGATCAGGCTGCGTCCGAAGGCTGTCGGGTTGAAGAGGGCCGCAGTCAGGTCGATTAAGGTAGTTAACTATGTTTTAAAAAGTATTTTTTCTTTTCTTTTTTTTTTTTTTTTGGAAATATATAATATACATAATATTCTTAAAGTTTGAGCAGTTTCGTTTGTGAAATCCTTTGAATATTGGTTTCGAATCCATTTTTGGGGAAATGACGTAATTTTTAAATTTGTATTTATCTGCGTTTTAAAGCTATTTTACATCTTTAAAAGCTGTTTTCTCAAATTTTTATCTTTGGTAGAATTTTTTTTTACCATAAACCTCATAAATTAAAATACAATACATATTCTTGTTCAAATTTGGTATAATAATTTTTCGATGCGTTTTGTAGTTCCGGAACTATAGAATAAATAATCTACTTGTTTAGAAATATTCCATAGTTGTTTTAATGCACCTCAACCCGGAAAAAAATGATAATTTCATGTTATTTAACATTCGAATCCCAATATTTAAAAAGTATATGGAAATACAGCTTATTTTTTAATCCAGAAACTAGGTAACATATTTCATAAGCTATTTGCAAAGTTTTAAGCAAATCTTTTGATAAAGCTCTAAACTAAAAGCTTTTTGCTACAAATAGAACTATTTTAAAGCGTTTCTCAAAAAAAAAAAAAAATCCAAACATTGTCACATACTTAAAAACATGTTATTGCTCTAGTTCGAAATAAATTTGAAGAAAATACTCATTCTATGAATTGTAAAATATTAAGATGATATCAACAGTTTGTAAATATAATCTCTGAGGTCTCTATTTGTTTCATTATATTCATTGTTGTTACAGCGCTTAGAAATACCGAGATTTATTTAAATGATATTACATATAAATGTAAATATCGGAATCCTAAGAAATGAAAAAAAAAAACAGGAATGTAATATGCATAATATAAAGTAACTTAATAAATAATAAAACGCAACATATAGATTTTCGTGAAGTTATTAAAATAAAAATGTTAAACTAAAATAAATCTTTAATATATTAAGTTAAAAATATTTTGGAATGTGTCCCCAAATGTATCAGTTTATTAAAAGATATGCCTGATAATGGCCGCTGCTTAGAGCCGTAATATGCTTAACCATCTGTGGCGGACAGACGTGGCCACGAACGTCGAAAGGCATTTGTCACAAAATCGCCGTCGACACGCTACAAATGTCAGCGGGAACTTGTTGCAGAAGTGAAAACAGTGCTCGTGATTCGTCGACTGAGATTGTTTGCCAGTTTACGAGAGGACAGTCTTTGTTCGAAAATGAATTCAATCAGAAAATATAAATCTTTTTCCGATTTCTGTAAAGTAATGGATACTTCGTGCGGCCTCGCTGCACAATGGATTGTTTTGGCATGCACAATTGTAAATTCCTTGTCATCGCAATTTTTTCGGGATCATTATTGAAAATTATATTTCAGTGCGTGCGGCAACTTGTAGCACAGCAAATCAATTATAATAAAACTAATTATTTTGAGAAAATAAAGTAATTAAATTTTAACATGATGATGTTTTCAAGAGGGGTATTGTTTGTAGATTGTCTGAGCAATGATAAGAAAAGTCGTGCATTGAAAAACAAGTACTTCAAAGGAAAAAAAAAGTGTCATTATAAAGAGTTGTTGTAATACAAACCAATGGATAGAAGGACAGATGGATAAATTATTTTTTCTTTCCTTTAAAAACAGCGTGTTAAAAATGTATCGTTAAGCCTAGAATTCAAGCAACGGATGCAATCAAACTAAAGAAAGACGGCCGAAAACTTAAGCACAATGCGATGCTTTGGATTAGAAGTCGGGAATTACTTATTTTCTGTTATCTGTATCTCAAAATGATCTTCTGTCATTGTTTCCCGGCAGTATTTTAATAACTGAGTGGCTGGTGCAATAAATAAGTAAGAAATAATTAAGGCATTTTTAATTAATATAGACGGATTAGAAACACGTCTCAAAATAGACAAATATTTATTAGAAATAATACCATCTACTGAATAGTTAAATATTTCAAATTGTACACATTAACTACTTTCTGCGCAGGCAATAAAAATAAATCAATTAAAAGCCATTAATTATACATTGTAAGCAATCTGGCCAAGGCATTATCATTTATGTCCACGTTTTACAATCATAGAATACAATACAGAATTATTGAAAATCCATTAAATAAATATTTGAAAAAGAAACGATCGACGTAGTATGTGTTTGCATATTAGATAGAACTAAGTTATCACAATACTGATATCTTTCAACTAAAAAGTGATGAAAATGAATAATTTGCATTTAACTCAGTTTCCAAAGAAAAAGCTATAAATATATTAAGAAATAATAAAAAAAGTATTGAATGTTGCACATTGTTACCAAATGAGGACAACTTGTTTGTAGTGTGAATGTGAATATATTTTCCATCAATCTAACGTTAGCTTAAACAAACGCCACTCACTCAAACGTTTGACTAATCACACTCATCACAGAAATAAGTGATCCCTATGTGATAAATGAGTTGCAGAAATATTACACTATGTGATGAATATAGGGTGCAATTAAATTTGACCCCACGTTTCAAGGATTGAGCGGGAATATTGAAGACGGAAGAAAAAGTTGTTACTGTCTCAGTGATAGTATTGAGCGGTCCAAATTTATTAATTTAAAAAAGGAGACGTAAAAAATTATTAAATAACCGATTAAAGGCCAAAAAACCGGCCGTGACATGTAGCCATTTGCCCATACAAACGAATGGTTTGTTATGAATGTTTCCCTTCAGTAGGATGCAAATGACCGACAGCTAATAAACAAGTTTTTATTGCGAATGTTTGAAACTTGGCATTGAAAATTTGTATGTCGAAATGTCACATCTGGAAGCTACCTAGCGCCCAATGTTGAAAGGTGTTCATAGTGCAGAATCATCTTTACTAGAAATCAAGCATTCCATTTGATTAGATAAGAATTTCTAATGTTAGCAGAAGCATGCTCTTCATATAATGAACTGTGGTGGTAGCTTCATAAGCCAGTTTTGAGGCTAATTTTCGTTTTGTATTAGAAATGACTGAACACACCAAAACATTCTGTTCTAGATTATATATATTATTCTAATATCGAAGCGTATCATCAAAAAAGTATTTCTGTAAGTGTCGACAAAAATATATTTCAAGTACTACGGTCCGAAGATGTTCAAATTTAACACAAATATAATGGAAAACCATTTCTTTGCTTGTTTGCGCATCTTAAATATAATTCAGATAAGTTATTCATTTAATTGGGCTCGACCAAGAACAGTAATTTTTTTTAACAGATTAATCCAGGTTCATCCTTTTATTCTGAAACGTATTTTGTTTACGATTGAAAGCAGATACTGCCAATCCAATATTGTCAAAATGCATATTTATAAGAGCTATGGAATTCTTTTCTTTAGGAAATTTTAAATTCATTGCAAGAAATGGAGAGAATTTGAATGGTCAAATACAACATTTTTAATCATTATGAAAATCGTTATTTCTTTCATAATTCAAGTAGTTGATAATAAGCAAACATTTTAAATGATCTTCTTGACCAATATATTCTTGATCATGTCATGAGCGAACAGATTGGCTGTCTCCTTCATCTGACATGAGTTTAAACATCGAATTTCGAACGAACAGAAACCTGTGCAAAGTTGAAATTCTAAATCTTTATGAAAATGGTCCCCGATAAGAGCTTTTCTGTGTTTGTATATCCTATCTATTCGCACAATTTCTAACTTCTTCACCGTGGTAAGAGCTGGACCTATTCATTTTTCAGATTTGATTTTTTAAAAAATATTTTTATCACTGAATATATGATTATTACCTTCAGAAAATAACAAAGTACGTATATCGAACTGTTGTACGGAAATGGCTTATCAAATATGTGCATCAAATTGAAACATGTTTGGTATTTAAATCAGCAATGGAATTAAAGTAAAAATTGAATAAAAAAAGAAGTTAATATTTCAAATATTTTTCCTTTCTTATATGGATAAAAATGATTATAAATATCCAAAATAAGAAGCAGAATGTAATGAAAGTTCAAATAAATTAGCAATTCATGAATTAAAATGGATCATTTTATTGCTAAATAATTTCTCAAGCCAAAAATACTATTGCTTGCAGTAAACGTCCGTATAAAGAAAATGTGGGACAAATTTCAAGAATACACTAAAATATTTCAGCAGCCATTTGTTCCTTAAACTTTGGGCCTGATATTGATTTATTTTCAAAGTTTTATGACAATGCATTGAATTCCATCTCGAGAATCAATTAATCATTGAAACAGAAATTGAAACTGCGTATATTGAAATTTTGTATTTGAAATTATTTTAATTCATTTTTTAACTGCGACCTACTTTAATCCTTAAATGCATGATTATTTGTTTTGAATTTTAAAAAAATCATTTATTTTAGGAAAATAGTCATAGATTACATTAAAAAATATCCAGTTAATAATTCAGTATATTTGTTTTGAAAAAGTTGTATGTATAGTTTTGACACCATATAATATTACACAAATATCTAGCTTGCATCTAATATAATTTTCAATACAGCATCAAACATTGATAGCTTATCTAACAACAGATCAAAAGTAATTTTATAACAATTAGATAGATCACTCCTTTGCAGGGAACTCGACAATAGAAACTATCTCTTCAGGTAACACACTAAACTTCGTCATCCATCCCATTGAAATTTAAAAAAAAAAAAGAAAGAAAAGAAAACGATATAACTCACCGCCAAAAGTAATGTCAACTTTTTTTCTTTCACACATGATTTAATGTACATGGTTATCAACTTGCATTTGAAACGGATACACTCAATTGTTTGAATAAAATTACGTGGAACTGGATTTAGACAATTGGCAACAATATACATTTAAGGTTAATAGTCTGATTTGCTATCTTTTCCCGCTTAAAGCAAATTTGAAAGAAAAAATTAGTTTAGATTGTTAACCATGCATTTCTATACATATATATATATATACAGTGGGTGAAAAAAGTTTTCATACGGAAGACTAAAATAAAAATAAACAAGCATAATTTCTATTATTTGCTTTTTATCTTTATAAAGTACTTATATATAGTTAATATGAATCTTTAAAAGGGATTTTCATAATAAATTTCTCTTTTTTTATAAAACTCAGCGAGTCTCTTTGCAATTTTTAAGACAAATGACGAAGTATCATGCAAAAAACGTTTCCTCAAGCATTATGCAAATTCTTTCTGACGTGTTTCACAACTGACCCGCAGTAAATATTGGAAGTTTGATAGTTTGTCAGAGTGAAGAACATGACATAGCAGCAGTTGTTTAATTTCAGTTTGTAGCTGATCGTCTTAAAATGGAATTTCAGAAAGCTATTGGAGAGATTAAGGATTTGGTAGTGAAAAAATGGATTGTCTATGAAAAAAATAAGTGAAATCGCTAACAAATCAAAATCTATAATCATTGAAAGATACCGTGAGCTGCAAACATTTGAAGACACAGATCGATCCGGAAGACCTCCGAAGTTAAATCACTTGCTTAAAAGAAATATCATGTGTGAGGTGTAAGATAATCCTGGGATTAGTGCACCTCAACTTGCAACTGATTTAATGGTTGATTACAACATTAAAGTCACACCTCAAACCGTAGGAAATGTCATTAAAAAAAGTTATAATGCGCGTGAGGCCCGTCAGAAGCCTATTATAAGTCACTGCAACAGAAACAAGCGTCACGAGTTTGTAAAGAAATATATAAGCAAGCCTCTATCTTTTGGAAATCTGTCCTTTTAAGTGATGAATCAAAATTTAATATCCGTGGGTCAGATGATGGAGTTATGGTCTGGAGAACACCAAAGCAATATATGTTAATTAAGAATTTATGTGGAACTGTGAATCATGGTGATGGCAAGAACATGGTACCGGGGTGTATGAGTGCTGCTGGTGTCGGAAATTTATGTTTCATTAAAGGAAATATCGATAGGTACACGTATCTTGACATCCTAAAACTAAACGTTTTAACCAATGCAGAAAAACTGTTCCTTGGAACTGACTTTACTTTTCAACATGACAACGATCCTAAGCACACATCCAAGATTCGTCAAGAGTAATGTCTATATCATGTTAAACAACAGATTCATAGCCCTCCCCAGTCTCTTAATTTAATCCCTATAGAACATTTATGGGAAGAAATCAGTCATGAACTAATAATAATATGAACATATAATAATAATATGACACAAAGAACAAGGTTGAATTCAAAAGGGCCATTCGAGACATTTGGTGCAATATTTCTCCAGAAACAACGAAAATCTCAAACGTTGTGCAGGGGTTATTCCACAACGTTTGAGATAAAGGTCAAAGAAAGGCCTACCGATCATTAAATGCAAGTTGGTCAGCATGAAAAAGATTTTTCATATATTATGTAAATACTGTACGGAAGCTTTCTTGTTCCTTATTTGTGGTATATTTTCTTTCAATTTACGTATTTGATTTTCTTTATATTCTTCCTTTATAATATTCATAAATAATAAATGGTGTTAAACCAATTTTCAAAATTTCATTTTCATAACAAAATATTTTGTGTCAAAAATGAAACTTTCATTAATAGTCATAGCTGCGTACGGAAAATGAAACTATCATCATTAATAATGTGTGATAGAAGGAATGAAATTTGGTGGAAATAAACATTGTCTTAAGGTAATTACAATTTGGGAAAAGAAACTTTTAAGGGTGACGATTCTTGATTGGTATGCAAATGCAACAACCACTTACATATTTAATTATTGCATTTAACATGTAATATAAGATCGATGAGTATACTTTTATATGATGCAACACTTTTTTAAATGAATGAAAAATGATATCTTTGATATTTTGAACGTCTTATTTTATAAAAGAAAAAGTGCCAAATCGGACACCTAATATTGAATGAGAAAATATCAGTGTCCTTTGAACTGATCAATTTAAAATAAACCTCTAATATTGGTTAAAAAAAAGTGCTTCGGTTAATGGCATTATTTTCGTAAGTGTGCTTTGTATGCTTCAATAATTTAAAGTTTTCGAGATTGGATTGTTTGCATCTGCTGTTTCCAGAATGGTTATTTGTTTTTCCACTTGTACCTCTTTCAGATAATCCCCCAGAATTCCTGCACACATTCGAAAATGTCACCGTTAATCCCGGCTCTCCTGTGTCTCTGAAATGCTCGGCATCGGGAAATCCCTTGCCACAGATCACGTGGTCTCTGGACGGTGCTCAGGTAAGATTGTTTCAGGATTCCCTCCTCGAGTTAATGTTTAAGTGACAGATATCGCTTTGCCTGATCTCGCACTCTTCAACACTTTCTTTAATATTGCGATTTCCCAACATATTGTGCTTAGACAATTAATGGTCATTTTAGCAACATTTCAATAAATAAATTTATATGTGCGATTGAACAATTTGTAACACACAAGAAAAAGCGGAACTGTGGTTTAGAGAGATTATTCTACGAGACAGAAATTTGATCATATCAGATTTCTCTGTATATTCCACAAACAAGCAGTGGTATGGTGGGGTTTTCGGTGCTAAATCCGGAATGAGAAAATATATTGAACTTCTTCAAGAAAAAAACTCCCAAAGTTCAAAAGTAAAAGAATATGTTATAAGAAGTTAATGCGTTTCAATTAAAACATATTTTGACGAAAGATAAAATATTAAAATTTTACCTGCCCTGAAAGAAGCTAATGGCCTTGGAAAAAACAAATGCTTAGAGAGGTGTTTTTAATACACCAAGTCCTTCAGGTTTAAAGCGGATTAAAAGAACAAAATTCAATAACAACAAATTAGGACATTCAATTAAAAGATAAAAAAATTAGATATTTATATGTGTGGCGAATATTTATCTCAAAAATTAGATATTCATATGTGTGGTAAATATTTATCTCAAAAATTAGATATTTATATGTGTGGCGAGTATCACCAATGTGGGAGGCGTGTCAACTATAATTAAGTTAGATATTAAAATAGTGCATTTTCATGAAGAACAAACAAGTACAAGTAATTGGAAATCCGAGAACATCAAAAATATCGATTTAAAAATTGTATTTTTACAAACTTTTATAGGAAATTGCGCCATTGAAATGAAATCAAAATCCAATTTAATTAATTATAACTTATAATAAATTTCTCGAAATATTAAAACAATGCATTATCATCACAGACATAGAAAATTAATATTTGTAACACACCAGACAATCGATGAAGAATAGACTACAAAATCCTTTCTTAATAAACATGATGGCAATGGAAATATTGAAAAACGGAGCGAGAGTGGATAAAGAAACTTTTTCAGGGGACAGTAGACTTCGAAAGAAGCAAGAAAATGGGCGAAAAAATAATTGTTTTTGTTTGTTTGTTTGTTTGTTTAATCCCCCAAAAATATATTTCTATTCAACTAAATCATCATTATCAAATGTACTGGTAAGTAAAATAAATATTTGAAGGGCCTAGAGAAAAAAAAGTAAATTTTAATTACTTTTCTCAAAATAATATTCTAAATAGATTTAAATATCTTTGAAATGTTCGAAGTATCATAATTTTTAAGGAAATTAAATAAAATTGATAATAAAGATTTCGGTTAAACAATAAAACATATTAGAGTGTGTTTTAGATAGTTAAAAGACAATTGTATCTCAGAAAAGTACAAAATTCTTATGAAAATTCAGTACATGTTCATAAAAATATTTCTAAAAAAATTAATATTTAATTGGAATTATAAAATCACACAAAATTTTGTTCCAAATAAATTTATATAGAGTACTAAGGAAAAAATAATAGAAAAAAATAAAACATTATGCCACTTAAATATTCTGAAATTTTAAAAATTATAAATCTTCTAGTTTTTAAGAATAATATATTTCATTTTAAAGAGTTAGATAATATTTGACGTATTTGTTTTTTAATACGTATGTATAAAAAAATTTCATAAACTAAGTGAATCATTTCGTCCTAATGAAGTCCATCCTCCCTCTAAATGCTGTTTTGATTTCAGGTACCCGAAGATCAAAGTTTTCGATCCGGCGATTACGTCACTTTAGAGAATACAGTAGTGAGCTATGTAAATATATCTAGAGCTGGAGTGGAGCATTCCGGAGAATTCACGTGCACTGCGAAAAATGATGCTGGTGAAATACACCACAGCAGGTGGTTGAGAATTCCTGGACCGCCTTTTGTTCGTCCTATGAAAAATCAAACCATTGTGGCTGGTGAGAGGATGAAAATTCGATGCCCTGCAGGCGGATACCCCATCCATAGGATTTCTTGGGAAAGAGGTAAGTTTATCCCCAATACTTATAAAAAAACATTATTTTCTACTATTCTGCAGTGAGTGCGAAGTTTTCTACAAGTATGCAATCTTCTTTTAAGACCATATATCAACCCACTTTGCTAACAAGCTTCGTTCTTTCATTGCATTCGGATGCGCACAAATAGACCGAAAGTTAGACAATTTATGGAAATGTAGTCGGTGATAAAAAAAAAATTGATACTAAAATCGAGTACCGAATTCTCCAGCTATTTCCGTCCAATACTTCACAGAAATCTACAAATTCGATGCAAGACCACATACCAAATTTTATCCATTTGTTGCGGTTTTGAGTTCAGAGATACACATAATTCCAAAAATAATATTTTACGGACTCTAAACTAAAAAGTCTAAAATGTAAAAAATCATCAGATTCATCGTATATATACATATATAAAGATAGAAAAAATAAATAAGCATATAAAAAAGAATGTATTAAGAATACATGAATTTGTCGTTGATTTTCATTTCTTTTAATGCTTTTGATAGATATTTTTAGCAATGCATTTCATAAGAGAATGACAGTTCTTCTCCATTTAAGATTTGAAGTATCTACGGCTATTAATGCCTGTCATTCATTAATACCCAATTAAAGTTATAATATTAAACCTTATATCGCTTAATAAATGCAACTATCGTAAAAATTATTACAATCATGCGTGACTTAAATGGATGTGAAATCGTTGTTGTGACTTATGCTCTTGTAATAGACAAGCTCGATGGCGAAGTCAGCGATCGACTGACGACTACTGACATGTACAGAAAATGTCTAAATTGAATCATTTTTGTATTTGTCAGATGGAGTCCGGCTGCCAGACAATCATCGACAGACTGTATACCCGAACGGAACTTTGCTCGTGCGACAAGTGGAGAGATCGGTAGATGAAGGGCGCTACACATGCACAATTCGAAATAAGGAAGGAGAGAGTGCAAAAGGAAGTCTCTACATTACCGTCAGAGGTGATATCTAAATTAATAAAACAACATCAAAAGCACGTATTTAGAAAGGCGCCAAGGAGCGCATTTCTCATATTAAAGAATTTTTTGTTTTTATTATTTAATCAGATTATTCTGGTAATCAGATTACAAGAAATATTAAAATAGAATACTGCCATCGGGAATAAGTCTAGAAAATCTGAGAACCAACTTTTCAGAAAGTGAATGAAAATCAGTTATCAAATTTCATCTTCATAAAGATGAAATAAATCAAAAACAGAAACAAAAGTGTAAAAATAAAATATTATTTTAATTTATCCAATATCTTTTCTTCTTTGCAATGGTTCCAATAGTATTCCATACATATGCAAAAAAGAATTCGTCTTCCTTAACATTGAAGTATATTATAATATTAAGTAAGTATATTTCTTAAAAGTATTAAAGTATAGTATATTCCTTAACATTAAAGTATATTATGCTTTAAATACAGCACGTATGATGCAATTAATGAACTAAATAAAGTGATAATAAAGAAAAAAGTTGTCGTTTATTTGAGAGATAAATCAACAGGCTGGTTTAAAATATCTACAGTAGAATGTTTGTAATGAAAAATTTTAGGCATCAGAAGGATTAGTCTCAAAATTGCAACTCATTTTGGCATGTAAACAATGATTATCATTTTTTGAAGAAATATGTAGAATTGGAAAAAGAATCGATGTTTCTATAAAATCTTACAGAAATGTAGCTCTAGAAAATTCAGTTTACAAAATGAATTGCATTCAGTTTAATACATAAAAAGCACTTTTAAACACTTCATGATTTCCAGAATTTAAAAATAAAAATTTAAAGAAATTGCTTTACCTGGCATTTTATGCAATATCTATAGAATTTATGTACTTTTGAGCAACTAAACTACAGAACGACGGCTTAGAATTTACAAACTTATGGATTCTGAGAAACTTTTTCTCATTTCTCTATAAGGACAATCTCGAATGGCTAGAGATGGCCTTAATAATAGTAATTTATATTCATATACTTTCCCGTACCGGATTCATGTAAGCCAATACACAAGGTCAATATACACTATTGGAAAAAATAATCTCTCTATAAATCTGTTGTACATCGTACCGTAGTTGCATCGTAATGCATCGTAGTTGCTTTCAGAATAAGGTAAACAAAATTTTCAAGAATTTCTTCCTTTATACCTCCTGACATGAAACTAATATTTTAAATTAAACGCAGACACATTGTACTTATTTCGGTCCACCATTCTATAAATCTCATTTTTGGAAGAAATAATCTGATTACCTTTTTATCAATATTGTAGACAATGAAGACATGAAACAGAATCTTGATTCGCCTAGAAAGAAAAAAACTTGATACCGCTTTCTCTTTGATACCACTCCATTTCTACAACGACGCTCTTTCGTCGATTTACGTCTTAAGGTTAAGGGATCGCTGACGAAAGATCTATGTGCACATGAACTAAACGCATGAAAATGATTCGTATAGTGTGAGTCGAAACGTCTTAATCTCGTAGCCATAAAAAGATTTTTTTTATAAATAAGTATCTTTTCCTGTTATGTTTTGACAAACTGTTATGGATAGGTAACCATCTTCAGCTGATGCTATTTTGTGCGTACGTCTATAACTTAACCATCCACGAACACCTCAAGTATTTTGAAATTGGTTTCAAATTATACTTTGAGACACATAAAAGATCCTCGCAATGCAATGCTTTTGCAGCTGAGAAATTAATGAAGCAACAATTCTTTCTAGCAATCCATGGTTCGACCGAAGTCATTCTGCAAAAAGTGCTCCAGAGGATCTGATTTTACAAAACATCGTCTGGAGTTTCTATTCTATAAAGATATTCTTGGATTCCAAAAATTGCATATTTTGAGTTTTCAAATTTCAGAGCTCGTTGAATCAGAAAAACATATTTTCGGAATCATATCTGTCTGTTTGTTAGTACTATAATTTTTTAAAAAAATGCTTTAAACTAAACAGTGCAATTTCATGTATAATCCTATTATCAAATTTATAGACTTACTTCAAATTTTGGACGAAATCAATTGGAGGGATGCCTGTCTTTCTACCTATTTGTATATACATGGAAACAATAGCTCCAAGAATGAATTAGTAAGATAAAATTTGGCATTGTAGATCTGATTAATATTTGGACTTAATTGCCAGAAAAGAAGCTGCCCACATTTCGTACTTAATCTTCATCATTGTACTACAAAATACGAAACTCTGTATATTGAATCATAGAACGCGGAAGTTAGGTGAGAGCGAGGGATTTATTCTTGCTGACTTTCCATGATCTCGGAGAGTTTATTGCCTCTTTCTCACACATTCCGGAATGCAGATTTTTATAAGAAAAATTGGAAGGAAGGTGATGTATCGTCTGTGTAAATGAAAAGGTCACGGGGCGATTACCGCCACTGCTTTGGTTGCACATAAACCAATAAGTCAGATTTCAAACACAGGGTTAATGCAGTTTTTCCAGGATGCCGAAGTTCTTAATTAATAAAATAGTTATTATTGAATTTATTGTAACGAAATTTTAGGCAGTATTATCGTAGTATTGATAAACAAAATGGAAGAAAGTCGTCCGGATAGTTTGGATTTCTGTAGCTCGCAACTTGTTTATGAGTTTCCTTTTTTACTGAAGTGAGTATTGAGGTCTGAATCAATTGTTTCAGTGCGACCGGTCATCGAGCCTTTCCATCTGCCCCCCTCTGTGCAGATGGGCCAGAGACTGAGCATTACGTGCACCGTCGTAAAGGGCGATCCTCCCATAAGTCTGCGCTGGCTACGCGACGAGCTTGACCTCCCGAAGGATGGCGACATCCGCATCCACAATTTGGCTGACTACTCGTCCACGCTACTCTTCGACCCCGTCAAGCCGGAACACCGAGCCAACTACACGTGCGTCGCCAGCAACGAGGCGGGATCGGAACGTCACAGCGCAGCAATGGTAATTCACGGTATGCATACTACCACATAGTTGTGATGTCCTCTCTGTCTGCGGCAGATTCATTTTGAAAAGTTATTAGGCCGGTTGTTCCTAGCCACTCCACATAACGCAAATCCGTCCGCATTTTGATTCCTTTCCTCAGCAGAGTACAACCGTTACGTAACGAAATGTGAGAAGGATTCGATATTTTGTGTGTTCAATATGCGATGAGTGGTCGAAATTTGCGTGCCGTGGAGTGTCCTGAATAAATGGCCTTTTTTATGTCAACAAATAACCATTTCGATGTTTTAATTTATATTAAATGCAAAATGCAATTTGTCTCTGCAATGTCAAAGCTTCTGTGTTTTTTTTTTCAAAGTAAATAAAATAAGAATAGATTTTCAGTTTAACAATAATATTTTGATGCCGTATTCCTTTCATTTATAACTTTTCCAAACAATAAAAAGGTTTATCGTACATGATGATTCGAAAGTCAGCATTAATCTCTCAAGGAACCCTAAATAAGCCAGAATCAAGCTCGAATATTTGGCCTCAATTATATAACATAAGTGGTGACACAATTAAAAGTTGAGTAGGTAACATGCACCTGTGATTCGATTTCATTACACAGTAAGATCACTCAACTGGAATATACTTACAGAGTCTTCAGATGATCCCCGGGAAACCAGAGCTTGAATCAGAACTAATTCAATATGGTTTATTGTAGGTTCATTGAGAAGTTGATGGACAAGTTTTCGATATATTTGGCAAATTGCAGCAAGAATTATATTTGTGGCATTCAACATTAAATATTTTGATGATAATTCGAATTTGAACTTCGTCAAGTGTTCTGCTTTTGTATCTCGGATTTCTATACAGGTATCCTGAGGAAATGATGTCTTCTTAGAGGAATTTTCTACTTCTTCTGTGTCTGTAGATTTGTCAGAAGTTTTTTAAACTAAGATTTTTTTCCCTCAAATGGCACTGACTATAAATACTTTATCGGCCATAAACAATAAGACATAAGACAGAATTGCCATATGTTTTATAATCCATATAGATTCTACTATCACCCCCTTTCGTTTGGCAGATTAGATCAAACTCTTTCTGTATATGTATAATAGGATAATTCAATAGTAATTTATGGAACTTTAGTTTTAATGATTAGCATTCTAATGATTATCAGTCATAGGATAACTAAAAGCTCATTTTCAGTCGAGTTTGCCTTGATCATTAATAAGGACATTTAAGCCTAGTTTTAACTACCGATGGTGTTAATTTACCTGCCTATAATTTTTATCTAAAAACTCTGTGTTAAAATAAGGACAGCTTCCTCTTCATAGTTTCCTGAATAAGTTTAAGCAAACGATTTTCGCCACAATTTATGTTAAAAAAGGAATATAAATCTGCCACATTTCTAACTATGCTGAAGTACAATTTCCCTGAGAAAATTTAATAAGCATGATAATTCCCTCCCCCCTCCCTTTTTAACACCGTGTGATGCTTTTCGAATGTTACAATTGTGGCTATTTGAGGATTTTTAACTCTTTTTAATCTTTACTTCCGGAGGCTATTATATACCTTACATTAGGTGCCAGAAATACTTGGTTACATTTTTTTTTATTTACAACATCTTAATCCTTAATTTTTAAAAATAAATACCGAAAATCTATTTCTTTTTATGCATAACGTTTTATTTTCATAATATTTCCGATACATTCCCCAGTCCTCAGGCAGGAACATTGTATAGTTCACAAAATCATTGTACGCTTTAGAGATCTTACAAAGATAGAAAGGAATGTAAGCATTTATCCCATCGATTTAAAAAATCATTTGCATTTTCTAAAGAAAAAATTATCTTCTCATTAAATTCATTTTGTATTTAATATTTCAACAGAATGGAGCTTAAAAGATATGTTAAGAAATAGAGAAAAGTCTTGCGGACTCTAATATGATGATTCGAGAAATCGAAACTGTGATTTCCAGCGGTTCAAAGTTGAATTCGTTTCTCTCCATTCTCTGGAAATCTCTTAAGATTCCTCATAGGACGCGAAATTGTTGTCATCAGGTCTCAAGAAAAATAGGAATATAACTTAAAAATCATGAGAAACGACTAGCGCCTAATTTATAATTAAACAGTTGACTGAAAATAAAAAAATAAAAACATTGACTCAATTTTTATTTTTTGAATAACCAAAGATATAATTATGTATGAATTCCAAAGCATGCGTGGTGAAATTCAGCCCAATTATTCTAAGTATCAGCTTTTTCAGTTCTTGACATTTGCATGATTATTTAAAAACAAAATTACTGAGAATAATTCGCATAGATATTGCTTTCATAGTTAAAAAAAGAGTTTATTCAGCAGTCTTGTAAAATAATACTGATATGTCCAGTTTACTGCTATCAGTCTCATGTTTGATATTATAACTCTGAAATAAATTGATGTTCTTCACAAATTCATAACATAATTATTTATTTGCCATCAAAGAATGAACTTTTAAATAAATATCTCAATATTTTTTTTCTGATGTTTGATGATGTTTCTGATGATGAATATTTTTTTCTGATTTCACAAATTTTGCTTTGTAGATATTATAGAAATAACAAAGAATAAAATCAGTTTTGCTATTTTTTTTTGTGTGCGAATTACTGTAAATATTATAAAATCTTGAATTGATTTCTTTTCCAATTCACTACCAGATGATATCTTGTGAATGGAATCAAAATTTATTTAAATTATTCGTTTTATTTATAATTACGTTTTTCTCTTAAAATACTGATGAATTGTCATCAAAAATATAAATCTGCAAATTTTAAAAACTGTAGCACATCAAGGAGTGAGGAAATTCGACTACAACAATCCATTTTAACAAATTTGAAATAGGTCAAGTGCAAGTGTGTAAAAATTCTTACTTATTAGAAAAATGTTGCAGAATATTTCTCAAGTGATCCAAATGAGTTTTATGGTGAAAAATTCCTTAATTTTGAGCAATGTTTTCTTTTCTCCAATTTCTTGTACTTGTTTCAATGTTTTCTTAGTCGTTTCCAAGTAAAGTTGAAAACAATCAATGTAACATTAAAATCAATGAGACCAAATAAAGTGACCAAGTGAAACTCATATTTTAAAATTTGGTGAATAGAAATGTAACATTTAAATTTTATATTAATCAATGAAACTACTGTTGAAACACAAGTGTGCAAAATTCAACCATTTTTGATTGCGTGGTCCGAAGATATGTAGTGAAATTCAAGAGTATCTATCATGCATCTCTTTTCACTTTTTTCAGGAGTAGTGTCCATTTGAAAAGTGAATTTCCTGGAAACAAATATCATTAAACCGAAACACAAACTAAAATTGTTCTTTGAGTTTTGTTTTACAATAAGATATTAATGCAATACTTTTCTTTTCAAAATAATTCTATTGCGGAAAGCGAAGAAAATGCGAAATATTGAATTCAGCAAATAGATTCGATTTGGCTAGCACTCGAAAGCAAATATTTTAATGCAAAACACAGAAGAAAGGGCGGCTATTGATTTGGAATGCAGAAAGTTTTGAAGAGTTTTTAATCCGTAAAACTATAAAGAAAATTTGATTTTGTAAAACGTTGATTTCAGTGAACGAATGAATATAGTTTAAAAAAATATTTTTAAATAAAAACTTGAAAGAATGAAGCAAAGTAACAAATCAGTGAATGTGTCAGATATTGCCTTTGATATATTGTGAATTGTCAGATATTGCCTTTGATATATTGTGAATTGTCAGATATTGCCTTGTCAATATCAGTGAATTGTCAGATATTGCCTTGTCAATATCAGTGAATTGTCAGATATTGCCTTGTCAATATCAGTGAATTGTCAGATATTGCCTTGTCAATATCAGTGAATTGTCAGATATTGCCTCCTTCAAAAATGGATTACAATTTCAACGATGCAGAAATGCTTAAGATTCGTTCTAGCGAAAAGAAGCCATTTAATGATAAAAAAAATAAAAAAACTGTTTTTAACTATAATTTTGTGACCATAAAAATTGTATGTAATTGATAAAAACACTTTTCCAAAATAATCACCACATAACTTTTATTAATTTGCCTCTAAAAATATTTCATTGTTTTTATTTAACACTAGCCGATACTTTAATAGTGTGTGTGTGTGTGTGTGTGTGTGTGTGTGTGTGTGTGTGTGTGTGTGTGTGTGTGTGTGTGTGTGTGTGTGTGTGTGTAATATTTTACACACAATTATATGTGTAATAGTGTGTGTGTAATATGTGATATTTTAAACTCTTAATTTAAACCAAATTAATTTCCAAAGCTTTATCTTAATTTAACCCATAGTAATTTCATTCTCTTATTTTCTGATCCAATTCCACTTTCTGTTTAATTAATTCAACGGAAGCTGTGTAAAAATTACTGCATTATCAGTTGCCCTTGTCAAAGGTCAACACCTGCATTCATATGACACGTGACCTGAAATCCCATGTTATATAAGACTAGTGATCGTTTGTTTCGCGCCCTCCCTCCCTTCCTTACTTCTGCTTTTGTGTCGCACTGTGGCGGACGTGCCTTGTCCGCGTCTCTGCTTGTAAATAAGTATGCTTTCCTGGAATGGATATTAAAAATAATTTTAAAATGTAATTTAAAATGTAAAAATGTCTCTTCAATGTCTTCCAACCTGCATTATGCTTCAACCAAAATAAGCTTAATTTTTAAATCAGATGGCTGATTCGAAGACAATGAAGAGACTTTCGATTTCTTGACGTCGTTTTATTTCATCTCGGAGACGCACGCATTATGTACAAGAAGGAGCGACGAGCACACACACAACACAGAAAGAAAATGAGGAAAAAGCTCTTGAGCATTTTATCCCTGGTCTTATATAACCTGAGATATTGATAAGGAACGTGTTTCTACATAGTGCTTATATACAATGAGATTTCGATAGGGATTTTCGCTACAAAGTAATATCTACGAGACAAAGGAAACGCAGGGATCTTTTTAAAAAAGAATTTGTCACGTTAGCAGTAATTTGTTCCTTCACTCAGAGTGTGGGAAAGTGAAGCCTTTAGCCGATTCAGCAATTTTACAAAGTTTCTCTTGAATTAATTAAGTAGAGAAAGTGGAATTGGATCAGGAAATAAAAGAATGAAATTACTATGGGCTAAATTGAACTAAAAGTCAAGAAATTAATTAAGTTTTAAATTAAATTTTTAAAATATCATTACATATAATATATAATAATTGAATGATAGGTTTCGCATAAATATACGTTATCTGTTTTCACAAACAATCAAATAATAAACGATAAATAACACTAAGCAGAAATACAACTTGTACTGAATTCCATTGCAGTGCAAAATCGGATTTGAATCGTTCGCTTACTGCAGATGAGAATCAAATATTTATCATGTTTCCAGAAATAAATTTCGGAACTGCGTGAAATAATGCCGCTGAAATTGCAGTTCCACTTTTATTTTTACTTAATGTCGAAGATATATTTTTATCAAAACGGTTTCAAGTGGGTCTCATTTTAGTTATAATTCCCCTGAATTTTGGCAATTTTTGCTACTTATTCGCATTTTAAGGCAGGGTCTCATTTTCATAATGAAAAAATGACTGTTTAAAATGTTTTGAGCTTGTCAATTTACATTCCGTCCTGTCTCCAAATGTCAGATGTTATTTGCAGCCTGACATCTCTCTGAAATAACTTTAAAAAACAATCAAATATTTATGGCTTTCACATCATTGGGGCAATAAGTAAATGTACGAGGAACATTAATAAACGGAAATCGTCGAATCTTTAATGAGGAATGAAATCTGCAGGAAAAAATATGAAGAGGGAAAAAAAGGGGGCATATGCTTTATTTTTTTTTTTTTTTTTTTTTTTTTTCGTGCTAAAACTTTCTCAAACACAGTCAAAAAATTTTAAAGAAAAAGGCACGGCAAAAAAAGTACCTCATGAGGTTTCGCGATTTGATTATACCCAAAATGAAATAGGCATTGAAAGTTAAAAACATGAAAATTCCATTACCCCAACAGCAGCAGATAACCCTTTAAAAATAGTGCTCGCAGTAGTAATATATGGCCGAACCACCGCGAACATCCAAGGAATGTGTTAATAATGACATTTAATAGATATTTAATGTTCCTAGTGGAAATGATCTAAAAATTTCTTTCTTCGAAAATTATTTTTTACCGCTTCCATAATGTTTGCTTTTCTGTATGACAGTCCCCCCACGTTGGAAATCCGAACCCAACGATGTCGACGTCATCAAAGGGCGGAGCATGATGATTGACTGCGAAGCTGAAGGATTTCCGCCTCCGCGATTAACTTGGAGAAAAGCTGAAGGTAAAGTGCCTTTTTTCTTTTCCCCTCTCTCGTTCTCATCTTTTCGAGAACCGAAAAGAAAAAAGAAAAAAACGTGGAAAAGTTACTTCAAATCATTATAAGAATTTTTTCCCGCGAAAAAAGAAAAGAAAATGAGGTGAAATGGTGATGTAATCTCAGAATGTATTTTTAAATAATTAGAAATCATTAAACTCCTTCGAGGCGAATAGAAATCGACAAATAATCAAAAAAAAATTATTGGAAAATGTTATTAGGAAAAAAATGCAGATTTCCTTTCAAGACTGTTATTAAGAATAAAAAGATTCACAACCTTCAAAAAGAGAATTAAGTGCAATTTGCCAATTTCACATAACACGATTCGACGCACAGCGTGCCATTTATTATTATTATTATTATTATTTTACTAAATTAGATGTATTGTTTGGAAATATAAGTTATGACAACTCTATACTATATAACATCATCGCACTAAAGCCATATACATGGGCTGAACTTATATGTTAGTTCAAGCAAACAAAAACAACTCATATTTACAATGAAACGCAGAATTGTAAACTCAAATCAGGACAGCCTCAGTGACCTCTCTAAGAAAGTTTCCACCCTCCACCATTTCCTCTCCCTTTGAGCTAGATAGGCCATTTACGAACTCGTTCGAGATTTTTACAAGCCAGTTAAAATCCAAACAAAATTACTCTAGTTAAGCTCATCACAAGATAAAATAAAATGGACAAAGAGACAATGAACAAAATAAAATGGACATTATATATATATACATATTGTTACGGATATTCCTCCGTCGGAGTTCTTTTCGATGATTTGTTGGGCGATGAAATAGTCCTTCAGAAACAAAAGACGACGACTTTTATTACACACCTAGAGACGAATACACAGAGACGGCAAATATAGCCGCAGTACACAATGTGGCCAGACAGAATTCAGCAGAAGGAGGGAATTCATGTAGCTTCACTCTACGGTTTCTCTAAACTTCTGCAATTCTCCACTGTCTTCTCGCCTTAGCTGTATCCAACTACCGACTGGCTACTCCACACACGACTTGTTGCTGCTTCTACAATAAACGCCAGAACTCGGCACACTGCTCAATTCAGCAATCGCTTGGGCTCCACCCAAAGCTTGTTCTTCGCTGGACTATTTCGCCGTTTTTTCGTTATCCTCTCGATGGCTCGATACACGACGCACGGCAGACTGCTGCATGACGCTGTCGGCCTTTTATAGTTACCGGGAGAGGAATAGAAAAGGTTCTGGACCAATTAGGCATATCTCGATTCCTATTGGCAGAATTGCTAAAATTCTGGAAGTTTCCAGTAATATATATTTTGTCACCACAGTCGCCAAATTAGTCACCAAGTAGCCAAATGGTAGTCAAGTTTGTGTCCAAGCTCTGAGATCATTTACGCGGCACCCGATCAGCATCCAACAAAGCTGACTGTAAAACAGTCTTTCCAGTGATTGAACTGGAATTGGAGGGATATATAGGAATCTATCTAATATTTCTGGGAATTCCTATACAGTAAGAGGTACTGAAGCAATAATTTTGCACATTTCTGTTTGAAACTTTCTTGATCTTGATGCGTCATGTTAATTTCAGATATCGTAAAGGAGTTTATTCTGTTCAATGCCATCATGTTTCGAATTCCTTGAAACATATGAGAACCTTTTTTTCCCCATTCGTTTCAGGAAGTGTTCCAGAGAGCTATAAGCCCATCAGCAGCAGCTCTCACCTACACGTTTTCGAGAACGGATCCCTCACGATACTAGACGTTGGAGAACATGATGCCGGATACTACCTTTGCCAAGCATCCAACGGCATTGGGTCAGGCCTCAGCAAAGTCATAAGTCTCACAGTCCACGGTAAGGCCCTTATCAGCTCTCACAAAGAACAAGACATTAGAACATCTAATTAAAACCAATAGAGTAAGATAATATTTTGTATCTGCTTTCGTGTGGCTTAACTGCATGAATCGTGGTATTCTGTATGGATGCATCACATTATCTGCAGAAAGAAGGCCTTAAAAACGTTATCATGTTAAACGAAAATGTAGATAGTATTTGAAGTATGTTAAAGCATTCGTTGCAATAAAATGATTCTTAGTTTTTTCATTAGTCTTACAAAAACTATAAAAATATTCAAATTAATTCATTTTGTTCTTATTATTTTACCATACGTAACAATATAAAGAAGCCCATCCTTATAAAATTATGTTTAAAACTAATTTCGAAAACTTTAAAAGATGTTTTAAGACAGTTTTCGTCGTTTCGTTTCTGAAATTGTTGAGAAAAAAGTTAGAATTTCGATTCATTCATTAAAACTAAAATAAGATATTTTGAAAACTTTTTCTTAGTGAGAACCTGTTTCTCAATGAATGGGTGATAATTTAGAACTTTCTTCTTCCATACAGTTGTTCCAGCGATTTTTGCATCATACCTTTTTTGATAATACACTTGCAGCCTTCAAATATTATCATATTAAAAAATACAAAATATCAAAGACTAAACACTCAGTGAAGTGAAATATTTTGTCCATTCATTAGAGCAATGATAGGCATATGTTCAAAAAAGAAGCATCGTTTCTGTATGAATATAGTACTGTAATGGAAGAGACTGAGCAATATAAAACACCAACATATTTAAACGAACTTTGTATTCGTGAGTTTATCTCAGTCATAGAGCAGAAATATACGAGGAGTTCGTCTATTCGCTTTCTTACATACCCAGAACCAGCCTTCTCTATGAAGGGCCCCGGGTGCAAGAAACTCATTGGGGCCTACATTTTTTGCAAAGTCGAAAAATATACAAGTACGAACACAAATTACTACTGCATGTTTGTTTAATGAGATGCTATTAATTACTTCAGGAAAATTTCAATTGTTTGCAATTTCTTTTTCGATGCTTAGTGTAACAAGTGCATTTAAGCGTTATGCACACATGCTTGACCGAAGACAATTATTTATTAATTTTAATTTGCTGAAAGAGCGTTCAGCATTTATTATAGTAACTAGCAATGTAAAGAAAAGTTTTAACACAGTTAATACATTTAGAAATAAATCATTATAATTATTAATTAATATATATTGCAAATGTGTAGAGCATTACTTACATGCCTTTCATTCAAATTCAATTCCCGTAGCAAAATTATTATTTGATTAGGTTTTCATCTACATCGTTATTATAAAACTTACAGTTTTGGAAAAAATTTCAAATTCTTGTCTGTTGTCAAATTAAGTTTTTATATCAGTGATTGCTTTGAAATAAAATTTATCTTCTATTTGTACAATAACAATATTCAGTTACAGAGTTAAAAAAATAACATCTAAATTCCTCAACCGGCTTTTTTATAATTTCATCTTCCGCTGTTTAGAAATTTATTTTTTTATTTTTTGGAATTTGCTTTTCAAGAAAATGTTCTGAAAGATTCAAATTACGTGCGATTGCTTTTGCTTCGGCTAAAAATGAGTTACATTTTGTTCTTAAATTTTTGATTTCAGTTTTAAATTTATTGACTAAATTAAAAGCGCAGTCGAGAACAATTGTATTTACTTGAAATAATTTATTGATAGTGCTAATTTTGGACAATACTGTAAACCATACTATTAAACATAAAATAGATGTCATTTCTTGTATAGAATCCGATAGACTTTTAGCTTCGAATACAACTATATTATTATTTGCCTCAATCAATTATTCTAAGGCATTACAAGTTTGTTCGAACTGTATATACACTACTCTAACTGTATCTATTTTGGCTTTCCAATGAGTGTCGAATAACGGCTTAAGAGTAATGTTTAAATGCTTTTACAGAATTTCCCATCTTTTCGTAGATGCAGAAAATAAGCAATATAAACGTTACAATATCCCCCCCAAAAATACTACTGGAAGCTGCATCATAAATTAATAATTTAAAAGAATGTCATAGTTTAGGCACATAAATTCCATGAGGGTTAAGAGCAATTATTCTAGATTGTACTCCTTTATATTCCCCTTTCGATGTTGCTATCGTTGTTATATGCTGGTCCACTACAATCCATAATATCTAAATCAAAGCTCACTTAATATTTCCAATACAGCTTTTGCTAGTCCTTCTCCAGTTACATCAATAAACCCTATGAATGACTCATCTATACTTAATCTTTTCTCTTCAAAATTTGCATGCCTAATAAAGACTGAAGTTTGTTTTATATGAGAAATATCAGAAATAGAATCCCTTTGGATACTATAAATCATCTAAATTTTTCATTTCCTCTGGAAAATAATATATAACTAAAACAAAATACCGAGTCTTGCGTTTTTGAATAAATCAGTCAGCTGCGAAGTTGCTTTTCATCAATTGGCAGTTTTTTTTTTAAAAAAAAAGATAGTAAGTGGTGGAGAATGATCTACCTTCAGTATTCTTAACAAAACTCCTTTGTGTTGACAAGTCTGTTTTTTACATAAAACATTTTCAACGTATCATTCATAATGCTTGGTCATAAATCTGAATCATCTATATATACTTGATCACATTTGTTATCGTCATTACTTTTAGGTTCAATCGTATTTGTATAAAAATATGATTCTTCAAATATTTTCAATTTCAACACTTTCAGTACAAGATTTTATAGTTTGTGCGTTTTTTTTTTTTTTTTTTTTTTTTTTTTTTTGCAGTTGGAGCTTGAATTGTAACTTCTGAAGTCGAAGCAATTTCATTTGCCAGAATTACTTCGTTGACAAGAAAACAGATCTACTCATAACTTTTTGAAATATAGCTTTTCTTCTTTTTTCTTTTCTACTAATTTTCTTTTTTGAAACCGAGTCTTGACACCCAGAGGGATACTTCCTTGGTATGGACATGATTAGATCTAACAATATTAAACATTTTAAAGTATGAATTATCAAAGTAATATATGAAATTTAATTTAGTAGGTGAGATAAATGGCCGTACTTTATGCTTATAATATGTTGCACATTTGTACTGAGCTGTAATATATCTAATATATCTGTAAACTTCACATATTTCAAAATCCATTGATTTTTCCAGTTAAATTCCGTCCTCTCTTCGTTCCATCCCACTATTACTGTCAATCAATCCCCTCAATTGCGGAGCCACGGTGCATAGCATCCGCCGCAACCTCCCCCCCCCCCCAGATGGGCAGCCCTGTACATACCACTGTATTTCCCATTTCATCAATAGCAGTTGATCTGTTTACTAATGGGACTCGTGAGCCAAAATGGATGTTATGGAGTAGAAGGGCAATTCTTTTGATATTTGTTTAGTTGATTTCAAAAAAACAAAAACATTCTTGGTAACATGAAAGAAATACAAGATGAACATAAAAGTCTTGCCCTCGTGTTAAAATGTATTGCACAAAAGCAATTACTCTTAGTCGCATGTTTCTTATTGTAAATTCATTAATAAACTTTTAACTAGATCAACTAGTTTTGCACATTCCAATTTGCAGCTAGAAAAATATTATTACTATAATTATATTATTTTAATTTTTAGCACAAACTGTTCTAATATAAATCATGTCTGGCAGCCTATCTTCGTTGTTTGATTATCAATAAATGGACATAACTTCAAATGCCAAAACACTCCCTTGATAGAAATGGCTGATATTTCATAAAAACAGAAAAAACATTGCATTTTCTCTCTTATCAATTCCATTTCATTAAAAATTGACATTTCATTATTTCTTACATGTATGGATTAGCTAAGCCATTTGATCAGTGATAAAAAATTAAGAACATGTCTATGCAACGGAACATTTTGCATTATTATCCTCAACGATTATTTCAAAGTGGTGTTTCGTTATAAAGGAAATAATTTATGTTGACCATGCAGAACTATTTTTATATTTACATGAAAAAAAAATATTAGAGCTTATCCTTTAACCAGCGAAATTTATTTTTTAAAGTTCTTCAAGTCCCACTTTTTTTTCAAGTGATGACGCATATACGCATGGAACGCAATACAAATTATCGCATTGTAAAATTTCCAAAAAAAATCATAATAAAGCGAATAAAATTTCATTTTTATCAGATGATAAATTACACATAGAATCTGCCAAAATGAAAATTTGAACTTTCTTTTATAATTTTCACTTTTACTGTAAACAGTTTGAAAAAATATCTATATAAATGAATCAATCGTCCAGTCCCAACTATTTGACCAATTTCACGAATTTTTATTTTGTAGGGAAGTTTATGCTCTCTAAATATATAATCAAGGATCACCTACTCTCCTTCACCCATCACTTTCAAGTGAAATAAAAAAAAAAACTTTTTCTCATTTCTTAAGGAGAAGTTTTGCGACAGAGTTCACCAACTCAAAGCATGAGAACGAATCCTAAAAGTTTTCTTTCATAGCAAATCTTAGATATGCCATTAAGGGTCTTTTGCGTTTCAATAATGAACAGTTGTGGAAGAAATCGAAAAAGTACTGTCTTCTTGTACACTCTCTATAGAGAAATATAGCAATAAAATTCGCCAATCCCAACTACAGTACCGATCTCAAACAGTTTTATTTCTTACGAAAGCGCATAACTCCTAGATATGGCATCACGGATTTTTCTGCACCATATCGTTCTCTGTTTTCATGAGAAGTTAAAAAGACATTATTTTCTGAACATTATCTATAGAGCAAATCTTGACATATTCCTAGAAGAAATCATTATACCGATTTCGAAAATATTTGTTCCATATCATTTTTGATCTCTTGATAAGTTCTCTAAATAAGTCATCACCCCATCTATCCCCTTCCACAATCGTATCAATGAGTATCAAATAAATTAGTAAAAATATCATTCCAAGATAACTGTCAGAATTTTCCCAATAATAAATTTTCTGCAGCATATCATTTTTTTTCCTTAATCAAAATGTCTAAAATACTGAGAATAAAAAACGAATCATAATGATTAAGAAAATAAAATGAACGTTAAGACCTGTCATTAGAAAAAAAAGTAAATATCTTTTTTCGTATTAGAAATAGGATAAATTAGCTGTTGCAGTGGAGAAATATTTCTTTATTCAGAACTTACCAAAAAACTAAAAATGTTGCAACATGACTTTTAGTTTGAGAAACATTTTTAAAAAGTGTACAAAATCCAGGCAGCTATGATAAGTATAATTCACTCGCAGGTGAATTATACTTTTTCATGAAAACTTTCAAAGCACCCTAGCAAATCTGTTTTGGTGGTAAAGAAGATAATGTATCAGTGAAAGCAAACATTTGTAACCGTAGTTTTAACAATCTAAAGTTTAAAAAAATCCACAATGTTATGAAATGATGAAACTGGTTGGATTTTTATTACAATAATGTAAAATATTGTTGCAAATCTTTAAAAAATTATTCAAATTATGTAATAATATAAGCGATAATTAAACTCATAAATTTCAAAAAGGTGTGAAATTATTACTTTCGGAAGTTAATATCATAGAATTGGATAATCTTTTTCTCTGAGTGTATAATTACATTTACTTGTCACTCAAAATGTCAACTGATGATCCCCTCTTTTGACATAATTCTGGGAGCACGATTCATTTTGGCATATGTTGTGAATGTAAATTATAACGATATAAGTATTTGTGTAAATATATACTAATCATAAAGATGAATGTGTGTGTATTGGTGCTTTACAACCCATACCGTTTGACCTGCAGCAACTAAATTTGGATAAGTGATTAAATATTAAACCGAACTTTGATGTTTTTCTGCGATAAATTCCGAAAGTATTATTTCACAAAAATGAATTTTGCGCCGTTTTAAAATATAAAATTGTCTTTCTAATTGCACCAATTTGATAATCGTGGAAAATTTTACTAAATTTTGTTAATTTAATATATATATATTACTTTAATTTCCAACAATAAATTACATTGGTGTCTTGAATTCTAAAGCATTTTCATTGTTTCATCCAATATTTCGTCGCTGCATTTTCCTTCATTGTTGAAAGCTAGAAAGGAAGATCCTGTTTAATATCTGTGTAGTTTACGAGACAAATAAAAAGAAATGAAATTACAATTCCGTGAAATTTAGAAGTTAGATGAACCAAACATTTGCCTCTTTAATAACTCACTGATCTCCATTCAAAAGGTTCATTTACTCAATACACAGAGTGAGTGAGACAATTAAAATAAAACGATTTTGTCAAACAATTTGGTGAAATCACGGGCATGAAAATATATCCAAGCGAATTAACTGAAATCAAATGTAGCAAATAATCTCAATTAGCCAGTGGGTCGCCTAAAGCGACTAGCAGTATATAGAGTTAAACGACTTAACAAAGATTTGTTAATAGGAAAATATACATTCGGCGATAGCTTCAGAAATTTGATATTCTAATCTCTTCCAGTGGCTGCACATTTCACGAATAAGTTCCATGCAGAGATAGTGAAAAAAGGACAAGATGCAAAATTGTCCTGCCAGGCGTATGGGGAGAGACCACTCAGCATCCTCTGGACAAAGGACAAGCAGCCGCTCAATGCGAAACTCATGTCTAGGTAAGATAAAACCTTCGCAGTCTGAGACTGATGTAGGGATTCCTGTGATCCTCAGGGTGCCTCTTTTGACTTGTGAGATATTTGTATTTACTCCTCCCTATATCTTTAATAAAAATTCTTAAGAATTATATTTTCTTCTGTTGATCATTTTGGAGCCTTCCTGCTTCACTGTCCTACGTCAACATGGTAATCTAATGATGAGTCGGTTTTAATAATAGCAGCTTCCAGTGCAAACACTTCATTCTCTCTGGGCTACCATCTAGAGATTGAAATATATGACACTGTATTAGTCATATGTGTATTGTTAAAACAGAATGTAGAATATTCTAATTTAGTGACAGATGTTTCTGTGTTAAAAAATATATATATTTTCGTTCTTTTGGTAAAGATTTTAGAATGTTTCGGGGATGTTTTTCAATTGAATTATTCGATATCTCACAAGAATTTCTCTACCTTGAACCTGCTGGCAGGTTTAGGCAATTTGCATTCTTACGTAATATAATTTAGAAGGCTCTTTTTAAATAAATTGTTAGTTAAATTTCAAGTCTTAACAAATATAACGTTCCAACAAATATAAAATATGTATAGTTTTTAAATATATTTCATAAAAAATGACTAAACAAATAAAACATAATTATTTATTAGAGATTTTCCTATTAACATATTAAAATGTTTATCTATTATGAGATTATAGCGAAATATGTAGAAATTAACTTTTGCGTTATACACTTTTTCAATCGCAGTTTCAAAGACATGGAGTCAACGACTCCATAAATAGCAAGGAAAACTTTGAGCAGAATAATTCAGTTATGCGCACGTGTTCAATCTTCAGATTTCTGTCAATGTACCACTAAAGGAACAACTTGAAAGGACTGAAGAGATGATTGTATTGAAGGATAAAAAGAACCACGTGATAATCAGAGCTAATGAACGTAATAATTTGACTCCCGTCTCCAGATATGGGTTAAATGAGCAATTTTATACATTGACGAGGTAAGCGTATGCTGTGATTCCATTAGGTCTCTTCATGAGACACCTTACTTTTAATTTTCCACCCTGATTATGAAACTTTCAGATCTTCTTTATTATCTATGCCATACATACCCGATTGTATCTCTAATTAGAGCGAAATACCCATCCAAGGTAGCGAAGAAAATTTTTCGCATTTATTACATTGTCCTACACTTAACGTTGTTTTATCTTTTAAAAGATGAATTCAATTATTTCATAAAAAAATTAGCTGTAAAGTAAATTCGTAAAAAAAATAAAAAATGGCGTTAAAGATATGAGAAAAAAACTTTGTAATGTGATTTCATAAAGCCAGATCGATCATTTTTTATCGAACGGACATCAGGCATTGTCAATAAAGTGCAACGATGGTTTCAAAAGCTTGAAGAAATTGGTAACATTAACGATCTTCCAAAAAGTGTCAGAGTAAGAATTGAACATTAGTTTAATACCATGCACCCAATGCTCTTCTGATATTATTTCTCATGGTATTATTTCTAAGTCCTTGCCACACCAGGCTGAGATACTGAAGTATTCTAGAGTTGTATAACAAATGCTGAGTTTACTATTATAAAATAAATATCTATCAGCAATTACTATAGGGTAGTGATTTCCTTTGAAATTCTTCGAGCTATTAATATTTAGTATCAGATAATTCCTATTGTTATAAATTTGATTTTGGTATTAATAATTTACAGATGTAAACTATTAATGTAAGTGATCAATTTTTCCTTTCTCGTGTCCAAAAGATATGAAAAGAAAATATTGTAATCGTCATAAAATTTCGAAGTCGAAATTTTGACTAATCTATATGTTGCAGACCTCCCTGAGTCTTAAAAATAAATTGTTGCTTAATGTTTGTCTACTTGCACACTCATGTCGATAAATTAAGGATAATTCAGAGTCACTCGGAACTCTAAAATACATATATCACTCGTAAAATGACTACACACATCTTCAAATATCATATGCAAATTACAGGAAGCCACCAGATGACACCGACAGTACGTCACAATGACGAGTGTAAGAGAGTGATGTATAAGGAATACAAGCCAAGAAGCAAAATTATTCGCAAGCGCTTTATAAGCCTTTCAGTGCAATAACCGCATAGTTATGACACAAAGGAGACATTTGGATGATTTTTTACGTGATAGAATTATCGGCCATCTGGAATGTGGGCATACCCAGCTGGAAGTATCCGAGGAACTTGGAATCGCCCAGAGTGTCATCTCCAGGCTTTGGCAACGATTCCAAGATGATGGTAATGTGAGTAGACGTTACAGCACAGGTCGCCACCGAGTTACAACGCCGAATGAGGACCGGTATTTGGCAATTACTGCCAAAAGAAACAGACGGAGCACAGCATCAGACCTGTCTCGTCAGTTTTCTTCAGTCACTGGTACGACAGTTTCAGGACAGACCGTGTACAGACGCTTAGGACAGATTGGTCTATACGTTCGTAGGCCTGTCAGATGTGTTCCACTTACTGCAACTCACTGTCGCCTGCGGTTAGCCTGGAGTAGAGAGCATGCATTGTGGACACCGCAACAGTGGGCTTGTGTGATGTTTTCCGACGAGTCCAGGTTTAGCTTGCCGTCTGATTCTCGCCGGACTTTCAAATGGAGAGCGCCAGGTACCCGTTACCACCAAGAGAACATCACTGAACGACACCGTTACGGTGGTAAAGGATTGCTCGTTTGGGAAGGAATTATTCTGGGTTCCAGAACTGACCTGCATGCTCAAATTTGAGCCATGACAGGCCAAATCGGGACGTCATTCTGGAACAACATGTACGTTTGTTTCGGGGAGCCATGGGCGCAGAATTCGTGTTCATGGATGACAACGCCCATCCTCCCCGTGCAAACATCGTAAACGAATGCCTTCGATCGGAGGATATCATTCGTATGGACTGGCCAGCATTCTCACCGGTCTTCAATCCAGTAGAGCATGTGTGGGACATACTTGGCCGACCAGTTGCAGCCGGTCAACCACTTCCTACATGTCTACCGGAACTTCGGAGAGCATTGCTTGATGAGTGTTGTAATATTTCCCAAGATCAGATCGATAATTTGATTCTCAGCGCGCCTAGACGTTGTACGAATTGTATTGCATCGTCTGGGAGACTTACTATGTATTAACCATCGTACTAACCATGTAATATTGGTTTTTGTAATTTGCTCCAGGGAACAAAAAAAATCACAATTTTTATTAATGATATCAAACATGTTGCATCTTTATAGCTCTTTACCTTTTGTTTAATAAATAGGCTTTGCAAATAAGTCACTTTTTTTTTTTTTTTTTTTGCTTTTGACTTTTTTTTTCCTGAACTTGCATTATTCTTAATTTATAGACATGGGTGTAGATATAATAGTTTTTCTGCAGTAACTTTTTTCATGAAGTAAAAAAGAACTTTGTGCAAATGACGCTTTCATACTTCTAAATTTATAAGCTAACTTTTGAAATCTTCCCTTTTGCACGGCAGATATCGGCAGACTGAGACTGTTTTCACCAATGGAACTCTGTCGGAACTCCTCATCGAATCCGTGGACCGGAGCGACTCCGCTCTGTTCACCTGCTTGGCGAGAAACTCGTATGGGAAAGACGAGTCCAACATTCAACTGATTATTCAAGGTAAGCGTTCAGAAAGAGCCTAAATAATAAAAGGTGGAAAGCGATTACTTTTTATTTTGTTCTAAAAATATCAAACAAAACTCTGTAAAATATTTTCTTTTAAAGGCTGTGTCATGTTTATTTATTTATTTATTTTTTTTACTTTTTTCTTTTTAAAAATAAAAATTTTCGTAAATGGACATTATTTCTAAAAACAGGATACAAAAATCTTCCAAAATATTCTGCAAAACAGATTGTTAGTCACCAAATGTGCCATATTATTCTTAGAAGAGTAATGCTCAAGAAAGAGTGTTCTATATTGTATTTAATTACATTTTCGATTTATTCAGAATAATAGGTTTTTCCTCAATAACTCCGGAGCAGATTATCGTATAAAAGCTATTCTTGTAATATTATACTGTTAAATTCAAAATGGCTGATAGAGTAGAGGTTTGCCTCTCATTCTCTATTAAAATTTCATTGTTTGAGGATTTCTACTCATTTTAACTGTGCAAACGTTTCACAGTCAACTTCTAATTTTTAAAAAAGTCAATTTTTCAAAATGTATCATTTGTAAAAGTGCTTTGCATATTTTTATTTCAAATTGAATAGAAATATTTCTGATTTAGCGTCCATTGGATACCATTTGATGAATGAACACATTTGATTTAGAAGACGGCTGACTGTTATTATTTTTAAAAAATGCAGAAGTTAGGTAAACAGCCCTCTCTAACATAACATCGGTTTTAAGCCGACATTCGTTTAGTAAATTGCGTAAAGTAGCCAGAGGTAGTAACCTCCCCAAAACTTTCTCACCTACCTCTCTAATAAGGATTTTATTATCCTCCCCCCTTGTAAAATCTTTGGAGATTCATCTCTTGCATGTGATTAATACACAAGTTTCCGAAAATCGAATGTATATTTTAGACCTCCTTTTGCTCAACCGATTGAACCCACATTTTGACATATAACTACAGTCGTAATTTAAAAAAATCAAATACCAAATTTCATTTATTTCAATGATCGTTATCGCTTACCGACAGCCGGACAACCTTTTAACATTTTTGGTTCAAGGTTTTACAAATATCTATACTTTGTATATATCTATTTTACGTATCAAATTTTGAATATGGGCATTTTGTATGGTTGGATTGTTAACTGTTTTTAGTTATATTTCTTGGATTTTCTCACCTGTTTATCTGTCTAACGCTTTACATTTTATAGTTATCGCTTTCACTTGTTCTCGGTCAACCTTCTCATTTGAATAGATTTCGTTCAAAACTTGATAGAACCTGCTAATTGAGTGTATATACGAAATCCTTTATGATGAAAATACTTTATCCATCTAGATAAAGAGTTCTCTTTTGAGTTATCAGACAGATATAATTCTAAAAATGTATTTTCTGAAAGGTATGAAACTTATATAAGATTTGCCATCATCTCGCATTCGAATTTCGTGGTCATTGCAATACTTTCTCTTTAAATAGGAGAAAATGCACAGAATACAACGGTTGTTATAATTAAGCGCAGACGCAAATCAAACTTAAAGCATTGTTATTCTATAGTGCCCGACTTTCTGTTTTGTGCAATTATCTGAACTAGAGAGCTGAATATATTTTGCTTCTTGTAATGTGTAGAATTTTTTTTTTTGTCTCCGGCTGGCCATAAAGTGACTCACATCGGCAAAATCATTTATAAGTTATTTTATATTAGACTAGTGGGAGTAGTCTCACTGAAACTTTCCTGCAAACTCCCCAATAGATTTCTTGCATACTTTCCAATTCCCTTTCCTCTACATAAAATTGTGGACCTTTAATAAGGCTGGGAATACCTTGCACTGCATTGGTGAACTATAATTCTTTGACAGGAATCCGGTAATTTTACTGAAACACAAGAATAAGTATTTTGGACGTCGATTGGCGCCAAAATTCGACACGAAACTTCTCTTGTAGTCAAAAAATAACATACGTAATTTACTTATAATAACATACGTAATTTATAAGTCATTGATTTCACGCACATGCGAAAGTACTTACCGGCAAGTGGTCAACGGAAGTAGTTCAAACTTTGATGAATATCTATATTTAAATGATAATTCTGTCTTTTAAATTTTATTTGCCTAAATCTTTGCGTTTTGCAGTTCACTCAAACAGCTAGAAAGGCTAGCAGTAAATGGGCTTCGTGCCAAATTTGATAGAAATCAACACATTCGGGATAATTTCATAGACTCCATTTCAGCCGTTTAACTCAATGCATTTTTGAGTTACTGCATTAACAGGCAGATAAATATAATGCCTGAAATGTGTTTTTCGAACTCAGGAAGATCTGAAAAGTGGAGATTCGTCAAAATCTCGAGTTCGAATTTTTTGACGATTACAATACTTTCTCTGTACTTCGTGTACGAGAAAGTGAAAAAAGTCACAAAGTTAACTAGTTCGGGTTACTAATGGAAAATTTCAGCAAAATTCAATAGCCATTCTGATATTTACAATGCATATCCAGAAAGAGTATACTTTACTAATTTATACTATGCTTTGCGTTCTTATTCATTCTCAAGTAATATTTGTGATGTTTTTTTATGTTGTTAAGATTACCCTTTTTATACACCTCAAAGAAAAGGCATCATTAAACTGTTTAAATTCTATTTATCATTTATTTAAGAATAAAATCATATTACTGTCTCCTCCAAGGGGAAAAATGACTCAAAAATTTATTTTCTGCATTATGATTGTTTTCAAAATCAGAGACAATTAGAAAATTACCAACAGAAAAGTTGTAAGTACTTAATAAATAAATTGTTAAAAATTTTGTTAATGCATTTTTTTTCTGGTATCTAACACATGCAAACAGTGACAAATTCGATGAAAATGTATAACTTCTGTGTAAAGATCGTGTACCCTATTTCATCCATCTAGCTTGTTGTATTTTTGAACTATCCTATTAGCAAACAGATCGACATAATTGAAAAATAAATCCTCTCACTAGAATTGTGGAAATTTATTATAACTTCGAAGTTAAATATTTTGACGATTGCAATGTTTTCTCTTTACTTGGTTCCTAAACGAGAAACTAGCTCGAAAAATGTGCAATGACTGTCTTCAATGAGTATAATCTGAAATGCGTGTATCCGAAATTCTGACATCTGAAACGGCACCAGTATCTGGCGCGCTGATGGATAGCACATCGGGACGCATGCTCATTAGCATTAGCAGCGGTCTGTTGCACCCGCAGGAAGTTCGCCAAATGCTGCGTCTATTAGCGATATCTCTCTGCCGTGATGATGATGAGAGCTCGCCCGATAGCTTAATAGCAAAATCTGTAAAGATCATTTTACTCGCTGCTTTGTGCATGCCTTCAGAGACAGCATCATGCTATGGATAATCGTACGCTTCAGGATATGAAGGAACAGAATATGCTACAGACTGAAAATCCTGAGAGGATTTTTTTAAAAATATTTTTCCGTATACGGAGTTTAGAAAAACTCGCATCTCCCTATTTTAGAGCCTTCCTGAGTATAAAAACCCATTTTTGACATTACGTCCATTTCTAACAAAGATAATTGAAAGACACTTTGAGTGAGACGGATAAAATTTAGTATATTGTCCTTACGCCAAATTTTTAGATTTCTGTCAAAGTTGAACAAAAGCCATTCAAAGAGAGCCTCTCTGTCCTAATATGAGTCAACATGATAATTGCAAAGTGGAAAGAGAACTAGATGGATGAAATTCGGGGCATATCTGCAGTGTAGACACCTATCAAATGTTAGGCCAAATCCAAAGAGGGGTTTTCTCCTGAGAAGCACGTTTTTGTGCAGAAATGTAGATTTTCTCTGTTATTATTACTTCCGCTCACTTTAGAATTTGGAATTTCACACAACCTTGAAACGTGATCAATCGCTTATCTCACGTTTCACCCTCTGTATTAAATATTTAAATCGTCTTTCTCCAACTTAATTCAAAGACATGAAGGGTATTTTTTATGAAATTCTATTCAGATATTAAAAAAATTTTCTAGCATTGTTTCGACTATGGATTGAATAGAAAATGTATAGGGATAGCTTTGAAGAGAATAAGTTTTTAATTTTCAGTTTAAGTGAAATTAATTTTTAAATTTCAGAAGCATGTAAAAGCGATAACTCAAAAACGCAATGATTTAAATATATCAAATTTGGTATGACATTTTGTGACTACAATTGCAGTTTTTTTTTTTTTTTTTTGTCAAATTTCTGTTTAAATAGATTGGGAAAAAGGCATCTAAAACACAAATTCGCTTTTATTAGAGTATACGAAAAAATTTTGGTAAGACCACTCCAGCTGGTTTCATCTGTGTTATCTGGTTACTATTTTATTAAAATGTGGTATGTTAATTTATATAAAACCATTTTATTCATGCAAAGCTTATATAGGTTTCTCCTGTATTATTGTATGCGATTACTGATGTTGTCACAAAATATTATATGTCACTAGTGAAATACGGATACAATAGCGGTAATTTACTTGTATTTAAATGCTTGCAGAGAGTGCTGATTGGAATATTAAACTTTTTATACTCAAATGCCTTAAATAACGCTTCTTTTCTTAGTATAGAGGTACGATTATTTCACTTCAAATACTTCTTAATTGTATTTGTTCCCATTAGCTCGTTATGGATTATTTGTATTGGCATTTACTATTGTACAACATTATTAATATACTGTTATTACTCAAGATGAAAATGTGTTCTTCTTTATTTTCTTCTTTATTTGTTCATTACTCAGTCTTTGTTGGCATTAGTTCTTTGTGGATCCTCAAGAAAGAAAATGTTTTGGTCTTTTTCATTTAATAAAATCAACACTGACTATTCTTTATGCTGCATTCTCTGTGTGAAGAGAATTGGAGATACTTATAACACTGTCCACGGTTATCACATTTCATATAAGATGCTAATAACTACTTGGTATAAATGACAAATGTGTTGGAAATAAAAAAAAGTGAAACATTGCATATAAAAAAAATCCAAATACTAATAACAAATTTAACTAAACGTTAAATTTAATATAATATTTTAGCTATATTAAATGTACAGTACCAAGGATCAAGCAAATAAACGCTTCTCTATAGAAATGAGTACATACTTTCATGCAGGAATATTTTGATATGAAAACATTTAAGATGTATGATCCTTTCATCGTCCTCAACTTTACTGCACGAATATATCATTAGCACTGAAAAATTTATTAATCTTAATAACTTATTAAAAAATAGCAGACAATACGAAAAAAAAAAAACTCCCAATAGTCTAGAAATCCTCGATTTGTTTGATTTTCAACGCAGTCACCTGTAAAGTCATTCTTTTCGCTTCCTTCCAGAGAAGCCAGACATTCCTCAAGAGCTGCGTGTGACGCGGAGCACGAGCCGCACGATCGACATCTCCTGGTCCCCTCCTTACAGCGGGAACAGCCGCCTCCTCAAGTATCTTTTGGTTTACGAAGAAAGTGGAGATCCACTTTCGACAAGTGAGTGACTCCTTTTCATTTTCAACTGGTGCTTTCCCTTAATGATTATATTAGGAATTTTCCACTCTGTATTAGCTTGCTTCCTTCTAAACGTCTTTGTAGTAGTAGAAGTGTTGTACATAGAATCCTTATTTTCAATATGCTAACGAATTTGCTTACAAATGACCGACGTATTCGAATTAAAACCTACTGCATTAATCAGGTCCCATTGCATTTGAAATGATTTGGGGAACGATGAAAAAAGTCAACCCGCCAAGCTCATTCTCAATTACGACTTGAGACATTTAGTAACCTTCGGTTGTGCCCATTATGATGTTCCTCCTTTTCATTTTTAATGAATAGGTTAAATTACTTTTCAGCTTCAACACATTTCCTTAATTTAATTGGTATGTTAATGATTTATTCTAGGTCAAAATTCCAGTCGAGTATTTTTTTTTAAATTACATTTTTATTATTATTACTAATCAAAATCTAACCTTCTACACAGCATTACTTAATTCGACATTTAGTATTTATAAATGATGTATAATATAAGTAAAATGAATAAAGAAGGTTGAAATGGACCCATTGATCATGCTTGACAAAATGTTAATGTTTCCTAATAATAAAATTTCTTAAAATTTGTATTTTCCGCAAGTTCATTTATTTGGAAGTTAAGTTAATAACTCCCTTTTCATCGATAAGCTATCCCCCCCTCCCACGGCATAGCACCTCTTGGCAGGTGCTTAATATTCCTGTTGGAAATCCGCCACTGCTCACGACGATTGTAATACAATGATTCATTCTAGACTTCGGTTGCGAAATGTTTTCTTATTCCTCTTACAGCGGCTTCACACCGAATACTCGGTATTCTATCAAAATATCCACTGTAAATGATTTGGGTGAAAGCGAAGCGAGCAACCCTGTGGAAGTCTCAACGGAAGAAGAAGGTGAAAGCTCTCATTTTCAAGAATTTATATTTTTAATACTGTGTAAGTTTTAAGCTACCAACCGTGACATTGGTTTGATAATGGGATATAAATATGATATCGTGTTATGACTAAAGCATCTTCAAGGATGTTACTTGTATTTAAAAGTAGCTCAAGTCATATACATTGATTATCAATAAAGTATTTTGTTCCGCTACATTTTGTATTCTTTTAATTAGTCAAAAAATTATTTAAAAAATTATTGCAGGTAAATCTTCCAGTTCTGATGTGAAACAAGTTGCTATTCCTCCTTCTGAAACAACCTGGTCCATTAACGGCTTGACACCGAATACTCGGTTTTCTATCAAAATATCCGCTGTAAATGATTTGGGTGAAAGCGAAGCGAGCAACCCTGTGGAAGTCTCAACGGAAGAAGAAGGTGAACTACAAATTCTGTTTACTTTCCTTTGCCTAGTGTCAAGCTAAAATTGAACTTTTGAATTTAGGCAAATCATTTCGCAATTCATACACAATAAGTAATTTATAATAAATGTGGCATAATGTATAATCTTAATAAATAAACAATATAATGGCTTGCAAATAGAAACTCAGCTCTGAAATTGGGTGAGTTTAAAAATACACTTTAACTCATCCAATTTCACCGTCACTTTGGAAAGAAGTACTTAGTCAATGTTGTTTTTTTTTTCGATAAATTTCAACCATTTACAAGCTGTTATTCTATATGTATCAATTTTATAAGAGTTGGATGTCGATAAGTAACATTTACATCACTGTATTCTATTTTTGCTTTCAAATAAAAAAAGAATTTGCTCAAACTATAGATGTGAGTTTGGGTGAACAATTTGAGTCATTCAGCAGTAATAAATGTGGTTTACGCGATTTCTTGATGGAAATTTTATTTAAGAATGATCTAGTTGCAGTAAAAAAAAATTGAGGAGGAATAACTTCAAGTTTACTGGATGAAAATTCATGTCAAATTCAAGAAGAGGCTTCAGAACAATTGAGATTTACTCTCTAAGCAAGAACACTTCGATTACACAAAGCAAAATGGATATCTCATAAATGGGAGGAAGAAAAAAAGCTATGAAATCTGCATGAATTTGCTTTCTCGGTAACCTTGTTGTTGTTGTTGTTGTTGTTTCTGACCCAGGTGATATAGCTGTGGCCAGGTATAGCTGTGGTATACCACCTGGATTATTTAAGAATATGATTGGGGGAGGCTTGATCTGCATTGCACTAAGGACATTCAGCAAAGATTCTCCGGCCGTGTTGGAAGGTAAGGGATTTGGTGTGTCCACTCAAAAAAAAAAAAAAAAAAAAAAAAACGAGAAAGAGCCGTTTGCTGTTTTCTAGAGATATCCAGACGGTGACACCAACCAGGACTCTTACCAAAGTACCAAGTGTGAGCAGGTGGGACTCTCTAAAGTGCACTTGACTCCATCTTTTTGATGAGGAGATTTCAAAATAAGTTAGGGTTGCATCACCAGGAAATATGTCAGCTGTGATTGTCTTAACTAAGCTATCGGCTATCTCATTACCATTTAAACCAAAATGTGAGGGGACCCACTGAAAATGTATAGAGTGTTCAGCGGAGAGCCTGGCAATAAGGTCTAAGATATTCATGCTTCAGACTTGACACCCTCTGAGTGCTACTTATTCAGATCAATGGCTCCATTATGAAAGACCAGTGGTTCGTGAAAGATGTGCAAACAGAGTCCGAGGACTGTCTTGCTTTAAAGCCACCAAGTTTCTATCGCAAAGCCATTCATTAACTACCCAGTAAATGACAAAAGATTCATGGATAGTACCTGGGAATATTAATCTTTGAAACAAATATCATTCCAATAAAGTTGAATTTGACCAGAAAAAGCTTTTCTGCTTGCACATCTAATGGATGCATAACAAATTAATTCATAATAAACTCTATACTACAAGTATAACCAGTTGGGAGAAAAAAGAAATTTTAAGCATTTTGTTTGCTTCAAAAGATAGATCAAGAAAAGGCTTAGTATTCTGAATCTAAAAATCGCCGTTACCTTTAAAGAAAAGTACTATATTGGCAAAAGAAACCATTTTATGATTTTTTGTTTTTGTTTCTAAAAATGCTAAATGTTTAACACGCTTCATTCTTAGAATAAAACTGATTTCTTTCTAAAAGTATAAATTGAAAGTTCCGGGAATAATTTAAACTTCTTTCTTAATCCTTCGAAATTTTAGAAATATTTTTTAAATTGTCTATAATTTTTTCAAAATTTATTTTTTATAATTATTTATAACTGTTATCATTTTCATTATTTATAAAAAAATGAAACACAAATATTTTTTCATCGAAATTTATATAATATAATAAATACATTTAGAAGTTCCATTTTGGATAAAAAAGAGCAGTTTCATTCACCAGTTGTTATAATTTCTTTATAAGAAATTATAAGAAAAAGATTAGAACATAATACAAAAGGAAATTGGAACTTTTACTTAGGATCTTAACAACTATCCCGTGGTCATCCGACTAATAGCGGAGCTGTACCCCATTTTAAGACAACCACTGTGAACGTATTCGTAGTTAATAACTCTGATTTTCTTCTGCTTATGGTTTTCTAAACCTTCTAAATTTTTTTTTTAATTCAATGTCCTCAAGATATGCCATAGACTCTATCGGAGCACCTCCTTTGCAAATAACAATGTACGAACTAAAGGTATTCGGAAAAAAGCTTCAACGATAATGAAATGGATTATCCCATCGGTGTTACCCGTGTGAGAAAGATAAGCCTAGTATGCCATTTAGGGTGAAAAAGTTACAAAGGGCAGTTATTACAAGTCGCAAAGGGCAATTATTGCGTACAAGTTATAAAGGGCAAGCATTACAAGCCACAAATTTCAACTAAAATGAGCATTACACAAACGGCAATTATTACAAACGCAAACAGAACTTGAATTACTCCTTCGAATGGTACTCAGATTCTCTTTCTTTCGTTGTTTGCTAGAAAGCTAGCATTATTTTAATCAGGCAACTTTTTTTCATTATATTCTATAATTTTTTAGATGATGTGTAATCTTATATATCGTACGAGAAGTTTTTAGTCCAAATTAAAATTTCATTTTTTAATAATGATATCGTTCTAATTGCTGTCTTAACTGTGAGGCTCCATGCTGAAATAATTTTGAATTTTCTTAGCTCCTGGAGGCCCTCCATTGACCGTAAAAGTCCTGCCTTTGTCTTCCACGGCGATAAAAGTGTTGTGGGAGGTAAGTAAACGACAGTCTATCATTTCGATTATTGTACTGATTCAAATTCTTTAATAATTATGAAAAGTTTTCTTCAATCAGTATCTTTCTCTGTTTAGCAGTAAATAAACAGTAATAAAGATTAGTTTTTTTTCGCATGTATGTGTGTATCGGAATACTCACCACGGAGAGTTTTTTTTTTTTTTTCTTTCTACAGAAATTTTTATTAGTAAATGAAATTTTGACGTTTTTTCACCATAATTTCCAAAAATATTATAGTCCAAAAATGATTTTTGTAACAAATTTAAAAATTAATTAATAATTTTTCATTTCAGTGATATCATTTTTTTGGCATTTAATTTTTTTTTCTATTTTTAAAATGTATTTTAAATATAATTTTCAGCAATATATTTCATTCCTGGAAGGATAAAATTATTTTCATTGCTGCTACTAATATTTCATACCAGCTTTTTAAGATTAAGAAATAAGATTCAGTTTTTTTTTTTTTCATTTTAAGAAGGTACAGTATAAGAATGTTTTAAAAAGTTTTTGAAATTTTGTTGTATTTGCATTTAATATTTAACTTCATAAGTAAGCAATAATTAAATTTTCGTAAAGATTTGCTTTATAAATGTTTATCAGTTTTGTGGAGAAAATTCTTTGTCTTTTGTTTTGAACTATTTTTGTACGTATAGGGTGCTTTTTAAAAATGGAACAAACGTTTCTTTTTCTAAATATTGACCTAGAGATAGACTTTTGATTAAATAGTCTCAGTAAGTAAGGTACGTAATTGTATAAAAATACTTTGCTTCAAGTATTGAAATTAAAATCAAAAAGTTAGAAAAAATTACATTTTTAAACGGTCTCATATAGCAAAGGTGTCGTTTGGTAAAATGTTTTTCTTATATTTATTTGTTATATTCAATATACTAATTACTTATATTATTTGTGACAATCAAGTTTCTATACAAACATTAATTATATCAAAGTTTGAGATACTGAACATTGAAGATATCTCAGAGAAGTAGTGGAATACCAAAACAAGAAAAGAAAATGTTTTGCTTACAACTATGTGTGTTATATTAAGATTTGCAATAGAATGATATATTTCACTAACGAGGAACATTTTGAAATGTTGGCGATTTATATCGTATGTAATTGTAATATTTCTCTAATTGCTGCAAAATACTCGCGTCTAGAAAATGCATTTGCAGAATGATTTAGCTTTGAAAATTATAGTATTCATTTCAAGCAATGAACTGATTATTTCTTCTTACGCATTTCTTGCAGATGCATGCTACCTTAAGATTTTACATAGTATCTGAAAAGAATATCTGAATCTATGTATCATAATATCTGAATCTATGGACATCAAGTAGAACATTCTTTTGTTTTAACTGTCTTTTTTTATTGTTTGTTACATTAGAAAATTTTAAATTTTTTATTTTTTTTAAAATTTGAAGTGAGTTAAAAAACGTAATACTTGTGAAACCGCCTGAAATTTGTACATAGTGTAAAAATGTTTAATATAGTTCAAATTGTTCAAGTGTTTCCATTTCGTATGCACTGTAAAAGTTTTTAAAATTCGTATAGCCATCATTTACTGAAATAAGTCATTTCTTAGTAAAAATCCCTCTGGTGGTGACATTTGCTATTTAATATTTCTTTTCTGAAACAAATTCCCAAATTCCCTTCATAAAATTTCACAAATTTCGCAAGATTGGTTTGGCATTCCGAAGTAGGATGCATCTTGTGTACAAGATCAAAATTTTGCGTAAAATCATGCGCACGATTGGCCATGGAATAATTTGTGCTCTTCCACTCACGAGGCCACTTACAGTAGTTATGAAGCACATGCTTCAGTTGTTGCAATTTCAACTTCTTCCACAATTGCCATCTTCGTTGCACATCGTCTTTTTTTCAATGTAACATCTAGATAATCGATTTCATCAAACTTAAAGCATCGTATGTCAAGGTAAAGATTTTCAATATCGAGTCAGAACGAAGTGCTGCTGAAGCATTGCTCGCATTCTCATAAAAGCGTCTTTAGATCAATGGACTCACTTCCTTGGTTACCGGCACTTCTTGCGAGGAATGATTTCTTCGAACCGTAAGTATCGCTTATGCAGCGAAATTAAATAAGCTACTCATTAGCGCCATCAATTGCCAAATTTTCAATTTTTTTTCCCAGCGAAAACCTCGGTTTCTAGTGTAAGTAACACATATGGGAAATTTCATGCTGATCCGTTCGGTTGAAACGGAGCTACGAGTCTCTTGAGTGCCGGCAGTTTAATTTTAATCACTAGTATATCTTGCTACTCTTCTGTATGGAAATGGGAATAATATTTACATCCTAATTATTCGTCTCTCACTTCAGAGAATAACTAAACATACTATGAGAACAGAGCCTATAAAATTCTTATTTTTATGTAAGATTATGAGGTAACTGAAACATTCTATAGAATTAATTTGTTATTGTATTTTTCCTTTAAAAATGATTCAGGATGATCATGTTACACCCCATACTTTATTAAGACATCGATATTTAAAAGGCACTTTAAATACGCATTATGAAATGCACTAATAGTATGCCACCCTATAGACATTAAAATGCTAAAATGAATACTTCCAGCCTCCCGATGCGGCTTTGCAGTTTGGCACCATCAAGGGTTACTACGTAGGCTATAAGAGCAAAGAGTCCAAAGACAAGTACGTCTACAAGACGCTAGAGAATCGAGAGAACTTCCGAGAGGAGAGAATTCTCACCAACCTGGAGAGGAACACGAAGTACAAAATTCGAGTCCAGGCCTTCAACAGCAAAGGAGCGGGGCCTCCTTCCGACGATGTTGAAGTGGAAACTCTTGAAGAAGGTGAGAAGGATTGTCAGTCTTCTGATGAAAAATGCTCTTACCGAGGCCTGTAGCCGAATGCTCCAATGCAAACTAAAATACATCTAGAAATTTGACTATTTGTATAAAAAAGCGTGTATGCAAGAAACATTGTTTTCTTTATTGACCAAAACAGTATTTTATTATTTTGCCCTAAATCAATTTATTGTGTTAGCAAGATATCGCATTTTCTCGATCCTTTGGGTAGAGAGGGAGGAAACTTAAATTTCGGATTGAGATGCAGCACGATTCAATAAGTCAGGTCTTGCTTACGCATTCCATTTTCCCACCAAGAATTTTTAGAAATCCAGAATATTTATGCATAATTATCGAAATACTCTAGTTAAATTTTATTGGACGATTGTGCTTGAGTCGTGAAGTTCATATTCGTTGGTATGTTTGGAACATACTAAGTAATATTCATCTTAGAAGGAAAAGTCCCCAACTCCATGCTGCCGGGCATGATTGCAGTTCTTAATGGCAGTCGTGTTTCTGCGGGATTTGATTCGTTATCGATTCACTGTTCGATTTTATTATTTGAATTTTGCATTCGTTCAACTTGAACGCTTTTTACACAAAACGTGTCTCTTTATTTAGATGTATTGTTTGTTATATACTTTGGCTCATTACTTAGTCCACACCTATATCTTCTGTAAGCGAAACTGAACTTGATCGTGCCAGATATAAACAGTAAAATTTTGCTTCTTTAAGAATTGAATTGGTTTGAATAAATCTTTACATTTAAATCCATTTATTAAAACAATACTTTAATTGACAACTATCTGGGCATTATACAATGAAGTGGTGATATAAAATATTGGATGGATTTATAATTTTTCATCCATGAACTATTTCATCCATGAATTATATGAACTAATTAAAAAATTAAATTTGATTAATTAATTATTTATGAAGTGAATATTGTCAAATAACATTAGAAATTTATATAATAAAGTTAATAAAGAAATAGTAATTTTATTTATATACATATTTCTTGAAAACCTTTTTAATTCATTTAATCTATGTTTGAAAAAGATCTATAAAATATTTAATCCTTTATTTTTTTTTTTACATTTGTTATACATGCCTTTGTACTTCATATGAAGACAAGCAATTTTCGCAGATGGCACTTTTAGTCGAAACACTATCTATGGAAACTATGTATAATTCAAATACATCACCTCACGAAGAAGCAGAAGGTCAAAATCATTGAAAAAGAGGAAATATTTACAAGAGATGTAATGCGATATGCGGAGTTATGAATTAAATATTCGCTAAACAACGCAACATAAATACGGTTTTCTGAACACAACTTCGCCAAATCTCTTTAGGATATTTTTCTTGCAAAACTGAGGATAAAGTGGTTCACCTGTGAAATGGAAATGTGACGAACTGATTGTAGTGGCCTTGCGGCATGATCTGCATGTTCTTCGGACTTAGTACAGCAAATTAGTTTTCTTCTAGGGCCTTCAGAAATTTTTAGTCTACGACACACTAGTGAACTCTGTGGAAGAACTTAATGGCAGAATTCTTTTTGCTGTTGGCAAAATTATTTCGATATGAGTCCATACGCCATTCCTTCCTTCTCCTATATTAGTTATCCAAAGAAAGCCGTAACTCCTGCTTTGAGCAATAAATGCGACTTCTAAATTAGATTACTACCCTAACATGCTGCTTTGAGTAATTAATGTGTTCAAGAATAGGTTCTTACATTCGTATGACATAGTTCTTCGTATATTCGAGACTTGAGGTTGTTTCTGTACTTAAATTTCCGATTGACTAAGAGTAATCCCATCTCTTCGCAAACACTTGATTAGTGCAGTCTCGAATAGACGCTTGCAGGTAGAGTTTCGGCCCAAACATGCACAAACGAACTTAAACTCATTAAATGTTTTAAAAACTAAATAATTAACTTAAATTCAAAGCTGTTTCTTTTTCTTTCATGCAGATCCGCCTCGCCCTCCCTCACTCGAAATTCTTGGAATGACGTCATCATCGGTCACGCTGAAATGGAAGAAAGAAGACGGAGACACGACCCCTGCGAGCGGTGAGTGCCATTCGTTCAAAAGCTGAAAAGTGATTTTTATAGAAGTATTGTAGATCTGAAAGGCATTAGGTGTAAATCTTCTAATGGTCCTTCAGACTTGTATATTAGTTTTTATATACTTTCATTTAATTTGATTTCTATTTTTCTGTTTATCAAAAAAGAATTTGTAACCGACTTTTCACTCATATTCTTGATCTCTAAAATTTTGGAAGGGATATGTTTGCTTTCATGCATGTGCATTATTTGAAAATTTTCTAAACTGATTTGTTATTTCATGAAAATGAATAAAATTTGATTCCATACCATATGGCAGTGAATTTTAGATAAATTAGTAATCAGAAATATCTAACATTTAAAAAATAAAACTTAGAAAAGAATTAAATAAAAAACAATTTTTTAACATGTTATTGAAGCACGTTTTTATTTTTTATGTTATTTCAAAAAGCACTTTTGATGCCGTGTAGTTTTTATAGTTACTAGACGTTGGGAAAGAATATGTCCGAAAAATGGCAGCCTGATAAAAACAAATTTCATTCTGTAAAGTTTGATTTCCGATGATGTTCAACAAGTAAGATTGCCCATCTACTTATATATATATATATTTCTTTCAGGATACATTATTTATTACAAAAAAGAGTATGGGTCTTGGAAATCTGAAGAAGTATTCGGAGACATAAACACATACACCATCAGTAATCTGCAGTGCGGTATGCGATATGAGTTCTACATCACAACTATGGATGGAAATGGCGAAAAGAGTGAAATCATCGCTGGCAGAACGAGCGGAAGAGGTATTTGTGAAATTTATTTCATCTCGAAGTGAAATCAGATTGAAACTTCATCTCGAAGACCTTACATTTTAAAAATAATTTATAACTAGTTACTTTACAAAGCTTTATCTAATATGATATCGAATAACTCCAAATATCCGAAAATAGGTTTATTATGAGCGAAAGACAATAAAGGGACAAAAATAAAATAAAGAGAAAAGAAACTGTTGACTTAAACACGCTCTGAAAGACAACTGCAAATATTTACTGTCAACTTTACAGTAACTAACTTGCCTATCTAAGGCAAGGGCATATCCCTTATTCAATTTATTGCCTTCCATAGAAGTGGTTGTAGCTATACGGTCAGCAACAAATAACAGAGAAAGATATTTTGTAAAATCCGCGAACATACCTCATCATATGTTAACGAATAGACTATGGAAAGTGTACCTATTTAGCCTTAGTAGTTAAGAGATCAGAATGCAAAGCTGAAATAATAGCTTTAAAGCAAAGCTTAAAAATTTCATGCTGTTACATCATAAAAGTAATATAGCTTTTATTAAAACTGAATTGTTGCTATCTGTAACTCTGAACAGAAATGAATTTGACACTGTTGAATGCTCTCGAAATGACGGCATTACTCTACTTAGGTCAATCCCCAAACAGCCTTTGTGTTGCTGTTTAAGTAGTCCTTGCATATATACCAAAACGGATTATAAAGATAGTTAAACTAAACTAACTGAAAAGGCAAATACTTGCAGCCAATTAACTAAACTTATCTCAAAAGAAAAGAGCATCTGCTTAGTACAATCGGGATGAAGTTAAACTCAAAGAAAATCCTTTTTTTCTGGCGTCAAAAAAAGTTCATAAAGTCTCGCAGCTATTTATAGAGAATTCGACAGGTATTGTGAATATAGTATAAACATGAATCTATTTCCTGATACTGAAAATTATATGAGGAGTGAAAGCGAAGTTGTGAATCTAGCGGCATTACACCACTTAATTAGAAATTTCTTTGACCGATGATTGAATATATCGGAAGAAAGTTAATACAAAGAGGCTGGTGGTTGCGTGTCACTGGGTGAAAGAGAAGCGACAATACAAATAACGTAACACCGTAGATTCCATTAAAAAACTTCAACAAGCAGTAATTCATTTGTCATAATTACAGTAAGCATTAATGGAGACAGCATTTACTGTCTGAAGTGTATGGAAATCGAGCATATGTCATAAATGCAGTTTTTCGATGGCGCAGTTCTTTGTACGCTAACGATTAAATGTTACTGACTTATCTATGGCAGGTCAACTGTGCGCATAATCTTGATAAAAATCACTAACACAAAAAACTGCATTTTGTGTCTCACAAGCTGTGCCATACGCTTTCTTTATTTGAGTGTAAATATTAATTCGATTGACACCATCTGTCAACAAAATTCAGATTTCTGCACCCAGAGCTAATTTATAAAAATCCATATAAAATCTTACTTGTTTCGGCGTATTTGTCACATGCAATTGCACACCGCTTAGCCTGAAAAACTAGAGAAATTTTCAAATTCTACTATTTGGAATAATAACACTATAACTACAATTCAATTTATACATCCAAGATCATTTCTATCTTCCTAAATACTAACAATACTACATTTTCAACCAGGCTGCTCTAGCCAATACATCTTCAGCGTCATGAGAGTAAAGCTCGCTCATTTTGATTTGAGTAAAGATCATAAGAAAAAGATATATAAAGAATTATTAACTAAGGTATATATGCCACGAATTGCTTAACTACTAAATACTTCTCTGAAAATACTTGTCAGTAATAATACATTGGTTCTTTCAAAGTCGAATGCTTTTTTTTTTCGTGTCTAGCCCCCATTGCGCCCGAAAAGGAAGACCTTCTGGTTGTGAATGATACCTCCATCATCATCCAGCTGAACTCTTGGAAGTCCGGAGGCTGCCCGATCACACATTTTGAAATAAAATACAAGCAACAGAGACAGAAAAACTGGATTCTCTTTGCTGACAGAGTCTCCTCCAATAGGAAGAGCATCACCGTCTCTAACCTCTTGCCAAGCACCTGGTATCAATTGCAACTGACGTCGCACAATGAGGCCGGGCCCACTGAAGCGGAGTACATCTTTACCACGGGAGCGGCACTTAAAGGTATATTTTTATGACTGTATATCCTTCGTTCACAAAATTTAAAGAATTTGTCAAAACCTGTGGTTATTGTTTCCTGTACATACACATGTGATTTGAAAGAAGAAAATTATTACAAGGAAACTCCCCTCTGACTGGATCAACAGGATAAAACTGATAATCTGTCTGTTTTAGAGAAGAAACCAGTTGGATAAACGGAGGGAGGAGGGAGGGGGGACTGACTCTAACAAGTAAAACGCCACAACTAAACTAATCCTCCCACCGCTGACGATTTTTAAAATGGAATCAGAGTTTTGGAATAGTTTAAGTAAAACCACATTAAAATTGTTCCCGATTTCAGAACCAAGCGTTTAACTTCCTGTACTTCCTCGCTAAAGAATTAGAGCAATTGACACAGAAAAAAAATGGGGCGATTCATTACAAAGAAGTTGCCAGTATTGATATATAAAACCCATTAGCTACCCAGTGTAGTCAGATGCATTTAATTCCGAGATGCAAGGTTTCTAAAGGAAAACTGGACAATGCCGAAAAATATCAGCAGGTAAACAAATTCAGAAGGCAAAGGTTCGAAGTGGAAGACGGATAGTTCAGGAGATCAATAGAAAGTGATAGGTAAAAACTCAGATTTTCAAAGTAAAAGAAACATCTCCGGATCTGGCAATACTGAGTGGAAAAGAAAATGCAGCGTAAGAAAAGATGGCGTTGTAAACATTGTCTGGATATCAAGAAGGAAACGGGTTTTAACTCAGTATCCAAAATAGCTATTAGGATATACTCGGAAGTCAATACAATACAGTTCCAATTTGGAAATTCACAGCAGGAGACTCCAAGATTTAGGTGTTTACTTTATATTTTTATAATCTTGATATGTCTTCTCTATAAACTTGATATTTATTCACCATCCAACAGGGTAGGTCTTTTCAAAATTCTCTATGTTCAGAAATTCAACAAAAATTGGCTCTCTTTCAGTGCAGGGTTTTAGCAGATGTCCCTATAATAACGCCAATAATTATGTTAAAAATGAAATTTGGAACGTAAGTTTGTCGACTTTACTCAAAAAGATCTCAAATGACTGACGAACAATTTCATTTCTTATAAAATACATCTTAGTAAATATACAAATTTCAAAATTCTTTAATTTTATCCATACTTCTGACACTCTTTTGAGAAAATTGTGATAATGAGGTTTAAATAAAGATATTTGCAGATAATAAAGATATTTGCAGAAATCCGTCTAAAAATATGTGCCATGCACTCTATCAACGCCTCCAAATTCGTATTGCAGTTGGTGAGAGCAATTTTAAGTATTTTCGATTGCCACAAAGAATACTGCCAATCTACTTGAGAACACAGTCACACTGGAAGACCAGATCAAGACGAGTACAGTGATCTCTTTAAAATAGCTCCATTATGAGGGATCACCATGGATACTGTATACCCAGGAAAAGCTAGAACTTGCACACTGAGTCAGGCTATTCTTCATTCTAGTAATCGAGGCCTTTTCTTTTTTTTTTTAGCGTATTTGCCAACCTACCTAATGTAAAGAGAAGAACGCAGGGGCCTTGTGATAGCTGGCAGAAAGAGAAACCATTTCAAAATATACATGTCACAGAATCAAGATAAAATATTATTTAAAAGCTACAATAAAATTCTATCAAAGGATAGATATTAAGCAAATAACCATACAAAAAAAAGAACAAACCAATTTAAAATAATTAAAAATTAAAATTTCATCAAAACCGGAAACAAAAATTACAACATGAATATTCTGCAATGAAGTTAGAAAAGTTACATTTAGTTTTATTTTAGTTAATTAAATTTTATTTTTAATTCTGTATTTTACAAATGAGTAAGAGCTGGAATATCAGTTGGTTCTACCGCTGCTACTCTTGCTAAATGAGTGCGTTCATGACCTTTCGTCCTCTGATAAACTCTGAAGAATGTGAATCATCCTTTAAAGTTTAGGCTATGAATTTGGGTTCACTCTAAATTTTTCAAGCCTTGAAATTGACGCATCAAAACCAAGTGTTTAATTATTTCCTAATGAACATTCGTATTTATTTCCTCAGGAGGGTCGCCCGATGCGGTCTTGGTGAGCGACGAAGCTGTGCCTTTCTATCTGGAGCTTGAGGTCGTGCTTCCCGTCTCTCTCTCTCTGGTTGTCGTCGTCGCTGTGCTCGTGCTGGTGTGTTTGATTGTGAAAAAAAGAAATCCTACTGAGACCTCACAGACAGGTACCGCTTTCATTTTGTGCGTCTAAAATGAAACCTTTTCAGTGCAATATCCGCAAGTGTAATAGTGAGGCGAAATGGTATGGTCTTTTCAAGAAACGAGTTTTATAATTCATATCTCACGTTTAATTTAAGTACAGTGTAACCTCGCTTACCGAGCATAATTCGTACCCGGATCTTACTCGTAATACGAACCACTCGCTAAGCGAAACAACATTTTCCCACTGGAATCCATGTAATATAGAACAATGCATTCCATTCAGAAGAAAAACAATCAAACAAATTTAAATAATGTAATTCATAATGCATGCCTTTTAACAAGGAAATTGTCTAAAGGCATTTTGGCTACACTTCAAAATTTGCTTAAAATGAGACACAGCATAATCTTTAAATGAATTTGTAGTACTCATAGCTGCTCCCAAATTAGGGTGATGCCTTTCAATGAACAATGCAATAATTTCCTGATAAGACTGTTATTTCCACCTCTCCTGGTCAACTCCCCACCGCAAATTTTAGTTGTGACACAAAAGACAGCTCCATAAGTTCTTCGGCAGTTCTTCCACCAGCTCATCGATGTCGTTGCTATGCATCCACTTCTAAACCCATAATCTTAGCCAAAGACACCATCTCATCGATTAAGATATCACAGACATTGCAGAAGCTTTTCAAACTCGTCTTTGACAACGCAACATTTCCAAGTTCCTTCCATGCAATAGTAAGAATGTCTCCAAATAAACGCGAAACCGTCTCCTTGCCGCTCATCATGCGAATCACATTTGACTGCGCAGAAAACTTCCAATCCTCCAGTGCGGTAGAGCTCAATTTGCTGACACTTTATTTCACTCCTTATTCCCCTCCGAAACCATCAAGAAGAACACATTTCCCATCCTTGTCTGTAGTTTCTCACACCAGTTTTGTGTCTCACTATATTCTAACATTTTATAACAAATAAAGTTAAAGGATAAAAATATTGTAATATTTAAAAGTAAATTTTATAATGTCTCCCCAAATTACAGGAAGCATAAAATCATGCGCTTTGCGCAGTACGAATGCATTCAATCTTTAAAGGAACAAAACAAATATAGCAATACTTTTACGAATTATTTAAAGTTATTGATTTGTCCTTAAGAAAATGGTTATGCTAATATGAAAAATTAAGATTGAAAATGAAATAATCGACAGACAATTATAAATTACAATAGACTTTCGCTTGAAACATCCGCGAAAATTATTATACTTCATTTCAACTACGCCGGATAGTCCAAAGCAAGAAAGTAGTTAAATATTATGCATATGAAATGAGATTCAATATTATGCATAAACGATGCAAGACAAAAGTTATTAAGTTCAGCCGTTGAATGAATAATCAAAATGAGGATTGCAGAATAAACTCAGACTGTATAAATCGAGAGAAAAAAGATTTGATGCCCCTTCAGGGAATGCAAAGCAACACATCATCAACACATTTTACTTTTTCATATACTGAAAATACAACGAGAAAATATTCGTAATCTTCAAAAATTTCGAACTTGAGATATGACAAATCCCCAAGTTTCAAATTTCTATGAGTTCGAAAACACATTTTTAGAGCTATGTTAGTCTGTCTGATGTATATGAGCACCACAACTCAAAAAGCAATCTGGATGAAATTTGGTATATACATTTATCATCAGAATTGCTGATACATACTGAAATTTGGATCAAATTTTGCAAAAAAAAATATGTTACATGACAGTTTGTTAGTCTGTAAAATGATGTATATATGAACTGATAACTTAAATATGCAATGGCTTTGATAAATAAAATTTCGTAAACTAAAAATGCAGATCTGATCCAGCCGATGGAAAGGAAGGCATAAAACACGGCTGTTGAGTTTTCATTGTATTACGAAGCATAAAACGAGCCATACTACTTTACTCGGTGTGAGGGAGAAGAATTCGATTTGTGGGTTTCGTAAATTGATAATAGAATTTAATTTCTGGATAATCTATAAACTATATTTAAATGTGATATGTTAGTTTGAAGCGTATTATTTACTTTACACACAAAGTTTACTGAGGTATTTCGAATGACTTTGGTTTTCCCATTGAGTATTACCTGCTTCCTGAGTATTACCGGTTACCTGCTTGAGTATATTTTTTTCCCGAGATTGCTAAATCTTAATGCTGAACTGAACAGCTTAATACTCCAGCCAATAAAAGTTTAAGAAGAGAAATAAGTAGCATACGGCTGAAATTTATCCCCCCGATAGATTGCTACCAGTGAAACGTTTTTACGGAGGTCACTAAATATCCCTTAGAATTCCCCATTCAAAGGTTCTAAATAACAATACTTATAGAAGAATCACTATTTACATTTCTCATTATGACCTTTTTCCGCCCATTTAATAACAAATAAAATAAACAAAATTGAAATCGGACCGATACTCAAGAACAAATGATAAGGCTTCGTAAATATGGAAATTCTGAATTTTTGAGTGAGCTCAGTAAGGAAGGAGGGGGAGAGTCGCTAGGTGATTTTTGGAAACTTGTGTAAAAATTCTCCTCTAATAATCTTCTGTTAAGGAGGTAAAACGATCTATATACTGGTAGCTTTACCCAAATTACTTCTGATTTTGATGTTTTCAAGTCTTTAATGATTGTTTTACTTTAAAAATTATGTTACGATTAAAAAACTCAAGGTATTATGTTGGAATTTCAAAATTTTTTTAAGTTACATTCATACTGTCAAAAGATTTTAAAAGAAACTTATCATATTACAAATGATTTTCAGCGGCCAGTGCCACGTACGTGTCGAGGAAATCCCAGGCAGGGGAGTCCGTGCACTTATGCGAAATGGAGAAATCTGTCTACCAGAGACCAGTGAGTCGAACCGACCCCATCTACTACCCAACGCCCTATGCGACCACTCACATCGCGGACGGATCCTGCCGGAAGTCTCTGGAAGCTGTGGAAAGAGAAGTAAGTGATCAAATCCCGGCACCAATTGCTGTCAAACAGAAGATACCATTCATACAGTCTATACCCTTTGATTCAGAGTGAGACGATCTTTCAGATCATCTAGCCTCTTATCTTAAATATTTTAACACAATTTTTAGGAATTAACCATTTTGGGGGACCAGCTTTGTTCACCAAATTAAAAAATTTTTAAGCTGTTAAATGTTTAATATATAATGCATTTAAAAAATTCATCTTGTCATTTGATACAAGTGGGAAACACGAATGCAATTCAACATTATATTGAAAATTAAAAAGAGTTTAAATTACGAAATAAAAGCAGAAGTGAAAATGTAACTATGGGGCAAAAATCGTGCATGAATGATGATGAATTTGAATTCCGTCATAATATTTAAAAAAATTGCTCGAATTCAGCAACAAAATTGATTTAAATAATATTTAACTTAAGAGAAAATTTTGCAGACATATATTGATAAAGGTAATTTTTCGAGTTTAATCTTTCGAAACTAGCTTTCATATTAAGATAATATGAAGTCTAGTTTTTTATGATAATTGTTTGGAAAGATATGAACAGCAATTTCCATAGGCAAGTCATAACGATTACTTGTAATGCTATGGTTAAGCCTATTTTTTCTTCTCAATTAAACTTTCAGTTTGAAATCTATTTCTTGATTTCTTTTATGTCATGTTCCCTCTGATTGAATGACTTTTTGATGACACGGCGAACATTCTTCAAAATATTCCTAATAATTTTTGAAGTTCCATTCATTAACTAAGCGGAGCCGTCAGTTCAATGAAACTGTAAAAATATTCGCTGAAACAGTCTGAAATATGTATGATGTTTTTACATTTCACAATTACCATTCGACAAGAAGTAATAATTTCTGTGCCACATAAATTAGCTTTTTATTTATATGAATGTTTCAAAATCATCTCCTCTTCCCAGATTTCTCGCAAATCTTTTTTCATCTCAAAGATCATACTTTTCAAAAAACAACTGTAAAAAAATGCATCGCCATTGACCAGCCGCTATTACACTTCATTCACAATTTGAAAGGGGTATTCAATCACCCTGCTAAATCTATTTTGTATTAAATATTTAGAATAATAAACTTAAAATATCTAAATAGAACATAAATCAGGAAAAAGGTTTTCATCCTTAGATGATTGAAAGTGAATTCTCTTTAAATTAAATTCTCACACCTAATAGGTCTAAAGCATTGCAAGGATCAACTGATTCCAATATGGAATACGAAGTACACACAAAGCACCTGAGGAATTGTTGTGCCCAGCGGAAGTTATGTTTACTTAAAGCGGAAGTTAAATTTATTAAACTCTTTTATGCGATGAACTAGAAAAAAAAAATTCAACGACTATTCATTGCATTCTGTTCATATTTCAGCTTCAAGACGAGCCGCAATACGCCACAGTAAAAAGAACTCCCCGACCACCCAAATCAGATGTTCATATTTACCATTATCCAGGTAATTATTCAACTGATCTTAATGAATTTTTTTTATTTATGGTTAATTCAGTTTGAATCATTCAATAGCATACGAACTTTGTAATGCTTGAATGCTTCTGCACTTGTTCCTTTTAAATATAAGTCATCGCGAAAGATACACAGTTTGTTCAAGCAAACAAAGAAAAAACTCGAAATTTTAATATATATTAACTATGCATAAGAATAATTTTAATGAAAACTATAATTTCGCCAGTCCAAATACTTCTGCAGCAGTTGGAATAGATTTTGGAAAAGCTAGTAATTCTCACAGAGAACGTCCTTCGTGCTCTTCTACTTCATCTAAGTAGGTTCAACTCGGGGAACTAAAAGCCTACAGGATAAAATCTGGAGAGTTTTGAGAGCATCTAAACGATTCAGGCACTCCTAAATAAATATGACACATTTCAGATCTTGCTCATCCATCAAGAAACAAGGCTCAAATTTTTCTGTAATGCGATGCATATTGTCATTCAAAATTGCGTAAAATGTCATTTTACTGATGCCCCGATCATTAGCAATCTCATAGACATTTTAAAAATTATCTGCACGATTCAAAACAAGCATTTTAACGTGCAGATCGTGTATTAGTATGGAAAGTTATTTTCATATTTCGGAATGTTTTTGGTGGATTGTATGTCCATTTAGAAACTTCCCGCGCTTCATTTAAATGAGGATAGCTAGGATGAAACAATCACCTACATAAGTTAGTTCCTACGACTAAAGCTTCAAAAAAAAAGGTTTGCATCAAATTTACATAAACTTATTATTCTTCGATTTCCGAAATGCAAAATGTTGCTAAATATAGAATGTAGTGGTTCACTCTAATACTCATAAGATACTGACAAAATAATATAACATTCTTGGAGGAAAAAAGAAATAAGAAGGAGAAACCGATTCATGTGCAATTTTAAGGTTACTGTTACGCCACCTCAATACACAGAGAAGTTCGTTGGGTGACGTTCTAATTATGAAAGTTCCCATAATTCTGCTTAGACTGGAAATTAATATTTGGCATTACGTACAATATGCAAAAAAAAATTCATAAATTGTATAAGAGCTATAATGCAAACACATATGTAAATGAAAATTAGTTCATTTAATAATTAAATAGCATTTAATAATATATTGAATCAGTGGCGTAACGGCTGGACGGGATGTTAAAAGTCCTTGGTACCAATTTTAAAGATCTCCGATATAACAAATTATTAATGAATTTGTCACTTTTTAAAGACAAATATGTTGAAGGGGCGAAATTTATTCCTCGCGTCATACGCTCGCAAATCCATCGATTATGAATGGGAGAAAACTAATGCCCGCAGCACAGCCTTTTCATGTTCAGAAATGCTATTAATTGTTCGGTTATTATTGTAATATTATAATAATAATTTAACAATTAAGCTATCTGATAATCATATATAAAAGGTTGGAACTATTTGACTAAACGATTTCATAACTAAATGAATTCCGATATATTAGTTACAACATGGCAGTATAGTAAATTTGTGGATATTTGTCTAAGGTGTTTCAAGTTCATACCCAATTGAGATGTAGTTCGTGGATGTAAATCATTCTTTGATTCTCATAAAGATGTTTAACAGGGCTGAAAAGACCATTTATTCCTAGATGTATAGGACAGCAGGAAATTGCCCACAAGCCACTCACACATTCGTACTATCCACCGTCACTACCTCCGCCACTGTTTCCACGTGCAACCTTGTAGCTTACACTGATAAGTAGTTGAAGTGAATGCTAGAATCAGTATTTCCTTCATTTTCATAAATATAGAAAGTTTTCATCGGATATTTTTTAACTCCTTGACCTACGAATTTAAGCAACTTTCTGATCATATGACACATCCCAATACGGTCATTTATTATTTTAATCCCTATAACAACATATGAGCATTTAAGATATTGAAGCGTTTTTAAGTGACTTTTGTACTTTAAATTACTTAATACTTTCACTTAATTGCAAATTTAAAATTCGGTAATTCGATGCACGAGTCCGACTAATCATTGTATACCAAGGGGTTAATAATAAGGTTAGTCGTATTTATCAAGTCGGACAAAATAAATGAATCCATGTGAGCAATCTATTCTTATATCAGCAGCGAGAACTAATGCACAAAGAATAAATATTCAGATTCTGTAGAATTTTAAAGGGTTTTCTTTCCACTTTGAATTAGTAAGTTAATAGTGCCAAAGAATTCTTAATGCTAACTTATAGGAGATCATTAAAAAAATCATTTTCTTATTTCTTAAATGAAAGACTTATCTGCCTGTAATGCCTATAGATAAGTTATTTATAATATGAATATTAAAGGTGTCAAAATCAAACGACCTTTTCTATTTAAAACACAAACATAATCTAAATTTATGTGAGATACAAAAATAAAAATCTGCTTTTATAGAAACAGATTTATTTCGAATTTTCAGAAGAAAAAAAGACAGTATTAAAGTTAATGCTTTTTTCTGACATTTATCATTTCTTCTTTGTTGACATCATTCTTTTTAGGGATATATTGCACGCAGTTATTACTTTCAAAATTGAACCAAGGTAATGGTTAAGGGTTATTTATATGACAACAGACTTTTCTTTAAATTAGGAAAACAAATACTTCTAAATACGGAAATATTCCAACTTCCGAATGCTTTCAAACATTGTTATGTAATAATATTTTCAAAATGCAGGGATCCCAACTTCGTTGGATTTTGCCTTGGAATCTTAACACTTTTGAATCTCTTTTTCTCTCTTTGCATACCGTTAGATCAGCGATTCTCAACCTGTGGGGCGCGCCCCCCTTGGGGGGTGCGAGCACACTAGAAGGGGGGCGCGAGAATATCCAAGATAAATTATTATTTTAAAAAATTGATTAACTGACTGAAAGGAAAGCACACATACACATAGAAAACAAAATACATTTCCACATATTTAATAACTTATTAAAGTAAAACAACTTACTTAATCAAAACGTACTAAATTAAAAACAAATTTAATAATTATTAGTGACTTCCTTGGGCCTGTCTTGCAGAGCGAAGTTTTTCGAAGGAAGACTTAATATTAGAAATAGCCACTCTCAGATCTGTTTCTATATTTTGTCTTCAAAGAAAATCCAGTTTCACAAAGGTAGGATGTTGAATGGTAGTAGAATGTGAAATGTCCTTGTTTTAAATGCAGAAAAATCATCCTTAATCCTGCCTAAAATTCAAATAGTGATTTATTATTAAATTGTCTTTTAGTCTCGCCACTTGTCATGAAGTCTATGAATTTTCCTTCCTCCTCAATTGAGAACCCTTCGGGTCTTATGAAATGAATCCCTAATCCACTCGTAACTTGCTATCAGTTTGTTGTCAGCATGAAAATACTTTTTAAAATTCTTTGCCAGCATGGCTAAATCATTTTTAATGGTTACAAAAACAACTTTTACATGCTCTTCTTCAGCCTTATAAGTTTAAGTACAATCGTCCACATTTGCAAACATTGCTATGTTTTTTGCTTTAAATTTCTGCTCCACAATTCCAATTTTTTTACAAAAAAACATTAACTTTATCACTTGTATCCAGCATATGTGTATTTGCTCCTTGGAGTTGAAGATTCAATTTCTCGAATATGTCGACCAAGTACCTCAATTTCCCCACAAATAAACCTTCGCGAAAATTCTCGGCCTCCTGTCTATTTTCTTCTTCTAGGAAAATGCCGATTTCTTCTCTTAATTCATAAACACGTTGCAAAAATTTCCCACGTGATAAGCATCTTGCCTCGCAATAAAATAGTAATGCTGAATATACTGAACCCATGTCTTTACTAAGTGCGGAAAAGATTCTCGATTTCAGGGGTCTCATTTTTATATAATTTACTACGGTTACAACCGTAGTTAATACAATATTCATACCAGGACTCATTTCTTTCGAAGCCAAAGCTTTTCTGTGGATCATGCAATGTGTGCACTAAGGTGATTTTTGTTTTACAAGTGCTTGTATACCTTGGAATCTTAAGGACATTGGACGAGAACCATCGGTGCATATTCCGACGCAATTTTTCCATTCTGTGTTTGCCTCGTTCATAAAATAATTTAAAATAGCAAATAATGCGAGCGCTGATGTTTTGAGTTCTATTGATTTGCAGACATATTATGTACTACTGACATATTATCAGAAATTTGAACATAGGCAATTAAATGAGCATCTATATTACTATCTGTTGCTTCGTCAAGCTGTATTGAAAACAATTTGTCACACAACTTCGAGAAAAGCTGATACTGTACATCTTCAGCTATACCGCTAATTCGACGAGCAACAGTGTCATTTGAAAGAGGTATGGACTGCAATTGTTTTGAAAAATTATCTCTAAACATAGTTTCTACAATCTCAATTGTTGCTGGCAAAATAATCTCTTCACCAATGGTGTGAGGTTTTTTTACATCTGGCTATTTTATATGAACTTTGTAAGATGCAATAAAGCTTTTTTATTCACAGACAAAGTTTCTTTCAAAAATGATTTTTGCTTTTTATATGATTTTAATTTTACTTCAAAGAATTCTCTAGGTTTGTTTATGTACTCACTATGAAGCGTTCCAAATGTCGTTTAAGTTTATTAGGTTTCATGCTGTCTGCGGCCAACATTTTAGAGCAAATGATACACAGGGGCCTTTCTTCTCCATTTACTTCAGTACTGGTAAACCGAAAATTTAAGTATTCTTGAGAATATTTTCTTGATTTTATTTTCGGAACCTGCTCGTCTGTGTACTTGTTGATGCTTGACTATCGTCTAATGCGCGCTTACTTCCGCTTAAAAATTTATTCATGAATCTGCATAAATCTGCTGCCGTGAATATTCAATATAGTAAATTGCAATCAACACGAAAACATATATAACATACACATTCATGATTGATTCGATAGCGATAAAAGGATCGATTCGAATGGGACTGGCTGGAATTGAAACTTGCGTTATCGAACATTTTCCTACTTCCTATGGGAAAACATTTGATCCGCACATGATCGAGACGGCATCACTCGTGTGGATTCCCGTTCACAAACAGTGCTTTTTTTTCCCACTTTTGTTTAGTCATGCTTCTGTTTTATTTCTTTTATTATTCGAAAAAAATATATTCCCAGTTTAAAAATTTAGCTCACCCCGTCTAGGTTAACTTTCATTAACGAATTTTTCTACTTTCATATTCTTTTAACGTTATTCCCCCATTTGGCTTTCATTTCAAATATAATATTTAAATTTTCCCCGCTTTCATTCGTTTCATCTGTTAACCGTCCACATGGCAAAATGCAAATGTGGTTTCTCGCCAACGTTGGCTCACTTTTACTCTTGTTTTGGAAGTTAGTTAAAAATAATTTAAAAACAGAATCCAAAATACTCAATATACTTTATTGTTGTATACATTTTATTGTAAGCGGGTGTGGGGGGAGCGATGAAAATTATGATTGAAAACTGGGCCGCGAATACTGAAAGGTTGAGAAACGCTGCGTTAGATATTGCCAACGAAGCATTGTACAAGTCGGCATACAAATGCCGAGTAAAAATGTTCGCCACCCACCGACTGAGACTGTTTGCGGGAGCACAGTCTCAGGTCGAACATTAATTTATTTAGAAGATATAAAGCTTTATTCGCTTTCTATAAAGATCGAATACTTTGTGTGATCTCGTTGCAAGTGACAGGGGACTGTTTTAGTGCAGGCATCTGCGATTCACGCACAAGCGGTGAAGCTTTCTTTGTTTTAGTTTTGAATTTAGTTATTTTAGTTTGAAAAATTTTAGTTTTGAAATTTTTTTTTCTTCGCATTTCAGCGTTGCGTACCAGAAGACTGTTAACTCATTTTTTGTGGGTAAACAATGCGTCGATGAAATAAGACTGGTAATCGGTCATTGGAGATGCCGTGATTCGTTATTAACAACTGTCTATACAGTAGACTCGCTCTTAAGCGACGCTCGTTACTTCGGTTAGTGGTAAGTCATTCCTTTCTGCAAAAACTTGAAATCTCCTCACCTCCAGCACATGATCTGTCTCCTAACGTGCTCCTACTCAACATCCTTCTCGGCCACACAGGGATAAAATAGCACTTTATAAGTTTGCGATGCTATATGATACTTTATAATCTGGGCGCTCTCCAGAATCCAACAGATCTCCGGTTTCGTATTATAAAGTATACTGCATTTAGGAATTCTAAAAAGTAATCTAGCTTTTTAAAAGAAAAAAAAAAAATTGCATATTGTTAAACGTGCTGGCCCGAAAAGATAATCGTTTCAAGTTGTACGCGGTCCAAGGATTACACACCCTTGATGTAAATCATATTAAATACTGATAGAAAATCATTTTTGAATTAAACCTTTATCCCTTGTGATGCCAAAGTCTTTTACCTATTATTGACAACTCGTTGTGAATTGCAATGTATTTCTTTGGCGCGATGTTTCAGAAGCATGGCAAACGTCGGTCGACTGAAATCGGTGTGAACGTAACTGCCGTCCATTTCGAAAAGGAGAGAAAGTCCACGAAAGCCGATAAAATTTCTATTACTCTTCCCCATTTACAGAGCGGTGTCCAATAACTCTATGTTGTGTTTCAGTTCACATCCCCCCGGAGCTCTTAGACGAACTCCAGGCCACTTCGTCACAGTGGGACGACGACGGGAGGTCTTCCTTAATGGACACAGGAGCATACATAGGTCAGACTAACATATTTAGTAATTTAGAACGCCATATCTTAAAAGTTTTCTTTTTCTTTTAGATTTAGTAACTATAGGAATCTCAAAATCTACATTGAATAAATTATAATTCCTATATTTTTGTACTTAGTCTTCAAAATAGAGTATTTTTCAGGGAAGCTGAAACTTTAGATCAATCGATTCTTACAAGACATGTATACTATATGATCATAAGTATCTGGTCACTTTCAGATTTATGCATTTTTTCCTATTTCTTCTAAACGGCGAGACGAACTGGCTTTGGATTTCGGACGTGTAAAGAACATTTAAATGGATATGAAGCAGTGAAAATTCTTTGGCGGGCATAGTTAGGAGACTGTACAGAAATGGATGAAAAAAAATCCCATTTCACAGGAAATGGATTGTAATTTTTAACTTGCATCAATAATTTTGTGTACTGTGGGAAGTGCTTATATATAAAATTTCGTAAAAAAAATAGCAAAGCATATCTGGAAAAAAGTGAATTTTCTTTAAAAAATCCCTAATTTTTCGGAATACAATATTAACTTCGAATTTTTGTACAATACAAACTGACAATATGCCAGTGAATCGTCATATTAAAATATAAAGTTAAATATTGGAGAAAATTTGTATATATTTAGTAAATAATTTTTAATTACGCGCTCGTGGTATATAAGATAATTATTTTTTCATAATTTACAAACCCAAATACATAGGTAATAACGATTGAACGCCATTAAGATTCAAAAGAATATTAGCACTGGAGCAAACTGCTTTTCAATTGCTCTCTAAGGATAGGTATTTTCATGCAAACTGCCTTTGGCGATCAGTGGGCCGAGATTATTGACTTTCTAGGCTGTTAAACTATTAATATGAGATGCATTTCTTTAAAAATACATTACATTTTGTAAATTTATGCGATAAAAACAATGAATTGATTGAAAACATTTTACTGAAATGACAAAGTTTATATATTACGAAATGAAAGCGGAAGTGAAACTCCTACTATGGATTTAATGATTGGCAAAACACGTTTGAATATGTTGATGGAGAGTTTGAATCCCATCATAGCATTTAAAAACAATGTTTCAGATAGTGTATCAAACTGAATTAAAAATATTATTAAAGTTAAGGGGAAAAGTATACGAAAATGAAATTTTTATCATTAAAAATTAAATAAATCATTTATTTTTTGTAAGATAATTTTGTTAAAAGATATGAGTATCATTTCCAGTAGGAAAATCATAATGATTACTATGGCTATACTTAAGATTAATATATGAGCTCCAAAATTGAAACATTTTCGAGAGATTTCTCACCAAATAGAATCGTGACAATTTTTTTATGGTAATTTTAAAAGCCATTTGTTAGGTTTCTGATATCATCCATGATTGCAGACTTTAAGTGCGTCTTTGGACGATTGGCAGGATTTGACGTGTTTAGCGAGAAACCGTACGTTCATCTTAAATCTTACCGCGATTATTTATTGATCTGATAACGGTTCAATTTATTTTTGAACTTTTTGTTTGAAGCCTATTTCTTAATTTCTTTTATATCTTCTTTCCTTTGACTGAATGTCCTCTTTAGTAACAAGGTGAACTATCTGCACAACACATCTAATAATATTTTGCAGCTTTATTAATTGTCTAAGCGAAGCGTTTTTTTTCTATACAGCTATAAAAATATTGAATGAATGAAGCAGTCTGAAATTCGTATGATGTTTTGTTTATATTTGACTGTTGTCATTCGGAATTAATAATAAGCTTGATTTCTGTGCCACGTACGTTAACGTTTTATATATATAGATTGATATTGTTAATTTAATTTTTGAATGGTTATATTATAAAGATGAAATCTAAGCTAAATGCCTATATTATATAAGCATGCAATTTAAATTCCAATAAATAAAGAAACATAAATAACTTTATTAGTTACTTGTAAAAACATTAGAGCTGTAATAGTATTATGTTAATTCTAGTAGAATTATGCAGCTTAATAACTGCTGTTGTTTTCGATAGCACTTGCCATGGACAAGCCCGCTGATTCGAAGTCAGCAATTTTAAGTCGTCTCTTGTTTTAGTAGCGTCAACTAGGACCAAGAGTACGATTTTACTACTCACGCATCACATTCCCTTGCACAGCCCCTTTTCACAGGCTGGCACATTCACACATCTCACAGATATAACAGATGAAGAACAACCATGCCCGAACCGGGACTCGAATCCAGGATGCCCAGATCACGGGGAAGACACGCTACTCCTGTGTCAGGACGCCAGCTTGCTTTATAACTAGTTTTTAGAATATTTCTGCAAGAAATCTGTTCAGAAGATATCTGTTCCTATATAGAGATAGGTCGACCATTGTGCCAAACCCGAAGCTGCAACAGAATATACTATAATTCGACCATTATTTTCGTATTTTACGGAACTTTCATTTTCGTCGGAAAATGGTCACCAATAGTGGAAAAGTGTGTCATTGAATCATATTTTAAATCTTTCTATCCAATGATAAGACCATTGCAGAGAAATGATGTTATACGAATTCGTAACACTAATATTTTCTTCAAAGAGTGCAATATGCTGCTGAACTTCGTTTCAGTTGGAATTTTGTTGCAGCTTCAGTAAATTGTCAGGCAACAGCTACTTCATGGCACTCGGTAAAATAGTCCACCAAAACTAGGTCTGATTGAAGTTACAGAAAAAAGTATTTAAATATTCAAAGCCGGTTTTTTTTTTTTTTTTTTTTTTTTTTTTTTTGTATTATACACACACACACTATAACGTTGCAATCAATCTTTCGTTCTTGTTTTGAGTCTTTTTCAGGTGCCACAAGCATGGCATTCTCTACACCATTTTTTAGCATCGGTGCGAAGTCAATTCTAATAAAATCGCTATTGAGTTTTAATTAACGTTTTCATGACTCCAAAATACCTTCTACTTGAACTGTCGAAAAACATCTTGAATTTTGTTCTTCAGGAAGACTAGTTGTCTTCGCCAAGAGCTTCAATCATCACTCTCCCACTTACGATATAAAACATTGAGTATCCTGATAGACATGGGAACGGATTTCTGTCACTTGAATGGCTAATTTACCCTCTTAATTACTTTTTTAAGGTACTCTATGTCTAATTACCACTGCTTTAAAAGTCAATATCATAGCTGTTATTACCAACATCAGAAAGAGTCCCAAAGAACTGAGTATCATTTTGTGGCTGGACTCTCTGGAATAACTCATTGCCAAAACTATTTATTTGCCGAAATTAGTTCATACTCTAGGACTGGTCAAATATTTAGATCTTCCAGTTGCGCTTTCTCGATCTCACTCGAAAAACAGAAACCCGCATCTGTCGTCGTTAAAATTTTGATAGATATTTGTTCCCACATTGAACAGTTTCTTCAGCATTCAGGCTATGTTTGTACCTCTCAATAAAGAATCTTTTAGGGAACGCATTTGATTTTCTTGAGAAGTTTTCTTTGTGGCTATGTTTTGGCAGAAAATAAAGGAATTTTCTCTATTCTTTTCTATATCTCATTTTTCTCAATATCCACAGTAAAGTTAAATTTTTGAAGAAACTCCGGATCTAGGATATGTGGAGCGGTGGCATCAGCAACGTAAATTTTCAGTTGGAATTTTCTTTTTCCACATCCAATTGGCACATCCAGTTTCTCACGTATTTTTGCTCTTTCATTACTAGCAATTGTTAAAGACATGCTAGAAGCCGAACAAATAAACTGCTCCTGCTATTTCTGGGACAAGTCTGATCTTAAAGAATTTATATTTGTCCTTGCGTTCATCAACATTCATCATACCACGAACAGATCCCTTCGAGTAGCTTCCCATTTTCCTTTGCTGTTCAGCTCTTCTTCGGGGGCGTTATTCAAAAAGGACAGCATTCCCTACATAAAAAGATCTTTATTTTCCTATAATCAATTGGCATATCCACGCACATGGCCCTTTTTATTACACTCCAATAAGTCATGTTCGGATTTCGTCGAGGAACGTTCTTCTTTCCGGCAGCAAGACTGTTCTGTAAATTTTATAGTTTTAGTAGGAAATCAACTTTATCATCTTTCTTCACAGAAATCGTCCGATATCTCTACTAATCTTGAGTATCTGGATGGTTTGGCAATCGTTTTTGGATCTCATGCTTCATGTCATTACTAGAGCACATTTTTTGCACCCACCGTCTCGTTGAATTCTATAAATCTCTGATGATGCTGACAAAATATTAAACTGCCATCCTAACTCAAAAATCCATCACAATCGGCTAGGTTGTACTCAATAGTTGCTCCAGGTCGGTGACTATTATTTGAAAACTTTCAGTCATCTTGTCTTCAGTACAATTCTGTAAAGATGGCTGTCTCAAAATCGGGGTTTTAGAATGTTCTCTCGTTAGGCCCTTTAGCTCATCAGCTGGTATTCTTGGTTGAATCCTTGGAGAGAGGATATAAGCAAATTAACTTTCACCGAATCCATTTAAACGTTTGCGGCATTCATATCTTCGAAGTGAGATTTGATAGCAGTCCACGTAGTTTCCCCTTCGATTTGAGAGAGAATAAAGAATGTGTAGGGAAACAGCTTGATTTGACCTCCAAAATCGTCAACTCTCTAAATGATCTTTATTTAGATTTCGCTTTTTATTTCTTCTTTCGTACTTAGGACATCTTCATCTATTTTTCCAATGCATCTTTTAATCTGGCCTTTAATTCCTTCCGTTTGACTCTCGATGTGCATTCTCGCCTCTTCTATTCAGCTCGGATTTAGCTTCATTTTATCTTGCCTTTTCTCCGTTCTTCGACTCTCTTCGGGTTCAGTTTCCATACCTTTATAACAAAGTTATCAAACCGACGTCCATGGTCATCTTCACATAAAATCCTGTGCGTGTTATGTTGTTATACTGCTGATTATTTCTGACACGAATGCTACAAAATTCTTCTCGTGGAAATCCAACACGCTGGATAATAGAAAATGACGCTTTATTCTACAAGAACAAATAACAAAAGCACAGCTGAGAAACATACACACAACAGTAATTGAAGAAATCAACAATGCCTAAACGGACAACAAAATCGCTAACTAAACGAAAACAAAAACAACAGCGTTTGGAACCACTTATTCGCAGAGCGACCAGCACTCTAAAGAGAAAAATATATTTTTCAACGAATCCTTGGCGCTTGATTCCTAATAATGACACAACCATAATTTTTGCCCTTCCCCGAATCTCATTTTTTCCCCACCATTGACGAGGAAGTAGAGAACCACTGAATATCTGTAAATATCCTTGCTCAACGATAAGACTAACGTTGTTGGGAAGCCATATTACAGACTCGAACAATGCATTACTTTTACTAAGGTTTGATGAAATATCTATCAATATAAGATTTCTGTGAAATGGTTTGAAGTGAAATAATTTTCAGTCAGTTTCAAATCAGTTCCCTCACTGCCCTCGTTATCGAATCTTTATTATAAAATGTGAGTTCAAACATAATCTTCAGAGGATAGAAGAATAATTTCTCCAGACTTTCTGTAGAAATTCGGAAAAAAAAATGTTAATTGAAAGAAATGTTATGTTGAAATGTTAATTGAAATTGAAATGAATTTCAGTTATTTTGATTATATAGTACATTTATTGACTAGTCTTTATAATCAGGGCCAGTTTTACAATTAAGTGAACATCAAACGGCAATATAACAATAACATTGCCTTAAAACGAAATAGTTATATTCATTTATCATTCAACCAAAACACGGAAGAGATAAATAGGAATCTGCTTTTGTTGAGGATGTCTCATCATTTCATAACTAATACTGCTAAAGTTAAATACTAGATGGCACCTTTATGAAATCGACATTCAATTAATAAATTACGTTCCCTAAAATTATTAAAATTTTGTATAGTCTTCCAACACATCAGAAGTAAAAAATTTGCCACCGAATCCACGAATTCAAACACACAGTGCCGTTCTTTGGATTTTTCCGGACACAGGTATGGAATGGGGCAAATATTAAAAAGTAAACACATTAAATCTTTCAATACTAGAAAGAATACCTGTAATATTTCTTCTTCAAATAGTAACACAGGTGCTTCTAAAAATGAAGTGATACATGGATTTTACTTCTCTGTTTTATTATTTGTCATCTCACTCAAATTGAGAAATAGGGTAGATAAAATCGGCAGTCCTTAAATATTGTAGTCTTTAACTTGACATTTTGAGAATCTTCATGTTGCAGACGTCTTTCAATCCAAGGAACACATTTTTTTTTCATTTCTTTTTATAACTACTACTACAAATTTGCATATTTCTAACAAATTTTGGACGAAATCCATTCAGGTGAAGTCTGTCTGTCTGAATACATAATAAAGCAATAACTAAAAACAAAGAAAGCTAGATGGATAAAATTTATAAAGCAGCGATCTAAAGTGTACATACATATCAAATTTGGAACAAAATCCGTGAAGGTCATCTGTTGGTCTGTACTTTGAGAAGCATGTAAGCGTGATCATTCAAAGACGCAAAACTTAAACATCCGAAATTCGGTGTGTGACTTCGATTGTAGTTCTGTGCCAAATTTTGCTTTTAAACCAGCCGAAAGAAAAATATCGATACTCGTGCATTAAATGAATCCCGGCGATTTATCGCCAAAGATTCATGCTATGCTCTTTCGTCATTGGCATGCAGTTAACATTACACAAGTACATTTATTAAAGAGTAAGTAGCAAAGTTTCGGAGAGACCGCTGCTTTTGTATCACTGTGATTCGTAAATATTTTATTAAACTTTGGAAAAGAATGCCCAGAATATTATATTTATTGTGGCAGAGCTTAGTGAAGGTTTTCTGATATTTTGAGTACAATTCCAATAGTCTTTCGTAGGAAATAATAACTGTAGTTCTTCAAATTTTACTCTTTAGGCGAGGAAATTGTAAAAAAGACTATGAAAACTTTTTCTGACTTGCGCATACGGTTGGACATATGATTTGTCTGAGATACCTTACGCTAATGTAGTACAGTTATTATTTCATTCAGAGACTTTGTGTTTTATCATATGATATGATTTCCGCAGGTCGAAGAAGCTCCCGAGTGACGACTTAGTGAATCATCCAATCCAAAGAAGGAAATCAAAACTCAGTTCGAAGAGACCAATCATTAGATCGTCTCCGAATCCGAGGAAGCGAAGCGATCCGACGTCACAAAGTTCAGAAGTAATGCAACATGTTTGAATGTTTGATATTTGGAAAGCGAAGGTGTGTTGAACATTTTTTTAAATACTTCAAGTGGAACTTCGTGTTAGAGCAACTTAAGTACAATAGGTGTCTTAGTGTGATACCGCCAAAACTATTGATAAAAAAATGTGTCTGTTTGCCTATTTTATTGCTGGAAATGTTTTCATACATGTTAGTTGTCGCGTATCCTATTCAAAGAAAGGAAGAAGTGCAATGTCTCAATAAAGGAGTAACTGCCGCTTGTATCATTCATAACTGTGTTTGATGTAAGTGAGCAAAATGTCTTTCTCCGATTGCAGATCATTAGTAATAAATAAATGTTGAAAACAATAATATAATATTTTGATCCTCTTTTTTCCATTTTCGAATATAAGCCTAAATTTTCCATTTGTCCACTCAGACTAAATGTGCTTTGAAAAGGAAAAAAACGCCTAATAGCATTTTTAACTCTATACCATGTTGGCCATCTGAAACATCTAACTTCATCTTTGGGATCGGATGAAGGAGACAGCGATGGCTTGGCGGTAAGATGTCGGCTTCGGTACCTGAAGGTTCCAGTTTTGAGACCCGATTCTACCGAAGAACCGCCGTGTATGCGGGTTTGGTCACAACCACCGATAGATCGGTGGTTGTAGTTTGGTGCACGTTAAATCCGTCAAGGCCAAATGTCTTCCCGTTGATGTGATGTGGAAGTTTGTAGAGGATGCTGCCAGTCAGGTTTGTTTACATCATCTGACTGCAACTCAAAATTACATGGTCCGCCCAAAATAACCTTAGTGTTTGCTTTAAAATGGGCTGTTAATGTAACTAAACTAAACTGGATAGAATGAAAGAAGAGAAACTAAAACACCTATAAAACAATGCAAAATCATTTTAAATTGTAGTACTCAGTGTTGCCTTGCAATTTTTAACCATTTCTATAGAGTCGTTATTCAGAAGTGGTGAAAATCAAATTTTAAATCAACATCTTGCATGTTATTCTTAAACATTCGTAAAACAATTGGTTTATATTTGAAACAATGTATTAAACTTTCTGCTCCTAATGCTGTATATATCTGGCATCTACATAGTCCGTGGGGACGAACGTCCATTCGTTCGATATCATTCATGCTCACTATATCTAGCATGAATGATACGACCCATAGAAACGAGTGCCAGCTAAAACTGGCAGTATACGAGACCTAATTTTGGATGACAGCACTTCTAGTGAACTTCGCTCACATTATTTGATAAAAGGAATAATGGTCCATGGTTCGAACATTCTCTTTTTACATTACTCTTAAGTACTATAAAGAAATAGATAATTAACGAAAATAGAGCAATAATTAGGAAAAAAAAGTTCAAGAGAATTTTGTATCGATGCTTCCGTCAGCTGTCCATAACTTTGATTATCCTATTCGCAATGTGTATATTTTTGGCACTCAATTAATAGAGATGCTACAGCGGACAGTAGCGAAAAGGTTCATTTCGAATTTAGTTTCCACAATTACTGAATAATGACCATACAGAAATAATTTGAAATTGTAAAACACTTTTAGAGTAGAATTTTTATTCCTTAAATTCCTTCCCTCCACCAATGAAATCTTATTATTATTATTTTTTTAAATACAGACATTAATCTAAATTTATAGTCAGGTTAAACATGTAAATTAATGAAGTTGCAGAAAATCATTTAAATTAAAAAATAAAATTAACGTATTTTTTTAAAATTCATTCCTGACTTAATTAATTACCTTAACTTCCTTTTCCGATTCCTTTTGTAAATATCTTAAATTACAATAACCGTCCCTCTCAAATTAATAACCTTTTTATTTAAATACTAAAAGCCGGTTCCACCCCCACCCCTCCTCTTTAATCTCCTTTATTCAGTTCAATATTCAGATGCAAGATAAAGTGGTTTGCTTTGTATAGCTATGCTAAAAATTTAAAGCAATAAAAATATTGCTATGCGCTTTTCTCTTAGTTTGATAACTAACTAATGATTGAACTAAATATGCAAGTTCCCCTTACCATGGATCTCGATCGATACCATTGGATGACCGGCAGAGATGGTCCGTCTCGCATCGAAAATCGCTAGGGCTGGTGACGATTCGACTGACTAAAACAGTGAATAAAAAGTTAATTTTTCACTAAGCGTTGTTAAGTGAAAAGTGCAATGGTCAATTTAGTGCCGGGATACTAAAGAGAACATTTGTGTTCAACAGCAGTTGATTCTCAAACTTTTAAACAATCCGACCCACTTATCTTCGGTGCATTATACTTTCTTTTCAGAGACGAAGAGCTCGTGATTTTTTCTGAAAGAGGTTTTTATAGACTTAAAAGGAACTTTTGCGAAAGAAAAAAAGGAAGTATTAAATATAACAAATTTTTACACAAACGATAACGAACCACTTCGAAAATAACGCGAACTCAGAGTGACTGAATCAGACGCTCACAGTGAAAAGGTTCTGACCGTGCTTAAGATGCGGCATGGAAGTATTACCTTTGGCGAAGCCGCAGGTTGGAGAAACGGGCAATGGGAGAGATGCATCGTTTGCAAAGAACCGGTGCTTTATTTACGTCATCCGAGCGTTAAAAAGACACATTTTTTTTTTTTCGTTTCCTGTCATTCAGCACGAGTAACGTGTTTGTATATTATGCTTTTTTTGACGTGTAGCCAACATACGACTTCCACATCACATTTTTTTTTCACATTATGGGAAGATAATAAGACATTAGAAAACTGGGTCCATAACAGACGCCAAGACTATGTCACAGGGGTCTACTTCCGTCAATTCATGGGCGAAACATCTGTTGGTAGATGGATTAGAAGGAATACAACACAACGCGAGTTCCATACTTTTCTGATAATACTCCTTTTGTTTCCGTTTATTGGAGTTATATCAAGGAAATAATCTTTGCCACATCAGTTCATGATGTGAAAACATTGAATAACAAATCATGTGTCTAATGTTCAAGAATAAATAGTGGACAACACATAGTGAGAACGTTACTGTTTCAAAACTGAGCTAAAAAAAGGGAGCTCATTGAAATTTACTATAGTAATTGGATTCATTTCAAATTCGGTTACGATATTTGGATAATTGCTTCACCACATAAAAAAAAAATGTAATATGGGAAAGACTGCTCACCTGACATATCATTCAAATGATTGACAGTTTATGTTTAATTCAAAAAATTATATGCATAAATATATATATGTAAAAGAATAAGTTTGAATTAGAATTAATCATAATTGACTGAACATTGATATTGGTCCTTTGCAAAAAATTTTATGCAGCGGTATCATTCCATGTATATAAACAGTCTGTTAGCAGCTTCTGTATCCATGTTTTGGATGTCAAGGAAACTATCGAAATAATTAAATTTCAAAAATGCATAAGATAACATCATCTGAGTGCATTTGTTGAAAAAGACCAATCGAAAATAGCTTTGCTATAAATATCGCTTAATTTCTTATTTCCCATTTGTGGAACCAGTATTGAAAAGAACATTGTCAAAAAAGGCAATCCAAGAGCCACAGCTGATCGGGATCTTTTATTATGTGGGCTTGTGTTTTGTTGATTGCCCTGCACAGAAAGAACTGCTTAAATTGGGTCCAGAACTTACTGGACACCTTGCTCTATTCGACTAGTCATCTTTCAGTTTAATGTTAGCAATCACATTATTACGTTACCTACATTATTTAATGAGAAATCTCTTGTATATTTTTAGATTGTCCTTTTATTCTGTTCCATAATTTAGGTGTGCCACCTAAATTATGGAATAATTTCTAAAAACATTTTTTTTTGTTTGTTTCCCCTTTCTTACTTTGGACATTAATGTAAAACTATGAGAAATACTATCTATACGAATTAAATTATACATTATGTTCATAAAAAAATGTTATTCTAAATTAAATCAAAAACTGAAATCATTCAAAATAACTTTGAACTTTAGATTTGTTTGTAAATGAAAATGTGATGTCAGAAAAAGAAAATAAAAGGCATTGCTAGCAACTTATTTTCTCTTTACACAAAAAATTCCTTTAACAAGGTAGTGTCACTTCCATATATTCTGGTAATCATCTATAAGATATGCTCAAACAGGAATGGAAATGTGATTTTGGTATTTCGTTCAGTAAAAGATTTCTGTAGTAGTTGGCTGTGTATATCAAGAAAACTCTTATGAAATAGTTAATCAATGAGAAAAAGAAGCATATCATAGATTCATAATGAACAGTCCAGTTTTTGCCAAAAGATATTATTGGAACTTTTATTTACAAATTAAAAAGTTCAGAGTAGTCAGGGTTGCCACGCCGCCGGGAGAACTTGGAAAATATATGAAATTTAAAAATCTTCTAGGAAAATGCAGGGAAATTTGAAAATTATCATAAAAACCATAATTTTAAGTTCCTTACTTCTTTTTTTCCCATTTAGAGATTGCAAGAATAAAAGATCGTAGTCGTAACTTCCAAAAACAAAACAATACCATTCGCGATTCTGTAATGCGGAAACTCAGCCGTTTTCTACTGTTCCCCCTTTATTTCTGTACAGATCAGTCCAGTTTCGATTTGCTAAACAGTTGTTCCTTTTCCATGAAATTCCCCAATTGCAACTAATGAACATGAGCGAGATTTTTGTAATTGTGTGAAAGATTTTTCACACATTTCACTGGCGGGAATAGCAGCATTTAATCTGCGGACGCATCGCAGTAATATTTAGTCACTCACTCATGAGTTTATTGAATGGTTTATCGTTTGAGAAATAGTGAGCTTATTCAGAGTAGCTTAGAGCTGTGTTTTAGCAATGAGCCTCTCAAAATCTGTATTTCATACGAAATGGACGGATAAAAAAAACAATCCTGATTTTGCTGAATGGATTCGAGAAGTTCCGCAAAAGCTATTTCTTGCGTACTGCTCACTTTGAAAGAAGATATTAAGCCTGAGTAATATGGGAAAATAAGCACTTACTAGCCATGCCAAAAGAGGAAAACATACAACACCTGCCTACCAGTTTAAAAGAATTATTATTAATGTTGGACTCAGTATCTAAAAGGAATACAAGAAAAGATGACGCGTCAAATCCAAAAACGTCAAATTTAATGTTCGATAATAAACTGATTTCAAACATTTTAATTCAAGAGCAATCATTTAAAGCTGCTGGGCATTATAACTTGTTGCGTCCCATTCGCCCTTTAATGCATTCAAATGATACATCGGAAATATTTTCACATTTGTTTACTGAAAGTGAAATAGATAGAAAAATATACTTTAGCCATACAGAAATATCTTATTTGTTACGGACTCGGTATATTAGCTCCATAAAACTGAAAAATCAGCAGAAGCTGCAGAAATTGATACATGCCCAAATACTCAAATTGATAAAAATGAATAGATAAAAAAATAATCTTGCTTTGTAATGTTTTTTTTTAAAGTAATCATTAAATTATTTGTATCATGATAATAAAAATGTTTCATGTCGTGATAACAAATGTGGTTTATTTTACCAGAATGACTACCCTCGGGGGAGCACCTCGAAATGAGGATGAGATGCTTCCGGTATGGTGGTTGGATCTCGCCACCCTGGAGGGTACACTAATAGGTGGGGGATCTGGCTCCTCCCATCGATGACGAGACGTACTTCCTTCGGGGAGGGTTGTACCGTGGCCGGTGACGGCCCTTAGGACTCAACCACAGTTCCCGCGAATTGCTGTTGCGGCGGTCCGGTCATTCAGTTTTATGGTTTAAATCCGTGTGCCTTAGGGCGGGTCGGAGAGTTAGAAGGTTGACTTACCAGAATGACTTGCAGCTGAAGAGCAAGAGAGGAATACCCCCTCCCCTTCATACATAAACTTTATCTTGCTAAATTCTAGATAATAAATAAAAATAATTATATTTTTTCTGTATGTAAATATTCTTTTAATATGCTGTTTTGAATAAAGTTAAACAGTTGCTTTCTTTCCTTACTTTTTCCCCTCCTAAAAACCATATTCCATTATAACTAGCACATGAGTACTATTTGCACATTTCCCCATATCTTGAATATACATGCAGGGGGAAAAAAACAGAGGAAATTTTTTTTCAGATATGAGTGGCAATCCTGGCAGTGTATGTGGCATAGTGCAATGATTTCAGTCATGGATGGATTAAAATCTGTTAGCCATTAATGTAAAAATCTAACATCTCCTGGCCATAAAAATTGGAAAATTAGAGTAGTGCCTGTTTGAAAGAAGCCATGGTAAAATGTTACAAGTTTTTGTTTCTTGTGACATAGCAATTATATACTCCATACTACATTTTACTTCATATTATATATATGCAGCCATCTATCAAAGAAATTTATCACATGTATGATGCTGTTAAAACCAATCTGGCATTTAATATAAAAATAGACATAACTTGAGAGGATAGAAAGTGTGATAATTACTCACTGCCGTAAGAAATCGTCCTCTCTGCACAGAACTCCATTTGCTGTCTTCCTGAAGGGCAAGAGCTAGTGTTTGATCTGTCTTGTACATATAATAGAGTGCTTGTTGTTTGCATGGAACTTCATTCGTGCTTCCTGCCTTTTGTAAGAGACTCAAAAAAAGGCTTTCTCTTTATTGTAAATCGATCAAAAGTTTAAAGTTTTGTATATACTTATTGCTTGTATAAAATACTTGTTATTAGTAGAACTATGTTTATGAATAAAATATGTTTGCTATCATTGATTTCAATAAATATGTTTTCACATAAAATTACTTCTTACTATATTATCAAATTAGAATAGGTATGAAGGATCTTTAATGGATTTGCATGCATTTAATGCATTACATGTTTTTGTTAACAAACAATGGTAAAAGAAAAAAAGAAGAAATCATGTGGAAATTGCTTTGGTTTATTTGAAATTGTTTCACATATTGCACTAGAAACTACATCTGTAAAGATTAAGGAAAAGGAACTAGTAATTAAAACTAGTCCCCTATTCATTTAATACAAAATATAATACTGAAAAGGCACTTCCATTTAATAAGCACTAATAAAAAACAATTGAATATCCAATAATTAGATTTTTATAAGTATTAAAAATTTGTCTGAAATACAAGATGAACATCTTATTAAGTACAATAATAGTTTGTACTAAATATTTGTACAGAATATGATAGTAATTTTAAGAATAACTAGTATTTATCTTATAAAATTAATATTGATTATTAAACATCTAAAGAAAAAGTATATAACAGCCATAAAAACTTCTGCTAAAGTATCATGGATTTGATAAAAACAAAGCCTACAATACTATTCATTAATAAAAATTTCTATTATCTCTGATATATAAAATTTCTAACATATACTTTTACAAATACAACAAAATTTTAGCTATTGCATTTATGAAGAATAGTAAATGACACTTTTTTTTTTTTTCTTTTTACACACTTAATTACAGAAACTGATTCAGATGAAGTGCGAGTAACAATTTTTTTAAAAATTAATCATAATCTCAGTGACAAATTCCACATAATATACAATATTACATAATAAATTATTGCATATTTAAATTTTTTGTATCATAACAATTTAATAGAAAACCCTTATTGAATATCTAAAGGAATAAATTAATACATCTTGCACAGTTTTTTTTACAAATGACATTTTACTAACCTTTTTTATAGCAAATTCATTCATTTATATACAGAAATATCCTTAAATTATTAAAATTTCAAACTTTTGTTGCAGGGGAGGGAAAAAAATATCCAAATAGTGATATTTTACTTTAAAAGCAATAGAAAGAGAAATCATATACAATATTTACAAAACAAAAGAAGAAGAAATTGAATTACTGATGATTGAAGTGGCTGGTAAGCACTGTCCTAAGTTTTTACAAAAATAGGAAGACAAACCTAGGCCAGACTTTGACCAGTTTATGGATAGACGACATTATGTAATACATCTTATTCAATTCTTCTTAAATTCTAAAGGGTTCTTTACAAAACAGTGAACTACTGATTTACTACAACCACTAAAAATATTTATTCATCACAAAAGAAAAAAAAAACATGAATTAATTTTTCAATGTGAGTAAAACAGCACAATATTTCAATGAAACAAAAATATTCCAAGGAATAAAACAGAAACTAAAAATAATATCAGTCTATTTTCCCATATTCAAAGCAAACTGAAATGAGAATTTTACCATAAGGAACTAGTTGATATTTAAATTACATGACCAGAAACTTAAAATTTTTTTTCAAAAAATGATTAATTTTAAAAGTGATGATCCCATGTGCTCAGATATGCATTTATATTCAGTATGTAGAATCGAATGAGGTTATTTTATACAAGCCGAAGACAAACGTTTCTTCAGAAGCCATAAAAAAATGAAGGTTAGTAGGCACATTGAATTACTGATGATTGAAGAGGTTTGGAAACACTGTCCAAAGTTTTCATAAAAATAGGAAGAAAAACCTAAGTCAAACCATGACTAGTTAATGGATAGATGACATTATGTAATACACCTATATTCAATTCTTTTGAAGTTCTAAAGGGTTTCTTACAAAACAGTGAACTACTGATAATCTATGTGAAAAAAATATAAAATTTTTCGATAATAATTATAAATTGCACACACAAATAAAAAAAACATTTTTTTTTCAATTGTAATAAAAAATAATTTATAAAAAGTTTGTTATTTTAATAAGGCTTATAATAGTCAGGGGGGGAGGAGATATCACTCGGATTTATTCTGCTACCGATCATTCCATGTAAAATTAAAATAAAATATCATTTTAACGGTTGAAATGAATATAAAAAGATGCTGTACTTGAATTTTTCTAAAGGGTACTTTACATATTTAAAATTGCACAAACTTTGAAATTTTCTATTGCAACATACTTTTTCGATGTCATGAATAGGTTCCCAGTGGAAAATTTGGCATACATTACTAAGTATACAAAACTATACATTTTGATTAATACACCATTATTATATTGAAGACATTTGACATTTTCTGTTAAGAGAGTGCTTCTGTATTTAAATTTAGATATTCAATGGATGTAAGTAATAGTTTTTAATTTTGTGTCACTTTAGAAGGATCTGTAAAGTCATATTCTAGAAGTTAAAATTGATTGTTACTACATTCATGACCAAATATTTATAATGAAAATTTTTGTGAGAAATTGGATTTTTTCCTGCAAATAAATAGTTAAGAGCATTGTTATTGTCCTCATTCTTCACAGGTGACTAATCAAATATAAACAACATTCCAGGCATTGTCCTGTCTTCATATTTGACTTTTTAAATGACAAAAACATTACTGTTTTGTCTCTAAAGTTCTATCTAATATTCGCACCAGCACTATATTACCTGACATACATCCATACTAAATAAAGCAATGCTAATATTTACTGCCACTAAAAATTCTCTGAATGTAAATGCTCATTCCCTGCATTATTTAAAAAGGGAAGGAAGACCAGCAGCAACTTGAGATAAAAACTAAAACACCCTTCTACATTACAAAAAAACGAACAGTTTAGCTCGGATATTTCAAACAATAATCTAAGGACAAGAACAAAAATAACATCTTATCAAATACCACTAAGCTATGAATTCACACAAATTATTCAAATAATATATTATAACATGTACATCAACAACAACAACAAAAATATTTACATGTTTTTTCCTTATAGAGAAATATTCTATGAGAGCAAACTCTTAATAATTAATGGCTAGTAAAGATCAGTCTGATATCCTAAAATTTATAAAAACAATAAATCTTTTTTTAAAAATTTGTAGTTTCCATCATCATTATTTCTAGGAAACATATTTATACTGAAATGTAATAATATCTGTTGTTTCATTGAATGTTAATTGTGTTGGAATTTTCCTTTAATTCTCCAATAAAAAAAATTATTTTTACTTGTAATAAATATTTTTAAAAAGACTTAATCTAGAATTATTATTATTATTATTTTGTACAATGAAAGTTTTAGTATGCCACCCATTATTTCATCATTTGATATTGGCCCTGATTAATTCTATTTATTTTATTTGTTAAAAAATACATTAAAATGTCAGACATTTTAAAGTAAATTACTTTGAACTTCCAACAAATCCGTTTTTTCCCCACAAAAACTATTCAGCCAAAGAGCAGTTTTTTGTATCATTCATAGTAGCTGGAAATGAAAGAAAATATTTAAAAGCCAGTACTACTTTGCATGATTAATTTATCCAAAATATGCACAGCTTAAGATGCAATTGAGGATTATTTAATTAAAGTAATAGAAATAATAAAGATATAAATATAATTCCTGATGATCAGAATCTAAAAAAAAGGTTATTACTTTAGAAAATGTATTACTTAAATCAATATTATAGCCTGGCTATAATTTATTATATTTTGAACTAAGACACTGTTATAATGTCATTCTGTGAATGACAAACTAAAAAGTTTTCATTGTATTAAACTGAATCTAAATAGATGTGATTTGCCAGAAATCTACATAATTTAATTAAAAAATATACTTACGGATATTAATGAGCATTAAAATATACTTAATTGAATAGTTTATTTCAATGTGTAAATAATACAATGATATAAAAAGTTAAAAACTATACAATAATAAATTTCAATAAAACTTGAAACATTAAAACTTTTCTTGGCACAAATATTTATTAAATACATTTCACCAGTAAACATAAACTGAAATGAAAGTAAAATTATTAAAATTCTATACAGATTTTAATACCAGAAATACAACTTCATTTTTAATACAACTAAAAATGTGAGAAGAGGAAAGAGTGAAAATTAAAACCTGTGAATTAATTACTAAAATGTATAAATGTATCTAAATTAATTAAATTACCTAACAATAAACATCATAGTAGTTGGTGATCTATTTATTCATTATAAATGAAAACTAAATCAATTTTGGAAAGAAAAACATTTTTATGAATGAATATTTACGGCATGAATAAACAAATAATAATGGTTTCATTGCTGTGAGTAGATATAGGCTGTAGATATTCATTTATTAAAATACTTTTCTACTAGAATCAATAATCGCTTATTGTTTACAACTTTAACTTTCTAAGTGTGTCTATAGTACATGTGATAAAAACAGTTGCTATTTTCAAGATAATTACAAAACTACAACTTCATTGCCTAAGCATAAGTAAAATGATAATTATATTAGGTCTAGCAGTAATTTGTGGCATTCTTTTTTTTAAAAATTCAAATTAAAAATATAAGTAGAAATAAAACATACTTGAAAATTTTTTATATTGACTGATAGGAAATTTAATGTTCAAGCTTTTTTTAAAAAATTATATTTGTAAATGATTACAATGAAAAACAAAACTAAGTATCGCTAATGTCATTTCTTTTTAATTGAGGTGTTGAAATCACTAAAACTACTCGTAAGATTTCTTCTGTACATGGAGAAAGAGCACTGTCAGAGGGGGAAGAGAAGCAGTGATCAAACAATGTAGGAGGAGGATCTAGTTTATTAGTCAAACAATTAGAGAATTTTTTAAAAAATAAATTTGGAAACTTGAAATAAATTTTTTAAATGTTTAAAAGTTATCACTCAACCCAACAATATCACTTTACAAACAACTTGTAAAAAACGTAACTTTATAAAAAGTATCCAATTCAAAATTAAGTTTTATACATACATAAAAATTAATCCAATTAAATTATTTCGGTGTATTAAGAATACGGAATATTAATTCATTTGCACTTTTGAAATAGCACCACGAGAAAGATTTTAATAAGCAACATACGCACACAAAAAAATTAAGCACTTGAGTTAATGTAAGCTCCTATTATTTCAATACTGCATAATTCAAAATAACAAATATCTGTCAAAAATATGCAATTTAAAAGAATCTTGAAGAAATAATAACAGTCCATTTATAAATTAAGAATTATTTTAAAGCAAATTCAAATTTAATTTCAGTCCAAGCAGAACTAAGAACTCCTTCTACGTCCTTGATGGTGACCTTTTAGGAACTTGACTCTTTTCAAAAGTTCTTCAACAATTATAACAGCAGATGTTATACAACCGTTGAAAGTGGATTCAGTATAACTGTCACCACCACTTATCAAGCAAGGATAATCATTAATGACAACACAGCCTGGTGTATCAACATAAGGTTCAATAAGCTGTAAAGAGAGAATGATTTTTTTTCCTCCAATTTATAAATAGAAATATTTTTTATGAATGCATCTGCACATTTGAAAATATCATTTTGATTTGAAATATATATATATAAAATGTTATCAAACAAAGATATATTGCTAATAAAATAGATATTTGCCTTCCCTATATGAAAAGAGAAATTTCATATATTATTCAAGTAAGATCTTATTGTATAATATACATTTCTAAAAACATGCAACACAAATAATAATTTGGATGGATTTATTAATGAATGCAGATACAATAAACTTGATATTGAGTACATAAAGTTTTCAGGGATATCAAAAATATACAGTTGAACTTCATTTGCTAGCATGATAATGATATCAAAATATCCAATGTTGATCAAAAAAAGCATTAGGGATTTTTTTAATGTAATATGAATAAATAACATTTTAATAATAAATCATATTTTAACAGAAAGCATGAATATCAGAAATTTAAATATACCTTAATATATTCAAGGAAGGTTTTAAATGCAATTAAAAATTGTGATATTAATTAATGGTGAAGGATTAATGATTCATTAACAAAAAAAAAATCTAACAATCAAACAAAAGTTTGCTCATAGGATTGCAATTACAGTTTCAAAATGCTATGGATTTGGTGCTACATTTGGCAAGTTTTAGTACTGAAAATTGTTTTTAGCAGCAATTATTCCCTAAATAGAAACTATTGCCTCCAAGTTTAAAAAAATCAGAAGTATTAAGTTGATACCTTATCATCACTCATGGATAGAGAAATTTTGAATCTTTTCAAATGACAAGAATGACACTGAAGCCATCATCCTGCATCAAATTACAATGCTATATCAGCAGGACAACATCTGACCCTTAATATTAATCATGCTTTTGAGATATACTTTACTAATGTCTAAAGCATTATATTGTTTAACTGGTGATAATATTCTAATTTGATATTTGATTAACATAAAATAAAATATAATAACGAGCGACTTATTTAGAAAGACTTTTAAAAAGATAGAATGGTGAAAGATCAAATAAAGTTATAACAGCATAATTATGCAAATATAATGATACAACTAAGTGAAGTGGAAAAAAAACCCTAAAAGGTTTACATACCATAGAATATGTCCAGTGAAATAATTTAACGAAAGCAGGATCAGGTAGCTCTGGCAAAAGACACTTAATATGTTCTAACATCAAATGCTTAATTTCATCATCATTTAGATCAGAATATTTTTCTGCAAATGATGTAGTACTTTGCAGAATTATGCCAGGTACTTCCTTGCTCTGCTCTAAAAAATAAATAAATCATTACAGTTTAAATTAGTTATATTAATGCCAACTTGTAAAGAAGTACAAATATTTTAAGATTGGTCTGATAATTTTAACTGTGGTCAGATGATAAGAATAAAACTAAATTTAGTACCCTGTCATCAAACTATAGAGCAATTCCCTGGTTGATCATCCCTGCCCATTGGAATCAGATTTAATGCTGATCAGACTCACTTATACAGTGGATCTTTAATCGAATCAATTTCAAACTTGAAAGCTTTTGATTCCGAAGTGCAGAATTTTGTAACTAAAGTATTAAAATTATAAGAGAGAAATAATTCAACACATTGACTGTTACAATGAATTTCTTACAATGAAATTTATATGAGCCTGCCAGTAACTAACCTCTACGGCAGTGAAAGTATTCAAATTTACATTCTAAGAAATCTTGCCTTGTACGAAAGAAATTTCATGAACTATAAAATTTCATTCCCCAATGCAAAGAAAAATTTAGTAATGAATAGTTTAAAAGAATTCTACTATAGGAGGAATTGCTTTCATTGTGAAAACAATGGGAAGGGGGAAATAAAGAAAAAGATGAGCCACTTCACATACCCTAAAAAACATTAAGAAAACATAATCAAAATAATTTTACACAGTACTGTATAGTTACAATTAGCTTATAACCAGAAACAATATCATCCTCTTATCTCTATTTTTATTTTCTCATATATAAAGTACAGAGAAAATATTGCAATCTTCAAGAGATTTTTAATGAAATTTTGATGAATCACCTCATCTCAAACTTGCCTGAGAATGAAAAAAACTTTTTTTTTTTTTTTTTCATTATGTATGTCAGTGAATACGATGATTCAAAAACAATTTGTACCAAATCTGTCAAAGGGGTGACCATCTGTTATTCTGAACTTTCAAGTGCGCATAAACACAATAACTCATAAAAAGAATAAAATCAATTAAATTTAGCATATGATCTTGTAATTATGATTGTATCAGATTTTGGTTTCAATTGGTTAAAAAAAGGAGTTATAATTATACATTCATGTTTTAGATTCACAGAATTTCATGCAGAACTATAATTATTGTCACAAGATCACACTGAATTGATAGATTCACACCAAAGATCTATATTTCATAACTACTTTTTTTTCTAAAGCCATGCAAGACATTTGCAACCTTACTTAAGCTTTACAATTTTATATACAAGGTGAGGGATAAGACCTTTATTGGAGCGCACAAGAAATTTATAGAGAAACTTCTTCTGATGGTTATACAGAGATTTAGTTTGACTGTATAAATTCTATACGAATGAAAGCTAATTATATATAACAACTGCTTTAAATCTATGATTTAGGTTCTTTCCATAATGCAAAAAAATAATTTTAAAACACAGAAACAAAATGACATTTATGTCACTAAAAAATTTATTGCAAAATTCATTAAAAAACAAAAGCTTGGATTCCAGAAAAAATGTAACAAATTCAATAATTCTGTCATTAAATTTTATTTGGAAATAAGATAATAATTAGTCCCTAATGATAATTAGTTTCACTAAAAGACATCAATAACAAAGATGTCAAATGGATAGAATCTATTGATAAGACAACTTACCTCGTTTCTTATTATCTACCGACATAAAATGAAGTATGTCATCACCTGGAAAATATTTCATAGCTGTTGCCAAGTCTTCAAGATATTTAACAGGTTCATCATATACAAGTGCAACTGCAAAGCGAGGTGCATATTTAACTTGTTCCATAGCAACTTTCATATCATCATCTTGACCTAAATATTTTCATGCCATACATTAATGATTTTATTTAAAAGACTCATAATAAAGAAATATGCACAAACACTATTTAAGTCAATATTCTATCATAATAATAATTATAATTAAAAATTAATGAGCCAAAAAAAGTCTCAAAAAATAATCTTGATAAAATAATTTAGTTAATGATGATGTTATTAACATCATTTGCACAACAACAAAAGGTTGAAACATATATTGACACAGAGCAGCCTTCCCTATCAAGGGGCCTGGGTGCAAGAAATCATTTAGGGGCTCTAATTATTTTTAAATAAAAATAAAATAAAAAATTACAACATGATCATATAACACTATTTCATGTTTATTTAATGCATTTTTTTTTTTTTTTGCTACTAATTACTTCAGAAAAATTACAATTTGTTATAGTATCTTTTTTTATGCTTAATATCGCAATCACATTTAAGCGTTCTGCACACATGCTTGGTCAAAGACAATTCTTTATTAATTTTCTGAAAGAGTGCTCAGCATTAATTATGATAACTGGCAACCTAAATAAATCAGCATAATTATTATTTAGTAAGCATTGCAATATGTCCTCTCAGTCATTTATATCCCTTTCTTTTAAAGTCAAATCCCGTAGCATACCAAGATTTCCTAGATTAGATTTTCATATATATCTTTGCTATAAATTCTTTTAAAGTCAAATCTCGTAGCAAACCAAGATTTCCTAGATTAGATTTTCATATATATCTTTGCTATAAAAGTTTTTGGATCATTTTTCTGATTAAAGATTTTTCTAAAGTTTCTATATCAGAATTTGAAATATTATTAAATCTATCTACTATCTATACAATAACAGTATCAATTACAATGTTAAAAAATATTTAAATTCCTTTATCGAGCTTTCTGCAACTTCAAATTCTGCTGTTTCGGTATATATAATTTTTTTCCTTTTTCGAATGCTTTTTTTAGAAAAATGTTCTGAAATATTCAAATTACATGGCATCGCTTCTGTTTCGTCTAAAAATGTTTACATTTTGGATAAAGTTTTAATTTTAAATTTTGGATTTAAGTTTTAATTTCATTGATTAAATTAGAACCCGAGTCAAGAAAACTGCTTTTGCTCGAAATAGTTTATTGATAGTGCTAGTTTTGAACAATATTATTAACCATACCATTAAAGATAAAATAAATAACATTTCTTGTATTGAATCCAATAAACTTTTAGCTTCAGGTACTGTTGTATTATTGTTATTTGAGTCAATAAATTCATTTAGGGCATTGCAAGTTTGTTCAAACTGTCAATACACTGCTTTCACTGAATATATTTTGGCTTCCCAAAGAATATTGCATAATGGTTTAAGAGTAACATTTAAATGCATTCAGAGAATTTCCCAACTTTTTGTAGATTCAGAAAATAACCAATATATGCAGAATCAATTTTTTTTTTTTTTTTTTTTTTTTACAATATATATTGTTAGAAGCGCCACTGCAAATTAATATTTAAAACAGTGTGATAGGCAAGGAACATAAATTGCATGATGTTTAGAGCAATACTGCTAGTACAATTTAATATTTCCCTTTCACATTGCAACCGTTGTTGTATGCTTGTCCTTTATATTTCATAATATTTAAATCAAGCTCACTTAATATTTTCAATAGTTTTTACTATTCCTTCTCCATCAAATCAGTTACTTCAATAAACCCTCTAAATAACACATAATTAACCTTTTCTCTTCAAAATTTACATACTGAATAATGATTGAAGTTTGTTCCTTATTAAAAATATCAGGAGTACAATCCATTTCAATATTCTAGTATATGGTGGCTTTTATATTTACAAACAGAAAAAAAAATTCTTTTTAATTATTGCCAAGAATTTAGCAAGACAAAATTTACATATTAAGGGTGGAGGAAATATTGATCACTTCTCATGCTCTTTAATTGTAATTCACACAAAATTAAGAACTTGAGTGAAACAAAACACAAAATAACACTTTTGCCATCATAATACAAATAATTTAATCTTATCTTAACAAAAAAATATTACAAAGCAAGATTATTATTTTTGACAATTCATATATTTGAGCATCAATTTCAGCAACTCTTTTTTCTGTCATCAATTATTATTAATTTTTTTCCTTTTATAACAATTTTATTTTCAATGCTGCTTTAGGTTTGTTGAATTCTCCCCCCCCCAACTCTTTTTTTTTTTTTTTCCTTTTCTAAAGCTTCATAATACTTTACACATGCTAATTTGGCATACTGAAGCAAATCTTTTGAAATCTGAACATTTAAAAACATCACACGATACAAATTTAAGACATCGTTTTCTTACACCAATTAATAAATCTTCTTTCAGATTTTCATCAAACAAATCCTTGTTGATACTAAACATATTTTCCACAGCTACACTGCCATATGACAACACAAGAATAATTTTTACAACTTCCCAAAAATCAATAAATTCCTTTAACTTCAAAATTTTAGAATAAAAATAATATATGCAAATTCTTTCTAAACAAATTTTTATTAAATGAATCAAACTGCTTTTTATAATCACTTTTACATATGTTCTTTATAACTAAAAAAGCTCAAACAGCATATTTACACATTCTGAGCATATTAAAAAAGTTTGCAATTTGGAATAAAGAAGATAATACAAATCAATCTTTCATTTTTCTCATCATGCATTATTCTTCAATAAATGTAGATTTAAACAAGATGCAGTTTTTAAAATAGTAAGATTTTTGGATATATGTTCTAATATTTTTTATGGTATTCTTCCCAAATATAAAACCCTAAAAGGTTTTTCTCAATCGTAGAATTTTAGGATCATCAAAGCTCTAAAAAAAAAAAAAAAAAACTGTAATGCTTTTGCATCTTTGATTATACTTTTTCTGACAATATTTTTCATTAATTGCTTAAATAGAATGGAACTATTTTTATATAAAAAAAAAGGTATCATTGGTTCAAATATGCCTAAAATTTATAAAGAAATGGTTGAAGAATAAGAGAAGAAGCTAATTTCAGCCGTAGAAACATTCATAATATCACTCGTAGCAGATCTAGGCAAAGTTTTTTAACTGAAATCTATATATATATTTTATTTTATGCAGTCAAAAACTTTTACAGCACATTTGTGAACACTGACATCATACAATAAAATTCGTTTGGCATTTTTGTGAAGTGTTGTTCAAAACTTCATCAAACAAATAATAATCAGTAACAAATATTTACCGTATATGTACCACAAATATATATAATCTTATTGGTTATTTCACTATCAGTGAACACATGAAAATATTTCCAATATATCAGTGAATACACTAATACACACAACAAGCTTTAATGCCCATAAAAGTTAAGACCAAACCACATAAACAAGTCATAGTTGACCACAGATAATTTTGCCACGTAGGAGCCACATACCATCTTCCTTGTTTCCTATGATATTGTTCATTTTTGGAGCTACATGTACAATCTTCTATGTTTAAAAATTGGCGTTTCTTAAATGAAAAAAAAAAAAAAATCCTAAGAAAATCCCCTGTTTTTCCTGATTTTTATAGAAAATTTCACATATTCAATTTTTTTAAGTTGATTCTTAAATTCCTTGTACTTTCTTAATTTTCCCAATGCTGGGGCAATCTTGTTTAAATAAAATGAATTATTTCCAATGCTTAAGAGAACAAACACTAAGGAGATTTGTTATGCTGATCTTCAATAAGCTAAAACTTGCAGCTCAAAGTGAATTTTGAAATCACAATGTGCAAACGTCTTTTCACTAGTTACCCTACAGGAACTTTTAAATATTAATTTCAAGCAAATTATTGAAGGGAGTGAATTTACAAACATATTTACAATTTAGTTGAAATGAAATTCCATAAAAATTGTTAGTTCCCTTTATTTTTGATAAGTATTAAGTAGAATGAAGGGGGGAATGCAAAAGACAAATAGAAATTAAGAAATCTTTATCTACATTAAACAAATGAGCTGAATATTAAATGCTAATAAAATATTTTAAATTTAAAATATGCTGTTACAAGTTCAATTCTTAAAACTATTTGATTCTGTATGCACTGAAAATCTCTATAATTATCTGTCTTTTCAACTAGTTTATTCACAGATATCAGCAGCTTAAAAATCGTCTCTTCAATTTTTGACATCTATTTTAAAACACTTAGTTTATCTTCAGTATGTATCCTTTACTAATTCTTTTCACCAATCTGAGATGGTAATCTTTACCAATCAATTTTTTCAGTATATTTACAGAAAGCTGTTTTTTATATCTATGTTTGTTTTTTCGATTTGAAAATTTATTACTCCACTGCCTTTTTTTTTTTTAATTCAGCTGAAACCAAATGTTTCGCAATAAATATTATTTAAAATTTTTCAACCTCAATATTTTTATTTCAGAAATATTTCTTTTCAACTATAGTCTGGCCATGGGACCAGACCACATTGAATCTCCAGAACCTTAATTACTTACTACAATTTCTGATCAGACTTTTAATCTTTTAATTATTTTGACAAAAGGTTATTAATTTCAATTTTGGATATTTCAAACTCCTGAAATTCTAGTAAATTGCAAGCCACACTATTCAAAAAATATTTCAATTCTATTAAAGTAGAATTGCTTTCTTCCTTTTGCAGGTGCTTGCAATACCAATAAAACAACAACAAAAAAAAAAGGCTTTTATCTTATATCATGGCTTATCTGATCATTCTCAGATATGAGCATTCATACTTCTGGTAAGCATATAATTGAGAAGAAACAAACCGATTCAAATTTTATGAATGAAAGTAGTCCAGAAATTCATGTTTCAAATCTGTTGGCAATTTATTGAATTTTTGAAAGCATATGAATCTTTATTAGAAGTACTATTGTCATTTACAATAGAAAAAGAATATCTTTTTTCATGACACTAAAAGGTTTCAAGCAACCATCTTTTCCATAACATGTGCTAAAAATGATAAAAGAAGGCTATATATAAAAAGGGAAGGATGGTAATATTTAACATGGTAAACATTTTAATTGCTTTTTCAATAATAGCAGCATTCTTTGACACCTGTTTTTCCAAAAATTATTAGGAAGTTTCTCATTTTCTAAAACTCAGAAATATAATCTTTTTCTCTTGTTACACGTAATGCACTACCAATAACAATTAGGTAAGTTCAAAATCTCAAGCAGGGCACAAATATTCACATTAATTTAAAAAAGTAGAAAATTACTTTTGTATTACATCATTCAATAAGCTAAAAATTTCTAATTTAGTGGTGGATTATACATCAATAAAACCTTTTTTAAATCCTATTTCTCCAAACAACATGAATGTCACATAAAATATCTTTGGCAGCGGAATTGCACATTAAAGCTAAAGCCAAGCCATGTATCTAGTTTCAACATCATCTTTTTCCCAATACAAACAGAAAACAATCATCTTGCTTCAATATTTGGTTGAATACAATTATTAGATTACATATATCAAGATCAGCCATATTCTAAAAGAGAACACCCTAAATGCATGGAACAATATCAAATATAAAAACATATAAGAACTGTACGAATAATAAATTTCCCTACACTTAAAAGACCATTTCAGTAAGGGGAGGGCACAAGATGGAAAACTGAATTTGGGATGAGATTCAGTATAATGGTAGAATAATGTTTATTCATTAGTGTAATAGCCATCCAATTTCGAAAAAATGGCCCTCAAACTTTCAGTATAGCTTATATACTAATAATGTACTGCCAATGACGAGTAAACTCATAGTATAGTGGATAAGGTGCTGGCATAATATTCACGAGACCTGAGTTTGGTTCTAGGCTAGTATTTTCTGCTATTCTGATTTTTTACAAGAAAAATATTTATGTTTATTCATACAGTTCTTCAATTACAATTATAATTTAATTTTTAAGTGTTAAAATAATTATAAATATAATTTTAACTATAAAAATAATTCAAATAACTATTTTCATCTTAAAACCATTAAAAGTTTTAAATTTTTGGATTTTAATGATAAATTATTTGTTATAATTCAATGAAGCTGTGTTCATATCAGTAATTAAAGAAAAAAGTTGAAATTAATTAAATTATATCAAGAAGCATTCTCAATATTAATAATTAAAAAGTAAGAGTAGAAAGCAGGTGTTAAGTTATTGAATGCATAGGCAGATGGTTCTAAGTTTTTAGCAACATTATATCCTATGCTTTGTAAGCTATCTGATTTTCTGAGATAAAACATATCTTTTGAATGTAAATGAAAGTTGTTTTCCAAACAAGGCCTGTAAGATTTCTCTTGTGAAAATCATCATTTATCAATTGTGCAAGATGTCAAAATATATCTACCTTGTTTCAAATGTTTTTACAATAATTACCATTCTGGTTCTTGTATGTAATATAAAATTAATGAAATATTTTTATGATGTCGGTAATTCAATTAACATTTATCATCATTTAAGTTATGTTTGTAATTATTTTTCTTACTTACAAATAATTCAAGTATTAAATAAATAAACATTTATTTTTAAGAGATTTATTTTGAGAACATTTACTTTTGATCGATAAAAGAGTTACATATTAAATGAAACTGTCTTATTTAAATAATTTTGTAAAGAAAAACAGATTTTTTTTATCAATGTTCATATCTTTAATTTTTTTTAAAAAAAAATTATAATTTAGGTATTAAGAGAAAATTCTTTTCTTTTTCCATAAAAAATTGAGTATCATATTAATTTAAATTTAAGTAATTTTGAATATTTTTTAAAAACTCATTCATACTTATAATTTTTTTTTCTTCTAAAAATTAAATTATTATCCAAGAACTAGGAGAATAAATATTTATTTTTGTATAAAAATGAAAAACATATTAATTAAAACTATTTGTAAATTGTTAACTTAATTTGAAGTAATTTAGAAAGAAAACAAATGAAGAAAAGCAAAAGCAGGATCAAACTTGGGTCTCGTTAATGCTATGCTTGCACTTCATGCACTATACTACCCAGGAATTGGACAACAGTGACACATTATTGGTTATAAGCTTTGCTGAAAGTTTGAATGCCACTTCCGTGAAATTGGCTGGCTATTATGCTTTACTAATTTCATGAACGAACATTCTAGATGTGTACTATAACTCTACTCAATTTCACCCCCAAACTCAATTTTCTACCTTGTGCCTCACCTTGTAAGACATAATAATCCTATCTTCAGTTATTTTGTTTCCTTCAGTGGTAATTTTACTTGCTGTACCTGTTTCCCACTTACTACAGATTATATATAGAGAAAATATTGGAGATCGAAAACTCTCGCATATTAACATCCCTATTATGTTTGCAGAATTCTCAAAACACAATCAATAATCTCTATATATAATAAATGTTAAAAAAAAAATCTAATAACCATCTTACTGATTCAATATATAAAATATGGAACTCTTAAAAACATGCCTCTAAGCTTGCATTTGAATATATATTATATTAAAAATGGAAGGAATGGAATGAAAAAGTCTGAATCCCCCCCCCCCTTAAATAAAAGGCTTATCTGACAAATAAATTTTTAGTTTAAAAACTATAGATATTAAAAAGACCTATAAAATGAGCTGTTGAATACTGAACTAAATCAAAATCATTTCTTTTAAAGCTTGAATTTGGAAAATCATTATCTATTTTTTATTTGAGTGGAATTTTGGTATTTCTATTTAAAGATTTGTTAATCAGAAGGAAAGACTAGGTAAAAGTTTTAGACTAATATCTGCATTATTCTTCAAAAAATGCCTAAGTACTTTTTAGTTCTAATTTTATTTCCAATCTGATTAAAGTACAAAATATATAGAGAAAAAAAGAATTTTAATCAAATATCACTATTTTGTGAGGAGAAAAGATGTATACTTACTTATACTTAAAAAATTTCCTTTCAGATTTAAGACTTCAGGCACTGGTATTGTTAAAATGACAACATCAAAAGTTCTAACTATTCCATTAGTTGCTTTCACTTCCCATGCTTTCTCTTCTTCTTTCAAATTGATTTCTGTAACTTCATGCTGTAAATGCACAGAACAATCTTGAAAGAAATAAAATAAAAATTATCAATACAAATACATAAAATTAAATTCATATGTATATATATGTGTATATATATATATATATATATATATATGTATATGTAAGCATTATTTTATGTGAAGCAGAATGCAGTTTGAAGACAGTGAAGATACTTTTAATTTCGTGACGTCGTTTTATTTCATTTTGAAGAAGTAAGCATATTTACAAGCGATGAGCACACATAACGACACAGTAAAGGAATGAGGAAAAAGATCTTGGACGTTTTATCCCTGGTCTTATATAACCTATAGTTTTGATAGGGAAAACATTTTTTCATAGTGCTAATATATTATGAGATTTCGATAGGGATTTTCGTTACATGTATGGAAAAGGTAGGGAAACACAAGGAGACTTTAAAAAGAATTTGCCTGATCAGTGGTATTTTATCTCTTCACGCGCAGTGTGGGAAAGTTAGATTTTAGCTGATTCAACAATTTAACAAAGTTTCTCTTGAATTAATTAAGTAGAGACAGTGGAATTGGATCACGAAATAAGAGAATATTTTAGAATGAAGTTAATATGGGCTAAATTAAGATAAAATCTTGAAAATTAATTAAATTGAAATTAGAGTTAAAATATCATTACATATATATTTGTGTATTAATTGCATATAATTATGTTTTTAAGCTTCACTGCATGCCACTTATAAACTTTAGGATTAATCGCTTGTCATTAACATGACTAGACAAATTCTTAGCTTAGTAATCAGCTAGTAGTAATGCAACTAACAATACATTTTTGCCAATAAGTAGGGGGCTTATTATAAATCAACAATAAAAGATGCATTATGATGCTGTCAATTATTTTTTATAAAATTAATGAAAAGAAAGCCATGTGTAAATGCTATGTAACATATATAATCAAATGAAGAAAATTTTAAAGCTGAAAGATTGATTTTTTTAAAAATTCTGTAATAAAGGTCATAATTTAAAATTTTTTAATTCTATATTGCTTATGTAGTGTCAATTTGATTGTAAGATTATTTTATTAATATACACAACCTAGTTCAGTTTTTTAACTGCAGTCCAACAAAAGCATGTAAAAAAAATGTAAGTCGCAAAAGACATGTAAATACTTATTTTTAACAAAAACATTTATAATATTTTCATTTACCAGCAATGACAGTGTAAATGCTTATATTACATACATATTTCTTATTATGGCTATCATTTTAAGTAATAGCACTGATGGATTCAGATCTACTATTTTAATACATGAACCAAATGACAAATTTTATGCATTGAGCTTGCTACATTTTTAAGTAGTTGTATTTATAAGAACACAAATAGACAGACTCTGATCTATTTTAGACTAAAGGAGATAAAAAAAAATCATCCAAGATCAGAGAAATGAAATTTTTGACATACATATGCAATGGTTTCCTTACAAAAATGCTCCATATTATATATATATGTGTGCGTAATAATATTTCAATATCTAATTTAATCTAAATTAATTTCCTAAATTTTTTGCCTAATTTGGCCCATGTTGGGGTTATTCTAAAGTGTTCTCTTGTTTCCTGCTACCATTTCACGTATAAAGCTGTGTAAAAATTACTTGCAATCAATTCTACGTATCAAATGAAAATGATCCCTCCGTTGCCCTTGTCAAAAGTCAACACATGCATTCAATCGCCACGTGGCCAGAAATCCTATGTTATATAAGACTAGTGATCATTTATTTCATTCCTTTTTCTTACTTCTGCTTTTGTTTCACGGTGTTGTGGACGTTCCTTGTCCGCACCTGCTTGTAAATAAATTGCTTTCCTGGAATGGATATTAAAATTAATTTAAAAATGTAAAATGTTTCTTCAATGTCTTCAAACCAGCATTCTGCTTCAACCAAAATAAGCTTGCATATATATATCAAGGGTGACTAAAATATTGTACCTAAAGCCAAAATAAAGAATTTATTAAATGCTTGAATAAAAATTTATAATAGTTTTTATGAACTAAAACAACACAGGATACATTCTTTCTCAATCAATTGAAACTGCAGGCATTGCAAAAGGACATCAAGTGACAGTTTTCTCTAGCAACACTGTCAAAGTTTATAAAACCAAAGATAATTGAACAAACTGATAGTCTAGATGTCTACTTTTATGCAAGAAACAATATTGTTTTCACAAATGCAATGAACTGTCTTGTAAAATGATTAGTTCTTTTTGTCAAATACTAATCTATATCATCTCCAATAATACATTTATGCAGATACTCCAAAAGGTAGGACCTTTGACAAGAAAAACAAACAAAAAAAAAAAAAAAAAAACTAACAGACGTTCTTCGGAAGAGAAAACGAGCTTCTTTGGTTGATATGTTTTAGGAAATTTTAAGACCCTTTTTTGGTAATGATTTTGGAAAATATTACGAGGACAAAAATTATTTTTCACCAATTTAAAAGAAAGTATTCTTCCTACAGCTACATGTAAAATTTCTACTCATTTAATTCAATATAATTTGCAGATCATATTTTTCATTAATAAAATGCAGATTCATTTTTTTAAAAATTTTAATCCACATCTAATGTATTGTTAAAACCTCAGAGAAAAAGTAATTTCTCTAATTCTACTTATACAGAAGATCATTTTTTAAATCATTTAATTTCACTATTAAAAATAATATAATATTAAATTGGCTAACTTCATTTCATCTTATATATGTCACTGCTTATTTTAGAATCAGAATCATGTCCCTACAGTTCCACAGTTAACAATTTCTTTAAAAATATGAAATTTTAGACATGATATAGTAGAAATGTAAAACAAATCAGGAACTTTTATATGTTATATACTTTTACAATGCTATTCTTATCTAAAATTTGCAAAAAATGGATCTAAAGTGTACATATACTCAGCATCTTAATTTATCTGTAACCAAATTAAGTAGCTTTAAATTTAATAATCTGTTCCAACAACATAGTTATAGATAACACATAAAATTCTGATTTTATTATTATTACTAGACATAAAAAATGTAAATGTTATTAAAATCAAAATTTACATCACTGAGAAAACCTAAATTTTATAGAATCCAAATTCAAATGCATACTATTAGACATTCAAAAATACTTTTATAGATATCTGTGATTATGTGAAATGTTTATATATCTTAATGTATTTCAAATATTTAAAAATTAATTAAAGAAAAATATTTTTAAAACGCCCTATTTTTGGAACACCTAATTAAGGTTTGTAAAAATAAATATGAATACAATAAATATGCAATTATTAATAGCAGAAATACTATAAAATAGTTTTTACAATCAAATTTCAAATAACAACTAATTTAAAAATATAATATTACCAGCTTTTTGCAAAAAATGGGCAACCAAAGAATCAGTTCCACCAGGAGCAACAAAAACTGTTTTAGTTTCTGACAGCTTCCTAAAATTTTCTATTTTTTGTCCAAGGGGCACAAGTATTTCCTTCTCCAATAATTCATCATAAAACCTGAACAATAATAATATGCTTAGATAAATACTCGTATAACTCGAAAACATAGTATTTTGTTGTCATCAAAATGAAAAAAAATCTTTGTATCCAGCCACACGATGGTAGTTACTCTAGTTTTCAAATGTACTAAATTTAATATCAGTTACTGAAGAAAAAAAAAAAAAAAAAAAAGACAAATTTAGTGAACCTTTGATAATGGTGTCTTGTTTTCTAGTCAGCCGTAACATATAGTCAGAACACGGTTTCAAACATAAGAAAAATCATTGAAAACTTTTCCCATTTTTTAAAATTTGGTGTTGGAAAACCAAAATGCATGAGACATCATCTTAGTAACTTTAGATTTATATTAAATTTGAAAGTAGCTTCTTACTTTAAAAAAATTTGCTACATTTTATAAATACACAGTACAATTGCAAAAATTTTAGCAAAATTGATATAAACTGAAAACTAAATTAACTTAATGTACCAAATAATCATAAAGTCAGAAAAAAAAATTTAAAAATTGATACTAACTTAAAATTTAATATCACTAAAAGAATACTATTTATATAAACTACATGGGAACGAGGACATACATAACATCTTATTTTCGGAACAACTACATTTCACTCTTGTGGCTACACAAACAGTTATTCAGGATTAGAAGTCAAATTTTATCTTAAAAAAGAAGTATATTTTACGCAATTTGAAAGAAAAAATAATAACTAATATTAACACAGTAGTTTTGATTGTAGAACTACATGTTACAATAAAATTTATTTTGTGCAATAAATTGGCTAAATTGGGCTATTTTATATAAATGAAAAAACAGATTATTCCTAATTACTGAATATTTTTTACAAACATTAAAACAAATATTTTTTAAAAATTTCTTATAAAAATCTTAGGTACAAAAGACCTTTCATTTCACATCAAAAGCAAATAATAAACTACTACAGTTAACTATATTTAGGAGGGGGGGCATCACACTGCCAATTTATAAATGCAACAATTCCCTGAAAGAAAAAGTAAAGTTAAGAACATAAGAAAACAAATTCAAGATATTAAGATCTGCAAATTTTATAAAATATGTTAAAGTTTTCTGTTCCCCTTTAAAAATTTTTGCTATCTAATTGTTTTAATTTTTCGGTATTTGCAACAAGAGCTATTTATAATACACTAGATTCCATTTGTGAAGAAAAGTCTCTGCTTTGTTTAGGTTTCTGAATAAGTGCATTAACTTCGCATTCATTCCAACAGTTTTCTTTTCTAAGAAAAATTTCTTTTTCTGTAAAGAGATCAAGAAATTACATTCCAACTTTCGTTCCCTGATATCATTAGCAGCAGTTTCTACAGCACACTGTTCTTTCAAAAATAAACCATAAATAAAATTGGCTGATGCTGTTAATATTTTCAAATTAGCAGTGCTTGTCCCTTTACTTTTATATATTTTAATCATTCATTGTTTCCACTTTTGAAAATCCACATTGAGAATTACTAATTTTTCAAGCATATTGTGAAAGCACTCATACAAGTTGCACAAAATTAACTTCCTGTAAAAATATTCAAATATTGTATAAATAATAATGCTGAAATATAATAAACAAATACAACTAAGAATTAACCAGAGTTCCACACAAATCTGAAAACAAAATTTTATGTGTTTTTCCTATATGTATATCAAGATATTAGAAAATGCATGAATAGCACTTTGTTTAGCTTTTTGAATAAGTGTATTAACTTTGTGCTATATGGTTTTAAGGAGTGGAAAAAGCAGGGAAAGTAAGCAACAATTTAACATTATTCGAAACAGATATTAAAAGAAGATTTATTTATATTTACATAAAGAAAAAAAAATCTCTATTTATTATCTAGAATTTAACAAGAGAGTATTTATATATTAAGAAAGGGGAGAGGGATATATTACCTCTCATGCTCTTTAATTTTAAGTTACCCAAAATTAAGAAATCATAAAATAAAACGCAATACATTTTTCTTATTTTGATTAAACCATTTAATGATTACTTAACAAAACACATTACAAAGATTACTTTTTTTTATTTATTTATTCAGTTTTTCAATTCATGTATCTGTACATCAATTACTGCAACTTCAGCAGATTTTTCAGCCATGAGTTTCATGGAATTAATGAACCTAATCCGTAAAAATAAAGTATGAAATTTCTGTCTAATGTACATTTTTTAGCTGTTTCACTTGCAGTGAATATATTTCCAATATATCATTTAATGCATTAAAGAACGAATATGATGCAAACATGTTTTAAAGCCCATAAAAATTCAGCTCTAAATTATTGTTCTTGAACTAAAAATTTCAAAATCAATTTATATATGGACATTAAATTTTGAAGTTTTTGGATTTGACATATCACCTTTTCTTTCACTCTTTTTAGATACAAAGTCTAATATTAATTATAACTTTTTTAACAGGTATGCAAATTTGTATGTTTTTCTCTTTTGGCATGACTAATAAATGCTATTTTTCCATATTTCTTAGGTTTGTTATCTTCTTACAAAGCGAACAGTAAATAATAAATTAATTTTGTAGAACTTCTTGAACCCATTCAACATGATTAATTTTTTTCTCTTTTTTTTTAATAAATGCTACTAATAAATGCTATTTTTCCATATTTCTTAGGTTTGTTATCTTCTTACAAAGCGAACAGTACATAATAAATTAATTTTGTAGAACTTCTTGAACCCATTCAACATGATTAATTTTTTTTCTTTTTTTTAATCTATCCAATTCCTACTAAATACAGATTTTGTGATTGAAATACAGATTCGACCATCCATTGGGTCAATGAGCTATTTTTCTCCACCATTGTAAACAGGTTGCCTTATGCAGTTTGAGGGTTGTAATTTCTTCCCTTAACTCTTTAACTTTCTGAGCTGCCTCAAGATTTTTTTTTCTTTGCTTTTAATTCTCACAGTAGATATTTTGCTTCCTTTCAATATTCAAATTTCTGGATAATTCCTTTCTTTTCTTTATACTCTGCCTATTTGGCTAATGAATTCCTAGCACTTAAAATCAATTGCTTTTACACTTTAAAATAACTTCCACCGTTTTATTGAATGCTGCCATAAACAAATCTGTAATGATCGAAAATCCTCTTTCAACAATAATGATATCATGAGAAAATAACATTATCATCTTTAATAAAAATATGCCATCATGGCAAGTTATTGAATTGAGAGCAGGTTAAACGACAATTTATTCATACTCCATTTTTTTTTAAAAGTGAAAACCAATCTTTCCAAAAGTTTCATTAGGGATATTGATATCATTCACCAGTTTATCACTCTTCTTATCATTATGAAATTTCAAACCTTCAGCATATCCTTGTAAAAAAGCTGCCCTAGATTGCTGCTGCTATGATCATTTTTGCAATATTCAGCTTCAGATACGAAGAAATGATAACAGCGAAATCACTAATTATGTACATCCTTGGTGTGAAATCTCTGAAAAAATTTTCCACCATTTTTCGAAGTTTTTACTTTTTCCTGAAATACTGGTTTCCAGTTCTGTCGTCACCCATATAAAGGTTTTTGCTCAAAATTTTAAAGTAGTTCATTATCTAATTAGTGTTATTTGTATTAATATCGTATCAGAATAAATATCATGATGTAGCCTAAAAATAAAAGTAGTATGATTATAAAAATCTAATAATATACATTTTAGCTGAAATTTTAAAAAATGGATCTGCCAAAATATTATTTTAAATCTTTTTCTGATACTTATGTACTATTGCAACCATATTGACGATATTGAATAAAATTCAATAAAATTCCCACCTCAAAACCTTAGATATCCAGTGTCTTGGCCTAGGGGTGATCTGGGCATCCTGGGTTCAAGTCCTGGTTGTTCTTTACCCTGTGTTCTATCAGTGAGGTGTGTGAAAGAGCACCACACCTGTAAAAAGGGGATATGCAAGGGAGTGTCTCAGTGTCATCTTCATACGAGTTAGAAGTCAGACTTCTGCCCTCAGGTGCTCAAGAACCTTTACCCTCAGAAGCTACTACACAAACTCAGCTTAAATCGCTGAATCTGTCAGCGAGCTTGTCTATGTCGCCATAAGTAACAAAAACAACAAAACCTCAGACACAAATGAAATCAGGGTTGCCAATTAGGTGAGTTATCCTGAAAGTTGGCATAGTTGTAATAGTATATAAATACACCCTTTTTTTAACAAATCATAAGAAATTACTTCATCTAATGAATATGTGCTGTCATAAATTATTAACTATCCATTCCATTTATTATTGCAAATAATGCTAGATGCAAGATACTTCTATTACAGTTAAAATGCAAGAAAATTATAAATAATAAAATTATTAATTTCAAAATTGAAATATCAATTATTAGAGTACTAATATAGAATACTTGGTTTAAAACGAGTAGTCCTGTTTTAAGTGAATTAAAAAGTTCCACAAACTTCTTTTTGCAAAATTTTAAGGCTTGCAATTTCTTCCTTAGCTCTTAAATACTCTCTCTCTCTTCTTGAGCTGACAAGGATTTTTTTATTTTTGTCTTTTTTTTTAGTTAATATTCTGCTTGCCTAATTTTTCTTTCCAAAATTCTGCTTAATTCTTTTTTCTTCTTTTTATTTCTTCTCTTTATACTCTTCATATTTGGTAAATCAATTCCTCACACTTACAGTATATTATTTTGACACTTCAAAATTACTTATTCTATTGCTTGCTTGAATGCTATCATAAACAATTTTTCTTCATATAAATGTTAATATATTTCCTATTCTATCACAGTCAGTCTTTACTTATCAAAAATCCTTTCTCAACATAACTATTGACATGAAAAAGTATAATTATCATTTTAATAATGATATGATATTATTGCAAGGTTTTGAGTTGCAGCAAGCTGGAACGAAACTTACTCACGCTCTGTTTTTTGATGAATAAAAAAAGCTCATAATTTCAGAAGTTTCATTCGAGTTGCTGACGGCAACATTCATTTGCTTAAAATTCTTCTTATCGCAATTAATTCCTAAAAAGTCATCACACCCTACAAAACTACCCCCAACTGCTTGTGCTATGATCATTTTGGAAACAGTAAGCGTTTAATGTCGGGAAATAATAGAAAAAAATTGATGATCATGCACATGGTTGGCATGAAATATTCCACCAATTTAACAATTTAAAAAATTTATGATGAACTTCCTTGACTTACGAATTGATAAAATTCCTATATTTTTCCTCTATATCCCTGATTAGTTGGATATCTCGCCACCCTGAAATAATATGTCTAATAATTTACATTCATGTCTTCATAATGGTGTGATTCGAGAGAAATTAATCTGGCAGCAGTCAGTTTAAAACATTCCAAGAAAATCTCTTGCATCTTGGATTAAGATGTACATAAGAATAACAAGTTACAATAGATTCAAACTATCCACTGTCACATCTTCAACTACCTGTCAACAATAAGAAGATGATAGTTCGACTTACTTTGCTTGACTACGAATAAAGTCCAAAGATACTGAAACATATTGAGCACCACAGTCAATAGAGCACTTGGGTGTAGTGGATGAACGATATGTTTGATAACGGCCACCTAAAATAAACGGGAAATATTTGCATATGGAAGATAAAAAGTTTTTAATGCAAACTCAAATAGATCACCATGTTCTATCATGCATTTTAGATTAGAATGTCGCATAGAATTAAAATTTTTAAATACTACTGCAATAATGGCATTTAAAAATATTTTATAATTTTATTTCCTAAAGCCGTATTGAATTGCAGAAATGAGAACGATTCTTAAAAATGATTAGAAAAATAATTTTAATACATGGTAATTCAATATAAATTAACTGCAAAAAACAATCATTTTACAAAAAATTACAACTTTAAAATATGCAATACCAATTTGATCCATTCTTTCCCATATTTCAATGTTTACAACTGCTTCGTTTTTTATTAAACTTGCTGCAACGCTACCCGTTAAACCTCCACCAACAATCAAAATTTTAGTTGCTATATTTTTTTCGAAACTCATAATCACTGAATATTGCATACGACGCTAAAATGCAGTGACAAAATGAAAACATTTAAATTCAAAAATTTCGTCTCTGAACATCAAATGTTTTTTAAATAGTTCTTGTTGCCAATTGTGCAAAACATTAAGTTACATTATATTCCAAAGACATAAATAAGATATCTAGTTTATTCATAATCCTTAGGATGTTATAGAATTTTTAAGAATTTGAATTAAAAATAAGAGAATATATGTGAAATTTTTTCATAAGAATCTTTTGAAACTATTCAATTTTTATAAATTGAAATGCATTTCCCCCCTCCCTCATTTCTCAAATGCTACATTCTACTAAAGATATTGGCAACTTTAACAATTGTTTTGTTTTAACGTTTTCGTCTGCGCCTTTTCGAATGACTCATATTTTATTTTTTTCACCGGCGTTTAAGTACGAATGGTGTTGGTTTTCTGGAGTTTCTGCTGTGTTTGAAATCTTCACATCTTAATCATTAATCTAAAAAAAATGAATATTAATTCTAATTTTATTTTTCAGCTTTAATGCATTTAAATAATAAAATGGGTTTATGCATGAGTCGATGTTATACAGAAGTCAGCCGCTTAAGGTATGTCCCTGGTTTCCTTTATAACTGAGCATTTGAAAACAGATGCATATAATGTGATAAAATTGCTCAAAAAAAGTTTTTATTTTATTTTAAATTCGACTTCAATTGTCAGAAATTTTGAAGTTATGAGCATTGATTTTTTTTTTTTTTTGTCGTATTTGTTAACTCTTAACATTGCTGTACTTTATTGTATTTCTGTACTTACTGATGCAACATTATTTGTTATATTTCGGATTACTGATCATTTCAAAATCTTCCAGTATTTTTTATTTAAAATATAAATCGAAAAAAAATTATTAAAATATTTCATTATATATATATATATATATATATATTTACTATTTAAAAAATGTCAAGCAGAAAAGACTTGCAGAAATTCATTTACTGTCTCAACTGTTGGATTACTGAATCTTGTGTTTGTACGTTTTAAAATTATAAATTGTACTTGTAGATTTAATTAAATATTAAAATATTTGGTACTTATTAATTAACAGTGAAAAAGACTCACCAAATGCAGCATAAAAATCAAATTGGCATTGTAATTCTATGAGCGTTATGAGAAGAAAACAAGCATTATACAATTGTTTATTCAAAGTTTAGAAGAACAAGCATTATACAATTGTTAATACAAAGTTTGTTTGTTTGTTGTTTATTTTCGTTAGAGAATCGCCAATCATTTACAATTAATGAATAAGTGCCAAACAATTTTAATTAGTTTTCTTCATGAATTTATTCAGATTAATGATTATTATGATAGTATGAGAAGGAATTTTTCCAGTACAATGCAAAGTACTAATTTTTTTTATTAGATTTAAAAATTCTCTTCAAATTAGATTAACTATAATTTTTATTTGCCCATATCTATTTTACATGCTGTGCAAGTGTATGTATTCCAAATATAATAAAATATTCATTTATGTGTATAGAAAGAATTTTGGACTTAATTAAGGAAATAATGTAATTTTAATCTATTATTAGTGTTATAGATTTTATGGCTGACCTACTGTATCCCTTTCCCCCCTCCTTTTTTTAAAAATTTATTAAATTGTTTTTTTATATATATATAATGTATGCTGCATAGTTTTTATTCAAAATTTAAAGAAATTTTGACCAATGGGGTTTCAAAGTTGATTCTGAGATTCTAATTAATTGATTTATCACTATATATAAGTCTAAATTTGCTCATAACGAACTTCGTGGATTGTTTCCATTCTATTTTGGTTGGTAGTATTTGAAATTATTTAATTATTGTTTTAGTAATTGAGAAAAGTAGCTTTATTCCTGGAAACTTTTGATGTTTTGCAGTTCATTTCTTGAACACATCAGTTCAGTAATAAGATTTTTTTTCTGAATTATTTTTTCATTGTAAAATATTTTTTAATGTAAGAGGAGGCAATTGATATGAACCTAATATTTGCAACTCTATTATTTTGGCATGCTACAAAAATATTTGTTTTTGGTTATAAAGGAGATAAGGGATGTGAGTTTAACATGCTCCTTTTAATAATAATTTACCTTTCATATTCATTTTATCTACAATTAATTATTTTAAAATCATTAGTAATACTTGACTATTTTATTAATCATTTGAATGTATTTTATAATCTTTTTGCAGTTGTTGGAGGCTGAATGCTGGCATTGAAGACCGAGACAGGCTAATTGATGTAAGATTTAAAAAAAAAAAAAAATATTTACAATCATGCTCTGATTGGATTATAATTTACAGCCAAGTTAACTTTTAATTCTAAATTAAATAGTAAATAATAATTAGAGATGAAAATGTTGATTGAGTTAATAAATTACTTAAAATGGCAATCTATATTTTAGCAATTCCTTAAGTATTTTTTGAAAAATTTTATATGCATTTTATAATAAATCAATTAAAATGAAGTTGAATAGTTAATATTTTGTATACACAATATGTGATTGGTTTTTCATTTTATTTTACAGTTTGACATGTTTTTAGATGAAGTAAGTTTTTTTTTTCTTTCCCCATCTTTTCTTTTAATTCCAAATATTATTGACTTTGTAATTATTTATTTTAAATGAAAACTTTAAACGATATTTTGAATAGTTTTCATAATTTTGTATCGTAAAAAATAGTCATAATTAAGCATTGAATACTCATTTAGTACCTTTAAAATTTAGGAGAAAAGAGTTTTATTCTGAAAGCTACTTCATTTAATAGTTCGTTCTGTTTATTGAAAACTCTTTGAAATGTTTTAAACTGTAATTTTTTTTGTACATTTTTGTTTATAATTTATTGCTGCTTATTGTGTTACCTATATTTTCCCTTGTTAATTGTTCAAGCTATGTTTTTACTATTTGTTTTTCTTTATAATATTAAATATATATATATAGATTATGTGTCATAAAAAATAATGTATATGTATTTGTTTTGCAGCAAGCAGCTCCAAGACCTCTCAGGTAAAAATAAATAAATTTTTATTCTAATATTTTCAATAAATATTTTTTGTTAGTTTCAAATTTCGGAAATTTTCAATTTGGATCGTGAAGAATATTTTGGTTTTAATTTTGAATGAAGCAAAGTATTTTAAATAGGAAGAAAAGAATGTATATTCAGATTTTAATAGTGTTTGTTATATAATAAATTGAAATTTTTATGTATTTTGTGTATTTATAGACTAATCACTTCATGTGATCAATTGGTTTGCTGCAAATATTGATTATGTTTGATATCAGATAAAGCATATAGGTTTAACGTCATGTCCATAATTTTGTCAAAATTGCCTACTAAGCCTTTGCTATTTAAACTGTCTTAATTAAGTTCTATTTAATGTGTGTATGAATTCTTCTAATGGAATTAGTCTCATAACATCTTAGCGCTAATAAAAACATAAATGGTTCATCTATCATCTAATTTTCCTAGCATTGTAACTTCACTTTTCAATTTGTCTTGTATTCATTCCTATATATATTTTAAACAGAATTCTTCTACTTTAATTTTCAACAATGGAAGAAAATCCTACAATTAAACATTTGATGAAGTAATGAAAATGGTTTAAGTGGCATAGAAACAATGTAATCTGTTGCTAGGAATTAGGTAAGAAAACTAATATTGAATTTTAAGCCAAAATTCAGTAAACCTTTGCATAACCGTTAGATTGATATCATAAAAAAGACACTTCTTTGAATTTAAAATTCACAGAAACGTCATTTTTAAGCAACAATATTTTTGGAAAAATATCAAATTATAGCTTAATTATTAATTAAATAAAATGTTTAAAAAATTGCTCTGATGTGCATATTCTCAATATTCAAGATATGTAAGTGCCAAATTTGGCAGCTGCAGGCCAAATGATAGTCTCAATATATTCACTCATTCATCTTTATTATTAATAGAAATTGTAAATAATTAATAAAATAAAAATATTTTCTAAAATAATTTTTGAAATAAGATTTTGAAAAGCATGTCAAAAAATCAGTCATATAAGTTTGTCTTGGTATAAGCATAGAAATATTATATTTATTATTAAAGAATTATATGGGTTTTCTTTTGTAAGTATGTCTGTATATATTTAAGTAATAAGCGAATTTTCCTATCATCTCTTAAGATAAAATTTTTTCATACAGTTATTGAACTTTAAATTTAATAAAGTGACTTTTGCTAGTGCAGCTTTCATTGATTTTTCAATGCCTCTCCCATGTCATCTGATCTCTCAATAACTAAACTTCTGTGCAGTTGGTTATATGAAACATTGTTTTTCTATTTTAAAAGTAACTTTTCAAAAGACGTCTTTCTTTTTGAGCATTATTATTCTTAGAATATTTTTATTATAAAGTTTCCATTCTCAATTTGCATAAAGTTGTCGAAACAAAGCTTATATGATTTGTAGAATTTGTTATACTACGCCTCTCCTAAGTAACATTATTATGGCACAAGGAGAAAAATTGTTAATTTCATATGAATACTTATGTTAACTTTATATAAAATGTTATTTTTAAATTATTTATAATTATTGAATCAAGTGTTCACATAATCTTAATAACATCCTAGAAAAGTAATTATTCTCCCACTATATGCTGTTTTAAATTTTGAATCCTTCATCTCGCCATTTCCAGCTTGTTTAATGGGAAGTTTCATTTTCCTTTATTTGTTAAATTTTGAGAATCATCTTTCTGAAGCTAACAAAAAAGCGTGGATCAATCCATTTCTGAAAACATTGGTGTCGTTTCCTTTAATTCTCACTGTATAATACTTGTCATTTTTGGCAGTCCTTCATAAGAGGATTCTAATGTTTTCTTGGCATGGTTCATTTTGACAAAGGCATGTGAATCTGAATCTAAGTCCTTATGGGAAAAATAATTTTTTCTTTTACATTAGCTTTCATTTGGTTTCAATTTTTCCATTTGTTTATTAGTTCATTAGTCAAGATATCTGGCTTAGTTTAGTTTTTGATTCTTAAAAGAATTCTTGGGGTGACTACAATGATTTACCTTAAATCATTTCTGCAATGGAACAGTTGATATCATCATGTAGAAATGTGTGTATATGTATCAAAGAATATTGTTGGTTAAGAATCACTCCTTTTGATTGAATTATGAGCTATAACAGTGATTTTAATATTCTGTGTTGTTTTTCAATTTTTCTATTGCTTTGGGGGTGGTATGAAGTTGTTATTTGCATTTCAGTTCTGCAAATAATACCCAAAGTTCTGATCTGCAGAGATTTTTTCTGTCTGTGAGCACATTGTAAGGAACTCCAAGGCAACAATTCCAGTTTGCATAAAATGCTTTTATGACTGATTTCTGTGGTTGTATTCTCTATCAGTCTAACTTCCATCCAGCATTATTCTATTCAACATTATTCCCATTTAATATTGAGTATGATTCAATTATATAAATATGAATTATACTAATTCTTATCAAATTCTTCAAAACGAGTTGAATTTGGAATATATGTGTCGAATAATTTTATTTTTCTGGTAACTAATGCAAGCTTTAACCTATTCTCAACCATCTTTCTTAATATTCTTCCAAATGAGTCATGGTGCTGCATTGATGATTTGATGCCGGATTGTTTCAAGTGATGCATTTTGTGGAAAATTTTCATTTTAAATGGTTGTGATATGAACAGTGGAATATTTGAAATTGAAAAATCATACCAGATTATTTTTCAGAAGGTAGTGCATATTGCATAAAATTTTAATTTTCACTACTATTTAGTAATTTTTTAATTTTTCTTTAGTTCATCCACAATTTTGTTATAAACAATGTTCAAAACTAGCTTATGATTTTTAAATATTGTAAATTTGCATCCTTCTCACATATGTTTAAATTGTTTGATGGAAAGACTACTTGTAAGTTCCCATTCATTTATGCTATCAGCTTTTTGAGTGTCATTCAACTCTTTGGAATAAAATGATATTGGTTTCCAATCGTCTTGACATCATCATAGAACACATACAATTGCAAAGTTAGAGGTATCTGTATATAAAGCTGTTGATAGATCTAGATTAGGAAAGGTTAATAAAGGTGTATGCTTTGCATTTTTCAAATTACTTTTTTTCTTCTTCCATCCATTGAATTTTCCTTTGATCTTTTTATTACTTGCATTGTTTTAATTATTCATTTAAGGGAGGAGCTTGAGTATTAGCTGCATCTTTCAAGTATCATTTATAAAAGTTCATCATTCTTAAAAATTTTGAAAGTTTTTCAATAGTTTCTGGAAATTTATAGTTTGTTATGGCTAGATGTTTCTGGAAGATGTCTAAACTATTTTAAAAAGGAAGATGTCTAACTATTTTTGGTTGCCAGTAAGAAACGTATATCATTTGTTTGTTTGTTTTTTTAATTTACCTAGCCTTTCATAAACATTAATGGAACAATTGTATTGATATTGAATATTATATATGAATATACATGAAGTATCATAGTGAAGATAGAACAAAAAAGTGAAATAAATGACTAGAATAATAAAGTGAAATAAATGTCTCTGTGGTGAAAGATTTATGGAATAGAGTTTGGGTGCATTAACTGCTTTAATAATATGCTTTTTCTTGATACAAAACTTAGAAGTAAGATGAAAACCGGCTTGACAAACTGGGTGATTTAATAAAGATTACCAATATATATTAAAGATTAATGGACAAGATTGTTTTTTTTTAATTACTCATTCAGAATTTTTTTATTTTGTAAATAATTTTTTTTTAGTATTTCCCAATTTTTTTTTAATGACCCCCCCCCCCCCCCCATCTTAAGTATAATTTTCTACAATTGTTTGCTTTCAAGACTTGTCGTACTGCCTTGTTTTTAAAAATCTTTAAAACCAAATCTGTGCTCATGTTTTTTTAAAATTTTCTTGCAGCTTGTAGTCCTGTTTGGCATTTTTCTGCACACCGTGATTAAATAGTTGTGCTCTTTTCTTTCTTAAAAAAATAACTTAAAAATTTAATTGATCATTCAGCCTATTTGATAGATATTCTAAAACTTCTCGATAATTTCATGTTTTGGTAAATGAGATCATTGAAGTTTGTATATAAGTAAAATGTTTGCAAAATAGATATCTATGTTTTTATTTTTTTTTTTTTTTTTTTTTTTTAATATTCTAAAATTTGTTCTGTGCTCAAATGAAATATACAGATATTTAGTTTCGCCCATTAAATATTTAATAGTACTTATTTTAGTAGTAGATGTAGATTTTTATGTAGAAAAAGTGAAATAACATTGAGAAAATGAAGAATTTTCAGTTGATAATTAATGTCAAACATTTCATTTAAAACAGTGCTTGATCTTTCCTTCTGTTGCCACTATGTTTTTTTTTGTTTGTTTGTTTGTTTGCATGCTTTTGTGTTGTATTGATATATGTTCTCATTGTATTGAAATTTTCCTTAGCATCTCATCATGGTTGAGCTGTGTTAGAAGTCAGGTAAGTCATTTTGTCATCATGCCGTTCTGTTCAACAATTTGTGTTGTTCTCTCTTTAGCGTTCCTTTGTTTTCATTCATCTTTCCATTGACATGTTTTTTTAACCAAATCCCTCATTAAAATTTCAAAATCTCAATATATAATTGGTATCATAAAATTTTTAATATCAGTGATAGATTTAATAGCTCTAAAAATGCAAGCTATCTTTTTTATTCAAATTAAAATATTACAGACTATATGATTTAGGATATTACTATTATTTCATATAAAATAATTTAAAATTGTTTATTAAGAGTGTTTAAGTTTTTTTTTTTTTTTTTAAATAATGCATGTTGACTTTTTAAAAAAAACAGGCCACCATTTTTATCAGATATGAATAACTCTCCTTATCTGTGTTAATAAAGGGTGTCTTTTTTTAATAGAAGTAATCTTGATTCCTTTAGTTTGTTGTCTATTAAAGTAATATTGTTTATTTATTTATTTTAAGCAATCTCACAAATCATGTAACCTTTCTCATTTGCCTATTTTCTTATTTAGTTAGCATGTTGGCATGTATTTATATTTTTGTTCATTAGATCTTGTTTTCCTTAGTTCTACTTTTATATTAATTTCAGTTTAATATCACTTGAAAAAGATCTAGTTTCTAGTGATGTCTCATTACTGCATGATTCAGAAAGTGAAGATTCAGATGTTTTATATCAGGTATTTAAATTCTTTAGTAAAATTCAAGAGCTACCTATGTTTTATTTTTGGATTTTTTATTTTACATTTATCATTGAGAAATTTAATCCCTGAAATAAATTATAACTATATTTAATTGTAATTCTGGCATATGTTATTGACTTCATAAGCATTGCATCCTTTGATTCTTTTTTTTTTTAATTAAACTGCATCCCAATTAATCTTATGACTTAAAGTTTATTTTATTTATTTTAACGGTTTTTCTTTCAAGCTGTAAAATATTACTGAGCAGTATTATATAAATAATTGGATATTGTATTATCCTTATTATTTAACATTTTGAATGCAGTTATATTTTTTATAATTTTTATATATAATAAAAAAACCAAATACACTGTTTTAATTTTAAATTTATTTCATATTTTTCGCTTAAAATATAATCAAACTTTTAGCAATTTTTGATTTTTTTGAAAAATGTGAATAGCTGTTTCCATTGGGTTGTTTTCATTTACTAATTTTTTTTAATGAATTTAAGATTTAGTTCATGATGTTGATTTTGCCATAAATATTCTATTAAAAGCTAATTTAAATGTAGTATTATTATATGTTTACTGATTGATATATTAATAAAATACTAGTGAAAAGTATAGAATAGCATACAACATAGTTTCTTAAACTTTTCCTGCTCTTAAGAAAAATCATTGCTTATTGTTTCATTGTTTTCCTGCTCTTATCAGAAATTTTTTTCATTAACTCCAATATTAAAAAAGAGGTAAGAAAAAAATACATTGATTAATAAAATAGAGATTAACAAAATAGAGAAAAATGTAATTAAAAAGAATTATTTTGTAAATTTTAATTTAATCATGCTACATATTGCAGATATTGAAAAACATCTGAAAGGTTATCTATGAACTCAATAAGAGCTTCACAGCATCCTCTTAATATTTTCTTAGACAATCCACTTTAAAGAAGCAATAGCATAACATTATAATGGAATAATATCTTTTTAAATCAAAATTTGAAAACATTTTAGATTTAAGTGAAGAATTGTTTTACAGGGGGGGAAAATCATTTGATCATTTATTGCATATAAATCATTGGTTTCTAACTATTTGAAATTTATTGGCATTCCTATCAATAATATTTTTTTTTTTTTTTATTCTATGTGCATTGAATCTTTCTAAAATCTTCAAATTGGAATATAAGTAAATAAAAATAATGCTTTCTTTTGAAGGAATGATCAGAGATTGAATAATCAAAAACTGTAATGCATAATATATATTTTAATTATCATGTAAAAAAAAAGAAAAAGATCTTTGCGGAAATTTTACTTTTGTCGTTTCAACTCTTGACCATTTTTTAATTACAATTGTTGCACATAAAAAAATAAAATGTACAAATGGAGTTTGATTTAAAGTAAATAAAATAATTTTTTTACAATAATATTTTCAGAAGATATTGTCAAAACAATTTTTATTCTGTAATCTGAATTACATCACCTGTTGCATTCAGTGCTCAATGATTTTTACATTAGATAATATGCAATAAAAATATCTACTTATAACATCTGTATATAGTACTGGTTTCTTCCATTTGTTTTGTTTTAAATGAATAATTTTGCATCACTCAATTTTCAGATAGCATACCTAAAGCATAATTAATTGTTAATCTTTATTCATTGAGAATGATTCAAAAATAAGAAATGATTATCCTAATGAATTAATCATTTACATAGTTGCCATGGCTCCAAGAAAATACAGGAAATTTAAAAGTCATCTAAAAAACAGGGGGAAATTTTAAAATTTCTATAAAAATCTGGAAAGTACAAGGAATTTTAAGTTCTGCTTGCTTTGTAAGAAGATAATAAGTTTGAATAATAAGACAAAACAGGCACATATTAATCATGTCAAAAAATGAAGACATACAAAGCTATGTGCCAGTTAAAAAAAGTCATCATTGATATAGGACTTTGTATCTGAAAGACATACAAGAGAAGATGATGTGCAAAGACTGGAAATGTCAAATTTTATGTCCAAAAAGAAGCGGAATTCGAACTTTTTAGTTCTAGAACAATCATTTAAAACTGAACTTTTATGGGCATTAAAACTTGTTGCACTACATTTATCCTTTAATGCATGTAATGTTGGAAATATTTTCACATATGTTCACTGCTAGTGAAATAGCCAAAAAATATGCATTAGAGTGTACAAAAAAATATCATACATTATTTGTTGCAGATCAGCTCCATTTTTTTTTTTTTTCAATGATCTTTTGAGAAAGCTTTAAAAAAAATTGTAATATGCTTTGATGAAACTTTGAACCTCATTTCACAAACATACCAAATGAATTTTATGCAAAATATTGGTGTGAATGAACCAGTAAATTCCCTAGAAGATATTGGAATACAATATTTTTAAAACATACCTCAGCTCAAGAATTGTTTGAGAATTTCAAAGATGTTAGTCCAAAAATAAGTTTAAAATAACTTTTTAATTCAAAAGCCATAATTTAAATCTGAACTTTTATGGGCATTAAAAACTTATCTCATCACATCTGACCTTTAATGTCTTCAGTGATATAGTGGAAATGTTTTCACATATGTTCATCAATAGAGAAATATCCAAAAATTGTACATTAAGTTGTATCAAAATGTCATATACATTATTTTTCACGAATTAGCTTAATTTTTTCAACAATCTCTTTAGAAATCCTTTTTAAAAATTTGTAATATGCTTTGACAAAGCTTTGAACCGCATTTCCCAAAATTATCAAATGGTCTTATTACAGGATATTGGTGTGAATCAACTAATGAAGTCTCAAGAAGATATTGGAATTCAATATTTTTAAGGCATACCACTGTTCAAGAATTTTTTGAGAATGTTATAGAATTTATATCAAGTTTGAACATGCTGTTACTTTTACAAATTAGTATGGATGGACCAAATGTAAATTTAAAATTTTTAAAAATGCCAACGAAGAACTTCCACACAGGAATGACTGTCTGCCATGAGTGATAATATTGTAAATGTTTATCAGAATAAATTGACAGTTGATGAAAAACATTGTCAAAAGAAGCATAACTGAAGAAGCAAAAACATTAGACATTTATTTCTAATAGAGCTTAAAGATCCTAAAAACCTGAGCCTCCGAAAAATACCGATATTGGAATGGTGATTACAAGTTACTTGATTATTCGTGGAGCTACTGTCTCTGAAAAAAATAGACTTTTTATTAGTGTTTTACATTTGTTAAGAATATTATAAAAAAATCTATGAACATATGTCCTAAGATTTTACTAGATAGAATATATTTACTAGATAGATTTTATAGAGTATTGTTATTCCATTATAACTAGTGCAGGAGTGTTTTTTGTGCATTTCCTCTTATATTGCATATATTTACTAGGGAAACATGAGAAATTTCTTTTTCAAATTTGATTGGTGACCCTGATGTAGTACTTCAGTTAAAAGAAACGTTATCCGTCTTCATAGGTTGATTTCCCCTTTAAAAAGTGCATATTATAATATAAAAACTGCTATAAAACTAAGAATTTAGTTGTCATGGTATGGCATGTATTTGAAACAATTTTATTTGATTATTTGCATATAGATTTTTAATATTATTTGATCTGGTTTTTTTAATTTCTTTCATAATAGCATTATTCTTTTTTTCTTACCTATGTGCATGTATTAGAGATTTGATTCTTATCATTGCTTGGAGTAAAGCACTAGTAATTCTTGCAAGTTTTTGGATAGCTTTATATAATATTTAATTTATAATATTGAATGACTTCTTTATTTCAGCTTGGTGTTGATAATGAAGAACTTGAACTTCAGGAAGAAATTGTGGCCACTGAATTCTTCAAAGAAGCTGATAAAATAAAACAGATTGCTGAAAATTCTACTGAATTGATAAATCCAGCTAAATTAGCTCTGGATACTACTGCACGTTGGTATGCACAGCTTTTGACATATTTTTCTAGTTTAAATTAAATAAGCATTTTCCATTTATCTTGATTGATTAATGAATTTGCCATTCAAGAATTACTTTATAACTTATTTAATTGTAATTAGCTGTGATAATATTTACTAGAAGTAAATTTAATGCCAATGTTGATTTATTTTTAAATTATAAAACTAAGTAAAGCATTTCTGCTGGGTTTTTTTAATTGATGCAGTTCTATTTATATATATATATATATATATATTAATCCATGATTTACTACTGAAATGTTGTCAATGAACAAAAATCAGCTCATGTATTTAAAATGTTATTTAAGCTGATATATTTATAGATAAAGAAATTACCATGTTTTTAGTTTCATATGATGTTATAATGCAAGAATTTTGTCTTAGATTACAGTTTGTCTAATTTGGATAAATTTATTCCTGACAATTCATTAATTCAAATTAAATTCGAGCTGATATTGATTTTGTTTGAGATTATCCTATTACTTTAATTAAGTCTTTGTTATCAAAAATGTAAAAAGTATGTTGATTTGATAAATATACTATCTAATATATGCTCACACCTAATAACATAAAAATTTGTGAGAAATATTTGCATTTCTTAGATTTCTGTAGACAAATTTTATTTATAATACTTCAGTTAAGAAAGGGGCATCTGAAGGTATCACACATATAGATTTCCATGTATATTATATTTTCATTTATTTACACATTTCAACACATCAGTTGTTATGTTTTAAAATAATATCTTTTAATCACTATAATTATAAATTTTTAAATAATTGCATTTGATTTTCTTAATTGATGTAATTAGTTTAATCAATTTGTTTTGATAATTCAGATTATTTCAATTTGATAATTACAGTTTTGCTTTTGAAATATTCATATTTAAATATTTATATATGTATTATAGAAGGAATTTGATGAATAATTCTGTAAAAAAATAAGCCATATTTTTTTGTAAGAAAATCATTTAATATAAATCAAAGTACTTTTTTATTGCACCTATAATTTTGCAGATTTTAAGAGGTCACTAGGAGCAATTTATATAAAATATGAAAAATTGATAAATAAATATTTAAAAAAGATTCTAATATATAACCACAAATTCAACAGTTTTGCTTAATTTTATTGATAATTTAGCATGATATTCTAAATTACTCATACAATCAAATATGGCATATTATTTTTTTAAAAGAAAATGGTATTCATTTAATTTTAAAGATGAAGATTTTAAATTCAATGAATTTTAGATCCATATATATGAAAATTACATTCTTTAGTGAACACCTTTTTTCCAAACAGCTGTTCCTCTGACCTGTGCCTCTAATTAATTGAAACCCACTAGTATTTATATGCAAATTTAACATCTGAATTGAATGCTTTTCATCAGTCCTACTTCTTTTCATAACTTTACTCTGTTCATAGCATCTCCAATTATAATATGACATCATTTATCCTCTTATATTAGCTTCATTTTATTATTCTAAAACGTTCCATCCATGATTTCCTAAATAATGTTGGAACTTAATACTGCATTTTCAATCTTATGCAATAATATTTTATAAGTTAGAATTTCCACCTTAAGATTTATCCTGAATTTTATAAATAATTTTGTAATGTAGGAAAATTTCTTGTTATTCCTTTTTACCTTTTTTTTTTATATTGGATTTAAAATCTTATGAACAATTTTTCAGTTTTGTAGATTGATTTTATTATAAAATATTTAGAAAATGATTCAAAATAAATAGTTTTCCTTGATTCTAAAATTAAATGTTTTAACTGCACCTGCTTTTGAAGTGTAAATTGTTTACATTTGTCAAAATTATTCCATAGAGGTTGAATACTTAAAAAATCTGAAAGCAATCTTGGAAATATATTTAAACTTTTTTGTGATGAATATTTCATCATAAAAAAACATTTAGTAAATCTCATATCTCACTCTTTAGTAACTCTCTATTATTCTGAAATTTGATTATTAAAAAATTTAATTTGTTGTATTTTTCAAGTAGGATTACTATTTATATATTTAGAATTAATGCAGTTCATTACTTTAATTTTATAAAAAAAATATTTTTTTAAAAAATCAATTCATTTTTTTCTGTGTAAAATAATTTAATGCATTAATATTCATATGTCTTATAATTTAGGGAGAGATTTCATACAAATAGCAAAGAATCACAAGGACAGGAAAAAGGTAATATGTATATTTATTTCTAGTATTAGTAAAGATGAAAATGTATGTTTATGTTTTTGTAATCTACATACCTGACCATTTGACCTACAGTTAATGAACTTGGCACGTATATACATTGGAAAGTGGGAATGTACATCGTGCAGTGATATTTTAAAAAACTTAATTAATTAAAAATTAAATGAAATTTTGGTGCTTTTTTACAATAACTTCTGAAAATATTGCTATAGAAAAATTATTTTTACAGCATCTTAAAATTCAAATTTTTTTTGCCATGTAATTTTTCTTTCTTTCTTTAATTAATTTAAAAAATATTTTAAGCATAATTTGCAGCAATATATATTATTGGTGAAGTGAAACTCTACCAATTTTGCAATCGTGCACTAAAATTTCATCCACCTATCCCCCCGCCCATTATTGTGATTAAGATATGAAGTTTTGGTTTATTTTTCTATGTTGAATTAGTTTCAGTATGATATTCTTTTAATAAATTTTGCTGTACTTAAAATTAAAGTTTAAATTCAGAATCAGGCAATGGTGAAAACAATTTTAAAAGTTTCTCCAGTTTAAAATACTTTTTCTGTGATATAATTGGATATATAAGATTTTGACTGATAATTATGGAAATGCTAAGTGCAATAAACAGAAATGTGCGAGACTTTGTAAATGATACAAGTTGTATATCAATAGAAAATTGAAATTAAAAAATATTTTGCTGAGGAAACAATTGAAATTTTTCACAGCTTATAATTCTGATGAACAACTGGTCACCAAAGGTGGCTATATATATATATATATATATATATATATATATATATATATATATATATATATATATATATATTCATTCCTATTATACTTATTTTGTATTTAAATCAACTGATCCATTTTTTCCCCACAATTAATTTCATTTTATACATAATTTAAAATCCCATTGTTTAAAACTACTACTAAAATAAATTAATCATTATAGCATGTAAATTGATATCTTAATTTTTTTTATCGAGACTGGGGATAAAATAAAGTTAATCATTATATAGAAAATAACAAAACATATTTTATTTTTACATTGGTTTTGAAGAGAAATTTTGAAGTGATTTATTTTTGTCATTAACGCATTTCAGAATTTAGTCTCCGAATTTTTTTTATAAATAGATTAAAATATTTTTGTCTTGTTGTTATTAGTTATTTACAAATTTATAAAGCACCATTTCAAAGGGTTATCCAAATATTTTTTATTTTCTTAATTTCCATTTTTCAACTCTACTTTTGTAGATTATCAACCATTAATGAATTATTTTCTTTTCAGTTTAAATTCATACAAGATCTTGTATTATTAGATAATGAATCAACTGATAAATTTTTGTCTGTTATGGTAAATACTATCATAGGAAATAAATGCCATTCTGTTTATGCTTCTTTGTTACCTTTAAACATTTTGAAAAATAAGCAAGTTAAATCTGAAATGCAAGATTTTTATTCTTATTCAATTTCTTTCTTTTTTTTTTTTTATGTATATAAGGTGAAACTTCTAATGAAAAGCCTCTAAAAGAGCAAGCAAGTTGTAGCAGTCCATCTTCTTCTGTTGAATTAGAATGGGAAAATGAAGATGGTATGTATGTTAAACTCTAAAAAATCTCTATTACTTTTTCTTGAAAATGCAACCAATTTCCATGTAACTCATTTGTGGAAAAAATTCCATTTATTGTTATTATTATTTTACATGCCCCAAAATTATTATATTATTTGATCCCTTAGAAATTTGTCAAGAAAGTAGTATAGGCAATGTGTATTTTTGTCAGTCATTTTTTATCAAATTGCATTCCTAATTTCAAAAGTTCTTCATTTTAAAGTTATAAAAAGTGTCATCACAAGTTTAAATACTTCTTTTTATAATTTGACTTGTAATGCTGAACTTTACTATTTTGCACATAAAATTCAGTAGGAGAAATCATTTAAAATATTTTCAAATATATTGTTCCAACCATTTATCTTTTTTGCCTATTTTAAGACTATGATTTAAAAAAAAAAAGAAAAAAACTTACATATATTGTGTAACAACTGCAATCACCTCTGTGTCTGCGTATAATGCAATTTTGCTTGTATATATAATTCTCTGTAGAGTTTTGAAATACAAATTTTGACTATTCAACTATTGAAGTGAATGAGAAGTTTTTGTTATTTTAATTTACAGTTGTATGCAGTTTTCCTTCTTCTCTTTGCTTCCTTCCTTTCTTTCATCATTTATAGTGTCATATCAAATATGTCAACCTATGTGATATAATAGATGATGCTACATTTTGTTATAGAATCATTTACTATCCATTATAATATGAACATATAAGAAAAGAAGTTATACAGTTGTAGATCAAGTTTGTGTGTGTGTTTGTGCATGCGTGCGCATGTGTTAACATTGTTTAAGGAAACAGTTGTGGTGTTCTTGAATAACTTTCATTCTTTGTAATTCAAGGACTTAATAAAGAATCTTTTTTGTTTTAAAAAGATTCTTTATCCAAGTCAGGATGAACATTCAGCAACAGACTGAATGGGGAGGTAGAAAGCAGGAAAGAGAGGTTGTAAGAAAATATATAGTTTTTGAAAGAAATTTACAAAAACAGCATTTTGTTTGCATGAGGAAAATAATAGTCCATGTGATGCAGAAGTTAAAGTTTCAGTGAAGCTGGAGTTCGAGTGATTAAAAAATTATTTTTAGAGAATAAATCAATTTGTAATTTTTCATTATATGTAATAGTTTCAATTTATCTTATTCTTAAAATTAATTTTTTCTAATGACTTGAGTTAAAATTTCATTTTAATTTATGAATTACATAGGTTATTTATTTCTAATGCTTATAGTCTACAGACATTGAAATTAAAATGATTGTTCTACCGAAATTTTAAGGAAATCCCCTTCTGCTCAGAATGCAATTCACTGGTTTCTTTTACCTACTTTTTGTCTTTCTATTCAAATTGAGTCATTGATTGGTCATAATTTTAACAAAGAATGTTTAGCAATTGCTAAAAAATAAAATCTTTCTTTAATAATCATGAAAAGGGAAAAAGATATTAATAAACTTGACACATGTTTCCTTTGTCAAAAAAAAATTATTTCATGTATGTTTTATGTTTTTGCTGAAACTTTTATTCTTTTGTTTCAATTTTCTAATTCACATTCCATATAAAGTGTTGTATTTTGCCAATAAACCATGATATTTTTTCTATTACTTATTTTTAATTTATGTTTTTAAAGATTTAATGCATGATATTTTTCTTTGTTGTTTCTTTTATATAATTTCTTTTAAAATTTAGAATTTTTTTGTCGATAAAAGAGCCTTTTTCATATTTGGAATATTATATTTGATTCTACTTTTTATTAGGTTCTTTTTTGCAATGCATTTTGTTATTATTATTTGAAATTTCACTTTCTTTAAAGGGCTATCTCCTGTCACTCATATACCTGGTCGTGATGACCCATCCTCAGACACAGCCAGCTGTTTATCAGAGCTTTCAACTCCAGTGTCCAATGGGAATGAAGAACTTGAATGGGATGGTCATTTCACAAGGTATGTTAACTCAGAGAGGAATTCAATAATTTTTGACCAGAAACATTACAGATAAAGAAATGATTCTTATTTATTATAAAGATTTTTAAATATTTATGAAAAGTTGAGTGTAATATATATTTCTCTATTTATGTTTCAAATGCAAAAAAGAAAAAAATGTTATTACATTATTTATTTTGTTAAAGAATGGTCAGATATTTTATTGAACTAAAATTCTCCTTTAATAAATATCAGAATTCCTAAATAGAATAGTCCGGAAACATCAAATTTGATGCCTAAAAAGTAGCCGATTTCGAACTTTTTAGTTCATTCATTCATTTTTTATGTGCATTAATAAGTTCTTTCTTGTTCCTTCATTAAACCCTTTAGTGCATCTAATGATGGAAGTATTTTCTCACATGTTCACTGATAGGGAAATAGCCAAAATATGCACTTTTGATTGTACAAAAATGTCATACATTATTATTTATGGATTAGCTCCATTTTTTCAATGATCTGTTAAATCTTTTTAAAAAATTTATAATAATAATTTGTTTTTGACGAAGCTTTAAACTGCATTTCCCAAAATTACCAAATGGTCTTATTGCAGGATATTGGTGTAAATCAACTAATGGAGTCTCAAGAAGATATTGGAATTCAATATTTTTAAGGCATACTACTACTCAAGAAATGCTTGAGAATGTTATAGAAGTTATATCATTGAATATATGGTTACTTTTACAAATTAGTATGGATGGACCAAACATAAATTTTAAAAATTACCAACAAAGAACTATACAAGAATAACTGTCTGCCATGAGTGATAATATTATAAATGTTTGTCAGAATAAATTGACAGTTGATGAAACATATTGTCAAAAGAAGCATAACAGAAGGAGCAAAAACATTAGACATTTTTAATAGAGCTTAAAGATCCTATAAACCTGAGACTCAGAAAAATACTGATATTGGAATGGATATTGATGTGAATCAAACTAATGGAGTCTCCAAAAGATATAGGAATTCAATATTTTTAAGGCATACCACTGCTCAATAATTGTTTGAGAATGTTAAAGAAGTTATATTATGTTTGGATACACAATTATTTTTACAAATTAGGATGGATGGACCAAATAAAAATTACAAATTTTTAAAATATGTCATGTGAAAATGATTGTAAAAATTTATATCTAAGTGCTTGCAAACCATTTATAATCCATTGAGCTTTTGGGTATGAACATAAATCTATTGGCTGTTAAGCAGATGTTACTTTTAGAGTCATATATAGAATATCAAAGTGCCAATTCGTTGGTAGCTACTAGTTCTGAATTTTCATTAAAGTTTTGTTCTTTTCACTGGATACAAGATATCTGTGCTTGAGATAATGCTTTAAAACTTTTGACAACATAAAGAAATACTTATATTTCAATAAAAAAATTCTGTTGCATTTGTCTGTCACAAGTAATAATATTATAAATGCTTGTCTGAATAAATTGACTTTGCTTAAAATTTGCTTCTCTTATATTGCTAATTTTCTTCAGCCATTTCTTTAAAAAATCCAAAATCTGAATCAGTGGGCACTTTCTTGTATGGATATTTTTTCATCTTTATTAAACAATTAATAAAACACATCGTCAAAAGAAGCATAATCAAATAAGCAAAACATAGAGACTTATTTTTGTAAAACTTAGCAGTATATTTTATATTTGTAAAGAATATTATAAAAATATTTGAATGCTGTCCAAAAATTTTACAGTTTCAAAAATCACATCTTGTTTAAATCCACATTTATTGAAGAATCTTTTTTTTATCCACTCGTTAAAACTACACTGTATTATTATTACCACATGAGTACTGCTCGCATGTTTCCTTTTATGTTGCATATACGTACAGAAAAAACATAGGATTTTTTTTTTTTTTTTTTTTTTTTTTTTTTTAATTTTGGTGCTAGCCTTGTTGTGCTTTTAAAGTTCTGTTTTGTCGTATGGTTTAAATTTTTTTTAAATAAACCAGAAAATGATTAGCTTTTCATAATATATTTTTATTATGTTTATATTTTCATTTTTATAGCACTCACATTAGTCAGCTTGATATGGAAACTGAGAGATTAATATCAGAAATAGAGCGCTTGACTTCTGGAGCTCTACAAGGAGCTGAATCATCCAATAGATGACAGGTTCCAAGATAAACAAGATTTTATGCAGAATTCAAAAAAAGATGTCTGTTCTAGTAAGTTTGGTTCATAACAATTTATATTCCCTAAATTTTTATTGGTAACATTAATTTCTGAATTGAAGGTTACAATGTTAATCACATTATTTGGAATGTGAGAAACCTGTATTTTCTCTCAAAATGTAGAGATTTGATGTAATTATTTCAGAATTTTAATTTATGTTATTGTAATGTAATAAATTAACTTAACTGCATCTTAATGGAGGGCAATGAAAATGAAATTGGAGGAAGGAAATTGCCCATCAATTAGATGTATTAGCAAAATAACATTGAAAGAAATTGTAATCAAATTAGTAATATATCTTGGAGCAAATACCTCTAGTAAGCTTTACTGAGAAGTTAAAAAAAATGTATTTATTGGAAATTAAGAAAATTGATTAGAAACAATAATACAGTCCATGTAACATTTACACATGATATATAATGTTTCTCTCTCAATAAAGACTTATCAAGATAACAGATTATTAATAGCAAATGATTTTATAAATATATTCGCTAAAGTACTATGACTATATAGTAGTAGTTTAAGTTTTCACAATTTTTGAACTATAAATCCATTGCCTTGAAATAGAAATAAATAGGATTTAAGTCAATTTATATTCCTATTTTTTAATATAGTATAGTGTACTTTTTAGTATAATAATAATTTTTAATATGTTCTTTTGAGATAATATTTTTAATAGTAGCGAAGTGAGCAAATTAGTAGCCTTTCCATACTTGGAAATTTATTGCTTTTTTGATTTGATAATTTTTCTTCTTTTTGCTTAAAAGTAATGGAAGAGTTTTGACTGGAAAATAGTAAATTACTTTTATTATATTTCAGTATCGTTATGAAATGCAAAAATATTGAAGATGCAAGCGGTTTTGCATGTCTTAGAAACTATTTTATTTTAAAGGATTTTACAGTTATTATAAAATTTATTTTAATTTTTTCTAGGACTTCATATTTTGCTTGAAATGACATATATATCTATCCAACATGCATTTCTATGACAGCTGGAGTTCACCATGTAAAAGAAGCTCGCCAAGAAATTAATATCTCTTAATGCCTTATATTTCTGCTGTGATTAAAAACTAATTTCATTGATCTTCCGAAAGCTCATCAACTCATCAGCAACTTTTTCAAAAGCTGTTCGTTTATATGCTCAATTTTTGTGAAAAATATGTGTAATTGTGAGTTTCAATGATGATTCATTTATATGAATTATTCTGAAACTTAAATATTTGTGGCAATTCATCATAATATATAATAATGTATACTTCCTTCAGTAATCATTTGTTGATACAATATTCATAATCAAAGTTTCCTGTTACTAAAGATTACTACCTCTTTATCTGTAATTGAATAAGATTGAAATGTGCCATTATATTTAATCATATCTGTATTTTTTCTGTTGCCATTTTTTTTAAAATTTGCTTCTGCATAGTAGCATTATTAACTTGTCGTATGTAAATCAGCTGGTGTAATTATGCTAAATTGAAGTATGCTTACAAATGCGATTATTTTTATATTGCCAGAAGTGTATCTAATCATTATTCAAGCATTCTTTTTTAAAAAGGTGATCTGCACTTTACCATGATAATATCTGTTTCAATGTATATTCTGATACATATTTTTTTAATGTAAAAATATTCTTATTGCTAAAAATTACTGTATATATTTATATATTTTTGAAGAGGTTCCGATTAATTTACATGATAGACACTAAATAAATGTTTTTATGTTTTTTAAAGCATTTTTTCTATTCTTACTTTCAAAACATAGTATATTTCTTTATTTTTTTATATTCCTTTAATTTTGTCACACAGATAGTATTTATTTAATTGTTTAAACTTTAATTTTTTAAAGTACTAATTGTCATAGCAAAGGTTTCCATATAGAGTTGTAAACATCACTCATCATTTTAACAATTGAAGATGAAAAGAGACTATGATAAATTGGGAAATAATTGGTGCTTTTTCTTGCTAAATTATTTTCTTACTAAAATTAAAGCATACAATTACAAAAACAGATATTAAAATAATTTTGGAAGATCATAATGATCTTAGATATTAATTTAATGCATTATGTGTGTGTTTAACTTTTGAAGAAATATATTTAAGTTTTACTAAAAATGATTGTATACTAGTAAAAATTATGAATTTAGATTTATGTGCTTTGTACAACATGCATACAGTAAGATATTGAAGGTATCCTTTTGAAAATATAATTTGCATAATTAAATGCATACACGTTATTCAAAAGAAACATATTACATTGTTTTGAAATTTGATTTAAACTTATCAAAACTTATACTAGTAATGAAATAATAACCCATTCAATTTAATTTTCAAAAAAAAAAAAAAAGGATAGTCTTCTGAGGCATTCATGGTTAGAAGAAAAAAAATGTGCCAATTTTTATTCCCAAGATTAATTTGCAACTCTTGAAAATTAACTTGAATTTTAAATTTAGGATCTTATGTATTCCTAAATTTAAAATGTGCTTTATTATTTTAATCAAATAAGATTAGATTAATTAGATAAGATCTTATAAAGACTTAGCTAACAATTCTAAATTTTTAATTTTGGGAAACTCTTTTAAAATATATTAAATTTTTGAGGATACTTCCGAGTCTAACCAACTATAAATGCAAGTTTAGTTTGAAGAAATAAGTGTAAGATTTCTATGCATACATATGTATTTAGATCTCTTTTTCTTTCTTGTGTCATAGACAAAATACTGTATATAGTTTATACTGTATTTATATACAATATTTTTAGTGAATGTAAAAATTGTTACATATTTTTGAAGGATCATTGATTATTTAGAAATTTCCAAATACACGTTGTCTTTAAATTACATTCATAATAGATAATACTGATATAGAAAGTAATATTGTATTTAAACTTTTTAGATAATCTGTGAATAGTTTCTTGAGAAAAATTAGTAATATATAAATAATGCATAGGACACTATTATATTTAGGGTACAGGAAAAGTAGGTTGGTTATCATAGGTTTACTAACGTATAACAAGCTTCCAAAGCATTTTTTTTTTTTTTTGAGCAAGTATCAAAGGAAAGTAATCATTATCCTAATTTAGCATAAATGTCTAATTCTGCAATGGCGATTCCATCCATATATTACCACTTATTGCTTACCTGTCCTTAACTCCTGCCTATCCATGCCATCCATTCAGTAACTGCAATACCTGCCCTTTTTTCTCTCTCTCTGTGTGTGTGTGTTTTTTTTTTTTTTTTTTTTTTTTGTGAAAACTATTTTAAGAATTTACCATCCAAACTATGCCATTTTCTACTTTTTTGGGATTGTATCATGCCATTTCACTCCATTATTTTTTATGAAACTTATATGTGGTTTAAAGAAAACTATTAATGATTTTCCTACTAAATTCTATGTGATTTCATTTTCAGTGGTATAGTTATCATCAAATAAAGGTGGAAAATCAGCTTCTTGATCATTTCATTAGCGAATATTTTAACAAAACATAAAAAAGTTTGGAATTGACTATCACTTATTGGCAATGCATGGATATACAAAGAATTGAAGTAATTCATTTAACTTTTCAAATTCAAGGCATCCATCCCTAAAATTCATGAAAATGAAACTGTGAAAAGTTAGAGATTTTTTTAATTTATTATTTTGTTATTAAAATGTAAGATGCTAATTTTTAATTTATAACTTAATTATAAAGTAAATGCTCTCTGATTAATTAGATTTATGTATTGTCTGTGGGAATAAAATAAAAAGAGTGGTTTAGAATCACAGAGGCCTTATTCTACCAGCAGTAAGTAGGAATGTTCTGATAGAATTGAAGTTAATTCAGAAGGAATCTCGCAAGGGAGCAGAGAATACATATTCATTTAAATAAACTGTTTTTCTGAATATTGCCCCTATATGGAAAATATATTTTGTATTCACTGACACAATTCAAATTAATAGCATGCTGAAGGTTGCAGTCTGTAAATTGTCCGGAATAAGATTTTAACGGATATATATTAAACATAACAAAAGAGATTTGCATTTTTAACACACATTATGATCACCCTATATAAAGCTATGTGGATGAAATCAGCATCATTCATTGATGATGTGACTACCAGTAGTATTCCTAAAATGACTCGCATGGCAAGGGGTTGTTGAGTCCTACATGTTGAACTGCTCAGAAACTGAAGATTTATAAAACTATGCAAATTTATATCCAAAGCTCACAAAGAGACAAAATAATCATAAATTATAACTGCCAGTAAAAAAATAATTGCAAAGGTATCCTATGTACGATCTGATTTTTTTATCATACTGATAACTACTATCCAAACTTAGTTTTTTAAAGCATTATAAACTATTTAACTAGAAAATAAAGGTAGTCTTTAAATTTAAGAGTTAATAGGTAAGTGGCTTAAATTGAAGTTATTAATATTACTTTTCTGTTACAATCTTATTAATGTGTTATGAATGAACTATTATTAGATAAATGAGAATAAACAATGTTACATTCCATTCATTTAATAAAAATTAGGTGATTTTTTTTTTTTTTTTTTTTTTGTAAGTATCAGGGCTGTGCTGCATATCTTGGACTTCAAAACACAAAAAGTGATGCTACTAAGACAGATACAAAATCTTCCAGGTCATATGGCCATCTGTAGTATTTTACATATTGTCAAGTGGTCACTAACTCTAATTCAGGTTTTGAATGTGCCATTATACTGTTTCAGATTTGATATGATTGCCGTGAAAGCAATCTGTATGTGAGTAAAATAAGGTAATAATTTTGCTACTTAGGAGAGAATAGTTCAAAAAACATTCCTACTTATTTTAGCTTGGAATGTGTTTAAAAAATATTTTGATTAAATAAACCCATCTTTATTGCATATATACTAATTAGTTCCCTTATATTTTTATGATAAACATGCATTAATAAAAGTCACTAAATATATGTTGAATCATACTTTTTTATCCCTTTTACATTTCATCACAATATTTTCTGTAATTTACTGTTCCAATTTATTATACTGATAATTATTAATTTGGCTTCAATCATTTTCATATGTATATAAAAATCATGAAAATGCCATTTTTTTTTTTTTTTTTTTTTTTTTAAGAATTTGTTAGATTTTTTTTAATTCTATTTTTCTGCATTTTTCTCTATTTATTCAGATAGGCAAATGCATATTAAGTAATGATGATTGTGCTCACACCATGGAAAATTTCAGCTTATGTCCAAATTTTCTGTTTTTTTATATAATTATTATTGTGTACCATTTGCAGATCCATAACTTATTTGTAAAAATAAAATGGAAGTTAAAGCATGATGATCCAATGCTTAATTTCTATTGCTTTCATATTTTAAAAATTGTTTGCCATTCCTATTTTGTGAATTCCTATTTTTAAAATTATATTCCATATTTATAAAAGTCTTGTAAATAAAATCTGTATAAAAAGTGAGTGTGAATCTTTAATCTCAATTCAGATCCATATTTACATATTTTTACGCTCTAAACCGTATGTCTCTAATATGAGAATATGCGGCGTGCCATTTAGGAATACATGACAATGATCTTGGCAATAGCTAAAAAAGAGAGAAAAAAAAATTTAAGATTTTTTTTTTTTTTTTTTTTTTTTTTAAGAACTCATTAGAATTATTTTCTCAGGTGAAACATGTAATTTGGGCAAATCCGGGAGCTCACTCGTGAAATAAGAAAACAAATATGGCGGATTGATCATTGATTTCCTCCACCCATCGCGTACAACATTGCAAGATCATGCAACGGGAATAACGAAAGCTGCGGTTTCTCTGAGCGTTATTGTCGTCTGTGCTGTTTCACTCTTTTACTTTAAAATATGCAGTAAACTCTTGAAACGTTTTGATTCAATGTTTTCATTTTAAATGGGATTAGAAGCTACCGTGAATAAATGAAAAGTAACTCTTAACTAATATTTTATAGTTCTCTAGAATGATTTTTCTCTTTAAATGAACTGCAAGCCCTTAAATCTATTGATAACTAGCCGTCTCTGATGATCAGTTGATTCCCTGGAAATATTGATAATATTTAATTTCTGATAAATCGTTTAAATTGCCAATCCCGTATCGTAAAAGCGCTACAGAAAACGAAAATGACTGTTTCATCTATCTTCGAAGTTAACTTCACCTCTTTATTCGTTTTTTAAACTGTGCCATTTTTTTAAAGTCCTTCTTTCTCAATTTTCAACAATATTTCATGAAAGCATTAATAAAAACGCAATGTAATCCTATGGCAAAAATGTAGAGTTTATTTAAATACAATTCATTCACGATTCAGTCGCTAGCTGATTTCATATCAAAATGGCACACTTGAAGGGGAAAAAAATTTTAAAAAATAGGGTTGTATGATCACTATAAAATAAATTAAATTATTAAATAAGTATAGAAAAAAAAGGGCCAAATACTCGAATTGAATTTGACTCGAGGTTTTGACGAATCTCTCCGCTTTAAACCTCCATGAGGACAAAAAAAATTGGTAAAAAGTTTCTCTGTTTGTTTTTCTGTCCTGGAACGCGATAACTCAATAGCGTTTTGAGCTCGACAAATGAAATTTGGTTCATGATATTTACACCAAATTTGTTTTCTATATAGTTTTGTCTATATAGTTTTCTAGTATTCTTAAGTCCAATACTCAGATTATTTTGTAAACTTTCCGTACTTTTATTCTTACTTTAAAATTACTTTTTACCCGTTTATCTGAAAGACATTGTAAAGTTTCCTTAGTAAATAAAACCCACCCTCCTCAAAAAAGTCACAAATATAAATGTCCTAATTTTGGGGTAATTCCGAAACATTTTTTATATTTCTGAAGCAAAAACAGAGGCGGCGGCAGAGATTTCCCGACAAGGTGGCAAGCGCAATATCTCAAATTAACTCATCATAATTAATTTTACATCTAAATGAAGAATGTCAGGTATTATTTAGCTACTTCTTTGTTTAGATGCTGATCCTTTCCTCCAATGTTAAGAGTTTACAAAGGTATTTGTAAAACAATGTTCTCAGTTTCTTTGACTGACTATCAAAATATTTTCATTATATGAATGTATTTCTTTATGAGACTTGAGATTTAATTTCTCTGTGACCTATTTTTAGAAAAAATACGGTAATTTTCTATTCTAGATTGTAGCATGTAGATAGAAACACAGATTGCACCAGAATGGCGTTTCATGCTAAATGAACAAATGCATGTTCTTATTATTTTATATCAGAAGCTATATAAAATGAATGTTGAAACAAAAAGAAAAAGTTTTAGAAATCCAGAATAATAGATAAAAAATATTGGATGTTTTCTCCAAAAATCTATTTTTAAGCGTGACTCCCATTCAAAATATTTATTAAATAAGGATTACAACAAACAGCAGGAATTCAAATGTATTTAAAATCCGAGGAGAATAAGTGCGCGTAGTCAGAAAAATGTACTATAGTGCGAACACGAACAACATAGAATTGAGAATAGATATAATGAAGCTCTTTCTTAAGAAGGCTGGAGAAAATGTTTTGTATATGTACAAACACGCCAAATGTTTTGTATATGTTGTTTTTTGTATATGTACAAACTTACTATTTTATGTGAGATATGAAAAATATTCTTATAAAAAATGCACTGCTCAAAAGTTAGATCCCCCCCTCAGTTTTTATTTTTCAATATATATTTAATCTTCAAAACCAATGCGTTTTATAAAAAATTAATTGGATCTTGAATATGAATTCCCCTATTTTCATTTTTTTTTACGCATCCGTTTTTATGGTTAAATACTTTTTTTTTAATTCGGAATAATTCCAGGCTAATATTCCTTCCAAAAAGTGAGTTTTATCTCCTCAATTGCAGGCATTAGTTTTTCTTAGCCCCTTCATATGCAATGACGTCTGACGCGCATATGGAATCACTAAATTTTTAGGTCTGCAATTAAATAAAAATATTAAGTAATTTAAAATGCAAAAATCAATCGAAAACGCATCTGAAATGTCCTTATATTATTCTAGGGATCAAAATTATTATTTGTCCCAAATAAGATCTGCCATGAAATTAGGAAAGTAAGTAAATTCATATGTCAAGGAGTTATGTGTTAATATGAATATTCTATGAATAACGTTTTTAATCATAATTTTATCAAGATATCTTTATTAAAAGTATATTAAAAATTTAGAAGCATCTGACATTAAATATTTTTTTCGGCGAATAGTGACAGTAATTTTAAAAAAAATGAAAAAGATACGTTTTCCGATTACATAGTAATAATATTGAATTGAGAGTCTGAAGAATTTAGGTAATAATTTATTGAACAAATTTAGTGCAAATTTGGATAAACTCTTTTAGTGTAGCTAAATAGATACCATACCTCAAATATATATATATATATATATATATTCCATCGTAATAATTGTACATCAATCGTAATAATTGTAGCCTGATAAATTATATCGCAAAAGAAAACAGATATTTTAATGTTAAATAAAATATCTTAATTTAAAATATACAATCTACTTTCTCCAGTGATTTGTAATGAATTCTCATAATTTGGCGACAGCAAAGTAAACTCTTTTCAGCATGCATATGCACAAGACTGTCAAAACAAAACAGTGTTTTATTAATTTTTTTTATCTAACCATTAAACAGATTTTAATCAAACAATTCTCATATTGAAATGAATAAAATAAATTTACCAATTCGTTTCCGAGGAAGAAACAATTAAATGAAAAAGATGACGAATAATTTTAGAACTTGAATTTGAATAATGAATTATAGAAAACAACTCTATCGCCCTATTCATAAATGATATAAAAGCATGAATTTCTCTAATAATTCTACTGGCAGGTGATCGAAGTTCTTGATGAAAACCATTTTTTTTCCAGAATTTCTGAGAAAATCTTAGCCGAAGGACAAAGGTTAGTCAGGAAAAATGTGACTTCTTATTCACTTACCAGCTTATTTCGTTATTCTGTTAAATATAGCATAAATTATATGTTGGATAAATTTTATATTATTTAAATCATATAACTGAGAATTTTGACTTAACGTCGTCGACATCCATCGCATTGAATTCTTAACGGACCGATCAAACTTTTTTGACAAAAGGCGACATGTATTATTCACAAGTTACCTTTTCGGTTATGTTGCCCAAAAGTAGTTCAAATTAAAAGTGCTATGAACAATTGAATAAAATGTCTGAGAATCTGGGGATCTAGTCTTCACATTCAGTTCATAGTCGGCCGACCAAAAATTGTCGGCAGAATGCGATATTTTTATTCACTTGTCGGATATATTGCCATAACTAGCGCAGATTATTAGCTAAATTAACGATATTTCAATCAAATAACTGAAAATCTGCAGACTTAACGTCTTCAACACTCACCGCATTGTGTGCATTGTCGTCCGACCAAAAATTGCCATCAAAATGAGCCTATCACATTGTCGTTTTCTTATTCACTTGTTATCTTGTCGGTTAAATTGCCAAAATTAGTTCAAATTATAAACTGGATAAACAATTGAATTAGATGTCTGAAAATCTGCGAAATTAACCTGTTGACATCCATTGCATTCAGTTCTTAGTCGGGTTATCAAAAACTGTCCGCCAAATACGGCATACTATTGGGTTACTACCCTATCGATTATTTTGTCAAATATAGACAAAACACTTTAACCGTTACTTGTATATTTCGACTGTTTATAATATATTAACTTTAAGGTGGTTTTTAAATAATCATATTTGATAATGGGCAACTTTCTACAACCATCCTAAAGTGGAGAACATTTTTGCCGATCAAACTCTCAATATCTCGCCAACGGAGGGAGAGGGCAAGAGGCTGCGAACATGAGGGCAATTGCTTTCCTTGCCCCCTTGCTATCACCGCCTTTGAGGAAAAACTTGGTTTTTAAAAATGATTGGAAAAATAGAACATCTTGTAGTATTTATTTATTTGGAGAGTTTTAAAATATGTTGGAGGTGACACTTTCTTATGCCTACCTTTATTTTCTACGCTATTTCGTTACAAATATTGCAACAATCGGTAATTAATAAATGAAAATGTTTGATATTTCTTTTTAAAGAGTTATTTGAATACAAAACAAGTATTTAAATAATACATATAATTATTAGTATAACCAAAATTATTAATTTATTATCATCGAAAGATATTGTTCTTCTTATCATTAAAGATATGCTTTTTGAAATTTTTAGATTTAAAAACTTTCTTTATAAATAATTTAATAGATAAAGTTTTATAAAGTAAATGTTAAAATATTAGATATTTTTGATTAAAAATCGACATTCAAATGTTTCTTTCACGATCTATGCCTTTTTTTAGCATGTTTTATTCATTAATTTTTTTCAAGAAATTATACAATCTACCATTCAAGGTATTTATTTTTATTTTCATTAAATAGGTACAATTAATTGTCTATGAGTTATTTTATTGTTTGAATTAATCACTTGATTATAAATTAAACTGCAATAAACTGAGTATCAAAATTTCTATCTGAGTATCAAAATCATCGAAATCTTGTAAATCTTCTTGGCGTGTAAAATTTAGTTTCAGGTATCAAACTTGATTTCCTTAAATGTCCTCCATGTATAGAGGGCTGGCGAAGATCTGATTTCCTTCTGCTGTGGAAGTTAAGGTAGCTTTTTATTACGAATTCCTTTCCAAAATAAGTTTCGCACTGCTTTTAAAAGGGACCGAAATTCAGCCGCATTAAATTCTTTAGAAGGCTACAGAGGAATAGGAGTGCCGATATTTGCAAATTCTTGACACAAAACTTACTTTTACAGAAGATTTACAGTTTATGTGAGCCTTTTCAAAGTTAAATATACCATTAATGAAGAATCAAACATCTTCGCAATGTTATAGAAAAGAAATTTGCAGAGTAGTGCACCATCTCAGACAGCAGTGAGGTTTCAGTCAGGTAATTGAACCAGTGCTTCAGTTACTTTTAAACAAGACAAGTTTACGTATCAATAAAAATGCTACAAAACAAAGTGATAACTATAGTTATTTCAAAAACTCAGATTTGGGATTTAATTAAACATCTAAAGCAATGGAAATAAAAACAGTAATTTTTTTATTTCTTATATCGTTCTGAAGCCATGACAATAAAAAAAATTCAAATGCTAATTAACATCGTTAAATAAGATGCTGAGTAGATTTCCAATATTGAAATTTAAATCTTCAATATAAAAAACATTACATCATAAATGAAACAATTGCGTCAGATGTTTGAGATACTCTATCATGTGAATAGTTACGAATTTTGTTACGACTGTAGTTACGAATTTTGTCACAACAAAGTGTGAGCGCTGCTAATGTTTTGAGTGTCTATATTGATATTGTCTCTTACTTATTTCACATTTGTTTTTGTGTGTGTATTTGATTTCTTGGGAGATCTAATTTGTTGATAAGCAGGTAGAAGGTTGTGTTTTTCCGGCTCTCCTTTCTGTATTAATTTTTGGTGCGTGGAAGGAAGGCAGCTAGAAGTGAAGGCTGTGCCTGTTCGAGTGTTTGTTTTTGCCATTGGTTTGTTCGCAGTTTTTGCTTTTTGTTTTCTCTAAACAAATCCAAATGGCGTTTCTGTTGGGGGTGTTTCCCTAGCTTGCTTTTCAGTTTTTGCGTTGACTTCAGCTGAAGTTTTTCTCTTTATTTTTGGGGTGCCAAGGTGGCTGGCACTGGATTCTGGAAAATCAAGGTAGGATTTTTCTAGTTTTTCCTTTTAATTGTTTCGGTTTCTGCTAGTTTTGATTCTGGCTGCATCGTATTAGATTCTTCGTCAGTAATGACGAAGAGGAAACCAGAAGACTTTGAGTCAGAGGGGAAATATAAGGATAGGAAAATAAATTATATTCTCACAAATGAGTTCTCGGAGTGTGACAAAGCGAACATTGCAATTCAAAGGGGTTGCCCCAAAATAAAATTGTGCATTGATAGCAATAATGGTTCGTCGCCATGGATTAAACCCAAATCAATCAATGCCACGTTCGGACCACTGACCCACAAAGAAGACACCTTTTCCCTAAACAAATACAAAAAATTGGTTCTAGTTACTCGGCACTTAAGCTCAGTGGAGAAAGTAACTGATTTTGTAAAGAGTGTTCCGGAAGCAAGGATTCGTATCATTGATACGAATATTGTAACAAAATACATCATCCGTGATGTTGACACGGATTACAGCATAGTGGAAATTAATGAAGAACTATCTTCACAGGATATTATCGCAACAAAAATAGTTAGATTTAAAAAGAAGGGGACGGCAGAACCTATCCCAATTGTTCTTATTGAAGAAATTGGGAAAACAAATCGATCTGAAATAAAGATCGGCAGACTTATCTTCAAAGTATCCAAATTTATTGAAAATCCTAAGGTTTGTTATAAATGCTTAAGATTCGGTCATACACAGCTCCGGTGTCAACAAGATAAGAGGTGTAAAAATTGTGGGGGCTCACATGCCGAGGATTGTAAGTTACCCACTAAATGTTTTAGATGCGAAGAGGCTCACGATGCTCTCGACAAAAAATGTAGTTTTTACAATCTAGAAAAAGAGATTATAAACCTGGTCAGAGAAAGGGACATATCATTTCAGGAGGCAAGGAGGATAGCGAAATCGCAATCTTTTGCACAAAAGGTTAAGGGCGATCCGCCGGTCCAGTGTACCGAAATCCCCAAAAAACAAATAACGGACCTCTACTCGGCTTTACAGGACTTAACAAAACTAATTTCTGCTCTACTACCCCAAGGGAATGAACTCGTAAAACTCCAAGAAGTCAACAGACAGTGCATTGCACGTATTGGGGAGACTCAGGGAAATTTAGAGATACAAGTTGAAGAGAATATTACTCTCCGGAAACAAATCGAGACTCAAAGGGCAACGATTGACTCGCTACAATCTAAAATTGCCCTTCTGGAATCCAATCTGGAATATAGTCACGTTCTGAGCCCAGGCGTTGTGCACGATCAACGGTCCCTTGCTGAAATAAATCATTTCAGTGTTGCGGAGGATTTCTCGGGTATCGGATAGTTAAAAAAAGGGAAAAAATTTAAAGTTTTTACTTTTTATTATTATTTTTATTAATTTTTTTTATTTATATATTTCCATGAGGTTTATTCAGTGGAATGTTAGGGGGATCAAAAATAAGATCCCTTGGCTGCAGGCCCCCCCTTTTTCGGCGGCCCAGTGTTTAATTTTGCAGGAAACATGGCTCAATGAGTCTGCATCTTTTTCTCTTAAAAACAAAAAAATCTTTCGAGCTGAAAGACAAAATTCTACTAGAGGTGGACTGTTAATTGCAGTAGAACAGAATATCCCTGCCCAGATTTTGTCACACTCCCTTCCTCCGTCAACAGTGGAGGTCTTAGCGGTTAAAATATGGATTGGACCAAATTCAGAATTCCCACTAACGGTTATCAATCTTTACTCTCCTGGAGGTAAATTTGATGACAACTGGTTGGAATCCTTGTACTCGCAAATCTCTTCTCCTTTCGTTTTACTGGGGGATTTTAATATACACCATCCAGCACTTGGGAGCGATCATTTATCTTCCGATGCAAACCGGGTTCTGGATTGGATTAGCACAAAACATATTTGCTTGCTTAACACGAAACAATATACCAGATACCAGGGGACTCAAGCCCCTTCGTTATTAGATTTGTCCATCTGCTCCGCAGATATAATTAATAAGATTAATATTGAGATCTCGCATGATATGTATGACAGCGATCACGGTCCCATTTTTATTTCCTTTTGCAATTTAGATGTAAAGTCTCTCTATACTCGAAAATACATCAATTGGGGCCAATTCTCAAAGAAGGTCAATGCTCTTCTTCAAGGTAATGGGGATGTCTCTTCCCTTGATAGACTTACTAATATCTTCCAGGTAAGCGCAAACTCATCATCGTACTCGTTTTCTAAATCAACACACTCGCACTGTCTTTGGTGGGACGCTAGATGTAACTACCTTAAGGCCCTCAAAAGGAAATTGTTAAGAAAGGCGAAATCTTATCCCTCCATCTTAAACTGGACTGCATATAAAGAAATGGCGGCAGCCCTCAGAAAATATGTCAAGTGTAAAAAACGCAGCTTTTGAGAGAAAACTTGTCAGGAGGTAGCTTCTTCCCATCAGGCTTTTAGCATCGTTAAAGCCCTACTAAACAAAGATGAGTCTCCCTGTGAATCCAATCTTGTTCTCTCTTCGGGTACTACTCTGATAGCGCCGACTGCTCAAGCAAATGCAATTGCAGCTAACTTTATTAAGAGAGCACCAAATGTGCGTATTCCTCTAGATTTCTCAGTAGATGATCCAGAAAATTATGATGAAATGAGTTTGAACCGTCCGTTTTCCTTTAGGGAATTTCAAAACGCATTAAAAAGAACGAAAAACAAATCCCCTGGCATGGACAAGATAAATAAGAAAATGTTGTCTTGTCTTTCCGATGAAAATAAATTTAAAATTCTCGACTTATTCAATTACTTATGGGCGAACACGATTGTTCCAGAAAGCTGGAGAATAGCGAAGATTATTCCTATTTTAAAACCCAAGAAAAATGCAGCAGAGATCACATCCTACAGACCCATCGCGTTAACATCAGTATTGGGAAAGATTTTTGAACGAATTATTCTGGACAGGCTTTTGCGGTATTATTTGGAAAAAAGATTTTTCTCTCCTTTTCATGCTGGTTTCCTCCCGTACAAAGGCTGTGACAGCCTCTCTGCAGCCCTACTCAATAAAATTTTAACAGCCAGAGCTAATAAGAAACTTGTGTATGGTATGTCTTTTGATCTAAAGTCTGCGTATGACAACGTTTGGCATGACGGCTTAATGCTAAAAATTTTACAATCGGGGATTAAGGGTAATATTGCCCTGTGGATCTCACAGTTCTTACATGATAGGAAAGCATTTGTTTCATGGAGAGGAGTGTCTTCCTCACTTTTTAAGCACGAAAGGGGCGTTCCGCAAGGAAGTGTTCTTTCCCCGTTGCTCTTCACAATTTTTATGAATGACATATATAGCATTTTACCCAATGAGGTTTTTTGCTTTATATATGCAGATGACATTTTTATATTAGTTGAAGAAAACAATATCGAAGCGATCAAAAATAAGATGCGGTTCTGTGTTACTAAACTGGAAAGCTGGTGTGACGAATGGCATATGGATATTGCTCCCCAGAAAAGTAATATTATAAACCTCTCATCTCGTAAATCGCCAGTGGGGTTTGTAGGCTTTCACGGCTGTAGTATCCCTTGGTCCAATAATGTTCGCTATCTAGGCATTCAGTTTGCTTCAACCTTGTCTTTCCGTTCACATATCGACCAGATCAGAACTAAAGCCTTTAAAAAGTTAAATGTGATCAAAAGTTTGGCCGCTCCCAGATGGGGTGCAAACGCATCTAATTTGATAAGTATATGCAATGCTTGCATCATACAATCCATGGAATTTGGAGCACATACTGTTCTCATGACGAATAAAGCTGGCTTTGCAGCTTTACAAACGATACAAAACAACATCCTTCGTTTTGCTCTTGGACTCCCACGGTGGACACCTATCCCAATTTTATTTAAAATATCAAATGAAATAAATATGAGACTTAGGTTTGAAAAGAAAAACGTGTTATTCTTTGTTAATCAGTTCTCAGCCCGCGAATACACAGAAGTTTCGAGATCAGTTTCCGAGGTGAAGTCTGTAATCTCTAACCGCATTTTCCAAAGACTTCCCTGCGCAGGCACTTTAGAAGAATATTGCCATCAAAAAAACCTGTCCCTGGACCAAATAATCCCGATTATGGTCCCGGTTAGTTGGGATGATTGTGAGCACTTTACCATTAAAACCCATGACTTCGGCTTCCAACAAAGGAGCTTGGATTCGACTACAATTAAACGTTTGTTCGCCGAGTTCAAATCACAGCTACCCCAAAATCAAATTATCCTGGCCACAGACGCATCCAAGAATGAGAATTCTACTGCGGTGGCGGCTTTAAACTGCTCCTCGAAGGAAGTCATTAAGGGAACGGTTCACAACATTAACTCTGTGTTTTCAGGAGAGGGTTTTGCCATAGCTCTGGCTGTAATGAACTTTGTCAAAGAACATAAAGATTATATTTTATTGACTGACAGTTTATCTAATTTGACAGCCCTGAGATGCCTAAACTTCCATTCTCCCAAAAGTGCCCTTTTTGTGGCCCGCGTTATATTTGATGCTTTAAAGACATGTTCCTCATTAGAACTGATATACACTCCTGCCCACGTGGGAATTGCAGAAAATGAACGGGCTGATGATTTAGCTAAGCAAGCTTTAACTTCTTCTAATATTTGTGACTGGATCTCGCCCGAAGACACTTGTTCGGTATACACTAAAATTGTACGACATAAACAAGATTTAGAATGGGTATATTCTAAATACTATGAAAAATACAAATGGCTTGATGCTTTCAATCTTAAAAAACTCAATTTATCTAGAAGTAATGAGGTTTTAATTTTACGATTAATATCTAGGACTCTTCCAGTAAATGCAGTTCTTCATAAATGTAGGCTCATTGAATCACCAAATTGTGCCAATTGCCAGATTCCTGAAACTTGTGAACATTTTGTTCTTTCTTGCAGTAGATATGAGACAGCGAGAAATTCTCTCCGTGCTAAGTTGGGTTGTGTTCCACTCTCTTTTGACTGGATTTGTGATTTCTCCGTTCAGGGTCGTGATAAAGTGAAGGCTATGTTGGCTTTCTTTGTGGCTTCTGACAGATTTTAAAAAAATTTTTGTGATATTCGAGTTTTGATTTTTGTGAACCCGGCACAAGCTAAGAATCCGTTCAGGAGCATACGCCGGAAAACAAACCTCATTCCTAATGATTCCATTCCTAATTTGATTTCTTTGTTATATCAGTTACTTCTTTTCACATTAAATGCTATAAAATATACCATTAATCATTTCATTATTGGTGGGAACTTAATTTTTATTTGATTGAAAAGATATCGACACTTATCTGATTGATAAGATTGCATGAGTTTAAGTAAATATTTTTAATCCATATACTAAAATATTTTCTGAATGTTGTAATTAGTATTAATCATTTTCAATTACTGATATTTAAACTTATCTTATGGTCATTTCGATGATTAATGCATTAATAGTATGGAGTTAGATTGCAGGAAGTTATCCATACTTATTACATTTCAGTGAAAGATACGTCAAATCTTATATTAGTATTTTCAATATCCCTTAAAAAGTGTTTCAGTATTACCAGTGAAGAAAGATAACTGATTCATAAATCAAATAAGGAAGTAGCTTGATAAAAAATGCAAGTAATTATTAAAAAATAAAAGTAAAGAAATAATTAATAAGATTAATTTAAAGAGAGACAGTAGGCAGATAATTCTGATACTGTGTTAAAATCATTATGTGAGCATTTTGTAACATGTTTTCCCACATTTCTGTATCTGGAAAATTAAATAATAATATAAAAATCATTGAAATTAAATAATGTAGGGAATTGTACCATGATTTTCATATTATTAGTAACATTTCATTTAGGTGTTGATTTATTTATTCATTTAAAATGTTTCTATGATTGATGATGGACTTTTTCTGAAAGATTCAGTTAGGCTTGAATATTTTTAATAGTATTATGAGTTCGAATTTTTATTTCTTTGTCTCTAAGATTTGTATTTTGTAGACGTATTAATAATCCATATTAGATTCTTTGTAAATATTACCTGGAATATAGTTTTATATGATTTCATATTAATGATAACTTAAATTGTGTTTAATATATCATTTTTTAAAGTAGAATATTATAAATTCAACTATGCTTGGAACCATCTACATGTTCCTAGCTCTTTATTTCCCTTTCGTTGATCAGTCATCAGAAGGCTAAATTTGTTTTACACATTTGTTTTTCCATCTCTCTGTACTTTTCCTTTTTTTTTCATCGGCCTCACACACTAACCTTTTAAGAAAATTATTTAAGATGTTTAAAAATGAAATTCAGTAAATTTTCTCAATTGTTTATGATTTGAAATTGATTTCTTAAACAATGGTTGCACATAGGCTAAAATATGGAAATAATTATAGTATCAGGCTGTGTGACTGAATGTTGTCTCATATTCATGAGTGTCACACTTAACACAGTTAAATTTAATATTATCAAATGTTAATTATTCAGTTCTATAATAATATTGTGTAATGAATATATAATATTTGTAGATTCTGTTAATTTATTATTTTATTGGGCTATTAATATATTAGTTAACACTAACTATGAAAAAGTTTTGATGCTGTTTTTTTATTAATTGTTATAAATGTTGATCTATTGTTAAGAAGTAAAGTCTTTTCCTTTTATGATTTAATTTGCTATCCTATATTTTAGATTATCATATATTTTCTATTTTTCAAGATTGCTTCAAGTAATTTTTAAAAATTTAGAATTTGACAGTTATTTGCAGTGTATTTCAGCATTGCACATAATTGGTTGACTTTGGCAACATTTGCCATTCAAAAGCTGGTATCTATGGTGTCAAATGATAATACTGATGATAAAATTATGATTAATTTTTAAATTGATCTCCAGGTAAACATTAGGAATTGAGAATGACAAAGAAATTCTTATAATTTTTCAAATTATTTTATTTTTGTTGAAAGACAATTCTTAGTTAATCGCGTTAAGAGTACTTATCCTAAAGAATGTGAGGTATGTTTAAAATCTTATTCCTCAAGATCCTCTTTTGCCAATTATTTAAAACACTGTAAACCAAAGGTTTGTGATGTTTTAACTCTGCTAAAAAGCAATTGTAATAATTTATTGGAGGCTAGTGTTAGTTCTCAAGCAGAAATTGTAAAAAAGCTCAAATTATGCTTAGTGCCAGTCGAGACAACTTTAGATAATCAACATTTAACTGATAAATGTGAAAATTCTTCCCAATTGTGTCTCGAGTGTGGTAGATTTTATAGCAGTAATGAATATTTTGATGAAGAAAAAAAAGATTGTACTGGTAACAAGAAGCGTGAATCGTATTTTTGTACAGAATGTAATAAAGCTTATGTTAGTGTATGGAATTTAAATAAGCATCTTAATGTTGTGCATGACATTAAAAACATCAAAACTTATTCTTTCAATTCTAGGACAAGTTTTAAAATTTGGTTATAATCTGAAACTATTGGTACTCATATTTATTTTAAAAAATCAACTGGTAAAATAATATGTGTTGAGAAAACATTCTATTATAATTCATGTCAATATTTTCATCCGTCATATCAGTCAAGGATTAATTCGAGGGCAGAGCAAAAAGGTAAACATAAAAATAAAAAGGTGGTAATTCCTTTCAGTATAAGTTGTCCCGTTAAGATTTGCATATGTGAACAGGAGAATTTGATATCAGTTACATATTATTCCATTCATAACCATCAAGTCGGTTACGAGAACACTAAATATCACCCCCCAAGGAAGGTTCATGCAATTTAATTAAATCTTTCTTATTGCTTTCCTTACACGTACATAAAATTATTTAATGTCTTCCTAACCTAATATATACACAACTGATGATTTTCATAAATTTGATGAAGAAAACAGTTTTACAATTAATTCTTATATTTTAAGTGAAATATTAAATCCCAACATGTTATCTACTGAGAAGTGCAGATCAAAGGAGGCAGAGTTCAAAAAGTTATATTCGGAAATATTAGAATTAATAGAAATTCCTCAGATTAAAGAAATCATGTTAAATAATGTAGTTAGGTATTTGAATAATTTAATAGCTGGTGTGCGTGAGGTTTTGAACCTTAAAAATAATTCGGCTTCTGTTACACCTAAATTATATGTTGCACCTAAACAAAAAATTAATCCTCAGATTAAGTTTTTTAAAACTTCTCTTAGAAAAAAAAAAAAAAAAAGGAACTGCTCAGCCTGTGGAAATTGTAATAAAAAGCAAAATTTAAACGAAGAACTTCTTGATGAACCTAATAATCTTTTTGAGCAAGAGGCAGAATTAAAATCCTTTAATGTTAAAAATTCTGAATGTGTTAATCTTGATGTGTTTCATAGCTTTAATAAGTTTAATGTCATAAATCCTACTGCTACAATATTAACTAATAATAATCTTGACCTTTCATTTTATATGCTAAAATCTTTAGATTCATATGTTACTGTCAAAGAAGAAAAATATCTTAAATCAATATCATCAAATTTAAAAAAAGGTTGGCTATACAATTCAGTTATTGATGCATTTAATTTTGTATTAATTAAAAGATTCACAAATTTCAAAGCTATAGAATCTTTACACTCTCTTTTGATTTTTAATCAAAAAAACATTCTTCAATTTCCTTGGATTCAAGAAACAGCAAATTTTGATTTTCTTATAATTCCTGTATATTTAAATTCCCATTGGACATTAATCATAGCTGATTTGAAAAATAAAATATTTGAATATTTTGACCCATTTTGTTATAAACCAGATAAGGATACCTCAACATTAATAAACTGTTGGTATACAGTATTAAATTATTCGCTTGATTCAAATAGCCACTGGCAGATTGTTTTTCCACCTCATGTAAAACAAATAGATGATTTTAATTGTGGTGTCTACATTAGTTACTATGTGTATCAGAAATGAAACGATTTATAATTGACTGAAAATTTTGATATAGTTGCTTTTAGAGCATCAAATTTTGTACAAATCACTGCAGGCTTAAATTTTTAAAATGCTAGTTTTGTTTTGAATAGACATTTTCAGCATTGTATGCTCACTATATTTCTTTAAGTAATTAAAAATAATTGGAATTGGACTGTACACCATTAATATTTTAAACTTTAAATTACTAAATTTCCCAATGGTTGGGTTTAGGTGATTGCCTAGACATTTTCTGGCTTTCACTTAAGCTCTTAACTTTTAAGAAAATTCCATGTTTATTTCAGTTTCAGTAATAATCAAATGCGAATTATCAGTGTTGCATTGATGTGAGAATGGAGAACCTAACTTCCTAGTAAGTATATGGAATTTAAATCTGTAATATAAATTAAAAGATTATGATGTGAATTCTAGATATTGATGTGTGTGCTTTTTCATGTGCTTGAAGGGTTGAAAAAATTGTTAAGTATTCATGTTGTTGCTTGCATTATTAAAAATCCCATTTTATTTATTTTGTCTTCTAATAAAGGAATAACATTCCCAATGGTTGGGTTTAAGTGATTGTCGATTGGATATTACAATATATTCTGGCTTTCTCTTAAGCTTTTAACTTTTAGGAAAGTTCCTTTTAAGTATTTTAGATTCAGCTGAAGAATCAATTCTGCATTGAAATTGGAATGGAGAACTAATTTTCATGAATGTTCAAGAACCTTTTTAAATCTGGGAAGCTTTATTTAATGTAAGCTGAAATGTACTGTAAATTTTTTTGAGTAATAAGAAATGAAAATTCTATTAAAGTGGTTTTCATTTGCATCTGACATAATCCTCTTATAGGAATTGAAAATGTAATCATTTTTTATTAAAATTGTTTCATTTTCTTGTTACTTATTAAATAACAGCCAACTTAAAAGCCATATTCACTTTCTTCATCTTATTTCTAGATATTTTCTTTTGTTGTTATTGTTGCCTTTGTTTTTGGCAATAACCTTTGAATATTACAATAAAAAAAAATTGTTTTCAATTCTCAGTCAGTTTTTATATAATTTAAACTTGTGTTTCAACAATATGTTTGCACACACACACGACATATAACATGCAAAAATGCATTATGCTTGTATATAAAAAAAAAAAGATATTTTAATGTTTTGCCATCATATTAACATTAATCTCTAATTAATAGGCTACAAAAAAAAAAAACAACTAATAGGCTTGCAAAAAAACTAAATCTATTAAAATGTAATTCTTAACATGTATCTATGAAATAAAATATGAAACATCATACTTTTTAGAAGAACAAAAACAAGAAAAGAGTTTCTGTAACTTAAAATACCATTTATTTTTTCGATAGTTATAATCAGCTCAATGCCTTTGGAGTTTTCTTTGACCTATTAATGTTTATGATTGCAATATAAATATTTACTAATATATATATATATATATATATATATATATATATATATAATATAACTGCGATTTTATGATTTAAAATGAAAATGTTAGTTTTTATTTATAAAAATACTTTTTAATATTTTTATTTGCTGAAAAAATTTTTAAATCATAGGATCTTATAATGATGTTTTAGAACTCTACATATTAATCAGAATTTGATTATTGTAAAATCTAAATAAGTACATCTAATCTAAAGTGTAAATGCCAAAAGCTGTGATTTTATTCATCTAAGTTTAGTATAGAATTATAGCCAATAAAAAAGTCATCTTAGAATTTAAAATTATCAACTTTATTAGATGTCTTTGTCGACATGGCTGGTTTGTCAGGATATTGGTTGTACTTAATTTCAGTTATGTCCCAAATTTGACACTGTAGGTCAAATGATGTGGCCTGTAGAGAGAACACACATACATTCATCTTTAATATTATTATAATAGAGATTATTTTTTAAAAAAATGGATCAAAAATGTTAAATCTTGTGCTTTCTCCTTTTCTGATAGTAAAATAATTTTATAATGTGTAAATATATAATATATTAAATGAAAAAAAAAAGCTGTTTACTTTAGATCAAACGATACTTAGTTATCTATATCTATACTTATAATAAAGCTCAATGTGTGTGTGTGTGTTGGCGCTCTACAGGCCAGACCGTTTGACATACAGCTACCAAATTTGGTACATGTATACCTTGGAGGTTAGGAATGTGCACCTGGGGTTTCTTTTTTCAAATTTTTAATTAGAATTTTAATTATTAATTAAAAACTGACTTTCCCGCCAAAAAAATCTTCCATTCTCCCCAGCGCCAAACGAGAAAGGCTTCAGTTTTTTTTTCTCCCAACAGTAATGAGGCTAGGGTTAAAATTTTTCGGCGGATTATTTCAATCGGTTCTGTTTATTTTCTTAATGTTTGATGCATTTAAAATTAAACATTGTTAATGAATCAATCTTTCAGATTCATTCTGAAGTACTTTTGAATTAAAATAAAACAGAATAAAGGAAATTAAAAATTTCTAATCCGCAAAGCGTTACCCCAACTGGCGTAGAAAAAATCACGTATTTGCGTTACGTAACCGGCGAAGAAAATTCACGCATGCGCATTCTGTTCTGATTGTTGCCATGGCAACGTTATCAATGGATGATTTAAATTATTTTTGGGTTAGTTGCATGCTTTTGTTTGTAAGTAAATTGTATTTATGTTAGTTATATATTTTTTGTATATGCTTATAGTTTTAAGTACATCGTTTTTTAAGTAGTTTTTTTAAAACCTGTTTTCAACCGTTTATTTTAAACGATTCGTTTTATTTTCTTAGTGTTTTATGCATTTAAATTTAAACATTGTTAATTAATCGATCTGCTCATAATGAATCTAAGAAAATTTTGATGACCAACTCTTGAGATATTACATAAATTAAAAAAGATATTCTTTAGTGCCCATAAAGTTTAAACGCTGAGTGACTCTATTTTCAGTAATCAGATTATAAAAAAATGCTTTGTTTCAGTAAAAAATATTATTATATTAATTGAAGATAAATTCTTTCCACTTTAATTTAAAGCATAAATTCTACGGGTGCTAACAGAAAATGAGAGAGATACATATTACGTTATGATTGAAGGCCTTTATAATATTATGAATGAATTATATGATAATCAAAATTTGAAGTTTTAAAATATTTTGATGAAGAAGCTATTAAAGTAGAAATTGCGTAAAATATTTAATTATTAAAATTTTAACGAACATTAAGATTGGCGAACCGGCTGGTCGCCAAAGGCGGCTAGTATATTATAAAAGAACCAATAAAAAAAAGAAATTTATTTTTTATGATTATTTGAGTTTTTTTAAATTAAAATCTAAAAAAATACTTTATTTAAAGATTTATATCAGTGTATGTTTTGCTACCTGAAGTATACAAGGAAGATTGGCAAAAAATAATTTCTCCTCTTCAAATTATGCTAACAATTTCAAAAGCATTATACAAAAATAAGCAAATAATAAAAATGATATTGTTTTATTAAAAAGATTCTTTACTTTTAATATTTGTTCATTGCTGTATAATGTAATTAAATTTATATGTACTGAACTAATCTAAATAGTATGACATGAAATATGAAAGGTGAAATATTAAGAGAAAACTTCTGCACGCATGCTAACAAATAACAGAAATGTGACTTAATTTTTGAAAATATATTTTCACAAACACATCTATTAATAATTGTCTTGTAAAAATATTTATATAAATAACATAAAATTTTAATAAAATCATTAAGAAAGAGACTACATATATATATGCTCATTACTTTATAATTTCTTTCAATACTCAGGATGTGAAACCCCATTAAATTGTATAGAACATTATTATTAATAACAATTTTTGTGTATGGCAAAAGCAGTGGTAGTGATAATGATTAGAATTATTTTATTTGCTGAAAATTTTTAAAAGTATGCAAGTATACATTTATCATACAAGTTTGTGAATTCTGTTATTGAATTTTTTTAAAAATTTGGGGGAAAAAATGTGAACAAATTATTCATTTTTAAGCTATCACATATCTGATTCCTCAAAACAACTGTCTGAGCTGCAGTAAATATGTTAATGGTCCAGTAGCCATAACAGTATATAATAAAATTGTAAATAATACATTTTTACTGTAATTTTTAAAATTCGTAATTAAACTTTTAACAGATCAAGTTGAGTAGAAATTGCATGGTATCAAAAATATACACGGGGGAAAATTTTTAAGGCTGAGAGTTGTATATGGAACAAGTTCCAGGATTTAAAATCCTTAGAATTATAGTTTTATTCATTTTTTGAAATTTTTTCATGGATATATAATGTATATTTCCTAGACAGATTTGAAAATTGAAATATAAAATTATTTCCCTCTTTTGAAGTAATTATAGATATGAGCAATTATTTTCACTTGTCATGATATATGTTCACTGTCAGATACAGGATTACTGATATTCACCTTCTTTCATTTTGAAATTAATACTGTTGACAACTTTTTTCCTGAAATAGGAATGAGGGTAATTGAAAATGCCTCGTGCAAAGAAGGAAGCATTGATGTCAGTCTGTCTTTCTTTTATATGACATTTTTGAAATAGGCCAACATCTCCAGAAAGAAAAACATTTTTTTTTTTTTTGTCTTCTATATAAACTTTGTTTAATATGAGTTTGATATCTATGCTATGATATGAGTTAATCACTTTACAATGCAATTGGAACAAGATTTTGTATAAATATTTAAAATAAATTATTCAATCCATGAATCAAGAATAATTTTAATTCAATAAATGTTGGGTTGGTGATACCTATAATTTGATGCCAACAAATTGATACTGATAATTTGATGTCAGCTAATTACATATTTCATTGTTTTTTATTATTTACAAGTTAAAGTTTTTGAATGTTGATTCCAAAGAGATATTTCACCCGATAAGCCCTGCCCGCCCGATATCGCCCTGTTCGATAGGCGCCTGCTTCAGGCGCTTTGGGGCGGTTAAATGAGTTTAAAGCGGCACTCGTCGAGAAATACCTTTCACCTCTTAAACTCATTTAACCGCCCCAAAGCGCCCTGTCAAATGGGACGATATCGGGCTGTCAGGACTCATAGGGTTAAAGCAGATTGTAAGTAAAACTGGTAATTCAAAATATCATATGTGCATATATATTGTAAATAAAGTATTGGGCCCAAAATTTTGAAAAAATCTGTTTCCGTAATGGAAAAATTCTGTGATACTAACACTATGTTAATCAACTTAATTAATTACTTTTTCGACCTGTATAAACCTGTTTTCTTCATAATTTTCATCGACACCAAACATAACATGAGAAGTCATAAACATCACGAAAACTCAGATTTTTATTTTCATAGCCTCCTATATGAGAGTAAGTCAACCATCTAACTCTCCGACCCGCCCGAAGGCACACGGATTTAAACCATAAAACTGAATGACCGGACCGCCGCAACAGCAACTTTGGCGGGAACTGTGGTTGAGTCCTAAGGGCCGTCACCGGCCACGGTACAACCCTCCCCGAAGGAAGTACGTCCCGTCATCGATGGGAGGAGCCAGATTCCCCACCTATTAGTGTACCCTCCAGGGTGGCGAGATCCAACCACCATGCCGGAAGCATCTCATCCCCATTTCGAGGTGCCCCACCGAAGGAAAAACCGTATATGGATTTTTGGAGATAATTTCTTCAAACGATTGAAACCAGAATTCGAACTAAAATAGGTAAAAGAAGGGTTACAATTTTAGTAATAAAATTACCTACCAAATTTAAATTGTTGCTACTTATCATATTGCATTTGTATGTATGTTAAAGTAAAGATTTATAGTTAGTTTCCCGATGGTTCTAAATATGATAGGTATCTATATTTTAGATGCTAAATCACATTTTATCCATCTAGTTTTTATGTTTTGAAATTATCGTGTTCACCTGTACCTTTCAGTGAAATCAATTTTATTTCCAATCAATTCAAGATTTTAATGTTATAGTAATACTTTTTATTACTCCAGTTATTTTATTTGTTTTCAGGCACTTAGTAACTATACTGAATACATTTATTTTCGTACATATTCATTGTTATTTATTTTAATTAGGAGGAAATTTCCAAAATAATAACTAATCAAGTTTAATACATTGTCATGCACTGAGTTTTTGAATTGGAAGTATGAATATTCTTTAAATTTTCTAAGCATTGCTTGTGACAATTCTTTAGAATACTCATGCTGAATACATTCTCTCACATCTTCTTTCATTTTCGTAGCTCTATTTTTATAAAGTTGATAGAAAAATGACGGAAGAGCTGTATTTTTTATTACTTTATTGCTTAATAAACAAAATTTTTCAACGCCTTCCGGTTTACTGACTGAAATTTTTAAAACCCAAAGATGAGAAAATTAAGAAAATTCGCATCTTTGCATATTTTATCTTCATAACCTGTCAAATGGAAAGATAAATTTTTTTCTGAAAAGACAAATATTTGCATGAAAGTCAATTTAAAGTATTAGTTTTGAAGTCTTATCAAAGGTTTTCAAGCATCCACACAGCATCAAACTTCCACATCCTATCAATGGAGATATTTTATTGTAATTCGGGGAATTTTGTCGATCTTCACTCTAATATTCATACTAATCAAAATATTTTTTAAAGTCGCAATTTTAACTTTAAAAAAAAATCGCAGCTAAACTTAATGTTAACAGAAATAGTCTCCCTGAAACTTTTTCGTATACTCTCTAATAATGATGTTATCATCCCTCCTCCTACCACAAAAATGGACCTTAATACAGCTCGTACACATCACGCGTATTCAAATTTTTATTTTCAGATTTATAAATGAGAGTATTGTGCTTCTTAATATAGCTATGCAAACTGCGTATGTATTTTAGGAAATGTTTCTTCTACCGATTGCACCCCGAATCCCAAATATAACAGAAAAACAGGATTAAAATTTTAGTAACAAAATTACGTGCCAAATTTCATTTATTTTGATTTAAGTTATCGCATTTAGATATTATTTAAAATATGACAGGGAACTATATTTTAGGTGCTTTCTATAAAATCTTATAATTTATCTCTCTACGTTTTGTACTTATCGTGTTCAACTGTACTCAAATAGGCATACTGATTTCTTGAGCATGGATTTCGTTCAAAATTTGCTAGAAATCTGCAAATTGAGTATAAAAATCATGCACCAAATTTTGCACATGTAGATAGTACATACAATTATAATTCTCGAAAAAATAAATAAATAAAATAAAATTTAAGTAAATTGAAATTCGTGATTTTGATTCCTGTCTACGTTTCAGATCTTCTAGAGTTGAAAACATGTTTTTTAGAACATGATAACTGAAAAACGATTTGAGCTACATGTACGAAATTTGGTGCATGGATTTTATATTAAATGTGAAGATTTCACTAAAATTTTGAACGAAATCCAGTCTTAGGAAGTCTGTAGGGCTACTTGAGTACAGGGGAACACGATAAGTAAAAATGCGTAAAGAGTTAGATAATAAGGTTTTATATAAAGCATTTAAAATATAATTCTTTGTACATCACAAACATAAACAAAATCCTACGAAATCGGGTTTAAAAAACGAGCAATAAATAAATAGCCAACATTAAAAAATCAACAACAATAAAGTTTTTATTTATTTTTTTAAATTAAAAAAAATTGTTTATATATTTTTTTTCTCATTAACGAAATAAAGAGTAAGTATTACAATCTTTAAAAAATTTGACTCGAGATTTTGACGTATCTCTCCGTTTTAAACCTCAATGAGTACAAAAGAAGAAGAAAAAAATTGGTGTAAAGTTTCTCTGTTTGTTTGTCTGTCCTGGAAAGCGATAACTCAATAGCGTTTTGAGCTCGACAAATGAAATTTGGTTCATGATATTTACACCAAATTTGTTTTCTATATAGTTTTGTCTATATAGTTTTCTAGTATTCTTAAGTCCAATACTCAGATTATTTTGTAAACTTTCCGTACTTTTATTCTTACTTTAAAATTACTTTTTACCCGTTTATCTGAAAGACATTGTAAAGTTTCCTTAGTAAATAAAACCCACCCTTCTCAAAAAAGTCACAAATATAAATGTCCTAATTTTGGGGTAATTTCGAAATACATTTTTTTATATTTCTGAAGCAAAAACAGAGGCGGCGGCAGAGATTTCCCGACAAGGTGGCAAGCGCAATATCTCAAATTAACTCATCATAATTAATTTTACATCTAAATGAAGAATGTCAGGTATTATTTAGCTACTTCTTTGTTTAGATGCTGATCCTTTCCTCCAATGTTAAGAGTTTACAAAGGTATTTGTTAAGAAAAAGATAATTTAATCGTAATTATTATTACCTTTTTCGGTTAGTTTTCCTAGCCAAAGTTCGAAATGTACGCAAAAATGCCTACATAAACAAAAGCATAGTTTGCTTCTGTTCTTTCTTGAGAAATTGTTTCTTTTAATCTTTAAACATATTCATCTCGTAAATAATAAATTATCATAATCTCGTGCTAATTTAATATTGTCTAAGATTAAACTATTTAGATGCAATCATCTGACTAATTAGCATAAGATTTCGGTATTTCTGATTCGAGTCGAAACTACTGTGCAATATACAAATGTAAATATGTATGTACATGTAAATCAATCACGTGATCGCCATGAGATCATATAAAAGCGGATGCCAGCTTTTTCCATTCTCCCGCTCTCTGGCTTGCTTTTCGCTCTAGCGACGTTTGTTTGCTACGAGTTTCAGAAATGTCTGAGAATAGACAATATAATACTTTCTGTGCTTTTAAAATTTTGTTAAAGTAACTTCTTGATTTTATATTTTCTGTTGAACCTTAATGAATAAATCCCGTTGATGTTTTTAAAAGGATGTTGATCTCCAATCAATGAACTTTTGAATCCTTTGCATCGTAAGTAGTATTAGTATGCGATTAGATGAACTTTTAGACCACTGCGTGATATTAGTTTCTTCATAATTAGATGCAGCCAATGCTACTCGTCATTTCATAAGAAGAAATTTTAACAGTATTTGTAAAACAATGTTCTCAGTTTCTTTGACTGACTATCAAAAAATTTTCATTATATGAGTCTATTTCTTTATGAGACTCTTGAGATTTAATTTCTCTGTGACCTATTTTTAGAAAAAATACGGTAATTTTCTATTCTAGATTGTAGTATGTAGATAGAAACACAGATTGCACCAAAATGGCGTGTCATGCTAAATGAACAAATGCATGTTCTTATTATTTTATATCAGAAGCTATATAAAATGAGCGTTGAAACAAAAAGTTTTATAAAAGAAAATGTTTTAGAAATCCAGAATAATAAATAAAAAATATTGGATGTTTTCTCCAAAAATCTATTTTTAAGCGTGACCCCCATCCAAAATATTTATTAAATAAGGATTACAACAAAGAGCAGGAATTCAAATGTATTTAAAATCCGAGGAGAATAAGTGCGCGTAGTCAGAAAAATGTACTATAGTGCGAACACGAACAACATAGAATTGAGAATAGATACAATGATGCTGTTTCTTAAGAAGGCTGGAGAAAATGTTTTGTTATTATATGTACAAACTTACTATTTTATGTGAGATATGAAAAATATTCTTATAAAAAATGGACTGCTCAAACGTTAGATCCCCCCAGTTTTTATTTTTCAATATATATTTAGTCTTCAAAAACCAATGCGTTTTATAAAAAAACAATTGGATCTTGAATATGAATTCCCCTATTTTCATTTTTTTTGACGCATCCGTTCTTATGGTTAAATACTTTTTTTTAATTCGGAATAATTCCAAGCTAATATTCCTTCCAAAAAATGAGTTTTATCTCCTCAATTGCAGGCATTGGTTTTTCTTAGCCCCTTCGTATGCAATGACGTCTGACGCGCATATGGAATCACTAAATTTTTAAGTCTGCAATTAAATAAAAATATTAAGTAATTTAAAATGCAAAAATCAATCGAAAACGCATCTGAAATGTCCTTATATTATTCTAGGGATCAAAATTATTATTTGTCCCAAATAAGATCTGCCATGAAATTAGGAAAGTAAGTAAATTCATATGTCAAGGAGTTATGTGTTAATATGAATATTCTATGAATAACGTTTTTAATCATAATTTTATCAAGATATCTTTATTAAAAGTATATTAAAAATTTAGAAGCATCTGACATTAAATAGTTTTTTCGGCGAATAGTGATTGTAATTTAAAAAAAAATGAAAAAGATACGTTTTCCGATTACATAGTAATAATATTGAATTGAGAGTCTGAAGAATTTAGGTAATAATTTATTGAACAAATTTAGTGCAAACTTGGATAAACTCTTTTAGTGTAGCTAAATAGATACCATACCTCAAATATATATATATATATATATCCATCGTAATAATTGTAGCCTGATAAATTATATCGCAAAAGAAAACAGATATTTTAATGTTAAATAAAATATCTTAATTTAAAATATACAATCTACTTTCTCCAGTGATTTGTAATGAATTCTCATAATTTGGCGACAGCAAAGTAAACTCTTTTCAGCATGCATATGCACAAGACTGTCAAAACAAAAGAGAGTTTTATTAATTTTTTTTTATCTAACCATTAAACAGATTTTAATCAAACAATTCTCATATTGAAATGAATAAAATAAATTTACCAATTCGTTACAGAGGAAGAAACAATTAAATGAAAAAGATGACGAATAATTTTAGAACTTGAATTTGAATAATGAATTATAGAAAACAACTCTATCGCCCTATTCATAAATGATATAAAAGCATGAATTTCTCTAATAATTCTACTGGCAAGTGATCGAAGTACTTGATGAAAACCATTTTTTTTTCAGAATTTCTGAGAAAATCTTAGCCGAAGGACAAAGGTTAGTCAGGAAAAATATTACTTCTTATTCACTTACCAACTTATTTCGTTATTCTGTTAAATATAGCATAAATTATATGTTGGATAAATTTTATATTATTTAAATCATATAACATAGAATTTTGACTTAACGTCGTCGACATCCATCGCATTGAATTCTTAACCGACCGATCAAACTTTTTTGACAAAAGGCGACATGTCTTATTCACAAGTTACCTTTTCGGTTATGTTGCCCAAAAGTAGTTCAAATTAAAAGTTCGATCAACAATTGAATAAAATATCTGGGAATCTGGGGGGGGGGGCAAGAGGCTCTCCCCCTGCTCCCCTGCTATGGTCGGCTCTGGTAGCAAATAATATTGAAAAAAAGAAGTAAGAATATATATAGAAATATTCACCGGTTTCAAACTCGAAATGAAGACGTGCAAAAAGCAGCGGAAAACATCATGTTGCTCCACGAACCAGGCCGCACATTCATTCAGAAGCGCAGCGGTCTAAGATTCTTAATACGATTAACCACTTCACGTTTCAAATGTGGTGGAAGTCTCATCTTAAAACACAATACTAAGAATACGGATGATCTCTGCGCATGTGCAAGATCTCGACACTTAAAATTCAAATTAAATTTATAAATATTTTGACGTCAAATTTTCTTTTAAAAAGTGGGAAAATTGGTCGAATTCGTAGTAACTGTGAAATTAATATTTAACTAATAATAAAAAAAGAAAAAGAAAAATTCTTTGTCGGCATCTAGGCTCAAGCTGAGGACCTGCAAAAAGCAGCAGAAACCACAAGGTCGTTCGATCCACCAGGCCACACAGTTCTTCTGTAGCACAACGGATGAAGATTCTTAATACGATTAACCATTTCAAGTTTCAAATGCGGCGGAAATCTCGCCTAAAAGCACAATGCTAAGAATACGGATGATCCCTGCGCACGTGCAAGAACTTGACACTTAAATTTTTAAAAATGTATAGATATTTTGACGTCAAATTTTTTTTTACGAAGTAGGAAAATTGGTCGAATTCGTAGTAACTGTGAAATTAGTATTTAAAATATAATGAAAAAAAAAAAGAAGAAGAAGAAGAACAAAAATATATGAAACTTTTTCGTCGGTTCCCAGACCTGATCTGAAGGCCAGCTTAAAGCGCCGGAAAGCATTATGTCAATCTGTTCAAGAGGCTACACATCCCTCGAGCCGCGCGGAGGTCTAAGATTCTTAACAAAATTAGAAACCGAACATGGAATAGAACACTGGAGACACAATTCAATCCTGCAGCGAAAATATATAGCTTATTTAAATACAAGTATATAATTGTATAAATATATCGTTTTTTTATATATACTTTATATAAATACATTCATGGTTCAGTCGCTAACGGAATTTCATATCAAAATTACACACTTGAAAAAGAAAAATAAGTAAAATAGGGTTTTACAGTTAATGAAGTTAAAGTTGGAATATTTAATAGGTGTAGAAAAATAGTGGGAAAAGCAAAATACACGACTGAATCCTCGACACATGCATTATTTACGATGCTCTCTACCGCACACGCCTACGCCCTAAGCCGAAGTGAACTGCGCTTATTCTAACATAATTACAAATGAAATGGACGATCCTTGACATTTGCTTCATTCATGATGCTTTGGCCACTCAACCTTCTCCCTTCTATACAAAAGTGAACGACTCTTATTTTAATAGAAATACAAACCGAATCGGGAACGGAAGCTGTAATGAAGATTCAGTGGAATTATATGGCGAAAATGTATAGTTTATTTAAATACAAATGGAATTTTATGTCAAAATTACATTCTTAAAGAAAAAAAATATTAAAAAAAGTTTTGTGGTATCTCTGAAATTGTTGTTAAAATATTAAATGAAAAAAAAAAAAAAAAAAAAGCGGAGCAAAATACGACAGCCTCCTGCTGAAAGCGAAATGTAACTATGCTCATTCTCATATGAATATAATCCGAAGCTGGAAAAAAGACGCAATGTAATCTTTTGGCGAAAATATAGTTTATTTAAATACAATTTAGTCGCCAGGGGATTATTATATCAAAATTACACACGTGAAGGATAAAATCATTGAAACATATGGTTTTAGTCTCTGAAATTTCTATAAAAATATCAAAAAGAAATAAATGAGAGATGTCACATAGACATCTTCATCCTGACTGATTTTGCCTATCATTTTAGTATGTAGAAATTTTCATTTACCTCCTTCTTTTGTTCCTTTTCTGGCCCTTTTTTTTATATCCCTCCCCCCTATGGTTGGGAATTTCTTATCATCTATGTTTTTGAAATCCTTTTTGTTACTTGACACTGGAAAATCTATTTAACACTGTCAAAACAATTTTTATGTTATTCTATCACAGCCGTGTTATGAGTGGAGGCGAATGACCTTTGAGTTCAGGTGCACCTCTCAAATCGGAAATGCACCTTTCCACTAAGTAAATATATCATTGTTGGAATGCGTTCCTTTTCTCTGATGGATGCTGCGCACACGCACTTGGCGCACTCTTAGTCATGATCAACGAAAAACTATTAAAATCGTTCAAAAGATCAAACTTTTTGCCTAATTATGAGGAATAAATATAAAAATATGTTTTAAGAAGCAGCTCTGCTCATTTAACGTAAATATTACATTAGTGCAAGATGTCCATTCTAATCGTCACCGAACAATTCCTTTCGAAACCGTTAGAAATAGATAAATATCTTCACTTAGAAAATGCTTTAAATGGAGCAAATAATTATTTTGTATCTTTTTGAGGAATAATTATACTATTGATAATTTCCAAAGTATAAATTTTTATATAATTACCCGATCCTGTTAGTCATATTTAATAAAATGTTATGGTATAAATGATCTCCTGTATAAAACTCAAACAAACGTAGTACAGAAACCGCTCTTAATACTTATTGCCGAAGGGCAACTATCAAATGTAAACAAACCATCATACGAATTTCTTAAAACGTTTTTATTGTTGCAGTAATTTACACCATCGTGTAGCTAATTTTCTGAGTTAGAAAAATATTACTACACACGTTCTGGAGATGGTGCGCTGAGTGATTCAAAAAGTCAGAGGAAAGAAGATAAAAAAGTGATCAAAAGATAGACTCCAAATTAAAAGTGAAAATAGACTTAACCGTTGCCAAGTGGGTAATAGTTATGACTTGCTTATGAAAACAAATGCTCGTATCTTCCAAAATAATAACCTTACAAAAATTGTCTTTGTGTTATAAATTACATTTTACTGATATCTATTTCGTTTCCGTAAAATTCTACCCCTTAATTTTAATAACATTTTTAATTCTATTTGGTACATTAAATGCAACAATTATTTTAAATACCATGATTGAATTCAAAGTCTTCCATTAAAACATTCAATCGCATGTTTTTGCCACTCATTAATTCCATAAGTAGGGTTTTTACTTTGATTGATTTTTATTTCGTAATATGTACACTTTTTAATTTGCAGTAAACTGATTCAATTGAATTCCTGTTTTTCAGTGGTATTGAATAACAAGAGGAAAACTTTTTTTAATGCCCCCCATAAATTATTTGAAAAAAGTTAAAATTATGGCCGAACAAACTGGTCGCCGGAAACGGCTAGTTTAAATCAATGTTTGTTATATTATTCTCGCTAGCGTTTCAAACAAAAATAGTTCTATATGAGCGATTAAATTTATCGAATTATTAAACTTTTAATATCATTATTTTATTATTATTTAATATCAATTTTTGTCTATTTCAGTACAATAGACGTCTCGAAGAAATTCCTCCAATCAACAAGCTGTGCATTCTCAAGAGCCCATTGATTGGCCTAAAATAATAAAATTGAAACTCTGACAGTTTTCATGGCAGAAGAGTGGAATTTATTATTTTTACCTACAATAAGTTCTCAAGAATGTTTTTCTAAATATAACTTTAAAATTAAGAAAGAAGGAAACTGTATACAAATTTAGATTTCGTACTTTTTTCAATAACGTATTTATGAAGTATAATATGATATAATTATGTCATTTAGAGCATTTTTCTATTTGGAAGTATATGACTTCTTTTAATGGTTGAGAAATTAGTTACTAGCTCACAATTAGAGTAGGTATCCTGTAAATATATTTTGTTCTTATGACTCTTTGAAATTAATATAATTCTTTTGAGCTGATTAATTTTATGTACAAGCCACGATTATTTTATTAAAAATTATGGTTATAAGATTTTGGATATATTGTCATATCGCTTCAATTTTTTTTCTAAAATTGCTATGTGACTATTAGTTAGGGTTGTTGTGTATTGATATACTATTTATATCGTAATCGTTTTATTATCTGCTCACAAAAATAATAGCCTGTATCTGGCAACGTGTTCATGTATTCATAAAAATAAAAGGAATGGTTTTTTTCTAATTGAGCTTTAAGCTTTTCTTTGCGTTGCTGATTTGCAAATTTCGCCAATTATTGTTTATAATTAGGTCTTGTAATTTCGCCTATTATTGTTTTATAACTACGCTTTGTTCGTGACATGAAACATAATGTCCGAGAACAAGATGAAATTTATGCAATTTCGAAAACGAATAACGTTACGTAACGTTTAAAACGATTATGATACCAATAGTATATCGATAAGCGACAACAATAGTTATATGATTATTGCTACTCAAAAATGCTGATAGAACTCAAATGAAACAGAAATGATGATAACGTTTTCAATTTGAGATTTATATTAGGGAAAAAAATTTGTTGTCACCGAATAGATATTACATACAAGGCTCGCAATGATTGGTGTCATATTTTTAATTACTTTCTTGCTTTAAAGAATTAAAAAAAAATTAAATAAAGCATTCTTTTTCGCATAGTATTCGTATTCGCAGAGAATCGCATAAAATCTCCACAACTCAAAGGTTGTGCTTATTCATTTCGTAATCACCAAAATTCAAATTTTTCAATCAGTTACTTTATATAATCCAAAATAATTATTCATTTTTTTTTATATTTGCATAATTTGAGTGAAATACACAAGAAACAAGAGGTTAATGCTTTTTCTACCACAAAACATGTCTGCTTTGTAAATAAATAGACTTTATATACGATCGAAATGAAATGTTACACCATCTACAAAAGATAAAATATTTAATTACAAAACCTATTGCCTGTGACGGAAAATGTTTCTCTGCAACCAGTTAGGTTTGGTAGTCTTCGATTTCAGTTCTGGCGAAGAAGGGCAGCTCTTGTGAGCGGTGGGAGCGAGAATATTTGGCGCGGTTTCGGAGGTTAAAAGCAAGCTTTGGCGACAGAGCTCGGTGACTGTGGACATGTCTTTCTTGCGCTTGCTGCGTTTCAGTTTCAAGAGATTCGTGGGCACTTTGAAGTCTGAATGAAGAACTGCTTTAAACAACGAGGAACTAGATAAGGACTTGGATGCTTTCAAGTTGGGCCTTTCAACCATTTCAATTTTTTGGGCATCCGCTAATTTCTTGGGCAATCGAGATTCTCTGCAGCTTTCGCCGGCTCTTAGCATCACGAGATTCATGGAATCCATTGAACTGTGTGACAATCTGTCCTCGTCAGATCTTTTCTTCTGTAGCGCGAAAGCTTCTCTTTCTGACGCAGCCCAGGCACTTTCAGGAGATTTTTGTGAAGTTTCGCCGGTCCTTTTCGTCTCTGGGGAATTTTGAATGGATAATTGAGGAGATGCTATAAAATATTCTCTGGCCTTTTTTAGAGCTTCACTGCGGACATCTGACGACGGACTTGACTGTGGACTCTTTGTAAAGTTGCCAGATTTGAATGCCAGTGATGTACAGATGGGTGATGCAGTGGGTGTACTGGGTGTACTAGAGAAGTGTGCTACATATTGTTTGGAACAAGAACTGTTGACGGGAGTCGAAATTTTTCTCAGAGTTATAGGTGAACTTACATTACTAGAAGAAGGACTTTTGCCACTTTGGCTTTCAATTACTTTTTGATTATACCTTTCTATGAGTGTCCTCACATTAGGAGCTCCAGTTCTAGATATTTTCTTGGCGCATGCTTTTCGCCAATCTAATTGTGGCGCAGATGGTGATTTTATATAGTTTGTTGATATTGGAGAACTTTCCGAATTAATATGCTCGATTCCAGTAGTAGAACTCTTCGCCAAAGGATGAGATTCCTCTCGGAATGCCTGCTGCTGCCCTGCGTTTATTATATCGACCATTTCTTCGGTTGGCGAATTTTTATCACTAATATCACCATCTTGTGCCTTTCTCTTACGAGCTTGAGACTCGTTCTGTTTATAATTTTTTAGGGTGAATATTTTATTTTGATCGAAAGGATTGTCAAAATTGTCCAGCGACACCAATTTCATCAACTGTATGCTTCCGATCGAACTCGTGTTGTTTTTGGTGTTCGAACTCAATAAAAGGGAATCTTTGTCAGAAGGTGACAAAGAATCTTTCGCAGTTGACAAGTATGTAGAATTATTTGTTTTATCGGAATGTTGTATCTTAGGTTCTTCTCGTGGTGAACTCTCCGAAATGCTTGAATCACATTCCGAACTCAAACTTCGCTTCTTTGGCACAACGATTGTCACACTTTGTTCATCAGTTGCCCCATCCTCTATAATGAGTGGTTTTCGGTGTTTTCGTTTTGGAAATTGTATTGTTATCGATGGAATTTCTGACTGTAAAGTTTCAAACTTTTTCTCTGAAGATGCGTGTTCCTTTTGATTGAATGTGGAGACATTTTGAGATGCTATTTCTTTTGTCGTGTTAGATTGCAATGAGTCGTCTTGTGAAAAAATTTCGGCTGCATCTAATTTCGTTACATTATCTTTAACTGCTATGTTAAGATTCGGAGGTTTCAAACGCTTTTTCGATCGCCTTTTTTGTAGATTTTCTTTTTCTGCCGCTGTTTCATTTCTGGTTTTGTCACTCATTGATCTTACTGGTAACTTTCTGTTCGATTTCTCATTTGAAGGATCGGAATATTTCTTCACTTTAGTGGTCAGAGGTATTTTAGAATCTGATGCTACTTCTCTTATCATATTATTATCATCAATTCTAAAATCTACTTTGTCAGTCTCACTTCCAAATAAAAGAGATTCTCTGAATATTTTTATGTTGCTGGTATTATCTGATTCCGCACAAACTGGAAAATTCCTAGTTAGAAGTTTACGCCGAAAGTATGGAGTTTTGATTATCGCGGATTCATCGTTGTAATTTTCTCGTGGAACACGAAAAGAATGACATTTCTGTGGGATGTTTTCCCCAATGGTAGGCTTCTGTAAGTCCCTGTTAGTATGAAAAGTGTTCGCTCGCCTTCTACCTAAGCTCGAATTCAATTTAGATACTTTTTGGAGTTTCTTTTTCCTCTGCGTCCGTGGAGGGTTTTCGCCGTAAGACATGAGGAGTCTTTCAGCCTCTGAATTATTCGTGATGTTTGCTTTCAATCCCGAACTGTAACAGATTCTCGAATAATATTCGTCTGATGAATCATCGGAATGTGACGAAGAACGTTCTCCTTTAAATCGACTGTCATCTGTTGAAAGAAGGCTCGAATTATCAGCTGAATTGCGTCGTACAGTTATTCTTTTTGACGCAAGTTTGATGGGCCCTTTCTTATGGTTCCTACAAGTCTGTAAAAAATATTTAAAATTATGAGAGAGCCACTTTTCATAATAAATTTGTATCAGATCAGATAAAAGTTGGAGAGGGGAAGGGAGAAATGAAACATTGGTTGTTTGCGTTTAAATAAAAGAGTATTTACTTGAGAGCAAAAGCTTAAATTAAAAAGAAATAAGTATTAAAAATACTATAAAGTAATACGTCAAACGTCAAGATAAAAATTAATTGCAAAAACGGGCCACCCGAGCACTGCCGATTTAATTGAATGGCAGTTAACACGGCAACATTAAAGTGGGAACAATGGTTGTGTCCTAATGGCCAAATACAACACTTTCTGTAAAAGATGCGTTCCATCGTTGGAGCGTAAGAACTCAACCTTAGATCTTGCTTTAGCTACCAGGGAAGCAAGAACCAAGCACAATATCAAAAGCTTAGGAACCAATTACCCTCCAGTAAAGGAAATTAAAAATTAAGTTGGTTAGGCCAAGAGTATATTTTAAAGAGAAACAAAATTTTGAAGTTCATCTATTATCTATTATTTACTATTTCTTTTAGTTCTACCAAAATATTTTGCAACTCTTTTTAAGTATGTTAAAGTAGAAGACATATCTAGTAAAACATTCAGATTAGTATATGCCTTTTTTTTTTCTTTTGAAATATTCACCTAGGCTCATTTCATGGACTCTTTTAAATACCTACAATTTTTTTGCTTAAACTTTTCCTCTCTGATTAAAATAGTTTGATTTAAAGCGATAAACGGATGCTTCCACTTTATCTTCCCCTCCAACCCTAATCCACTCAAACATCTGAGTGTAAATTTGAGACATATTTTGGATGGTTAACCTAGCAGTTTAAAGGAATAAAAACGATGGTGTGCTTTTCACATTTTGATACTCTTAATTGTAATTCAATTGGAATATACGCTGAATGTTTATTTTCAGGTTTTCACCTTTTACGTAAAACTCGACATGGAAAGTAAATTCATTCTCGGAAATCTTTAGTTGTACTTTCAAAATCTACTCCAGTAATGATATGATTTTTGTTTTATTTTTGTGATTAAAAGTATTAAATAGTAATGATTAGTGAATGAGGCTTTTCCGATTAAAATTTTAGACTACGTTATTGGTTTGTTGGAATTCCGCATTTTGGAAATTTACCAGATTTCCGGAACTTTGAAATGTTGACGTCTTAGACAAACCTAAAAATTGTAAAAATGAAAACTTGCATGTCAACAATATTAAAAACTCGTCATGTACTTGAATATTTCTTGCCGCACTCTTAAGAATACTCTCATTTTTTTACACATGACTCTTCTTTACATAGAAGTGCACGAAACAACTTAATGTGTAGTTTACGCAACTTTTTCTGAAATAGCTTGGTATCCATAGGATTTAAATAATTCTTGTACAATGAATGATAGTTTAGAGGACAAAAACATAAAAATGTATTGAATACTTCTAAAGAACGTAGAATGATTTTTCTCCTCGTCTCAAATCATCTATGCTTATTAAAAAGTGTTATACTTATTAAAAGTATGTTTCGACCGTCCGTATTCAGACTAGTCCATGACGCTTACAGCCATGAAATTTTTCACATAATAATCTTAATAGAGACTCAATGCACCTCGAAGACAAATTTTAAATTTTATGTAGAAAACATTTTATTTATTTATGTTTCGTGCGTGTTTTTGAGGATTTTTAAGCACATATTAGTCTGTTGTGCCTTCTGCAAAAAAGTCTATTCACCGTCAAAAAAAAAAAAAAAAAAAAAAAAAAAACTATTGTCGTTAAAAATTTTTTTCTTTTTCTTTTTTGTACTCTATGAACATAACTTACGGAATTCTGAATTGTTTTTAAATACCGCTCATTTTTCTTAAAATGTTTTTTGAAATTGAAATACCTGCATCCATTCCATTACTTTGTTATTTTTCCACGTTTTTTGCGGCCTTTATTCAGACACTCTCTTTAATTTAAAACAAACGGATCAAAATATCTGCATTGATTAATTCTTAAAAAAATTGCATTTCAGATGAATTTAAAAAAATTTTCGCCGATCTAATATTCGAAATATTAAAACTGCTTTCAGGAGCAATTTTATTTCTTCAACGATCTGGAAAGATAACAAACTAAGAAACCAAGTATAGTAAAAATTATTTTTATCGGCCTATTTTTATTTTTTTTTTTAAAAATCTCGTCTTTATTTTCAGTTAATTGTTTTGAATTTTTTCGTCTTCAGTTCACTGAGGCAAACGGAGAAAACCAGACTTCCAAAATTTAATATAATTCGTTTTATAGCTTTATTTTTGTTTATTATGATTTTGATTCCTCTACTATTTATGACTGATGGGGAACGTAAAGCAAGAATTATGAAAATTACTTTTTATATAATTTATTTTTAATAGCCTCTTTGCAACAAACTTTTATTGTTTCTCTCTTTCTTTTTTTCAGCACATTTTCATTTTAAGCAATTTGTTTTGATTTTTATCCCCTGTAATTCACCAGACGATAGCATTGTCACAAAGAAAAATAAACTTTCAAAATCAATTTCACCTTTTTCATTGTTTTCATAGCTTTGGGTTCCATTATGATGATCTTGTGAAAATTTGCAACGGCAGTAGCTATTGTCGTGCTTCCAGTTTTTTTTCTTGATAAACATTTTTTAATTTTTTTTATTTATTACAGATTACTTATTTTTTTAATTGATTAATTAAGATTATTAATTTATAATTATATTTATTATGTTTCTCAAACTCATGCGAAAATCGGAAATGCATAGTAACACACATGACTTCGATAATGCTAACTGCCATCACATGTTGGTTTGGTTATTTTAACGTCCCGTTATAAAGCAACACTAATGCTATTTTGGGACGGATCTCGTAATTTTGAACCGCGGTCACCGGAGTTTGAACCGCGCGCGGAGGACGACACCTGAACTTCTCCCCCCCCTCTACACCACACCAGTGGGAAGACGTTTAGCTCTGACGGTTTTAAGGTGCAATAGATTCCCCCCCCCCCCCCAGAAAAAGGAACAGAAGTTAATCACGGCCGTTAATGATAATGATGTCTCCGTCATAACATCTCAGAGTAAGGACAAGTGTCATCACAAATGTGAAAAAACGAAACTCGAGATTGCGCGATTCTAATAGAAGAGGAGTTGTCCTTTCACACGGGCTTGCTTTCCTATTGACTCGGATTTGACATGACAAGAGAAAAGAAATACAAACCTCCACATCTTTGGGGGAGATGGTCACACTTGTATATAACTGTTCTTCAGGCCAACATTCTGAAAAATGATTTAAAAAAAAATGTTGTTTTATTTGGAAAGGTATTTAATTGGTTCAAATAGATTATTAGAAGATAAATTTAGTTAGTGATATTGGAGTGTCTTTCATTAGCTTGTTATTTTTTTTTCTTGTACGAGAACACTATAATTATCAAAAAATTGGACCATGAAGTGTGGAATGAGCTAAACGAATGAAATTCAGTATGCTCTCCTTGTAACTAAATCATAAAATTGGAGGAAATATGATGTCTGTTTTGCTTTTTATGTACTTATGAATGTGACTATTGAAAAACTCAGTCACCTATAGAGAGGAAATTTAGTATATGTTTCTGTCGCCAGAGTCTCAGATCAATGCTCAGATCAAATCCACAAAAAATAGATTGATTATACGTTTGTTTATTCTTATGTATTTATAAATACGATAATTCTGAAAAAATTTCAAAAGGCTCAAATTTTTAATTCAGATTACAAGGCATTTTCGTTATTTAGAGTGAAACTTTGCTACCTCCCGCGACGCTACATCACTGGCCCGCGTTAAGTTTAAAGTAGCTTTAATTAAGGGAAAAGAATTACTTAATTTGAAACTATCACTGGGGTTTGTAACTGTTTCCTTTCAACTATAGACAACCAGAATAAAAAAGAAAAATAATTCTTCTCAGATTTAGACAGTAATTTTATACCCCTTTCAAAGAACAGATTGTAAAACTAGAATGTAAATAAAATTACGAGAAATTTAAAAGTATTGTCATTGCAGCCCTATCTTTAGACGGACGGTTACTCTTTGTCTGCCGACTCTAAAACCTTATTATTACTTTCAGGATATATCAGCTATTACTTTCAGGATCGATCAGCTCTGGTACTTTATATCTACATTTCAGATTACGAAATTCTTATTAAATAAAAAACAATATTTATGGTAAGTAATATTGGTATGATTTACTATATTAGCATTCAGCTTTAAAAATATATGAGAGTCTTCGGTAAGCGTAACGCCACTTTTAGAATGCGGTCGTCAATATTTGAACGATTGTTGAGAGCATTTGTCCAAAAAGGAAGTCCAATTGACAATATAGTACCAAATAATGGTCAATTACAAGTATTTCTGTGATAGAAATATTTAAATACTATAATTTCATCAGAATCGCAGATATGAGTTCTGATATTTCAAGTGTTGACTTATTTTTATTTTTAACAATAACTTTATTTCATACGGTTATTATAATTCTGTTTAATTTGAAGACAATAGATATCTATTTGTAAACTTGGTTAATCCTAGGGACGGGTACAGCCAAATTTGGCGCCAAACTTTAAAGATAAAGTCGCCAGCGTCTCTTGAAAATAGTCATAATATTGAGAAATAAAATTCTGAAGATTACAGAGTCCGCGAGAAAAATTTGGCGGAAAATCGCCAAATGGTACCCGTCCCTAGAACTGTACCGTAAACTTTCGCAGAGAGTTTTATTCTCTGGTTGCGCCTTCGGCCTAAGTGAAGATTAGTGTGCACCAGTTGTTTGTCGTCAATATTGCAACCCATTGGATCCCTCTTATTGCAACCGTACTGCTGTTTTGCTTACTACTTTTTGCAATGGTTGAGTTGTACATAAACTACAATTACATTGTGAAAAATGTTAAATTAAAAATATTAAAAAAATATCGATTAAAGATTTTAATTTTGTTCTTTATTATAATTAAAATTTGTTAAATAAAGAAAGTTAAGCTTATAATTAAAAGTTATTTTCTTCTTTCTTTTTTTAATGTGAATACGAACAGAAAATATTAATTCTTTTGCAATTTTTAATTGTCAGTATGCACTTTAAAAAAAATCGTCAAATTTGCGACTTGGCATTGTTGGCGCAGCTGGGTGCACACTAAAATTCACTTTTATCGCGCCTTCTTCAGCATTACATCAAAAACCAGTATATTCAGCCATGAATTATTCACTGCGATCGGTTTGCTTCTAAGTGGCACATAACTGCGCTAAAGTTCAGTCTACTCATATTTATAGGAAAGATACACAGAAAGGGCAGCCTATTCACTTATATAGGAACTATTAGACTTTTACTTCATGTACTTCTTTGGTGTGTCAGATAACTTTAACTACATTTCATCTTTATGATTACTTTACTCAGGATAAAGGACATTGATATACTATTCCACCTTAGAATCGCCATTACACTAACTGATTTGTAGAGATGAATACTAGGCAAATCTGGTGTGTACAGTTAACCGTTGAGGATACATAGTACAAAATGCATACGTTCGCCACAAAAGTTACAACTTAGAATTTTAGTCATGCGGTAAATGCTTTGAAGAACGGGTTGTAATTGGACTAGATACTCTGCAAAATATTATCGACGCAGAAAGACCAGCTATAGAGGGTGCTATAGCAATCATTGCATGTACAAGTTAACCAGATTTCTCTTGATGGTTAGACATTGGACTTATTGACTTCCCATCATTCATTTTCACACTTTGGCGAAAAAGTATTGTGAACTGAATAGTGAACTTTTTTTAGAGTATATTTGTCTAACTTTACGTTTATACGTTATCCTATGAACTTTTGATTTATGTTCCTGATTATTAGCGACATGACGAAGAAGTTAAAAGGCTGCTTTTTTTTACTTACTCGATAGTGATGAATTGCTGGTGGCACATGTCAGTTTCTGAACTTCTTTGCTCAGCTGTTGAACTGTATGGGCGAGATCTGTCGCCTGGAATTCCTCAACTGACGACGAAATGCAATACGCGTCAGGGCTCGCAGCGGTTCGGTCGATTGCATCGGTTTTCTAAAAAGAAAAAGATGTGATATTTCCTGGGACTTTTGTTGCGAATTAGACACAGATTATCAACACATTTGCATTTTTCATTGCTAGAAAGCAAAAATAACTAAAGAAACAAGCTGAATTAAAAAAATTTCTTGTTGTTGCCACAAAAAATAAGTTTATATGAATTTTATTTGTAAAGTATTATTTATTTCAAAATCTTTTGGGAGAAAAAAGAAATGAAACACCATAACAAGGACTCTAAATTCAATATTTCTTTTAATTTGTCTGTTTCTCTATGGTATTTCATCAGCATACCAAAGATTGATGGCAATTTTGTTTTCCCTTACAAATGGTATATACAGGTAAAAATATTAAAACTGTTGATATTTAAAAACTGAAGTGCGATGCAGTTTTTCTAAAATTAACATAATACGTCAAAATTTAAATTCGATATTCTAAAAATTTTATAACATTTGAAATCTATTATTGTCGCAATAATGCATGCAAAAATCGAATTATTGCAAATTTATTTAAAAACTGGATTATTTCATTATTTATTTAGACCACGGGAAGCATTTACTGTTGATGCCGTTTGACGCAGCTTCTGAATGGAACACCTCACTAACTGAATTTGACCTTTATCCTGATTCCAAAGGTTTAATTATTTAATGCATTAAATTTCTTTGAGAAATTAGAAATTTCCAACTAAATTAGAAATAATTTATAATTTACTCGGTTCACAAGGTAACTGAATCGTGTCAAGGATTTAGACAGTGATTCGCATTTGCAAATGCAGCATCAGTTTCACTTATCATTTCTCAAAAATGGAAAAACTACTAAAATCTTAAAGTTGCCCTGATTTTATAATTTTTAATTGTAAAAAAATATATGATATTTATTTCAGAAAATCCTGGTATGTATTTCGTGAAATTCTCAAGCTCGTTTCATTTCACAAAAGAATACGATAAAATTTGATCAGATCTTATTGATTGTCTATCTCGCTTCTATCATGATAATTTAAAATTTATGTGGTTGGTGAAACACAAAATGGATTTTACTCAATTATAGCCGTCGAATAAAAAAATTGGTGCTTGGAATTAGTAATTAGATTAAAATGCCAACGAACCATTCAGTGACTTATAAAAATGTATACTTCCATTTGCCTAATTATATTTAGATTTCTAATCAGAATAACAGTTTGGTGTTGAACTACAGAAGCTGTGAATTCTAGTTTTCGAGATTATTTTTTGTAGAGATGATATTTTGAAATTCTAGTGTTGTTTATAATAACGTCATCCATGAGTCGAAAGAATCAAAAAGTTTTTTTTTCACATATTTAGAGCAAAAATGGTTGATAAGCAAGTGAAAAAAAGGGGGACATTATATACGGGAAACGTCAAAAGCAGGTGTTCTGATGATGTGTAAGAGATGATGATAAAATGGGATATCATTATAAACTGACCTTAACGGGAATCATACAATGGGAAATGAGGGGTGGAATATTAATAAAATTGATGTCATAAGGAAGGAAGATATACAAGAGAGTTAAGTAAAAAATTAATCTTCTTATGATGAAATGACCGAGAGAATTAGAACAGACTTGACTCAGTAACGATTTTAATGCTATAACAGGGTGATATTAAAGCGGGATTGACATTATAAATGATATTTTTTTTTTTAGTTGGTTGGCATTAAAAGTGGGTAAAATAGGTAAATAATAGTATAAGAGAACGATGCTAAAGCGGGATAATATAAAGTGAAAAGACGAAAATAACTGTGAACAATTCTCGAAGGGAGTTGTTACAGTTCCCACAAAAACTGCAGCCATTGTCGGTAGGCGCTAGAGCTAGAGCTAAAATGATATATGAACCTCCAGTCAGAGGCATATACAACAGATTAGGGTGCTTAGAATGAAAGTAGTTGACGAAAAAGGATGGAATCTCTTATTGAATTTCCAGATGCAAACTTATATGAAAAAGCTATAACAGAAATGGATCAAATTTCATCTATTGAAACTCCTCAGCTTAATTTTATATCGGACCAAAGAATTTTAAAAATAATTTTATTATGAAGGTGAAATTCAAACTGTGCGTGTAATAAAGATGTGGCAGTTATTTTAAGCTACCGAATTGTCACAGAAATTTGCCAAACGTAGAAATATAAAAATTTCCATATTCCAAATTTCTGATATTTTAAAGAGAAAAAATGAACTAGGGAAATGCTTTTAAAATCGCAGACTGTTTTTGAATGATAAAACCAAATGAAATACAGGTGAAAATTACCTGCAGTATGAGATAGTAACTTTTAGCACAAACACAGCCTCAAAAAAGTTGCTCGAAAATAACTTAATATTCAAATACCAGTTCCCATTGTTTTTGTGGGTATCAAGTATCTTGACATCATTGTGTCAGTTATTAGCAGACAAAAGAGTTTTATGAAATGGAAATTAATTAAAAAGTATTTGAGCTCAATCATTTCCCAAAAGCATTAGAGCGAATGAATGACCTTAGCTATATATATATTGTTACAAATTTGTAATTTTGTTACCCGGCACGAATAGTGTCATCCTGGGAAAAACCGTTAAAACCCTTTGTAAGATCTGTCCTATGCGTCAATGACCTGAGAGTTTGTCGACCATTTGGCGACTTGGCGACGAATTTGGCGAGTTTGGCGACTAAATGGATAATACCAGAAAGTTAGAGCAGTTTCACGATCCATCCAGTAATAACCGAGATACACCAAGGTACGCCCTGATTCGTCTAAAGATTCTAGCCCCGCCTCCCGGAACTATAAAAGACGGGCACTCAGAAGCTGCGAAGAAATTGTGTGGATCGTCAGAAGTAGTGTCTGTGTGAGTAGTCGGAGTCGCCGACAAGTTAAGAAACTGGAGGGTTAGACAGCAAGCAAGCTGCTGAACTATAGCGATTAAATGTGCTGCGTTATTACGACTGATTGGCGGTATTTGTAGAAGAAATTTTTTTGTAACAATATATATATATATATAAGCGAATTTGATCATTTTCAAGCATTATTAGATACTCTAACTAACAATTGCTCTACATATAGGTTATTTTGAGACTGTCCTTATTAATGTCAAGGACATTTAGATAATGATAAGGATAAATAAGCCCAGTAATATCCGCTTTAAACGTCTGCTTTACACAAGCAGCGAAACTCCCGATTCTCAACTGATTTAATGTACATGAGTTCGGTGTACCTGGCATCTGCTCTATGGATTCAGGTTTCGAAAACACGATTCTCGACAATGAAGCAAAGACTTTATCATAAGGCCATCTCAGTCCGGTAGAAAGGAGCTTAATACATTTATTCCTTGCTATTTGTAGATATTATGTAATCATTATTTTGAAGATAAGGTGACTCATACCTGTGGGAAAGCGGAGGAAGGTTCCTCAGAGGAGCGGGATCTCCAGTGCGCGTACTTGGACCTTTTCTTCTGCGCCGAGTGGTTGTGCCGCTCCGTCTCCAGCTTTACGGTGGAAAGGTCACGGTGCAACAGTTCCCATTTCAGCTGCCGGATCTGCAGCGTCTTCCGACCCAGCGTCTCTTGAAGCTCCTGCGTCTGTTGGGGAAGCAAACATTAGAGAAATAAGTCCTAAGTATTCAGCAACCTGTTACTCAAAACATACCGATCAGCGTAAGAAAAATAAAAAAGGGCTTGCTATTTCTGGTCTCCTGTCTAGAGTTTCCTCTTAAGTACATGGCAATTTGCTGTCCCCAAAAAATGACACACTTCTCATTGCAGTTTTTGGGACGCATTTGGGTATTGAAGAAACAACTCCTAAATACATGTTACTGTCTGCTCAGATTTCATTTGGTAACTATACACTTTTAGTCGCTATTTTCGATTTTGAGTCCGAAATTCATAAAATGAAGATCATTCCGGATAACACAAGTGCATCAAACCGCAAGAGGAAACTAAACATCCTATACTACAGTTGTCAATATTAAAGCCAAAATATACAAGCTATTTTTTTTTATTTCTATGAAGAATGGCATTTTTAAGACTGATATTTTTGATATTTTTTAAAATTTTATTGCGATATATTAATTTGTATATGAATTATTTACGTGGCTTAGCTTTAACTCTATAAGACCGGGAGGTGTGAGAATTCCAGTACCTCAAAGCTCTGAGACGTTTTCCACAGAAGAACAGAAAGAGAACGGAATCGCGCCTCTCTTCAGAAAAAAGACAGGAGGAGGAGGGCATTTACTGAGCTGCAACTGAAAGGCGTGATCAGTTCTTAGCCCCTTGTTGTTTGTGGTTTGAGGGGAGGGTTTGCTTAGTTTGTTGTCGCTGAATTCACACTCACGCGTGCTTCGAAGATTTTAGATACATTTTTTGTTTGCATTTTATTGTTGCTTTAGAATTTAGAGTAAATTTTAAAAAGAAAATAAGGATAAACTAATTAAGTATAAAATATTATTATCATCGAATCTCCTTTGGATATTTTTTTAAAATTGTATTTTCTTACTTATCAAGCATGAAAATATTAGATAATAAAAAATGAAGTTGGTATTTTAAGTTCGTTTTTTAGAATTAGTTTTTTTTAACCTTTCTATAAAGCATCTGAAAATTATCATGAAATTTTTAATGAATGCGAAACTATTTTAGCAACAAGAGTCTAGAAAACGCAAGCTTTGCGGCTCGAAAAACTGAGAAGAACCCAATGAGAAGGTTAAAAAAATGCACTGTTAAAATGTATTATTTTGCTAATATATATATATATATATATAAACATATCACTGATTTCCAAATATCAGCGATAATATAGAATGCAGTTAACAAAAAACTTTTCTTTTTTGCACTGTATATTTAATTCCATAAAGAAACTAATTCAGTAAGGATGATTGTACAGAATATCTTAAAGCGACTTTATCTTCTTTTGCTTTTTCAAAAAAAAAAAAAAAAAAAAAAAAAAAAAACTCTATCTTCATATTAGCAGTTAAAGTACATAATTAGGGAGGAAACTGATCTGGCGTTATTCAACAGAAAAAAAATTGTTATCGATTGCTCAAATAATCATTTTATTCATTCTGATAAAAAAAATCCATTGTATAATCTATCACATTGCAGAATTCTTACAGCATTCAAAGTAGTCTCTGAATTAAAATTAATATTTTCTATTTAATTCCATTACTAAGACATAATAAATTTTATTCAAAACAACAAATTTTTGTATGTCTATAAAATTGGGAAGTTTTTGATAAATAATAAATATGATAAGATTACCTGTACTTTTCGCGCGAATTGTACACATTTTTCAATCGGTTCATAATATATATATTGCATGATTTCTAACAGTAGTTTATATTGTTGACCTGAAATTTAAACCGGTTTGTTTCCTCAAATATTTAATGCACGATGTTTAAAGGATAAAGAAGAAGGATTAAGTTTTGTTTACAAGACGAATAAAAAGTTTCAGTATCGCGAAATTTAGAAGATAGACGCAAAGAACATTTATGCTTTAAATAACTCCATGATGTTACGGGAGTTATGTCCATTAAAAATTCGATGTGCACTATAAACAGAAATTTAAAGAAGTTTATTAAAATAATTATTTCTTGGAGGCTACTCTCTTTCGTTCATTGAAAATATATACATGGTTGCATTACGACTGAAAATCATTACAATTTCATCCGACTGGGTTCCCAAAAGTTGCATTCACAGGTGATATTTCGTTTTGAATATAATCATGTTAATTCATGATAAACGGAAATAACAACCCAAATAGCGAGTCTATAACACATCACGCAAGTAAATAATAGTAACATCACTTTTATCATTTATATATCGATGCGAAAATAAGAAAAAAAGGTTTTAAAGTCTTTAATAAAGTTTTAGTATACTGCAGTAATTCTTCCAATTTTTCACAGAATATTCAGTGGGTTAACTGCATGTTTAAGGAGTATATAGTAATTAGAATTCACTGAGATTATTACTGGAGTAACAAGAATAACCCTGGAAGGCATTTTTCCCCCTGAGGAGATAATATAAATGAAAATTTCTGTAATTTTTAAGAGCACTTTTATAACATAAAAATATTTTCAGTAAATTTTAAACTGTCCATTTTAGATTTGTAGATTGCCCTATTTTCAATGCTTGAAGTCGTAAAAAAGATATAACACATTTCTTCTTTTTTTTATAATTCAATTATAAAAAAGAAGCAATTCTTTTTATAATTCAATTATTATATATTCAATTTTAAAAGTATAGATAAAAGTAGGCAATTTTTTTAAAAAATGATATTAGTGTCAGAAAAGTAATATTTTCTTCTAATCAAATTTGTCAAGGGAGATTATTTAAACATTTTAGAAACAAAATTTTTGCTAAAATAAAAAATACGTCAATTTCAATAATGAAGTCTTTAACTTATTTTGAATACTTATTTTACAACTCAGAATGCCTATTTATCTTCAATAAATTCATTTCCACCGTTAGGGAGCCCACATTATATTTAAAATAATTGAACAAAACCAAAGAACCAGTTCTCTTATCCACAATCACTTGTCAGATTTTGGCGTTTATTTTATTAGAAAATTCATGACTTATAGGTATATCATCAATGGGTGCTCGTCTTCTGTCATCCTCTGTCATTTCGGAATGAACTATTGGAAATGCTACCTATGGGGACGGGATCGTACATGAAGGGATTTCACAATTACAATCACTGTACAGATTTCGTCAATATTTATTTCATATAAAAGAAATGCGAATAACAGTCCTCCAATTTCTCGAAAGTTAATTACTAATGATAAATGAAACGTCATAAAAAAGCTACGTTGTTATATATTCCCTCTGCAGAAAAACCTCGACCCATTGCCCAATCAGTTTACCAACTTTTATTTCATATAAAATCACCATCAATATCATCTACTAATTGCATTTTCAAGATATTTTCAAAAAATAATATTTTTAGGGTCCTCAGTCTCAACAACTAGATTGATTACGACAAATTAATTTGCTAATTAATTTTGCACTTTGTAAGAATAACCAATCATAATGTTGCACATTTATTTCGCAAATAAAATTTTAAATGATTCTTTTTTGTTGTAATAATATATATTTGATCAAAGCTGGTTGATATGATTAAATTAATATTATTATATGGTTAGCCGAATAACTGACCACCAGAGGTGTCTAATAATAATTTATTTTCAAGGTTATATTTCAAAATATTTGAAATGAATATGGAAATAAACTTTAAACTCTGAAATGCTAATAAGAAAACAGCCTCAGTTTGTTTTTCGCGGAAGACAAGTTAAAAGAACTCTTGACATGTTTTAAGAAAAAGTATCAAAATTCAAAACTTAACTGTTTCCTTACCTGTTTTGCAAGCTGAGCTGACAAGTCCTGCAATCTCTCGATAGTGTCGGCGTCCATTCGGGAAAACGGTCTCGACTCGGCTTCTGAAACACATTGAGAGATTTTAAGAGAGAAAAATGAATACTTTCTCATGGTTGTTACAGGTTCATTTACTACTTTTACTTCAATTTAAATTAATACTTTTTAGATAGATTCCTTTTAAAAAGTCAATCATTTGCAATGCTGTGACAATGCAGTGAAGAAAAGAGCAGAAGGCCAAATACTGCAATTAGAAGAGATTCAACTATGAGGTCACTTCTTCTAAGAGCATCTGTCATGCTTTCCCGTGAAGCTGTATTGACAGTACGTCTGAGCCGAATAGTACAACACGATTCCGAACGCCGATGCCGAAGTATTACTGTATATCATGCTCTCTTGTTGGTAGTGGGCTTTTGAGATTTCTACAGGAGATGATAATGTACACTCATCACAATGTTCGTTCCTTGAAATTGTAATTTCTTTCTCGGTAAAATCTAGCTTCAAAGACAGCCTGTTTCTTTACAGTATAAGAGAATTCTCCAGCTATCGTACATTGAGTTTACTAACACAAGCTGTATCCTTAAGGTTTGTCTATGAACTTTGAACTGTTTAGATTATAGCATCCATTAGCTGGAAACTTTTTGTTGGCGTAAAATATGAATACATCAAAATATTACAGCAGATAACGTAATAAACGGTATCTCTAGACTTTACAAAAATTTGAATTGAATGAAATCAATTACAGCACATCACATTGAAGTCGACTTATATATATATATATATATATATATATATATATATATATATATATATATATATATATATATATATATATATATATATATATATATATATATATATATATATATATATATATATATATATATATATATATATATATATATGAGACAGATTAAAAGTAATGGATTTTAAAGTTAATTTCTAAATATTATAGATATTTGCTCAGCATTTTAGGTTTTTTAATACATATTCAGGCCAGTGAATTAGAAATACTTGAATATTTATAGAATGTAATTATCAGTTGAAATTATGAAAAAGTACAGAGAAACAAGTATGCAATAAGCATAGGATTTATGTGTTATTGGTTATTCCTCAGCTGTTTCAGGAATGCATGAACGTTCTTGTCGATCCAATCCATCCACAATTATTGAATTTCTTACATATCATGTGTATGATCTCTCATGAATGAATGACGAAGTCTTTATCCATTGCGCAAGGCTGTTCAACAGTGGTGCTGAGAACAGAACTCATGAGTACGGTAGCATTTACATTAACTACAACGAAGCCCACCACTGAACATTTGAACGAAACCTTACGTTAGAGAAATAATCAAAAGATACATTTAACTCCAGATTTCAATGGTGTCAAGCTTGGAGATCTTTAAGCGGTTCTTGTGCAACGCTTGGTATTCTCTGTACTTAAGTGGTACTCCGGCATCTTGCAGAATCCGTATCGATTCGATCGTGGCTCCACAATTTTGATAAAGATGATCAACGAAACTTAGAATAAGAAAGTTTATTCATTATACAGATCTTGTGTAGTCAAATTAAGGAACATGGCTCATGGCTAGAGAATTTTACGAAAATTTACCTGTGGCTGATGAGCCGACCGCTTGAAGCTCACGCATTCTTTCCAATAGATCTAAAGTCATGTTTTCCTGTTCCTTCGAATGGTGTCGGAAATTGACCTAAGCACAGAAAGATGGTTTATTTAAAAAGATTAACTTAATGAAAATATCTTTTTAAAAGCATACATTCATTAATGTACTAAAAGAAGAAATCTCAATTTTGTTGCTTTCTAATTGTAAATTTTAATTTTAAATTTCTCGGTTATAAACATCAATAAATCTTGAGATGAATGAACCTTGGGGCCATATTTGCTTAGTTCTGTTGTTAGGCGGCCTCATCGAAATACGATCATAACCTAATTCACCATTCACAAATAATTCAGCTTTAACAATATAAAAATTCAGAATTTTCTGGACAGCTGATAAACTTTACAAATTTACTAAACTTTAGAATATCTAAAAAGGAGTGAAAAATTGATTGTAAAATTCCATTTTTAATATGAAAGCAGTCAAGCATATGAATTTTACAGAGAGGAAGATTCATATGCTCGATCTCAAGATTTTTTGATGCACCTTAACTGTTCATATAACCTTGAATTTGGAAAAGCTATTCTGGAAGTTGTATCTACCAGTCGGCTTGTGAATATGATACTTCAACTAACAGGATGGGTCTCCCTGGAGCTTTCTCACATGTCTTCTAACAGAAGCGTTACTTCTATTACTCCCCCTTAAAATTGTGAACTTTAGCAAGGCTGCGAACACCATGCATGCTCAGATTTTTATTTTTAGAACCTCTTAGATGAGATATGTATGATTCGTAGTACAGTAATGGAAGCCAGTACTTGTATTCCGCATAACGATGGCGAACAAAAGTAGAATAAGAGCATTCTATTTAACGACCTTTGGTGATTTTTTTTAACAATTATTGGTTGGAATGAGGTTATTATACAAGTACCAAGAATACGAATATATATTTCGACCAACTGAAACCAAAATTTGATACAGATTTGTGCTTAGATGATCACATACCAAATTTCATTTATTTCAGTTTTTGCATTTTTGAATTATTTCGTTTATAAACGTGTAAAAGTACAGACGGACAAACTGTCAGTCCTTTGAAAAATGTGATTGATGCACATCTACACTTTGGATGTTAAAACTGTGAAAGAAATTTCATTTACTCAATTTGTTGAGTTTTTGGATTAGGCCGTTCGCATGCGTGCAAAAGTAGAGACTGGCACACAGACAATCCCTGAATGAATTTCGTTCCAAATTCTATGGATGTAAAACATAGATGTGAAATCTGTGCACCTAATTTTATTTACCAAGCTTTTTTCATTTCGTAGTTATCGTGTTAATTCATATTCGAACAATCAGACTGACAAATTTGTTTTTCATGAATTTCGTTTAAAATTTGATAGATGTGTACAAATTTGATGTGAAAACCTAATAACAAATTTTATATCTCTAGCTCAAAGTGTTTTTGAGCTGCTGTGCTCATTATGTTTGTCTAATTCTGTAATGTATGTTTGTCTGATTCTAAAATTCTAAGCTGCAATTATGTCTAATTCCAAAAATGGTTTTTTAATTCACTTATGTATGAAATGTGGAAATTCGTTCAGCATTTCAAATTCGAATTTTTTTTTTATTATTAAAGTACTTACTTTTTTTATACTTCGTGTATAAGAAAGCATAAAAATGTAAAGGAATTTTGGATAGAAATCGATGGCACCAAAATTATAAATTTATGCCAGATTTTAGACCTATCCTGCTAAAAGAAAAGCCAAAATGCATATTTTATTCTCTTTATTAGACAACAAATTTTAACACAATATTTATACTTATAGTAAAAATCGTTGTGAGACCTTTAATAAATATTGCCCTCATTTATTCTCATTCGGCTGGATTTCAAGGTTATTATTGATCTTTCCTGCTAATTAATAAGGATAAATATCTACAAGTAAAATTAAGTTTGTGATCATTTGAGCTAGCATATATCTAGACTGACACCATCACTTTTTCTCCTTGTCACACTCTATATAAAAATAAGATAAATTTAGATATTTTGGCAAATATTTTTCGTATGATTCATTAGTTTATTGTGAGTTATCTGGAAGAGTGATTTCAAACATTCAGACTTCGTTTTTAGAAACGATGTGCATCGTTTCTAAAAATCTTAAAACTATTCCTTTTCACTTGCATTCAAATATCCTGTTGTTCAGGAAACATGAATTTATAAATGCAAAAGAAAATGCAATGGTGCCCCGTTTAGCACACATAAGTCTTTCCAGAATCCTACTCATAATTCGAAACACTCGTTAATAAAAACTATTTTTTCCATAGAAATCCATGTTAAATAGAACAATTCGTTCCATTCTGAAAAAATAACTTTTGGTAATGTAATCTATTATTTTTAATGTATGCTTTTTAATAAGAAAATTGTCTACAAATATTTGTTTTTGGCTACAATTTGGATAAAATGGGACACAGCGTTATCGTTAAATGAGTTTGCAGCTTATCAAAGCAATGCTTCTCAGTGTAAGGTGCAATAACTTCCCATACTTTCACCAGTTCTTATATTTCTCTGAAAGATTGTTGCTCTGTTGCACCTATTATTTCTTCTTCTCCTGACCAAATCTCTTTCTGGTGACCTGATGGCTATATTCTTCCACCAGCTCACTGATATCGCTGCTATCATGTCGTTGCTGTAAAATTTCGGTCAAGGACAAAAAATCTTATCGATTAATCTTCCATCAAACCTCTCGGTGTTGCGCTCGTCCTACCAAAAATTTCTACCCTGTAAGGGAAGAAGCCCTGTTCCTTGTAAGGGAGCACTGTGCAACCCAACAATGTGACGTCTTCGACACTTTTTTCGAGAAAAATGGCTCGTTAAGCGAGTCACTTCCTTATAATTTACTCTGCTCGCTATACGAACCATTCTTTATGCTAAGTGCTCGTTAAACGGAGTTCGCATAACGCAAATACACTCTTCAGCATCACAAATACACCAAGTCCAACCAACCTCAACCGTTTCCCTCTCGCTTTTCAGCTTTCTGGTCCACCTCTCGAGCGCTTCGATTCGCTGGCGCAATTGTTCCATGGTCCGCCGACAGCAGAGCACCTCCCGAGGGCTGGCGCCTTGCTGGTGTAGCTCCCACAACTTCTCACGATACCGCTCTGCAAAAGAAAGATTAAAGTTCGATGATATTTTTCACTGCCCATTATGCAAAACCCACGAAGAGAAAATTATAATAATCAGCAATAAATTCGATTTCATGAGCTCTACGTTTCAAATCTCCACGATGATAGTGTCTCTAAGTTATACGAGGGATGCTGTTCGTTTCAGGAAATAGAAATTTTCAACGACTGTACTTAGCTAAGGGATGGTATGAAGAAAGTTGAGAAGTTGTTATACCTATTCATTTCGCATATAATCTGAATTTACACTACTGCTAAATATAAACATCTCTTCCTTTCATTTTTCCTCTCCTTAATTTTATTTTTTGGAGAAATAAGTGCCCCCTGATGCAAGCGCAAAAGCGTGGGGTGGGGTGTCCGAATCCGAGTATAAACAGTGCATCAAGTGAAATCATATTGAAAAAACGGCGGGAGTAGCCTAACAGAAACTTTTCCGCACACTCTCCGATAAAGACATTGTCCTGTTCTTCAGCACCCCCCCCCCCCTATAAGATTGTGGATCTTGATCAAGGCCCACGAATCTTCAAGGTTTTCTTTTCACAGTTCTAAGTATGTATAATATGTAATAATCGCATAAAACTGCCAAACAACTGTTACGAAAGAACCTGTTAGAGTGCGATCTTAGACAATGAATCGCGGTTAACACGCAAATACCCGAAAACAGAATATATATTTTGAAAGCCTTTTTGAGATAAAAATTCAAATTTCAAATATTTGTCATTGTGTTTTGGAATTCTCTCTTTTTTCACATGCATGCGGAAGATAGACGGTCTGCCTTTCAACAGACTTAGTTCAAAATTTTATAATTTCGAAACAGACCTCTCATCTACGATTTAGATGTCTTGAAATTTTAACCGGCTCACTCTTTCAGTAACTGTGGTAATTTGTATTCGGGCAAGCACACTTACTCTGAATGATTTTCGTTAAAAATTTAATAAAAAATGTATATATTGGATATAAAGACTAAATATTAAATTTCATCCATATAGCTCAAAGTGTTTGGGATTATCACGGACAGATATACGTAATTTCCAAAATTCAAACTCGGGGAGGATTGAAACTTGGAGATTCCTCAGTATCACGAGTTCGGATTTGTTGCTGATTTCAGTACTTTCTTTTCGTATATTTCAAATGCGAGTAAGTAAAAAATACAGAAATTAATGTTATAAAGAGTTGCTGTAAGACACACAGACCAAGACAGGATTTCTATAAACTGCATGGTACTTTACTTACAGATATCAACTGCTAACATTATCAAGCCGATGAATCAAGTTTAAAACCTTTACATGTTACGATGTTGGTATTAATTAGTCAAAATTGCTAAATCCAATCAAAGACTCACGTGTTTCTTCAGAATGATGGATATTCATCTCCTCCATCTTTTCATCCAAAATCTCCAGATCCTTCTCGAGCCTCCTACAGATCTCTTCTTTCTCCTTAAGCCGCTCGAGAAGGAGGACATTCTCCTCTAGTAGACTGTAGTACGTCTCGGATCCTTTCCTCTCCTTATCCAGTTCGTCATCGCTGTCTTTGTGTCCATCGGGACTTGCAACCTCCACCTCCACGCAGTCCTGCACCTGTTGCATTTGAAATATTAAACATTTCATTTTTCCACGAAGAGTTTTCTAAAGCTGATTTGTATCAAAAGGAGACTTACGGAAATAAGCTCCGTTTGGTGATCAATGATCGATATTTATACATTATTGTACACATTAAATAAAAAAATTCGATACAATCTTTCCTTAAATTTGGGTACTTATCATAGCACAGCTGAGTATAGAAAAGGGATTAACTATGATTTTTTTTAGGTCCCAGCGATATTATAATACTCAATAAGGACTCAAAATTTTTATATCACTGTGTCAAAAGAATTTAAAACTGAAGAATGAAGCTGACATCTAGCATACTAAGTGATCTAAGAAATCGCCAGGACCTAACCAAGGGAAATTATATGCTAGTATAAAATAAAGAGATTATATCATCACTCACAGAAGCTGAAACAGCAAGACTGCCTCCAAATGCTGCCGCCAAAGTAGATAGATCCGGTTCTGAATCGGCTCTTGAAAGATGATTTTGTTTGTCACCTTCCGCGGCGTCTGATATTTTAGTCGATTGTAAAGAATTGGAAGAATTCAGTCCAATATCGGCTATACTCGATTCGGACTTAGATAGCATCCTCTGCATAGTTCCGGATGAACCTTGTGACATTTGTTTACTGGAATTCAGCAAGGCGATAGTCGAGTATTCCATGCCGACGCCTTTTTTCGTTTCCCACTCGTATAACTTCTTGGTGAAAGCGTCCGAAATTCCTTCGAATCTGAATTCACCCGCAGAAGTTTTCACCAACACTTCCCTCTTGCTATTAGTGGTCCCCAGTACAGTCTCTCTCAGTTTCTCCAGCCTCATCGCTCTTTGCTCATACTTCAACCTCTCTTTGGATAGCCTTTGTTTCTCTTTTTCGACTTTCTGCAATTCTTTCTCCAACCAAGTGAGGTCCTTGATCTTGGGTTTAACAGTTTTGTCCTCTTGCCTCTCCGACTTCTTTCGACTCTTCCAGGTGTCAGAGGGCTTTCTTTCCCACTGTGGGGAGCATGAAGTGTTCCCACATGCCCGTATTCTGTCCCACTCCTGGATCTTCCGGTGGAAGTCTTCACTCAAGTTGCGCTGAAGCTGAAGCATGAGGTCTGTGGGTGGCACCGAAAGAGCCAACTGGTGAACATGACTGTCGCTGCCCACTCTGGATATCTCTCTTTCCTCTCCGTAGGAACTAGGTGATAATTCTGAAAGAAAATAAATGAAAGATTTAAAATTCTTATAAACAAAGAAAACGCACTGTACAGTTATTTCTTCTGATATAGATTTAACAACAGTTAGTTTCATCATATCCTCCAAAGTATGAGCAAGAACTATAAACGTCAATAGTACTTGTTTAGGAAAATAAGCCATATTTTACTCATTATATTACAGACGTGATGGTGGACTTTTCATCGCATTAGTTTTAGTCGTGTTTTGAGGATTTTGCGTGGAATTTTATTTATTCGTTCAATTTTATTTCTATATTTGTAATTTCTCTTCATAATTTGTTTGTATTACTTTTATTATTTTCGTTTATGTCTTATATTTTGATTTTTTTTTAAAAAATATTTATTCCTTACCTCCTTTTTTCACTGTTACAGTCTCAAATTGATTAGCCATCTTATTGTCAATAACTTTAGTCGAGTGCAACAGTTAGTAACTTTCCTCTGGTTTGTGCATTGATATGGAGCCAGAAAAATACGGGATTGGAATCCGAATCCTTTCTGAAGGATTAAGTGAACCTAGTATACATTACATTTGTTAGGATCAAACGTCTTCATCTCAAATTTGTGTAAAGAGGGTGCTGGGGCAAGTGTTTTCATTTCATTAATGCTAAAAATAAGGAGATTGGTACTTCATTAACCTTTCGCCGGACGCGCGAATTTTCCTTTCACGACCGTGCGCGCGTTGTAAATTGTACAACAGGTGAAAAACATTTAATTTTAGCTGCTTTATTTTAATTTTACAAACAATTTTGCAAACAAGTAACATATAATTTATCTCTGATAACAATTTAAGAAAATATTGTACCATACATTTACATTTATTTTGTTATAGTATATTAAAACAGAAGTTTAAACGTATGAAAAAGTAAATACTGCTACAATTACAAAAAATATTAATGAATAATGAATAACTAAAGAATTATAAAGTACTTTTAGACTTGCAGAATCAGTCGGACATTTCACCTGCATTATTTGCTTCACGTGGCAGGCATAGGATTTTCTTTTTTGAATGTTGTTTATATATGAACCTTATGCAATTGTTACACCTCATTATAGAGGAGGAATATTTAGGAGGAATTATATTTTTTCTGATAATATTTAGCTTCTACTTCTTGTATATATTTATTTGTGCAATAAATGACTTCATCAATCATACTCAGATCAATCAATTTCAGAAAAGCGTCAATTTTGGAAGCAGTTCCTTTTGCATATGCAGTTGGTCCTGGCAGTTTCTTTATAATATTTTTGTTCTTGGTTTTGGAGGTTTTTACGATTTCTTTTTTTTTTCCATTTTGTGATTTTATCCTTTCCCGTATAACAATTTTCATCACTATTATTTTCAGTAATTTCGTCATCTGATGCAGTTATTTCAGAGTCACTGCTGTGATTTTCCTGTTCTAAATTTTCGTCACTAAATCTGCGTCATATTCAGGAAATTGTAGATCATCTTCAATATCTTCACTATCAGAATCTTCATTTAAAATTTTCATTGGGTAATCCACCATTTCTTTGTGATCTTTAAAATATTGTTTTCGTTTAGACATTATTTTACCTCAAATACCATTCAAAATACTAACAATTTCACTTAGAAAGATTCTGTCGAAAAAGAATTTCACAAGCAGGCGTGCGTTGCATAAAGTACAACACCGCAGATGTTTACAGCTAAAAATGACAGGTGCAGCTGATTGCGCAATCAAAAATACAAATAATTTTCAGGAAGTGTGAAGGAAGATTCAATAAACGAATACGCATGGTGATTAACGCCCTCTATTGCCAGAATTATGTTTTAAAGAAAAAACAAACCAACTGTTGTACTTTTTACAACGGCGCGCCCGGCGGAAGGTTAACTAGTATCATTCCTAAGGCCTGTTAACTGGGAATATGCACGAAGATTAGTGGAACCCGCATTAATTTGTATGTACATCAGAATTCATTATAACATTATATAAACCAGCCAACTCTATTTCGCAAAAACACATTTGTATCTGAAACAGAACTTATCTGCACTGAAATAATAAGGTCAACACTTTTGGATGGAGCTCTTGAAATAAAAAATTAACAGTCTGACAAATCGAAGATCTAACAATTCGTGGTCAAAATGATCTCGAATGTGTGTTCCAAAAATAGATGTTTGTGTTGAAGGGTTAGTCGTAATTGAAACTACTAATTGTTGCATCAGGAAATATTGAGTGACAAAAATTATTGAGAAATTTGTGCAATAGAATGTAAAATGAGTCCCATTTTCAACTTACCTTCGATAGCATTGAATGTAAAATGACCATCGTTTTGATTATTAGGGCTGGTTGGTGTGGACAACGAGTCCTTCTCGTCTTCTCTTTTGCCCTTCAATGCTTTGGTCATCCGCGTCCATTTTGACTTCCTCTGTAAGACTGGTGATGAATTGGGTGTCCTAGGATACTCTTGATCCATCTCGGGCTCCAAGGCCAGAAAACCCGGTTTATTCGCCTTCCGTCTCGAAATCGTCGGAGCACCAGAAGGTTTGGATGTTGATTCAAGTTCATCAGGATCATCTTTGAAATCTACAGAGTCTTCTGAGATTTTGCTGAAGGCCGAAGCCAGGTCGGTAGCCGAAGGTTCATGGCGCAAAGATCTTCTTTTAATGCTATCCCGGTGCCTCTCGATGATAGTTTTTACGCGTCCCCATGGACTCTTGCCTCGTTTTCCATCTTCCTTTTCGAACTTTGAGAAATCTTGGCTCCTGTAGGAATCGCGTTCTATGGTAAATGATTTAGGCTTCAGATCTGGAAACAAATATGCCTTTTTAAATAGCAGTCAATAAATCCTTACAATACTAGGTGAATCTGAACTCGTGGACAAAACTTAAAGGATCTTGCTGCAAATCTCTAGATGGGTTTTGGCGAGAACCTTGTCTCTCCAATATTCGCTCCATCTGCAACTTCTCGAGAAATTCCTAGTAATTTTCGAATTGTTTGTTAATCCCTCTATCAAAGATGGTGAATATACATCACAATGGTGGTTGGAATTTTGTGTAACTTTTATGATTGTTAAAATAATGTATAAATGCTTTCAAGGACTGTTACCGATGCTGTCAGAAAACAATTTTTGTTTCTTTCTTGTCTATTTCTTGTAGTTGCGCCTGAAAGGAATTCTATAAAAAAATTTGGATATCATGATGAGCTTTATCATCCTCAGAGTTTTGCCCTGTGAATTCACATTCACGTATATGTTATTACGAAGTTTGAAGGGGACACTAGTATGGGTTTTCTTGGCATTTCGGAAATAAATGAAATTCTTTGAAATGCAAGATTATTGCGATGACAATCCATTTAATTGATTATTTGAGACTTTTGATCAAGAAAATGTCTGAAATATATGCATTGAAAAATAACCTACTTTAATGATTTACACTTTGTTAATGAATGATTATTTAAAAAAAAATACAGTATGAAGCGAAGGGGAACCTCACTTAACGAGCACAATTCATTCCCGAATCTTAATCAAAATGCGAAATACTCGCTAATTGAAACAACTTTTTTCCCGTAGGAATCCATATTTAGAAAAATTTGTTCCATTTGGAAAAAAATATTCTAATTAATTTATAATGGAATAACTTATTTAATTCTTCGGCTATGCAAAGCTTGATAAAAACGAGATAATCGTTAAATTAGTTTGCAGAATGCATAACTACTCGCTTATCAGAGTGATGCTTCTCAACATACAATGCAATAATTTCCCATACTTTCAGCATCACTCTTTTTGACAGAAATATTGTTGCTCTGCTGTGTATATTATTTCTTTCTATCTTGACCAAACCTCCGCAGCAACTTTTTTTGACACAAAATGCAGCTGCATAAGCTCTTTTATAGCTCTGGTTATGTTCTTCTATCTGCTCATGGATGTCGTTGCAATTCCACCATTTCTAACCCTATAATCTAGGTCAGAGGCAAGACCTCATCGACTTAGCTTAGGCTTCACAGGCATTTGTTAAAACCCTTCGGAGTTGCATTTGACAATGCTAACGGGCCAAAACGTATTCCATGTAAAAATGAAAGCTTTTTTGAAATAAGCACACCATATCGATTGACACAAGCCAATTCAGCAAATGACATCATGATGTCTCTCCTCCACTCGTTCTGCAAAATATCGCTAACTGAATTACTTTCTTACATTTTATTTTGCCCGTTATTCGAGGTGCTTATTAAGTGAGGTTTGACAGAAGATGAAAAATATTCCAGTAAAATTCGCTATTATTCAGTGGAGAAAAAATAATCTTAAAGGATACCCGTGTCTCTAGAAGAAGGAATTTTTTCACTCCCCGGACTCGGTGTTGATTTTTGTCTCCTCAGTGCTTCGTGGGGAATATCCAGATGGTCGGAAAATTTTTCAGAGGAAACAGACATTTTTTTCCATCTTCCTAAATAAGCAAAATCAATAAGCATCAGTCAATAAATTTTATGTTCAGTAATGCAATATTAAAGGATAAGGATATTATTGAAAAAAAAATGTCTTGTAGTTATAAAAATGTCTTGTCCAAAAAAAGTTTAAATTTTTCTTGTAGTCTCGAAATTTTTTTAACCCAATAAAACAATTATCTAAAAATATTTATTCAAATGATTTCTAAAATTATTTATCTATAAAATCCATATTAGTGTCCACTGCAATAATTCTATATCTCCATATGATGGTCTAGTACAGCCTTTGATATTTTCCTTGAGATAGCGATGGAGCAGTCTGTAGTAAATTGGGGAAATTTCCTAGAAACACTGATCTGAAATTCTTTAATTAACCCTTAAACAAATGCAACTTCGAAAGCTTTGTGAATGGTCATTATGACTTCCCATCTTACACAGGAAGAATCATTTCCTACGTACATCAGCTGTTAGTTTTGAAAATTTTGTTTCGCTTTTGCTATTGATACGGAGCCCCAAGATTGAAGAACAGTGATTTCATTGATCATGATTATCGACTTGTAAAGTAAAAGCTTACTCTAGCGAACAATTAAATTTATCGAGCTGTATATAGCTTAATTTGGACATTTCATTAAAGATTATACTGTATCGAATCATGGGCAAAAAAAAAAAACCCTTCTAATCCTCTATATTTAAGGCAGCAAAGGAATCTACCTGCGCCTCTGATATGAAGGATGCCAAAAATGAATTTTTTAGCAGGTATCAAGGAAAAGAAATGAGACCTATTTTTATTTCCATTTTTCTAGGTCTGTAAAATCTTACATCAGAAATCATCGAAAAACGAATTATTTCTGAGTTTGCTTTTTCTGAGTCAATCGAATTCTCTAGATTTATAAATGAAATAAATTTAGCAAAAGTTTATAAAAATATAATAAATATAAAAATGATTTTTTTAATATTAACTATTTTCTACTTTTAAGTTTATAATTCAAAATCAACTTAAATAAATATTTTGGAATATTGAGAAAAATGTTCTTCTCAAATTCACACCCACTTGTTTGGAATCGAAATTTATTTATATGAATCGATTAAATAATAATTGAACTTGAAAGCAGAAAAATAATGAAATGTTAATTGGAAATAAAAAATATCTATATCAAAATGCCATCTTCACTGAAAGGAAACAATTCAAATTAAATAAAAATGAATTAAAAAAATTTCGATAAGAATTAAATTTTTTTTTTTTTTTTTTTTTTGAATACCAGACCTTTTGAGAAAAAGGAATCAGAGATTGTTTTCAGATAAATATCTGAATTCTATCCTTATCTAATTTCTAATTTTCTCATTTATAGGGGTCAATGGAATTTTCTTTTTACTAAATATACAATTGGATAGCTTCTGCAATAAATAAATGAAGTTCCGCTTAGGATAGAAGGCAGACAGTTCTCAGACTCATTTCTATAATCAAGATAATCATATATATTAAATAATTTTGTTTTCTTTTTAAGAATTCTTTAACTATTACTGAATTTACTGTAAAACCAGGAAAAACTTATTTTATTTGATTATATAATGAATAATCTTAGCTAAAATAAGAGAGGATTTTAATTGGAAATTACAAATATAAGAGGCGTTTGAACAAAAAGGGGATTATGGCTTTCGCAAGGTTATTTAATGCGGTATAACTTTGAGATTTTTCTGGCATATGATCGTGCATGTCTGCACAAATCCAGAAGAAAGACTTTTAGGCTATGCGTCGCTGAGAGAAATAAAAGCAACAGAACGTGCAACGCCCTGGCGTGAATTTCTCCAAACACATTTTAATTCAAATCTTACCAGCAAATGGGGACAGAACCTCGGAGCTCATATTTACAATCGATTGCGTATGGGGATGAGAAAATGTCACATAGTGTAGTTTTTTTAAATAGACCTACTTTTTTCATACCTCTTACCCTTTTCGATATAATGAGAATTCTTCACAATTTTACCGTTAACTGGCGGAATAAGCAACTTCAGAGTGTCATGCATAGCCTTTCTGTAAATCAGGTACTACTTTTGTGATTACAGTTGTCTCAATTCTAAAATGAAGGAAAATCTAAATCTTTATGTGGTCCTTGTATATTAATACCTCAAGGGATTGTCACATGTTAAGAAAGTCGTTGGAAGGTTGATAAAATAATAAATATATGGGTAGGTAGTTATGGTTAAAAGTAGTGCTATCTGAAAAAGTTAAAAGTCGAAAGCTTCAGTATCATTAATAGGAATTTTTCACTCTTTTTAATAAGTTCGTTTAACATAAAGGAAAAATATGTGTCAAAATTGTTCGCGATTTTTTGACGATTTTTTTTGTTGGCAAATTTGGTGAAAATAATTTAACTGTCGCCAACGGCCCTCAAAAACGGAAAAAGTACCAAAAATGGTGACGAAAATTATACTCCCTCATTAATGAGATAATCAAATTATAATGAAAATCACATTTAAATAATGGCGAAATAATTTTTATAATAGAGCAGAAAACTGAAAACTATTGTTGAGCATACCCTCAAACTCTTCATGGATGTCTTCCATGGACGAGTGGATGGATGGGTAGTTCTGGTACCAGGTATGAGAGCTCGGATGCCGGTACGTAAGACGGGAAGACTCGTCTGAACGTCGTCGGTTTGTCAGGCTGCTGCCGCTCTCACTTTTCGCCTTAATGGAGTTTTTGCGTTCACTGCTTAAAGAACAAATAAGGCATCAATGAGATCTCAGAGAGTACTGAGAACAATGGCAGTTAAAGTACAAACCAATGGGAGTGGTCTCTCCTCATCTTTCTCGCATATTCTTTAATAAAGGTTCATTTGTATTTTAGACATCTTTTTTCCAAACCGATTAAAGCCAAGATTTGACATGGAAACTACAATTGCAATCATAAAATCATGTACCAAATTAGATATACTTAAATAATAGCATATTGAGTTATTATTTACATGCTTCTGAAAGTACAGACCGACAGATGCGCCATTCCTTGTCGAATTTGGCTCAAAATTTGATAGGTATCAATTATATGGATACTAAATCTGCGTCCTGAATCATTTTATCCATCTAGCTTTCTTTATTTTGTAGTTACTGTGTTAACTTATTACTGTTAACTTATAACTTACTGTCTGTCCGTCTGTTATTCGAACAGACAAACTTCCTCTGAACAGATTTTGCTGAAAATTTGACAAAAATCTATCCATTTGGTGTAAAGACTATATGCCAAATTTCATACGTCTGGCTCAAATATTTTTGAGTTAGCTTTGCCACAGTCAGACAGATGGACATTTTCCAAAACTTGTTTTTTGAACTCAAAAAGGTCTACATCATAAGGATTCTTCAAAATATTGAGTTTGAATTTTTTGTCGATTACAATAAGTAAAACTCGGTTTAATAAGTAAAAATAAAGTTTACGAGAAAGTAAAAATCGGACCCAATGCTTTGCTTCTAACTTATGTACTCATATTCTGTAGAATGGAAAGGCTCTTTTTTTAGATTCGATAATAAAAACAATTTCAGGAATTTAAAATTAACATGCATTGCACAGAAAATGGATTAAAATGATTCGTTTTAACTTCTGTTTAAATGTATAAAATATAAATTAAAATACATTAGAATCTTATTCAGGGTTTTTCATGAACAAAGATATTGCGTCCTTCTACCAGTTTGAGATGTCATTAAAATATATTTTACAATTCTTGTTTCTTTCTCATATGCTAAGCATAAAAATATAAAGTTCAAAAAATTTAACTTCGCTATTTGACACGAGCTTTAGGATTTGCTTAATTATTTTTAATGGCCTTTCCCAGTCGCAACAGGCGTTTTTGAATTCATTTCTATATGTGAGCATGATTACTCGAAAATGCAATGAATGGGTCATAGATTGTACAAAATTGTAGATTCCTTTCAAATTTTGTACGAATTTCGCCAACAGGTTGCTGTTTTGTTCTGTTCATTCCTTTGCGAATGAAAATAATAATTCAAAAACCTCCAATTTTAAAGGGAAACATTTTAGTACAATGTTTTAGCACCAGAACTGTGAATGTAAATTTAATTTTGGATTAAATCAGTCAACAGTTTAACTGTCTGTTCATGAATACAAGAGCCACTTGGAGAAACAAAATTTAGCAGGATTTTGCCATGGCTGGATTAAGCTTTACTTAAAGCAATCAACCAAATATTTAAAATTGTTTTAAAACTTATTCAAAACGAAATATTTATATTGATTTTATTTAATTCTTTTATAAGTAATTTTCATTAACACATTTTGGCAATCTGAAGTTATAAATCGCTGGCATTCAGATCACGTCTCAGATGTTAAATTTAGTATATCTCGCATAAAAAATGCCCAGCCGAAATTTAAAAATAATTTTTTTAACAAAATAGTTTTTAAAAAATGGCAAAACTTTTCTTGCAACATTTTAAATAATATTTATTAATAATCAAACATGTTTTCAAAATTATAAAGCACCATATTTTTTATTTCAGAATTATAAAATAATGTAAATGATAGTTAAGTAAGAATATTACTAAAATAATATTCCAAAATAATTTTAAACAATGCTTGATTTTATTTCGAATAAGTTCGATTTCAAGGCTATTATAATTATTTAAAAGCGCTATTTAAATAACTATCAAAATTTCACAAAGAATCTCAAGACCTCGGATCTCCTTAAAATTTTGAGGTCCTAAGGCAAATTGTATACTTTTATTAATCTGAACAATGAATTTCGCCATGAAATGGTGGCATCATTTTGTCAAATGTATGCCTACCAAAACAATACAATGGTAGGCAGCATTTTGTTAGTTTTCACATTATTGTGTGCGAAGTAATATAAAGGAAAAGTATTTTTCTCTTAAAGAAACTCGAATTGGAGATTTGTTAAAATCTCTACGTTACAGTCCCCCCCCCCCTCAGTTTAAAAAACACATTTTTGGAATTATATATATGAATAAGAAAACTTTAAAATTCTTTGAGCGAGGCGGATTAAATTTGTTATACGGTCTTTACATCAAATTTGCAGATTTTTACCAAATTTTAAACGAAGTCCATTCAAATGAACTCTACCTACCTGGCTGTTCGAGTGTAATTTTACTCGATAAGTACAAAGCATAGAGAACTAGATGGAAAATCTTAGAGATTTAGATTCTAAAATCTGACTCTAAAAATTTTGGAAGAATCTTTCAAAGAATGGACTGTTTGTGCATATGCACTTTCTTATGCAATAATTTGAAAACACAAAAATTTCAATAAGTGAAATTTATTATGTGGTCTCGTGACTATATTTGTAGCTTTATATCAAATTTGGTTTAAATCGATTGGGAAAAAGCGGTAGCAAAACTCGCACTCGGTTTTCTGGCACTTTTGTAATATGATACCAGGCCAAAACATTTTACTCTACATTAAAAAAAAATGCCAGATTCTTTTCAAGATCTATATTTCATAAGTATTGTTCACTAATACCATCTAAGACATTCGCGGGCATTACTCTAGGTCTACAATTTTATACAAGGAAGAGAAAATAACGCCTTTATTGAAGAAAGAACATGCGATAAAGGTTTGAAGAGAAAACTGAAATTAGGGTTTAATACAAACGTTTATAAGTTGCCATAACTATTTATATATTGTAATGGAATTATACAAAAAGCAAAATCAATGAATAAACCAAGCATTATGCAGGGCAGATTTTTGCATCTAAAGGTGCCAGATTTGGTTGAGAACACTGCCTGGGGAATAGGTATTTTCTAAGAGGAGTTTTCAGCATTTTAGTGACTTTTTTAATTCAAAAGTAATCTGATGATAAAACTTTTCTTATTCATTTCTGAGCGCAGAAGACCAATATCAATACTTTATTCAGCTTAAAAATTCAAAACATTAGCTTTGCAATGATGCCTATTTTATATTCGAGTAATTAATTTTTTTTTTTTTAAATATCTTCAAAAATATTTTGCCATGGTTCTTTTCGTTGTTTTATTAGCTCCCTATTGCGACAATATCAAGTCATTTCTTCTGAGTATATGTCTTATCATTTCCGCGATTAAGAGTAAATTTTTTAAAAAATATTATAAATATTAGCAAACTAATCTTAAAGCATTATATGCTGCCATGTTTCAAACTAAAGGGTTTAAATATGCTTTAATATTTTTCGTTGATGAAGTCACTTTCAATTTTATACCTCTTCAAAATGTTTTTTTTTTAAAAAAAAGTGTCATTTTGATTTTATTAATTTAACAGTTAGGCGAATTTTTAATATAGTTGGGCAATTTTAAAAAAAAATGTTTTTGTACCTAATTTCCAACAATACAACCATTTTGTGCCTAATTTCCAACTATTTATCCTGAAGTCAAATCGGTTTCATTGCTTCATCGAATATTTTATCTTCTTCCAGTGTTGAAAACTAGAGGAGAAAGATTCTGTTTGATATTTGTGTTACTTATAAATAAAAAAGTGAAATCACAGCATGGAGAACGTTAGAGGATAGATAAACTGGATATTTACGTTTTTAATAGCGCTATTATGTCATGAGACTTGTCTCCATTTAAAAAGTTCACGCACACAATAATTAAAACTTAAGTAAACAATTACAAACAAATAGCAAGGATTTAAAGAATACAAATGGGCGGAATCCTAGGCAAAAAGTTATATGAAATGAAATAGTATTTCCGGTGAAACAACTGGCGGACAGAGACGACTCATTAACAGTACTACGACCACACATCTTACTAAATACGGATAAAAAAACTCTCTTGTAACAAATTCAAGCTTACATTTTAAATATTTAAATTTTAATTTCAACCTTTATTAAACTCAATGTATACATTTTAAATGGTAACATATATTTGCTTCGAAATAAACACAGAATAAATAATCCTGCATTGATCATTGTCATTACATTGCCTTCAGAAACGCTTCATCGATATAAATAACTGTGAAACGGAATGCATACCATTTAAGCTAAGGTACGATTTTACTAAAAGGCCAGCGAACGATTCGATCTTAAATGGATTGTCTTCACATTTTGATACACATCTACAGTTCTCATTGAAATTATAAATATTTAGTTTTATTTATCTGATTATGGGAATTGTAGAATGAACTTGCTGTCTTGAATTTTGAAGCACCCAAAGACATCACTCCGAGAAATGGATTTCCTCCAAAATGGATCCACTTTGGTGACAAAACTACATACCACATCTCATGTCAGTATCTATTTGTGTTTATAACAGAGTTATTGTGTTTATAAACAGACGTAATTAAAAAATAATGCAATTTTAACTTTTCGCAGTTGAAGATTAGAGAAAGTAGTGTCATCGACAAAAAAATGAGAGATTTTCACCCATCTCAAAGTTTTAGATCTCCCTGAGTTCAATAAACGATTTTTTGGAAAAGGGTTGTCTGTCAGTGACAAAGGGAACTCAGAAACGTTTTGAGTCGGATGGATGTATGCAAAATCAATGCAGAAGCAATCGGTCTCTCCGACTGTTCGGATATAAGTTAATGTAATGGATATAAAATGAGGAGAGCTAGATGAAAAAATTCGGTGCACAGATTTACCATCTATAGTGTAGACTTCTATCCAATTTTAAGCCAAATCCAATAGGATGTCGAGAACGTCTGTCTGCCTGCATTTTCAGAAGCATGCAAACACGATAGCTCAAAAACGCAGTCACTTAAATATATTAAAATGGGTAGGTGATTTTACGAATTGAATTGCCATTTTGTGTCCAGTTTTTGGTTAAATCGGTTGAGGGAAAAACGCTTCTAAAGTACCGATTCATCTCCATTAAGGAGAATGCATGAAGTGTTAGGGGAGGTCACTCCCGCTGGTTTTGGACTCGTGGAGATCCGAAACGGTTCATCGACATCTCCAAGGCAAATTTTTAGGCATTTATATTGTTTCCTGTTTGCAGATAAATCGTTGGGTTTCTTTTCAATTCGATAGCAACAGAGCTTCTCACCTCTCCCAGCCGAAGGCCTCTTTGACTCGCGACCACTTTGGGAAGAGCCGCCTCGATTTGGAATCTTCGTTGAGGTCTTCGTGCCCCACTGATTTGCTTCTCCCTCTCCGTTGGCTCTCGGGCTGTTGCTGACGGCTTCGGCGGCTCAGGTACTTTGAAGGGCTCCGAGAGTAACCCGATTCCTTCCTGGGACAATTGGACTCGGTGGCGCTTTTCTTCAGGGGATAGAGTCCAGGCTTAGGTACATCTTCAGAAGCATATGCGCCTGCCTCACATATCTGGAACGAAGACATTTCATACCTTTATAATGGAATAAAGTTTTTAGGGTTCATTTGGATTAGGAGTGACAAAATAAACACAAGACTGGTGTATTTGTTATGACCCCAAATACGTGGTACAACTTTAAGGGCTGGTGCACGACACTATGACAATCATTTCGTGCATGGGAATATATGGGCGCAAGTGATGCGATGAAGCTCTAATACAGAAAATAAGATGAAAGGAAAGAGAAATAGAGTTGATGGAAAGGAAAGAGAATAAGGAGGGTTTTTTGGGAGGTGGGGGGAGACCCACTGAACATAGTGAACGAGTCCTGATCTCTCGATTTATACAGTCCTGATTACTTTTTATACGCACAACCGAACAGTTTCGTTTATGCGATTTCATCTGACTCTGAGAATCTCGCTGCTATAATATTCGCTACTTCTGCGCATACATGTGAAGTACCTGACTTCTTTTAACATCGATGCAAATCGCTTCTCCATCGCTGGCAAGCATGTATCACTGTTGGTGGACTCATTCTGAGCAGTTATTGTAAGTATTGCAAGTCAGCAAAGTAAATCAATAAATACTGCGTCTTTCTTTGCATCTCGCATTTATTTCCTGTGTTTTCGCCACCGCTTGTCACCTGTGGCCATTCATTCCTGCATAAAAAAGGATTGTAATAGCGTCTTGCACCAACTATTAAAGTTTCTACTATGAATTCGGGATCACATTGTAAATGAAAAAACATTGAGATTTTTCTGGCTGGTGACAGAGTTTTTAAGAAATGGTATTAATATATTTCAAGGGTAGTCCGGTCTTGCGCCAACAAGCAGCAACACAAAATCGCACACACAGCCACAGGAAAACATCCATTCATCATCTTATTTGTATCGGTATTATGCATTTCGTGCTTCTGTGACTATGTTATTACTTTTGCAATTCTAACAAAGGTTACAATTTTCCTAAAAACAGGAAAATTTGCCACAAAGACATTACATGTGCTACAACAAGATTGTGGAAATGCCACTATGAAGCGTGCAGAAGCTTTGAAGGCACCATACTGGAAGAAGACGAAAGATGCATCGAGGATATCCAGCCTGAATCGATTGCTCTGAAGGTATCATTGCCTCCAAATAGATAAATGGCAAGGTGGTTTCTTGACAACAAAGCCAGTTTCGAATGATTTATATCTTCTCGTAAAACGGTGAATGATGGTGTGGCATTGAGAGAAACAAGACGGTTTCAATGACAACGGAACAATGGATTTTCCTGGCGGCTCAAAGCAAAGAGGTTTTTTAGGGAAAATAATGTAATTCCATACCAAGAAATCTCGTGCATGAACTACTTTATTAAGAAACCACTAAATTAATATGTAGTGTAGGAAAATAATCTTGATATGAAAGGGATTGCTACGAGATGTTGAAGTTTAACATTTTCAAACGTCATTTCTTTTTTTAGGTAATCAAATCGGATGCGGATTGATTTGACCCGCATCTTTCAAAATACTTATCTCCTTTTACCGTCATAAATATTTGCATTTCATAAATACCAAATTCGATTTCAACCAAAATTCAAGGTAATTCATAAAGATTTATAAACTTGAATCGGAGCTAGAGTTGGAAACTATATCACCAAGGAACTGACGTGCATGTGGGCTTGGTGTATGTTAAAAATGACGCCTACTTCATTGATTGGTGATTGAGAGCATAAAGCGAAGCGACCGCAGCTTAAAGCGAAGAGATCCACCTCAAAATAGCTTCGTTACTTCAAATGTGCTTAAATGTAATTAAATTAAACTGCATATTTCAGAAGTTGAGGTTTCTCTAAGAAGAAGAAAATCTCGTTAATGAGTTCGTTCCGGTTAGAAAAAAAATGACCCTTGAAGTAAGAAAATACGACTAAAGAGATTTTGAAGACGCAGTTTCAAAGAGAATGTTATTGATATTAACAAGATAATGTTGTTAGTCTGGCATATTATATATAAACAGCATGATTCGAAAATCTTTTAATAAAACAAAAAAGAAAGAATTACAATGAGGAGAAATGCAAGAAGAATTGCATGATAGAAAAAAATCGTAATTTTCTGGGCACAACGGTTCATGGAATAAAGTCAGGCGAATACAGCTAAAAACTCATCCATCGTGTTGCGACTACGAGGATTAAAATTATAATTGTTTATATCGATTCGATTTTTACCACGTCCTCTCCTCTTACTCTTTCAAGTATATTTTTATGTTAAATGTACGTTTTTGTCTTCTTGTGTGGCTTATTTATTTTATTTTCTGTTTGCTGCAGCCATTTTGTAAAAGCAATTCTCATAAAAATAAAAAAGAAAATCGATTCCGGAAGAGATGTAGAGTTTTAAACTTTTTAGAAAGTTTCGATGGACGTAGAATCAGTTCATTAATAAATGAATAAAGAAAATAAAGTTTTAAATGATGATATTTAGCACTTCAATTATATTTGAATTCAATTCAATTCCAATTTAAATTGCATATAAAATGAATTATAGAAATATACTAAACGATTGAGTCAACTAAGTATAAAAAGGTCTAAAAGTTTTTTTTGCATCATTCTTTGACTATTTTGAGTGATGTTCATTTTAGAATCGTTAAATTTATTAGATTCTAACAATTACCAATAATAATAATGATAATAATGGTAATGATTGTGATGATAATGATAACAAGAAGAAGAATCTTTTAATATGAACAATCAAATCGGGTAATTTTTATTTATGTTCTGTGGATGAAAACTTCGCCTTTAACTAACAAAGAAAATTTGAGATGTTCGTATCAAGACATCTAAACTTTAGCAAGGCAGAATTTGCAATAGGAAAAAACTCACAGCAATATACAATGCCTTATCTTTTTTTACCATTTTCTTTTTCAAACGAAGAGTTCAGTATGTAAAACGAAAGCATCTTTAGTGATAGTTTGATTGACATCCTGAATTCCGCTTTTGAAAAAGAAACCGGCCAAAAATGGTCCATTTGTACAGAGCTTGTACAGTCGGATTGGGTCGGTGAAAGAGTTAATTCTCAAAGTACACCACCATTGAAAGCGAATACTCGTATGGATATATATATATATATATATATATATATACGCACTATTCCTCTTCCTTTGAAAATATGCCCTTTTTTTCCTCCCTTACCTCTTTGTGCATATCGTGGAGCGTTTTCAAGTCCTCCAGGTACTGCACCCTCTTTTGTAGTTTGCTGTTCGTATCCCGAAGCTCGCTTAGCTGCTCCATTAACTTGCAGAGGTTATCAAGGTGGTCAAGCCCCACTTTGCTCACTGTAGGTGGGGCCGCAGGGCTTCTGGTTCTCGTAGTCATGGAATCGGCTGACCGATGATGCTCCGAAGGAGGAATGGAGGAGAGGTATTGGATAAAGGCGGCTTCCGATTTCAGAGCTTCATCCATGGATGCCCTGGCATAGAATAGGCTATTTTTAAATATTTTTAGTCAATTTATTTCAAGCGAATTTATTTTATTCAATAAGAATCTAATTTTACAATCGACTTTTCTCCCCTTTGGCGATGTAGTATTGAAATGTACTACTCTTCTCTTTGCCATATGGCTTTGCATTATTTGAATGTTTTCTTTTATTACTTTTGAATATTTATCAATATTATGTTAATTATTATTTTTCAGTTAACTGAATTATTTGATTAAAGTAGCATTCCATACGAATGGCGCCAATGAGAACAAATTTTACAAAATAAAAATAATTTCAAGGTTTTCTAATGTCTATAATATTGAAGTGTAAATGATTGAATAAAAGTAGAAAGTAATTAAAGAAAAAATTCTAATACTTTCTATTTTTAATTCTAATCTTTTTCTATTTTTTTTTTAACTTAAGTTGTTTCACATTTGTCCTCCACGGGTCATTGTGTGTTTTGATACGAATTCGCGATGTATTTTAAAAAAGGCTATAACTCTGTTAAAAGCTTGCGAAACGAAATATTTTTTTTCAAAAAATAATATATTGTATTTATGTTTTTTATTTAACTTAATATGTTTCAGTTTACAAAGAAGAAATTTTGGAACCGATTTTTCACTCTCTTCCTTATGCGCTAAAATTTTGAAATTGTACACTTTTGTGTACAATTTTGTAAACAAGTGTACTCAATTTTGTACACTTGTTTTAATAAACAAGTGTACAAAATTGAGTACTGATAACAAAGAATTCTGATATTTTTAGAACTTGGTTTTCAATAAAGAATTAATATTAAAATAATTTTTGATACGCCCATTTATCTGCAATCTTGGAAAAAAAACACAATTTGAATATTTTATCATATTCGTATTAATGAATTATGATTGGGGAGATCTAGAGTAAGCTGACGAGCAGGAAAAGATAAAGAATGACTCAGAGTATATTAATAATGCTCAAAATTCACCACTTAATGGATAATGTGCCACATTAAAAATTTGCACATTGTAGACCCTGGCATCAGTTTATTGCTTGCTATATGATGTTAATGAATTTTGGCAGGCGTGTTATAAATTTCAAAGGCTGTCAAATTAAAAAGGAATATATTTGGTTATTCTCTGTTGTATTTTAGACGTACCAAAAAATTCAAAGTATTTGAATGTTTTTAAAAGGAGCTAAAATACCAGGATAAATTTAGGACCTCATCATCTTGCCTCAAGTGCTTCTTAATCAATTGGAATTTATCTACCGTTACTATTTATTTTGTGCAATTTCCTCGGTCAACGTGAACCAAAAGCCTTTTCTTACTACATTGTTAAGTCACATAGACAAACATTTTAACAATTTCATCTTTAGAAGATAAGCTACTTCTAAATGAAACTTAAAAAGCGCAGCAAGAATATTTAAAGCAACAAAAGCAAAAGGCTCGAAATACAAGTAATGACTTCTTATTAAGAACGTGAAATTTGTTTCTTGACTCTCGTGACATAAGCTGAAATTTCGCAAAGAAGTAAAATACAGTTCCGGCATGTTGCGCGATCTAGTTCAGCCAACCACCAGAAAATTAAAATGTAATGCTGCAAGTGCTACACATGGTAGCATGAAGGTTACTCAAAGTTAAAAGTGAAGTTTGTGTTCAATTTTTGATAATAAAGAAACACCAATTTTGAGTTCTATTAATTTTCTATGAATCAAATTTTAAACACAATCGCCCTTTAATTGCATACCATTCCAGGAAACGTATTTAGAAATTAGCGTGCTGTCTTGTGTCATCTGTGATTAAAAATGTGTTCAACTTTTACCAGGATTGCCCTCTTGCCTCAAATTCAAATTCACCGAACCTAAGTTCAGGGTCAAGAAACTGTTTTTGCGTTTTCTTTTCAAAAGAGCAAAATGATATTAATCATATTGAAATGAAAGTTTATGATACAATGCAAGAAAATGCTGTTCTAATAATATATGCAAATAAAACCAATTTACTTTAAAAACTGAATTTATTAAAAAAAAAAGTAAACTGTTAACATCATCATCTTATTTCGGTCTACCCAGTATATTTAAGACAAAGTAGAAAGAAATAATGAATAATATTTCAAAAAAACTGTGCCTTTAATGTGTCTGTATAATTAAGCAATTAAATTATTTTTTACGAAATTTTGGCTAACTAAGCTAAATTGTAGATACAACAAGCGTTGAAATTCACACTAAAAAGATAATTTAGCCACAATAAATATCATAATAAAGAAAATTAATTTTAAATAAAGATGTATCGTCAATAGAATTTCAATTCTAATTTGCTGCGAGTATTCCTTGCACTTTCAAATCTTTGTTCTGACATCTTAATTTTTGATGAAAAGATTATTTATTATTTATCATTCTATACTAATATAATCATGTTTTGACGACTGTTTCACTTTCAAAATTAACGGTGTTTTCAGGTAAAATTATTGAGAAGAATGTTTACGTAACTAACATCATCTTTGAAGAGATCATACAAATTCATTCATGTCACAATTCTTCTCTTTCAGAAATCGTACCTGGGCGAATACTCTCCCGTTTTCTGGAAATTTCTATTCTGCCCTTCTGAGTGATCTGCGAAAACAGAAACAGAGCTTGCTGAAGAAGAATCCAGGAGTTCCTGAGAATGAGACCTGGACATGGATTCCGATTTCCTTTCGGTGCTCAATTTCTCCATTCTATCTCTACGGAAGAAACCTCTTTCCTAAATGGGTGAGAAAAGAGTGCCCGTTTAGAAATATATGTAAATATCTGCAGTTTATTTACTCATTACAGAAAATGTAACTTTTTTATTTAACAGCAAGTATTGAAATTTTATAGGTACATTTCAAATTAAGCTCCGATGCCTTCAGCATTTTTCTTCGAAAAAAATTTTAAACCAAGATTTTTCTTGAGGGATACCTTATTTCTATTATTTTATATTAAATTTCAGATGTCTGCTATCCGCGTCCCTGTTTTGAGGAGTACAGTGTACTTTCCGAATTGATTGGTAGGATATTTAAATTACCTGTTCTATTTTTTGTGATGAAGAATCGATAGCGATACTTATTCAGTGAAATTTTCTTTATCGATGCATCATACAGCCCCCCAAATAATTGTATGTTTTTCACAATTGATTATCATATTGACAATTGAAAAATCATATTGATTAAAAACTTACATGGAATCTTGCACAAATTAGGACATTCTTGTAATAATTTTATATCTGTTGATTTTCCCTTTTGGAAAATTGCAGATGTTCCCTCGCATCCAAAACAAAGTATGAAGGAATTATATGTTCTTTTCACGTGTACCTTCCTCGGTGAATAAATCTTCTGTTGCGTCATTCCTTTTCCTGGTTTGAGGAGAAAACTTTCCATGTTCTGAGGATTGCGAGCTGCCATTCGAGCTCATAGATTCACATCCTCACCAGCAATAAATGCAGAGCTGTGATCAGTTACCGAAATTCTTAACGCAGTTTCTACAATCATTCTTCGCTTATCTGACAGAAATCTACCTCCCGCTTTGAATTTTAAGACTTTTAAGTAAGCGTGTTAGAAATAAATGAATAAAATGGTAGGATACAGATCAGGAAATAAGATAAAATTTTAAAATAAAGTGATATAAGCTTATTTATTAAGAAAAATAGAAAATCAATTAGAATTTAAAATAGATAAAGGGACATTATTGGTTAGAAAAATATGAAATGCAAATATTGCTAACATGTAAATACATAAATGCGAAAAGTGGATTGAAAATTATTTTTCGCTAACCAATAAAATCTGAATGACGTAACGTAACTTATAACGTAATTTTTAATGACTTAACGTTTAAATATTATTTAATTTATCAATGCCGCTATTTGATTTAAAGAGATTTTGTTCCTTATTTATAATTCTTTTAGTGTGAACTTTTAACAAAGTTTCCACCTTGGCCTTGTTGACACTTTATCAGGTTTTCTCAAATCTTTCCAACGAGTGTAAGAAGGACCGGCTATTCGACAGAAAAATTCGGTTGTGATTTATTGAGTAACAACAACAACAACAAAAAAACATACCATCTGGAGTTTTTTAAATTTTTTTCTTGTAGCATTCAATAACTCAATAATAAAACATCAAATGATTACCAAATAGAAAACTTAAATAATTTTTATGAGGCAAACAATCTTCATCTCTTCAGGAAAATCAAACTTTATCCAAAAAGAAGTTTTCCTTTTTATTCCTTCGCATACATACAGGATATAGAGTAAGGAGAATCGAGTACGCATTTGGACCAGAACTACAACTAGATCCAAATATATCAAACAAATCTACAATTATAATGTCAGATTTCATACCTTTGGCATTAATGAGTTATAGCATTCATATGTCTACAGACAAACGGACTCACAGACAGTAAACCTCTTGGTGAAATGATTTGAAATTTAACATGGATTTATAATATTTCTATTGATTCAATTTGCAAAATTCAGATTCCATTTGCCGTTTGGAGTATCATTATCTTGTGATCGCGGATGGACAGATTCCTTGTTAATGGAACTTACTAATATTTGGAAAGAATTTTTGTAATTTCGTAATTTGGTTGTAGAGGCCACATAGCAAATTTTATAGTATTTTGAGTTATCGGGTTCACATACAATTCCTACAGTTTCAGGCTTTCAGTCTTAATGAAGTCTAAAATGCAGAAATTCATAAAAATATCGAGGGTGATTTTTTTAATAATTACCATGATTTCTTTTTCTATGTTTCGTACGCAGAGAATCTGAAAAGTGACATAAACCTATTGGGCCTTTTCTAATAATTTTTAAAAAAAAAATACGAGTGTGAATGATGTACATTAAATAAGTTCAGCTTTAAAAAATATATACAATTGAAAAGAAATGGATAAATTACAGCATCATTACACATGCATACTGTTTGTAAATGCATAAATATCACGATCAAACTTAACAAATAAGATATATATTTTAAAAATTGATTCATAAAAAAATCTTACGAAACAAATTTTAGGCTTGTCTTTGAATCTTGTTGGAGTTTCAAGTTAGCAGAATCTAGGGGGAAAATGCAAATAATTTTTCATTTTTTTAAAAGAGTACTTTTCACAGATTATGTGACAGTGCATTTGATTATAAGTAAAAGAGTATACATATTGTATTCAGTGATGTCTAACTTTTTTTTAAACTATAGTTGAAAATAAATAATTTTCTTTATCTTTCCAAATTTCAGTGCTTTATATTTGTTAAAATATGTATTCAGCCTGTAATTTTGAAATATACGATTTTATTCGGTGACAAATAATAATTAAGAAATTCTTTCCTGAAATAGTTTCTCCCTTTATTGACATGCTCACACTGAATATATACGTAGATGTTAGTTTTCACTCAATTTTTTTAATTCATGAAAATCGAGTTAATATTGATGAAATTTTTAAAAGTACAGTTTTATTAGAATTCTAAATGGTCTTTTTCCTGAGCTATTATTTAAATTTCATTCATTAATTTATATCTTATTTTTATAAATACTGCAATATTTTAGATACAATATTTTTCTCTCGTTTCTATTAAATTTGTTTACAGGTGCAGCAACTCTTAAGAAATCAAAATTTAATTCAAATGAATCTGACAGCTGAGAATTAAATTCTGAAAATATTAAAAAGTATACTGTCATCGATAACATATGAGTCTATAGAATTGAAATTTTTGCACTTCAGTAAATGATTGGTAAAATTAATTGCAAACTTGAAACAGGGCAAGTAAATAAAAGTGTACAAAAAATATTTTAAAAGGTTAAGTTAATATTACCTATAAATGATGTAGAATGGAATAAAGAAATGCAAATTACCATTTAGTTGAAGAAGTTGTTAGTTTAAGAATGTCAAAGAATCGTCAAGATAGGAGATAACCCTCGATAACTTTTTATGACAGAAAGATTTTCTCGAAAATTCGGATGATTTTACGCATTTTCAAGCGAAGATGAATGAAGTCTATGTTGCCTCTTTTGACCATCATTGTGGGGACTCCATCTAGTAGTAAACATAAGAAAAAAATGTCTCAAATTTTCATAATATGTAAAATATTCAATTATAAATTTATAATAATCAAAAATAATTATCATAAATTTATGATAAACAATTTATAAACTAAAATCTGAAAAGAGTTAGAGAAAACTGAGACAGTTTTATGTGTCTTATCAGCCTTTAACAATAAAAAAATATTCCGGTACAGGGTCTCAGACGATTACAAAACTCAGCGTCCTCTTTTTTAATGAAACGAAGCGCCTATATGTTTTGAAGATTTTATTTCAGACGACTATATAAAAAACACCTACAGTTTTACATTTCAAATTAAATAGATTTATCAGAATCAGATCAATAGTTAGTGGTGACAAAGATTTCATTTAAATACATTTTTGCATTTTCCAAATATCGCTTTTATACAAAGAAATCCCGAAAAACTAGAACAAGTTTTTATTTTACTAAATATTACACATACATATGTTACAAAATTTCAATTTCAAAATTTCGTGAAATGAGGATGGTAATTGTATGAAAATACTCTGGCTTCTGTGGAGCTGAAAGTAAAGCAGTTAAAAATAATAATTTTTATACGCCTCTTCAAAGTGTAAAAGTATCTTTAAAAAAGTCTTTCTTACAGTCATCAACGTACCCACAAATCTTCGTTTTCCGTCTACAGAATGTGCAGATTAGAAATTTAGGAGGAATTAGTCTCAAATTTAGATGAAAACATTTATTTTAGAAATGCTTATTTAATCAGCACAGAAATATCATAATCACATCACACAGATTTATCATCCATTCATCATGACTTGAAAGAAATGTACTAATCGTGCATAATATTGTTCACTTTGAATGATTGATCGACAAGTGCCACATCGATTTTACAAAGAAGGGAAGAAAAAATAAACATTCATTTCAATGACACACTGGAATGTCTAGCAAAAAAATAGACAAACGTGCTTTCTAATGGAATAACACGTTTTAGTAACAAGGAACATTTGGATAAGCGACATTTATGCTGTATGTAATTGTAATGGCTGCCAAGTTGTAAAAAGATGCAAATGTTGTTTTGCAAATTCCAGGGATCTTTTAGCAAGTGAGTTTAAAGAACGACCCAGCGGTTACAAGCCGTAGGATCCTTATTTTTCTGGAAGAGAATGTTGAGGGTAAGGAGTTATGCATGCGGCGGATAATTTGCTTATTTTTCAAGTCCCTTCTTGATATAATATGAAAAATCATTCCTGATAGAATACAGCAGGGTGAATATGTATCAAATTATGGCCGAATGCGTAGAGGAAAAGAGCTCCAACTGCACACTCGATTCTTCTCGCTGCATGTTGTGTTGGCGCTGGAGAGAGTCGAGGGGAGAATCTTCTCCATTTATTTCAGTCTCTACCGTTGCAGCCTGCGTGGAATCAATTGCAAGGGCAAGGTCTGACTCCGCTATCCTTCATTCATTACCGAGGTTTATCGTTTTACTTTCTGAACTTCAATTTGCACGCTCTCCGATTGCAGGAAAAAACATGCGACATCATTTTGTCTCTTCTTCCTGGAATTTTGTTTTGGCTCGTGTCCATCCTTCTCCTCCGAATGGCGCCTTTTTTCGGGCTTGAGTTGGAACAACAACGACAGTAGCGTTAGGAGTGCGTTGATATAAACGAGAAAAAAGAAAGGTTCGGGGAAAATCTTTTTAGCAGAGATTAGAGATCACTATCTGAGCGTCTCATCCCGGCTGTCAACTGCTTATGCACGCATTTCAAACGTCTAACGAACCGAGAGCTCCTTTTGTTCATTCTTCTTCAAAACCGCACATGGTGCCATTTTCGACTCGTTTTTCATTCTTTAATAAAAAGGAATAAGAAACGGCGGATCTTATATAAAAATAATTTCGAATTTAAATCCGAAACACATTATCATTATAAACTCTTTAGCATAATACGTTTGCCTTGATTCCCTTTGATTTGTCTTGACTGTATCAGTTATTGCGTTCTGTGAGTTATGCACCGCGCGATTAACAAAACGGATGTCTGTACGTTCATTCCTTAGTCTCACACTTTCATGTGAATTAAAAATGCTTTTGTATCAACTTCATTGATAGCAATTATATTCTCATAGTGCTTATGTTTTGTTTTGTTTATATTCTCTATTTGTAATGGCTGGGAGGTTTTTCTGTATAATATTTCACTTTTATAATATTTGCGCTTTTGCAGTAAAGTTATTTTAATCCACTTCCATTGAAAGAATACTAAATCTTCTGCACAAATAAACTCGGTGGGGAATGGGGTGGGGGTCCGCTAATCAAATGCAACCGTTTCCTGTATGGTTGTTTATTGATTAAAAATAATGGATGTTACAGCTTCATAAATTCCCTTCATAAAAATAAATTTTGACGGATCTCTATGTTTTGACCTCCCTGAGCTCGAGAAGACACATTATTCGAAAATGTTTATCTGCCTGTGATAAAGATAACACAAAGATATTTTGAGCTGGATGGATGAAATTCGGCATAGAGTCTTAACACAAAATTTGTTCATATCTTTCATATTTTGAGCCAAATCCATTCAGACGAAGTCTGTCGGTCCTAGATAGATAAAATTTGGTACATGGATTTAATGTTTATAGCGTAGACACCTACCAAATTTTGTGCCATATCCATCAAGAAGTTGACTGTCTATCGGTCTGTATTTTCAGAAACATGTAATAGCGATAATTCAAAAACAGCATGACTTAAATATATTAAATTTAATATATGGTTTTGATGCGATGATATATGTCCACTGACGGACTTATTGTTTCAAAACTGTTTTTATATGTCCACTGACGGACCTTATTTCAAAAACTGTTTTTCAGATTCAGAGAGATCTGTTTAGAGATTTCTCAAAGTCAAATTTTCTGAAATCTCGATGTCAAATTTCAAGAATTCTTATACGCTTGACATGTGAGAAAATTAAAAAAAAAAAAAATGTATAGAAATTTAACTTTCTAAATTATAATAGTTTTGCCTTCCATATGGCAGTATTAGCAGCAGATACCTTATTTCAAACTGTGCGATTTCTGTCTCAAAGGAAATAAACGCCTTGGCACAAGAACAAAGTTGAGGAAAAGGAACCAATGATGTAGCTGTTGCAGTATGCTGAAAATCTAGATCCTTGATGAGCAGAGAAGAAACAGAATGAAAGACACCTAGTCATTAAGAGAAAGCCCCGAACGCGTACACAAACCTCATTTCCCATAATTTTTTTTTCTTTACTTCTTTTATTCTCGGGCTATTTTTTAGCTCCTCTCTATTGATTGGAATTCAACCTAAACATAGAAATGGATAAAAGCTTAAGTCTTCTTGAACTAAAACGACTTCATTCTAGGGTGGATTTTTTTTAACTATACTCAGTTGATTGGAATTCCATTTAAACATTGAATTGATTCAGCCTTCTTGATCAACGTAGAGATTACTTGCGGTGAGTTGCTTAACCCAAAATATCAGTTACTCGTAACAAGGTTTCTCAACGTTTATGTAGGGCACTTTAAAATAATTAACTAGCTAAAGTTCGTATTAATTATTCTAGTATATGCCTCATTGAAAAAAAGACTATGATTATATCTAAAGAATATTCAGGGCATCCCAAAAGGCTATTCAAAAGTATATAAGGTTTGAACTCTGATATTTGGACCATCTATATAATTAGATGATCCTTGTTTTTACAATCTTTTTACTATAGAAGAGAAGGGACATCTAATTAAATAGATGGTTTAATGCAATTGGATAATTAGTGTAAACCACGGGTGAGTCACGTGGCTATCAACGTGTTAAAGACAAAGGGCTATATTAGACATAGAGAAATAAGCCCCTTTCGCAACAAAATATCACTGACGGAAGGTATCAAAGAAAAGAGCATAAAAGTGATTTTTAGCAAGGAATTAGGCTAAAGAAAAGAGCATAAGGTAATATACATCACAAGTTGATTGGAATACACATAACAACCTAGCTTCATGAACAATACATAGAAGGCGTGTATATCTTCAGAGAGAAATCGATTTCAAGTATTCCACAGTATAACTAGCTGCAATATAAGTATGAGTTTGCATTTCTGCGTCTGATACTTATACTGTATATAACGTGTTTAAATACGGTAGTTTTTATTTACTTGTAAATAAAAGTATTGTAATCTTCAAAAAAAATTGGAACTCCGATTTTGACGAATCTTCATGTTTTAGATTTCCCAGAGTTTGGAAAATGCATTTTTGGTATCTTGTTTGTCTCCCTGTGAGCAACAGAATATATCCTGACTTCTTTCCACATGACCATAAGATATAAGGATATATATTTCATTATTTTTGCGCTTGTACTTGCCACTTATATTGTTTTTGTATTTTATTTTCATTTTGCCTTTGTTTTTTATATCTATCCTCATTTTTAGCCGCCTTATTTTGTTCATTATTTTATTATTATTATATTCTAAATTTTGTTATCACGAACATACTATGTCTTTTATGTAGAATATCATAGCATTTCAGCTTCTCTTTGATAGTTTGCTGACAAAACCATTTCCATCTCTCATTTGAATCTCGGCCAGTTCATTGCTCCCGGCGTTATTTATCTCATGTTAAAATCGCTTTCCCAAATGTTAGTAAATAAATGCGTGGGCAATTTAGGCAAGATTCACAGCGATGAATAGCACAGGAGTGTCTTCCGATGTTCTCTCCCACTTTACTCCCGATGACACTGTTTGAATAACCAGTAGGTTATAGTTTCAGGGGCATGAAGTATCTCTGTGACAGAAATAACTCAAAACCATTTTAAGACAGATGGATGAAATTTGGTAATTGGTCCTCATACCATATGTAAATTTGTCATACCTTGTAGATTTTTGACCTCTTTTGAGCAAATCCCTTTCAGTGGAAGCGTGTTTGTCCAACATAAATTAACACGATAGTTAAAAACGACGAGAGCTAGATGGATAAAATTCGGCTCTCAGATTTTATAGACGCCTATCAAATTTTGAGTCAAATCTTTAAAAAAGAAATTGACCGCGAGTCGGTCTGAACATTCTGAAGCATATAAACGCGACAACTCATAAACGAAATGACTTAAATATGTCAAATTTGGTATAGAATAAATTTGGTATGTGCTTTGTGAGTGCAAGTGCAGGTCCGTGTCAAATTTTTATTTCAATCGGTTTAAGAAAATGCATCTAAGTCATGAATTTGATTTTCGGGTACTATTGACCTCATGAGAGGGATTCATTTCTTAAACATTTGCCAAATATTACATAATTATAATGTAGTACTACTTTCGTAACTACTGCCAATGCAATGTAAGGTTTCTCCAGAATAACACCTTTATTAGAGAATGAGCGAGAAAGTTTTGAAAGCACTTCCTATGGTAGCGAAATAAATTTTGTAATCATGAGAAAACTGTTTTGATCCTGTATAAGGCAAAGAGCTGATGTATTGACTATAAATTTTATGAAAGGCCATTTAACATTTCAAAATCGTGTGGTTTTCTTTATGACGCAATAAGATCTTCCCTTCTGCTTTAAAACTGTTGCTTTATGGGTTGAATTAAGAGTTTTTAGAATGTCTTTGAGGTGATTATACCTTTAGCATCCATTCTTTGGTTCAAATTATAGAATCTACGCAGTCGAACTCGGTAAACATTCAGAGTTCGGAAGCAACATTTAAATGGTTTATATAACTTTTTCGCAATCATAATAAGACATTTTAATCCTTCAAATATCGATAGCCATTCAAATATCAGATAAAAGCTGGATTTTAAGATTTTTTCCCTATTTTTTATCTGATGAGTTATTTAATAATTACTCATATATTTGAAAGCATATTTGAAAATAGAGATAAGATAATTTCCAGAAATGAATCATCAAAGCTTTGAAATAAGATTCTTGAATAATGCGCCTTTCTTCGGATGATTAGACTCTGGAAACAAGAAAGGCAACCAGAAATAAAAAAAAGTGAAAAATAAATAAAATATTTAATTTTTACTACAAGAAAACTGTATGTACAACATTAATTCTTATCTAAATGGCAATATTTTAGCAGTAAACATTAATATTAATGAAGAGAAAGGACAAAATTAATACAACTTTGCTTAGGTTCATTTCAAAAATGTATTTATTTCCTAATCTGTTACTAAGCCGTTTCTCACTCACCGCTGCCAGTAATCGTTCGGCAGCGGTTATTTATTAGTAAAGAAGGGAAATCTGTATATCAATGTATATATCATCTTGGTCAAAATTATTTAATAAACTAATACAGCAAACAAAAATCTCTAGTAAAGATATTAAAATCACCAAGATACCGACGAAGTTTTCCTTTACGTTCCTGAGTTTGGATCCTGTATGCAGCCCGCAAGCACTGGACGAAGCAGCATCGACATGCGTCTTGATCAACGGGCTCATTCATAAAATGATACATATGAAGATTCTGACTGCCTGGAAAAACTGCTCTCCTCATATCCGTCTGGCACATAGTTTTTTGTAAGAGTGAAGAGCCCATTATCGAAACCTCGAACGATCTGTGCAGGAATGGGTCACGATTTCAAACGAGGTCCAACATGCTATAATATCTTCATCAAGGACATCACTACAACCCAGTAATTTAAAATCAGCTTATTCGCTGATGACACGGTCCTGTTCTGCACTGACAAATATCCTGAAATCTTATCAAATAAACTTACAGAGTACCTTAAATGAATTGAATTAAAGTGGCTTATTCAATGGAAAAGTAAGATCAGCATCAGTAAATGCAAAGCCGTATATTTCTATTGAATTAAAGAAACCTCCCACCGCAACAAAGCTGTTTCGAAAAGCTATTTCACGAAATACTGATACAATTTGCCTTGGCATCACCCTGGTAAGCACTTAACTTTTCAGAAACATATCACCAAAATTAAAAATACAAAGGAACAAAAGCCAAGCTTTACCTAAATTTTAATTTCAAGTCAAAACTTTCTCAGAAGAACGAGTTTCTTATCTAAACCATGCTCCAGCCTATTTTAATCCACTCTATGAGTTCCCTATCTAACTCATGCGCATCACCTATTTGGGTGATTGCTGCAAAGACACGTCACAATAATAGAAAAATTGCAAAATGTGATAACTCGGCGAATCATGCCATAGTTTGTTAAGAACAATGACATCTGTAAAAATCTTAGTCTTGCAAATTGCAAGAATTCCAACCAGATTCTTCGAGAAAATAGATGAAGCCGTCAAAGAAAGGGAAACGTAAGATTAAACAACCGAAGAATGCGAAGAAAGCCAAGAGAAATCGACTAAGTTTTAAAGACTTCATGTCTAAGTTTTTGTTTTCATTATAATATTGTTTTCATTATAACCTTACTACCTCGACTTCACTCTGGAACGATTTTGCAAAAAAAAAAAAAAAAAAAAAAAAAAACAAACATTTTTGTAAATTTTGTTTTTTTGAAAAGTTTTACCCCGAAATACAAGTTATAATCAGCTTATTGTTCTAAGCAACATTTTCATTTAACCAAGCACAACCATTTACTAAGTAATCTCACTGCCCATATCACCTATTTAATTCGGTGGTTAAGAATCTTGAGTTCAATAACACCGTGGCACATCCCTGAAATAGACAAAGAAATTTAAAATGATTCATTCCGTCATTATTATTTGCAGTTTGAATATTTCAAACGATTAAAAACACTAAGCATTATTTTACTTGTTGAAATAAATATGTCGTAATATTAACTTATCTACACTTATAAAAGGAACTTCTGGTGTGTATGGTATGCAGAAGAATATATTGCACTTATAGCAATGAATACTACTCAGAACTTATCCGCTACCCATACATTCAGTGTGTTCTCCGTCCCCTTCCCCCCGCACGCCCCCCACCCCCCTCAGGACAGTACGAATGCCGTTGTGAAAAGTTGCTAAACCAGGGACAATGGCTCCCAGAACTGGATATTATTTTTTGCCTAAAAATGTGGTAAAGAAAATACACCAGCTATGAACTGGAGGTACTCGCCATTGTAGAAGCTCTTAAAAAATTAAGAATTTACATCCTCGGATCACACTTTAAAATTATCACTGACTGTAATGCATTCGTCAAAACGTTAAATAAAAAAGAAATGAATTCCCGCATTTCGCGATGGGCATTATACCTTCAGGATTTTGACTACGAAATAGAGCATCGAACCGGTTCAAAGATGACTCATGTCGACGCTCTTAGCCGAAGCCCATGCTGCATGATCATTCAAGACTGTGTCAATCTTCAAATTTTCAAAGCTCAACAGACACATGAGCATATTACAGCTATAAAAGCATTACTTCAAAATGCATCTTACGAGAACTACATAGTCAAGAACAGCATTTTATATAAGAACTTAGACGGAATCGATTTATTTGTCGTACCTGATGATATGCAGGCCAACATTATTAAATCCTGTCATGAACGAGGCCATTTTGCAGTAAAACGCACGCAGGAAATGTTAAACAAAGAATTCTTTATTCCGAACTTGAAAGAGAAAATTGAACAATGCATACGCAACTGTGTAACATGCATTCTAAATAACAGAAAACGTGGCAAATTAGATGGCATTTTGCATCCACTTGACAAAGACGATACTCCCTTTCATACATACCATATTGATCATTTGGGTCCTCTTCCCAGCACTTCTAAGAAATATAAGTATATTCTGGCAATCATCGATTCCTTTACGAAGTTTGTGTGGCTTTACCCGACCAAGTCCAACGACACCGCTGAAGTTCTCAATAAGCTCGAATGCCAAAGATCAGTTTTCGGTAATCCTTCAAGGATTATTACGGACAGAGGTACCGCTTTCACATCTACGTCATTCAAAGAATATTGTGAACATCAGCATATCACCCATATTGCTATTACAGCTGGACTTCCTAGATCAAACGGTCAGGTAGAAAGACTTAATTCTACTATCATATCTGTACTCTCCAAGCTATCCATAGAAAACCCTGAGAAATGGTATAGCCATGTTGCTTCCGTTCAGCAAATTATTAATTCTACATTTCAACGAAGTATCAATTCTACTCCATTCGAAATTCTGTTTGGAACTAAAATGAAATCTGAGCATGATATAAAAATCCTCGAAATCGTCAACGAAGAGATCCAGTCTGCATTTCTCCAACAGCGTGATGAGCTCCGTAAAGATGCAAAACAACAAATCCTCAAAATCCAAGAAGAAAATCGCCGCACCATGCGTAGGAAACATGCTCAAAAATTTCAATTGAATGATCTCGTCGCAATCAAGCGCACTCAATTTGGCCCTGGTCTGAAATTGAAACAAAAATTTCTCGGACCATATAAAGTGATCAAAATTAAAGCAAACGACACATACGATGTTGAAAAGTGTGATTTCTTCGATGGACCATCAAAAACTTCAACTTGTGCAGAATATATGAAACCATGGTCCAGCAATATAGAACATATCACTTAAATTGTATTTCAAAAGAAAACACTGAACACTACTTAAAGAGAAAGAGAACTATTTTCCTTCCTTTTGTGTGTGTATATTTGGACGATATAGACTTTGGTCTTTATTCTATTTATTTTGTGTTATTGTATTTCTATATGCTGAACACTAATATTATTTTTATTTTCAGTTAGTTATTCGATATTTCCAGTGCACGCTATTGTATTGCTATATACTTATGCTGTCACGGATGGTATGACTATTTTATTTGTTTTATCATGTGAATATTTCAATTTTACATATTATTTTCCTGTATTTGCTGTTTGCTTTATATATTTACTTCATTGTACTGTATACCATAAGGCGAGGTCGCCTATCCTGTCATGATGGCCGATGTGGGAAGCGCTGACAGATCCCGTATCCTGTATGGCGCCATGCTGGCCATGTTGCGTCACGTCATTAATCACGTGATGCTTTCCCGCCATTATGGGCAGACGAGAGTTGGGCAGTGAGACTGCAAGACTTGCAGCTCACGCTCATGTATCTTTTATGTTCTATGTAGTAATGTTTTGTCCTTTGAACTTTAATCTTAATAAATATATTTCACATATTAATGCTGGTCGTTGCCTTTTCCCACACTATTATTATTTTATTTTTATTTTTTGAAAAACATCGAATAATATAATATAAGAAATGGCTCTATGTTATGGACTCTATGTTAAAATAATTTTAACGGTCTAATTCTTAAAGGAATTTTGAATGCTTTTCATGAACTTTATTTTTATTTATTCCGTAAAATTTAATTTTAATACCTCTATAATATTTTTAAATAAGCAACATCGTATCAGCAAGAGTGGTTAGTGGTCACAATACGGCTCTGTGAAACAATGGTGAAATGGAAGAAGTTTATGTGTGTAGGGCCTTCGAAACGTTTTCTACTCAGAAAGAAAAGTAAGATATGATATTACTTCTTATGAAGAATTTTGGGGTTTTAATGATCGTGAAAGAAACATTCTTTCTTTTCTTTGTAAATTATCAGCAGAACCATATCTTCTCTTTAGTAATCTAAGGACCTCAGAGGCCTGCGAATTCAGAGAATTGTTATTATTAAAATTTAAATGTTTCCTTATCTCTCTTTTTTTTGTATTCTTTCTGAAATAGGAATCATTCATATTCTGAATATGAATGAACATCTTAGCGTGCTCTAATAACATTTATAGTATAACACTTTGCGCCAGGTTAAAATTTTAAACCAGACAATATATATGGACACTTTTCCTACAATAACCTTTTAAGACATACTAGCCAACCTTATCATTACCTTTCAGACTGTCAAATAATTAATGGAGTGCATTTAAAAAAAACATTTCATCTCTTTATTTCATACGAATTCAAATGAATTAGTTTACTTCAAATCAAAAAGTGCATACATTATAAGGAGAGTGAAAATCGTGATACGGAGTTGAAGGTTTTGATGATTGAGCTTGAATTCTATCATAACAACTTAAAACGTTTCTGTACTAAGTGTATCAAATTGAATCAAAAATATTATTAAAATGAAGGGGGAGAATTTTACGAAAACGAAATTGATAACATTAAAATTTAATTTATAACACAATGATTATTTTTGTAAGATTATAATTTTGGGAAATATGACCACCATTTTTTATTAGCAAGTCATAACTGTTACCGATTTGGCGACGGTTAAGTCTATTTTTGCTTTCGGTTAAACAATCAAATTTGAAGCCTATCTTTTGATCACTTTTAAATCTCAGACCTTCTTTAATTCTCATACCTTCTGAGCGTACAGCGGACCGTCTCCAGAGCATTTCTAATAATGTTTTGACGCTCCATAAATTAGCTACGCAACGCTTCAATCAATGCAGCCGCAAAGACGCTCAATGAACCAGCGTGAAATTCATATTGTCTACATTTAACTATTACCGTTCGACAATGAGTTAGTTATCGGAGCGATTTCTGCGCCACATGCACAAGCGTTTTATGTATAGATTTTACACATTCGATTTATTAATATTCCAAAGAAATATTTTAAATAAACTATACTTTTTGATAACAACAAGCAAAATATTAATTTATAGAAATTTTCAATGTAGCACAGCATTTCAAAATACAAAAATGCATAATAAAATATCTCATTTTTTTTTTCAAAATTTCAGTATTAGATTTCAAAATTTACAGCATGAAGTGAAATCATCAAAACAAACTAAAATTATGTCTGCTGTTTAAAGGCAAACATTTTAATCTATTGATTCCATAAGCGTACATTTCAAAAATGAACAGATGAAATAAAATCTATTCAAACATTTCAAAAGTAATTGCAGTGTTCTGTATTTTTTACGATTGTTATTTTGGGCTTGCTCAATGAAATGCCTTAAAAAGATATTTGTTGATATATTTTATCATTTGTCGAATGCTTATGAATTAAATCATTCAGAGCTGCAATAAATTTCATAGAAATTGATGAACGGGGACCATCGGAACAGAAAAAGGTGAGAAATATGACGGACACAATATTAAAGTTGGATGATTGCTGAGAAATACATCTGAATCAAGTAGCGATACTATCATTTGATGTAACAGATAGCGGGATGAAGGGGGATTTTCAAAAACAGAAAAAAGTAGGCGGCGTGCACAGAATATCAAAAATTTCATTTTGGTGTGGTGGAAATTCAGTTCAAAGTGTTTCCCGGTTCCGAGGAAACCATCCTAATAAATTTTTATACAGGGGAGGATTTTGGCATTTTGCGGCCCTAGACAGTACATACTTTAGATTACCATTTTTATTAACTGTTAAAATCAGTTACACAATTCAACTTAATCAACGCTTTAATAATTTATTTCAGGTCATTTTTTTTAAATTTTAATAATTTTGTGAAAATTTACATGTTTTCATTTGTTCAATAATTTACCATGACTCGCACATGTTTTTCATCCATGTCTTTACTAGATTATATCTAAACAGATGCTTGGTTTTTATGAATACTATTATAATTTAGTGAACATAATGAAATAGATGAGGAACCTAATCAATCATACTTAACAGTGTTAATAGCATATAGTTCATAACTTCTTATATTTTAAAATTTATAGAATTCATTTTTTTTACTAATTTATTTCTCTGGCAATTTGGAAAATAAAATTTTCTTAATAAATCTGCTTTCAGCCTTTCTAGGTTCAGTGACCTTAATTAGTTGCCAAGTTCACCCAGTCAATTTCCGACTTATTTTTCATATTTTAAATTCATTAAATTTTCATAAGTGGTAGCGACGAAAATTTGCCACTACCATTTGTAGGTTGCAATAGTTGAAAGTAACAAAAGTTGTGTCAAATAATTCGATGACTAAAATATTCTGGAAGCTGCTGTGTGTGTGGTAAAATTCAATGATATAATGCAGTTTGATTTTGAAATTATATGCTAATATTTACAACATTTTTTGACATTTATCTTTAGTAAGAGTACTGTTAAAAACGTAAAAGTGCAATTATAAAATATACAGACAATCATTAAAAAATACACAGAATTGCAAAAGTGCGATAATTAAAACATAAAAACGTTCCAAAACACCAAACGTGTTTGTGGCTTGAGAGTTAATCTAAAATAGGAAACCAAGCGATAGATTAGTAGCGCCAACTGAATGTGACGTCAATTCAAAGAAACTTGGAACATCATTGATTTTATATAATAAAGCATTAGTGGTGTTGCGCAGTAGCATCTAGAAGAAAATGATATCTGAATAAAATGTCGCAAATTTATTTCATACGGGAAGGATTAAAGAGGAATTTTACAGGTTGTTTTCCTTTATTGTAATCTGTGGGTCATCTCAACCATTGAACAAAAGATTCGCCACTAAGAATTTCAAAAGTAACTTTTGATACTTAGAATGAGAATTCGGGAGTGAAACTGGAAACTAACATAAGGAATTTCTTGAATGGCAGTTTAAGACAGCTATTAGAATTCGAAAGGCATGGAAAATATTTGCCCTAATTCTCATTAAAATACATTTTGAGGTTAATACTTTGATACCGGGAAGTAAGGGAGAGAGAAGCAAAAAGTCTTTTCTTTTTTTTTCTCTTTCGCATGTTCAATGTTTCGCTCTTTCGCAACTTTTTCGCATGTTCTGTACATTATTTATGTTGCCAACAAGCCTTTTTCTTATGCGATGCAAGACCCTCAGGGATAAACGAGGAATCAGTGGAATGGATTTTTATCATTTTTTTATGTCCTATTCAAATGACATTAAAACACATTTTTATTCAACTCACATTGATCCACTTATTAAAATTTTTTAAAGTATTTTAATGGAATGATGGGAAAAATTGCTGTTCGTTCAAATTTCTCGTTAAAAATTAATAACATTTATTATTTCTATTAAATTTAAATCATAATTAAATTCCCATAACAAATATAATTTAAATGGAAATAATAACTGTATTGGAACAGTAATATAACAACTGGAACAAAAATATAAAATTTCGAGTAACAGAAATAAACAGTTACCCATAATAAACTTCAATGCTGTATTTCTATTAAATTTAAATCATAATTAAATTACTGTTCATTCAAATTTCAAGTTCAAAAATGAACAATACAGGTAAACTGATAATCCAGTGATCAGCGAACTTATTATTAAGCTCCGTTTGGTTGATGTGATTTAAATTATACGCTTTCTTACTAATGGAAGCTTTCGTCTGCGTCAGTGGAACGTGGCAGCTGATGATAAAAACGAGTATCAATATTAAAATCTACCGTTTTGCATGAAAAAGATTCTTTGTCATTTTCATTATGCCTATAAAATTCATGGACGAACATCTTTCTAATTTTTTTTTTTAATTTGTCAAATCTCATCTATAGAAATGTCTACAAACTTTTCAAGGGTCATCACGTTTAGGACTATTGTTGTATTGATGCCAGAAATGTCTAAAAAGAGATTCAAGTCAGTTACATTTAAGCATAAAATATTCTATTCAGAGAATTCCTAAATTTTAGCAATTTTTTTAAAAAACTTTTTGCCCTAATACTCATCAATAGATTACATTTTTGCTCTGAAGTTTAAGCCATTTTCATTGTTTCAACAATTACCTGATTGAATGATTTTTTTCCGTTGTTGATAGATAGCTAAAGAAGAATGATTTTATTTAACATCTATGTAGTTTACAGATAAAAATTTGCAGTTATAATACAATGAATTTAGAACAGAGATGAGCCCGACATTTATGTTTTAATTGTGCTGTGTTATCATGGGATTGATCTCCGTTCGAAAGATTCATGTACATGGTGAGCAAAGCACATATAGGACAATTACTATAATACAGTCTTAATGTACGATAATTTGCTGGAATCATGAACATGCAGTTATTCGATTTAAATGAAATTAAATCTAGCCAATATACTTGGCGAACTAGCTGGTCACCAAACGCGATTAGAACTCCCTCATCAGTACTTAAAAGATGCAATAACGTCACATGACAATAAGCTAACGATGATATTTTATAATATTTAAATTAAAATCTTGTAAAGATAAATATTTACACTGTATACTGGCACATAAAAGATTTTTTGAAATAATTATTTCAGAAGTTGCAAGATGAAGTAAAGTTAAAGCCGAGCAAAAGTACTAACGTTTGACAGATATTTTTTTATTATTAATTAAATATAAAGAAATAATAAATAAAAAATTATAAATAACAGAAACATTACAGTTACCTGGAAATGAACTCCAGAATGGCATGTGCACCTCTCACGTTACAAATGTTTAGTAATATAAAAGTATTTTGTTGAGGATGTCATTAAGACGTATTTTCATAAAATATTTAATTTTTTGAAACCATCAATCCTGGAAAATAAACTAGTCACCAAAAGCAGTTAGTTGTAGATCTGTTCATATCAACGGATTCTGCTGTTTTTATGTGAAAAGTAAATTGGGTAAGATGAGAAAAAAAAAAGATCTTTTGGATCACTTAGCGGTTAAATCGAACCGATCACATCAGCAAAATGCAAAAAAAGGGGGAAATTTTTATGTGATGGTCATTTTCCCTAAACTGTTTGACTATAGAAAAATATTTTCTGATTTGTCATGAAAAGTTTTTTTTTCGGTCGCTTCAACTTTGCGCTAAAAGGAATAACCTATATTTATTTGCTTATGAGTTCTCGCACGTTAATAAAACGTTTTTATCGGCCCTTACTAATTCATTTTGTACTTTATAAATACTCTTGGTAAAATCGTAATCAACGACGAATATCATTCACGGACTAGTAAGGCAAGACAGAGCATTTTTGTACGATGTACGATTGTGTCACTGCAGTTTTTACTCTATTTCTTCTAAATCAGGGTTTTTCTTCTTGGTAATTAACGAAGGGGTTTCTAAAGCAGAAAATGAATCAAAAAGGCTGAAAATTCTAATGGTCCCCAACGAAATCAAAGGAAATTCAATCTAAGGATGATACTAAGTTTCTATACTGTGATTATTTATACTATGAGTTGCTGGATTCCGTTATGGGAATATAAGCAATGAACTCATTGCATATTCACAGGTAATGAAGATGAGGAATCGATTCATATTTGATAGGAAAATCTTACTCCATAAATGTTTTTGTGTGATTTTTCAATCGAAAATTGCAATTTTATACTTAACCAGCAGGAGTGCTTCCCCACAACTTTCACGCGTACTCTCTACTAAAAATGTTATCCTATCCACTCCATGCCAAAAAATGTCGATCTTGGCTATAACAGATATTGGCTATATGATATTGGCATGCAATATTTACAGAACATTCCTCTTTATGGGATCATAGTATAATGGGATCCTCGGCGAGTTTCTGGGTGATTATGACAGTATACGAAAATCGAATTTTTGTTTCAGTCACGTTTTTTCCCAAACAATTCAAATCAAAATTTGACACAGAACTATCATTGCAGTTACAAAATCCCATACCATATTTGATAAATATATTAAATACGGTATGTCATTGCATTTTTGAATGATCGCATTGACATATTTCTGAAAGTACAGACCGACAGACGTTCAACATCTGATTGAATTTTTCTAAACCTTTGGTAGGTGTTAAATCTGTCACTGAATTTTATTTATATAGTTCTCTTCGCTTTGAAGTGAGCGTGTTCACTTCTATTCAAACAATCGAATAGATAGACTTTCTCTGAATAGATTTTGCTCACATTCGACGGGTGGGTCTAAAGGCCACGTGCTAAAGGACATCCTTCTAGCTCAAAGCATTCTGGGTCACAGACAGACAGGCATTTTTAAATACGTGTTTTTCGAACTCAGGGAGGTTTGAAATGTGAAGTTTCATCAAAATCTCCAGCTGACATTTTTTTGACTACTACAATATTTTCTCTGCACTTCGTACACGAGAAAGTAAAAATAGAGAAAATCTTCATTTACATATCATTATGAAAATAAAATGTAGTTTCTCTCAAAAATTACAAACATAAATGTTGATTTTATAAATGAAAGAACCCTGCACCTACTTTGCTTTACATCTCGCTGTGTAGGAATGCCATTAACCCAACAAAATATTAAATTATTTTTTAGGGGAAGGAAAAAGTTGTATACGCTAAAGTATCGCATGCGTCTGCAGGTATTTAATGTGGGTCATTTCCCTAATAATTTAGGTATAAAATACTCGATGCCTTTTTGGTTTTGAAAGCAATACAAACTTGGTGGAGGTAGTGCACTTTTTTGTGAATCTGGAATGGGTATATTTTGGGAAACGGAGATGCGTACAGCAGGGGAATAGAGGTGAAAACGATTAGTGTCTGCGGGAAAATGTATCGCCTGTGAGAAACAGGTACCTTGCAAAACATTTCAGTTATGTCATCCCTTCACTTCTTTAGCAAAATTCTTAATGGGACATTTCAGCTCTTTTCTTTTAATTCCTCCTCTCTTCTGACTGGTCAATCAGTCATCGACCGTGACAGTTTCGCAATCAACTGTAACACAAATCCCCTCGTCGCAATTCTGCCCGATTTGCAATGAATGCAGGCGCGAACATATTTTTAGAGAACCTCTCCATCTTCTTTCTTTCGTCATCTTTTCTTTGTCTCACTCGTGCCAAATATTCGCGAAATTTCAGTGTTGACTTTCGAACTTTAACCAGACAGAACATTGTGGCACAGCGAGAAAGACTGACGAAGAAAGAGCAAGTTATTTTTGCTAAGAAAAATATTCATTTTTAACACTAAATTCAAAAGAAAAAGGATAGTACAAGAGGATTGCCCTTCTGACAAACAGCCTAAACTTCACTGAAAGTAAAGAGAAGAAAACATTTAATGACAGTATGGTAAAAGTAAAAATTCTGTTCGGGTGCGTTGTCATTATTTTAGATGTCAATTGTTGATCATGCAAACATCTTCCAAGTGGAAATCCATTTCGACATCATACCAAATATTCTCCATGAGAATGCTTCATATGAGATAGTGTAATAAACAAATTATTTTTGTAAGCCCACAGCGTTTTCATAGTTGCCGACAGAGAAAATGTTCAATCAAAGACCAAGACAGAAAAAAAAAATAGATGATCCTATTTGATGAACCACAAAATATGCCTATTTTACATAATTAAATGGATCTTCTTACTGACTTTGGATTCTTCTTTCATTTTTAAAACGCTAATAAGCAGAAAAGAAAGTATTGAAGGTGCACATAATGAACGCCCTGACATTCCAGATTACTTTTATATTTCCCATCTGGATATCACTTTTATGTTATTGTCTGTATTCCTTCTCTGTTTTGTGTATGAGCAAATTATAATAATTTGTAAGCATGGTAACAGTTTTGAAGTACATTGTAGGTTATGCTAAAAATCGTTGCATTTGCCATTCGCCGAACAAGCATCTTCACGAAACTCGAAGTGGAAAAAATAATACACGATATAAGTCTAAGATAATACTAGATGAAAGTAAACAAATCATTCCCTACCTCATTTCAATAATGAAAATTTTCATTTGTCCTACTCATTTAAGCCAAAGTCAACAAAAAACTCTCATTATAATTTTTAACAAATAGCTACGAACTGTAAATTTTTATACTTCAAAATGATTATTGCCGATTACTGTAGCTTCAGATCCTACGTTTTATCCTGTAGAGCACCAGAAGGCAAATATAGAGATACACATTCGGTTTTATCATGTTTAAGGAGACATGAGTTAGTTTCCGGGTTGTAAAAAGACTTTATGTTCTCCCATTTTTGGTCGAAACATTATACTTTTTTAAGAAATCAGGGGGACGAACATTTATTTTTGAAAAAACAAAACGCACTTCTTTCTTCAATGCGACCAAATGATTCCTTTATATCAATAGCACAAAGATAACTTGTTTTGCCTATCCCACTCTAGTTATGCCAATGGTAACTCCAAATGCAACCAAAATTATGCCATTCATTTCTTTTTGTAACTCAGAATTTTTCATTTTTCATTTTATCCTATTAAAAACAGCGAGATGCATAAATTGTCCAACATCACATCGCATTTCTTCAGGTTCTTCTTCATTATCAACACCAGAAATCAAATCATGCATATATATTTTACGCATAGGGATTTGGATATTCTGACTACACATTCTTAATATAATATAATTTATGAAGGAATAAAAATTGAAAAATGGGAGGCGGGATTAAGTATATTATTAAGTGTCGTAAATCTTTAAGTATCGTAAATCATTAAGTAATCGTAAATCATTAAGCATCCGTTACTATCTCGTGCAAGCCAAAGAAAGCACGCAGTATCGCTAGGCTCACGCTTCAGAGAAATCGGTTTAAAAAAAAGTGTTCGATGTCAGGAGAAAATTAAATCTTGTTCTATCTAAAGTTATTTAACAAATTCTGTTTAAAGTCGGGTCCATTCTAATTTAAATAATCATTGAAACACCAAATGCATTCTTAATATAATAATATCGTGATATTTTCTGATAAGAGATTAATACTGAAACCACAAAACGTTTTCTTCGAAGTCCTCTGGAATTTCTTCAGCTTCTCCTTTCCCCCATTCAATCTTTTGCCAGAATCGTAGAAACTTTCACGAAGTTCTGGGTTTTGCAAAATTTCATTGATAAATAGTTCAGCCGTTTCATAACATTGCAATAATTGTTTCTCATGGTAAAAGCCTATTTTTCATGGCAATGACACTTTGTAGAAATTATTTCTCATATCCAAGGATAAATTATTGTAATCAACAAGAGATTTTAACGAACGAATCTCCACGTTTCAATTCTCTTGGATTCTAAAAACACATTTTTGGAATTATATTTGTATTTTTAAATAAAAATACTCTTTGAGCAATAGAAATGAAATCTGGCAAGGGTTTTCGTAACAAATTTTAAATGAAATCCATTCTCTGGTAGTTTATCTATTTAACTGAAAGAATCGCACCCTTTCATTAACAAGGAGGAGTGCTCCTTCAAAACTCGCCTATTCTCAAATAAAAATGTTATTCCAAGAAAAGCCTTTCTGAACATTGGTGCACAGTAATTATGAAATATTAACTTTGGCCTGAATTTAGCATCTTTATTAAATCCTCGTGTGATCCCTGGCGAGTGGTTAACGCTGGCATGTAATTAATAGTATTCAAAAATCGAATTTGTGCTTAAATGCTGTTTTTTCAATAAAAAAAAAGAGACACAAAACTACATTTTTTGTCACAAAATCATATATCAAATTTGGTATATTCAAGTCATTGATTCATCATCGCGTTGTCATGATTCTGAAAATACAGTCTGACGGACGGTTGGATTTGGCTGAAAATCTGATAGATGTCTACAATATGGATATTAAATGCACTCAATGAATTTTATTCTTCTACGTCGCTTCGTTTTATATTTATCATGTTAACTTATATCCTAATTTCCTCCGCACAGATGTTGCCGAATGAATAGGCGTAAAGACCGTATGCCACATCACTTCCATCTGCTTAAATTCCGAGTTATCTTCATCGCAGACAGACAAACAGTTTTTAAATGCATTTTTCGAACGCCTAGGAGGTCTAAAACATGGAAATTTATCAAAATCACGAATTCAAATTTTTGGATGATTGCAGTATCTTTTCTATACTTCCTATACGAGAAAGAAAAAAACCTTAGTGTAAATGTATCAAATCTTCTCGCAACTCCTAATATGTATGAAAAGTTGCAACTCCTACTATGCATCAAATTTTGACCCAAATTTGTCACATAGATTAACTGTTAATCGATCTGAACATTCACGTGCGTGTAAACGTGATAACTCCTGAATGGAGACACAGAATTTGGCATGTGATTTTTTTTCTAAAATTGTAGTTCGGTATCAAATTCTCGTTTCAAATCAATTGAAAAAAAAACTGGTATCCAAAATGCAAACTTGATTTTACACAAGAAGCACTAAATGTTCATCTGCGGTTCTGAGAAAGCAAAAACTAAACGTTTGTAGCTTTCAATGCATCGCTTCAGTTTTTTATACAAGATTGAAGGAGGATCTTTATTAGGGAGAGTAGGAGAAAATTTCCTGGAAGGGGTATGGGGGATCCCTCCCATTAATATTTTATCGTCTTTTGAAAACTTTTAATAGCACAATCGTCGTCTTTTTAAGTCGCTGATTCCATAACGCAAGGGTCATTAAAATCCCATAATATTTCCCCTGTTTTCAAATCCTTTATTTTTACGCGATTTTAGATTGCACCCTTCATTGTTTTCGTTGAATGAACTGCAGCGAAATCTATTGATAGAAAAATTTCTAAGTTTAGCGATGATTAAATCCTTTGCTCCTTTCCTTTCTCCAATAATGGACGCTGTCAATCAGTAATATCATTAAAGGGTTTGGTAACTGAATGTGCATCCTATTGATAGACACTATAAATCATCAATAGCATTGACAGGTCCCTTCAATTGTGTCCTATCATACAGATTATTTTGTTCCTTTCACAACAATGATTAAAACATTGTTGGTGCTACTTATTTCTAAAGTTTCAACTCTTATTTTCACTTTAATCCATTTCTCAGAAATGGGTTGAGCAAACCTAATATAAAAATTTTAGTTCTCATAAAGGTTGTCATTCCATTTACCTATTCAGTTGCTCAAGAATAACATTTTTTTGGCCTCCGAAGATATCATACTCATATATATATATACCTCAAAAATGAATAGTGTTGCTATTGGCAAACTTCTTTCCTTCATTTATTTGTTTGGTATAAATGAAAATATAGAAAACATTTAGCTGTTTGCTTTCATTTATTTTTCATTCCATTTACAGATATTTCGCAATTTTCAGTTTTATGTTTCTTATCGCTTCCTTGAGGAAACATATATATATAGCACTTTGATTGCCTTTTAATAGAGCAATTCGCTGTCCGTTAGAACGATGACTAAATATTTGAAAGCCTTCATAAGCACCAGGTCCATAAAGTAATGCAAGAAGGGAATGTTCTTCCCTTCTCTGAATAACATTATATATTTAAAAAAAATGAGGCAGCCTTTCTAAGAAGGAGTTTTGAATGCCAACGTCCGTGACTCCTGATCGTCTAAACGATCCATCTGAAGGGAAACACTATAAAAGAAATATTTTATTATTCTATGCTATTCTATATTTATTCAATGCAAAAAAGGCTTTACTTTGTATCTAAGTTAACATAATGCAAAATAGGAAACCTTTTTTTGTGCCTTTTAAATTATTTATTTCGTTGAAAAAAATGATTCATTTTGATTTATAATATAAGAAAATGATGATTCAAGTAACTAAATTTTATATAATTGGATAATATATATTACTAATAAAACACTAATTGTATTAATATTATTTATATATCATATTATACTATTAATATTAATAAAACAATGCATATGAAAAAATTCAATCTATCCACATTCTTAAAATAAATTATTAACACTTATTAAATTCAGTAAGGGCATTTCATTTCTCAAAGTCCAACTACTGCAACTAAATGAACCATGTGAAGCTACAATATCACGTGAAACACACGCATATAAGATAAATGCTTAATCAGCTACATGAAAGGGAAAATTCCTTTTTTTTTTTAAACTTTTTAAACTCCAAATATTTTCTCGTGGTCTCTAGAGGGAACTCCGTCTTTTGTATACTTGAGTTTGCAGGAGATGGATTTGACAAAGAACCTTTTATAGATGCTAAAAATAGAAACATTTCCGTAATAATGAAGAAACATAATGAAACTATCATTTTAAAAAATCCATCAGCTCATTCATTAGAATATGTACTTCATGCATATAAACATTCTGCATTTTATTCATTGCTTTTATAATTATTTATTTGATTAATATAAATATGTTCGATATCATTTTTAAATTTTTGCAGTAAATTTAAACAATCCGTTTTGGTTTGGTAGTTCTTATTTTGTCATATTTTATGAATAAATAATTTATATGAATATGCTTATATTTTTACAATGACGATCTTGAATTATTACATAATTTTTTTTTTTACATAATGTTGTGTGATAAATATCGAAGAAAAGGGAAATGTAAAAGAAGAATTCTCCATTTTTATTAAATTTCTATCTTTATACATCTTTAATGCTTTAAGAAATCCAAGTCTCAGGTGCACCTTTCTGTGATCCCTGCTTTAAAATGGATGCAAAATCAGCAAATCAAATTCATATCTTTTCTAATTTTCAAACTATACTTTTTTATGAAGTTGATTCATCAACAAATCATTTACAAAATAAGCGAGAGTGAGTTCCCTCGCCCGAAAACATTCTCACACCATCCTGAATCTGATATTTTTGAGTTATGACATTTACAATTTTCTGTACAGACCGAGAGACGGTCAACCTCGTTAAAAGCAGGGCAGATAAATTTTCTCTGAACAGATTATTAGACATAAATCAACAAATTTAGTGTAAAGACCATATACCAAATTTCATCCATCTATTTCAAAGCATTTTTGTGTTATCACTGGTACAGACAGACAGTGGACGAATACACAGACATCTTTCAAAAACGTGTTTCTCGAAAACATGGAGATGCGTCAACATTTCGACCTTTTGTTTTGTATATATTTAAAATATTTTCTCTGTTCTTCGTATGCGAGAAAGAAAAAAAAAAATGGATTTTTGAAATTTCGCGTAAGTGTAAACACGATCTCTTAAAAACACAAATAGATACTGATATGAGATTTGGTACGTAGTTTTTTTCGCTGAAGTTGCAGATTCCTATTAAAGTTTCAATCCAATTCATCGATCGGGAATATATCCTTTCGTCCTTCAATGCCCATGTAAGCGCATTAACCCGGCAATGCCAATAGGCAAATGGACGAAATGAAATATTTAGAGTCATCATTCATCAAAGTTGCCAAATGTAGTTATCTCTTCACAAAATGTTTTCTCGCACATTCTGGGCGCTCACTCGGTTTCTGAGCCGTGTTTTCGGTCGTTTCCGGAACGGCTCTGGTGAAGGAAATCCTGCACGTGCTCTCTCTCTACAGCGCAAAAAAAGGCTTCTCTATTATGGATGGTGCCTATTCATAGCTCTTCTTACAAAAACAGCAACTCCTCCCTCCCCTCTCCATTAACACTGCGGCAAGATGAATGATTCTGCCGACGGAAATTCCACGCTCTTTCGTGCATTGCAGCTCTTTAAATCCGAACATTCGATTGGACTCTCAGTCTTCTTATCAAGTTATCCATATTAAAGCATTGAGACTAAGTATAGGGAGTATAGTTAGGAAAATATAGGGATTATTTTTTGAGTTTTAAAATAATACATGGACCACTTTTGTGAGATAATCGTGTTGGAAGATATGAACATCAGTTTTCATAGTTATGCCATAACGGTTACCCATCCGGTGACTATTAAGACTGTTTTTGCGCTCAATGAAACTTTCTGTTTGAAGTCCTTTTCTTGATTTGTTTTATATCTTCTCCCCTTTGACTGAATGGACGTTTTGGTAACAATCCAGAACGTTTTATGTAACAGTTTGTGCCTCCCTTAATTACCTGTTGATTAAGAGTTGTGTTCAATACAACTCTTAATCAACATGAAAGAAGCAGTCTGAAATTGTACGATTGTTTGTTTACATTTATCTGTTGCCATTCGACAATAAGTAATAAGAGCGATTTCTGTGCCACGTATGTTAGTGTTTTATATATATAGATGAAAAGGCTATTCACCAAATGATAAACTCACTTTCATTAGCTCAACATGCATTCATTTTTAAACATTCAACTACTACACATTTAAATCCCTATACTGAATCTTGATGGTTACAATGCTTTCTCTCTCTGTATTTTGCACAGGAGCAAAATTGGCATTCATTTCTAAAAAAAAAACAGTACTATGGGGGGGGGGGTTAGACGGAATATTCGCGTATGTAATGATTGCATTACGATACGATTTCTAACAACTAACAGATCCAAAGATAAATGGGTGGGCTCAGCGCTTTTTTTTCTCCATACCGAATTTGCGATGTTTCCTGTATTTGTTTGAATTGCCCGTATGTTGTGCGGACAAGAAAATTATGATACTTTCACTGCAGTTTTGTCCCATTTTTTCTTACATTGATATATGTCTAAAGAAATAGCATTAAAAAATTAAACTGCATTTTGGGGAGGCATTACAAACCCTGATGAATATATTATGAGAATCTGAGTGAAAAGTCGTTATATAAGTTAGCGGGCCTTTGCTTCTCTTGGTGGTATAATAATGGTGATAATGTTATGTCGGCTTTATTTCCGATGACACGGCATCATCCCTCTAAAGGAAGAGGTCTGTGCAGAGAATGTGGATGTCTATTAGATCGCGAAATTGTCGCAGCGAATCAGAAATTCAAACCCCTGGTACATTTTCACTTATAGTTTTCTGAGCATTATGATACTGACATTCTCATTTTATTCATTTGCCATTTCTCCTCAAACTTGCTTAGTTACATCGCATACTGTTACTTACTTACATCGCGTTAGCAGACTTCTAATGATCCGTTTATACGGAGCATATGCGACAAATTGTATAATATCTGAAAAGTAAGCGACAGCACTTGAATGAATGCATTCCATTGCATTAATTCATTTGTGAGATTCCATCTGCAAGAGAACCAGGTGACTGCAACTAAAAGCGGCCGGTTTAGGATAAAAGTACACTATGTTACATCCTTTCCATACGACATGAGTTAATAAAGTCTATGCCATAAATATCCAGACTTCTAATGAGCCAGAAAATGTGTGCAAATTTCATATTTCAACTAAATTCTTACATTTTAAATCTATTCTTTTTTATCTTTCAATTCTAATCTTACCTGTATAATAAAGACAATCTTTAACCTGCATAATAAAGACTAAATCAAAATGGCAATTTTAAAAAATGTGCTTTGAAATCGTTTTTAAAAAGACTTCTGAATCTTAAATTATTATACATGAAGGGCACAAGTGGGAAATATATATTGGGGCAAATCAAGAAGGAAGTGAAAATTGGATTCCAAAATTTCGCTATTGCGAACAGAAAACGAAGTTAAATAAAAGCTTGTAAAAAGCTTCTACACTGGCAGTCTTTCTTTGTCTGATATTCCGATTGCCGAATGCCTCAAAAATTCGGAAGCAAAGGAGTTGGCCCTCGAAACGTCTCTCGAAAAAGTCATCAATGGAATCATTCATTCAAAGGTCGATTCCTTCTACGTCAACGCAGAAAATAGAAATTCTTTGCGATGCTGACCCCTCGGGTCGTTATGTGGTCTGAAACAAACTCGCAATGCACTTTAACGAAGTTTCTCATTTAATTGAAGCTTTGATAGTCGGCATTAGTTTTCATAATAATAATAATTCCTTGTTATTTAATTTTTTCGTGCTTATAAAGATGAAATTTTGTAATTAATTTTTCATCCATGCCCTGATTTGCAGGATGAAATTTTGTAGCTTGTAAACTTTTGATAAAAGCTTTTTAATTTTATATTTTAAGAATTCAGCTATCCATTTTATATATATATATATATATATATATATATATATATATATATATATATATATATATATATATATATATGATAAAAGGGATGATTTCAACTTTAAAATAACAAAACTATGTAACTACCATTCCAATCTAAACTCTAAAATTTTCAAAAATCTAATTTTCTCACAAGTTAACAGGATCAAAAGGGTTTGCAATAATAAAAATTCTTATATTGAAGCATCAAACAACCTCCTTAAAAATTTAATTAAAAATGAATTTCCTAGAGATTACTGTAATGTCAATTTTTTAATTAAACAAGGTATGGTTTGGGATTAATCCTTTGGCTTAAATAAAAATAGAACTTTCCTTGCATATTGGATTACTCAATAGATGGCGCTGCGAGCCTACATCTGTTTACGTAATTTACCGCTAGTTTTTTAAAAACAGGGAATCACAATCAATAGTTTAAAGTTTTCTTGACTGTTAATGGTATGTACTGGCCTTTTCGTTTTTAATTTTAGTGCTATTGTTTGTTTTTATTGTTATTTTTGTTATTGTATTTTTACTTTGTTGTGGTTAATTTCTTCTTATTTGTTGTTTTATATTTCCCTTCTGTTAAAATGGTATATCTCTTGAGCATAATTTCAGGGGATTTTCGGGTCACGAGGAATCATTTTTAGACAATGTCTGTTTTTCCTCACAGAAAAAATCCCTTTCTTTGAATCCCTGCCTGAGGGTGACCCTTGAAAAAGTCTTCAGGCCGGATTCTTTTTTTATATTTTTTATAATTTTTTTGGTTTAATTTTTTTTGATTTTTTGTTTTTCCTATTAACTTGATTCTAATATTTTTGTATATATATATATATATATATATATATATATATATATATATATATATATATATATATATATATATTACTATTCGAACGGCTACATTTTTATTTCAGCGTTTCGTTAATTAATGAAGCTACAAAGTTGAATACGGATAGCATCTAGTACATAGTATCCTGCAGATAGTATCTAGATAGGGCTCACCTAATTCAAGGTAGTGAGATTCACTCAAGGGGAATGAGAAGCAATAGAAATAAAAAATATATGCTTCAAATAAAGCTTAATTGAGCGCGTAAATAAGCTTAACCATTGTCAGATGAGTTTTCGCTATGACTTATTTATGGAAAATGATGACCAATATGTTATCGTCGATTAAAAATGGATGTATTAGAAGAAAATACGGATGACGTTATGTAGTTATTCAGGCTTTATTTTGTGCAACCGCTTTCAACGGGTTACAGCATTCGAATGAACAAGATCACATTTGTTGTAGGTGGCGCTCTTGCATGCCATGACGTAACATTCCGCCCGGCGTTGAAATATGCAAGATTTCAAAACACTTTTAATTATACAATTAGCTTACATTTTCTAAAACCAAATAAACTATTCAGATGAAATATTTACAAGTGAACAACAAAATTGCAAAATATATACAAATTGAATATTAAACATGATATAAATACAATTATTATGTACATACAATATATACAACTATCTTAACTATTTTAATTTTCAAAGTTATCCCTTATTGGTAAGAGACAAATTTTTGAAATAGGGCGTGTAAAAATACCTGTGTTAGTTTTTAATTTAACAACTCTTACTCTGCCTTCATTTCCATAAATTATCTCTAAAATTCTAGCCATTGCCCATTTGCAAGGAGGCAAATCATTTTCCTTTAACAATACTAAACATCCGACCTTAACATTATTTTTTTTGAATTGTCACTTATTTCTTTGCTGTAAGTGGTTCAAATAGTCAATTTTCCAGCGTTTCCAAATTGTTTGAACACATTTGGTAGTATATTGCCAGCGCGACAACCTATTGTCAGAAATGTCTACAATTTCCGGTTCAGGTATTGAAGTTATTGGGCGTCCAATGATAAAGTGTCCAGGAGTTAAAACTTCATATTCATTAATATTATCTGATAATGGAATTAAGGGACGTGAGTTAAGTATACCTTCAATCTGAATTACTATTGTTTCAAATTCTTCAATAGTTATTTTACTGTTAGCTAAAGTTCTATAAAGATGGTGTTTAAATGATTTTACTCCTGCTTCCCATAAGCCTCCGAAATTGGGAGAAGAAGGGGGTATAAATTTCCATTGGATTGATTCTGCGGATAGGTAATTGGCTAAAGTCTCATTAGTCTGACAAACTAGTTTTTTTAAGCGATTTAATTCTGAAGCTGCACCCTTGAAATTAGATGCATTATCCGACATCAATGTTGCAATGCGGCCTCTACGGGCGCAGAGTCTCTTTAAAGATGCAATGAAAGCTTCAGTCGTCAAATCTGTTACCGTTTCTAGGTGAATAGCTTTAGTTGACAAACATACAAAAATCGCTACATAAACCTTTGAATATATTCCCTTTCTTTGGTTTTTAAACTTTATTTGAAAAGGACCACAAAAATCTACACCAGAATTTAAAAATGGAGAACTAGGAGTTACTCTTTCTGAAGGTAAATTTCCCATTAACTGGTCTAACACCCTAGGCCTTTGCCTAAAACATCTAATACAATCATGGACAATTTTTCTTGCAATACCTTTACCATTTAAGGGCCAGTATTGTAGTCTAATTTGATGTAACAAACCTTGTGCACCAATATGTAGACATTTTTTATGTACATGCTCAAAAAGTAACTTAGTGAATGTATGTTTACTGGGTAAAATTATTTGATGTTTAGATTCAAATGGCAAGTCAGAATTTTTAAGTCTACCGCCAACTCTAAGTAATCCTTTTTCATCTAGGAATGGATCTAAAGATCTTAACTTACTTGTTTTAGAAATATTTTTACCTTTATTTAGTGCATCTATTTCTGATTTAAATTCACTCAACTGAGCTACACTAGCTAAATATTCAGTACTTTTTTGCAGCTCCTCAGTAGTTAAATATTTACTTATCTTATTACGAGACTCCTTAGCTTTAGTGTTGTTAATAAACCTGAAAATAAAGCTAACTATTCTAATTAATTTTATGAAATTATTTGTATGATTAAAGAGTTCATCATAAAAATTTGAATTAGAGTCATTAATATTCAGAGTCACAACACATTTTAGTTCATCAACAAAAGCAAAATCCTGCATGGATTGATTGTCTACTGGTTCATCAGTAAGTTCATCTGGACCAGCAAACCACATTTTATTTCTTATGAGTTCATCTGCACTGCATCCTTTAGAAATAATGTCAGCAGGATTGTTTCTGCTACTTACATGTTTCCAATGACAATCTGATGTGAGCGTTTGGATCTCCGCAACCCTATTGCTGACGAATGTTTTTAGCTTATAGGGCTCAGTCTTGATCCACGCCAAAACAATAGTAGAGTCTGTCCACAATGAGATAACATCAATGGGTAATTGCAGAATTGGAACTATCTTTTTCACTAATCTAGATAACAGCAACGCAGCACACAGTTCAAGTCGGGGAATGGTAAGTGACTTTAATGGAGCCACTCTGGATTTGCTGCATATTAGACTAGTTTTAAACTGTCCAGATTGGGTGAAGCACTTTAAATAGACAACAGCAGCATAGGCACGTTCTGATGCATCAGAAAATCCATGAATCTCGATGCGAACTGCATCAGGAAGTAGAATAAACCTTTGAATTCTGAAGTTGTTTACTTCCGAGAGTTTTATGTAGAACCTTTTCCATTCTGTCATTGCATCAGGTGGTAATTTTTCATTCCAGTCCAATTTTATCTTCCAAAGTCCTTGGATAAATATTTTTGCCTTTGTAATGAGAGGGCCTAAAAGTCCAAGTGGATCATAAAGACTCGCTATTTCTGACAGCACCTCCCTTTTTGAAAAAGAGTCCTTAGGCTTGATCTTTACCTTATATGTAAAGCAATCTTCTTTTGGATCCCAAAACATACCTAATGTTTTTACAGAACTAACACCTTGTTCTTTCGAAAATGAATAGGATGTGGTAGACAGGTTTTGTAGTAAATTAGAGTTATTAGCGACCCATTTGTGAAGCTCAAATCCAGCTCTTCCGAGGAGTTCAGAAATCTGGGTTTGAAGATTTTTAGTATCTTCTAGCGTTGTATCACCTGACAGAATGTCATCCATGTAGAAATCAGAACAAATCACATCTGCAGCCTTAGGAAAGTCCTTTTTTTCCTCATCTGCTAAAGCTCTTAAAGTCCTGGTAGCCAAAAATGGCGCAGAAACTGTTCCATAGGTTACTGTAGACAGTTTGTAAATCTTCACTGGACCATCAGCACTTGATTTCCAGACAATACGCTGTAAGTCTCTTTGAGTTGGATCGATCAGTATTTGTCTGTACATTTTTTTAATATCTGCACTAAATGCATATCTGTGCTTTCTGAATCTACTTACTATGGAAAAAAGATCTTGCTGAATAATACCTCCATTTAGTAAAATGGAATTCAGAGAATATCCACTTGTTGTTTTTGCACTAGCATCAAAAACCACTCTTAAGGGAGTTGACGTTTTCTCAGGTTTATATATCGCATGGTGGGGAATGTAATAGTTCACATTGCTATCATCTTCAATTTTTATCTCCTCCATGTGTTCTAAACTCTCATATTCTTGCATAAATTCCTTATATAAGATTTCCATAGTATTATTTTTGTTTAATTTATTCCAGATACCATTTAGGCGCTTGATTGCATTTTCTTTGGAATTTCCTAGTAATGATTCGGCATTTTCCTTTATGGGTAACTGAACTATAAATCTTCCCGTTTTATCTCTTTTATAGGTTTTAACAAAATGCTCCTCACAATAAATTTCTTCTTCACTCTTTGTTATTTCTTTAACATTATCCGGCAATGATTCCAATTCAAAAAATTGTTTAACTGCCTCATCTAAATTTGGTTCACTTACGAGATAACAATTGGCTTTTTGAGGTAACTGGGGAAGAATGCCTGTAACTAAATAACCAAACTTAGTATTTTGTAATATTACATCTCCATTTTGCAGACGAAGTTGCTCAGGTTTTAAAATCTCAAAAAATAGCTCACTTCCTAATAGTATATCAATTTGACCTGGTGTGTGGAAATTGAAATCAGCTAGTTCAATTGAACAGGGAATATTTAATGCAGATATATTTAATTTCGATACAGGAATCTCATCGGTTATTTTAGGAAGAATAGAACATTTCACCATGTGTGAAAATGAATAATCTCGATTTGATACTTCAATGTTAGCAGCGTGTTTAATAAACTGCGTAATTCCATTTATACCAGTTATACCTTGTTTTATTGATTTTAGTTTGATTCCCAATTTTCTAGCTACATCTTCTCGAAGAATACATAAAGTCGAAGCATTGTCTAAGAGCCCTCTTAATTGAACTCTCCGACCATCTGCAGTTTTCACATAAATAAGAAGAGTGTTTAATATAACTGATTTATTCCCTTCTATCGCCTGTTTAGTCTCTCTCGGATTCAACGTCAAAGCAGATACTTCGGTTAGTACGTTTAGTTTCGGTTTCGTTTCTGCATCTGTTTGGCTTTCGCTCGCCCGTGCCCTTGGATCTGAAGTGGTAGCGCGATTTTCAGCTGACTCATCATGTATGAGCGAGTTATGCCTTTTACCGCAACTTGGAATGTTGCAAGAATATTTTGATTTGCAGATCCCCGGGTGAGGTTTAAGACAGTTAATGCATAATTTGTTATTCCTAACAAAGTTCTTTCTGTCATCGATAGACATATTTTTAAAAGTAACGCATCTAAATAGTGCGTGATAGTTTTTGCATAAAATACAAGCTTTAGCATTGGAATTTTTATTATTAACTATAAGTGTTTTCGCTCTTTTAAATATGCTCGTATTTTGTGGACTTTCGTATTTACTAGGAATACGGTTAATATTTTCTAACAAAGAACTTTGCTTTTCTAGAAATTTCATCAAATTTTCAAATATAGGAATTTCTGCCGTATTTAGAGAAAGCTCGAATTGCTTCCTTGTCTCTTTATCTACTTTCTGTAGAATGATGTTTACAAGCATTAAATCAGATAGCTTATTTTGTTCGAATGTAAGAACCTTTAACGCTCTGATGTTTTTATTAACGCAGTCTATTAAGGCACACAGTTCTTTAGCAGATTCGCTACGAATTTTCTCAAAATTTATTATTTCTAATATATGAGAGTCTATCAATTGACGTTGATTTTCATAACGATCTGATAATGCTTTAAAGAGTGATTGAAAGTTATCACTAGACGATTCTAATAATTTAGCTTCTCCTCTTAAGCATGCACGGAGATAATACAGCTTTTGAGAATCATTTAATTGCTCATTGTTGCTAATTAAATTAACAAATAAATTTTTAAAATTTGCAAAATCAGCTATTTTTCCAGAAAATTCTGGTAATGGAATTTCCGGTAGTCGGATTTTAGTTACTGCATTATCCTTTGAAACAGGGTTAATTTTAAATTCATCTTTAATTGAATTTAATAGCAATTTCAGACCTACCTCTGTTTCTTCAATCCTTATATTTATTTGATCAATATTTTCTAGGATGGTTTCTATATCTTCCGACGTTTCAATACCGCAATATTGTTCGGATATCTTGTCCAACTGTGCTTGCAATTGTCCAAGTTTCCTTAATTTCACTTCTAATTCCATTGCGTTAATGTCTTTCGAAGCTGACTTTTCGGCACTAAAACTTTCGATTCTTTTCAAAGTAGTTTTTATCGAGCCTTTCAGTTTATTTAGTTTCTTTTCTGAAACCGCTTCTCGGTCATCGCTTTTTTCAACTTTTTTATCCATGGTATTTGCTCCGGCTCGCTTTTGACCAATGTTATCGTCGATTAAAAATGGATGTATTAGAAGAAAATACGGATGACGTTATGTAGTTATTCAGGCTTTATTTTGTGCAACCGCTTTCAACGGGTTACAGCATTCGAATGAACAAGATCACATTTGTTGTAGGTGGCGCTCTTGCATGCCATGACGTAACAACCAATATCTCACAAAAATAATTTTTGCATCATCGTAAAAGTAAAAAACTTTTTAATGGTATCGATTTCATTTCTGTATAGTGTTTCCTTTATTTTTAACAATTTTTTAATGTAATACGCAAATTGTAACAATTCTTATTGCAATGCAGTTTGAGCTCATTAACAAAACATTTAATCGCAAGCTTTTGCCAATGTTGAAATTAAGATATAAATACGCTTTCTACGGACATTCATTTTGTAGTAGGATTTTCAATTCCACTTTAATTTTGTGGTTTTAATTTCCATTCGTGATAATTCATTTTGCCTTGTTCCATTAAATTTATCTTAATCGTTTTTCTGTCTTAGCAAATTACTAGGTGTAATATTTTTAAAAAAAATATATGCATTCCATATTAATATTCAACAGCCTAAAAAGTCAATAATCTGTGCAAACAAGCAGGTCCCGAAAGATTATAAAGAAAGAAAGAAGCTAGATTTTTTTAAAGAAGAATTTCAATTTTTTCCCAATTAATTGATAAAAGGTTCACTAATTAATTATTACTAATTTGTTAAAGGTTCATTTAATTTTGTCTCGGTAAGAGAATAACTTAATTCTGTTCAATGTGATTAATTAAAATTTAAATGCTTCTTGAATTCTAAAATAAATCGTACAGTTTTTATGCCCAACTTTAACAGTTCCATTTGCCTCCATTTTTTAATCCAAAATTGGATGTCCGATATTTAAACTATCAAGCAATCTGTTTGTTGTTGTTGTTGTTTTTTCAAAATGCGTTTAGATACATAAAAAAAGCAAGCTGTTGTATTAAATACTAAGCCTTATAATTAAAAATGGTGATTATGCATTGAGTCTTCAAAAGATTCAAATCATAAAATATATCCGAAGGAATGAAGTCTTTTAGCATATGGTGGAAATGGCAAATTGTATTCGTTGGTTCTCATAACTTCATTTATTTTTCAATTCTTACTTGTTTACACAAATAAAATTTCAGAGGCCTTTCGCAACCCTAAATAAACTCGGCGAAACGAGAAAACCACATAAAATATGGCAAACTGGTTTTCAGTTAGGAAATATGGAAACTCGTACAATTTTGTTTGCGGCAACAGCAATGCCACGAAGCTTCAGAGTTTCGCAAAGTGATGAAGTGATTAAAAGTACTTTCACATCATAATTTGGAATAGCAAAGTATAATTTGCAAATTTAAAGAAAAGATTAAATTGAATTTAGCTCGTTTAGGCTAGCTCTAACGTCGAATTTCATTCACAATTCTTTTCGATCAAACTGAATAATAAAATAATATTTAAACTGTTTATGAGGATGGAGGGCTTTAGTGGATTTATTATCTTATGTTGTTATGTTTTTCCGATGAGAAACGATTTCTTTAATTTTTGGTTATTTAAGTTGAAAAATGTCATCCGTATAGCAAAACGCAGCTATCCAGATTGTCAATGGTGCAGTTGGTCTTTTTACAGACGGGAAATGAATACAGACATCGTCTATTATAGTTTGAGATCTTTTTCTAGAGTTGTGAACAGCTGGGTCATAAGCTGCTTTTGTAGAAAATCACAAAATTAGGTAATTTTTCGAAGAAAATTGATGTATTTTTGGATAATATCAGAAACAGGTTCAGTTTGGAAGTTATTGTGCAGTAACTTCCTTCTTACGTGTTTATGAAATGACACGTTGTTGCACCTTTATATATTAAAAGATGCGTGGAAAACTGTCTAAACGTGGTATTACCAAATTTGTGTTTGCTTTCGTAATTCAAATTAAAATGCAAATCGAATATCTAAATTTGGACAGAGAAATAATAGATTAAAAAATTAAATTTAAAGCATTGGTAAAATGTGAAACAGTACAAATTTATTTGGTTCAGTTTGTCTGTTTGATATAAAAACATAAATTAACATTACGATGCATTTGGTATGAACCTGTATCATTTTTTTTAATCTCCCATTCCTTGATTGACATTGCCACGCACTTGATTTAAGCCTGCATCAGATTTTTTTAAATCTCTCATTTCTTAACTGACATTGTCCCCGCATTGGAGGAGATATGTGTGCGCCACCAAACTGCTGTCAACATACGTCATGTCTTAAACTGCTTGTCCAACATTTTGTTACCAATTACTTATCTAAAAAAAATTCAGATACGTACACTGATCCTTAAGGTTTCGGCAGAGTTCCAAGTGTTGCTGTTATGACTCACAAAAAGGGGAAGGAAGAGACCATGTCGGGTGCAAGAAGATGCAGTCAACGAGATCTTTTCTTTACTTGTTCAAAAAAAAATCAAAATTTAATTTGTTTTGATCAAATTAAAAATTGGTGGCGTAGTTAGAATAGGTGAGAGTTTTTTTTTTCATTGAAAGAGCTCCTGGGCATAACAGTACTTTTTCATGGCATTACAATATTTGACAATTTAGATTCATGTAAACACAATAAGAATTTAATTCCATGGAGTCTATAGATTGACATATTAGGCAGCTATATCCGATTTTCTAGAGACATCCCAAGTATATAACAAATCCAATTGCATATACCATGCTTACATCTGCATACAAAGGGATATTGTCCCTTACTTTGTAATAATGAAATGCAATTTTTGTTGCTGTAGGATTAAACTGGTAATTAAACTGGTGGGCCACATCTAATTAATATCATTCCAACTCATTTTCTTAACATTTGGTTCGTTTCAAACTGCTTGCCTGGAATACATTTTTTTTCCTTCCTAAAATACAAAAGACGAAACTATTGCAATCACCATGAATATTTATTTCGAATCAGACTCCAAATTTCAAATCTCCCAGAGTTTGAAAGGCACATTAGTTGCAATTACATCTGAACTGGGAACACGATAAATAAAAGAATGCAAATAGTAAGAAGCATGAAATGATCTTTACCCGAAATCGTACGAAATCTATGAGAATTAGAATGAAAAATGCCATAAGAAATTCTATCTGTCTATAATTCTTCATATGCATGTAGAAACGATAATTTAGAAACATAGAAAGATTTAAATTAACATGTAGTATGATAGAGAAATGTAGATTTATATCGAATTCTGGAACAAAATCCGTAAAAGGTTTGAACGCCGACTTTTATATTCGAGCTTATGTAAGGGCCACAATTCAAAAACACAATAACATATAAATTTTCTGTGCGATGTTACGACCACAGCTACAAATGTGCTCTAAATTTTAACATAATGTATTAAAGCTGGATACTGTTCATAAATTGCATATTTGATTCAATCCCTCAAAACACTTTATAGGGCTTTATAAGTGCAAGAATATTTCGCAACAACTTTTTTTATTGTTTTAGTTCCAATATTTATATTCACGCGCATTGCAATTGAATACTTTTGGTTTTTAACTAAAGCGCTTTGGCTTTACCTCAGCGATGAAATATCTTCGGTATTTAATCACTTTGCGATTGGTACTAAATATTTTTTCGACACAAGATATCGCTGCCATAAGTTCGAATGGCCTTGAAATTTCTTTTTATCCAATCCTATCTGTAAAAATACTTACTTGGATAATCATCGCATAGTCAAGATATTCAAATCAAGTTGAATATAAGTATCGCGGGATGATTTAATGTGAAAACGATGAAACATGTTATTTCTCAATAGCTGTAGAATCGAACACTGAACGGCTTAAATTGATTCGAAATAGGGAATAATGCCCTACGCAATATTTCAAATGTTTTAAAACCTGCTAGCAAAATATTATATTACCTAGATGAGAACTCGGTGTTATTTTGTTCTTCATTTTCTCTTTCGCTCCGAACATTATGCAAAAGCATTATTCAGAAATAAAATCAAATAATTGAATTTAAAATAAATTTTTCCACTTTTTCTCAAGAATGAGCCGGAGGCAAGCCAGAAATTGATCATGAAACTAGAAAAGAAAAATTACAATAATGACATCTGCTGTTGCATGGCAGAGAACTGTAAAATCGTCACTACAGACCAGAAAAGGAAATGACAATAGCAAGAATGTCTCGAGTCGCTTGAAACAAATTTTGGTAGTAATAAATTATATCGGGGAATTTATTCTAGTTGGAAGATATGGGATTACAGAGAAAATATATTAACTCATGGACAACCTTGTTAGGTTTTATGACGCATCAATATCGAAATAACCCCGTTTGATGTAACACTTTGTGCTCTTTTGTTTGGATAGGCATAAAGAATAGATTTTTTTAATATATATTTTCTTCTTAATAACTTTCTTCTAATAACTTTTTTCAAAATAATTAAGATTGCGTAGATTATTATGCAAAATTAGTTTTCGACTTATGGTAATTAATATATTGAGTTACCCCGACTTTGCTGAATTTTGCAATCAAAATATAAATTTAGGTTCATGAAATATACTTGTTCACTATGAATGGTATAATAAATATTTTTAATTCTATGCAACTATTTAGATCGAAAAGTTGAATGAGTTTGTTAAAATTGGTATAACGATACATCTATTCTGCCTTTGAAATCATTCTGAATTATTTTTATTGATATGCTCTTATTTAAAGCCTAATTCTTATAAGATACTGTTTATATGACCACTTTTCTTCGTTATAATTTCAACATTTTGTTTTTTATCAGTGAGTGAATGCCATTTTGGTAAGAATCAAAGTATAACTATCCTTCCCGTTAGAGAAAATTATTTGTTTTCCCTATGACAGGGAAAAAACTATTGTATAAAGTTTTTTTTTTAATGAATATTTCTGTATGACGTTCAGTTAGAATATTAAAAATAATCAACAGTGCAAAACATCCTTCTTAATTTTGAAATCGATTCATACAAATACACAGCATTTCATTATTGTCACATCAAAATTTTATAAATCGAATTTTCCAATGCCCATCTTTATAGGCCGGCATATAAGACTTCTAACGGCCTTCGGATGCAATGCGGAGCCGCGCGCGAAAGAAGCATAGCTTTGTTTAGATTAATCTAGAGAGGGTAGACCAGCTCAGGCATTATCCTCATCATCCGACCTCGATTCAAAATGACTAGGTTTATCCCCAAACATCCCTAGTGTTGTTTTAAAGGTGGACATTTGAGAAATGAAATAAAACTAAACACATAAATACTTTTTATTGCTTTAATGACTGGATTTATAATCACACCATTGTGGAGATTTTAAATGCAATTTTTTTCACGTTATTGGTCCTGTATAATGAGGGTAAAATTTCAAAAACGAAATGAAGACAGGCGAATCAAATCGAAAAAAGTATCATGCTACAGACCAGAGTTTCGAAGCGCTTATCATTTCCCCCTCACGTTTAGAGATAGCCTACTATTTTTGTATTTTAAGAATACCAACCTGCTTTAACCCTTTGCCTACCAATTTTTTTAAATCTTTGTAATTTGCGTAGAAAATGAAGATAATAGTTTCTGTATTAGACAAATCTATTCGAGTTTTTTTAACCCCCGTGGATAGGAAATGATGGCTAAATACCTTCCCCCCGCACCAAAAAACTACTTTTACTTCGAACTATTTCAGCTGATTTTAAAAGATGAGTGGAATGTATATGTCCCGTTGGCAGAAAAAAGGGTTAAAGGCAATTTTCTATTGTTTACGGGAGGGTGCAACTAAGGGAGTTTCTTAATAGTAAATTTAGTAATGAACTCCTCTGAAGCTATTGTCCCCCTCTTTCCGATAAAACGCGGACACGACATCATTATCATCATCATCAATAATAAACTAAATTATTTTCAATATTGCTTAAGTGCAACCACTAAATGCAAAATAATTTTTTTTTTTTTTTTTGTCCAACCAGTTTACTTTTTTCAAAATAACCAGTTTTCTACAAAGTATCTTTACGCAGCATTATCCCCTACGACGGTCATTGCGCGTACTGAATGGTATATTTCTGCGCGTGAGGCTTTCAGCTGAAATATTGTGAGTTAAAAAAACATCATTGTTGCTCATGAACTCTATAAACATACATTCAATCTTACCTATAATTCGCATGTTTTACTGACATAAAGAGCACATTATTAAAATAACGAACATTATTAAACGAATTTAAGATAACAAAATTCACGCAGCTTTCTCCCCCTCAGCAATCTTCATGAGTTCCATCAGAGCAAACAGAAAAACTAAACTCGCTGCCCATTTTTAAAGCGTAGAATCCATCAGCATTGAAAGTACAGACTTCTGTGTCGCTATTTACAGTTTCGCATGATTTTAAGGCGTAGAACTATTTTGTACCTATTTACCTGAATATTTTGGCAGTATTTTCGATCATTGTTATTCAGTTTCTTCTAAACTTTAAATTCGCTTTCCGATTAATTTTTTTCTTTGCAAAAATTATTTGTATATTTCTTAAATGGCTACTTCCTTCTTTAAATCAACGACATGGTTTGTGATTGACCTTTTGGCCTTTTTTTTTTTTTATGGATATCGATCCCTTACGAAAAATCTATTTTAAATATATTGCATATAACTTCAAGGCATCTACAAAATTCACAAAATATCCATTAGGTGAAGCATTTTTTTGTGGGAACAATACCGCACGCTTGAAATTAGCACAATCAGAACTTATTCATTAAAAAGGTTTTTATTTCAGTTTCAAATTTTAAAAAAATTGCTAAAAAAATTGTATATTATAATGGAAAATGCCAAGTCTAACAATATTTGCAGATGCAAATTATTTTTATTGCTTTGAAAAAAAGTTTTGAAAAGAGTTATGCTTTAATAAAAACTTTCAATATAATTCATTTGTTTTTAATAATATATGTATATAATGACAATTTTAAGGCTGTTATTTTAAAAAAAATATGTATTTGTCCCAGAATCTTGGCTAATTACTATCTTGATTTTTCAAATCAAGGACAAATTTAAAATTTTCTTATTTATTAATAAAAATAGGGACAAATTAATTTCAAGCGATACCGTTTCCTTTCCATAAAACGATTCTAGAATTGTTTCAATTTCAATGCTTCCCTTTTTTAAATAGCTCACATGCAAAAGCTCTGACATTAAAAAAATAATTCTTTGTGCTAATACATGACGTCTTCAATCCAATTTTTTGTGGTTATTTATTAGACCTTACCTTATCTTATAGCTATTAAGTATACGCATGCTCGCTCTCCGAAAACCTCCTTGTCCCACAAATAAATCTGAGTAAACATCTTTAATGAACAAAGCACACGCCTCGAGTAGTCAATCAATCCCATTTAACGAAAGGAGAAGAATTTGGCAGTGATATCCACACGATTTGAGCGAACTCCGTAGATTCTTTAAACAGGCGTTTATAGTCTTTCGTCGTAGATAATGCAGTAGTCTTTGGTGTAGGTAACTAAATCTACACCAAAAGTCGTATATATCTGATATAGGTTGTCACAAAATGCATACATCAGTAGTGATGCCAAATGTTATGTTAAATTCCGGATGTTTTGCTGCATGTAGATTTTAACATTCGTCATTTTAATATAATAGCGATGATTATTTTTAATATAGTTAACGACAATTTATAAAAACTACTAGAAATTAATCGCAATATTTCATAATCTTATAAAATGTTTAATCTACGTATAGGATAGCTTGTTGCGTAGCCCCACTAGCCCTCAGAAGCGCGCGTAGTTGGCAGACCACAGAGATGCCTGAAATGTGATAAAAATCTTGAAAAATGAAAGTTCATTTCCTGTTATTTGAATTGTAATCGAATGATCAGTAATAAAAATCAGTTATTCAGCTTCTGTCTTAGAACTTAACCAAACGGCGGTGGACTATTGGTTGAGTCTCGGCTATTTGAGGTTTCAGAATTCGAAACACGATTACACCAAATATATGCAATATATTTGGAACCTCTGCTTATAAATCTGACGCTGAATATTAAGCAATTTTCCTCCGTTCTTCTACGGGACTTTGACGTGCCTTCATCGTTATCTGACCACTAAATTGCAAAGTCCATAATAACTTTCATGAAACGGATCATTAACCTTTTATGTTTTATTGCTGTCCAAAAATTAATTAGATGCTTATAATCCTTTTCTAGTAGCATTCACTGGTAAGATTTCCTTAAAAAGCGAAGTAATTAATTTGTTTAGCAACTGAAATTAGTATTTGCTATTTCAGTAAAGATATGCCTATGCGTCCAACTAAAAAATTGTATCATATGCATTTTGAGCTTAAGTATATGCATTCTTATATGCCTGTATTATATGCATTTCAAGTTTAAAGCATTCTTATAATACAATGTTCCCGTAGTAACACTAATGGAGTGCTGAACATTCTATATAACTTACACAGAATTATCCGAAAATCATGAGAAATGACAACCCTGCGTTTTTTTATATGCTACGAATCATATTTTAATATTGATAAGTTTCATTGCTCTAGCGGCCTGTTTCGAAGCAATACGAGGCGTTTTGTAACAGTTATCATAATTTTCAGCTGAAGTGAATGGATGCGGACTCGGCAGCCCTCACTAAATTTCTACACTCGGCATCGAAATTTGCATGCACCACATAAGGAGTTTCGTTTTCAGATAGAATTAGAATGATTTTAGATACAATTAGAATGAAGATTATTAAAATATGGGGGGGGGGCTGATATATTTATCAGGCCTCTAGAATATTTGTTGCAAGCTCCGCGTTAATGAATCCCTCTACAGCCTGAAGAAATATTCCCTCTCCCCTTCGACATATATTAAAACAATATGGCCCACTCTGATATATAATTTAGTATATAATATATTTTAGTATGCATTCTTAACAAATAAAAAGGCATGCGAGTTCTTTGAAGTCGATGATTCGATGTAAATTTGGTGATAATCCAATGCGCCAAAATTTCAGATGTCTATCTCAGTGTGATTTTGAGCTTTTGTGTTATCTTGTTTATAAAGAGACAAACGTAAATCCAAAAATGCGTCTTTTAGGTACTGGGAAGAACTTAACGTTTGATATTTATCAAAATCTTAAGGATCATTGATTTGACGATTCGGTACTTTTTCTCGGTATATTTGGAGTCTGAAAAAAACAAGCGAAAGAGGCCTTCCTAAACTTTCTCGCATACTCTTTGATAGAGGTTCTGCACCCCCCCCCCTCCCCTCCATAAAACTGTGGACTTCGATCAAGGCTATAAGTGCCACGAGTGCTGAAACTTTTATTTTGAGACTCTCTCGTGATAATTGTGTGCTTCGTAATATAATAAAGAAAAAACCATGCTTGAGTGTTAACCGCATAGTTATGTCGAACTATAATTGGGAAATACAGATCTTTGCCGTAAATCTAGTGTGTTTTACTGAATTTAGTGTGAGAAATTAGGCGATCAATCCCTGGAATGGGACACAAAAGTACCAAACAAATCTTAGAAGGTTTTTTCCCAACCGTTTCAAACCAATATTTGACACAGAACTACAATTACAGTCACGAGTGGAAATTCCATTCATTCAAGTTATTACATTTACGTGCATGCTAAATTCAGACCGAGAGACAGCGAAACCCTCGACGGATTCTTTTATATGGTTAAGTTGCATCGTATTAGAAAGCAAAAAGAATCTAAGGTCTGCCAAAGGGGCTGCATTCATTCGATATAACCACAATGATGTGATATTTCACAGGATCCTTTCAAACCGAATTACGTTTTCACTCTTAAATTATTTCTTTAAAATAGTATAAGCATAAAAGGAAACGATCATTGGCAAAGTTCGGTAATCGTAAAAGTAAGAGAAAAGTGGGTAGGGTTGGGGACAACTGGAATCAAAGAAGGCAGTGCGTGCGAGTCTCCCTTGGCTACCTGCCAAAGCTTAATTAAAGTGCATCCTTTGTGTGCCTTAATAAACACATATTTCGGTAAGGGCAAGGGCCTCGAACGCGAGCAACAGATCCCATTGTAACACTATCTGCTCAAGATTTCGATAAGGCCGGAATGAAAACAAAGAACTGAAAGTATTTAACAAGGTTCTACGAGTAGTTTTTGGGATCTTTTGTATCCCACCATTTCTTTTTAATTAATATAAATAAATGTTCAATACTTGCATTTTTTGCTTCTTGTCTTTTCATGCATGATTGAAAAGAAATTTATCAGAACAGAATATATAGGGAAGACGTTGAGATTTAATTTATACTAGGGATATAAGGTCCTTTTTACCTGCAACAAAACGTACAGTAATTTCATATTCATTTTAACTTTTTCTTTGTCAGAAAATGTAAACGAAATATAAAATGTTTCATTTTGTTATTAACTTCCACTTTTTTTATGCGGAAAAAATTACTTACTAAAAATAATAAAGGATTGAATGTGGAATAACTTATGGAAAAATTGAGGCAATTAAAGTTCTCTTTATTCTTGTAGAAAATTAATTCTATTTGTTTCCAATATATATATATATATATATATATATATATATATATATATATATATATATATATATATATATATATATATATATATATATATATATATATATATATATATATATATTGCATTAAAACAAGTCAAATGTAGCCGACTACTTTTTTTTTTTCGTGAAATCAAGTAAGGAGTGTTTGTCTATCCATTCGTGGTCAAAATGGCTGTGTGCATGTGTGAACTTTAAGAAAAAATAGCCGAGTGTCTTGAAAGTTCAATTTCAGAGTAAAGTATGCGGATTTCTCATCTGTTCACAATCACAGGCAAAATATACATGCTTTCTGCATCGATAGCTCGGAGTTAAAAGGCTATGACATTATTTGGGCGATTATTGCATTGGATGATGGATTGCTTTACAAATTATAAAATTATTGCTTATAATTTTGGCTATTTCGAGGGGTATAAGATATTTTAATATTATTTTTACCTCCGGCATTTGACAAAATTGAATACTTTATCAATATCACATAAAATCATGCAGGTAATTTTGTTTACGCTTTCTGTATTTTTAACAAAATCCATACTTTTTCTATTGTTATATTAAGTTCCTAACCTTCCTAAATCCATGTTGCGAGCAGCTTAATGTATAATTATGTATAATAAATGTATAATGTATAATAATGTTAATGTATAATAAAAATCCTTTATAACTAATTTGTCCAAAATTTTATTCTAGATTAAGAGGTGGTAGATGGATTTATGAGAGGAGTTTTCGGTTAGATCATTGCAACTTTGGATATTACAACTATTTTCGAGACCTTTTAGGTCTCAAGAAAAATATCATTTGCTTAGACAGAAAAATGGAAGTAAACCAATTTTTATTTGCCTCAAATCCTTCTTCACGAAATTCGAAAGCCCAACCGGCATATTCTGGAACAACTTTTTTACTTCATTATTTTGAGACAAGTTGTAATTTCTCCAGTAATAAAGTTAAAAACTTCTGCGTTAGGTAAATATCCTAAGTGTTCAGTTTCTATATCATTTATTTTAGGTAAATGGTAGCATACGTTTGGTGGAGCATAATCAAGAATGGTTTTGGCACCACAAAACTCCACTAAATCAAATCAATTAGGTAAATGGGGTTAATTGTTTGTAAGAAAAACTCGTAATGAACGTGGGTCTCTTGATAAAATTTCAAGAAAGAAGCCGTTCATATCTAAAGCAAATCAGAAGCCAGCATCTGCAATTTGACAAAAAGTATCGTAACAAGAATTTTTGGAACAACATTCTTCTGCAGACAACATTTTTGGCAGATTTTGCACATTTTTTCAAAAGTTAACAGAAACAGAAAAGTTTTGGGGATATTTGGGGTCTGAAATTTTGTATTTATATAGTTAATAATGAACAAAATGCACTTCCTAACTATCTTGAAAAAATGTTGTCTCTAGCATCGATGATATTTTTCATTTTTATTATCGGTGTTCTTTCATTATTTTTTGACGCACAGAAGTGACTTTACTTCGGTTTCATTTTAATTATTCCTTATTTTATAAATTGAATATTTATAAATTTTTAAATTTTATTTGAATATGTTCTTAATTCTGTATGCTTATTTCATATAATAATATGTTTGAAATTTTGTAATTAAAGCATGGGTGCTTATGACTGTCACTGAACGTAATGTATTTGGTAGTTTTACGTACAACTGTTTTTTCTATGCAGCGTTTGAAATAATTTTCGTAATACACAGTCTACTAGTAGATAATGTCTACTAAAAACTTTAGCATGCGCAATTAAAGAATCTTCTACAGAACGCACGAACAACGTCAATAACTTTAAAATTTCTAAATGATTTCGAATAGCATTTTAAAAATTTTACAATAGTCCCAGAGAAGGCAAAAATCTCGTCCCTAAAAATATGCGGGATAAATGGTATCTTTTGGGCTAGTTACATTCCTTATTACAAATTGACTGTGTAAAGGTTCACTGAACGACTCAGGCCCAAGTAGCGTCGAGATATTGCTTATTATTTTAACGCATTACACAAATGTTTGCGTTGTCGAATAATATTTCACATCAATCAAATTTATTTGTCTTCAATCAGAATTGGAACTTTATCTGAAAATCAAATAAATTTTCCTTCGGTTAATGATTGGGCGCTTTTTCATGACCAACACACGAGTTATTGATTTAGAGTGACGACAGGGTACACCGGTGAACTATAAATGTGCACTTCTTGCCCCATGCATAATCTTACAAACATCCTCTGTTTTCCAAACTCAGCTCAGATTTTTTTGACCTGTCAATAGAAGCCAGTACTTTAAATATTTGACATGTACCGTGCTGGTTTTAAAAATGTATTGTAAACAAGCGGGAGTTGTCTCTGGAAATTTTCGCCTGTACTGAAAACACAGTTTTATCTCTATGCATTAAAAAATGAATCAATTTTCAAAATCAGTTTTGAAACAAATTTTACAACATTGTATTATTTCCTTTATATGCCTAAATGCAACAAAATTCTAAATAATCACTGTGAACATTTTAATAGCTCTCGTGCGGTTAGATAAGCACGAATATTAATATATTCTTCATTTTATTACTAATAAATGCTTTAACATATTTCAAGACATCGGATGTTTTCAGACAAAAGGTTCGAATCTCCTTTCTCATTATACAATTTACAGAAACGATGTCAGCCTGTCCTTTTTAAGCTAGGATAGATAATATGGGATTAGGAGGCTCGAGTGGCTGCTGTTTCTGTTGAGATCCGCTTGGTGCACTTCACAACACCGTGACCCCATCCAATCTTATGTAAGAAGGCTCAAAACCACTCACCTCCTGTCTCAGAGGGCACCTCCCCGAACCCGTCGGCGTGTAATCCGAGATCCGGCCATCGAAGACGAGCGGAGGCTACCACAGGACAAGCGATGGCGGAAAGCGAAAGCAAACAATAACATACGATGCTGTTGAAGAAGAGGGAGTAAGAAAAAGAATACCGGGATGGTCGAGAACTCCGAAGAAAATTGAGAAGCTGCTGTTAAAGCTCTGCCGTAGGGTGTAGCGCGTCCTCTCTATTCTGGGATGGCCAATTTTGGAACAGCGCTGCTTCTCGGGGAACGTCGACAAAACGTACTAGGAGTAGAATGAACGGGGGTGTACATGCAAGCGGTCTCTTTCAGATTATTGTGATCCATCGATAGCTCATTTTCTGGCATTCATTTCGGAAGAAACAAATTTCAGCAACTCCATCAATGGCACACATTTTCAAAACAGGATTTTATATCATTAAAAAATCTATATATAGATATATATAAAGTACAATTGATAAAGTAGGATAGAAAAGGATAATAAAAATATTTAAACAAATGAAAATTTTAATCATTATTACAATAAACTTATTGGAATGCTTGCTTAATCACTTACTTTCTTTTGTAAGTATTGTGACTAAATTTCTTTATAATACTATTTTCGGAGCAACATATTTTTTCTCTTTCATTTTGACGTCGATATTTCTCATAGGAATTCATTTTCCCTTCTCAGAATCCTAATCATTTTAAAGTTGCATTTATTTTTATTATCTGCACTTTTTCGTCTTCAATGCATTTCCTAGTTCATTATTATATATGCAAAATGGAATCTTAAAACCAATTTTTTCAAATTCACCACTGGATGGCGCCACTATTAAGGAATAAGCATTTCATTACAATTAATCCATTGACCAATAACTAAGGTATCTGTCTACTTTGGAAGCTCTGAGGAATTTAGGTATTTTGCGTCCTTAGGTAATGGGCATTCTGAGGACCCCTTCTTTTAATGAACTGGACAATTTATTAAACTGTCCGGTTGATTAAAACTCATTTTTAACAATGATTTTTATTTTGTTAACTTTGCGAAAATGTATTTGTTTTTATTTATCTATTTTGACTCGAGACTGCTTGTCATTCACATTTGTTCATAATATCATTGCAGCGGACGTTTTATGTTTATAAATATTTTAATACCAAAGTGAACGCAATGAAATATATAGGAATTAATTGTATTTGATAAAGCGCTATCAAGAGATAATCATAATATTTCATCATTCATTGAATTTGTATTTTTTTACAAATGTATTTATTTGGTAAGTAGGAAAATGAAGTTTTTGAATGTAGTCGTTGCCTTGCGCCTCTAGATAGTTGCCTAGTGTGCCATGTTAAAAACCGCCACTGATTTAGAGGCCTCCCTTATTTTAGAAAAAATTATGTTCAAAAGAATATTTTTGAATTTTTAAAGCGTATTTATGTTAAAATACAATAAATCACATAAATAAATTTCATTTTTGAGTTTTTTAAATATTCCAAAAACTGTTAAAATCGTGCAACAGAATTAACCTTCTCTTCAAATCCTCTCATTCAGAAATTCTAAACAAACCAGAGGGGCACATTCTTTATAATTTATAATCATTCAAGTGTTGGCTAAACCAAAATATTGTTCACAATATCTCAGAGTATTTGCAAATAATACTCTTTTCATAAAAATATTGTGATCTAATGAAAAATCACAATATTTTTATGAAATTTTCGCCCTCATCAAAATTTTAGGAGTAAATTGCATAAGTTTACAACGGTTCATTATTACACAGATATTTTTTGTCCATTACCCATATAGTTTTATTTTCAAAAATATGTATCTCAAATTTCAGACAGTACTGTCAAAAGAATTTTAACCGTTCTATATGAAAAACGAAAAGAAAAATGCATTTTGAGAAAAAGCGTTTGAAGTTTACTTTGACAATTTACATTGAGAAGAAAAAGGGATTTTTCTTCAACATGCCTTGTTTCTTTAAATTTTTCTTTCCTTTTCTGATGCTTTCTTCTTTTAATCCTCCATTAATTGTAACTTTTTCTTATTATGCGTTTCATGATCCCAATGATTTTTATTGTAACCCGCTATTCAACCAACATTGACAGATTTGAATTTATCATCGGTCAACTCAATCGGAAATTCATAATAGCTCGAGCTATCGACAATTTTCGGGTTTAATACCTACAGTCCTTTATTCGTATACTTTATTTATTGTCAAAAAGTATATTTTGTTTACATTTATTGTATGCATTGAAATATCAGCAAAAATGGAGATGTTGTAATAATCTAAATTTACCTACACTTACAATAACCAATAGCATGAATATTGTGATTAAAAATATTTCCAAATAACGTCTCGTAAATACTAAATAACAGAAACAAAAATAAGCTTTGAATATTAAAGAACTTAAGATAGAAAAAACGGAGAACTGGTAAGTTTTACTAAAATGCCTCTTATTACGCTCTTTACTGTCGTTGTAGAGAAATAAGAAAAAATGATTTTTTTTTTAAATTTGAAAGAATTAACTTCAGTTAAATAATTTATTTTATTTGTTATTTTCGAACAAAAATAGATTTTTACGTATTGAATACAATGATTAGAACGTATTGAATACAATGTTGGGCAGTTTTTTTTCTTTTTTTGTTTTGTTTTTAATGGCAATATGAGATTCAGAATTCTCATTTTATTATATATATATATATATATATATATATATATATATATATAAAGATGAGAAAACATTCAATCATGAAATTTCTCTTTTACACATATAAAAAACATATTAAATTATATTCAAAATAATTTTTGAAGACATTTTGTTGGTAAAAAAAATCTCGATGTATTTTAGTACATTTAAAGATTGAGACTATATTTAGAAGAGCCACATACACGGAATGTATGTAGGTCGCTTCTTATGATATGTTTGCGTGTTCTCGAAGACAAAGTACTGTTTTACTATTTTCAAAATGTCATAAGAGTTTAATGTGAGTGATCTTTGAATTCCACGCACATAATTATGAGTTTTTGAAAAAAAAATGGATTTTAATTTAAAGTTAACTTGCAAATTTTTTGCAAATCATTCCCATTACATGAAACTAAAAATCTTCTTTTTAACATCTCGCATGAAACTAGAAAAATAGTATGATCAGTCATTGCACCAATAATTCACGTTAATAAGATTTATTTGTGTAAATATGAAACAATATAAGGAAGATATTTTAATACTCTGAATGCAACGTTTTGAGATATCAAAATTGTTGATTTCAGTCTTTGGCAAAAACTGATATTCAAAACTGAAAATCTTTAAGCCTCATTTCTTAATGGTTTATGCAGATTTTTTTTTTCTTTTGAGGGAAAACGACTTTACAAGAAATATAAGATATCACTTGCGCTACGGGTTAATGGAATCTGCTCATTGTGTTGGCAGTCAAATATTTTCAGATAACTAGTTTTTTTTAAAAAAAATTATAAATAAAAATATAAAAATAAACAAAATTTTTTTGTAAAATTTTGCAGGCTATTGAATAAAAACATTTTTTCGAATAAAAAATAATAAAGAGATAAAAAATGTAGGGTACCAATTAAAAAAAAATTAAATAATCAATTGAAAAAAATTCACCAGTAGATGGCGCCACAATAAAGAAATACACATGCTATCACTCGATGCTGCTAAGGCTGAAGAAATGGTTTGGTTCGTGAAGGCCAGTCCGACCGGTAGCTCACCACTCATATATTTTTAGATTTTATCGGTCAAAGCTTTGAGGCACCGAAAGAGGCTTGAAGTTATTTTTACAGAGAACAGTTAACAACCTATAAAAAGTATTTTAGAAAACTCTAATAATAAATCAATTTAATGAATGAAACAAAAGTGATATCTTATATATCTTAAATAACACTTCACAGTGATACATCAGCATAAGTTATTAAAATATTTTTTTTCAACTCACTTTGAAAAATTATAAGTCTTGATAAAAAAAAAAAAAGATTATTATTTTTTAACTTCATAGAAGCAAATTACAATTCAATGAAAAAGACTGTAACTGACAATTTTAAATAATACCATACATAAACTGCTCAATAGCGACTGAGAAATAAAAAAAAAATATCAACCAATTTAAGAAATAAGTAGACATGTTTTATGTAAGTTATGCAATTAATTGTGAGAAAATTTTATTGAACTTGATTTTTTTAGATTTATTTTTATTAGTCATTATTTATCGTACACTTTCGATATTCAAGTGTGTACGTTCAAGTGTATTTTCAAGTTTTAATTTAGAGGGGAGAAAACTTTGTCATGGAAATGTGCAAACTGCTTTTAACATCTCTCTGTTTTCGATATCTTCTTTCAGTCACAAAGTGTGAAATAGAAAGAAAATTATAACAGCGAAAAGCACAGAAGCAAAAATTCCAGATCCCCCAGAAATTTTGCTCCTTTTGCTGTGTCAAGAAATCAGTTTTCACCTGCAGGTTGAAAACTTTAAAAGAAACTAGTAGAAGGGGTCACCCTAATCTTTCTCGAGTAGTCATTAAGAAAGGTGCTATTCTCTACCCTCTACAAAAGATTGTGGATCTTTAGATAGGCAGAGAACTTCTTGCATGGCACAGGTCTATGATAGTTATGAAATATTAATATTTGGCGTGAATTTAGCATTTTTACTGAAGCTATCGTGTCATCCTTGGCGAGTTATTTGGCGATTAATCACTGGCATGCGAGTAATAGTATCCGAAAATCGAATGAATGTTTTCGACGGATTTTCATCATCTGATTGAAACAAAAATTTGACACAAACCTACAATATTAGTCACAAAATTACATACCAGTTTTGATATATTTAGGTTATTAGGTTTGGAATTATCGCGTTTACATGTTTCTGAAAATGCAGACTGACAGACGTTTAAGCCCATGTTGGATTTGACTCAAAGTTTGTAGATGTCTAAAATATAGATGTTAAATATGTGCACCGAATTTTATCCATCTTGCTCACTTTGTTTTTTGATTATCCTGTTAACTCCTATTCAAACATCCAGTAGAGGTAGAATTCCTCTGAATGAATTTTGCTCAAAATTTGATAGAAATCTACAAATTTGTTGTAAAGACCATCTACCAAATTTCATCCATTTTGCTCAAAGTGGTTTCGTGCTATCTTTGTCAGACAGACATAATAAAGAAGATGTGTCTTTCAGAAATGCCTGAAACATGGAGATTCGGCACACACTCGAGTTGGAAACTTTTGACAATTACAACACTTTCTCTGCAACGAGAAAGATTGTTGATATGTTTTCAATAATAAGCACAAAATGAAATAATAATTACATATATACTAATTGAAGCTGTGAATGACTGCTGTGCCTAAGTGCAAACAACTGCAATCATATGTCAAATAAAGGCAGCATTTTGAGGAGCTGAAAAGGACCCTGAAGAGTTGGAGTTTGTTAAAATTTGGTACAGTTTGCAATTACAGTTTTTAGCAATCATTACATATAATTTCTAGTTTTTTTAGCGTTTTTTGGAATCAACAAAATTTAAATTTTATTTCCAAAACTTGAAGTTCCTTGTTCATATCAGCCTTTTTAATCGAAATAATGTAAGGCAGAGCTCGACACGAAAAGGTAGGAACAGATGTCGCACTAAGACGTTTAGGGTATATGCAGATCGATTAAAAGTTGTTATTGGATTAATCGTCAAATAAATTTTTAATGAATGCAAATTCTATGAATTATAAAGTATTTAGAATTTATGTTTACATTCAATTAAAGAAACCACTATTAAATATGTTAAATACAGAATTAATTACTTATTTTTAATATACTAAAATTTTATGCATTTTATTTGTTATGTTAATACAGATTCTATAAACAATAAACTTTCATATTATATTTGTTTCATATTTATTATTTTTTGTAATCCATCATACTTTATTTATTAATTAGGCAATCATTAGTTAATTCTTGCGGTTCATTATTCGAGAATTTTACTACTTTCAATCATGTTCTGAACAACATGCATATTAAAAATAAGTGAAAACAAATAAAATTCTTTATGTTTTACTCTAATAAAAAAACTAACACAATTGTGGGAAAAGTGGCATGCGCTGCTCTGCTTGCTCTGACAAAGCTCCGAGTCCGCGGCAGGTTCAAACTCAAACCAGTGCATGCAGCATCTTTCTGTATACGAAATACTATTCAAATACCTTAAGTGATCAAATAGAAATTAACAAATTTTGGGATTTTTTCAAGTACGATGTTACAATAACTTATGACAACCATAGACATCCACTCCGATCCGCTCGATAGCACATGGATAAATCTGAATGACCTGCGCTATAGCACTGGCGGAGCGCTATAGCAAAAGTTAAAAAGATATGAAGACATGATTTAATAAACATGAGGAGAGTATACTGAAACAGATCAAATAATTGTGTGTTTCAACGTCCTTAAGACTCGTACAGTAGCAATAATTGTCTTACACTATTCATTTATATCCAAAAATAATATCCAAATAATATTAATTGAGAGCACATATTGATTGAGAATAATATTAAATGAGAAAAAAAAATTAAATTAGAGTAATTTTTGAATTGAAATAAATTTAATAAATTTCTTTTTTAAAAAACACATTTCTACTACTATCCCAAAAGTTTCCATATTTTAATTGTTTTCTACTTTTTTAACTTTAATTTGTAACTGATAAGCTTGAATATTAGGAACTTTTGAAAATAAACTTTTATCAAATTCATCATTAAACTGGTATGGAATCAAAATTCAAATGAATAGATTAAATGACAATTAAGCCCTTTAAAATATTAAATAGTATAGTATCACCGAGATCATACAATTGTGTAAAATTTCCAAACCAATACAAGGAAATGAGTGAAAACTCCGTAGTAAAATCCAATCTTAATACACCTAAAACAAGACTTGTTAAAACATGTTAAAAGGTCACACACCAAAGCTTAAAACATGCAAGATAAATATTACACAAGAAATTGAGTTTGAAGTACACTAAATTCCTCAGCAAAGTAAGAAACCAATCTAGTTAAAATCATAAACTAGCACTCGTTATAATAATTTTTACAACAAATGCTTGTGAATTTGCATAAGGCGTAGAGGGGATAGGACTAGTTTTTGCTCGAATACTTTTTAGTGCGTTGCCAAATTTACTTTAAATTAAAGTATTAAAACATTTTTACTTAATGAAAACTGCCAGCCATGTAAATAACAAAAATAAATTTTAATTACAAATTAAATTAACAAATATAAATCATGATAGATTGGCCGTAATTCCATCGACCAGCACGAGGCAGAAGTTCTAAGCCAGCTGGCGAAGGCAGGAAGTGAGTCACTCGTATCCGTTGGAGAGCAAAGTTCATCTCCGTAGGTATGATTGATGCTTATCGCCAGTTGGCGAAACAAACAGTCATTTATCGCCGGTTTGGCCGCTGCACACTCCCTCCGCAGTCTCATTGGAAATGGATATAACGACGTGGGGGTCGAACTTGTCGTCCTGTGCGAGTTGTTAGCCTTGCTGGAACGAGGATGGATGTTTCAGCTGGAAGTGTTTTGGTACACTTAGTAGAACTTGCTTCTTGCTTGGCTGGTGGTATACTGGAACACTCAGGAGGAATTATAAAAGCAGGTTTCAGACGGTCTACAGAAATAGTTTGGGAAGCTTCCATGATCTCGAGATCAAACGTTTTTTGTCGCCTGACAAGAACTTTGTATGGTCCATCATATGGAGCTTGTAGGGGTTTGCGTACGCCGTCATGTCTCACAAATACAAATACACAAATACACATACACAAATTTGAGGTGAGGATGCACAAAGATTGTTCTTTGGCCATGACAGGACGTTGGAACTTGTCTCATTGTTGCAAAATGACGTTTCAAGTCCTCCACGAGCTGCTTGGGTGATGCGTCTCCAGGTGTTGGATCGAAAAATTCTTCTGGTAATCGCAGAGACTTGCCATATACCAGCTCAGCAGTCGTCGCTTGTAGATCCTCTTTGAAGACGGACCGGAATCCTAGTAAGGTGGGCAGTGCTGCAGACCACTGATCGGTGTTGTAGGCTTTCAAATTCGCCTTTAATGGGCGGTGGAACTCTTCGATCAGGCCATTGGCCTGAGGATGATAAGGAGAATATCTTATCCTTTTAATTCCTAGTAGCTGAGAGAGAGCACGGAACAAATCACTCTCAAACTGTCTGCCTTGGTCAGTAGTAATTCTTGCAGGACAACCAAATCTGGCTATCCAGTGCTTAAAAAAATTTTGTGCTACTGTCTGTGCTGTCATGTCTGGAATTGGTACGGCTTCTGGCCATCTCGTGAACCTATCTATCATTGTTAAACAATAATAGTTTCCTTGAGAAGGAGGTAGAGGGCCAACAAGATCCAGGTGTACATGTTCGAACCTATGTGATTGGTCTACAAATTTTCCTACTGGGGTCTTAGTATGGCGAATTACCTTCGATTTTTGACACGAGATGCAATGTTTAGCCCAATTGTTACAATCTTTTCTAATGGAATGCCAAATAAAACACGATCGAATTAATTTTGAAGTGCTGCGAATGCTAGGAGATAAATTATGTAATGATGCAAAAATTTGTTGACGAAATGATTCAGGAATATAAGGTCGAGCTGTACCTGTTGATACATCACAATAAATGGGAGTTTCGCAATTTGGAAAAGCAATTCTTTTAAATTGTAAGGTTGCAGAATTATCGATTAAATTTTTTAATTCAGAATCAATTTGTTGTGCTTGTGCAATTTCGTTATAATCTATGGGATTTGGCATGTTTATTGCGTTTATCCTCGAAAGTGCATCTGCTAATATATTCTCAGAGCCTTTTATGTGGTGAATATCGGTGGTAAACTGAGATATAAAATCTAATTGTCTAGCCTGTCTCGGAGAGCATTTGTCTAAGCGTTGCTGGAAAGCGTAAGTTAACGGCTTATGATCCGTAAACAAAGAGAAATTTCTAGCTTCAAGCATATGCCTAAAGTGTTTGATGGCAGCATAAGCTGCTAATAACTCTCTTTCGTAAGCGCTATAGTTTCTTTCTGCTGGGGAGAGTTTCCGAGAAAAGAATGCGAGTGGTTGCAATTCTTCATCAACTAATTGAGACAATGTCCCTCCGATTGCAAAGTCTGAAGCGTCGACTTGTAAAATTAATGTGGCATCTGGTTTTGGATGTGCCAATAAAACAGCATTTGCAATTAATTGTTTACAATTTTGGAATTCTTCTTCCGCTTTATCTGACCAGTCCAATTTCGTTTTATCATTCTTTTTCGCGCCTTTTACATATGACGTTAAATGTACCTGGTATTTTGCTATGTTCGGTAAAAATCGACGGAAGAAATTTAAAAAACCTAAAAATCTTTGAAGATCTTTAACTGTTTTTGGTTGTGGATACTTAAGAATCGGTTCAACTTTATCGGGTAAAGGTTTAGTTCCCGAATTAGTAATTAAATGACCTAAGAAAGGAATTTCTGAGACGCCAAATATGCATTTTGAAACATTTATGGTTAGTCCATATGTATTTAATCGCTCCAGTACGATTCGTAAATGAGCTTTATGCTCTTCTTGGCTGGAACTAAATATTAAAATATCATCCAAATAAACATAGCAAAATTTAATGTCTCCCAGAATTTCATTCATGAATCGCTGAAAAGTTTGTGCTGCCCCACATAGTTGAAAATTTAAGAATGGGAATTCAAACAGTCCAAATGGTGTACAAACTGCCGTTTTATGTATATGATCCAGATGGACTGGTATGTGAAAATAAGCACGGACTATATCAAGTTTCGAAAAAATATTTTTCCCGTGGAGTGCATTGGAAAAATCCTGGATATGGGGTATGGGGTAACGGTCAGGTACAAGACAAGCATTCAATCTCCTATAATCACCAACAGGACGAATGCTGCCCGAGGTTTTGGTAACGACATGAAGGAGAGATGACCAAGGTGATTTTGATGGTCGGCATATGCCTTGATCCATCATGAACTGAAACTCTTTTTTGACGGCGTCATACATTTCTGGATTTAGCCTTCTAGGTTTACTATGGAAAGGAGGACCGGTTGTTTCAATAAAATGTACCTTATTATGTTTAACAAGTTTTACACCAAATGTATCACGTCCGGGCCACCAGTTTGGTGCGTGGTTTAACCCGCATTGCCAAATTTACTTTAAATTAAAGTATTAAAACATTTTTACTTAATGAAAACTGCCAGCCATGTAAATAACAAAAATAAATTTTAATTACAAATTAAATTAACAAATATAGATCATGATACATTGGCCGTAATTCCATCGACCAGCACGAGGCAGAAGTTCTAAGCCAGCTGGCGAAGGCAGGAAGTGAGTCACTCGTATCCGTTGGAGAGCAAAGTTCATCTCCGTAGGTATGATTGATGCTTATCACCAGTTGGCGAAACAAACAGTCATTTATCGCCGGTTTGGCCGCTGCAACTTTTTAAGGAATCTATCGTGACTACTTTTCTGAAACTCTTTTTAAATCTTATTTCCATTATTGAAAATCTACTGCATACTTTTTTGAAAACCATTAAATAGCGATATTTCAACAATATTAACAATTTTATACACATACGTATATTGAAACAACTTGTCCTACAGGTGGGATATATTATTACACTACATGTGGTTAATTGTGACATACAGTATGTAACAATAAATAAATATAATATATCCATATTCTCATTATTTTGTAAGAATAACTGTAGATCTATGAACTTTTATCATAATGCGTTTGATTTCATAAGCTATTCTGATGAATAACCATCAAACTTATTTTCTGAATTACAGTTTTTACAAATGTGAAATTCGAGAAATATAGCTCTATGGTTGTGAGCCCATTCGAAACTGCGACATGAATGCCAGCCCATATTTGAGACAGATTCAGAAAACAGTGTGACACGTCTTCTTCTTCATCGAAATAGAACTTTTTCTTCGTTTATTCGTCTAAGTTGATGCTGATTCCTTACTGTATGTGGAACTTTTCTCTTCACATTTCGTCGTCTTATGGCTTCGGTTTTCAAAACAGTTTTTGCCAATGAATTTGTTAAAATGGAACTCACTAATGGTTTCATCTTTGACAACTTTTCTATTGCCTCTTTTTAGAAATAGTGTTATTTCTTGTGGGTTGATATTAACTTCACCTTTCTCCTCCTGTCGAAGCGGAAGGGCCTTTTTCTAATAAAAGATTTTCAAGTGATGCAGAAGGGCTTCCTTCTGATATGTAAAGAGCTCCTCCTGTCTTGCGTCGATGCTTCGTGCGTGCGTTTCAGGTAAATCTGTTGACTGTTCATGATCCTCCATGGGCGATGGCAAGAAGTAACCATTGCCAGAAATTTCCTTATTTCACTCATGTCCATAAATTGAGGATAATGCAAGTTCAGGAAAAGAAAGAGCCAGAAGCAAAACAAATGTGACTTATTTGTGAAGCCTATTTATTAAAAGTGTAAAGAGCAAAAAGGATGCTGCATGTTTGATATCATTAATAAAAATTGCCAACTTTTGCTCCCTGAAGCAAATGACAAAAAAAAAAAAAAAAAAAAAAAAAACTATTTACAAAAACCAATATTACATGGTTGGTATGATAGTTAATACATAGTATGTCTCCCATACGGCCGATAATTCTACCACGTAAAAAATCATCCAAATGCGTCCTTTGCGTTATAACTATGCGGTTATTGCACTGAAAGACTTATAAAGCGCTTGCGAATAATTTTACTTCTTTGCCTGTATTCCCTATACATCTCGTCATTGTAACGTACTATCGGTGTCAGCTGGTAGCTTTGTGCTGTTTGCATATGATGTTTGATGATGTGTGTAGTCATTTTACGGGTGATATATGTATTTTAGAGATCGATTTCCGCGTGGCTCTGAATTATCCTTAATTTATGGACATGAGTGTAGAAGGCCTGATTCTAACTGTAAGAAAACTTATTACAATCTATTTAGGCGCTGTAGCATTTGTCTGGGTCTAATTCAAAACAGACAAAATGTCATGCGTAGCCATAACGTTAAGAGCTGTTCCTCATCCTTAAATCAATAATACTTGGTGTGAATATTTTAATGGGCCAAGGACAAACCATTCTAATATTTGGAATTTCTAACATGTGTGGAGTGAGAAAGAAGAATCACTTCGTATTTTTGTTCAATGTTCAATGTTTTGTACAATGTTCTATGTTGTTAAATCGAGATGACACTAATGATTGTCCAGAAGATGTAGGACTCACCTCACTTGGTGTTCCGTGAAGCTTCCTTCCTCTAAAATCCATATAAATATATTTGCTGAGCCTGCATTTCTTTCAGTTGTGTTTAAATTTTTCTTAAGAAAGCGCGATTTGAGATCGTGTGATCTGCTGATAATTATCGAGATCTGTTTTTCATTAAAATCCTTTTAGTTTAAGGAACACATTCATTTCATATTTATAAAACAACTTTCATTCTAACTAGACTTATAAATTAAAAGACAGTTTAAAGAATTCTTCCAAAATTCTTGATAACTCGTTATAATAAATTAAAATATACATACTTATATACGTGTAGGGAGTTTCAGTTTAGCCAGATTTAAATAGCCTGGTCTTATGATCCTAATTTGTATCTGTAGCCTTAGTGTCTATAGTTTTAGTCTTTGGATTTATTTCAGATAGAAATGTGTATTCTTCTATTGATTTCGCAATTCTGACAAACCTATTCGTTAAAATCCCCATTCTAAAATCCTTCAATTATTTGAGGAATGCTTTTAAAACGCTTTATGGCAGTTGAAATGTGTATATATTAAAACTTTCGTTACCGGCTTATAGATAAAAATCTAGAGAAAGGTGTGTTTTTCGGCAGAACACGTAGTGTTCGGGTCGAAATAAGAGTTTGATAAATATCCTTCCATTTTAACTTTCATATGAAAAAAAAAAGATAGTTTTCATAATAGATACAGAGGATTCGGCTCTAATACCGGCTCTTTGTAGTTAATAATTATTTTAAACACTAAAATTCTAGGCAATTGAGACGGTACATGGAATAGTTTGAGAGAAAATGGAACCCTCATTTTTGATGCAGTCTCCCCGTGATGCCATGGAAATGGTATTATTAAAAATATCACTCTAAAGTTGTGAAAACTTCAAAAACGAAGGAGAGCATGAAATGGATGATAAAAATAGGCATATAAAACAATTTTCAACCTTTTTGGATAGAGAGAAAATTTATTTTTTGGACCTCCCTGCCAAAATATCACAAAAATTGTTCTATTTCTACATATTCTTATAATTAAATGAAAATTACAAAAAATTTTAATAACATAAAATGAATGATTAAAATGTGAATATAAACAATTTTCAGACATATTTGGATGAAAAAAACACACCATATTTTTAAGACAGTTTCGCCGTGATATTATATTGCAATCAAAAATATAATTCTAATTAAATAAAACAGCGAAATGACTTGAGAACATGAAGTTGCGGATAAAAGTTGATAGTCTATTGAATTTTGGGGTAATCAGAAAATTGTAAAAGAATTGACCTCTCTGATCATCAAAGGAGATCAAAATCATGAAAACACTCTTGAACGTTTTCTACGTTTAAAATAACACTTGATTTTCAGTTATATATACTCGAATACACAGCTTTAGTAAACCGAATGAAATGAAATAAAGAAAATAAGCTTGAAAATAATATTAAAAGATCCCAGCGACTAAGGATTTCCTACTAGTTGCCCACCTCCCCCATTGGTTAACTTGCCTTTGTGTATATTTTAGCTCTAGAGAAACGTCATGTTACTGTGTTGACGTGTCATTATTGCGTCCTTTTTATGCATTTCCTCTTCACATGCTCATCAGCATTTCTCTCATTTGCATCCTCGCCCGCACGCATCGAAAATGGCGTCGATGTGGCAAGCGTCATTACCATATGGAGCGTTAAATTCAGCATTAGAAGGCCATTCGCATAAAAAAAAATACTTTTGAAAAAAGGGAGACGTCCCTATCCACCAACTCCATCTTATGGTGTCACTCACCGTTTTGTTCCATTTCCGCGTACTAATGAAGGCCGTTCTACGTGGAGCGACACTTTCCTGACACGCTGCACGATGGTTCAGATTGTCTTTCAGGCTGTTTCCAGTCTTTAAGGTTAACCCTTTTTCTTCCCGTAAGCGGAGTATGGAAAAGTATTGTAATGGTCAAAACGTTAGAACTCGAGATTTTGACGAATTTCCCAAGTTTCAGATCTCCCTGAATTCTAAAAATTCCTTTTTGGAAAATGCCTTTTTAACCGACTGTGACAAAAATAATTTAAAAAAAAAAACTTTGAGGATTAAAATTTGGTATATGCTCCGAATTTGTGGATTTTTATCAAATTTTGAGCAAAATACGTTCAGAGGAAGTCTGTCTGTTCGGCTATTCGAATATAAGTTAACACGGTAACTACAAAAAGAAGGAATTTAAGTGAATAAAATATTCAGTAAACATCTACACCTATCAAAGTTTTAGTCAAATTCAACAAATCCTCGACCATTTATCGATCTGTACTTTCAAAAATGTATAAACGACTTAACTATACCGAATTGCAATAACTTAACTATATCAAATTTGGTATACGGTTTTGTGATTAAAATTTATCAACCCAAAAATGCGAGAGAGAGAGAGAGAGAGTGAAGAAAAGAGAGTAGTTCAAAAATATTTTTCATTTTAGACTTAATATAAAATCTATGTTTCTCTCGAAAATTAAGGAACACGAAAATTGCATTCCATGACCTTTATTCCAATTCACTTTTAAAAAAGAGACTTGGTTTAACTTTGAAAATTACATTTAATATACAAAAGGAAAAATATTGAGTGGATACCAGGAATTTACTTTGTGTATCACTTTAATGGATTCAAAAGATTTTATTTTTTTAGCGAAATTATGCTAAGAAAAAAAATATTACAATCATTAAAAAAATTGCACCTCGAGATTTTGATTTATTTTCTCGTTTCAGATATCCCTGAATCAGAAAAGTAAATTTTTGGAATAACATGTTGTCCTTCATAAACAATATTCTAAAACACTAAATAGCTGAAATTTATTATATGATTTTAAAATCAGAATCGTATTAATATTTCAGATAAACATTCCACTGATTGAGAGGATTTTATCCGCCTATTTGTGTATTTATAAACGTTACGATTAAAAAACGAAACGTGATTAATGCATTAAATAAAATATACTTTCTTTTCATTATAAATGAGGTCATGTTCACATATTTCACAAGTGTATATTTATCTTGCGACCGGGGGTGGTATCCGATATTTCAATCAATCATGGCTCTATTTTCGTATAAAGCAAAAGTAACTATATAAACAAATCCTGCATTTTAAGGTCTTTGCGGTCTATTCAAAAATTTCTGCCTCTTTATTTTACTGCTAAAGTTTTAGAAAATGAATTTTCAATGATCTCTGATTTCAAACATATAATTAGACCTTGTATTAACACAAGATAAAGTTTTGAAAAACTTGGTTGAAAGATTTCAATAATGAGTTAAACTTTTGTTTTCATCAAAATGCATAAAAATAATAAAGCAGTATTTCTGTTGATAAGATATTTTAAAAGAAGTAAGTAATGAATAGCGTCTGGAGATCTCATCACTGTTGATTCTCTGTTACTATTATTTGCCATCTTTGACTTGTCATGGAAAACAGGACCTTCTCGCGTCGATAAATCTTAATCACTTTTAAAACAATGTCTTATTACTGTTGATATAATAATACATTGTCTAGTTATACAGTTTACCTATCCCACCTTTATATCTGCAAGTTGCACCTTATATCGTACCATGTTGTGGGATACTTACTTGAGAATCTGTCCCATATTAAATATAGTGTTTGTTATTAACCAACGTTACTCTAGGAAAGAAAAAAAGCTTTCTTATAAGACTATACTTATTTATACTTATATAAGTCTAATATAGACTTAGTCTTATAAGGAAACTTTTTAATGATTTGATAAATTATCATGATTCAAGAAATATGATTGTTCTTGAACTTTAGATAATAGTTTCTGTTTAAACCAGTATAAAATGCGTTAATACTGCGCAAATACCAATAATACATGAAACACACCTCAATGAAATTTTAATATTAACGATAAAATTGAATTGTATAAGGAATGACATTTATGACTGCATTCACAATAAAATGCCCCAAAAAAAATCTTTACTCAAAACCAACAGCAATAACCTGGCAGTGTTGTTTATATTTGCTCTTCCAATATTAAAGGTTTCGCTTTTCTGAACATTTATCTGTAGCCGGATTGGTTGAAATTACTAACACCGCCCCCTAATGCAAAATGAATGTGCACTTATGAATATGCGACCCAGTCCGATATTCGAATATAATCGTTTACAAGAACATCAATATCATGAACACTCAATTTAAAATTATATCATGAAACAAAAAATTTCCACTCTGAGCCAATCACAACTACTTATTGCATGATATTTCGACACTTAAATAAAACGCGTGGAATTTCACTTACCACAATTATCGTTTTAGGATTAAATGCATGTTGAGCAAAATTTCCGATTTATAAGTTCAATCAATTTTTTTTTGTGTATTTGAAATTTCAGTGGCAAATTTGCTTACAATTTATCCATTTATTGCAAAGAGCCTCTGCACAAAACTGAGATGCTTTTTATTTAGCGTTTTCAATTACTGTAAACTTCCGATTATCTTAGAGAATGAATCGCACATCCCAGGGCCGTACCTACATAAAATGGCACCTAAGACAAATACCAAAATAGCGCCCTATCCCAATTTTTCAAATTACAATCCTCATATCCCCCTCCCCTGCAGTGGTGGGAGCTTAAATAATTGCACATGAAGCGTTTTTGAACTATTATGACCTGGCAACAAATAAATACATCTTAATTATTCAAACAAATCAATTGTTATTCATAAAAAATAAGTAATCTTGCAGATATAAAGGCGAATATTAATAACAATACATTGAAATCTCCGAAAGCCTTTGAAATTATATTTTAAAATATAATGACAAATTGAAATGAACATTGTATGTGATTATTTCAGAAAGCTATGGATATTTTTAGCTACAGTGCCATGCTTCTCTTGCATCATTTCTATGCTTATTCACCAGAAAAGTATTTCCAGATGTTCACGACTCGCTTGTCTGCATCAGAAACGATGTTTGCTCAACTTGTAGTTTGAATTTGGGAATTAATTATGATAACTGAATGGATAGAGATATTAAAATGAGAGGGACATCTTCATTTTTTTGTTTCAAAAAGTTTTATTTCAATTCTTGGAAATAAGATTTTCAAAGAAATTTTGGAATTCAATTCATTTATTTCATCATTTTGCTCGCTCTTTTATAGACGCCCGAGACGTTTGGCCCACCTGCTTAAGTTTAGTGACATCACTGAGGCAGCGACCGCGTATAATCCGTCAAATAACAAAAAATAATATGAATCAAGACAGAAACGCACTTGGGAGGGGAGGGGATTGTTTCCTTTGTGTTACTTACATAAATAATAAAAATTTCTATTTTATTATTGTTATTTTTTATATAAGAAAATCGATTCGTTTTGTGAATGTTAAAACATCTGTCCTTTATCAGTGGTTAAAAATTTTTTAAAAACCGCAGAAAATCAGAAATTTTCAGTTTTTTTTTTCTTTTTTCGAATTTGTTTGTGAGAAATTATTTCTGGTTTCCATTTCGTAAATAAATCTAATAATTTATAAAACGAAGCGGCGATTATCGTCTAATCAACATTCCTTTGAAGATATTGTTTCAATTAATCGTTAAAGCAACAACCTTCCAAAAACAGAAACATTGACGAAGGGAATATTTCTTTCAGTTTGAAACGAGTGTCGCGTTTCATTTCTCTAATAATGAATGGAACCATCTATTTTATCGTCAGAAATCTCTCCTCCCTCCAGACCACAGCCTACAAGGGAAGTTTGGTGACTCAGTGCTTTCTTGCGCGGGAGGGTTCAGAGGTCAAAAGGGGGAATGTCAAAAAGCAGATATCAGCAAAAAAAGACGATGAAGACTAAAAGCAGAAGAAAAAAGGGAGGGAGGTCAAAAAGCAACTGTACCACGTGACTGGAGGCGAAGAGAGACGTTCGAGAGATGCTCTTTAATTAGAACTCCCATCTTCCGAAGCTGAGTCGTCTGGATAATAAGCGAGTAGGTGAGTACACTTACCAAAACAGCTCATTCCATTTTTTTTTCGCCATATCCCTTCAATTTCTTATTAATCTAATGTTAAAATATCCTCTTTGATTCCTATGTATTTAGGTTGATTCGGAGCCAAAACTACATGTCGTTGTTTTAATTTCTGAATTATTTTTGGTAGTGAAATATGTTCGAGTCAGTTTTACCTTGTCATTGTGACGGTAGTTTTTTAGCGAGGCTGTCCATCACTCTTCGAAGTCACTTCTAACTACATATGTATATTCATTACTTTTTAAGTATTTTTTTAAATACGGTTATTTTTATTTTTATTTATTAATATGATTAAGAATTTATAAATCATCCCTCATTTAAACACAATCGCATTTAAAATGGTAAATATAAATTTTAATATCATTTTGAACTTAATAATTGTAGTCTTTTCTTCGCGATTCGTTTCCATAAAAGCGAAATTTTTACTGCGTTACTCTTCTTTGTCGTCAACTCCGACTGAGCCATGTTCGTGATGTTTTCGTCAAAATCTTTTCTATTTATCCGTGCTCCAGACACATGATGCCGTTGTTGCACTGAGATGTGCTTTATGAGTACATAATCAACGGGATTTTGACAGGTCCTTTCAAAGTATTTTTTACTGAATAAAAACTGTTTACAAGTATTGAAATATGATGGATATTTTAAACTGACTTCTTTATTTTTGTCTCCGAATCACCTTTCCGCATTGCTTTATTCCAATTTCTAATTAAAAAAAACTCATGGAAAAATTAGTATTCGTTGACCTATAAAATTTGTTTGGAGTAATATGCATTTTTTCGAGAAGTTACGAGATTTAAAGAATTGGAAAAACTAATATTTTAAGTTTCATTTTAAAGAAGTCGGAGTCATAATTTTACGCATTATACTATTTGATTTAAAAACATTTTTTCATAAAAACGTGATAAATATTAAAAACATTTATTTGCATTCACGCTGACACGTTGATTTTGTCTAATGCAAATATAAATTATATTGTTATTTTCTCTCTTATAACTCCTACATCATAAAGACGTGGACAGCAACAATTGATTTGATAAGTGATAACTAATCTTTATTATGTTACACACGCTTTAAATTCTTGTGTGTAAACAATGAAGTGAATGTTTTAATAAAACTTTCATGACGAAATGACAACGATATATATACGTATATATTTTTGCCGATAAAATGTATCACAGTATTTTCATCTCAAGCGACACCGCTTGTATGAGCTATTAACTAACATTTTATCCCCTCAGAATCTGTTTTATATAGTTGGGCTTTCTCGACAATAGAGCAGATGTTTCATAAAGATATTTTGCAAGCAGTACACTGTATTAATGAACAAATTTGTTTTTTCTCTTTAATAATCGAACTTTTTGCTGAAGATAAGTGTACTTAGTATTATTGAAATGAAGTGTGTTGAATGAATTTGTTCTAAACATGTTTTTGATGGCTTATGCGTCGTAGAGTGTTGTAGAGTTTATTTTATTTATAGCAATGCCTTTATCAATTAAAGTAAAATTTCTCAACAGTGGTACTTTTTCGTATGGAAATATACAGAGATGTAATAATTCAATCCTTAAAAAAAAGTCCTTTTTAAGACTATGATAATTTCCACATTTTTACATTTTAGATTGAAATGGATAATCAAAATGAATCGGAATACCCACCCTTTTTAGCATTTTGTTTTAATATTTGTTATTTAGATGCATATTAGGAATATTATTTTAATAAATAAGCAGGAGCGGATTTTTCCGCATCATTATAAGACAAAATTAACTTCTTATAGTGGTTTTTACGAGTTCTTTCTACAAAGAACATAGAATGCTCTGATTAAGGCAAAAGCTCAAGAGAGAGAGAGAGAGAACCAATGTTACTTGAGAATAACAAACATATTTTGAACTTTATATATATTCAAGAGGATATTATCGAAATATTGATCTGCAGTTATTTGTTTTGGATGGGTGATTTTCACATGATAGTGTAGCGTCATGTTAGACAGTTAAAGTTATAGAAATAAGATCCTCGGAAGCGAGGAAAGTCTGAAACCCACCCATCTCAGAAACTAAATTTAAAGTGGAGTTTGAATTGAAATGGTGAACTTTATGGATACATTAAAGAATTAAATTATGAAAAAATGGTTCATTTTTTTAAGAATTTTGTTTGACGAATCATAGTGCCCCCTTTGTTAGCCCTTTTTCTTGCCAGTAAGAGATCAACTGCTAGATACTTCACTTGACAAAAATGACCAGAATGAATCTAAAAAAGATAATTTATGGAAATTTTGAATAAAAAATGGGAATATAAGTATATTTTCAAGCAAGAAATAAAATTTCTAATGCTTTTTTCTATTTAATATGTTAATGTTACTGGATTTTTAATCATGCTAGTCATTAAAAATAAATGAAGCTAACTTGGTTATAACGAAACGGTCTCAATTTTCACCAACTGCAAATCTTCATATTTTCTGTAGTGCTTGAAGACCAGCATTTGCTGCAATATATTTATATTTCATTGTGATATAAAAGTTTCATTTATAGATGCAATTGAATGAATCGTAGAATGCTTTTATATAGGTGCATAGGTTTTTATTTGTTTTTGTAATGTAAATTTTTTTAAAAAAATGTAGTGTCTGTAGAAGTATAAAAATATTGTTTGATAACTCTTGAATGAGACTGATGAAATTTAGCAGGTGGTTTATTTTTGCATATGGTTCTTTCGGCGTGTGAATAGTTATCTCATTTCGTGCCAAATCTATCAACGAACATACAAATCTGTGTATCCTTGCTTGTGTGAATGTATTCGCTGAAAAACTCAGTAAGTCAGAAGAATGAATTTTTGCTTATGGTTCTTTAAAACGAAACTGTGAATATGTATCTCATATTATACTAGTCATTTAAAAGATAGACAGTCTTTTCATTTACCCTTGTATTTCTCAGCGCAATAATTCAAAATCCAACTGCCTTTAGAAACATTTAGTGCGCAGCCGTGATGCAGGAACTGTGCATTTTGGACTCATTTTGAACTTATTCGACCAAGAGAATCAAAATCGTTAGGTAGATTTTGTTGTTGTTGTCAATTTTAGTATTTTCTGTATGTATTTTGGAGCTCGAAAATTAAAACACGATGCTTACTGGTGGCTCGTATTTTTTAATAATTGGATTTTGAATACGAAGGAAAAGGAAATGGCCCCCGGCGTACCATTAGAAACAGGTTTCAAGAGCCTTCTGATAAGACAGATTTAACTAAGAAGTTGATAATATTTACTTACATCCACTCACTGCCAGAGATAATTGTGGAATCCTTTTTAATCAAGATATTATTTATAAAAAACAATCTTGTCATTTATATCGCACTTTTATCTCTAATGTAAATATTTTTTGAGAATTAACGCCAGTCACTCAGTGGTGAAGACGTTAAAGAAAATCATCGAACAGAATCTTATTCATTATGTTATGAATAATCAGCCGTTCAGAATTATTAAGCATGGACTGCATTTTTGATTATATGCCTAGATTTGACCCTCTACACCCCTCCCAAAGGTTTGGCCGCCTGGTTTGGAATAGTTAGTTTGTTTTTTGTCTGTTTTTTTATACGTAAACAGTTCCATTGCAAATTTAATAGAATCGGAATCTTCTTCTCTTGACCTATTCATTTAGATCGCAGTATGGGCGTTGGGTGCCCCCAGTGAATGCAATGAAGAGATTTCAATATTCTTTTTAGAATAGAATCTCTTCTCGTGGAACAATATTTGGCCATTTTCTACATACTAATGCAAATGCCATGTATTAATTTTCTTGCATCTAGCTTGTTGCGTTTTGAACTTTCGTGGACGCAGGAATGGATGGATTAATAAATAATAAGCGATGATGTATATAGTACAAAATTTGGTCAAAATTCAATAATAACAATAAAAATCTTATAAGAAAATCATATATTTAGTCTGTTGCATTTCTGAATTTGTCTGTTTCATTTTCTTCATTCTTTAATTGAAAAACAGATACGCTTTTGTCAAAAATGGGACAGAAAACGGACAAAGGCCATTTATCATTTTTTTTCCCTTTTAGCTCACTGTGGTTTTGAATTACTGTATTCTCAGACAGACAAACGAGTCGATATCATTCCATAAAGGGCCTTTTTGGAATGAGGCTGTCTGAAATATCAAAGTCGACAGTTTCCAACGATTACAGACTTTTAGTAATGAGTATGTCAGATAACAAAAATGGGAATTATATTCTATTTTAAAAGAAGAAAAGAAAATTATATTTAAAAAGGTGTGGAAATTGGAAACTAAAGAATTATTTTGCTCAACTTCAAATATAAATAGAAAAGTTTCTCAGTTTTAGTGAATAATGATTTCCTTCAGAATTGCAGTATGCGACTGATGTGTAAAAAACGGCAAATCGATCAGACGTTCCGAATACTCCGCGTCTTGGTGTTTGACTCGTTGAAGTTTTAAAAAATCTATTGTGGACGAGAGCTGAGAAATACGACAGATCAAAATGTCATTTAAATTTCTGTTGTGTTTCAAATTTCAACTTCCATGCATCCAAGAGGCATATTTGGTTATTTTCATTGTATTACAATGCACAAAACGTGTTGTTTTAGCAGGGGTGGATACAAAGGGAAGGATGGAGGGAACCACAGAAAGGGGGGAGGTTCTTCCCAAAATACAAGACTATATTTTGTAGTTTGAAAGGAGTGATAATTTGATTTTTTAAAAATTTGATAGAAACCTATTAAGTAAAAGAATTATGTGTGTGTGTGTGTTTAAACCCATCTCTTTGTGACATTGCATCCAATCTTCTTCAAAAACAGCACGAGTAATGTCCCCCAAACTTTTTTAGCATACTCTGTAATAGAAGTGAATTTGTATTTTACACGCTTTTTTCCCCAACTGATTGAAACCAAGAAAACCACTTCCAGTTACAAAATCAATACCAAATTTAATATATATCGTTTCGTTTTTCAGTTATCGCCTCTGAAAGTATAGACCGAGTGGCATTCAACCCCTGATCGAATCCCACGTTTAATCTCTGACGGATCTGGCTTAAAATTTGACAAGTGTATAGCTGTTGTTTCTGTGCACTGAATTTTATGCATCTTCGTTTTGTAATGATCGTGTTAAATTATGTTAGAACAACCAGACAGGAAACCTTCTGAATAGATGTTGGTCAAAATTTGAGGGAAATCTACAAATTTAGTGTCATGACTATATATCAGATTTCACTCGTCTAACTCAAAGTTGCTTGAATTATCTTTGTCGTGACAGATATTTTCCAAAAATGTGTTTTTCGAGGTCTAAAATATGGAGATTTGACAGAATCCCAGATTCAAACATTTTGATTACAATGTTTTCTGTATAATTCGTATACGGGAAACCAAAAATAATAAAGCTTCGCCAACGAATTGAATTCGTCATTGGGCCTTCCTGTGTAAAATCATTGATAGGCATAATACGTTTTGTACGGTCGAGTTAATGTGTAGTCTCTATAAAAGAATAATGTATATTATTCCTATAAAAGAAATTGCAGTATACTCTATATATTATGTATATATGTGTGTGTTATATAAAATATTATATAGTCAAAGCTTGGAGTAAATTTAATATCGACGATTGGCAATCATGGAAGCCTTTAAAAATCAACTTGCATTAATATTTCTTTTTATTTTTTATGAATTTAATTATTTAAAGAATCAGAACATCGGCTTTAATTTCGCATTTAAAATAAAGTAATGCCGCATGTAGTAGCACATGTGACACTACTACATGTGGTCCGTAGTCCCGAATGCTTTATTTCTGATCGATTTGGTGCTTTATATTAATCCTACCGCGTGAAACCACTCCAAAATATTTTTTTATTCAAGACTATATGCAAGGCGAATGGAGGATCCGCTGGTGTTCTAGCATGACGATGCGAATGATTTACGTTATAAATAATTATTTCCATATGAAGACGTGTAACAGAGGGTATATTTGATTTTGTAAGAGTAATGATGAAAAAACATATTATATCGACCCTATTAATGCAAATTGCAATATTATTTTAATGAATCAATTATTTTAAAAAATTATTAGTTAATATAGTACGTATTTATTTTATCTGATATCCTAAAATATAACAATAATTGGATAAAAAGTATTGATTGTATCGACTGCATAAACATTATCATTCAATTGCAGTTTTGTTAACATTAAATGGCTTGAAAGAACAGATTATTTTATTTAGACCCTCTGTTGTGCCATACATAATAAAATCAATTAAAAACTGTGTAGAATCTGATCAGTATTTATTACATTTAAATTATTTAGTTCTTTTGAAATTTGAATGTTTCCTAGTCCCAAAATTTGTTTTTAATATAATGAAGTTATAATATCTTGAATACTAATTTATATCCATGAATTCCATTCATAATAAAATTACTTAAAATATAAAAAAAATGTTAATTATGTTTTGGAATTTATGAAAACATTCGAATTAAAACGTTCTTATAACTTTATTACGTTAAAACATTAATTTTTTTTTTGTCACGGCGTTGGTTTTATTGATAAAATATTTCCGAAGTGCGCTCTCAGTGACATTCAATGCGTTCATTTTTGGGCCTTTGTTCATGTGAGAACTTTGCTATTATACAAAAAAATAAATAAATAAATAAAATATAAAAATCAAGCAAAAAAAGCAGCAAACATTTTTTGAATTGTTTCACATTTAAAAAAACTTTCAGCGTTATTCTAAAGTTTATTTTGAAGTTTTATTTTAATTGTTGCATTTAACCCTTTTGGGACGGAAGGCCTCTATCCTAGATGCAAGAATGGAGCGGAGTGTACGCGAAAGGAATCATTTTATAGGACCGGGGTTCGGCGTCGCTAAACCTAACTTTGAAAAAAAATCACAAAAAATAAAATTTAAGTTCCAATGTCGTCATTTTTCCTACCTTTTTAGAATATTAGTACATTCATAATATAAACACATTCTCTCTCTGACATTTTTTTTTTTTTTGCTATAATAAACCGAAACCACGGCTTTCCGTAGTAAAAAGAGAAATGTTCGAAATGTATCCAAAAGCTACCCAAAATATAATAAATAGAACTGACGGTAAAAAGCCCGAAAAGACACCAGTTACACAGTAATAGTAAAAAAAACCAACCTGCGAATGATTCTATTAAGTGGAAAGTTACACAACCCGGCTTTGTTTATTTATATCACTCTTAACCCTCCCTAACCCCCCCCCCCCACCTCCGCAACAGCTGATGAGTAAAATAACAAAGTGATGTTGAATATGAGTAAACGGCAAGTCAGGATACCAAAACTATTATTTCAAAAGTAATGTACACAGGGAGCCCTCTAGTGGCGATTAAAAATGATTCCAGTTTAAAGTGCACATATGCATCACCATCCCATGAGTTCTACCGCCCGACTGTGGGAGACATCCACTGGTGATGCAGCCCCGTCCACCCGTCGCGAAAGGGTTAATATGTTTGTTTATTAAAAATACTTATCTTATAACAATTTCTATTTTTAAATTATTTGCTTTTAAAAAGTTTAAATTATTTTTTTCCAGTATTTAATGTTTATTAATTAATTATGTATTATTTATTTAAATTGTTAAACATTAAAAAACATCGTCTTCTATTGCTCGCTCATTTTTGGATACAATTTTTCTAAATTCGTAGTTTGTTGCTGTTCTTTCGATTTCGAAGTTCCAATGCTTGGGATGTTTCGACAAATCGTTTACAAATATTAAGTGCGCATCAAAAATATAAAAACAAGTCATTTTTAGGATAGAACATATAATCAGGAGCGAATGCAGGGGGGCTATTTGTCTGTGAATTGATTAAATAAAAGAATGCAACAGATAAAATGTACTGCCCAGATTTCAGCATTACAAATTATGACAAAAGCAGAAATGGCACAAAAAGGAGATGCCGAGTAACCAGTTGCAAAAATAATATTCAGCATGGGTGGTACATTGGAATTTTAATAGCAAATATCAATAACAAACTTTCTATCTTCTCTTCGACGAAATATAGGGAAATTATTGTTATCGTTAAAAACTCTCGAACTCGAGATTTTAACGAATCTTCACATTTGAGACATCCATGAAGTCGAAAAACACATTTTTTGGCATTCTGTCTGATTGTTTATTTGTATGTATGTGGCAAAGATATCTCAGCATCTATACGGGTGAAATTTAGTATACTATTTTAACACTGTCCTGGTGTTTGATTATAACATGATAACTACAAAAGGTAGAGAGCAAGATGTACAAAATTCAATTTTCGCGTTTAATACCTATAGTGCAGACACCTATCAAATTTTGTTCCAAATCCAACAAGGGGTTGACCGCCAGTCGGTTTGCACTTTCTGAAGGATGCAAACGCGATAATACAGAAACACAATTCCTTAATATATCAAATGCGGTATGTGATTTTGTGACTGCAATTATAGTTCTGTGTCCGTTTTCCCCCGTCCGTTGGGAAAAACATGTCTAAAACACACATTCTATTTGGGATACTGTTAACCGCATACCAAGTACTAACCACCATAAAACTGATCAAGGATCAAATGCTAAGTTCACATCAAAGATGAATATTTCGTAACTATTGTACGCTAATGCCTTGCAAGACATTATCTACCTTACCTAAAGTTTACATTTACGAAAGGGGTGTGTGATGCCACCTTTATTAGATAATGTGCGAATGTGGGTGTCCTTCTCAATACTCGATCCATGGGAGACCACTCCCATTCGATGAGTGTTCGGAAGCACTGAAACAGCGGGTGGTCTCTGACTGGGCTGAGGCGAGCCTCGGGGTAGGTTGATTAAAAAGCTATTGTTCCCTATAAATAAATTAGTAAAATATAAAAATTCAGTAAGTTCAAAAATAGTAGAATAATATCAAAACTTTTGCATACGATGAGTCAAGTTCCTATCTGTAACATTAAATGTCCTTAATTGTTTCTGCATTAAAAATGAATGTGCGCGAGTGTGTGTTGGCGCTCCGCAGGCCAAACGATTGGACCGACAGCTTCCGAAAGTGGCATATGTATAAGGCGTGCACTTTGCTGCGATTTTTTTTTTTTTTTTGAAAAACTTTTAATTAAAATTTGAATTCATTCAAAATTAATTTAATTTAAAAATTAATTCATTTGGTGGGTATTTTTTGAGATAACTTTCGAATGTATTACTGCACAAAAATAAATTTTACACCCTTATAAATACGAAATAAAAAAGTTTCTTTTAAGGATTGTTGGGATTTTTGATTCATTTCAGAGAAAAAAAATTTCTAGCAATAGATTTCATAGTTGCCCTAAAATTCAACCCCTTTTCATTATACATTTAATCAGTGAGTTTCTTCCATTGCTGAATGTTTAATGTCTTAATAGTTACTAAGAACAAAGAAAATAGACGAGCCGGATATTTACGTCTTTAATATCCCTATGATGTTGTGGCACTTTCTCCCTTAGAAAAGCTCATTTACAAAAGAAAGAGAACTTAAGTAAGACAGTTAAAATAACATGTTTTTACTGTCAAACAATTCGGCGAAATCATGGACATGAAGTTATATCCAGACGATTTATCTGAAAACAAATATAACTAATATTCCCGGCGGAACAGCTTATTGCCTGAGGTGCCAAGTTAATAAATAAAACTATATATATATATATATATATATATTGCTAAATTGCTGAAATAAGAGAATAACCTAAAATAAACCATTCACATGCTGATTAAATTAAAAATGGGCCTAAATATGAAATTATATTCAGCTCTTCATAAAAGCCGGAGCCCAGTTTATAAAATAAAATAGGTGCAAAGTGTCGTTACTGTTCCGGCAGCTTTTGTCATTTCGGCCTTTCTTTTTTACTTAAAGACAGATTTCCGACAAGCGAGCTGTCGATGACCGCTGACCCGTAGAGGGGTAGAGAAAAGGTAAATAAGAAAATGTTATGAGCCCGGCTGTCAATATATATATTTTTTTAAGAATGAAAAGTTTATGAATTATAAAATATTAGAACAATAAAATGAACAAATATAATTATTCAGGTTCTTAGGTGTTCAATTTCGAACACTTAATATTTCTAAACACTGAAAGTCGTGAATATTTAATAACACAGCTCATTCGTGAGGTATAATAAATGAATAATAGCATGTTCATTTTCAGAAAATTATTAAAGATCATCTTACTGTATTTCGTTTTGGTTGTTTATCACAGTATCTAGCATCCACAAATGTGAGATGAAACTGAAACCTTCCAACTTTTTATGTGTAAGAGATGTGAATTTTTTTTTAAAAGTCTGATAAACATCCGTTTGGTTGAGTTCGTCAAGGGCAGTCGCGGAGCCCACGCGGGCTTTGTTGCTTTTGGCCGAGAGTGAATGGGCGGCTGTGTGTTCGCGAAGAGTGAGGATAAATGCTCGCTGCCTGTGCGGAAAAAAAAAGACGGCTTTGATGACGTCACACCTGCTCGCTATCAAAATAAAAAGGCTGTGCGAATCTGATGAAAAACAGATGCTTCCGCTTGTTCGGGGGGATTTACGTTTCGAAGATCTTTTCTCATTAAAACAGAATTGGCCCTCCTGTTCCTAAGGCCCCGGGGTCATTTGGAATGGGGCTCCCAATACATAAAACAAATTTTTCTTTAAAAAAAAGATAACATGCAAAATTAATTCTTAACTGAACAATAATCATAAACATAGCATATAAAATAAAACTTATATAACTTTTATTATAATTCTTTAACTTTCTTTATAATAACTATAGTCTAACTTTACTTCTATACTACTTCTATGACCATATTAAATACAATATAGTTATATAACTATATTATTCTATACTTCTATATTACTTCTATAACTATAGTGTAACTTAACTACTTTATAATAACTATAGTCTATAACTATTACTAAAATCTTTTATAACTAATTCGCGTTCAATGTTCATTTTAGAATGTATTCTTGATGGACTTCGTATTTAAAATTAATACAATGAACATCATTTTAATATTATTTTTTTCTTTTGTCTAACTATTATTAGGTGTGTGAATTAGTTTGGTTAAATTTTTTCATTTAGTAAAGATTTTTGATTTACTCAAAGAGATAACTTAGTTTCAACGACTCCTGCAAAGCTTGAACATATCTGCAGTTGACCAGCTTTAGGGACGCTATTGACTTGAAGTATTCTTTTCAACGTTTTCACTGGCGCGAATGGGCAATTGCCTGTCATTGATATGATATAGATTAACTCGGATTTTGTATATAACACCCACAGATTGGATTATTGAACAAATGCATTGGAATCTTCAAAAGATACAAAGATTGTTGTCAAACTCCAATGAGTCATATAAAAAAAGAGAAATGTAATGCAACAAAATGAATGTGTTGGTAAAAGTTATGCACAATCTCGTTTACTTGTCGGTATAATCCCCAGAAAAATTCAAGCATTAGTTATATGAGTGGAATATCTCTTCTTTGTCACCGCTGATGATGTGAGATGAGCTGGATCTTAAAGTTCCTTTAAAGCTCCTCATTAGACTGGAAGCTCTTTGAATTTTCTTTTAAGTAGAGAATGTGGATCAGGAAGAATGTGCAAACATTCACCCTCCGAAGTCGCAGTATTGGCATGCTGGTCGGCTAGCTCGCTGTCTGGGATTCCACCATCTTCCTTTCTTCCGAATCACTTGGATCGCTTCATTGAACAAGATTGTGGTAGTTTTGCGCTATTGTTTCTCGTCATGGAGAATGCGGCTTAGAGCCCTGTGATTTTAATGTCTTCCCTGGATTGAAGAATTGGCTATGGTGCCAAAATAATAATTCCAGATTAATGATGAGGAGCTTCAAGGAATGTTAAGACTTATTCGGCATGACTCGCGGCAATTCGAAGAGAGGAGAAGAAATCTGGTTCACTATAACAGATGAGTAAATTTTCGAAGTAATTATGTGAAAAAGTGACCATGATTTGCAGTCACGGAAAAAAAAAGAGTCAATCAGATTTATTTTGAAGTTGCTCATCCTATGTGAAAACTAAAAGTACCATTCTAAAGGTACTAATGAATATTAAAAAATGCAGCTCCTAAAATTTTGTAGGAGTTGTCTACATATTTAAAACTGTACTTTGAAATTTCCCTAAGGTAGCACTCTTTTTTCATATGAATACATTTCCCATGGAAAAAAAAAGAAAAAAAAAGAAGAAAATACTATGTACAAATTTTGGTCAAGATACCTCTGGAGATATTGGACGTTTTCTATTAAATAATTTTTTTCGTGTTTAAATGTGTAAAATTTAAATATTCTCTAAACATTGATAATAGTAGTCTTTTTTTGTCATATTTTTAAAGCATCTTTAAAGCTTCAATCCGCATAGTAAAATCGTTTGCTATTTCTATTCATTCAGTATTTAAATATTAAATAATTTGAAATTATCATTTAATTATTCATTATAAATACGGCAAATGAATGTTATGAAATGTGAGACTTGTGTTAGAAATATTGTGTTTTTAAATAAACATCGCAAAATTAAAACAAATGCAAATGGCCGTTTTGTTAGAAAATATCTGGTTTGCTATCTATAAATTATTAAGAGAAATAATTCGTCAGAATGTTCGTTAAAATTCTACAAAGTAATAACTACGAAATAAAATTTCTTTTTTTCCGGAATTTGTTATATTCTGACAGTGATACTATATGAGCTGACGAGTAAAAATTCTAGCTTATTACAAGGACTGTGACTCTCCTCCACATTTAAAAATAGCGACTGTTAATAAAATAATATGGAAACGGATTTTTTAAAAAAATTCTTAGATTTCATATTCTTTGTCGCTGATTTAAATATATTTTTATATTACAGTAATGCAGAAAACAATATCTGTTTCAATACTTGCTTGATTAGCAACATTTCAATACTCTATACAAAGCTGTCAATATTTTGAAATTTATGAATGCGCCCCTAACTGCATCATTTTAGAAGTAATGCACAAAATTCAATTTAATGGAAAAACTACCAGCAGAAATGAGTTGAAATTTTGCATGTCCCCATAAAATGAGTCTATCCTTCGATTTTTGACAGAATTTAAGTGTGTTGTCATTTAAAAATTTTTAAACGCTCATTTTGCAATTTTTTTCACATATATAAAGTACTTTTGCAAGCTGAATATGTACGGAAAAAATATAGAATACCTTATATCTTCATATGAAAAAGAGTTTAGGTCAGTAATTTTATAAACTTTTTGAAGATGTGAATGAAAGTTCAAAATTTAATTTTAACATTAGAAAATTTTGTTAGCCTATCATATCGAAACAAAGAGCCTTAAGTGAATGAGACATGGTTTAAGGAAATAACTTTTAAAGTAATTTTAAAATTTGATGAGAAAAATGGGTGTTAAAAATTGGAAATTTTGAAGTTTTCTCTTATTTCAATATACAGACAGCCCCTTACGAAATTTTTTCATTCAAAAATCCTTAAGAGTAAGTTAAACTCTTTCAAATCGCACCGTTTATTACGATTGTGAGATAAACATGTCAGAATACAGATGAGTGACTCCTTTTTTTCCGCGACTGTATATAACTTATAGTAGTAAACTCATACAGTCCTTTTTTTACGGTATATCGATGTTTGAAAGAAAAAAAAGAAAGAAAGAAAACTCAGCGGAAGTGATGTCCTCAAAATTTCCTCGCACATTCTTTACTGAGACAGATGAATTTGTGTTACCCTCCAACCGATTGAAACCAAAATTCGACTCGGAACAGTCACCAAATCAGATCTGATGTATGTGCCATTTTGAATCATCGCATTTGCATGTGCCTGACATTCGACCTTTTGTTAAATCTGTATACCAAATTTCATCCACCTAGTTCTCTCCATTTTATAGTTATCGTGTTAACTTATATTTTGACAAGCGGATACGCAGACTTCCTCTGAATGGATCTTTTTTCAAAATATGGTAAGCAGTTAATTGGATGTAAAGACCGTATTCACCCTTCTAACTCGGAATGTTTTTAAGTTGTCGTATCGGACAGACTAAGACAATGCCAAAAATGATTTTCGAATTCTAGGAGGTCTAAAACATGTCAAAATCCACAATATTTACACAATTTTATATTACAATATTTTTTTACACTTCGTACGGGAGAAAGTAAAAACAAAAGACGAACAGCCGAATGGAAAAAGGATGAATGTATTTCCCTCAAAATTATCTCAGAATGAATTATTCTTTCAGAAACTGAAGCGCGCATCCATCAAGTCTTGTTTTGGCAAAATGATGTAATATGATTTGAAAATTATTCCAGTTCCGTTTTCATTTAGTTTACTTTATTTAACTTAACATGTTAGATATTTGTGAAGAAATTTTGTAATCGGATTTTTCATTCAATTTTTGACACATTAGTTTCTGTTTATTCTTATGTTATTGACGATACGTTCAGATTTTAATGATCAGTTAACTAACTTATTGAATGAAAGTTTAATTCAGTACGAGGAACGCAACTTGTATTGAATTTAAGAAAAAAGCTGATATCAAAATTTTATAAAATTAATAACAATAATAACAATCAAAGATTAAAAATAGAAAATAGTTAAATTTAAAATAAAACAACATCTTTTATATTAAATAAAATTTGTTTTTATTAAATTTATTATTGTCCTTTACGTACGCTAATTTAATGAAGGAAATATATTACATAATAATTAACAGTACAAATGATTTACTCTTTTGCTTTTTGACATATAAGAGGGGGATATTAACTGGGGCTGCCATCTGCTGTCTTTATTATGTACTAGAAAAAGCACTTTTGCTGATAGTTTAACAAAATGTCATTCGAAAATGAAAGGTAAAAAAGACCTAAAAGAGTTGGTTTCGAAGAAAAGAAGCGTGTTTCTTTAATTCTTCGGGAACTCATAAATAAAAGGTTGGAAAATATATTGGAATCGTGGAAAATATAATGAAAATAATTCGACGAGGCTTCATTTTTTTACCTAAATCCTAAATATTGAATGGCTAAAAATCTCTTAAGTAAAATTCTTGATACATATCTGGATTTTTATTTATTGCAGTGCCTTTCTTTTTAGACTGTATCTCATAAAGTGAAAATTTCTGCAAACATTTCGTATTCATTCATGATTTTTTCTTTATCTAGGAGAAGTGCAAAATGATTCGATTCAATTTAGGGTTCCTTCTGTGTGCAGTGGCTCTCCTTTCAATTGTGCTTGCAAAAGAGCTGCCACAGGTAAGATTTTTTCAGTTGCTGAAATGGAAGCAGAAAAATTATATTTTTATTTTAGCACTAAATTCGCTTGAGTTTTATTATTTCAATATAAGACTATGAATCTTCATTCTTTCAGTATGGGTTTTCATTAACAGTCTATTAATTTCCCTTTCTCATTACAAAATTTCGTTTATTATTTACTGTACTTTTTTAAACATGATTATTTTTTTTAAATGGCTGTTATCGAGTTGTTAATTTTACACAAGAAATCAGATAACCTAAATCTCACAATTAATGACATCAACATTTAATGCATTCAAATCTTAAGCCATTTAATAGATAATTCATTCTATGAAGTACTATCACTTTTGGCTACCCACTGTTCGCCGCGAATGTTCGTTGTATTTACTTTCAGTTAAATCTCTTATGCACAATCAAATATTTTAAGCATAAAATTGTGATAAAAATTAAACCAGTCTAGTTTAATTGCTTAAAATCCTAATAAATTCAATGGTGCTTAAGAACGTGATTATCTGGTTCATATAATTTGAGCAGTGCTATAAAATTACTTTATTATTTGGCATTTAATTACAGAAATATTTAACAGATTTCTTCTTCCTTAGCTTTCAACAGTAGAAGAAAATCGCGCGATCAAATATTTGCAGAAATGATGAAAACTATTTGAATTTCAAAATTAAATAAAAAAAAAAATAATAAATCGGGAATACTTTGCAGTATTATTAAAATGAATCATCATTGAAAATGGAATATGCATGTTTTATTTTTAAGATGATGCAAAAACCGTTTGTATGCTGTAATGTTTTCGTGAATAACTTAGAAAATGCACAAATTCGGTTGATTCGTAATTAATTATAATTCTAATCCGATTTTTTTAATTAAAAAAATCGCCCCGAAATACACATTCCCATCTTCCAAAGTATATTTGTGCCAAATTGGTAGCTCAAGATCTAGCGGTCTGTTTTGAAGAGCGTCAAGAAACAGAGAAGATATACACACATTCATACTTATTATAAGTAAAGATTCCTATCTAGATTTTTTTATGTATATTTTTATTTTAATGCTTTGGCACTTGTGTATCAATTCACAAAGGCTTAAAATTCTTTCTAAAGATATATATTTCCACTACTTTAGAGAAAAAATTATTAAATGTCGAGAAAAAGTATAGCATGTCATAACATATCAGAATTTGATTGCACTTCATCCGTTAGTTAGACACTCATAATATTGAGATAAGTAAATTACATAATTGAGTGTTATTAATAAGTAGATTAATAACACTCAAATAATTCTACTTTTACTGATGTAAATCAAAGTTTATTATATATTTATTTAATATATTCTTTTTGATTCAAAACCCAATTTAGAAAACCCTCCCATTTATAATTTTAATCCAAATGCCACATAATTTTATAATTTTTAATAATGGCCGATATTATTAATTGCTATTAAAATATAAACTTAGAATCCGTGTTAAAGAATACTGGTTATATTTAGAAATATTATTTAACTTATGTAGATTATTTTCTTTGCATTAAAAAGTTATTAATTTTTTATGTCATTTCAAATTATTATTATTTAATCAGAAAGGGACAAGAGATTCAAAATTATCTTATTATAGCATTGCTAATTTTGATCACAAATTATGTATATAAAAGAAAAAATTCAAAACTTGAAAGATGTAGAATTGCTGCTATCTGAAGAAAGGTTATTTTGAGTTAGCTAAAAACAGTTATTAATTTTAACATGTAGTGGAGGAAAAGCGAATCTCATCGTCCAACATCAATCGAAAAGAAACTCGACCCTTAAAATGTTAGTCGAACATAGAATAAGTCAAATTCGGAGGATGATTTCAGCTAGCATTGGGGAAAAAACATAGTTCTGGCTTAGATTTAGTGTTAAGTTTATTCATAGCCCGTTTCTTTTGCGACGTAAAGAATAGTGGCCGGTTTCTTTCCTCTCAAAAACGTAGCAGAACTATGATGATTTAGTGGCTTAGCAGAGGGAAATGTCTCTCAAGGCAGACTAGTCATTTTTCGCCTTCTTTCATAAACATTGGCTTAACAAAGATAAATGGTACCTAATTCATGGTACTAGTTTCTCGCCCTTTGACTTCAGAAAATAGCAAATCACACTGAAGTTTTGTCTCCTTGGTCCCTCTAAAATCGGCTCTGGATCCTGTATGCCCCCCCCTGCTCCCCCCGATTGCTGTGCCATTTTGGTGATTGTTTTACTTCGACTTGATGGATCGGACCAGTAGACCAGGTTCAGTTTCCTTCGGCTTTGCGCCTGGCTTCATTTACATTTCCGATACCTATCCGTACCAATAATAAAAGGTGAAGAAATGGGCCCACTCTAATCCATTAACCGTTTTCTTTTTTAAACGAATGTACGAGAGCAATAAGAAGACTTCAAAGATAAATGAACCGATCTGTTTGGTTAATAACCCAATTCTAATGTGTTTCAATATTCCCAATAAGAATTTCTTGATGAAATCTACCTATTCAGATCTCAGAATAAGTAAGTGAAAGTTTCAACGCATTCAAAATTTTAAACTTGCCGACGAATTAGGGAGTGGCGTCCTGAAAGTAATTTGTAACTACTTCACAAGCAATTTTTCTTTTCCCGTTTGACAAACCTGTTTCAAATGAACGAGGCGTGAAGACTGTTTTACAGAATGTTTCGCCTTATCTACAACTTCCTGTCCTATGAACATCAGTTTTTAATCCTTTTAACATGATCGAATCTTGTGAACAACTCAGGGTGGGGTGTCTATCTTTGCGAAGTTAAATGCAAAACAACAACTAAATACTAATTTTAAATACTAAAAAATATTATTTTTTGTATGAAATTTTTATCAAACAACTTAATTAAGATGAATTCTATTTAGATTTCGATTCATTCTTCCATATATAATAAAGTTTTTAAATAGTATTTTTGAACTTGTAACGGAATAAATTGACTAATAAAAAGTTGGAGAATGACATGGAAATCTTAGTTCTGTCGATTTAATAATTTATATTTAAAGTTGTCAAATTAGTAAATCAACAGTTAGAAAATCTTCATTTCACCGTTGATACAGAATTCGTTTAAGATTTTTTTACATTTCACTTCTTAGATAGTCATTTCAATGAAATAATTTTTCAACATTTCAGTTAAATTGTTAATGAAATATCTGAAATTCTTGTCAATAGCAGAGGATCACATTAATCCACAAAAACCATTTTTATATCACTTTAAGATTTAAAAAAAAATTGCTATGAATATCAATATAATTTATGCTCAATTTATCCTTTTTTTTTTGTAATTTTTAAGTAATAGCTGATAAAATAATTTTTCAACCTTCATTTCCTACTAACATGTTCAATGTTTAATTATGGAATTAGTTTTTTTATTATGATCTAATAGAGCTCAAAATATAAGTACAGTTATATATAAGTATTTTATAAATATAAGTATTTTTTTGGGGGAATTATCTCACATTTTGAATTATATTTATATAATTTTATGAACTTCATTTAAAGCGGCTTGAAATAGTATTGACAAACGCAGAAATAAAATAAATAAGAATTATTAAATGGAGGACTGTTGAACACAATTGCTGAGCTACAATCAAGCTTGCGTACCGAAGGCGAAAGATTATCCATTTGCTATATTTTGGATGAGAGGTTCGAATTCTCCATATTTCTTTTTTTTATTCCAATAGGGGAGTGAAGAGAAAGATCAACTGGACCTCATTGCAGAGGACGAAAGTCTAAATGAAATCGATGAGAAGGACGCGTCGAATGAAGTAGCGGGAGGCTACGTACCAGGTACGAAACAATTACTTGATTGTCTTTAATGAGGCTACATAGAAACATTCAGATGGAATGAAATATCTTGTCACATAATTAAATTGAATAATTATTATATTTTAAGAGTTTGCGTAATGCGTTTATCTATTTTCGCTCATGCAGGTGGGAATGCTGCAAATAAATATATTGACTCAGCCTTCGTATGCCTATAACGAAGTATTACGTACATTTAATTATATATCATATTTACAATAAAAAGAATGTGTTTGAAAAAATGTAGAGATTAAATAAAAATGTTTTATCTAATCTTTTTTTTATCAGTTTTAGGAAGGTTTTTTAAAAAATGTAGAAGCAATGGTCTGAGAAAGCCTTTCTCTCGTACTCTTTAATAAAAACGCTATCCCAGACAATGCCTTGTACGGCACTGACGTACAATAGTCAAGAAATATTTACCTTTAGAGAGATTTGAGCACTTTTACTGAATCTATTCTGTGATCCTTGGCAAATTTTTTGACGATTCAATCTTGGCAGGCGATTAATAGTATCCGAAAATAGAATTTCTTTTTTAGACAGATTTTTCCCAACCGACTGAAACAAAAGTTTGACTCAGAAGTACGATTGAATCATAGAATCACATATCAAATTTTATATATTGAAGCTGAATCTTAGTTATTTATTGACAGTTTATTCTTGAAAATTTTTAATTTGTTTTATACATTTGATCAGTAGATCACCGGGATTTGTAGTCTATGATAGAGGTAACATTTCAAAGCGGACTATCAAAGCATGTTGTTGTAAAATCGACAGCAGCCTGTGGTAGTATTTTAGCTGGACAGAAATCGAGTAATGATGGAAAGAGGCTGGACGGTCAGCTTAGCAACGAGAGCATAGTTTAAGTCGTGCATAAATGTTTGCATTTCCACCAAAATAAACAGAGATAAAATGTAATTTCCTCTATCGCTATGAAAAGCAATACTAAATAGAATTTATTTAATACGTTATCTTATTTAAATAAACAAATGTATCTTTTAAAAAGAAATAACCAGCGGAAGTGGTGTTCTCAAAACTTCCTCGCATACTCTCTAATAAAAGTGAATTTGTCTTTAAAGCGAGTTTTTTTTTCCCCAACTGATGGACTCCAAATGAATCAAAAAATTACATACCAAATTGAATAGATTTAAGTCAATGCGTTTTTGAGCTATCGCGTCTACATGCTTCTGAAAGTACAGCCAGACAGATATTCAACACTTCGTTGGATTTGGCTCAAAATTTGAAAGGTGCCAATGCTATAGATGTTAAGTCTGTATATCGAATTTTATCTATCTAGTTGTCTTCGCTTTTGCAGTTATCGTGTTAACTTCTATTCGAACAGTCGGACAGGCAGACTTCCTTTGGACGGATTTTGCTCAAATGCAACTCCGAAATGAAAAGAGTTTGAAAGATGAAATTTTATACATGATCCTTAAGCTGACATTTTTTATTGTTTCTTCTTTCCAGAAAAAGCATCTATCTGTTCGCTCATGAGAACGACAACTCAAAAATAAAAAGGTGTTGAAAAGGAACAATAATAGCATATGCTTTATGATTAGAACTGTAGCTCTACATCAGATTTTGCAGAGCTTTTGGTTGATTCCCTTTCGGTCTGTTTGTTCTTGTGAATGTACACTCTGTAACTGGGAACTCTTTCTATGTTAACGTTCGTGGCTCAGAAATTCCTCTTATTACTTATTGCTGAATGGCAAAAGTAAAATGTGAATAAATTATTACATGAATGTTTAAAACGGCATACTTCATTGAATGATTTTATAGTTGTGCTTGATTCAATGTTTCACTAATGAATGGAGCTGCAAGATATTATTAAGCATGCTTTGGAGAGAATTGGCATTCTATTAAGTTAGAGAAAACTAGATATAGGTGTCAAACAAAAATTTCTGAAGACATGTCTGTGGCCGCGCTTCAAAGTTGGACGAAAATGAGATACTGCATTATCGTTAGATAAATCTATATTTTCACATAGCTACTACCTTATTAGTGAAATGCTTCTGAACGTAAAATGTAATAATTTTCCATGCTTTCAGCGTCTCCATTATTTTATAGGAAAGTTGTTGCTTTGTTGAATGCATTATTTCCTCCTCTCTTGACCAAATTTCCTCCACAACGTTTCGTTGTGATATAGCAAAAAGGTCTATACATTCTTCGGTAGTTCTAGCTATATTTTCCACCCACTCAATGATGTCATTCGATCCTCCTCTAGCCCCATTCCTTTCACCAGAAACATAATCTTGTCGGTGTATGCTCCATAGGGACTTGATTAACCCCTCATAGTTGCGTTCGACAACTCTCTCCGATCAAAACTTCTGTATAGATATAATGGTTCTTTTCAAACAAGTCTTCAACACAGAAGGATGCAAGCCAATCCGGCATATGACGTCACAATGTTTCCTCGCCACTCGCTCTACAGAACATTGTTCGTTAAGCGAGTCATTTTTTTTTTTTTTTCATCTTGTTTTGGTCGTAATGTGAATCGCTCGTTATGCGATGTTCTCGTTCAGCGAGGCCTAATTTAAAAGCCATATCTTATTAAATGTTTTCAATGAATAATGCAACTTTAGCGGTCAAATGAATTATTAATTGATTTTTGCATTTACTTAAAGATACTTACGCAGCAAGTTAGTGCTGCAAAGAAGGTTGCCGCTCTTAACAAATATTTCGAAGAAACAAAAATTTGGATGATTCGATTTCTTATCTCGGATTTCAAAGTATGCTAATCTGTTCATTCATTATTAATGAATCAAATTAATTAACGAATAAGAGTCATTGAGTTGAAATGGATTTTTTTTTCTTAAATATGTCACAACTGTAAAAACATTTTATTATAATCAAAATCAAACAAACAAACAAAACAAAACAAAAAAAAAAAAAGTTGCTTAAAAGCGACCTTCGCAAAATGAGACGAATTTGATACTTCGCAAGGAAACAGAGAAAACGCGACAAGGACATGAGACGCTGTCCTATGAATGCAGGCATTGAAAGCTGTGCTGGCACGTCATGTTTTAAACGAATTCCTCCTCGCCTCTGTAGCAAAAAAGAGACGAATAAAACTCTTTAATTATTATCTGATGTCAGGCGAGTCCTCCTTCGCGTAATTCATATACTTTCCTTCCGGAAAAGCCTATTTATGAGCTAAGGAACAGAAGATTTCAGTTTTTGGGTTGACAAATAAATTAAATTTGGAACATCGCGCTCAGACGGTGAAAGAAACTGATGAAATTGAGCGCCTCGGCGATGGCTTCTGATTTCATCTGTAGTGGACATCTTAACTTTCAATGCACCAGAAAAGTCGCCGACGACAAGAGCGACACTATTTCCATGACAAGAGTGAAAAACATTCCGATACCCCCCCCCTCCCCCGCAACCTTGCACCTTCTTTTAAGGGGAAGGATGCTATTAGACAGCTTTCCGAATTACTTATTTAGGGTGATGAAATTTTTTAAACTTGTGCATTAAAATATAAATACATCACATATCAATAAAAAAAATTCTTAAAGCAAAATACATTATTTTTTATTAAAAAAAGAAGTTTAATTTTTAAAAATTTTAAGTCTTTCAGGCGATTCTATTTTTATTTTTTTTTATTATTATTTTTACCTTATTTTTCTATATAAATTTATTTGATACAAAACTGGATATAATTTTGTAATTCCAATTAAAAGTTGATTTTTTTGAGAACTATTTTATGTTTACAAACTGAATTTTCATAAGAATTGTATGTTTTCCTAACCTAAAATTAACTTTATCTACCCAAGAGAACTTGAAGCATAAAATGCATGCACAATTTTCTTTCAAAGTTTAACCAAAATTTTGATTACCATTTTATTTGATTTCTCAAAAATTAAAGACACCTGGCATATTTCATAGATATTTAAATATAATTAGAACATATTAATATTAGAATATATTAACATATTAAATCTAATTAGAACAGCGTTTTGACATTAAAATGTATTTGTTTTTCTCCATTCCCTTCAAATTGTTATTTTATTGAACAATAAATTATATACTGTTATTTTAACTGAATATAAACTTAATATTTTGGCGATTTTTTTATATCTTTATCCATTGTCATTTATTTCAAAGTCCACTATCCCTTTAAGATTCAAGGATGGACGTTTATATTTTTCAAAACAGAAAATTCTCTACATATGTTTTCGATTTACAATTCGTTTTCGTACAAATTTTCCTTTTTTTTAAATTCCTCTCGTCAGACCATTTTATTTTTCTGTTGTCAATATCCCTTTTCGTCAATTGACTCAAAGTAATGAATAGGTGAATAGAAGTTTCTGTCGACATCTGACATTGCATAGCATACTCAGTTTCTGTTAAATCAAATTAAAATATTAATTAAAAATTAAAATCTGTTTATAGTGTTAATAATAAAAATGGTATGAAATAGTATTAGAAATTAAATATAAATGATATTAAGGATAAAAATATTTTTTACACGAAAAAAATTTCCATTTGCCTTTTTTATATTTTCTATAGTCATCATGGATTCGCACCTTGATTTTTGTTTTGCAAAGTGAAACTATACTAATCATACTACTTATATATTCAGTTGCTGACTTTAACATTGATTTTGTATCACTGTAGCGAAAATTATATACAAATAATAAAAAAGGATTTCTTACTCACTTCAAACATCACATACAAAGAACAGGGTGTCCCACAAGGTATGCAGCTTCTAATTTTTATAGTTTCGTATAGAACACGTTCAAAGGAGTATTTTGATATATAATATGTTGGGTCCCCGAATATAGCGTCATAATCTAATTAGACGAAAAACGTTCATTATGAATCCGACAAATTTGTATTCCAAATTACGATGCATAAGACGATTGTCCAGCGTGGAAGCTTCTCTGGGTGGTTATGCAAATTCGTGGCAAACCAATGAGAGGAAAAGCGGGTCTGCAAGTGAATATGCAAATTCCTGCAGCGGCATATAAGGCTAGAAAACAGGTTTGATTAGAATGAGTCGCGCGTTATTCGCTAAAAAATTTCTGTGTAATGCGCGTATTCGTTGTGAGTCTGAAAGGAGCAAATATTCGATTGAACGTGTTTTCATAATGCTGACTTATCATGAATTGCAATCATATCACAGTGTGGGGAAACAATTCTGCAATTCACCACAACATAAACGGCACGACGATCAAAAGAACGTACTAACGATTTAAGGAAACCGGCACTGCGTTGGACATTGTGCTATCGAAGAGATGCGTGCAAGAACAGAACCTAATGTTCAGAAAGTGAAAGTTTTTGAATGACATCCCTTCTTGCATGGCATAGACAAGATAAGCGATTAGTGGTTTGCACAAGATAGTGCTAGACTTCACCGCACTTCGATTTCTTAACTGAATATTTTCACGATTGAGTTAGATTTCATTACAAAACAAATAATGGTAAAGAATGGCCACCTTCCTCCCCGAATTTTAACCTCTGCGACTTTTTCTTATGGGGATGTTTGAAAGACACAGTGTATCTCATGCAGCCCTCAACATTGGATGACTGACATCCCTTCTTGCATGGCATAGACAAGATAAGCGATTAGTGGTTTGCACAAGATAGTGCTAGACTTCACCGCACTTCGATTTCTTAACTGAATATTTTCACGATTGAGTTAGATTTCATTACAAAACAAATAATGGTAAAGAATGGCCACCTTCCTCCCCGAATTTTAACCTCTGCGACTTTTTCTTATGGGGATGTTTGAAAGACACAGTGTATCTCATGCAGCCCTCAACATTGGATGACTGACATCCCTTCTTGCATGGCATAGACAAGATAAGCGATTAGTGGTTTGCACAAGATAGTGCTGGACTTCACCGCACTTCGATTTCTTAACTGAATATTTTCACGATTGAGTTAGATTTCATTACAAAACAAATAATGGTAAAGAATGGCCACCTTCATCCCCGAATTTTAACCTCTGCGACTTTTTCTTATGGGGATGTTTGAAAGACACAGTGTATCTCATGCAGCCCTCAACATTGGATGACTGACATCCCTTCTTGCATGGCATAGACAAGATAAGCGATTAGTGGTTTGCACAAGATAGTGCTGGACTTCACCGCACTTCGATTTCTTAACTGAATATTTTCATGATTGAGTTAGATTTCATTACAAAACAAATAATGGTAAAGAATGGCCACCTTCATCCCCGAATTTTAACCTCTGCGACTTTTTCTTATGGGGATGTTTGAAAGACACAGTGTATCTCATGCAGCCCTCAACATTGGATGACTGACATCCCTTCTTGCATGGCATAGACAAGATAAGCGATTAGTGGTTTGCACAAGATAGTGCTGGACTTCACCGCACTTCGATTTCTTAACTGAATATTTTCACGATTGAGTTAGATTTCATTACAAAACAAATAATGGTAAAGAATGGCCACCTTCATCCCCGAATTTTAACCTCTGCGACTTTTTCTTATGGGGATGTTTGAAAGACACAGTGTATCTCATGCAGCCCTCAACATTGGATGACTGACATCCCTTCTTGCATGGCATAGACAAGATAAGCGATTAGTGGTTTGCACAAGATAGTGCTAGACTTCACCGCACTTCGATTTCTTAACTGAATATTTTCACGATTGAGTTAGATTTCATTACAAAACAAATAATGGTAAAGAATGGCCACCTTCCTCCCCGAATTTTAACCTCTGCGACTTTTTCTTATGGGGATGTTTGAAAGACACAGTGTATCTCATGCAGCCCTCAACATTGGATGACTGACATCCCTTCTTGCATGGCATAGACAAGATAAGCGATTAGTGGTTTGCACAAGATAGTGCTAGACTTCACCGCACTTCGATTTCTTAACTGAATATTTTCATGATTGAGTTAGATTTCATTACAAAACAAATAATGGTAAAGAATGGCCACCTTCATCCCCGAATTTTAACCTCTGCGACTTTTTCTTATGGGGATGTTTGAAAGACACAGTGTATCTCATGCAGCCCTCAACATTGGATGACTGACATCCCTTCTTGCATGGCATAGACAAGATAAGCGATTAGTGGTTTGCACAAGATAGTGCTAGACTTCACCGCACTTCGATTTCTTAACTGAATATTTTCACGATTGAGTTAGATTTCATTACAAAACAAATAATGGTAAAGAATGGCCACCTTCCTCCCCGAATTTTAACCTCTGCGACTTTTTCTTATGGGGATGTTTGAAAGACACAGTGTATCTCATGCAGCCCTCAACATTGGATGACTGACATCCCTTCTTGCATGGCATAGACAAGATAAGCGATTAGTGGTTTGCACAAGATAGTGCTAGACTTCACCGCACTTCGATTTCTTAACTGAATATTTTCACGATTGAGTTAGATTTCATTACAAAACAAATAATGGTAAAGAATGGCCACCTTCCTCCCCGAATTTTAACCTCTGCGACTTTTTCTTATGGGGATGTTTGAAAGACACAGTGTATCTCATGCAGCCCTCAACATTGGATGACTGACATCCCTTCTTGCATGGCATAGACAAGATAAGCGATTAGTGGTTTGCACAAGATAGTGCTAGACTTCACCGCACTTCGATTTCTTAACTGAATATTTTCATGATTGAGTTAGATTTCATTACAAAACAAATAATGGTAAAGAATGGCCACCTTCATCCCCGAATTTTAACCTCTGCGACTTTTTCTTATGGGGATGTTTGAAAGACACAGTGTATCTCATGCAGCCCTCAACATTGGATGACTGACATCCCTTCTTGCATGGCATAGACAAGATAAGCGATTAGTGGTTTGCACAAGATAGTGCTAGACTTCACCGCACTTCGATTTCTTAACTGAATATTTTCACGATTGAGTTAGATTTCATTACAAAACAAATAATGGTAAAGAATGGCCACCTTCCTCCCCGAATTTTAACCTCTGCGACTTTTTCTTATGGGGATGTTTGAAAGACACAGTGTATCTCATGCAGCCCTCAACATTGGATGACTGACATCCCTTCTTGCATGGCATAGACAAGATAAGCGATTAGTGGTTTGCACAAGATAGTGCTGGACTTCACCGCACTTCGATTTCTTAACTGAATATTTTCACGATTGAGTTAGATTTCATTACAAAACAAATAATGGTAAAGAATGGCCACCTTCATCCCCGAATTTTAACCTCTGCGACTTTTTCTTATGGGGATGTTTGAAAGACACAGTGTATCTCATGCAGCCCTCAACATTGGATGACTGACATCCCTTCTTGCATGGCATAGACAAGATAAGCGATTAGTGGTTTGCACAAGATAGTGCTGGACTTCACCGCACTTCGATTTCTTAACTGAATATTTTCATGATTGAGTTAGATTTCATTACAAAACAAATAATGGTAAAGAATGGCCACCTTCATCCCCGAATTTTAACCTCTGCGACTTTTTCTTATGGGGATGTTTGAAAGACACAGTGTATCTCATGCAGCCCTCAACATTGGATGACTGACATCCCTTCTTGCATGGCATAGACAAGATAAGCGATTAGTGGTTTGCACAAGATAGTGCTGGACTTCACCGCACTTCGATTTCTTAACTGAATATTTTCACGATTGAGTTAGATTTCATTACAAAACAAATAATGGTAAAGAATGGCCACCTTCATCCCCGAATTTTAACCTCTGCGACTTTTTCTTATGGGGATGTTTGAAAGACACAGTGTATCTCATGCAGCCCTCAACATTGGATGACTGACATCCCTTCTTGCATGGCATAGACAAGATAAGCGATTAGTGGTTTGCACAAGATAGTGCTGGACTTCACCGCACTTCGATTTCTTAACTGAATATTTTCACGATTGAGTTAGATTTCATTACAAAACAAATAATGGTAAAGAATGGCCACCTTCATCCCCGAATTTTAACCTCTGCGACTTTTTCTTATGGGGATGTTTGAAAGACACAGTGTATCTCATGCAGCCCTCAACATTGGATGACTGACATCCCTTCTTGCATGGCATAGACAAGATAAGCGATTAGTGGTTTGCACAAGATAGTGCTGGACTTCACCGCACTTCGATTTCTTAACTGAATATTTTCATGATTGAGTTAGATTTCATTAAAAAACAAATAATGGTAAAGAATGGCCACCTTCCTCCCCGAATTTTAACCTCTGCGACTTTTTCTTATGGAGATGTTTGAAAGACACAGTGTATCTCATGCAGCCCTCAACATTGGATGACTGACATCCCTTCTTGCATGGCATAGACAAGATAAGCGATTAGTGGTTTGCACAAGATAGTGCTGGACTTCACCGCACTTCGATTTCTTAACTGAATATTTTCATGATTGAGTTAGATTTCATTACAAAACAAATAATGGTAAAGAATGGCCACCTTCCTCCCCGAATTTTAACCTGTGCGACTTTTTCTTATGGGGATGTTTGAAAGACACAGTGTATCTCATGCAGCCCTCAACATTGGATGACTGACATCCCTTCTTGCATGGCATAGACAAGATAAGCGATTAGTGGTTTGCACAAGATAGTGCTGGACTTCACCGCACTTCGATTTCTTAACTGAATATTTTCATGATTGAGTTAGATTTCATTACAAAACAAATAATGGTAAAGAATGGCCACCTTCCTCCCCGAATTTTAACCTCTGCGACTTTTTCTTATGGGGATGTTTGAAAGACACAGTGTATCTCATGCAGCCCTCAACATTGGATGACTGACATCCCTTCTTGCATGGCATAGACAAGATAAGCGATTAGTGGTTTGCACAAGATAGTGCTGGACTTCACCGCACTTCGATTTCTTAACTGAATATTTTCATGATTGAGTTAGATTTCATTACAAAACAAATAATGGTAAAGAATGGCCACCTTCCTCCCCGAATTTTAACCTGTGCGACTTTTTCTTATGGGGATGTTTGAAAGACACAGTGTATCTCATGCAGCCCTCAACATTGGATGACTGAAAAACAGCAAATGAAACCGAGGTCAAGGAAATTCGAACAGATGTTTTGCAGAAAACATTTGAGAACTTCGATTCCAAACTTCGCCATTTTATTTATTCGAATGGAAGACATATCGAAAATCTATTTTTTTGAATGTTCTCAATAAACATTTATTTTCATTTGGTTTTGTTCTCATTTCTTGAAGTTTTCATGACGCAAGCTTCACACCTTCATTAGACTATGACGCTATATTCTGGGACTCCACTCGTTGTATATCAAAACAATCGTCTTGACGTGTTCTAACCGAATCTGCAAAAATTAGACGTTGCATATCTTGTGGGGCACCCTGTAGTTTTGCCCTTGTAAATATGTTATCATCAGTAGACTCTTGTGACTATTTTGTATAAACTCTTCACTGAGTTTTTAATTTCAACAATCCAACAAAAGCGTATATCGCATTTTTTTTTGGTAAAAAGGAGAGGTTAATATGTAAAAGTGTAGCATAAGTGAACTAATAATGACGATTATCTGAGGTCATTTCGAATTCGTGTGTGAAATTAGATCTTATTCTGTTCTGTTGCAGACCCTTGTCTCAAGGTTCGTTGTGGAGCTGGAAGGATTTGCGAAGTGAATGACAAAGGCGAAGGTCAGTGCGTCTGCATACCGGAATGCCCCCAAGAGACCGATGACCGAAGGAGGGTAGGCACATAACTTTTGCTGTCAGTTCTGTAATTTAAGCGTCTTTTTCCTTTCGTTTTGTGAATATCTATCACCGCTCAAAATATAGAGTTAACTTAAATTGTAAATATAAATGAAAATAAGAGATACATAATTTTTTTATTATATTTAAACATAAATTTCTTGATGGTATCATTCAGTTAGGGAACAGTTTATTCCAAAATGGCATGCTTATAACAAGTATTTTTATATATTAGAATATGACGGTATTTTTAGAAATATTAACGAAAATTAAAGGTTAAAGAGAGCAACAAAAAATAAACACTATCCGGAAACCAAAACGAAATCGAAAACAAATCAATTGTGAATATAGATATATTGTATCAAGATTCATCGTGAACGATGATTCATGATCATGATACCGATAAATCGATATTTTTAGAAAACCGATACCAAAAAATCGATATTTTTTTCTCTATAAATTGAAACAGCCCTTGCATCTTTGACAACTGATTTTTTCCCTTTGGAATTGACTACCCCAAAGTTAATGAATTGTTAATATTGTTTCTGCCCTGCGAAACATCGACAGAGGACGAGAATTATATTGCTTGAAGTGACAAGAAAAAAAAGACTGCCATATGGTTGCAAAGTAAGCTTTATTTGGTCAAAAGAATTTTGTTTTTATTTTCCTTTTCCCAGAGAGTGCACCACAAAAATCAATGTCTAAGTCAATCCTACTGCATTACGTAATGTAATCCATACGAAAATTCTTGTCTCCAGTGTTTTTCAAAATTGTTTAGAAAATTATGGCATGATCTCCATATTTTTAAGTTCTTGATATTTCAGGTATGCAGTAACCACAATGAGACCTGGAGTAGCGATTGCGAGGTGTACCGGATGCGATGTTTTTGCAGTGAAGACTCGGAAGAGTGCAAGACCAAAAAGTACAAACATGTCCACGTCGATTATTACGGGGAGTGCAGAGGTTCGTTCCCAAACCATTCATTTCCATTGCTCTTCTCTTTATTGATTCTTTCTTTTTCTTTTTTTTTGATATCTAGTTAGATGACACTTGTTTTGGGGAGCGTTTTGTTGCATTCATTCTGTTAAAAGATTATAGAATACTTGATATTCTTATGCAATTTTTATATGCTTTGCTATTGCTAGGTTTGAGTATATTTATAGGTCAGAAACGCAAGGGAGAGACCGTTGAATTAACTTTTTTTTAACCTTTAGAACTATGATGATTCCTCTGAGGCACCATTCAAGACGGTGCATCATTTTGACGCTTTATTGTTTGATTGTTAAAAATGGCGACAGAATGGTCAAAAGACATAGATTAATTTTTCTAGGAAATTCAACTTAAAACAATCATATATTAATTTATTTTTTGAAACAATAAACAAGTTCTTATAATAAGTGCATAGTTATGCATTTAACTACTTTTCAGAGTGCAAAGGGCTAAAGTGATAAAGTATGCTCTACAAATTTAATATAGTCACAATTTACACAATAACACAGCAGCGTGAATATCTAGTCACATGTAGCATGACAGTACGGTAATTAATGGTAAGAAGAATGCAGTATCAACAACGGAACTTTGAATTTCTTATCATATGTGTTCAAAGTATGTTTGATTCATTTGAAGTTGTACACACTTCATGCAGCATGGCTGTTGTGTTTTTGTGAATGTGCACTTTATAAAATTTGTGTTATATCTTTCATCTTGTATATTATTTTGCTTTTACTTAATTCATTGTTGAAAGTGACTTGTTTCTGTATGACTGTCTGACGCTTAAAAGTTCGCAAACAATATTCGAGAAGCTTTGTATTTCAATTCTAATGTTTTACCTTCGATATTTCTGAATTTCGTTCCAACTTCCAAGTTTTAATGCTACATTCATGTACTCAAAAATTTCCGCTGATGTGGTGCTGAAGTATAGAGAGGGAAATACTGTCATCGGTTCATCCGTTCGTAATCCGATCGCGGTTCAAAATTATGATCTGCGCCCCGAAATAATCTTCGTACTGATTTAAAACGGGACGTTAATATATTTAAACTAGATCAAATTTTAAAGAAAATGAAATCGAAAGGCCACAGAATCCGCAAGACGATCACACTGCATGATACATGTTATTTCCATCTTATCACTCAAATTCTGTTTTCGAACTTGCCACTCTTGACAGGAAGCTACCACACATACCGAAATAAAGCTCAGACCGCATATTGCAAAAATTCCGATTGGAATGAAATGGTGAAATTTCGAATAGAACTCAAATAAGTGTCATTTTTCCTTTAGATCTTCCAGTCAGGTGTCTCTTACCATTTTTAATGTTATGACAACAACAAAAAATATATATTAATTTCATTTCCGCGTAAGATTAATGTCTTATGTAAATGCTGTTGAAATGCTCAGAATAATATTGGAATAAAAATATAAATATTTAATTGTTAAGTTGCATCTCTATACCGTTTTTTTTTCTATAATAAATATTTAAATTTTAAAAAAATTTTCTGATAGTATAATGGAACTTATTTCAGTCTTATTATTTCTCTAGATCGTTCAGTCAGATGTCAAGTCAAGTTAAAAGCGTAAAGCGCTTTTACCATTGTTAATGTTATGAAAATGAATAAGCTTTCTTTGGATATCAATTGCAAAGTACAGTTTTTACTTTCGTTTTTATAAACCGGTATTCTCTCTGTCATTTCGTTTCTATAAGAGAGAAAATAAATAAAAATCACCGCAATATTGTCTTGTGTAAAAAGCCACACTATCTCATTGAGATCTAACAGCTGGAAAACGCATCACAATATTTATCCTTTTTTATCATGAATAAAAGGAATGTATTTTACTTGTATTAATAAAAATGTTGGTCTAATTTGTCTGCCTCTTCAATATTTTGAAGCAAAAGTGACTACAATCTTCCTCTCCCTAGACATCCCTAAATGTTCCGAAGAAGAAATGGAAGATTTTCCTCGACGCATGCGCGAGTGGCTCTTCAACATCATGAAAGATCTGGCTCAGCGGGCTGAGCTGGACGACCGCTATCTGGAACTGGAGCAGGAGGCAGAAAGGGACCTGGCTAAGAAGTGGGCTAACGCTGTCATCTGGAAGTTCTGCGATCTCGATTCGCATCCTTTTGACAGGTGGGTTCGGTAAATCAGATTTTAAGATTAAAAGACGGTTCGAGTTCCAGCTTGTGTGTTCCGATTCAGTTAATAATATTATTAGTGGCATTTTTCAGTTTTTATTTTCCCGTCGACGAAGTATAGAGAAAGTATTGTAATCGTCAAAAAATTCGGACTACAGATGCTGACGATTCTTCACGTTTCATCTTTCCCTGATGTGTAAGTGTACCAGGTGCCCCTGGTACACTTACGTCTGATACTAGGATAAGGTACTTTTATACGCGTTCCTTAACACTACACTCTTAAAACATTCTAATGCATAGCTCAACATATGATGTCTGATTACAAACAAATTAGATATTTTTTTTTTTTTTTTGTATAAATTGACAAACATTTATATTTCACAAAAGCGAGAAAAATCGTTCATTTGCATTAATCGCTAACAGATTTCAGTAATCCATTCACTTTGTGAATGATAAATTTATAGTTATTGTTAAATACATATTGTAAGCCAGTTACTCTTGTGATGAACACTTGGCCAATTCTCCAGACTATCGTTTGCAGTCATGTAATGGCAAAGTTGGCGTCGTTTCACGGCATCATTTCTTTTTTCAGGAGCGTTTCTCGCCACGAACTGTTCCCCATCCGCGCGCCCCTTCTCGCCATGGAGCACTGCATCGCCCCCTTCTTGGATAAATGCGACGCTGACGATGACCACAGAATATCCCTTAAGGAATGGGGACTCTGCCTGGGGTTGGAAGAGAGTGAGTATTTTAATTGTCAAAGTAACTAATCAGGATATTTTGTATGATGCGTTTCATTTTGTTTAATTAGGATATTTTGTATGAGGTGTAAATTTTATTAAAAAAGCATTGCGCTACTACATTTAAATAATTTCTATAAAAAGCTTCATTGCATTTTTTTCTTATTTGTATTATATTTGTATTGAAAGCACTTAAAAATTTTACAACAAGAGTTAAAGTTGTAAAATACCAAATCAGTTATTGAACACTACGTTAACCTATTTTTAACATAAAACATTCTTTTGTTTAAATGATCGAAATAAACAAAACCTATGTCTGCAAATTTATTTGTATTAAAATAAGAAAAATCTATTGTAATAAGAATTCAAGATCTCATAGCATTCCAGAAAAATACTGCTCTGCGAACAATTTTAAAGAATCGCAGATTTTTTTTTTTTTTTTTCTTTTCGCGTGGTATTAAAAAGTTTTAAATAAAGACTCATAATATAATTAAAAATTGTCAGCGGTTACTTAAATATGTCTTTATAGCATGAAATATAAAAGTATCCATTTTGAAAAGTGTATTTAATTCTCTTATCTATCGAAAAAATTGTCAGTTTTAGAATAAATTTTTAAGTAAAAATCTCAGTTTCCAAATTTAAAAAAAAAAAAAAAACCTGTTTCAAACAAGAAGATGAAACAAATTTTATTTAAGTATCTTTAGTCTATTTTAAATATAATTAATTAAACATACCCTGGATACAGTTATTTTGTTTTTATGAGAAATCCTGTGCATGAGCAACAGAAACAATTTTTAATTAATAAAAAAATAATTGTCATTTAACATTAACTAACTAAAAATTTCCCTGTATACGTTAATCATAGTAAAAAGTGCGAACAAAATTTGAAATATATATATATATATATATATATATATATATATATATATATATATATATATATATATATATATATATATATATATATATTCAGTAGTGCAGTTTTCAAAGAAAACAAAATTGTGGCCTTTTGGATTTATTTTTATAAAAATTAAATACATGCCACGGTTTTCAACTGAAACCCAGATAGGGATAAGACAAAAAATGTATGATTCATCCGCACATTATAGAAACCTTTATTCATTTTATAATTTTTTTTTTCAAATTTTTCTTGCAACTAACATGAAACATAAGCAATTTTGAAAGAAGTTTTCGTAACAAGTCACAATAATTCCGGACCTGTTGCGTATTTTATATCTGAGAAGTAACGCGATTTCTGATTTTAATTTGGTATAGAGCGGGTTTGACGAAGCTGGTTGTGTATCATAAATTGGATAAAAATGAATAAATTATACTAATTCAGAAAATAATCAATTTAAAGTAGGAGCATTTGTGAAATGTTTCTGTTTTTTTTTTTTTTTTTTTTTTTTTTTAATTTTTAATATATATATATATATATATTAACCAAGTGTATATAGTAACCAAGATTAACCAAGTGTATAATTTGGACTCAAAAATGTTAAATAGTATTTGTTCTTATTTTCAAAATCATGTATGTCATATCACATGTTCATCACATGATTGAGAAGAATGCTTTGTTTTTCAGGATTGCTATTTATAGCTGATGAAACTATTTCAGATACTTAAAATCATTTTATTTGTTTTCCTCCTAATTACCACTGGCGATGCTAAATGAAATTCTGTTTCATTCAACGCTTTGAATGCCGCGTGATTTTCCTGTCATTCACACTTCGTATCAAATGAACAATTCCCACCGTGTGGTTAGATAACTCCTTCTTTACTACAGCTGAGGGACAGCCAAGAAGGGATTTCTATTGAAACGATGATCAGAATCACAGGCGAAAATGATGGCAGTTAACTTGCGAAAGACTCTTAATTACTCAATTATTTGTATTTAATTTACATATATGAAATAACATAATTACATATGTGTTTTAATTTGCTTTTGTAATTTTAGCTGTTATCTGCATTCATTTGTATTTTTATGCCTTTTAGATGAAATCGAAGACAAATGTGCTGCTATTCGAGACAACGAATAGATTGAAAACATTTTAATCGTGAACTTTCACTGCCATTAGTGTCTCTGCAGCAAGCCTCGTGAATTCAAGTGCCAAAGTTTTTTTCATATATTTGTATCTGATGCAAATCAGTATGCTCGGTGTCTAATTTCTGTACGAAAATTGTAACTCTTAATAATGTAATGTTTTTTTTTTTAAATAAACTAATTTGTGAAACTCTGTTGAAGGGAAGTTTTCAAATGATGAGGCAACTGGGTGGACTCTATATTAGCTATGCAAACGTAAAATGTGTGAAAAAAAGGTTGCAAAATTTTGTTCTAAAAAGATAAAGAATTTCTAACTGTATGTATTCAAACTGAATGTCTAACTGTATTATACTGATATGCTGACAAACATTCTTAATAAAATGTCTCCTAAATATCTGTTATAAGTCACATTCTCATTACATGCGCATGATCGGTAATATTTATGTGATTTATTTCGGAAATGATGAGAGCTTTGCCTTATATAAAATACACTTAAAAACAAATTAAATCAAAATGTTCTCATGTCTCCTTCAAAACACATTAAGCTTCGTCATCTCGATGCAAAAAGAGCATTTCATCATTTCAAGAAACTCCATATAATCCGACAGTAATTGAAAATTGCGTTTTAGGTATAAAAACTGCCATTAAAGTTACTTCATAAAAGAAAATGTTATATAGTATACTACGGGAATATATTCACTGCCTATTGAAGTGTCTGTAAATAAATAAAATTCAGGGTAGTTATAATTAAAGTGACTTTACCCTTATTTTTGGGGAGCTGTGTTCGGGTTGACGTGCTGCATTAAAACTTGGCTTATACGTTCGTTATATGGGCCATGGGAAAAAGAAAACTACAAAAAGTAATCATTTAAATTTACACTACTAGATGGCGCTTTTCATAAATGTAGAAAGGCCATTATGTAAGTTAGAAATGCTTAAGAATTCCAGTAGTCAGTGCCGAAAAGTCATTCTTCACTATGCCTTCGGAGAAGAAAGAGCGAGTTTTATTGAATTTAGGTGTATTAAGTGCAGTAATGATTTAGCTGCACTAGGAGGCATCCATGATTGAAAAGCTTGCCAAAAGGGCCTGTGTCAAAGAATGGATTTAAAAAGATGATTCATTTTGAAGAGAGTTGGGAGTTTGATGTGCTGCCGGGAAGAGGACCGAAACAGATTTTAAGTAAAAGTACGGAGCAAATCGCTGTTGCTACTCCAGTAGCATGCACATATTGTACAATATTATATGACATTAAACAATATTCGTAGTATTATAGGATATTGTTGAATATAGAATAACATGATATCGCACAATATTATGTAACAAGCTGTGTGCTATGCTGACTGGGTATGTTGGAGGAGTGTCTGGTTCCCAATATTTTTCGACCAGTGTACGAGCCTTGTAACCAGATTTGTCTCTCTCTCTACGAAAGACTCCACGATCCATTTTTAAGTGGTGTGCATAGAATGTTCCCGTAGAACAAAAACTGCGTCTTCAAGATCCTGAAACAACGCATTGTTTTTGTTTACCAGTTTCTGACCTGAATAGCCGTTGATAATATATGGCAATGGAACATTTTGTATTCATATGAGGCACATTTTATCTTAAACGAAAGTAGTGGATTATCAAAATTGTCGCATATTGGATAATGAATGTCGTAACTTTGCACACGAAAAACACCTGCATCTGATTATATTATTGTGTAGTGTGGATTTATTGCAGCGTCGGGTGCCCATTATTACGAAATTTAATGGCAGAAAGTTTTAAAAAGAACGCAAATATTACGGGGCTATTATTTTTATGATATATCCTATATTGTCACCTAACTGAAGGAAGTATTTTCCTGCCCACTACTTGGATATCGAGTCATTTCGATGTATTCTCTGAATTGCCTTGCTTCCTGGTTTTCCGGACTTGAATCCCTGTGATTTTTGTTTATAATGACTCCAGAAAACCGCGCCTACGAATAAAACATGGGAACTCTACTTAAATTGAAAACGAGAATAACTCGCCGTACTGCTACAACTCATCAAGAAACGGTTGTTGAATACAAGATTTACATAAACGGAATGCACATTGAATAAATGATATGGTTAAATAAAGTTTCATGTTTCAAATGTGTTCTTTCTCTTATGTTCCTCTTTTCACCTTGTGGTTAAAATTTGAATAATTGACTTTTATTGCAGATTTCTTTTTTTTCTGTGGTTCAAAATAACGTATGTATCAAGGAGTAACAAATTACTTCAGCCGGGACTAAGTCTGAGAAGAATCACTTTACTATAAAACAATATGTATTTTAGACATATTTTCATTAAGCTACATTTTTTATCAGAATATGAAAAATTAAGTCGATTTCTCATCATTCTTTTAAATTTAAAACTACTCATTATATAAAGATATATTTTAACTTAAATAGATACTTATTATAGAAAAGCTTTTATCTTACTTTTAGAAAAGAGACCATCCTTCATTGATCAGATGACATTTTTACTGCATTTAATCTATAGCGAGAATTCTAATGTCATAATCATTTCAATAATAATAAATGTGAGCACTGATTAAAATCTTTACATTTTATGGTGATTGATAAAGCAAAAGAAAATGATAGAGACACAATGCAGCATTCTCAACATTAACAATAAACAACAAATGTTAAGATTCTGACGAGAAATAGAGAGGAGTTGATAATGCCTCTGTTAGCAAGACGGTACGAAGGGGTTTCGGAATAGCCTTGAAGCTTGTTAAAAATGATTTAAATTTTTCTTTAAAATAAATATAAATAGCTTTTTAATTCTCTCTTTTGCGAGACATATATATGAAATATCTCCAAAATTTCAAAAATTGCTTAGGAATTTGATTGTGCAATACCTAAATTCTTAAAGAAACAATGGCATACAAAATCTTACTGCTTCAGACACTTGCATTTTCCACAGCATTCAATAAAAACTGCGCTTCTATCTATTGCCTAGCTTTCTTTTACGATGTTTATTGACATCGAAACAAATAACTTTAAAATGAGAAATAAAAAGATATATTTGACAGTAATCTATATATGGAAAAAGTCACCGTTTCCGCCGCTTCTCGGCGAGAACTAACGAAACATACGCGTTCCTCTTTCGCCAGCTAAATGTGTCCGAGAATGTTTAAATCTGCTCTGTATATATAATTCCATGTCCCCTTTCGTTTCCGGCAATGATTTTTAAAGTATCTTTGATATAAATCCATAAATGAAAAATCTCTTCTTCGATCTCTTCTTCCCGAAAACTAACGGAAGAAACACGTCCCAATTTCTCCAGATCTAAGTGTACGAGAATGTTGAAATGAGTTCTGTATGTATAATTATGTGTCACATTTCATTTCCTATAATAATTTTGAATGTATCTTTGATAGTAATCTTAGCTCAGGGCTTCTCGGCAACAAGTAACGAAATATACCCGTGTTTCTTTCTCCGAATCTAAGTGTTCGACAATGCTTATTTTTGTTCTGTATTTAATATTCCGTGACCCTTTTCGTTTCTGCAATACTTTTTAAGAAATCTGGATGAACTTTTAAAGAAATCTATGGATGGAAAATGTCGCCGTTACCGCCGCTTCTCGCCGACAACTAACGAAATATACCCGTGTCTCTTTCTCCTTAGCTAAGTGTTCGACAATGATTATATTTGTTCTGCATGTCATATTCCATAACCCTTTTCGTTTCTACAATAATTTTTAAAGTACCTTTATAGAAATCTATGGATAGAAAATGTCGCCGTTGCTTCTCGCCGACATCTAATGAAATATACACTCGTCTCTTTCTCCTTAGCTAAGTGTTCGAGAATTATTATATTTGTTTTGCATGTATAATTCCTATTCCTTTTCGTTTTTACAATATATTTTAATCTATATTTGATAGAAATGGATATATGGAAAAGGCGACCGTTTCGATCACTTCTCGTCGAGTACTTTTGAAATGTGCACGTCACTCTCTCCCTGGGTCTAAGTGTCCGAAATTTGTGAAATTTGTTCTCTATGTAAAATTCAATGTACCCTTTCATTTCATGCAATAATTCTTTATGTATCTACGATAGAAATCTATATTTTTAAAAAGTCGCCGTTACTATCGCTTTTCGGCGAGAAATAACAAAATAAATACGCCCCACTTTCTCCAAATATAAGTGTCCGAGAATTTTCAAATTTCTTCTGTATGTGTAATTCCTTCTAATAATTTTTAATGTATCTTTGATAGGAATCGATACATGGAAAAACTTTACCTTTTCGATTGTGTCTCTTTGTCCTGATCTAAGTGACGAGAATTTTCAAATTTTTTCTGGAAATATAATTCCGTGTCCTCTAATAATTTTTAATGTAACTTTGATAGAAATGGATATATGGAAAAGGTCGACGTTTCCATCGCTTCTCGCCGGGAAGGAACGAAATATACAAGTCCTATCAAACTTTTTCTGAATCTCCTTGCCCAATTTGTTCTGTGTATATAATTTTGTGTTCCTTTCCGTTTCCTGTAATAATTTTTAGTGTATTTTTCATAGAAATCTATGTATGGTAAAAGTCGCCGTTTGCATCGCTTCTCGGCGAGCACGAACGAAATTTGAAGTCACTCTTTCTCCGGATCTACATAAATGTACGAGAATTGTGAAATTTGCTCTCAATGTAAAATTCCGTGTTTCCTTCCGTTTGCTGTAATAATTTTTAGTGTATCTTTGATAGAAATCCGTATGTGGTAAAAGTCGCCGTTTCGATTGCTTCTCGCTGAGAACTAACGAAATATACAGGGCCCTCTTTCTCCGAATCTATGACGTAAAATTAAAGTTAATCCACCTTTGCTTGTATTATTGCGTAGTCGATATTGATTCGGTAATGAAAGCGATTTCAAAGGGTTCAAGTTTTAAAACAAATCTTTTTTTCTGTTTCCCCCTACCCCCCTCTAATATGTTTATATATATATATTACTTTTTAGTACTCGAAGAGAAGCAGGGTTTAGCGCTAACCTAAGCAGTTACCAACAGAGCACACGACGCAATCCCATTTTCAGTTATTCCTATGCAGTTAAGTACACATTTTTGTAACGAATTACTGTCTGAAAGCATTCTATAACTAAAACAAAATTCCATGTAAGTATATCATCCTTGGAAGTTTCTAGGAGCATATTCATATATTCCGTAAATTATAATAATAATTATTTTTGATCATGTCTTGATTGAAGATTTTTTTTTGTGCATTTATAAAATTCCGTGCATATTCACGGAACCACGTAAGTAGAACACACAAATGGGCCTAAAGTTCCAATTAAAACCAGCACACTGTTCTTTGCAAACTGCAATTATCTTTTGTCAGCCATTTTAAGAAATACGTTGTTTATTTGGGTTTTGAGTTAGCTTCCGAGCTGCCGTAACGCACAAACGAAATAAAAAGACAAACTTCACAAGGATAAGGCAGTAATGTTTATTTCACAGCTTTATGACATTTAAAAAAATCTCATGACATTGTGATTTTAAAACACAGCTGAATACTGAATACATATGTTCACATAGGTTTCATATTTCAAAAAAATATACAAAGTACTGCATTTCATTTCTCAACATTAGTTAGATCGTGCTAATTGTGTTAATTTTATATAAAATTGGCGCAAGCATTTTGGAAATATTTTTAAGACTTTAAATACATTTTTAGAACAAGTGAAAAATAAATAAAAATCTCATGTTTATTTTTTCTCTTTTTCAAATTTTAAATTTAAGTACTAAACTACTTAAAAAGCTTTGGACAGTGGAAATATAACTTATATGAGTTTCGACAATTGCATTTTCCTTAATTTACTTTCAAAAACAGTATGCATTCTTCCCGGAAAAAAAGAGCAAACAACATCCGATGATAAATGTTTCAAAAATTATATTTGTTTCCAATTACTTTTTATTACACTGCATCAGATGATGTCAGAACTTCGAGCTTCCCTTCAGAAAAATCCCGCCAAACAAACGCAGCAGCATAAGTTGTTTTCAGCAGAAAAATTCGCGCGCAATGCATAATTTGAGATGAAAAGGCATATTCTTCACCAGACACAGTGAATACTATAGACTCTAAATTAACATATTGTGCTGCTCTGTTACGATAGAGAACGTATGAGAATCAAGTATAGTATTCGGTGCATCAGTCACCGATTCTTTTCAAATATCCAAGCTGTATCAAGTACTAGATATGCTCATCAGATTTTCAAAGTAGACAGCAAGCAATGAGAACACATAAAAAATCTCGGCACTGCACCACTAGGATGGTGAAATAAATATAAAACATTTTATTTAATTTTTCATATTTTTAAATTTCTTTCAGTGTTTCAATATTCTCAGTGACAGAAGAGAAGATATTCCTGCGATTTGCAGCACTGTCAGGAACTTGAGGACCCCACATTTCTCAAATTTTAATATACCTATGCTAAAAGTATCGTTTCGTTAAAAATCGATTTCTCTCATTTTTTCCAGTCGCACCCTTTCCGTTAAGCAAAGAACGACGTACGTGTGTGAGGAAAGATTCCTGCTTTTTCTGTTTTCAAAAATTAAGTTTCCTAAATCGATGTCAAGAACTACGCTAACACAAGACTCATTGCAACAGAATGTTCAAGAAGGACACTTTGTTTGTGTGAACAGATTCTGGGCACACTTCTAAATGCTACACGCATGCGAACAGAATCAAGCAGCAGGCACTCGTTTAGGTGATCGGACACTGCACAGTCCCTTCTGTGTGTCGAGGATACTGGATGACAAACTCTGCCGCTAAAGCGAAATGGCAAAAACAGACTATGGCACGCTGTAAAATTGGCAACATCCGAAAAAGAACTGAAACGCCAGTTGAAATCATCCTCTTTATCATATGTATTCTCTTGCACGTAAAAAAATATTTAGCTGAGGAATTTTGCTCGTCACTCTTTTGAAATGAAAGCTACTGGCGGCACTTGCGAGGGAAGAAATCATAAGAATAAACGTAACAAATTTAAACAACGGGTTCGGCACTTGAATGGGCTTCCATTCGATCTCACGGGTGCCTGTCTCTTAAGAAGAAGGCGCATGCTCGTCCGCAGATGCCCGGGGATCGGCAGGATCGTCCACTGTGGAAGCAGTTGTGCAAGTTGAGGTCACAGTGCGAACTATCTGCTCGGAAGATTCAGGAGTGACAGTTGCTATTGTTCTGGAAAACAGATGCATGAATATACTTATAAAGATAAAAACAGAAAAATTCAAATACAAATTGTAAAAATGTAATAGAAATAAAAGAAAGGAAAAATTAATTTCCCGTTTCACGCATAAAACGCGTCAGTGAGAGAAATAAAAAAACGATACTGATGAAATAAAATGAGATACAATAAAAAAATGGGAGTATGTAAATAATTTTATGGTGTTCTTTTCTAAAATCATTTTTTTATATTATAGATTTTTAATCTCTTTATTTTATACAAACACACATATATACATAAGAATTTTTGCAACTTTTAAATTACAATAAACTCTAAGGATAAATCAGGCAAAAAAAAAAAAATCATTTATAAAAACACTAATAATAAAAGGGGGGGGGGGTCACTAATAATAAAAGAGGCCGTAACAGCTATTTGATAGTAAATGAAGGAGAAAAAAACGTATTCGAACAAGATATAGTACGATATCTCCAAGATGGTGCTTAATATTCTGACTACCGGACAATATCGTGTAGACATTGTAGCAACTTATTGTGCAAATAGGGAAAGAATGTACCACAATTAAGTATACAACACAGGTTTAAAGAAAAAAGGCTTGTAATGAGTTGTTTATGCAACGGTTGTTTTTTTTTAAATTATAAATTGGCCTTTTTTTGATACAAGGAACTTGTATATTTCGTTTGCGTTCGGTGTAAAAATGGTACTTTCTGAATACCTGACTTACTCTTAAAATTTATCCATAGATTTATATATATCGTATGTACGCTACAGCAAAAAGATACGCTTATTATGAGTGGTAGCAGGTAATTAATATTAATTACAATTACATTAAATAATAACTGATTAAATGCATTGAATGCAAAAATATTATATACATAATACCAGGAGCAGCCACAAGTAGAAGGACAAAATGTAGTCCAGTGGTGAGCTGATAATTAAATTAGGAACATTTTCAAAATGATATACATCGAAAATACACAAGAATACAAAATTTCAATATTCTAGAACATCAAGATAAAAATGGATAAGAAAACTGTATCTTTGCAGACATATAAAAAGTCAAGCTTAATAAAAGTGTTTTTAACGCGATTCTTCGACTGAAAGGTAACTCAAGATTTGATCTTGAGAGACCCTATTACGTTAATAAACGTCAGCATCGCTTTAACATATTATTGTCACATAATAGCGCAGTTCTTTCATTTTTAAATTGATGCACATTTGTATCATTTACAAGCTTTTTTTATTCATTAATTTTACATAATTTAACACTTTATTATAATATATATATATATAGACAGGGTGTCTCAAAAACCTTGATAGCGGCTTTTATTCCTGAAATATTGATCGTAGACATATACTGTAAATCACAAAGTTGCGTAAAAAGAGGTGCAAATTGCTATGAAATCAATTGAAGTTTTCAGGGGATTAAACTTTAAAAAATAAAAAAATTAATTTTTATACGGACTCCGTACAAAACAAAATTCCCACTGAGTAAAATGTGCCGCATTTTCTAATAAGGTCATGTACGAAATTTCAGCATTTTATTAGAAAAAGTCTCAAAGATATGAAACTACATAAATGCTGACTTAAACCACTTTTCGATACCTGGATATGAGTTCGCTAAGAGGAAAAATCATGTCGGATGTTCGTGTTTTAGGGGTAGTACACAAATTAACAAAGAAAGTAATGATTGAATAAATAAATAATAATTTTACTATTTATTGCTTCAAAAGTATTAAAAATGTGTGGAAATAATAACTTAAAGGAAAGATTACATAAGAAAAGATTACTTAAATGAAAGATTACATAAGATTTTTTACAAGTTCACTGACGTTGCTATTTTTACGTTATATTCTGTAATTCATGATACGAAATTTTAAAATATTTTTCAGGAAGCATATATTTTGAAATTTGTATTTAAAACTAAAGATATGAAGCATATTTTATTTTCTTATGATGCATTCCTGCGTCGCGTCATCTGCACTGACACTGTAAACATTTGCATTTCAATTTGTGATTGATCCTTCTCCAACTTTGTTTTAATATATATTTGGGAATTTTCATGATAAAATTGGGAAATTTTATACATGACTTATTAGAGGATGGGGAACATTTTACTCATTGGGAATTCTTTTGTATGGGGAACAAAAAATAAAAAAAATTAAATTTTTTTATTTTTTATAGTTTAACCCATTGAAAATTTTAATCGATTTCATAACATTTTGCACCTTTTTTAAGCAATTTTCTAATTTACAGTATATGTCTATGATCAATATTTAAGGAATAAAAGCCGCGGTCAAGGTTTTTGAGACACCCTGTATATATATATATATATACAGGGTGTTACTGAATTCGACTGACAAATTCTGAGGGGTGGTAGTAGGCATCAAGAGGATAAAGAATCACCATACAACATGGACTGTAAACAACTGTTGGAACTGTAAAAAATTAATACAAAAATAACAAATCCTGTTTCAATTATGAATTTTTTTTAAATGAAAGCGCATTCTTAAAGGCTATTTTTCATGTAAGTAACATGTTGATTTGATGAACCAGGGGGTCGTAAATTATTGAAAACGAAAAGTAGTTTAGAACCCTTATCTGCAAAAATATTAAAATTTTAAGAAAAATAAAAGCTCGAAAATAAGGAATTTTATACTCTTTCATTTGATATAAGTCTGTAGTGTGAAAACTGAGGAGGTTTTAAGATATTCAAGAAAAACTAAAATGTTTGCCGGGAAACATCGCTGCAACATCGGCACCGATGTTTACAGAAGGTATTTTCGACCAAAAAATTCTGAGAAGTAATAGTAGGCATCAAGGCGATAAGAATTTCCAAAGAAATATAAAGTCGCAAATGACGGTGAAAATGTATTTGGTGGAATACAGATACAGCATACATTTCCGGCACAGACATTTTAAGATCAGAAAGGAGACGATGAGAAACTTTTATAATAATTGCTAAATGTTGCGGCCGCGAAGGTCACTACACAACCGACACCGACGTTTAAAGGACCGCCGGACGCGCTCAAACATACCAGGTGTGCTTGCGATTTTTCCAGCAGCGACGACGCTCCGTGTTACGAGTTCTTCCACTGCATCCAAAGGTGTCTGATAAAACAAGAGATTTTATGTGGGCCCAGAAGAAGAAATCCAAGGGATTGAGGTCCGGGGAACGTGGAGGCCAATAAACAGGTCCGCCGCATCCAATCCACCTCCCAGGATATGTATCATGTAGGTAGTTATGCAAAGAATTCGAAAAATGCGCTGGTGCACCATCATGCATTAACCACATGTTCTGGCGTGCAATGGCCGATATTCCCTGCAGAAAATCCGGAAGAACGTGCTACAAGAAAACAAGGTACTTTGCGCCATTGAGGCGTTTGGGCATAAGATACGGTCCCAATAGATGATCTCCGAGAATTTCTGCCCAGATGTTAATACTAAATTTGTGTTGCACGTTCGACGAGATAGTCATATGAGGATTTTCGGACGACCAAGTATGTGCATTGTGCGTGTTGAAAATGCCTTCTCTGGTAAAGCATGTTTCATCTGAGAATAAAATTCTTGCAGGAAAGAATGCATCTTCCTGTGTGGCACGAAGCATCCAGCGTGCGAACTCCATCTGATGTGGGAAATCGTCATCGCATAGGAGATGGACTTTCTTCAAATGGAAGGGATACATGTTTTCAGCACGCATGACTTTCCACACCATTTTGTGCCAAATACCCTATTCAGCTGCAACTAATTGCGTGCTTGTCGATGGGGTAGCGGCAAAACGGTGCAAAGTTCGGTTTACTGTTTCACATGTGCGCGCACTGCGTTCTTGCCCTGCATTTGACCTTATTTTGAAGGATCATGTCTCTCGCAACCTTCGATCAATATTTGCAAAGGTGCTGTGTTGCGGACAACGCCTACTTGGATATTGCTCTTGGTATATTCTTTGTGCTAGGCGTCCATTATCATCCGCTCGGCCATAAATTAAATGCATACCCGCATACTTGTCATCCATTCTGCAATGCTCGCTGCTTTTATATTCCTCGAACGCATGCAAAATTTACTTACGAGAAAGCTTCTTCTTCTCGACTACCTTGTTCCAAATCCTCGCATTCATAGGGCCATTCTCTTCGCCAGGCTAATTGCCTCTTCGATGTCTGTTTTTGCGATTTTCACAGAATAAACGTCTCCTGTGATCCTATGTTTTATGATAATTTTTCATCTCCTTAATGCCTACTATCACTTCTCTAAATTTACCTTTCGAATTTGGCAACACCCTCTGTAAACATCGGTACCGATGTTGCAGCGATGTTTCCAGGCAAACATTTTAGTTTTTTTTTTTTGAATATTTTAAAACCTCCTCAGTTTTCACACTACGGACTTATATCAAATGAAAGAGTATAAAATTTCTTATATTTTCAAGCTTTTATTTTTCTTAAAGTTTTAATATTTCTGCAAATAAGGGTTTTAAATTCCTTTTTCGTTTTCAATAATTTACGACCCCCTGGTTCATCAAATCGGCATGTTATTTACATGAAAAATAGCCTTTAAGGATGTGCTTTCACTTTTAAAAAATTTGTAGTTGAACACGATTTGTTATTATTTTATTATTTTTTACAGTTTTCAACAGTTCTCCGATTTCCTATATTATTTGAGAAAATATTTATCTCGGGATTGGTTTCTTTCTCTGTATTCTTCGAAACATTTTTGAAGAGCTCCGACAGAAGAATAAAATGACAGTTTAGTGTAAAGCTAGAATAATTGATCAATTTACAAGAAAATTATTATAACTAATACAAAAGTAAAGCTAATAATAATTAAAATCTAATATTAGTAGTTTGAATAACAATTACGTAAAATCCATCTTTTTTTGTTTCATCTCTACAAAAAAGATATAATCTTGTACAAGCAATAAAAAAAAGTTTATCCTTGAAGAATATAAGAGGCAGTCAAATGAAAACAAGACAGGTTATAAAACGAATATAGCCCGGAAGCTATCAACCTAAGTAGGTTTGTGTATAGAAGTGCTCTCCTTTGAGAATCGGGAAACAGCAGCGCGAACGTTCATCGTTGTGTCATTTGTCTCGAAGTGAGGTCAATAAGTCGTGTGCACGTATAATAGTATATAATATAGCGTGCTGCAGTAGAACGAATTTTGACTGCGGAAGAAGTGTCCAGAAGTTAAATTCATGATCGAATGCCTGATTCAGCAAATAATATCAAATGCGCGTGTATTTGATAAAAAAATGATTCATTTATAAAATTTCATTCATCTCCAGGCGTGAAATGATATATTTAGATGCTGAAAATCTATTGATATTCTTTAAGAAGTATGTTTCTTGAAGTTCACCGTGTTTTTTTCGAAATCGAAGCTTTATAAATTATGAATGCCAAATAGAATTACGAAAAACAGGTTGCCGAAGCTTTGATGAACCTTTTTTTCAGATTCGTCAACATTTGCAATTCGAATTAAATACAGATTTTGAGCGGCTTATTGTTTTACAAAAAATTTCTCTAATCTACTCTGAATAAACTCACAATTTCTCAAATTATACACAAACCATTCAATAAACTCATGTGCGAGTGACTAATATCACCGCATGCATAAATATCAAGCATATCATAAAATGCGTTCGCTGATTGAATGTTGCTATTGCAGAGAAATGTATTCTAATCTTTCACACAATTACAAAAATCTCGTGCAGGCTCATTACTCGCAATTCGGGAATCTTATGGAAAAAAAACAACTGTCTCACAAATCGAAACTGAACTGATCTATACAGAAAAAGAGGGAGAGAGTATAAAAGGTGCGAGTTCCCGCATTACACAATCGCGAATGGTATTATTTCATTTTTGGAAGTGATGATCAGATCTTTTATTCTTGTAATCTTTAGAGATTAGCATTTTTTTAGACGAAGAAAAAATAACTAAGAAACATAAAATTCCCTATACTTTCCCGATTTTTATGAAAATTTTCAAATTCCCCCGCATTTTCACGATTTTTCTGGTCGAGTTTTAAATTCCCTGTGTTTTTACGGTTCCCTCGATGGCGTGGGAAACCTACTAGGTTTTTTTTTTTTAAAGTTACATTTCTAATTCAAAAGTAAATTATTATATCAAAACATATTCCAAAGGAAAAGCTAAAACATAGAAACAATCTTGAGATCGAATTTTTTTTAATGATTACAATACTCTCTCACCATTTCTTTGTTTCGAGTAGAGACAGTTAAAAAAAAGCTTCTAAAATAATTTTACAAATACTTTTCCATCAGCAATGAACAAAGGAGTGATGACTTACGTTTGAATGAATTCTGCAGCACCTTTTAAATCATGTGAAATCCTTTCTGAAACAACAAAATACAAATGTCTCGGATTAATACGGTAAGAAAATAAATTAAATTATAAATAAAATATTGATTAAATACTCATTTTTTCATAATATAAAGCAAAAAGTTGTGTAATTTATTTTTAAAGATTACGTTTGAGATCAGTAGAGAATATTAATAAAAGAAATGTACAATTTAACGATATAAAAATAAAACTTGGTATTTAGTAATTCAAAGTTAATAATTTGGCATTTAAATAAAAAATTACTGTGTAGAAAAATTTATTCAAATTATTCTTATTTTAAAAATAAAAATACTTTTTATTATTTTCTAATTATTAACGAATTACACATATCAATCAGAAAAAATGTGCAGTGAAAATTAATTCTAATTGCAAAAGAACAATAATTTCGTAGTACATAGGATTAGAAGTTAAACATATATGATTCCATGCTAAGACTTTTGAAAACAGACAAAAAGCGTACAAGCAATATAAGAATCAATAAGCATGCAAATACCTGATGGAAAAATTTCTTGGCTTTGTTCAGTTGTTGTGGAAACCCTAACAGTTGAGAACGACTGCGCTTCTGAAGCGTCGCCATTTTGTGAGGCTGCAGTGAATCGTCTCATGTATTCTTCCATCTGCTCACGAGCATTGGGCCCACTGAAGGAAACAGAATGCATTTCTGGTTTGATAACCACTTGTTGAGTCACTCGGACAACGTTTCCTTCATCATCTATTTTTTCATATTCGCAGACATCGTCTGTCGGATCTAATTCCTTGAATTGCCTAATGTATTCTTCAGACAGAGCAGCAGCATCGGGACCCGTGAAAGTTCTGGAATGTACTTCTGGCTGAGATAGAACTTGCTGTTGCACCGTTCGTACTAAGAGAATGTTACCTTTGTCGTCCATTGACCGTTCTTCTTGCACAACTTCTTCGCCCAGTCCTGCATTTTCGCCTGCAGCATGTTCTCTCAGAAATTCCTTCAACTTTTCTTCCACATTTTCCGAGGAAGAAGACGAGGAATATTGGGTTCGGGTTGTTATAACTTTTTTAATCCTTTTTATAATTTTAGGGTTGCCAAATTCATCTGTGGTGTGGATTTCTTCGACTTCAACGTCAGGATCAGAATAAAATGATTCGGATTTCTTTTGTTCTTCTCTTTCGTCAGCAGCGGAATGCTGAAATTTGGTTTTCGTATCATCAGTGTCACCAGTGTAACTTATCGAAGTAAGTGCAGATTGAACGTGAACGGTACTCGTTGAAGGAAGTTTAATTTCAGTAAAGTTCTTGGAACTCAAATTGAAATCATTTAGATTATCATCGGAATCTAAAAAGTGCTTCACATCATATTCTGTTTGAATGTTACCTTCAGAATCAACGATCACTTTGCGGCCATCTTTAACAAGTATTTCCAAGTCATCGACAGGAATATCCTCATATCTGAATGTTATTCTCCCTTCATGCTCCAGAGTGTCTGTACTTGATATCATTGTATTATCCTCAGAAGCTAATGCACCAGTAAGGCTCGTCGACATTGCAGATTCACTCTCAAAATGAAATGCAGCAGCGGCGGAACTACTCTGCTCTAAAGAGTCTGTACTAGACAGCATAATATCACACTTTGGAAGCTCCGATACTATTATTTCTACTTTATCAAGTTTTGAAGAGACAACTGAGCCACTTTCCAGAGTTGCGGAAAGGGCAAGGCCATCTTGACGCTTTCCCTTTGTTTGATCTTCAGCTCTGCTAGAATCGTGAGATATTGCTGCAGCGAAACTGCTTTCCATCGATAAGGAGGATTCATCCGGTAAAATGTCCATCTCATGCAGAGAATCATCTTCTAGATGCCTCTCCTCTAAAAGGGAATCTCGCATGACATCTGGAATATCGCCTTGAAGAGAATCGTCCTCGTCACACTTTCCCTCATGCAAAGAATCGAGGAATTCGTGTCTCGGGTCCTCTGTAAGAGAATCAGGCTTTAGAGAAACTTCATCACGCAAAGAATCTTGATCAATATCATCATTTTTTCCGTTTGATTTAGTTAAATGATCTCGGGATTGTTGCATGCAAATTTCAGATGTGAAAGTGATAGCAGCGTGGTCGGTTGTTTTACTAACTTCCGAAGTTTTATCACCCTCTTCAGAAACCTCACATTTTACTACATCTGAGGGCTTGGGTACTTGCTTCAGCACGTACTGAAAAGGAAGCTCATCCTTGCTCTCGCTTTCGACATTCAAAATTATATTATCAATATCCCCGAGATGTTGATCGTACTCGTCGATTATGCTCAGCTCTTCATCTCTGCAACCGTCAGACTTATGTTCCTGACTCGTTTCTGACGCTTGACTTTCGTGACCTTCTTCGATTTCCGAGAGCTGGGTAATGCTTTCCTGCATCGCTGGATCGATTTTTTCCACTTCTAGACACTCTCTCTCAAGTCGTTCGAATTCAGTCAAGGAGCTCATGGACACATCATCGTGATCACCACTCTTACTGTTCGGAGGTTTATCATTAAGAGAATCCAATGAACCTACACTAGATTTTCTTCCTGACACAATCTCCGCCTCTAAATGCTCGAATTCTTGTAAAGAAGACACGGATAACTCATCTATCTCGACATTTTTAGAAAAATATTTCCTTCCTGCTAGCATGTCGTACTCGGGCTCTTTCTTAGGTTTCACAGCAGGTTTAATTTTATCTCCATTTTCAAGAGCATCTTCGTCTTCTTCTTCATGAGTGTACAAATCTCCATAGCAAGGGACATCTTCCTCCTCCAATACAACCTCTCTTTCATACCTCATTCCGTATGCGTACATTGGTTCTTTCTCTTCACTATACGGATCACTATCAATATCCATGGCTTCTTCTGCCACATCTAAAATATCCTTTTCAAATTGCATGCCGTAGGTAAATCCGGATCTTGAATCATCTGGGCTGAGCGCAGGTGACGAAATAGGTTCTGCGTCGTCATAAAGAGAGTCATCTTTCTCCTTCAATTCGTATTCTGATAGCGTTAATTCTTTAACTGCCTTCTTGGCTTTTAAACTTGCATTTGTCATCCCAGAATCTAAATATTCATCAATGGGAGGCTCAGGTGTCATGGGTCTTTCAATTATATCTTCAAACTGCTGATCGGATTTTAAAATTTCCCCTATTTCGTAATCGATAACGTCATCCGAAATGCTGGAGTAGCGACTTTTCTTCATTTCTTGAGACACCGACGGATCTCTGCAGGAATTACCCGAATACGAGGCTTCACCAAATGGCTCAGACGACCATTTGAGATGAGAATATTCGCCACTGTAATCGTACTCTGGTTGATATTCAACTTCTCCGGGACCGTTCATAACTTGTTCTGGCTCCACAAATTTCGTAGAATCAATTCTGTCCGTCGCAGACATCATTGGTTGTTCTCTGCTGTCAACTATTCGTCCGAACTCGCTTTCTGATATAGCGGCTGCCTCGAGAGATCTATCTGCAGACTCAAGTTTGTTCGAGGAATCACTGGCATTGCTTTTTGGTACGCCTTCATCTTGTTCCCGTTCACTGCCATGAACCAATGTGGTAGTGGTATAAATGCGAGTAACCATTGTTGTTTTAGTCACTCCACCAGCTTCAGTATCATAAGTAACTGTTTCCGAAGTAACAGTTTTCTGAGTGCTGCTTTCAGCTGCAGACAAACTATCTTCAGGCATTAATTTTTGTTCAGTCTGAATAGGTGCAACATCAGACTGTTGAGGGATACTTAAAGCATCTAACCTCAGTTCGGGAGATCCTATTTCCCTTTCAACTAAATCTTCCTCCGATATCTCGGATGGAATGTTCTGCAGCATGGGCCGGTGCCTCATTTCAGTGATATAAGTTGTTCTGATTGCCTTATCCTTGCTTTCCTCTTCCTCACCCCTAACTACTTCGTAGGGGCTACGGGCTCGAGCAGGAGAGCCTTGTTCTACTTTATCGATCAAATCGGCCCCAGCAAAGGCTGTGTTAACGAATGCACAGGGGATAAATTCGTTGCTGCTCTCTTCAACTGACCTAGTATAATTATCATCCACGATCAGTTCATGATCTTCTGTTAATATAGTTTTCTCATGGAATGGATGTGCATGCTCTAGAATGTTAGTAAAACACAATTAGCGCGTGTTAGAATTTACACAAAAACATGCCATATAATATTTTCACAAGCACAAATATTTCACAAAGCATTTTAATAAGGCAACACAGTATAAGCATTGGGGTAAAGTTAATGCAAAGCACTGATAAGCACACTTATTATTATTTTTTCTGTTTACAACAGAGACAATTTTAGCTTGGAGGAAAACGTTAGAAGGATAAATTTTTTAGATGTCAGCACAAAAATAAAACTGTCAGAAAGAAATAACGAAGATGAACGATTAATCTATAGTCGTCCATCTTTGGGACTTCCAACTTTATTCAGTGGCGCGGGATGGGGAGGGAAACAAGATGAATACGGATGCTCCAGGTGCGACCTTCAGAGGCACTTTTGAGACAAAACATTGGAGTGTTTATGTCATTTTTGAAAGATAATCACAATAAAGAAGCCGAAAAATAAAACCATTTTCGAGTCATCATTCACAGTTAATAAATTCATGATAACATATGAAGGCGGAAAAAGTTCCTGAACTCACTCATCCTCGCTGTGCCACTGGTTTAAGTTATAACAAAATGCACTTGAATTTGTTTATTTGGATGCAAAAAGTTCATATTATTGGTAGGCACAAGAAATAATGAAAATGGCTGCAATTCATTTAAAAATAGTAGAAGTGTTTTCTTTTCGTTCTTTTACACGCTATAACACGTCGTTGTTTCACTAAGAAAAGTTTACTTGATTTCCTTTCGACCAATTAAGTTCAAAATTTTATAGAATTTTGGTGATAAGACCACATAAAAAATTTAATTATCCTTGTTTTGAGTTACTGCGTTCTGATGTATATGAATATACAAACGACAAATTCTTTGATGGATATGGTGCAAAATTTGGAAAAAAAAAGGGTGGGGGGGATTGTCAATTCTGAAAATATAATCGGATATTTTATCATCCTGTACCTTTGTGTTTTTAAGTTATAGTGTCTTTTTCAATAGGCAGACAGACTCCCACAAACGGAATTCGTCGAAAGCTATTTTAATCTACAGTTTACAGATGAAAAAATTATAATAATATACAATGGCAGTAGAGGAGGATTCATACTGAATGGGACAAAAAGAATACCATAGTAGAAATTCTGTAATTGATTTATTTAAATGAAACAAATTTAGTCTGAAATTACAGTTGTGCGCGTTTTATCAGGCAAAAGTGAAAATTTTTCCAATCATAAAATCGCCGACAGCAGAAAACGTTCACCGTCGTCATTATCAAGATGGCATCATCCCTGCAGAAGAAAACGTTTTGGAATACACCAAAACATCGGAACATCCGCCAAAACCAAAATGGTTGAACAACTCATGAAATGTTTTCCCGAAATCTCGAAAAATCAATTCATCTTGCGAGTGCAAAACTGAATGTGCTGCAAACAGCGGTGTGGCGTGTGTTAATTGATGTATTGGGAGGTACACTCAGAAACCTCAGTGCCACACTCAGAAATGAGTGTGGCAGGAATACTGCATAGATATTAGCCGTGTCACCAGAGGGGCACCTATATAATAGCTATAGAAACTTTGATAATTGTAGTCTCATAACAAATGTGATTTATCAAAATAAATTAAATGCAGCGTCCATAGGCATGTTTTGCCTTTGTCCTATTCAATATGAATAACCCTAAGTAACAAATTGCACCAATTCTGCATTTATAAGTTATCATATTTAAAGAGAAGCAATTCCTAATGTATTTTTCTGGACTCTGGGAAGTGTGAAACACAGAAATTTATCTAAATGTCAAAATCCAATTTTTTATGCTCTAAATATATATTTTTTATATATATTTCTAAACTGCATTAATGAGAAAGTAATAATAAATGCTTTTTTTTATAAAATTTTTCTCCTTCGTAGCTATCACCGCTATAGAAATATCAATTCAGAAAAACTGTAATGGAATAAAAATGCCTTTATTTTAAAAATTTAGGAATTGTTTTCAAATTGAAAAATAATGATAACAAGGCCCCTACATTTCAGGTCTCTGTAAAGAGTTAGAAAAAAAAATTGAAATCAGTTTTTAATTGAAATATTATACCAATACTCTTAAGATTCCTAAAAGAGCTTCTTTACTTAGAATGCTTACATTATTTTACCTGTGTATATAAATATGCATTGCCATATTTTCAAAATTTCGTGCAAAAATAATCTGGCTCAATGAAGTATCATTTGAAGTAGTTCTTACTTAAAAAAGATGCATAGAATGAAAAACATATTATGTAGAAAGAAGAATGGCGTAGAAATATTTTATAAATTTTCATTATGAGAACAAATAGGTTAATGAAAAAAAATTTCACGAGTAGATTCAAAAATCGGTCAATCTTTACATGAAATCTTAAAGTGCTAGATAACCTCAGATAAATCGTCAATAATAACATACTTATTTTTCCTTCGGCGAAAGAATTTTGGCTTAAATTAACAAAGTAGCACGACCCATATTGCACTGTATATGTATAAAATTATTGAAGGGGAGGAAGAGCACGACAGACCGTGCTCTCCCCCTCCTAATAAGATCCATACCCTTCCTACAATCTATACCCTTAATTTAAGAAAGAAAAAAAAATCATTTTGGAAGAATTCGATTTCAACTTGTCAATTAAAACAGATCCCTTATTTGATTTGATTTTCTCTTTTCTCATACAAATTTATTTACAAGTACGATAGTTTCTTTAATGCTACTCGCACTATGTTCAATTAAAACATTAATGTCTATTCAGTGAAGGAGTTTTTCTATAAACTAAGACGGTTTCGACTCATTTGAATATAATAGTGTATTAAAACGTTGATGTAAATTTAACGCGAATCAAATGTGGAAAAATTCAGTCTGATTAGAAATAGTCAATTTCCGTCAACAATCAACTTAAGAGAAACTTGATTGTACTATCGAGCTCGATATATAAGTTGAGTGAGCTTTTCTGTTTTGTCTGTTTCTATACAATGCTGAATTTTCTAATTTTAAATTTCATTATTTGCTTTGAAATAAAAAGTGGATACTTTTATTGTTTGAAAACTGAACGAAAAAAATGACAAATTCTACTAATAAGCTTGAATGTAGTTAGAGAAGAGCAAATTAATTTTAGATGTTGAGTTCTGTTGCAGAGTGAATCTGATAAACATCATAACTTAATTCTTAGTGAGTTTAGATTTAGACCGATTTTCACTGAACTCATTTGTTTTGTGCATGTTTCTGCTACTAAATGGGAACATTTTGTGCATTAATCTAAACTTGGACCGAGGGCACATAACGCAGATAACACTTGAAAATAGTATTTGAAAGAAATAATCCTCTGCACTCTTCAATAAAACGATATTTTATGATTTTTTTTCTTAACAAACTGAATTTATTATTAAAGAGACTTTTGGAAAATTTGTAACCAGAATAATCAAATAATTTGTCATAAATTTATTTATTTTTAACAGCAGGCAAAATATTAGATTTAAAAAATCCAATTAATCACAAATCACATCAATAATTAAAATGAGTTTCCTTATTCTTGGAACAATAAGAGATAACATGATGCATTGATTCTAATATTGTAGAGCAATCAGTTATGTATAAATCTGAAATTCCACATCAAAACAAATCCTCGGAAGCAATGCAATTTCATTAGCAAGCGAGGAAAAAAAACCCCACAAAAGCTGAGGAATTGCTCTCCTTCCCAAATCTTCTTGCTTACAAATTCAATATGTTTTGCGCTGAAACTTGAATTGACAGTTGAGTACAAACTTTATTTATACTTTATTTGATCAAGTGAACTCAGTACCTGTTTTGTGAATAAGATTACATACTCATTTCACTTTCAAAGTCATTGCTGTTCAGATGCAGATGAACAGACAGACAGATAGATTAACCATTTAACGAATTCTTATAAAAAAAATCATATGCTAGATAAATTTCATTCTCATTGATTTTTTTGCATTTTTTTATAATCTCTCTTAACTAATTTATAACGCCCCATCGACAAGAACAGAGAAATTTCCCTCCGATGGACTACATTAAAAATTTAGTAGAACGTTACGTATTCCGAATTTCATCCGACTAGCTCCTTGCATTTTTACACTGTCATAATGTCAAAGAGACAGATAGATATAACTTCAAAAGTGCTTTTGGTCGGGGAGTTATAAAACATGGATATTCATAAAAATTTGGAGATCGAATAAAAACTTAGTATTTAAGTTTTGAGTCTATCTATAAAACTTTGTATTCAAGATCATAAAAACAGTAAATTTTTCCAAATATGTAATTTAAATGAAATTTTTATTACAATGCGTTAATAGCGGTATATAAAAGTTCTACCTGTTGCAGTCTCATCTGTTTTACCCTCAGGTTGTTTCTCTTCGCGGAATGCAGAGATATGTAAAGATTCGACAGGCGTTTCAGAACTGGAAGCAACCTTGACAACTTCTTGGGAATCAACCACAGGAGCGCCCTCTTGCTGGAACTGCTTTACAACCGAATCTTCGAGTAAAAGCTCCGCCTCTCTTTCATCTGCCGTTGCCTTGTCCTTGTCCTCTGCAGCAGTCACTTTGCCTTCTGTTACTGAAAGAAGCGATTATGGAACAACAATTAATAAAAAACAGCTGTCTGATAGTGATTTGAGAGCAGACATGGAGATTTTTTAAGGGACTCATGGACAACATTTTTTAAGAGGTGATTTAACAACTGTTGTTAATGTGAGAAGCAAAAGTGATCTGTTGAGGTACAAATGCGAGAAGTGGTTGCGAATAAAAAGCATACATTGTTTCTTTTTCTTTTCTCTTTTTTACAGCTATTATTACTTAGAACTGTCACTAGCGATAACTATAATCTATTGCGAACATCGACGGAATGCGTGGAAGTCCGTTTCCGTTGAACTTACGAGACATCTTTGAAACTTTAACCTACTGGCGTTGCTAAACATGAACTATGGATGGTGGAAGCAGTTAGGGGATATTATTGTAAAAACTGCTGTTAAGAAATTTTTTTTCGTTATTCAGTATATGTTTATTTTCATACCGTCTTCTAGTGTTAGAGTTTTGTGTATTCAAATACGAAATATATCTGTTATAATGTACTCCAATGGCCCTTAAAGTTTTGTCCATGCATTCTGATTCGCACTGTATTTGCAATAGATTATAGTATTTCCTATTATATAAATTATTAGCATCAGTTAGAAGGACTGCTTTTTTTTAAATGATGCATTAACATATTAAATTAAGTTACTTGAAAATTACGAATATTCCACTATTTAGGCAGGGATTTTTGGGAAAAGATGTTTCGCATAGTACGTTATTTTGGGTGAACTTTTTATAAAAAGAAACTTATACCTATTTTTGAAGTTCTACTCAATTAGATGTAAGTAATAACGAGCTTATTCATATATTTGAAACCACTGTTCTGTCCAAATGTTTTGAATACTTTTCAGGAGGCAGAGTTTTAGGATTCTAAAATTTTTCAAAATGAGTAGATAATGCTGTGTTTAATGTTCAAAGAGAAAGAAAGAATATAAGAGGCACTCTAATGCTAAAAAATAACTATACTTGTCTGACAAAATAAGGATACACTGAAAAAACATACTGTGACTAAAAAATAAATACTGAAAATAATCTCATTATTATTTTTATAATGATATCAAATTTTTAAAGTTCTAAAATGCTGGAAAGAAACATAGTAGCCAAAAGTAAAATAAATAAATAAATCATAAAACATTACAGCCAAAGCATATAAAAAACCATCATATTGATTTTGTCATATCTGATTTTCTTTCTACTTTTAAGGTATTAAATTTAGAACATTCATACATATGACATACATTCTAACACTGACAAGCTGCAAAGATGATAAAAGAAATTATAGGAAAAAAAAACCGATTCAGTTATAAGATAGTAAGAAGCTATGCAATAATTTGCATTTGGTCTTTAAAAATCCATATAAGATGCAAACAATAAACAAAATGCAACGAAATGGAAAACGGGCGGAACCAAAACGCAAAAGAAGCAGCGGACTGGCAGGTAGGATAACAAAAGTACTGTGCTGTACCTTCGGCTTGACTCATCTTTCCAATTTTAATATCCGATTGGGCTAAGCTCTCCTCCTCCACAAAAGATAGAGGAAGGACTTCCTTCTCAAGGTATTCTTCGCTGTCATGGCTGCCAACCTCCACTTCCAAAGAAGACTGTGGATGCACGCGGCCGTTCAGTCTTAGGTCAAGCACAGTCTCAACATTCTCCGACGGAGCGTCCCTCCTCGATGGACTTGTCACCGAATCGAAGGAGGATCGCTGAGGGGACAGCAATAGATTTTCCGATTCAATGACTTTCAAGCATTCAGGAGATTTTTCTTTTGCAGAAATCTTCTCGTCAATCTTCAGTTCATCGCAGGAGACACGACTGCATATTTCTTCTTCGGCTGTAGGAGAGACATCCTCCTCAATGTCCGGTGCCTCATCTTCAGTGCGAACCTCAGACAACTCGATGTCATTCCGAGACACAAAATCCAGCAACTGCATCATCACGTCCGTATCGCATTGTTCCATTCTGGCCTTGTCATCAAAGGATTCGGCCGTTGGAGAGCTTCTCTTATGTGCCTCATCTTCTAAAGTTGGAGGTCGGTCTTCGAAAAGTCCGTTTTCTGCACTATCTAAGGGCTCCACTTCTCGAAGCATCATTTCGCCACTCTGATCCAGCCATTCCTCGGTTCGTTTATGAACGGGAGTGACATCGGAAGGAAGGAGGACTTGTTGAGTTACAGAATCGAGGAACTTGTCCAGTTTGTGAGGCGCTTTATCTTTACCATCAGCAGAACTTTCGATGTGAATCTTTTTGGAAGAAAATTTTTCTATCAGCTTCTCAGATGATACATTGTAAATCTCAGTAGAATGTTCGGTAAACTGAGTTACTTCGACAGATTGTACCATTTCTTTGGAAGATTTTTCACAAAGACGGGATTTTTTGTAAATCATTTCTTCTAAAGTGGCTTCTTCCTTTTTCTCTACTTCTTCGTATTCTGCTTTTTCAACACTGCTAGGTCCGGCAGCAGAAGGCGATTCTTTTTCCATTCTGAACTCGCTTATGATTTTTTCTCTTTCTACGTCTTCTAAATTTCCCTCCGATTCTAAATTCTTGTCTTCCAAGTCCATTTCTTTGTGAAAAGAACACGGTGTTCCCAGAGCCTCGTGCCCCGTTCTATCAACAGAAACCTTCATGATATCCTCAGACACTTCTAATACAGGCAAAAATTCTATTTCAACTGATTGGTCTTTCAAAGAACTAAAGCAAGAGTCGGATTTCTCTTCAGTACTTCCAACTGATTGAGCAATATTTTCATCAAATTGCAAACCCATTTCTCGTTCTTTTTGAATTTTTGCTTTCAAAATTTCGATATCTTTTTCATGTTCTTGTTCAGCATTTCGATCATCCAGTGTTGTCGCTAACTGAAATTCAATCTGCCCAGGACGACTTATTGATGATTTGGAACGATCAGCGCCGATACTTACTTCCGTCTGCTCAGAAAAAATTTCCTTAACTGACACCTCAGAAGTGGACACTTCACAAGGAATCATTTGATCGCCAATTTCTGATGGAACTTCAACGGCAGACTCTTTTTCAGTAACTTTTTCGAAAATATTACTTTCTTTTTTGTCGGTTTTTAATGATTTCGTTGCTTTCTGGAAAGTGCTTTCAAAGTTTTCTTCACCTTGTTCAATCTTTTCCGAAATCACACTACTTTCAGGAGAGATTTCAATAACAGAATCAGCTTTAATATCCTTATCATGAAATTTTATCTGCTCGGCGTCTTTTATGGCTTCATCAGATTTATCAATTAATTTTGATTTAATTTCTGAGAAATCACTTTTTTCTTCATGTGTCACTTCCAGTCTTTCGATTTTTTCTACAGATTCTTTAATCAATTCTGATTTAACTTTCGTAAAATCGTTAGTCATTTTTTCTACTGGTTCTGTAACAATTTCGATTTTTTTCTCTGATTTTTCAGTTGATTCAGTTTTCAAATCAGTGGCCTCCCTAGAAACTTTCTCGAAAAGTTCCATGTGCTTTTCGGATCGTTCAGTTAATCTTGAAATAAGTTCCGAACAATCAACACTCATTTCTTCAACTGATTTTCCTACTTTTTCTATAAGATTTTCAGACTGATCAACAATTTTGGATTCGATTTCGGAAAAATCATTACTTGTCTTTTTAATCGATTCTTCCACATTCATATGTTCCTTAGATAGTTTGGAAATTTTTGATTTAATTTCTGGGAAATCAATTTCGATTTTTTCAATAGATTCTTCAACATCTTCGATAGTATTCTCAGGCTGTTCGACGAATTTGGATTTGATTTCTGTAAAATCACTTGTTAATTTTTCAGCAGATTCTTCTGCTGTTTTCACGTACTTCTCAGACTGTTCTTCCATTTTGGATTTTACTTCCACGAACTTATAACTTCTCTTTCCAAGCGATTCTTCATCATCGTCTGCAAGCCCCTCAGTCTTTTTGACAATTTTTGATTTGATTTCTGAGAAATCACTAATCGGTTTTTCAACTGATTCTTTTACATGCTTTTCGGATTTCTCATCAATTTTGGATTTGATTTCTGCGAAAGTGCTCGAAGATTTTTCAATAGATTCATTCACATCTTTGTCATACGTTTCTGACTGTTCGAGAAATTCCGATTTTATTTCTGTGAATTCTTCAGCAGCGGTTATATCTTCAATATCTTTCACGTGCTTTTCGAATCGTTCAATAATTTCCGATTTGATTTCCGAATAATCGCTCGTTCTTTCAACTGAGTCTTTGACATCTGCACTATGCCTTAAGGACTCTTCAATAAATTGAGTTTTCAATTCTGTAAAATCAGTGCTTAACTTGCCAACGGATTTTTCGACAGTTTTAATTTCTTTTTCAGATTCTTCACTAAGCTTCAGTGCAGTTTCTTCAAACTTATCAGCATCTTCTACAACATCTCGAAGTGGTTCATCAGAATCGTCCATAACTTTAAATTTCACGTCTATGACGTCGTCACTCGCTTTTGCATCAGACTCCTGAGAATCCCGAATTTCCTTTTCAGTCCGGTGAGTCACCTTTGATTTCATTTTGGCAAATTCCTCAGATGTTTTTTCAACTGAGTCCTCTACAGCTTGTAGTTTCTTCTCGGACAATTCAATTATTTCTGATTTAACTCCGGAAAAATCCCCTGAATCCTTTTCAATCGATTCTTCGACAGCCCGGATTTCCTCTTCAGTCAATTGAACTACTTTCGACTTAATATCTACAGATGATTCTGCGATTGACTTCTCAACAGCTCGGATTTCTTCTTCAGATAATTCGATTACTTTCGGTTTAATTTCTGAAAAATCGCGAGTCGTAGTTGTGATCGAATCGACAATATCTTTTATCTGTTTTGATTCACTTTCAGCAAATTCACTCTCTGCTTTTTGAACATAAATTACTTTTTCGATGCTTACTTCACACTGATCGACCGCAGCTGAAGTGCTCGGTTCATTTTCATGTACTACTACATTTGATTCTGCATCTGCTGCCGAGAGAATTTTTTTTACATTATCTAAAGTCTCTTCAGTACAAATAAATATTTCACTTTTACCTAGACTGGGTTCCATCTTGTCCTTCACGATGCTTATGTTGTCGGGAGATTCCCTCTGCCATTTATTATCTGCCTTCTCGATGACATCTTTCTTGAAAGCCCCAATGGTAGCTCTCGACACTTCAAATGAAGTTTCTGTGAATGTCTTGAAAGTTTTATTGATGAATTCTTCATTGCTAGGGAGTGTGCCGTCGTCACTGGTACTAGGCATGGCAGCGACGGTTTCAGACATGCCTTCCGCCGAATCTGGAATTGGTTTAGATCCAGATTCTTCAACGGGAATTTCAGTTACTTTTTTCACTTCATTTAGTACGCGAGTTTCGATGATAGTCTCTTTCAAAAGAGTTTCCTCCCCAGGTTGTGGTATATTTTCGACAGAACAAATTTCAAGCATTTCAGAGCCTGGTACAAACGTTTTGACTACAACTTCAACTTTTGCGTCTTTAGTGGAATCAAAAATGGTTTCCGAAACCTCTTTATTTTCATGAAGAGGTAGCGAAACCTGCTCGTCGATACTGACGGTGCTTCTTCTCTTTTCGACGATTTCCACAACTTCCATTTCTCTTTCTCTCTCGATGTCGGAGATATCGGACATGGAATCGAGTCTCTGATCTTCGGTTCCATCTCCCACCACAGTCCACACTTCCTTCTTGATATCTTTGATCTCAGGTTTCGGAGCGTTGTCTTCGGCAGATTTCTCGAAGAATTTCAAGCACTCCTTGAAGCTAAGTTGTTCCTCTGGACTGTCCGGGGCGAAGACTTCGTCAGCTGTCAGAGTCTCGATCTTTTCATCGGCACTGGCTTTCAGCGTGTGCGTGGGGGTGGCGTTGGAAGATGAGGAGAGAGACAGTTTCTGGAAAAAGTCTCTTTTTTCGGCGAAGCTCAATTCAGGTGAGTGGGGAGATCCCGCCGATTCGGTTAACAAGCCAGCAGCTGGAAGGCAACCATTTATACACACCAATTTCAGGAAAGGGAGGGAACAATCGTCAGGGCCGGATTAAAAGACTATAAGGGAATCAACAAGGTTCCCTCCCTCCTCCCCATAACCAACTTCCAAAACCAATTTTTTTAATGATTATTATTCATCTCTAAGTAAGTGTTTAAATTAAAAAAATTATGATAATCTGAAATAATAAAGCATTCATCTTCAAGAAAATTGGAACAATATTTTGCTAAAAGCTTAAATTTTAAATTGTATAGTAATTTTAAATGAAATGTTTTAAAAAATGAGAAATCTATAAGCACAATCTAGATATTCTATTATGCAGTTTGAAAGTTCTACATTTGAGAGACACTCAGCCGATTTCGAAAAACAAAATAGGATCAAACTTATCAGTAACAGAAATGCTCAGAATAATTTTCTGAAATTTAAATCACATTTGATTTTAATATGAATAAGTTAGAGTTCGTGTTCTTTAATCTAATGTATTAGATTAAATTAGATTATCCTCTATACCTCTTCACAGCTGAGGAGCCGATAGGCAAATATGTCCATAGTCTATTTGATAATCCGGCCCTGACAATTGAAACTAGAGACATTTCAATACAGTTATCTAAGTGGTATAAAATAAAATGAACTAGGCATTTCTTTATCTGTATTATTCTGAAATAAGGACAACCGTTTTTATTAACACTTTAATTGCCGCTCTCACATGTGTGTGATAACCGGAACAACTGTAAGCGTCCGCTAACGCATGTGTGATGCTACCGTAGTTTTTTATGTTTACGTCCCCGCGTGTTGAATTATTTGGTGAATTTACATATAAGTTTTTAAGTTAATTCTTCAAAAATATTGTTGGCCATTGGCGACATTTGACTGCGTATCCATGCGACCATTAATGATCAAAACATTTAACATTTGAAAAGAATATTTCCTATGAATTATAGAAGTTTAAGCATATTTTTCTGAAATGAAGTCAGCAGTAATTTTCAACTATTGATGTTTAGAGTAATCTCTTCTGTGTCATAAAGTAGGTAGAACTGCAGGAAAATAATCGGATATAATATTCATATTAAGTGAAATAAAAGGAATATTTTACAAACCACTAGAAAATACTAAAATACAGAGTTCAAGGAACTCCTTTATTACAGGCGTATCCCACTTTCGACTGTATCTTATATTTAAATAATACAGCATATTTGCTTTGTAATATATTAAGAGAGAACCGAATATGCATTTCGAAGCTCTCCCTGTTGTGTGCATCTACAATTTAATATAAATCTACTAGAAAAGGTAGCAAATTTCCTTAATTCTGCATGTATGCTTTTGAGATATTTCATTGACAAATAAACCAGCAATCTATTCATTTGTTGATTTTAATGCAAAATTAGACAAAAATATCCAATTTCGGGGTTAAGATTTAATATAGTATTTCATCCTTTTAGCAATGCGCATTTTTGAATTATCGTGTTTACAGATGGATAGACGATTTCAAAGGTTTTTTTTCAGACTTGGAATCGTCTGAAACTGGTAGATTCAGCAACATTCGAAGTTGAATTATTTGAAGATTCTAATACTTTTCTTTTTCTCAACTTCGAGTAAATTCGGAATGCGAAAATGGATGCATTCTTCGAAAATCTTACGGAACCTCAATGTCGATTCCATCAAGCAATATTTGCATTCGTTTACAAAACATCAGTTTCACTGATCCAAAATTCAGTTATGTTTCTTTTATTATTTTTTAGTCAATATTAACCCTTTAACTGCTCCGATGTATATACATGCACAGGCATTACAATCTTTGCATTCTTTTACAAAATATCAGTTTTACTGATTCAAAATTTTTTTTGTTTCTTTTATTATTTTTTAGTCAACATTACCCCTTCATTATTCCGGTATATGTACATGCACAGTTCGTGGAGTTTTGTGTGATTACAGAGATTTCCTTTTTATAAAAACACAGAATACATGTTTTTACAAGAGAAATGTATTTCGTTGCAATTACTAATAAATAAATGTATAGTTATGTAACTGCTTTGGAAAGCGATAAATTCACTCTTGACACAGAGGCATGCACAGCCTTGGAACTATGGAAAGGGTATTTCTGTAAATGCCTAAGTGCAAGAGTGAATTTTCCTGAAATGGAACTCTCCGTCACCAGTGACTTTGAGGTCATGATTCAAACGCACTGAAGGTGTTGAAAATCGATTTAGGAGGAACTCGAACCCACTGCAGAAAAACTCTTAACGATGTGAATAAATATCTCTAACTGTCACCCATAGTTAGAATCTTTGTTTTGTGTCCCGTGGTGCGTCGGCTAACAAGCACATAGTAGAATTTTATTCAAGAGTATGTCTGCTAATGAATTGGATAATTATTTACGTCATTTTTAGGTTGAAATGCATCAGATGGTTCAGATAATTCTTCCATAAGTTAAACTTAACCTGCCGGGTCTCCTGCAAAATTGCTTTTCGCCGAACTCACCGTATGATTAATCTCGTGGGGGAAAATAGCTAAGATTTCTTCAGCAGTTAAGTGGTAAATCTAAAACAAAAATGATCGAGAAACACTACGATAGAGCATTATAACCCTTGAAATAGGCTATCAGTTGAGGCAGTTAAATGTTAATTAATAGATATTGCGATGCAGCATGTGCCAAATGAAAAAATATCATTCTTCGAAATGAATGTCCAACAATGAAAAAAAGTAAAAAATTCATGTACTGACCTTCGTCCACTGGCTGCAAGTCGGGGGAACAAACAGTCATGACGGTGGTGGTCTGAATCACCTGGGTGGCGTGTGGAGTTTCTTGAGAAAAAACAGGGCGGAATCAGTCATATTCAAGGAAAACGGAATATCAACTTGCATAAAATGATGTTTTTGAAAATGATTCACAAGTCATTTGCAGAGATGTAACAGAAAAATTACTGAGTTTCAACGAATAATGTCATATAGGAATGAAACCTTGGAGAATCCACTAATTAAGATAATTTTTCGGAAAACCGATCAAGAAACAGGATTTTTAATAAAAAAAAAATTATATCTTGGTAGCATGCGTATAAGGTGTGCAAGCCCGTCTGTCCCCAAGCACTTCTATTTCGTCCTCCCCTTCATTAGATCAGAAATGACGTCGATCTTTTAATGTTTACAAAAGACGGATTAAAAAAATTTCCCACAAATAATTTACAATTAATTTCTTTTTTCTTTTTCAGTTATTGCTAAACGTTTGGCAATCCTAGCATCTATTCGATGTTTCTCATTTAAGCTCTGTAAAATTTGCTTTGAAATATTTCATTTAATAAGTTCATCCAAATTATTTCATTCTCTTAGAGATAAAATGGAAGGATTAGAGAGTATGCTTGCATCCATTGACGATTTTACGACTGATGAATGTAATGTATTGGAGGCCTCTGAAGAAGAGTATTGCAGCCAACGTGGCTGCAGCGAAGCGTAGATTCACAAAAAGATGCGATATATGCCTTCAATCGTTTTGATAATTTTTATTTTGGAAAGAAAACATAATTTTTAAGAGGCACAGAAATTCCATCCCTAAAACTGAATGGATCACAGGGAAAATATTCTTAAAAATACAATTTTGTCAAAAAAAAAAAAAAAAAAAACGTAAAAAACGTTCCATTGTTTTAAAGGATAACACTGCGATGAAAAAAATGTTAGAAGTAGTATCACTATACTTAAAATGGAAACTCCATTGGCCTGTTGTTGTTTTTTCTCTCTAAACTTTCCTTTTATATGGACTGTTACATTGTTCTTAAATTAATTTACATTTTTATTTTTTATAATTTACATAATCATTGACTGTTTATAATTGAAAATTTGTATTTTGTATTCTAGTTTGCTTATCAATTGATATTATTTTGAGGTAGTGTGTATTCGAATGCGATTTTCTCTAGAGAAATGGTAGTAGAAGTATAGCGGAAGAACTAAGAATCCGGTAGGGACGACAAACAGATTCTAACATTCTTATGCGCAATAAATTTTAAAATTTGTAACTTTCGAAATTGTTATAATATATGAACATACTTGAATTTATATAATAAAATAAAAAAAAGTACTTTAACATCTTGCCAGACGAACTAGCAAACACGCTTCATTCAGTACGCGCAACTACTTAAGGATCTTGCGAATGTTGCTTCAGAAAATGAAATGTTTGTAAAATCGACCCAAAAAATATAGTTTTGAAAATACGAAAAGAAATTTGTTCAAACTTGATTTATCTCTTTAAAATAAAACTATACCAGTGTACCGAGGTACAATATATGTCTTATGGTCTATATAGAAAGCAGTTGAGTAAATTTTGAATTTAATATATTTCTGTCGTGTGCAAATTGATTAAAACGACGAAGAAATTAAAAAGGAAGAAAAAATTATGATGTGAAAAGTAATATACAATGAAATTTGATTGAAAATTATTTGAATTGAAATTATTTGAATGAAAGAGCGCTTTTTCAACGATTCCTAACTTTTACTTCTTCTGGGTCTTGATAAAATTAATAAAAAAAATATTATGAAGTTATAAGGCATTGTATATTTTAGCTACTTTTATGTAATAATATTCTACCGGCATTTTAAAATCAATTTTACAAATTCATAAAAAATATATCCAAGTGTTACAAAATGCAACATACTTCAATTAAGTATAGACCATAAGTACGCTAGCAAATCTTGAAAATGAAATATTTTTGAATTGTAAATCTATCAAATGAAATTGTTTAAGTTGGCAATTTTAAGCTGATTTTTGTGTGTGTGTGTATGTGTGTGAAAACCGATTTCACAATTAAACAGACCAGTGAGCATTTCAATAGCAATGTTAAAATTCTAATGTATCAGCCGTTGCATAATAAATTAAAAACTTTTATAGAACCAAGGCAAAAGATAGCACGGAAATAAAATTGGTATCGACGAAAAGTTAATTTTTTGAATTTTAAAATGCTACAAAAATATTTTTCTTGTGTGTAGTTATTGAAGACAAACTCTTAATTTTTTACTTATCTAATTAATTCAAAAATAATTAAAATCCTTACATTTTTTTTCTTCTATTGGAGCTTCTACCTAATATTTATCAGGCCAAATTTGGCAAATCTATAAGAAGCGAAGGACATTTTGAACGATTTTGCATGACAGTCTAAAAATTTCACAATATTAAGAAAAAGGAAAAATTGTTGCTAGACACAAAAGTCGAGGCTTTAATTTTAATCAAAAATTCATTTGTATAGCACAGTTTGTAAAATGTCTGAGTAAATGTAATTCAAATAATTAATTTGGAAACTCTATATGCATCGCAATTTACAGATAATATGCAAGCATGAAAGCTTATCATATTTTTTACTAATCATGATTAAAAAATATCAACATGAAAACAGCAGATCAAATTAATCAAATATATATGATAAAATAATTATTTATATGCATGAGCTAAAAGATTAGTTAAAATTCTCCACGATTTAAAATAAGCAAATTGTTTTAGTACTATTTAACTGAAGATTAATTGACATAATACAGTTAAATTAACATCTCATTTTGAAACGACACTAAGAATTTTTTTAACGTTAATGATGAAAAAAAAAATTAGAATAACAACTCATGGATCATCCTTATAATAATAGAATTTTTTTTTTATTTTGCTAACAATAAGAGAAAATTCCAATGTAAGTGTAAAAATTAATGAGATCAGCGTTATTTACTGACAATATATTCTAAATGATTGAAGATACCATGCAAGCAACTTTTCCGGGATTGAAATCTGTTGTTATACTAAATTAGCACTTGCTCTTTTCTGTGTGTATATAAGAAATATAATATAATACAGGAAATAAATATGATTATGATAACTTAATTCTTCTATTTCTGATTTGGATATGAGGAAGCTTGCTGCAGGATCCCAGTTGACTGATTATAGAAATAAAACTATTTGGAAAACCAATTCCCTGCATTGCGATATATTTTCTATTCTCAGTAGCATAAAAAATTACCAAGTAATAAAAACCAATGTAATTTTTTCTGATGACTGCAAATTTATGATGCGTAACACTGAAGTTTTCGCCTTATTACAAGTTATTAATTTGTTAAATATATATATGAAAGTAACATAATAAGTCTCGTTCATAATATTTAAAACTACAAAATATGTATATTCGTATACGCTAAAAAATAGTTTCAAAAACCTTGTAAGGCGCTTTCAGGTCCTTTCAAGAGTAATACAAAAAAATACAAGAAAAATAAAAGTTTTTGATACAAAAAACGTGCTTCTAAACTTTGATTGAACCGTATTTTACATCATATGCATTTCCTATGAGTGCCAGCTTTCTTTTCAATCACACACATTTGAAATCTCGAAAATTGTTACTTGAGTTTCTAAAATTAATCTAAATTACAATATTTTCTTCTACATCTATACTTCTTTTACAATAATAATCTCTTACCTTCAACAGCAGAGTTGGTAGGAATCGATTTAAATTCTAGAAAGCCGTGATCTTTGGTGCCTCCGTCCAAAGAGAAGTGGGTCAATGGCTCACCGGGTAATGTTACAATTCGAGTAACTTCTTTAAAAATAGCAGAGTGCTTACATGTTTCTTGTTTGCTGACGGTCTCTAGTGCAGCGGACTCAAAGCTTGCTGTCCGGGGAATTATGGTGTCTTCTTTCACTGGTTCAGAAGCAAGTACCAGAGATTTCGGATCAAAAGAAGAATGCGGAGGGGAATCATCTTTCGGCAAACAAGAAAAAATCTGTTGAGCATAAATACTATCTATTTCTGCAATAGGTGAAAGAAACGTCTGAACTGATGTTTTATTAACTAATTGTTGTTCAACTTTTTCTAGAAAATCTGATGTCGTCGTGGAACATTTCATATCACTTGAACTTCCTCCCGAAATGACTTTATCAGATCTTTTAAGCTTGTCCCCTCCAGAGCTTATAATCGCGTTTGTTTTCACACAGATTTCTTCCACAATATCAACACCGTATACTTCAAAATCAGATTTACCCACAACAACATCCGAACTCATGTAAGTAGTTTCGACAGAAGGCTCGAGGACGTCTTGTGCATAAATGGCGTTCATTTCCGATTCATCATATTCAGAAGTCTTAGTCAAAATTTGACTCTCGATTTCAGGTAGCTTCCCTTCAATCCCAACAAGATCCTCGCTGACGTTGTCCATTTTAGATAGTCCATCGACATCATCCTTCGAAGAAGGAGCATCGAAACTATCTGCAATGTTACTGTAATGAGTGGTTTCCTTCAGGTCCACACCGGAATCGGTGCTACTCTCTAAAGCACTTTCTTCAGAAAGCAGTTGATCGTGAAGAGTGAGGAGCCTCTCTTCTGCTAAAATCTCTGGACCCATCTTCCTCTTCTTCTTTCTATCCGCGTCTTTTCTCAATAACTTTCTAGAACTTACAATCGAAAATGGTGGCTCGGTCGCAAAAACATTTCTAAAAGATTCCATCACTAAGATCTTATTCAGGGCGCTACTTTCATCTTCGGTCACTTCATGAGGCAAATCTTCTGTCTCGGAAGCGGCGCCTCCCTCCGAAACATGTTCCTGGAGGAAGTCTTTGACAGAAGCTCTGTGGAATTCTTGTTGGGAATGGATGATTTCAAGGACAGCCTCAGGTTCGACATTATCAGAACTTGGAGTTCCTAAGGTTTTACTGAGGTCATCGAGTGAGTCAGACTTCAGACTGCTCTCTGTCGGACAGAAAGACAAATTGGAGTCTTGGAGGGAGAATGGCCCGTCAATTGGACTAGTATGGGCTGAGAGCATCTCGACATGTATGGTTTGGGTGGAACAATGCTCCTTGACCATATTCGCTGTGCTAGACTGGAAAGACACACTGGACGGTGACTGGACATCGGGAAGAAATGGACTACTCGCAGTGTCTGCAGTAACAGGTGACTCAGTGCCAATTCCAGTATCAAGCATTATATCTGAAAAAGGACTGGTTGATTTTTCAACTTTAATTAAATTTTCTTCTAATGATTTTTCAACGATTATAATAGATTTCGGGGACGTCTCTGATATTATAGACTTCTTTTCCTCTATACTAGATTTTGACGGACTCGAAACGGATGGCGAAGACTGAGTACCTGCCGAAACTTTGGTCGTTGGAATGACAGGCTTATCGTTCTTCGAGACATCAGCTTCTTTGGTTTTCTTTAAGCCGAATGTAGTGTTGGGAGACATTTCTGTGCTTTTACTGACGTAATTATCAGGTTGTGGCTCCGGCTCTTCCATAGAGGGGGCATCGTAAGTTTGAACAAGATAATCGTTCCCTTCTTTTTCAATCCCAGAAGGTCCTGCAATGAAAACTACGATGGGGCTCAAGCCCCGATCCACCCTGGACGGGGCTTTTGGTTCGAACTTGTGTGCGTCATGGATGGGACTCAACTTTTTTCTCGTTCTGAAACCTTTTCTAGTTGAAATCAGTTGGCTCGGTTTCACAGTTTCTAGTTTCTCAGAGCGAGGACTAGTGCACATTTCTTTGGTTTCAATCTCCGCAACTTCTTTCACTGGCGAGAGAGGCAACTCTTGGAGAGACAGAATCTTCTCGGAAGATCCACTAGTAGCCAACTTGGGAGTAAACATAATTTTAGTTTCGAACACAGATTTTGTGGGCGAAACTTTCTTTGAGCAGAGATCTTTAAACTTTATCGGTGACAGAGCCTCATCATCAAGATCTTCGTCAGGTTCTGAAATTTGTTCACAAAACAATTGTGAACTTTGACTTTTTAAAGCCACCTCTCATTGCAACCTCACCATTCCTGATAAACAAGCTTGAACGTAAGAAACGAAAACAACAGAAATATCTAACTATGCAACTGAAATGGATCTAGCCTACGATCTCGGGGCAGGATTAAATTAAATACAATACTTCACTAATGAATGCTTCACTAATGAATAAAATATATATGTCATGCTTTTTGGATAAAATAGCTAAAAATAAAATTTCAAGCAAAAGCTCTAAGTACTTCTTTTCAGAAATTACCAGGAATTATTTTTAGGCACTTTCTAAGCTTCAAACAAATTTAGCTCCTTCCTAAATAATTTCTAAAAGGAAAATCGTATCATTATTTATTCTAAATTAAATATAACAAGAACTCACTCACATGCATATATATAGTAATATAAATAGGATGGTTAGGCTTAAGAACATGGTAATTCCCCAAAACTTGAGCTGTCTCAAGTGACAAACTGTCATATCTGGTATTAGATGCAACATAGCTAAGATTTAATGGTTGGTGAAAGCTCCACGAATTTAAAGCGGGACCTATCGTGTTCTTAAGCCTAATCTATAAAATCTATAATATTCTGTACTTACAACTTCAAGAAATTATTATTTTATTCAGAAATTATAGATAGATAGTAATAGATTTTAAAATAGTTGAAAATGAGATACATAAATAATAAATTACATAAAGATAATAATTCATAAATTTAAACTTTTTAAAAAAATAGCTATTTATTTAATGTAAAAAGGAAGGCGTGAAATATAGCTGCAAATCAGCAAGCACTCATAGAAAATGTTTAAAGAAGGACTGCCAGCTACAAAACTATGATGTACCGGCGTGATGAAGTTATTATTTCACTTTATCTATCTTCTTTTATGAAGACGTTCTTGTTGTATTTCGGTTAAAAAAAACTATGGATGAGCATTTGAATATTCTTGAAGAAACTTCTTTATGTTTAAAACCCAAAGATCCTTAAAAAATTGCTAACTCAAATAAATACACGACTTCATATACTTTTAAAGAATCAACTTTCAATATACAAATTAGCACAGCAAATAAAAAATTTAACTCCAGAAACATATTAAATATTATCTTGAGCACACTTTTCAAAGTGTCAAATGTTTATTTATGCATTTAAAGAAATTAAATTTCTCTTTTACCAAATTTATTCACAATTGTTTATTAATCAAATTAAATTTTTTTTCTTCAAAATTCAAGGCAAAATTTAAACATAAATAAAATTTCTGAGATGGGGAAAATTTCTGAGAATAGATAGTCTATTACTTTGATATCCGTTCAAATTGTTCAGTTAAAATAAGCTTTTAAAAAGCTTTAGAAATTTATGAAGGCGCTTCCAATGACTTCAGATATACAGAAATTGGATCATCTATAATTTATTGACTATAAAAATCTTTTTTTTTTTACATAAAAAAAAACATAATATTAGATATAAAAACTGCGAAACCGTAAAAAATACAAAGAAAAGAAAGAGAGAGAGAGATCACAGTTTGGTTTCTGAGCATTGAAAAAACAGGTTCGTTGATAAATGGATGAAAATGAAATTTTACAATGAACAAAAAGGTGAAATTTTTTTATTTACTTGACTTGATTTCGATATTCGGTCAGTGTATCTTTCCTCAATCTGAATGTTAAAAAAGGATCTTGTGAAAATCTAGGAAGTTTATCGAAGAAGCATTCTGGCTGCAGCTGCCGATGCTTATAATTATGTTTGGGTGTGAGTGTCAAATGGTTAAACTAGAAGTTTCAATAGAAGACTTATAAGATCTTAGCTAAGATTAACTCAGATTAGAGTAAATTGAGGACGAATCATTTATTTCAACCATCATTTCTTGGTGCAACAAATGCCTATGTGGTGTTTCAATGGTGAAACCAATGCATCTAGCTTTCAAAGCATTTATGCAATTCATTATTTACCAGCTCAATTATAACTATTTAAATTTCATGACAGAGAAAAAACAGTAAGATATAAAAAGGGGAGTGAAAGAAGAAAACCTTCTGAATGAAGTATGAATAAGGTATTGCAGTTTTTTCCCTTCCTATTTCCGAAGATGCTTAAAAGGAAGAATAGAAATGTCTATCAAACTAATAAGAAATGTGAAAAATTCAATTCTGAGGACTAAACATTATTCAATGGTATAAAGTAACATTGCCCCCTTTTGTATGAAAATATGGTACATGTTTCAAAGCCAGTGGGAAAATTCTTTCCTCTGTTTTTTTCTGTAAATTCATACAATATAAAGTATTGTATGTAATCCATTGTAGAAAGAAGAAAACAGAATGGATTTTGGATACCTTCTTTCCATCGATTATATTTGACATTTCATGTACAGTGAGCCACAAAATTGAGTATACACCTCTAAAACTTTTAGACTTCTTCCAATTACAAATTAAATATTGATTTAAAATAGATAATTTTTTTTATCCTAGATACTTTAACCTCTGCTTTACCATCCTATAATAACACAATTCTATAGTTGACTTATTTATTACGAAAAAAGTTAAGCGATTCATAGAAAAGATAGAAAACCATGCCACAAAATTGAGTATACACTTTTTATATTTGTAAATTTTGCCACCACTTTTTTTAATTTCAAATTTTTTTAAGAGTTTCAGGAGTAGCTGCTGCTTACAACACGTACTATTGCACTTCAACGCTTTTAAATAGTATTTTTTCTCATTAAAAATCGTAGAAATGAGCTCTCGTAGAGTAACTACTGAATCTGAACGTTTATTGGTTGTAAAATGGTCGAAAGAGGGAAAATCTCTTCGAGAAATAGCTTCGTTGATTGGTTTAACTCATGGTTGTGTCCAAAAAATACTACAGAAGTATAAAAAAACTGGATCTGTGGCCAATATTCCTGGAAGAGGACGTAAAGAAACACTGATTACTACAGCGAAGAGGAAGATCATTCACTTAGTAAAGAAAGATCCGAGGTTGAGTGCCTCTAAACTAGCTTTATCGATGTCCTCTACAATCTGGAAAAAGATCTGAGATGAAACAATTCGACGTACCCTTCACCAATATGGGTTTCATGGCCGTACACCAATACGAAAGCCACTCATCAGGTATGTGAATAGACAAAAGAGAGTGATTTTCGTCAAAGAACATCGTTTAAAGCCTATTTCTTTCTGGAACACTGTAATATTTTCTGATGAAAGTAAGTTTAATCTTTACGGAAGCGACGGACGATTTAAAATATGGAGAGAAGCTGGGAAAGCACTGGCACCTAAAAACACCCTTAAGACAGTCAAGTTCGGAGGTGGATCTGTCCTCGTTCGGGGGTTGTATGTCGGCTGGAGAAGTTGGAAAGCTGGCTTTTATTGATGGTATTATGGACAAACATGTATATTTGGGGATTTTAAATGATAACTTGAAAAAAAAGTGCAAGTAAGTTGGGGCTTGGGTCAAGCTTCATATTCTAGCAGGACAACGACCCCAAGAATACAGCGAAGATTGGGCAGTTATACTATCTGTACCATTGCAGGAAGCAATTACACACTCCAGCCCAGTCTCCAGACCTAAAAGTCATCGAAAATTTGTGGTCGCAATTAGAGAAAGCTGTACATGAGCACGAAATCACAAGCAAGGAAGTTCTCAAGAAGGTTCTGAGAGAAGAATGGCCTAAAATTTCTGTTGAAACCACTAAAACACTAGTAGAATCTGTGCCCAGAAGATTACAAGCTGTAATTCAAGCAAAAGATTATGCAACAAAATATTAATTTGTACGTTAAAAGGAAATTAATAAAGGTCTATACTTATTTTTGTGGTGTTGTTTTTCCTCTCGTCTCAGATCTTTTATTTTTTTTTTTCGTAAAAAATAAATAAACGTAACAATTTTATTAGTATAGTATGGTAAAGCACAGACTAAAGTATATAAGGTAAAAATTTATATCATCTTAAAGAAATATTTAATTTGTAATTGCAAAAAGTCTCTAAATTTCTAAGGTGTATACTCAATTTTGTGGCCCACTGTAGCTCCACAATTGCGGTGATAAGACGAAACGTGTCTAAATCATTCTGTTTCTGACATATTCGGATCGACTGATGATCAAGCCTTCGACATATTGGCTCCAAAATCTGATACGGATCAACAATTCAATCGCCAAATGCATAAGTTCAAATTCATCTAGCTAATTGTTTACGGTTTTTTTAGTTAATATACACATGGTGATGAACGAAGAGAGACACAGACAAATTTCATCAAAATTTGATTAAATTCTCGAAATTTGGTAAAAAAAAGCACTATATACCAAAATTCACGCCAATCGCTCGTAACGTTTACAGATTAATTTGTTCAAAGGCCAACTTTTCCCCAAAACATGCGTTTTTTGGACAAGGAAATATGAAATGTAGAGATTCATTAAAAATTCAGTGTTGATTGAATTGAAGATTACAGTACTTTTTTTAAAATTCGCATTCAAAACAAAAACATTAAAAATTAAAAAATAAAATAACTAATTTAATTATCAAGTAACCATGCTTGTTTGCGGCAATAACCTAAGAAGATTTGTGTTCGATTTAATCAAAAATTTTTTTAAAAAGAAAAAAATATGTTGTATGAAATAATGTATTAGCCACTGTAAATGCGAAACATGTGATTTTGAGGAATACCACGCAAAGGAAGAAAAATAAATTGAATCGATTAAACTAATTTTTTTTCTGAATAAGGCGAAACATTCCAGGAGAGAGAGCATTAAAATTGTTCTCAAAATGCTCTAGACAAGGCCACATCCGATTTCAAATGAAATCACATTTTATGATCATGCAGACAATCTTCCTACTTAACCAAAATTGCAATTTCTAATAGTTGAAAACTTATTTCGAAAAATGTTTATTACATATTATATTTTGGACAGTGGTGTGTTTTCTCACCGATTCCTAATGGCACATTTAGGCATTTCGTGGCCATGAACAGCACACATTATGAAACTTCTTATTTAACAAGCTGGTCAATTTAGTTTTACATTTTCACGCATTTTTTTGAAAAAATAGCCCACTTATTAATGATCTAGTCAAGCTAATTAAGTAACTTTGTGAAAATGTGTTTTTAATCTTTTATTTATTATGATTAATGACAGTGCGGCATCTACATTTTGCACATAATTAGATCTAAGTAGATGCTTGCTATTTACAATTACTATAAAAATTAAATGAACGTAAAGAAACAGAAATGGATCAATTACAATCGATAAAGTGTTAATACTAACCAAATATTTCATAATTCATAAAATTTTACACTTTAAGTACATTAAGTAAGATAACAATTTAGAGAATTTCTTTAAATGTCTTTTAACTGAATAAAAAGAGGCATTTCTTTCCTCGATCAATATTTGAAATCTAAGTATTCACCTTTTCAAGTAACCACATATTTTCTGAACAGTAGGTTGTTTCTTATCTAAAGATACAGAAACGAATGGCTGTAATTTGAAAGACCTTTGTAATAACATCAATTCTATTCCATGTCTGCATAGAAGTGATGTTATAAATAGGCACTTCATAGAATCCTTTTTAAGAGTGTTTTGGTTGCAGTTGGAGAGTGAATATTTTAACTGAAGAATAATAATCCTCACACTATTTTAGAGTAAGCAATATAATATACTCGACATCACCTGTTTAGATATTATTCAAAGTAATAATTTTATTTAAACAGTTTAAAAATAAAGTTAGGTGATAAATCGGGTCTTGCAATCTAGAAGTTGCTCGTATTTGATCATAAACTGTTGCTTGAATAAAATCAAGGGAATTGAATCAAACGAAGGGGAACTCGAGAAAGAGTCCAAAAAACAGGTAATAGTCTTTATAAATTGGAAGTACAACAAGGTATCATACAACAAAACGATATTAAAAGCAGGAAATGCTGGTACAAGAAAACAAGAACAAAGGCAATATGGATTGATAGCAGTCATCTGGGAATCAAATTTGACAAAGCAAAGTAAAAAGCAAATGACAAACGCGTAAAATGTTACACTTGATTTCATATAATGAGTGTTGCAGAAATTAGGGACTTAAAAATGCTTTTGATATAATTGCGCTAAAAGTAACTGGTGGTATAAAAGGAAAAACCATTTTTTTTAAAATTGTAGCAATGACTTAATTTTAATATATTATTTTTTCCTTACTTTAAGGTGTATTTCTAAAAAAAAATGTAAAACAAATAGACAAAAAATTTTATTACTACTGATAATCAAAATTATAGCTTCTGTTACTGCGCATACTATTGAGGTGAACTAAATATGGTAACTTTCTCCCAATTACAAAATTATTTTTCATTTAAAAATATATTTCGAATTTTTTCTCCGAATTTCACATCAGTTTTATATCCTTTTCTGAATATTAAACAGCATATACGTTAATGTCGCCTGCCTGCATTCTATGCGGCATAGGGTCCCTGCACCTGGTGTAATGGTTTGGCCAGTCATTGGGTTCACGAAACGCACATCTCTATATCGGATCGACGATATTTTGAATGCAAATCATTACGTTTTTGATATCTTACGTCCAGTGATTTTTCTCTATCTTCGAGGCCTGCCAAATGCCATTTTCCAATAAGATAATGCAAGACCACATAGTGCACATCGCGTTTTGACTTTCCGCGATACACAGGGTATTCGATGTTATATGGTTGATGAAGTGTGGCATAGACTTGAAGCAGCATGAATGAGTTGTTGCCCATTTCTGCCATCCAAGCTCAGATCCACTCCATGTCTAACCGGGTAAGGGCCGTTTTAGATGTCAGGGGTGGTAGCTGTTTCTACTAATTTCGCACCCTTGTGTTAACAAGGTTGCTCAAATTGCTTACAAATTTAATCATTTTGTCTTCATGTCGCACTGTTTATATACAATAAATATCTTTTTTGTATTTGCTTTTCTTCACAGTATAGCAATTTTAATGGCCAGCATGTATTACGATTATATATTTAATTTTCCCAGGATTCGAATTCATACTCAAAACAGAACTCAATTAATACAAATTACATCCTGGATTCGATAAAGGAAGTGATTGTTAAATCATGTTTGTCACAAATATGAATGATTATATATGAATGATATAATATATATATATATATATATATATATATATATATATATATATATATATATATATATATATATATATATATATATATATATATATATATATATATATATATATATATATATATGAATGATTTAATAATGATTAAAGGAAATTTTCATTAATATTTGCAATGCAGTTTTAAGTTTAATACTGATAAACAGCAGCAGCCTCAGAAACCACAGGCAGTTAATTGCCCGGTGTTGAGAAAGAAGCTGCAGGTAAGTCGAATGGAAAATGTTATTGATCTAGTGGTCAAATAAATAAATTTGTAAAAATTTTAAATTCTATTAAGCTATTCTTTTATATATTTAAAAGTTAAACTAAGTGCAAGTTATAAATTTGAATTTTGCCCCCTGGTACCATTGCTAATTTATTCGTTATAAAATATAAGAACTACAATTTAATTATTAAAATCAATATTTAATAAATTAATTATTTATGCAAAATATATTGAAATATTAACCGATATGTTCATCTACTATTTTAACTATTCGTAGGAATATTAATTATTTGAGTCATGCAATATTCCATTTGCCAAATTGTGTAAAATAGTAAATTCATTGCAATAGTTCTTCACCTGAAGTTATTATAATAATTAAAAACTTTTATTTTATATAGCGCCGTGGAACAGCATTACATGAGTCGGTGTTTCGATCCATCTGAGGGTCTTGCTGGTGCATTTTCGTATACTGACTTTCCTGTTTAAGTGAACAAGTAAAATATCTTCCAATTTATCTAAGACAATTGACGATTGAGAGAATTAATTATATTTCAAAAGACGTAGTTTAGGTGTATACTGACAGTAGCAAAAATGATAATGACTGTACTAGCAGTGGTGTCTTCATCAAATCTCAAAATGAAGTGGTAAAAATTCAAAGAGGAATCCCGATTTTTGTTCTGTTTTTCATAGCGAACTTATTACCATCAATGAAGGACTGGAATTCCTCAAGTCATTCAATCATAAAAATCAAATCTGGATTCTATCAGATAGTAGAAGCCCAATTCAACACTTGGCCAACCGGCATAGTGTGGGAGTGAATATATTCAAATACATAAAACGCCATTCCTTGTCTCATAAGATCTACCTACAATAGATGCCTTCTCATATAGCTATCGAGGATAATGAGATTGCGAACACCATGGTTAAAACGGGAGTTCGTTATGCCTCTTACCTACATGGAAATATTCTCGAGAGCTACAAGCCAAAATAAAACCACCTGCCTTGTCCCATCAGTACATCACTGGTATAAGAGAAGTCGTCCAGGAGGCTCTCTGACTCTTGATTGTAGTAGGCAGGGTCAGACAACTCTTACTCGCTTTCTCAGTGGGCACTATGAAAGTATGAAATAATCTGAGGATTCTAAGCGCTTTGAAGTCTGTCCCAAGTGTTTTAGGGAAGAGGCTTCACCAGATCACATTCTTATTTGTCTGAGCCTCTCGTGGCAGGATCTTATTGACAATCCATTGTTGGTATTGGACTTCTTCAGACAGTCCAATTTCATAGACTTGATACAGCTCTACTGTTCGTGGGGTTGTCAATAATAGCAACATACAAGAATCCTTATTCACTCTTCCTTAAAATTCCGAGTCTTCATTAACCCGTTCTAAATAATGAAAAGGTGCAAAAGATATTTGTCTTAGTAGAGTTTGTGTTTAAAGTAAGTGCTAGTTAATTTGAAATTTGGTGCCAAATGCCATCGCTGCTCCATCCGTTCCTGAAGTTTTAAATTCTAGTTTTGTATAAAATTTTTGATATTTTTAGTTATTAGACGCACTCTCGATAAATGCCATCGAAAATTATCGAAGCTCTCGCCTTTTTATCTGTACTCGTTGCTTTTAGCAGATACAAAATAGCTTAGAAAAGTTCTAACTAACTTCGTTCATTCTGAAATTCGTCTCCTGCTTTTATAATATTTACATACACAACAGAAATCTAAGCATCCGAATAAATGGGGATCTGTTGAAGAAGATGAGTGAAAATTTGAACTTAAAGATATAGCTTGGAAATTCAACAACAACAAAACGACAGAAAACTGTAGATACCAAAAACTTTTCATAAAAAGGGAACCAAAAATAACACATACAGGTTTATCGTGTTCATATTCATTAAAATTACAAATGGAAAACACAATATTATTTAGTTGTTAAATAAATCCTTCTTAAGTTGAGGCATCAGCATCACTGACACTGACTCCTGCTTTTGACTTCTAATTTTTAACATTGTTCGAATTTTCCGCAAATTCTTTTTTTAAATATGTTTTTTTTTTTTGAAAATTAAAGACTGTCAAACAATTATGAAAAATCTCCGAAAATTATTAGTATTATTATGAGTAGTAGTAATATTTTTCTTTGCAAGTTAATAATATTTAAAGCTTGGTGAAAAAAATCTATTAACATTATGAGAATCAACATGTGGGCAAATATATTTTTCGTTTTAAAATATTCATGAGATTGCATTCAATAAAAATGACAGCATTAAAAATCTTTCCTATAAATGAAATAAGAATCTTACTTTTAAAAAATTAACTATTTAATAAATTGTCATGAAACTTACATTAAAATCTCGCGTACTTATAATATTTGTGAACAAAATTTCTTGAAAATTTATTCTATAATTTTAATTTCTATTAAGAAGTTTTTACTTTTATTTACATGAATTACTAAGATCCTAACTTGCTGATCCTGATAGGCTTATTTTGAACAAATTCATTTTATTTGCCTAATATTGCCAAACATTTTTAGTCAAAGGATATGTATGTGAACCTCAGACATTTTACAGGAAAGAATATACAACAGTATTTTCTTCATTCCTTTAAAATTCTTCTTAAAAGTTCCCAAAAAAGAATTTGTCAAGTTGTTTAATTTTTTTCTCTAATTTTTTAAATTTGATATCAGTATTTTCAAACCTTTTTAAATACTTTTTAATTTTACTTTTAAACAAATGCACATGAGGAGATTTTTTCACAAATAACTGAGATAAAATTATTAATTATAAATGCTGACAAATCTGCTAAAACTACTGAGTATTAAATTTCAAACTACTGTGCCGGATAAATATTAGAAAGAAGAAAATTAAAGCACAAATATAGCACCTAACTGTACAAGAAACTTATTTTTTCACATTATAATAAAAAGTGATTCATTTTCTTTATTTTATATATATATATATATATATATATATATATATATATATATATAGCAATGTTAAATAAGTCTTAATAATGACAAAAATGTGTTTGACAATAAGCTAAAATTATAATCAAATTGCAAATTTCAGATCAAAATATGAATTTTTTGTTAAACAACATTCAAATGACAATCTCTCAAATACCTCACATCTAATTTAAGAATTTGGAATAAAACGAAACAAAAATACTACTAAGATTCCATAGGATTCTGCAAACTCTTACAACTAACCACTTTCAAGATATGCACTACGATTATGCATCTATGAATAGCAGGCTCAAAATATCGAAAGGAAGGATTGGAACAACCTCAGTTCTACTGGCAAGTTCATCTCATGCAAGCCACTCCTTCACGGAGCACTTCATGACACAGGAAATAACACTAAGGAGTTAAGTTAAAAGTGCAATGATGGAAAAAAAAGCTCTTAAAGAAATTAATATAAAGGTATAATTAGTAAGCAAAGTTACTTAATTTAATTTTAGTCTTAAGTTATAACATATATTAATATAAATAAAGGTTTAATACAAATTTTTTTAAATAAATTATTTGAGCAGGAGCTTGATATGTATTTCAAGTTTGAAGCAGAAGTGCTGAATATACAGGGTAATTGCAACACGACCATTGGGTTTCAGCTACTGCCTCTCTCTATATAAGCGTCATAATCATGTAAATATATACATATATCATCTTTTTGTTTGTTTAATTCCATCTGTTCTATATTCTCTCCTTTCATCAAGCGACATATTATTTACACTGTATTCGAGTTTTTCACAGCGACGTATGGTACATGTGTTGTAACAGCATGCGGTACAGTTTCAGACATAACTGGCAATGTAACAATTGATAGTGGAATATCCAGTTCACAATCAGACCAATATGCTAATTGCAATGCGCAAAACCAGCTATAATGCTAACCATTGTGAATCATTTGGCTTCTCCGGCATTTAGAACAAACCGCCTATATCCTAAAATTCAATAAGTATTGATTATCTGTTCCATTTTTACGTTCTCGAATAAGAATTATAAAGAAAGTATTGTAATCATCCAAAAGTTCGAATTTTGATGAATCTCTACATTTTTCACATTACGTCAATCTGTCTCTCACAAAGACAACTCAAAAACGCTTTAGGTGTGAAATTTCATACAGAGTCTTCACACTAAATTGATAGGTTTTCATGAAATTCTGAAAAAAATATATCGAGGGAAAGTTTGCCTGCCCTGCTGTTCGAATATAAGTTGATAACTGCAAAACGAAGTGAGATGGCTGATTAACATTCGATGCACAGATTGAGCATCTACAGTGCAGACATAACAAATTTTGAGCCAAATTCAACACAGGGTGTTTTCAGAAGCTTGTAAATGTGATGACTCAAAACACAATAACTTGGATGTAGAAAATTTAATATATGATTTTGTGACTGTAATTGCAATTCTACGTCAAATTTCGGTTATAATCGCTGAGGAAAAACGCGCCTAAAACACACCTTTATCAGAGAATATTCGGGAAAAGCTGTGGGGAGACTTTCATTTTTCAGTCTGCATTTTAATTCCACAAATATTAAAACACAAAACACCTTCTGCTGGTAGCTATTTTATGGTATGCCTCACAGAAAGCAAGCCTCTCTTTTACTTTTACTGCTTCAACCAACAGTTGTGAGAAGCTTATGTGGAAGAATGAAATTACAGATATGAAAATTAACATCACATTAACATTTTGTCTGTCCTTCTACCGATTAGTAACGAAGAGCATAATTTATATTTTAAAACTATATCACTTCAAAAGCCAATGGTGTTTTGAAATTACCCTGTGTTTAAGGAAAAGTTTTAAAATAAATCATGCAAGTTTATAAAAAGGAAAATTAATAAATAAGAGCACTACAGCAGCTTAAAAAATATAAAAAAGGATGAAATGGAAAGAAATGCAAATAAAAGACAGATTTTTTCAGAAAAAAATTGTAACTGGGCTAACAGAAATGCATCAAAACATGCCACTGTTTTATTTAAAAATGCAATGTGAGAAGTTTTTACAGGTGGCATAGAAATGCATCTCATATAATAAAAAACACAATATTTTAAATAATTAATATGAGAAATATATTATATGAAGATATACTGATAAATAAAATTAAAAATAAAGAATCTGTCATACAATGACAAAAATGGTTAAGCTAGAAATGAAGTTGATTTTTTTATATATAAAACTTTTGGGAAAATTTAAAAATTGTTATAACAAAAAATATATATACACAAATTTCCATTATAACACTTACATGATTTTCCTTTAAATAGAAATTCACAAATATTGAGTTTATTTAAAATATTCTGATAATGTAAATATCCTTACTAAAATTTAAAAAGATAGTTTTTAATGATTCTAAATAAATTAAGATCTTATTTTTATGACATTGGTAATTATGAAATAAATGAATGGCGTTTTTTGTAACATCAGCAATGATAAGAAAAAGGAATAAAATAATTTATTTTTTTATAATTCTGAACATTTTAATGTTAGATTTTCGATAACATTAAAATCATAAAATAATTTCTGAGCTATAATTATTAAGTAACCATTTTTGATATATAATTAAATTTATTTCTGTAAAAAATAAGGTTCGAAATATTTTAATATGTGTATGTAAAAAAATAAAGATAATATTTCAAACTTCATACAGAGTCTTGATATATTTATAAATAGATGGTACAAGATAAACTTCAATACCCAGTAAAAAAAAAAATCTTTTACTGTTTTTGCTTTAAAAAATATAATAAATAGAAGCTTTTAATATGTTAGCAAGTTATATTTTTACAGAAACGTTCAACATTTTGGTAAAAGACAAAATTTTTCTCTCATACCTAATATTGAAAAAAGTTAGTGGAATTATTTTGTATTTCATTAACTTAAAAATTTAGTAAAAATAATATACAAATAACATATAAAAATGTATAAAATTTCATCAGAAACCTTTATATGATGGTCTTTTTATTTCCATAAAATTTCAACAGAATAAAAGAAATTCCAGTTCTTGAAAATTAAAGTCCTGACTAACTTGTATAAAATACAAAACACATTACTCATCTTCATTTACATGTTAATCATACAAATTGAAAAGGGCCAATAACCATGCATCATATACTTAAAAATGTGTGCATGACAATATTTAAATTCGACTATTTTAGTCCATCTTAAGTTAATGTGAATTCCTTGTTATAAGAAAATCAAAATATTTCAGGTGAGGAGCCATTATTTTTGCCTCTTTAGATATAAAAAATTAACTGAATAAAAATCATATAAGAAAATCAAAAGATATATCAACTAAAATGTTATATTGTTTGTATTTGTAAAGAAGCATTTTGATAAAATTCAGAGGAAAAAAATGCTAATTTGTAATGTTTCCAAAGAACAATTTAATTTTAGAAAAGGTTACAAACTTTTCTTTCATCTATGCATCATGTAATATATTTCTTGATCACTTAATTTTTAAGCAGTAAATTTAAACTAAAAACAGGTTATATGAGCTGGAAATAAAAGAATATAAATACTTATTTCAGAACCAGAACTTTTTCAAAGTGAAATCTTTTTTTTTTCAAGTAATAATCTTGCAAATAAATAAATTTTAAATATTTCCAAACATATATAAAAAAAATACAATCTAACTCACTTTAAGTTTCAATATTGAATGTTAGGACTTCATTTCTTGCTAGCAACATTAAGGTATATAATTGAAGTTTACTTTGCGAAACTTTTTAATTCTAACTAAGCGGAAATTCCAATTTTTTTTTTTGTTGTTCTCTCGAATTCACTATTAAATTAATATTAAAATTTCGTCTGTTCTTTTTTTGTTTCAACCTGTTGGAAATGAAAAGTAAATTTTGTTTTTCGTTTCTGAATTACTTTCATTACTTAAAAAAATCTTGCGTATAGTAATTTGCCTCTATTTAGTGCACTCAGTGACTGCTAATGAATAATTTTTTTAGCTTCTTAATTTATTTCAGAACTTTACTGCTCTACAATGCATTCAATCAAAATAATAACGAAATTAACATTCTCATTGAAGACATTCTATTCGAATTCCATTTATTTTGAATCTTTACTATACAATTGTTGCACTCAAAGTTTTGTATATTTAATAAAATTATTTGTTTATACAAGTTTAAAGTCATTAAGTCATTTATTAAAATCTATTATTACTATATTTACTAAAATTACAGTTAATTTATTCCTTATTTGTTTACTGTTTTATTATATTAAAAACAAATATTTTCTTGTTATCTTTATTCGAAGAATTGTTTTTCTCTTTTGCTGAATTCGTTTTCAGATTTAGTTTCTTGTCATTCAAATTTTTGGATAAATCTAATTTTAATTGTAGTTCTATCAACTTCGAGTTAGCTAAATTTCACAATACATGAATCTTGGTTGCGCAAAATGTTATAAAAATGAATAAATATCATTCGTTAATAATTTGCTACAAAAAATTTAAGTCAAATCAATACTTACCTTTATCATCAGTTGATTCAACATTTTCATCAGTATCTCCTGCCAAAACAACTGCATCTGAAACAGTAGCGGTAGTAGGTTCAGACTTTTCATCTTCAGGAAGACTGGAAATAGACACCTGACTAGTATCCAGTTCTAGAGATGGCCAAGTTTCAGATTCAGTCAGTCTGGCTTGGATTTCTTGTCGCCCTGAAGAAATATCACTGCTTAATGATTTTCTCAAATAAAAAGTTCTCTAAACTTCCTTCAATTTAAATATTATTTGCGCATCTAGACTTAAATACTTTGACTGGATTATTGTCTTTATAAGTTGTTAAATGATTTATGTAATGCTTTTTGAAAAAAAAATCACTTAGTTATATATATATATATATATATATATTCTAAAAAAGTTAAACTACAGATGATGCATTTTCTCTCATATAAAAACATGTAATTCCATATAATGCAGAACTTATAAATATATTACCAGAAATGTCCGCAAGTTTCTGTTCAACTTCAACAGGGCCCTTAAGATCTTCTTTGAATTTAGTTTCGAAAGTTGATTGAATTAAAAGGATCTCTTTTACCCTGTCAACGTTGTCATTATCTATAAAAAAACAAAATTCTTTTGATCAAGCATAAAATATTTTTTGTAATTATTTTTAAATGAATAAACAAATATTTTAAATAAGTAAGAAAATTCATTTTTTAATTCATAACAAATAAATTTAATTGCCATATTTCTGACAACAGTACGATTTTTTTAAATTTATTTTTAAGAAATGAAATGAAATGGTTTAAAGTAAAAATTGCACGAATAACCCAAGACTTAATCAAATTACAATATAGCAAAATAAATAAACAAATTATTCAATGAAAAAATGAAAAAAAAATTATAAATAACAATATATTTTAATTTTGAAAATTTTATTAAAATTTAGAATAACCAAAACTAAATTATAATGAATATACGTAAAACAAGAAGATGAAAATTATTTACCAAAATCATAGTATATTTGTTTTTAGTAAATGCGCTTTTTGAAGTCACACTTTAAGAATAATTCACTGACTTTCTGATTTTAATGTTCAAATAATACAGATTAAATGTAAATACCATTATTACAGTTTCATCTGCAAGGTGAAGCAAAACCATTTCCAGATTACAAAACTTTAGTAGGAAATAGACCTTTAGTTGTGTTAGATTCTTTACATTGTCAAGATTGTGCCTTAAGTTTTTTTCCCCCTTTAGTGTTTATAGCGTTTAATCTGTAACGCTAAGCAATATATCAGCATGTTATGTATGCAACTATAATCCCACAAACAGATTTTGAATTTCAATGTAAACGAGAAAAAGAAGAGTTCGTGTTTCGGTATCGGTATTTCAGAATGAATAACATAAGTACCATGTATGTTGGCAATGTCACTATAATAGTTAATATTTATATTGTGTGCTTTATGGATGTGATTACTGTACTCAATAAATGTGTGCATCATAAGCGTCATTATTTAGAGAATTCAACATAAAACAAATTTTAACAATCAGCGGGAGGGGTCCCCCAAAACTTTCTCGCATACTCTTAAATAAAGATGAATTTGTGTTTTAGACACGTTTTCTTCCAACTGAATAAAAACAAAATCCAATGCAGGACTATTATTACAATCACAAAATCACATACCAAATGACGATATATTTAAGTCCTTGCACTTTTGAGCTGTCGCATTTACATGCTTTTAAAAGTACAGACCGACAGACGTTCCATCCCTAGTTAGATTTGTCTACAAATTAGAGAGGTGTTACAAAATCGATGTTCAATTTGAGCACTGAATTTTATTAGTCGAGATTTCTTCGCTTTGTAGTTATCGTTTAAACTTATATTCAAGCAGACAAAATTCTCCTGAATAGAATTTTCTCAAAATTTAATAAGAAATCTTCGAATGGAGTGTCAAGATCATGTATCAAATCTATCTTAAAGAGATTTTCAGCTATCTTCATCACAGACATCATCTCAAAAATGGGGGTTTGCGATCACGGTGGGTATGAAACTTGGAAATGTGTCAAAATCTTGTGTTCGAATTTTTTTGACAATTACAATACTTTCTCTGTACGAGAAAGTTAAAAGGCATCTGTGAGAGGAAAAGCGAAATCTTGTTTTTATAATTTCACAAAACAAAACAAAACAAAATGGATCATTTTTTATCAAGCCATTGTGATGGGTGCTACACCCATTACTACAGATTTAGGCCTGGTGTGAATGGGGCGATTTGTGGCGAGAATTAGAACACTGCATTGACATTCTCCGATCCATAAAGAATAATAGATATTAAAATTCCTTAAGATAATATGTAACACAGCATTTATAATTTACAAAAACATATACACGCCTAAGTATATTAGATTTTAAGCAATATACTTTTGCAATCAAGGAAGGTCTTTGTCTCACCGTGCACTTTTTTCTCTGATAATTTAAAATTACCTCCGGCGGTTTCATCCACTGGAGAAGGCGGGGGAGTTTTCGAAGCCCTGCGGATCTTTGCGTCTGAAATTCAATGAGATAATCAGATTTAAAAAAATGGGTATGAACAGTATTAATATATTACAAAACATTTTTCCCGAATATTCGGGAAAAAACATGTAGAAAAATATACTTAAAAACAAAATAATCATTTACCATTGCACACTATTTTCATCCTCATTTATGATCACACAAAACTATTTTCAAAATAAAATGCAACATGAAATTGTAATTTTGTTAACAGTATGCACAACAGAGGCATGTTATGCATTTTTCACATATGCAAAATAATTATACATTCATAGATTGAATTGACTGCCTTTTGCACTATTTTTATTAACCATCTAACAGAAAATAACGCTCAAAAATGTCAATGCAACTTCCGATTTGCTGATCGGAAAGGAACTCAGTCGTTGTCAGTCGGGAAACCAGCGTGAGTAGTCTTCCTAAAAAATTCGCTTTCCCATAGCACCGTTTGCATTTCGTATATTCGCTTCCCGTGCTATCCCACAGAACCGTTTGCTTGGCACTGGCCTAGAATGATTACGAAATATTAATCTTTGGCGTGAATTTTTACTGAATCTAATAATAATACTGAATCTAATAATAATAGCAGAAAACCGAATTTGAGTTTTAGATCCTTATTTTTAGATTTTTGTTTCTTAATTGATTGAAACAAAAAAAAAATTGATACAGAACAGCACTTGTAGTCGCAAAATCATATACTAAATTTTTTGAATTTAAGTCATAACTTTTTTGCGCTATCGCAGCTATTTTTTGAGCTTGTTTCTGAAAGTACAGATCGTTGAGTTCGATTTTGCTCAACATTTCGTAGGTGTCTATGCTATAGATGTTCAATCTGTGTACATAATTTTATCCATCTAGCTCTCTTCGTTTTGCAGTTACTGTGTTAACTTATACTCGAACAGTCGGACAGGCAGACTTCTACTGAATGCCTAAAGTGTAACAGAAATCTAAAGATTTATTGCATACTATTTCTGAGGGATACGAAACGTGAATATTTGTCAAAATCTGGAGATCGAAATTTTTCACGAATACAATATTTTTTCATTCTATACTATTTCTGGGGGATCTGAAACGTGGAAATTTATCAAAATTTCGAGATCGAAATATTTTAGGATGACGACAACAGAGAAATACAATTTGCATAAGAGAAAGTAAAAATAAATAAATTAATTAATAAAAATTTTAAAAAACATGTCAATGTTATAAGCTCATAATAAATTAACAAATGTAATCTTTAAAATCATATCTGATGCAATTTTACACCTAAAATAAATTTTGATTCACTCGCAAGTAAAAAACAAATTTGAAAGAGTGCAAATAAATAAAATACCAAGAAAAAAAAACTAAATATTTTTACAGATGAAACAAGAATATAAGACAAAATAAAAGATCAAAAGAAACACACAATTTAAAAATCCTTCTACCTTTGGAATCGGAATTTTCAGAACTTCTGTTCTCCGAATGCAAAGTAGTTCCTGTCATATTAGGATCAACATCCATCGCAAAATCACCGACTGCTGCGCAAACATTCCCAACAGTGAGAGTCTTTGTTGATTCAACTGCGGACTGACAGACATCAGCGCCAGTGATATTCTGTGTGGATGCTTCCCTCTCTAAACTAACATTTTTCGCTGGATCCCCGACAGGAGGCTGCTTTTGAAAAAAGTTTTCTTTTTCTAATAATTGCTGTTCAGATGTTAGTTCTGTGCGTGCTCTGTCTAATGGTATTCCCGTAGAAGTGGATTCAGAATGGTTTTTGGATGCAGGGGGCACTGCATCCTCACTAATATATGTAGGTGACACACAAGTAACTTTGTCCATACTGCAATAACCGAAATCGCAAGCATCGTTGGATTTATAATTCTCTGCATTTTTGTCATTCAAAGGGCTTTTATTTCCATTTTCTGAAAGGCTGAGGTTTTTGATGTTTAAAATTTCTTCATCGTTTGCAAGGATGCCTTTTTGCATACTGATTTCCTTATTGTTTTCAAAATTGTTTGAGTCAGCAGGGTGAATAAATGCCCCGTTGGATGTAGTGACGGGTACACTTGGCCAAAACTCATGCTGCTTAGCATAGTTCTGTGTCTCAAGCACGACGGAATTTGTTTCTACTTTATTCCTCACAGCATTGCCCTCACTTTCTGAAATATCAAAGGGTGCACTGACTTCCTTTCTCCCATTCAAATGATTGTCAAATGTTTTTTCACTTTGCTGGACTGAACTCTTTTTACATTTTGGAAAAAGATCAGCAACATCGTCATAAGAAGCAGAACTACATTTCAATGGATCATCCATTTGAGAAACTAATTCTATCAAAATGATAAAATAATAAAATAAATGTAATGAACAAAATAAAATGAAAACAAAATGTGAAATCATTGAAAATAAAATCATAAAAGAAACAAAGCAAAAAAATATTAAATAATAAATTATTTAAAGCAACACTTTTTTTTTCGAATAATGATGCACTGAAATACGTTTTGGATTGATATTGATTTTAGACTCCTGCAGTGCAGATTATGGCACAATATTATGGTTTACCACATCATATTATTCAATATTATACAATATTGCGAATGTTGTTTACTATCATACAATGTTTCAAAACATATGCGTCCTTGAAAAAACATTCAGTTTATGAGATAAAATGAATTTAATTTGTTATTAATATGATTAATTAATAATTAATTAACCAATTATGACATTTCCGTGATGCTTTGAAATTAGAAAAAGAAAAATGAAGGTTCTTATTTCATCGAACATTTGGAAGAACATGCACCTATCTTCTTTTGAAATTTAAGTATTGGCGCATTATTAACCCAAAATATATATAATAATTTGTTTTATAAAATCACATTATGCGGTCAAAATGCTATTAAGGGATAGCGGCTCTAACCAAAAGTGGAAAAATCATTTAAAATAAATATTTAATATTTAATTTAAATAATTAAAATATTAATATCAATTTGGAGGTAAGAACGCTTACACAATCATAGCAGGAGTCAAACAGGTTTAAAGCAAATTCATCATATGTCATTTGCAAAAGGCATATAGATAAATTTTCTGCATACATATAATTTCGTTCACAAATTCTTTATTATGCACGTATATCAATAATTTTTAGAATTCTACAAAATGTGTGATAAGTTTTGAAATTTTGACTAAATAAATAAAATGAAATAAAAATATCAAAATACATACTAAATATTAAAGTGGAAAAATTTTCCTAAATTTTATTTCCATTAATTTTATAACCAGAAATTGAATTGAATAACATGAATGCAAATAGATGTTAGTTTCGTTTTTAAAACTTCATACATTTAAACCTTTAAATACCTTCTATGTTCCAAGTTTGTCAAAGAAAGACAGATTCTAAGACTGGCTCTCAAGCAAAAGAATATAAATTGGCCTACAGAGTTTCACCAACTTATTTCCACTAGAAGTGCTTTTCAAAATTTCTGTAAATTTATTGTTGACATCTGTAATCCTTCATAACTGTTAAATTTTCTTCTTTTTCTTTTTGTTATGTGTTATATAGTTACTTCTGTAAGCCCCGTGTGATACTTTGTGGTGCACGGGGGTTTTATAAATGTTCAATAAAAAAAAAAGACCTTTAAATATCTCTAGCCATGAAATAAGATTATACGATAACATAGTAATTATAAAACTGAATTTTGATTACAGGTTATTGAATTTTAAATAAATTACAAGTTACAGTAAAGAAAGATTTTTAAGCTGATATTTTATTTTAATTAGAAAATTTAAAAAAGAAGAGAAATATCTTGAATTTCTCTTCGAATAATTAAACATATAATTTGGCTCCATAAATATCGCAGAGAATGCAAAATTTGTTTGTGTATGTTCAAAATAAAATTTTAAAAGGAAATTGAAGGATTCTTACAAACGCTTTTTTATACGAAATTTATATTTTATAGATAATATTGTAGATAATTGCATTTTATAAATAATAACAGTTTACAAATCAACGGAAGCTAGCAACGCTTTTGCAGTACTTCTTGCTTCCGAATTGACGAGCCTCTATAGCTGTAAACATTATCGTGTTAAAATTTGCCAAATCATGAAGTTCTAGTCTCCAAATCTAAACAACGAGTGCTAACGCTCATAGAAAAGCACAAACTTCGCGCCTTTAGTCAGAAATTGATATTTCAGTTGCAGCGCACATACCTTTGTCATCGGTGAGAGCTTGGGAGATTTGATCTCGTTCGAACAATGATCCTGTCTCACTGCTAGTCTCAGCAGCAGATTCAGCCTCCTAAAACACAGAATAAATTTTATATTCACACATTTAAAACATCGCGTTTATTTAGAATTACTAATTTCTTTAATTAATTCCAATCCTATCTCAAAGGAGGCGCAATGAAAACCAACTGAAAAGATAAAATGTGCACCTCTTTTTAAAATATAATTTATCATGTTTGAAGTTCGTATTCATTTCTTTATATGCTACAGCTTTCAAATACCATACATTTTTGTATTTTTTATAAGAGTACTTATTTTTATGTTTTTAGACTTTACCTATTAGCTAATCATTCCTTAAATTAAATTTTACCTCGTACCACTAATAATAATATATATAACAATCAAAAATTAGAAAAAAAGATTATGATGTATATATTATTACATATTATTTCATAAATTACAAAATAGATAAATAATATTTGAGAAATAATTGGACTAGCCAAAAATAACAGATGAATCTATTATTTCACAAACTCACTAGCAAATTTTGTTAGGGCTACAAAATTAAAATATAATGCAATTAATAATTTGCTGACAATTAAGTTCTAAACATATAAGAATAATAAATTCTACTTGAATAAAAAGTGTTTAAAAAACTTTTCAAATTAAATTCTTATTTTCCAATTTTAATAACGCACCTGTGTTTCGTTTGTGTATTTCATATTTATTACAAAATATTTTGTCTTTATTCAATTAATATTTTTATGACAGAAATTATGGAGTGAGTAATCATTTAATGCACTCAGCTTAAATAAATTTCTCCATTCGTATTCCATCGATGGATATAAAAAATAAATAAGGCTTTTCTTGCTATTTTTTAATAGTGAATCTGTTTGTGATGCATATATCTCATCGCATAAATCAGTAATATTAAAAAATTAGAAAGCCAATTGGAGCAGTCATTATTACAGTAAAGAAAGATTTTTAAGCAGATATTTTATTTTAATAAGAAAATTTTAAAAAGAAGAGAAATATCTTGAATTTTCTCTTCGAATAATTAAACATATAATTTAGCTCCATAAATATCGTAGTGAACCATACTCTGCTTCAATATTTCGATACATCTGAACATAAATGATGAATAAAAATATTTCATGACAAACATCTCAATGATCATCTCATGAACATCTCAATCAATCTTATTAATAAAATAAGGGTCATTTGACAATTAAAATTGTTTTCACTATACAAGAAAATTTGCCATATAAAATGTAAAATTCGCAATTTAACTTGTAATATTACACAGAATATCAAACTTTAATAATAAAGTTTTAAAAGCACACTTTTATTGATGTACTGAAAAACATTCATTATTTTTCTTAATTAAAGACGATTTTATAATTTGCTTGAATCCTCATTCCTAATTCATCATTATTTACAACCATATTCTGCTTCAATTCATTAATAGGTGGCACCATTTACTCGGAATCAACCTTCATGAAACTAATCCAATTTGTAAAAATTATGTTCTGAAAATGCTTTAATGTATATTGCCTTCAGGAAAACATGATTGTGCAAAACTCCAAAATGATCACATCAGGGATCAAGCAGAAAATTGAGAAAAAAAAAATCCTCCCTTTACAAACACGAAGCAAATAAATTAAAATGAAAGTAATAATAAAAATGTCAGCTCGCCTTCATGATATCTTGCTCATCATAGGATATATCTAAAGAGGCTCCACGTCTCATTGAAGCATCTCGTGAAGATCCAAGCTCTTCTTTAAATACATCAAAACCTGCAGAAATAAAAAATCTGTGAGATGAAACCATTCTGTTAAAATGAAGCTATGTTGCTTAGTTCAAAAACTTGTTTTAATAAAATAAAAGCTTTGAAGCTATGCTATCATACCTGACTGATCTAGATGGACTTTTGCAACGGCTTTTTCAACATCATCTGTCACAAGTTCAACATTGAACATACAGTTCTTTATGATGTCTTCTCGGTTAATCTTTCTCAAACCTTTCTCAAGCTCATTTCCTGCAACAGAATGAAAGATTTTTAGTATAGAAGTGTTCAAAAGACATAAATTTCGTGATACACCTTGCAGCATATGTTGTTTAGAGAACAAGTCCTTTCTTAATAGCGCAAAATGCTCAATAATATTGTTACAATATTTTCAGGATATTGGCCATATTCAGAGTATCGAACATATGGACATTTTGAGCAACATACATACGTTTTGCTATTAAAATTATTTTTTTAAATGAAATTCTACTAAACTGTCGTCTTTGGTAATCTAGCAATCCTCTTTACTCTGGACTGCAGCATTAAGAGGGAACAAAATGCATTCAATGGCTGCTTACTTTCATTTTTTCTAAATCAAAAAGCCATTTTTTTTAAAGAACAAAATGGACTTTTGATTACCAGTTGCTTTCGATCCCGATTTCTGAAGCCACAATCGCAGCATCATCAGCGCTTGCTCGGACTGGTCGCAAGTCGTGTCTGCTTTTATTTGAGCTATGTCATTTTCAGACACGTCCAGCTGTTGGGCTAGTAATACCCAGTCCTTGTCCAAACCTTGCGCAATGTCGGATAGACGCAAATCGGCTCGATGGATGAGTTCTGGCTTGCCTTAAAAAAAAAAAGAATTATTCCCTTCACAATCAGTTGCATTCTTCCTGATATATCCGGCAAAAATGTAATCATTATTAAATTACTAGCTGTCTTTGGGAATCAGCTTGTTCGTCCAGAATAGTGATGCAAGACTGTCAAGTTGTTAATATAAAGTAGTTTATTAAGATTTCACCTTGCTATTTAATGAAACAAAAAAAACATGAATTAAATGGAATTTGTCTACTATAAATCACTAACTGGACAAATTAAAACATTTATAATAGATTGTATAAAATATTAATTAAATTAATATTTAGTTCAAAAACATAAAGTAGCATAAAAGTTTATCATAAAATCACTTTTTTGTTTTTTCTAATTTATAATAACCTAATTCGATTCTTTAGTAAATATTTGACGAAGTTCCAACTATTTGGTATGATGTGGTTGGAGAAAATTCTGTACTGTGTTCTTCAATTTTACCTTTGACAAATCCTTCTCCTAGCATTTTAAATAAAATTTTTCAGTCCGTTAATTATCTAAACGAAATGTTAAATTAAGAGCAACTATAAAAGTATCCAATGAAGTTATATGAAATTTTTTTATGGCGTTTGTTACGATTTTACTGTTGCCATTCGACAAAAAAACTAAGAGCGATTTCTGTAAGCGTATTATATATAAAGAGAGATTTTTTTTTTAAAAAAAATCATAAATCAGTTATACCAAAATACATCAATGAATACTTCGATTTATAGCACTACAAATTGCACACTAAGTCGTCCGGTGCTAATTACCTCACACACTATGAGCAGTCGAATGTACTATTTATGAAAAGAAAAAGAAAAGCAGATGTATTCAAAACTATAGAATTAAAATGTGCTTATTAATAGCATTGATGATAGTTTCGAGGAGCACGATTCAATCGTTAAAGTCAAAATTTCAATACTTCCGATTTCGTATCGATGGTACGGATAGTCTATCTAAGTTTAAAAGGAACACTAAACATTGAATGAAAACAAGCACCACTTCATGAATTGTCAAATTGTCACTAAAATTCAACTAAAATAATGAAATAAATCCCTAAGAACATTCAACTAAATCCTTATATTGTTTAATATTTAAAGGTAAAATTTGACGAGCATCCATTTAGTAATTTAGATTTTATTTTTATTTATAAACATTTATTAAGCAGCTAAAGATTCATTAACTGAACGTAAATTTCTAATTCGCTTTAAAGAGAGATATAAAAACAGTTTAATTAGAATTTAAATTAAAGGAGAAAGATAGTTTGCAAATGGTAACTCGAAAATTTATAGCATTGTTCTATATTTCACAAAATGTTATACATTGCTCAAAATCTTTCAAAAATTGAATAGTTTTTAAAATAAATACATTCAATTGCAAGAATTTATTATTATTTGCCATTTCTCACAGAAAATTAAAAAAATAAGCATATACTAAAAACGATTTTTATTACAGTATTTTTAGCTTGTAACGATTTAATTTGAAGTTGTACTATAGCAACTTTATTAGTATTATCATAAGTCCATTGTTTTAATTAATGTTAGGCCAATTTAGTATGTTAATACAGGTTAGGTAACGTATTAATTCTAATATTTCCAGATTTAACTTTTCATATTCGCCAGTGACATGAAAACAAACTTTAATCAAATAAATACATAATGATGAAACAAGTTTTGGAAATTTTAAAATAAGGTTTTATCAAGGGATAATACACAAATGCATAAAATTTCAAAACTCTACATAATACTTCAAGAAGTGGATGAAAACTGTATTGAAATTCCATCTTTACATGAGATTAAGAAAACTAAGCAAAAGCTTGCAATTTTTAACAATTATAAGAAAGGATTTTTTAAATAATACTCACTTAAACCTGCTTCTTGAATGAAATCGTATCTCTTTTCCAGAGTTACCAGTTCTATCACATCTGATGAATCCGCCTACATAAATTTAATATTAGAATAGTTTAATTAAATAACCACTTTCAATTTATACAGAAACTATTGATTTATCAATAAATTATTGTCACATTATTTTTTTTCATAAACTATAACGAAATGAGAGAGCAACTACCAAACTGTACTGAATGTAAGTGAACATGCTCCCAAACAAAACAAAACCCTCTTTAATAATTTGCCAAATGCACTGGCTAGTCAAAATGATTATTATTTTTCCATTCGAAATAAAAAAGCAGCCACCCTATTATGCGGAATTTTAAATTAATACTTATCTTATGCAGGCGTAAAATGTTTTTCTATAAATGAATTATATATATATATATGCGATTATAGAAAGAAAAAAGACTAGCTTCTTTCATACAATTACATTATATCAGCGATTCTCAACCTGTGGGGCGCGCCCCCCTAGGGGGATGCCAGCACACTAGAAGGGGGGCGCGAGAATATCCAAGAGAAAATATTATTTTAAAAAATTGATTAACTGACTGAAAGGAAAGCACACGTAGCCATATTAAATATGTCGAAATGTATTTTCTTTTCTAACTTATTAAAGTAAAACAACTTACTTAATCAAAACATACGAAATTAAAAACAAATTTAATAATTATTAGTGACTTTCTTGGGCCTGTCTTGCAGAGCAAAGTTTTTCGAAGGAAGGCTTGATATTAGAAATAGCCATTCTCAGTTTTGCTTCTATATTTTGTTTTCAAAGAAGCCACAGCAGAAAATCAAGTTTCACAAAGGTAGGATGTTGAATGGTAATAGAATGTGAAATGTCCTTGTTTTCAGTGCAGAAAAATCATCCTTACTCCTCCCCAAAATTCAAATATTGATTTATTACTAAATTGTCTTTTAGTTTCGCCACTTGTCGTGAAGTCTATGAATTTTTTTCCCCTCATCAATCGAGAGTCCTTCGGAAGTCTTATGAAATCCACTCCACTTGCTAATCCACTCGTAACTTGCTATCAGTTTGTCGTCAGCATGAAAATACTTCTTAAAATTCCTTGCCAGCATGGCTAAATGATTTTCAATGGTTACAAAACAACTTTTACATGTTCTTATTCAGACTTAAAAGTTTTAGTACAATCGTCCACATTTGCAAACTTTGTTAGGTTTTTTTTATTTAAATTTCTGCTCCACAATTTCGATGTTCTACAAAAAGCCTTAACTTTATCACTCGTATCCATTATATGTGTATTTGCTCCTTGGAGTTAAAGATTAAAGTTATTTAATTTCTCGAATATGTCCACCAAGTACCTCAATTTCATCACAAATAAACCATCGCGAAAATTCTCGGCCTCCTGTCTCTTTTCTTCTTCTTGGAAAATGGCAATTTCTTCTTTTAACAAATCATAAACACGTTGCAAAAATTTCCCACGTGATGACCATCTTGCCTCGCAATAAAATAGAAACGCTGAATGTACTGAACCCATGTCTCTACAAAGTGCGGAAAAGATTCTGGATCTCAGGGGTCTCATTTTTATATAATTTACTACGTTTAAAGCCGTAGTGAGCACAATATTCAAACCAGGACTCATTTCTTTCGAAGCCAAAGCTTCTCTGTGGATCATGCAATGTGTGCACTGGGGCGATTTTTGTTTTGCAAGTGCTTGAATACCTTGACATTGAACGAGCACCATCGGTGCATATTCCGACGCAATTTTTCCATTCTGTTTGCCTCGCTCATAAAATCATTTAAAATAGCAAATAATGCGAGCGCTGATGTTTTGAGTTCTATTGGTTTGCAGAAAAGTAGTTGTACTACTGACATATTATCACAAATTCGAACATAGGAATTAAATGAGCATCTTTATTACTATTTGTTGCTTCGTTAAGCTGTACTGAAAGCAATTTGTCACGCAACTTCGAGAAAAGCTGACACTGTACATCTTCAGCTATATCACCAATTCGACGAGCACCAGTATCATTTGAAAGATGTATGGACTGCAATTGTTTTGAAAATTTATCTCCAAACATAGTTTCTACAATCTCAATTGCTGCAGGCAAAATAAGCTCTTCACAAATGCTGTGAGGTTTTTTACATCTGGCTTTTATATGATCTTTGTAAGATTTAATTAAAGCTTTTTTATTCACAGATAAAGTTTCTTTAAAAACGATTTTTGCTTTTTATATGATTTTAATTTTAATTCGAAAAATTCTCTGGGGTTTTGACGTTTCCAAATGTCGTGTAAGTTTATTAGGTTTCATGCTATCTGCGGCTAACATTTTTGAGCAAATGATACACAGGGGCCATTCTTCTTTATTTATTTCAGTACTGGTAAACCCAAAATATAAGTATTCTTGAGAATATTTCCTTGATTTTATTTTCGGAACCACGCTCATCTGTGTACTTGTTAATGCTTGACTATCGTCTAATGCTTGCTTACTGCCGCTTAAAAATGTATTCAAGAGTCTGTATAAATCTGTTGCCGTGAATATTTAATATGGTGAATTGCAATTAACAAGAAAACATATATAACATACACATTCGCGATAGATTCGATAGCGATAAAAGGATCGACTCGAATGAGACTGGCTGGAATTGAAACTTGCGTTATCGAACATTTTCCTTCTTCCTAAACATCTGCTCCGCGCATGCTCGAGACGGCATCGCTCGTGAGGATTCCCTTCCACAAATATTGCTTTTTTTTTCCACTTTTGTTTTATCATGCTTCTGTTTTATTTCTTTTATTGTTCGAAAAAAAATGTATTCCCAATTTCTAAATTTAGCTCACCCCGTCTAGGTTAACTTTCATTTACGAATTTTCCAATTTTCATATTCTTGTACGTTATCTCCCTGTTTGGTTTTCATTTCAAATATAATATTTAAATTTTCTCCGCTGTCATTCGCTTCATCTGTTCACCGCCCGCTTGTCCAAAATGCAAAATATGGTTTATCGCCAACGTTGGCTCGCTTTTACTCTTATTTTGGTAGTTAGTTAAAAATAATTTAAAAACAGAATCCAAAATACTCAATATACATTATTGTTGTATACATTTTATTGTAAGCGAGGGGCGCGATGAAAATTATGATTGAAAACTGTTCCACGAATACTGAAAGGTTGAGAAACGCTGCATTATATAGATAAAACCAATTTGAAAGTAAAAATATCTGGCTCTATTCTTTAAATCTTTGCTCTATTTACAGATATTTATAATATTCTAAATTAATATTCAGTTAATATTATTCTAAAATATTAATTAAATATCATATTAACTAAATATTAGTTTAGAAATTGCATCCGTATGCGGTGGTGCGTGAGATTACTGAATGTTGACACATATCAGATTTGGAACAAAATTGTTGAAATGGCTAACCGCCATTAATACGGGCCATTATTCTAAAACACAATTAGTGAAATATTTTGCGCACGGTCCTGTGGGTGAAGACGGACATTTGCATCCAATATTCGGCCCAATCGGTCGAAAAGAAGACACTTTTCATCATCTCCCAACGGAACTCATTTGTTTATTTGTGTTACGTCTAGAAGGTGCGTATTCTTATAAAGAGAAATGAATAGAATGCAACAGAATGCGTACCCACAGAGGCAGATTTAAAAATTTCGTAGCCTCGGGCAAATCATATTATGAGGTTCTTTTTTTAATGAAAACGGTCAATTTAGTTTCACAAATCAGCGTATCCGTAATATGTTTATTTTAGGTTAATATATTTTTATTTTATTTTATTAACTTTGTGAATATATATTCGTTTTTATTTGTATGTTATGACTCCAGATTGCCTGGGCTTTATGTTTATATTCAATATTATTACAGCAGGTATTTGATTTTATAACAAGATGAAACATATTGCATTTTAAACTATCATGTTTGAAATAATTTTAATATCTTATCATTCATAAAATGTTCGCTTTCTTACAAACTTCTTTATTCAGCAACTAGAAAAATAAAAATTTTTAATTGACTTGCGAGCAGTCCTAGGCAGCCGTCTAGTAGGAAATCTGTTACTGCAAATAGGAAAAAGCCGAAAGGAGAAAATTTCCACAGGCTGGAAAATATCACCCAGAGTGGAAAAAAATTCTTACTCACCAGTGTTATTTCCGGCAAGGCAACATTCAGGTTGCAGATGGGAACCTGTGGGGGTTCCCCTCTCGCGGCCTTAGGCTCTCTCATAAAAGCAATGCGACCCATCGGCTCTATGTGAGGGTCTTTCACTCTGACAATGAAAGGCAGACGATTCTCGTGAAACGCTTGAAAGGGGAACTTGAGTTGTTCGCCTGATTTAGTAACCGGAGCGATGTTGCCAGCAAATTCCAAATATTGCAATTTGCCTTCCAAGACCTGAGAAATGATTTTGCAAGATCAAACAAAATTTCAAAAATTAAATTAAATAAAATAAAAACAGTTCAATGAATATATTAGAAGAACAAGGGGGAAATTCCCAATATATTTTCTTAATTCTGAAATTAATTTCAGAAATTGGAAGAAATATAGATATTATTAATTTATGCAGCTGTGCAAACAGTGAAGTAGGAGTAATAAACGATCAGGCACAAACTATTTAATGGGCTCCAGATGAATTATTAAATGCTAATCTAATAGTTAAATTCTATTCTAATCTAATATTTAATTCATAATTTATTAGAGATAAGCATATATTTCTAATTTTAGAAAATGCTTTAAATGGAGCTATGTAATTTTATGTCATTTGAGCCAATAAATGTAAGTCTGGAAATTATGAATTAAAAAATACGAAAATTAAGATGAAAAGGGAATTATAGGGCAGTCTCCTGCTTACATTAATCATAGTAAAAACTCATTTGTACACTGATGTTTTAGATTTTTAAAAAAGTTTCCATTCTTCTATGATTAAAACCGACTCATTTGTATGAGTTCGTATCATGGTGCATAGATCATGGTCTCAAAATTAAGCACTTTATAAGTACTTTTTAAGTACCTTTAGAGAAAAAATAAGAATCTACAATAGCATAGTTTTTTTTTTCATTATAAAAATATAAGTGCGATGAAATAAATTAAATTGGATATTAAATAAGTAAAAGCCCACTCTTATAAAAAGATAAAATGTCACTAGCTATTCCTTTAAAATTTTTAATTGCAAGTTTTGTTTGAAAATCTTATCAAAAGTTCTTTCTTAGCATATATTAAATGATTTAATTATTCTACAATTAGTTGCAAAAAAGAATATATTTCTCCCTCATTAACATCCCAATTTCTCAAAAAAAAAAAAAAAAGTTAAGAAGATAAGAAACAAATCTCGAATATGAAAATCATGCCCATTTCATAGAACATGTAAATAAAAAGTTGTTTCTTTTTAGACATTTTTTCCGAACACTTTCAAATCCATTCAATTTTTTTTCACTAACTTTTTCCAACTCATTATATTTTGTTAATAACGAAATATTTATGGCTTGTTGAACAAGTATATCACATTCAAGATCGCTGAAGATCCCCTTCAATTTTAGCAATTTCTCTCTCCATTAACCGATCAACTAATTCTTTTGCCATCCGTTTCTCACAAAATAAGCGATATTTAGAACGGATGATGTTGATACACTCTCGGTTTTGTAGCAATGCTTACGGAAAGAATTCTATCAGACTGCTTTATTTGATCATAAATATGGTGCAAAACGTAGGATATTTACCATTCAATTTTCCCAGTCCAATATTTTAATTTGTGTTGAATCCCCTTTCAACAAATGCTAGTTCACGAGAAAGAAGGAAAACAACTTTAAAACTCCCCATATATTTTTTTTAAATTTATGGTATTCAAATACAGGATTTCAAAAAAAAAAAAAAATCATTTCATTTTTTCACCCGTTATGAAAATTATAGAAATCGCATAAAGATGATTTGACTAGGAAATCTATTAACTCCACGAGAACAGCATCTTCGAAACCTTTCTTTCACGGTCTTCTTTCTATTCTTTGAGATTAAAGTACAACACAGAAAAAGTTTTTTTTTTTTCACATTTATTTCTTTTCTGTCGAACCAACATTTCTTATTGATGCAAAATTTACTGAAAATCTGTTTATTATGAATTCTACATTTCAAAAACAAAATACTGACATACATGCTTGAAAAGCATCGGAGATTACAAAAACAATTTCAGATAAAATTTCAATAATTTGAACCTTTTTATGCCTGCACCCACTTTATCGATTCCAGAACAATGCATATTGTTAGAAAAATCATGCTGGCATTAGCAATTCACTGAAGAAATAATTCCAACTAAGAAATTTTCTTTCAAAGATTTAATAAACACAATTGTTGTTTTGCTAACTTATGCATGTCAGATGGCAAAGTTCAAAATCAGTTATCCCTCAGATGCATTTGAATAAATGGCTTAATACGCTCAGGAACATGCGTGAAACCAGCTGAAAATGTCTCTCCAATACTTCACTGGATCCTTCCGAATAAAGGTAATATAATTCCTTCCAATGGCATAAAAATGAGGGAATTTGGACGAGGCCGTAAATGCTGTGAGTATATAGATTTTTATTTTCAGAATCCCAGGATAATAAGTAAGAAAAAAAATATGATCCAAGACCTTTCGTTCATCCATTGAATACAAAATTTATGATAGAGTTACAATTTTAGAAACAAGATAACTTACAAAATTTCATTTATCTCAGTCGTGACGTGTTACAGAGTTTCCATGCACAGATACTTACAGGCTAACAAGTGGTCAACTTATGGATAAATTTGCCTCAAAGTTTTGATATGGATTTATATTTTAGATGCAAAAACTGCGTGCCAACTTATAACGATGTAACGCTTTGCGTCTTGAAGTTATTATGTGCCCTTATACTCGGACAAATAAACAAGAATTCTTCATGGAAATAGGTTTCATTCGACACTGGACAGAATTCAGAACCCTCAAAGTGCTTTTCAGTTATCATGCTCACAGACAGAAATAGTGCCAAAAATGTGTTATTCGGAGGTTTGAATCATGGAGACGAGGCAAAATCTCGAGTTCGAATTTTTTGTTGATTACAGTTCTTTTCCTTTAAATAATTCGCGCACAACAAATAAAAATGAATTTCATTGACATTTATTTTTGGTATCTTCTGGCATTCGTAACCGATGACTTACAAATAGCATTGGGACATCATAAACACTTTGTTTTACTTTTATTTTTGGAAGCTTTGAATCTTTCAGCGTATTCACAATGAATGAAATACTCATTCACTGGTGCAGTATTAAAAGTTATGAACTGTTGAACAAAAATGAATCGAAGTAAAAGCGCTTAAATAATTCACTAATGGCAAGTCACTCAATGATGTTGAAATATAATAAACAAATGCTCACGTGTAACAAAGTAATCACGTGTAGAAAAGCGATGATGAACTGAAATGATGGTTAAAAACCAACACTCGTGGTTCTACATGATCTCTAAAAGAAAAGATTTTTCCCTTACCTATAACCCTAAAAAAGGAGGTGAAAGAAGATTCGAGTAAATGAAAACGATACATTTTCCCCATTCAATCAGTATTTCCTCAAAACTGTTATAAAATATTTCCAGTGACCGTTAGATTCATTAAATTCTTTAAGCATTGAAAGTTTCGACATTGCAAGAAACAACAAAAACAAAACAAAAAAAAAAGCGTATAATTGGGCAAATCTAGCGTGGTGAAATGTCCCACCACCTCCATCAGGAGGAAAATATAAAAACCTGGATAAAAAATATAAGCACTTTTAAGGCATTTATACAAGATCATCAAAAATAAGCTGTTTCTTTTAAGGACTTTTAATGAGGCTACGCACCCTGCGTATATTACTTTTGATAATGCATTAAAATACTAATGTATAAATACATAGTCACTCGTCTGTATGCCGCTGGTAAATTTTTTTTATAATTCAAATATTAAACTAGAATGTGTCTCCGGCAATATGAATTATACATCTATATGAACTAGTTTGATTTTAAACATATCACTTCGTATTTTCATGGTATCGTTCTGATTCATTAAAAGGATACTCCGATGAGTTAGTGTTTGACTCTTCATTTATTCAGACAAGTGTGTTTGATGAAATGGAGCGCAACTCTTGGAGGGCTGCGATGAGTTGAACTCGGTGCAATTTTTTGTAATGTGATAATTGATGTAGGGGGAATAATTGATAAGGCCAATTTTATCCCACTAAACTGCAAATTTAGTTAACATTGCCACCGGTATGTGACACTGCAATACAGGAAATGCAAAAACTGATAAGAAAATGTTGCCAGGAACTTTGAAAAAAATAAACAACGATGTTTTTATTGTAACCCAGTTTGTAGCAACAACATGGCACAGTTTGTGGTAAAAATTTCCAGATATCCGTATAAACATGTTACTTAGAATTGTCTTATATGCATTGCAGTGCCCTCGCAATTGTAACTTAATTTGCAATTTGGTGGGAAAGAATTCTCGGATTTCCCGAGTATAAGACCACAAACGATACATTTCTATAGCCTTCCCTCTTTTTATTATTTTTTTATTGATTTTCAAAATCCATCAATCATTTTTCTGACACCCAGTGTATTTATTCTATCATGTATTATAAAGAAAGAAAACGCAGCCAGATTTAGCACAATTTGATTTAGGATTTAGGGCCGCAGTCTAACTTGCAAAATGTGATGTCTTTGTTTAATATTACATAATACTGACGTCACTCTATAAAATCATGGGAGTCAGGTATTTTTGAGTGAATCTGATTTGAGGTTAATGACTTTTGGATGCGAAAATGTAAAATACTAGGAGTTCGTAAAGATATGAATCCTTGAATGCTTTATACATTTTCTGATAATCAAAACCACGCTATAATGAGTTTATGCTGTGATTATGTGTAACTACGTTCGAAAATTCTATTACATGTAAAAAAGGAAATCAAAACATTTACATATAAAAAAAAATTTCAAGTATACTTGATTTAAATTTTCACATAAATAATTTTAACTATTACATTTATACTTCTGAAAGAGTAAAAGATTCTTACTTCAACGTCTCTGCTCTTCGCAATTTCCGTAAAATGTTCTTGACATTCTAAAGTTTTGTCTTCTTTATCATCAGTCATACAGAAAACACGCAGCTGAGCTTCATAAGGATCATGCCTTTTTGCAAAAATGACGAACTTCGACATAAAAGGCACATAAACAGCTTCTTGATACAGTTCAGTAGCGAAACGCGTCACTTCATTGACTTGTCGGCAGTCCATCAGCCAAAACCTTGAAAGAATGCAAAACGTCAATAAATTTGATAAGAATAAGTTTTTGAAAAGTAGGATTTTATTTAGTGAAATTATTTTCGCCTTCCTAGTTTTCAATTCATGGTCCATTAATATTAATATTAGCCACCTTTGGCGACGAGTTTGTTCGCCCGGATAGCTGATGTTTTAAACTGCCGAATTATTAATATGGAATGTATTTTTTTGAAGAAAAAATTTCATCTTGTTATTTGATACGACTGAATATCATAAATTTAATTGAATCAGTTTACTGCAAATTAAAAAGTGTGCATGTTTCGAAATAAAAGTGCAAGCGCAGATCCTATTACGAAATAAATGATGGCAAATGTTTGATGAAAATGGCAATGATGGTAAGTTGAATGTTTTGATGGATAGATTTGAATTTTATTATAGCATTCTTTCAAATAGTGTATTAAATTGATTTAAAAAGTATTATTAATATTAAGTGGAAAATAATACAGAGATGAGATTGACCTTCTTAAAAATGTAATTGTTTTACTCCAAAGACTATATTTATAAGATAAATGTTTTAGTAAAACTCTGTAGGTACATTAGAAAGATGACTTATTTGGCGATTACTTTTTGTGCTCAGTTATACTTTCTGTTCGATGCCTATTTCCTGATTTCTTTTATATCTTCTGTCTGAATATACTTTTTAGTGAGCAGGTGAATCATCTCCAGAGTATTTCTAATAATATTTTTCAGCTCCATTAGTTAGCTAAGACAAACATTAAATGCAATGCAACTATAAAAATATTCAATGAACCAGTCTGTATGTTTTTTGTTTTTTTTTTTACATTTAACATATATATATATATATATATATATATATATACACGCACACAAAGAGAGAAAGTTTTGGATAAATATATAGAGAAATAGATTATGGAATCTTGTAATGATTCTTTTCTTAAAAGTACCACCAAATGAAATTATACCTCAGTATGAAATCAAAATTTAATTATTTTTACCTATTAACTCATTATTAAGTTCTAAAATTATCTGAGTAGATTTTTGCTATCAATAACAGAATTTCGAAATTGCAACCTAAGAGGAAGTGAGTGAAAAATCAATTAAAAATTCCATCTTTGAAAACACGAAATGAGTCCAGTGAAACAAAACAAAAACAAAAACATAAACAAACAAACAAAAAAAAAAAAAAAAAAAAAAAAAAAAACGAAATTGAACTAAACTACTTCAGTTTTTTTTTAAATGTAAAAATGAAAGGAACAATTCTGCAGGGACCAGTTTAATGCAAGAGTTCTCAACTCATCCAACTAATTCTTTATACTTATTTCTACTACACTCTTTCTTAAATTTCTATTTCAACTAAGAAGGTATTACATTGTTTTTGAAGGTATAATTTTTATATTTATTATTTAAGCAAATGTAAATTTTTTTCATTTTTAGCACCCTTTTAAAAAGACATCTAAGGTGACAACCATAAGATACTATACGAAAATATGTTTCAGTGAAAGATAAAGATCGTATTTAAAATGTCAGAGATTTCATGAATCCTCCCCCCAGAAAATTCTCATACAAACTATATTCCCGACAATAGCACAATTTTTTTATAATTTTCAACATATCTCATCTTTGCAATTCTCAACCACATTCTTAATTAACAAATGAATACAGGATGTGGTTGCAGTTTGAGCTTGTAAATGAAATTAATGAACAAAAACTCCAACAAATCGAAATTATTGACAGAGGAACAAGCTTAGTTATTTCCTTAAATTTTAATATGAAACAACAATACATTTTATAATGAAATATAATTCAGGTTTCATTTTAATGTAAAAATTTCATTTACGATTGCAATTTTATAATACGAACCTAAAACGTTTCATTCATTGAATATAAATATTCCATTTAGAATGAATTGATTCTAAATTCTTAAACATTTTAATGACACAATGAAAAGAATAATTTAAGTGTACAAATTTTATAAGGTTGTTGAAAATCCCGGGTTTAATGTCTGCATTTTAACTGAGATAAAAAAAGTACCTTGCTGACACAGTTGTTGTAAATGACACACAATCATTTACAAAAGTCAGAGGGGTCGATCCAGTTACATCTTCCCACTGAGCTTTGGATGAGCCCCCTGCGAAAATCACACACGAAAACTTTCGGATTAAAAATAATGTATTAAATAACAATAAACAATCATTTATCAAATCAAAAAGTACATCATATAATGTCAATGAATAGAGCATAAAATAAGACAGGATTTCTGGGTACAGGCAGAATCCCATTAGTAATTTTTTAAGTGTGAATAGAAGAAATCTCCCAATTATTTATTGGAAGCACGTCTTCTCTCCAAAGCAATGGAAATATTGCCAATCACCTCAGGATGTTTAGGGAGAAATATTGTTTATGCAGTACAGAAATTTGCTGCTGAAAACTTAAGACACTACTTGTCATTACATACTAAACACATTCAGGTTATTTCGTATATTTTTAATTGGAATTAAAATGAATTAAATCTCCTTAAAGTTTACTTTTTTTATTTAACATGCAAAAGTTATAAAAGTTTACTCTGAGTCCGAAGCAGCAATTAGGAGTAAATTAGGAGCAAACAGCTATGGCAAATTGGGTATGAAAAAAGTACATCCTCTAAACAGATCAATAACGTAGGTGTCAGTTTCTTAATTTTCCTTTGCTATAAAGGCTGTTATTAATGTATCAACATGTTAAGTTCTCAATTGTTAAATTATTCAGGATAAATTCACTCAATATGTTCAAATAAAAAACCAATCTTTGCCTTGTGTCAAGTACTTACATTTAATTGAAAGATGTATACTTAAGAGTTAACATATTCAAATCTTGAACCTATGATTAATGCATAAGTTTGTCACACAAGTTTTGCCAAACGCTCTTTTTTTTTCAAACTTTCTTCTATTTACTTTAGTGTAGTTATTCGAAGATGTATACAACTTTGAAAAGTGAGTTTTTTAGAAAAAGAGGCGCATAGACTCGGCCTCATTCAGGCGAATATCAATGCTCATGATCACTGTTCGATGACGTGTTGTTGATATATGGCGCCCTTTCACGTCGAGTAATCTACAGTTGAATTTGAAAGTCTCCTCTCCTGACATGGATATAGTTCAAAATCATACAGAAATTAGGGTTCGACAGTAAAACTTTGAAATCATTTGGACTTCCCTTGTATTATGAGTTCTTTATAGCGCTTCTTTATATAGTAATTTAATACTTTCATATTATATATTAATTTACTTTAAATATTTTACAATTTAATTTGGCTAGAGAAATTCTCATAAAGATTCTGTAATAAAGATAATTTTGGTTAAAAAAGTTTAAAGTACATAGTAAAAATTCACGATTGGTCTGTAATTTTTAGAAATATAATTACTGACCAATCGTGAATTTTTAGAAATATAATTATTTCCAGTGCATATTTCTTTAAGAAACAGCGCATTAATCACAATTTGATGAAGTTATAATCAAAAGTTATTATGTCTCTTGCCCTCTCACATACACAAATGTTCCCGTGCATCTGCATGATAAGAATAACGTTATATAATATTTTCATAAACTATAAATAATATTTAAGGAATAACACAAAAATTAATTAAACATTGCGAGTGGTAATGTGAAATCAAACAAATAAACTAATTCAAAATATCAATAATATTTTCAGCCCATTAGAATAGCACCCTTAAAAATAATTTTTTTGTATGAAAAAACATGATTTGTAATGTAAAACAAAATTACCTATTAACTAATTCTCATGAAACCATCACTAAAATTTCCCTTCTTAGTACATATGAACAAATATAGTGACTATTTGGATTTATAAAGAGCACGGTCTATTTTTGAATTTCTTTTTTATATATAAATGAGCTTTATTAATAAAGAGTATAATGAACTGAAGATAAGCTCATTATATACTAAACATAAGATATACTGAATATAAAATAATTGCGCAGCAGTCCTCAAAGGTTAGAAAGCAAAAGCAAGCTGAGGGCAAAATTCCCAACACACGATATAACACAGAAATGATGAAATTTCTTAGAAAAAAGACAAATAATATACTTTATTAAAAATTCTTCATTTATAATTAATATTCAAATAGATTATGTGAATTACAGTTAAAATTTAGAATAAGCCCTGAAACAGGAAAACTGCATAGAAAAATTCTAATGAAGTTAGTTTTATATTTCTCAAAATCACTACTTGTTTTACGATCAGTTTTGCGCCACACGAAGTACCAAAAATATAACCACAGAAGAAAACACACAAGATGCAGATAGCATGAGCCAAGCCATAAAAAATGAAAAGAGTTGTGAAATTTGGCATGAACATATTTCAGATTCATAGAGGGAGGGAGGGATTTGAGAATTTTTTGCACAATTAATAATTTGTAAATCATGTAATTAGCTATTATTCATCATCTAAGTTATCCTTCTAAGTGAGAAATTTAATTATACTTAAAATGACTTTGCAAGTGAAATTTAATATGAAAAGCTTTCTGAAGGCTGCTACCCCTTAGAAGTTGAAGATTGATATTATGACTCAACTGTTCTCCAACCTAAAAATGTGACAACCAAATAAAAAAAATAATTAAAAAAAACTAATAAATAAAATAAAATAATCTATCATAAAAATAATCTATCTAAAATAATAAATCATTATATCTGAGTTCAAATAATTTCAGCCTCAATAAAAATTGGGGAAGAACTGAAGTGTTTTTTCTCTGTTTCTCCCTGTTGTTGTTTCTAATGGCATTCGTCACAGACAAGCCCATTGACTTTAAAAGTCAGTGATTTTAAGTCAAGGGTGCATCTCTTGTTTTTTAGTAGCGCATCTAGGGCCAAGAGTGCGACTTAGCTACACATACGTCACAACCCTCTTTACTGCGTACTTCATTCATGCATTTCATTCACTCATCCACAGATCGTCATTTAGACCTGAATCAGAGAACGAACAACCCCGATACAGTACCCCCCTGTGGTATTACTCTGGACATGGATGACTTTGTGACCACGACAGATTTATGCTTGCGCCAGCCACCACCACATCACACGGAGAGACTTCAGCCGGTGGGGTTCGAACTCGTAACCCACAGGACGTGAATCCAACGCCCTACCAACCAGGATAGCCCGACCTAGATCCAAAAGACATATAAACATAAATGATTCGAATAGAGTGATCTATTGTCTGTTTATAACTAACTTCAAGGTTAAAAGTCTTTTGATATTTGATTTCTTTTAAAAACTTCGAAATTGTAAATTATAAATATTCTCATATTCGGGTTATATGCATCTTGGTCTACAGAGGGGGAAAAAAAGGAAAAAATCTTTCCCTCTGTCACATTGAGAGAATTTTTTTTATTCTTAGCTTCCTGTTTTGTAATGCAATGAGCCGCGATTTAATCAAAAATAGCGAGCTACAGTATGTAACTGTATTTTGCAAGTTTTGTCCTCAGATACAGAATGCATATTTTAAACTTCATTATCATTAATCTTCATTCATTAAATTTCATTCATGTGAATTCAAAAAATAATCATTTACATTTTGGCTGAAATATTTTAAATTCTCTAAGGCAGATAATACAAAGCAGAGATCGAAAATTTTAATGTTTTTTATAAATTAAAATTGAATTATAATAAATTTTTAATACACGCACCTATTTTTGGAACGATACCACAAACGAAGGTTATCCGATTTTAAACTGTTAAATAATTTCCCATGTTTTACTGGTCCCTTTAACACAAAAAAGTTACCCTTAATATGTGTTTTTTTTTCCCATGAATATAAATTGTGTTTCCTATGCAACGCGATTTTCAATGAGAAAAAAAATTATCAGATCTCCGTTCCTCTGTAACAGTTCGTTCCTCTTTCCACCCATTCTGAGAATATCAAATTTGCTTTCTAAATACTAAGCAATTTTTTAAATTAATTTAAATTATTTCAAAAAAATTAACCACTGTTTATATTTTCTGTCTTATCTATAATGCTAAATGGATTTAAAAAGTTGATACAAGCAGATGCAAACTGGGCCATCTCCTATCCATTAAAAAATTAATCAACTGATTTTTCTAAATCGACTCCTCTGATTCTTTTTCTCCTAAGGTCGATGAACACAACCGATTTTTTTGTCGTTAATTATTCGAATCTCCGAGTTTATCGTCGGAAATATAATGAAATTACATGAAGATTTCACCTGAAGTTTCTGAGAAATTACAGGAGTAAAAAGAAATTATGGAGTGACAAAGACGCGACGCGTGAGTCTGCTAATTAAATAGGTATCTTATCCGCATTCCGACGACCTGTGGCCTTACGGATTTGTTCATAAATCTGCCAGAAGACTCATTGTATGATACCCCCCCCCCCACACACACACTGGGGACGTCGGTCCGGAGCTTCCCGCAAATTGTCGGTAAAATGAACACATATCAAAGAAACCCGGAAAACCACTAGAGAGGGGAAAGAGGGGAAAATGTGCCTGTCTTCAGACACGCACAAGTCGTCGGAACGGGGCTTTACAAAAGCGGAATGTTGACTTTAAAATGGATTGATTAATTTGGCGACGCACAACTCTTTTCATGAGAGGAAGAGGAAGTAAGAGAAGAGGAAAGAAGACAGAAAGCGAGACAAACCTGACTTGGTACTACCTGTTATACTGCACAACAACCTGAGGGTGGGGGCGTCGCCGCTGTACTGGTTGATCATTCCCTTGGTGGCTGCTTGAGGGACAGGAATCGTTAATGTGATCGGTTTGTGAAATTTTCTTCTCCTAGGTTCTACGGTGACAATAGGACTCACGGCCACGCGGTTTCCAAGAAGTTTTGCAACGAGTTCGGGAGCTATAGGTTGAGCCTGCAAGATGATTTCATGCATTTTATTGATACACCAATAAAGTTTTCATGCAATTGCTTCTGATCAGCTTTTTTCTAATGAATTAGAAAAAATTATTTAAGAAGACACTGCATTGGTAAATGTCAGAATGAAATAGTAATAAGAATAAGAAGAAACTTTTAATAAAAACAGATTTTTAAAATATTTTTGGAATCTGCCAAAATGTAAAATATATTCACTATTTTCTACCTTTTGGTTTCTAAAATACATTATTATAAATATGGAGTCTTATCAATTTTTTTTTTCAAATATATTGTCGTATGTTACAATCAGTTTGGAATTGAAACTTAAATAAAATTAATTGGTTAATTGGCAGTTGAGTTTTAAAGATATTAAAACACTATATTATCATACGGAATATATAAGTGTACAAAATTTTAGACTCTAATACATGGGAAAAAAAATAATTTAAAATTTTTATCTTTATAAACATAAAACGATCGATAAAAATTAATTAAAAATTTTATAATATTTAAATAATGTCAAATGTTTTCGTGTACTTTCTTTCTCGCCACTTATATCTAAAGAATAAGTTAATAATCGATAAAAAAATCACAAAACTTCTCGAATCCATTCAGCAAAATTAGGACTGATTTTTAAAACCGCCCAATTCGTATTAAATACAGATTCTAAAGGGCTCATTGTTTTAAAAAAAATCTCTAATATACTGTGATTAAGCTTACAATTTCTCAAATGATAAAAAAAAGAAAATTTAATAAACTCACGAGTGAATGACTAAATACCACCGCGATGCGTCCGCAGATTGAATGTTGCTATTCCTGCCAAAGAAGTGTATTCTAATCTTTCACACAATTACAAAAATCTCGCGCATTCTCATTCATTACGATTCAGGAATCTAATGGAAAAGGAACAACTGTCTCAGAAAACGAAACTGGACTGATCTATACAAAATAAGAGGGGAGAGATTAGAAAAGGTGTGAGTTTCCGCATTACACAAGCGCGAATGGTATTGTTTCGTTTTTGGAAGCAATGACTGCGATCTTTTATTTTTGCAAACTTTAAGAGATCAGCACTTTTTAGATGGGAAAAATGAACTAAGAAGCTTAAAATTCCCTGTATTTCCCCGGGTTTTATGAAATTTCTATGCATTTTCTCATTTTTTTTTGTCGAATTTTTAAATTTCCTCATTTTCTCAGTTTTCCAGGCTCTGGCAACTCTGATAAATTCGAAAATGTGTTTCTCAGTCTCGGGGAGGTGCGAAACGTGTGAATTCGTCAACATCTAGATTTCGAATTTTTTGATGATCTTTATATTTTCTCAGTATACTTCGCAAACGACCAAATAAAGAAAAAATCATGCATATTGAATAAACCATTGAAACAAAGACTCGGCAGAAAAACAAAAGAAATAAAAGCTCAGTGCGAAACTATAGATGACACGAATTTTTGCAGAATCTCCATTAAATACAATGATAGAAGCTGCGAGAAGTGGTCTCCTCCAAAACTTTCTCGCATACTCTATAATAAAGATACATTTGTGCGTGTGTGTGTTTTTATTAGATGAGTTTTTTTTCTCCAAAATATTTAAACCAAAATTCAACACAGGATTACAATTGCAATCCCGAAATTTGATATATTTAAGTCATTGTTCTTGAGTTATCGCTTTTAAATGCTCCTGAAAGTTAAGGCCCAGAGACGCTCCATTCCTTGTTGGATTTCGCTCAAAATATCTAGATCTCTTCGTTTTGTAGTCATCGGATTAGTTTATATTCCAGCAGACAGATAGACAGACTTCTTAAGAATGGATTTCCTTAAAAATTTTGATAGAAATTTAAAAATTTGGCATTAAGATCATATACCGAATTTCATTCGTCTAGCTCAATGCGTTTTCTATTATCTTTGTCATATACAGGCATAGTGCCGAAACGAGTTCGAAATTTTTCACGATTACAATACTTTCTATATACTTCGTCTACGAGAAAGTATAAAGTGGCTTTTTACCTTCTAATTTACCAGCAATGAGCAATGACGGAATTTTGATGTGTTATTATGATGAGGGACCAAGGATTATTGACGTGCTGTTCTATTCTATGTATTTCTGATTTTGTGAATCAATTCCTGCCTTTTCCTCCGTTTTCAAGGATTTGTTTCTCACTTTCCTTCTTCATTGAATCTCCGCTCGAAAAAATTAACCAAATAAGAATATAACAAAAAAGAAAAACTTTTTAAAGCAATATCAAGATAAAAATTGCAAATATATAGCCGTTATCGACAAGCAACCACAGTTTACTGTCGAATAAGTAACTATATATCTTGATAGTTCTAGATCCAATGGTTGGCACTATAAAGGATGTAAAGCGTAGTTTACAAAAAAAAAAAAAAAAATGCTGCATTAAAAACAATATTATAGAAAAGGAAGTGTTTTCTCTGTTTTCGTGTATATTTACGCTACATAATGCGGTTAGATATGAGTTTCGTAACTCAGTGAAAAATTTCGAGAATTGGACCTTATCATTCAAACCGATAAGAGTTCAAAATTTGATATCATATAACAACTATGATGTTAAAATTATATACTAAATTACTTTCATCAAACTTGTCACGTTTTTATTATTATTATTATTATTATGCAGAAGTCAGAAGTTTATAAATACACACACTCCTTTGTCGGATATAATTCAAGTCTGGAGATAAAATTATTTGCCAAATTTCCTCCAATGAGTTCGTTATATCGTTGCTTTATTGCTTGCACTTTCAAATATATGAACATACATACGTATATGATATATGAATATACGTATATTCAAATATATGAACATACGTATGTTCATATATCCCACGGATGGACATTGTTCAAAATCAGATAAAAATCAATCATTACAAAGAAATATCAAGTATCAAATTTAATTCTTGTAATAAGATGCATTTTTGAACCACCGCATGCACAGATAGAAAAATACAATTATTAAGGCATGTTTTTCGTACTTAACAGATGCCCAAAACAAAGTATGGAGATAGTTGGTCAAATTTAGAAGATTATAATATTTTGACATCGTATTAAGAAAGTAAAATTATTAATGCGAATAAAATGAATTGTTCAGCCTTTGGCAAGTATCAAATCAAAGTCAAACCAGCGGGAGCGATACCGCCAAAACATCCTCGCATACTCTCTCTATGCTCTTCCATTGCAAAAAAATGACAAACCTTTGGTAAGGCACAGAACGCCTTGCATAGAAATGGCGTACAATAATCACGAAATTTTAATCTTTGGAATGAATGAAGCAGTTTTACTGAATCTATCGTGTGATTCTTGGTAAATGTTTTTGGCGAATAATCCCTGAACTCGCATCAAAAATCGAATTTGTGTTTCTTCCATCCGATTGCGATCCAACTTGAACAGAGAGCTACCATTGTAATCACAAAATGTCATACCAAATTTGATGTGCTTAAATTATTGCATTTTTGAGTTATCCTATTTACATGCTTCTGAAAGTACGAGCTAAGAAACTCTTTGTTGGGCTGGACTCAAAATCTCATCGGTGTCTACTCAATTCCTTTACTGGATTTTGTCGATACATTTACTTCGTTTTGTAGTGATCGTGTTGGCTTATATTTGAACAGCTGGATTTCCTCTCATCGGATTTTGCTAGAATTGGCATTCTCATCGGAATATGCATCCAGAAATTTGGCGTAAAGATCATTTACTAAATTTCATCCGCGTCACTCAAGGCGTTGTTTAGTCATCACAGACGGACAGATAAACATTCTCCAAAAATGTGTTTTTTGAACTCTGGGAGGTTTAAAACGTGGGAATTCGTCAAAATTGCATTTTTTTGAACAATTATAATATTTTCTGCGCATTTCGTATACCAGAATGTGAAAGCCCATTGCTGTTTTACTTAATGCTCAGTATGGTTTGAGTATATAAAGGAACTTTACGTCGATCTGAGCTGAACCTCACACAGATGAAAGGGTCTCGATGAGTTCAAATAATCTACAAGATAGAGGTATCATTACTAGAAGAGACAATTCAAATATCAGATATTTTCAAATCAAAACTCTCATCATCTGTGAGAAAAACAGATTCGAATCCTCTCCAGTGGATGCAAGTAATCTGTAAATGACATTTTACATCAAATTTGGTGTTGTAAAATGTATAAATCTATGTTATTAGGCTGATGCGTTTGCACAAAATAAGCGGCATGATGTTTTCATAATAAATAAAATTTATCCCGATACGGTGAATTCCCTGGGATGCACCTCAGATATGCGGATGAGAAAATATAGGGAGCTCATATATGAGGATGGTTCCCGACACCTTGGTGGGTACAGAAATGGTGTGGTGTCAGCTATCCCCTAATGATGACAGACGTGGCTTTTACAGAATGTGTTGTATCGTGGCCGGTGATAGCCTTTAGGATTAACTGTAGCTCCTGCCTATGCTGTCAGGGTGTAATTATCATTCAATATTTCCGCGTGCCTTCGGGTGGGTCGGAATAACTGTTTATGGTTCCCATACAGCGCCTCATTATGAACTTTGATTAGGTACCGTCCTTCGGCAATGAGATACTAAATACAATGTCTCATATGTCCCAATGCAGTTGGCAATTATGTTAAGTCTTGTACCAAATAATAAATGGAAACGTTTTGTTCGACTACGTTTCACGTGTGTGCTTTTATTAAATTCGGCAAAGAATGTACTCTTCGTATCTCCTAAATATGCGCACATCTATAATTCTTACATAAAATATCATTTTATAATACATTGACCTATTAAGTGAAATAACACACCAAAGTGTCAAAAATTAGGCAAATTTTTTATTGTAAATATCCGAAGATATAATTTCTATTAAACATTTTTTTTTAGTGATAATATTATGAATGCATCTAATCATAGCGTGTTATCTTAAAAATAACTAGTGTTTTGTATAAAATTGTGAACGTTAATGACAAGAAAAATAATGTACGAAAAACTACAAAATACAGTTTTTTCACAAATCACGGGTATAACGTGTACGAATTTTGTTCATTTAACAGCAACGTGGTATCATTTGCATATATATAATATTAAAAAAAAATTGTATAATTTGTTCTATATAAATTCTAACCAAGAAGGAGTAAGTTTTTATTTATTTAGGATTTTCTTCTTAATTGTACACTGCGCATTAAATACAATGAGTGCTATGAAAAAAATTGAGCTGATATTTAACAAAGTTTTTTTTTTTTGGGGGGGGGAGGCGAGAATAGATAGATAGAGATAATGCATATATTATTTTCAAAGAAGGTTTTAAAAAAGTTATATTTAATTCCGGTATTATCTCCGAAAGTGAAACAACTGTGAAAAAAGAGAAAACATTATGTAAGGAAAGATTATTTAAAAGGAAAATATACAAACCTGGACTCAACAATGATCAAAGGGAAAGTTTGATTTACCCAAAAGAAATTTGTATATACTTTTTATATAAAATTAGGTTTCATAAAACAATTTATTGGACTTTATCAAAAAGATACTTTTTCTAATACCTATGATGTTTGATTGTTTCTAATCCAAAGTTGAAAGAAAGGATATTTCTGGGATCTGAGATCAGAAGAATGACTTTTGATGAAAATTTTCTGATAATGAGAAAACTGCTGAATCCAAGTTGCAATTCCTAACGGAAACATATAAGTGGAAAGTTTTAACATTTTCAAACTAAATTATTATTTTAGACCTATTGAGACCTTCATTTCTATCGTAACACTATTATGATGCACTACTACTGAAAAGAGATGTTCGTAAATTTCAAGATATTAGGGTGTAATATGAGCTTATAAATTCATTTTTTAATCCATATCTAAACTCCTTGAAGTTTTAAGCGCACTCAGGTAGGAACAAGGTGAAATCGTTCACAAGACACACATCAAGGAAAACAAATCATTAGTATAATAATAAATTTCATGTTGGATGTTGAAAAAAAAATCTATCCCTCTCAAGTTCCTCAGAAAAGTAAAAAGAAAGTTTTTAAAAGAAAAATAAACCTCAAATATACGGATTTGTAATCTATTTTCATAAACTTTTTTTTATCATTTTCATCATAAATGTAGAGCAGGCCTTTACGATGTGATAAAAATAATATATTTTGATTCGAGTTATTTCCCTCGTAATTTGAAATTGTTTTATGAAAAGAAAAAAAAAACATAAGAGGAAAACTTTAAAAAATGAAATTCAATTTTTAGAACCAACGCTAAAAATAGTATGATCAGAGCTGAAACAATTTTCATTTTTTAAAGTCCCGTGCAGTTTAATAACCCTATTTTGAACTCATTCTCAAAGATTTGAAATTTGCTTAGTACTTTGTTTGCGCCGTTTCACGCCACAAATTGCAGGCAATGTTTTTTTGGAATTCAGTTTTAGATAAAACAGCTGAGCCTTTTAACTGTCATTTATTTTATCTTTCAGCTTCTTACCTTATACTGAACGCTACTAAAATGACAGCAAGCAATTTTTTTAATCAATAAATACAATAGTCAGAAAGTTGATTAAGTTTAAATTCATAAATATGGAAAAATAAGACATTTGTAATATAGTTATCCTTCTTATTCTCAGCATAAATATATAGATATCATACTTTAAAATAAATTCTGATAACATTATTATTGCAATAATGATGGATAAATTGAGTGCTTTTGTGTGACGATTCTACAAGGCGAATGACCATATAAGCGAAGTAGGCAGCAGCTTCAAACCTACTCACATAGAGAATATTTTCTTTTGCGTGATTTTCAGTATATTTCTCGGTCTTACGTTTTCAGTTGCTTTAAGAGAGACGTATACTCGAACGCGTTTTAATTAAAATTAAACAATCTCTTAAAACTTCAAGTTTTAAAAAAATTATATTAACGCCCCGAATTAAGGCAACACTAGGGCTATTTTGTGGGTGGACCTCGTCATTTTGAACCGCAGTCATATGACGAGGATGACACCTGAGTTGCAACTTCTTCATGGGGCCTGCTCCTTCCTATTCTGATTCCACGAATAGAGAATAGTGTGTATATTACCTCATCAATTACCCTGTATATGAGTATGTTTAGTTCTTGCTTACATTGTAGCATATGTGCAGTGGTCGATCCCTTTTTCTATCAAGGTCTGCAAGTTATGAATGTAGATACATGATGCTTACAAAATAAAAGTATTCATTTATCTTCTACTAGTCCTTGGTTCAAGTTGAAAATATTCTCGTATCTAATTTCAGGAGTTCTGACACTCACTCGGTGTAGTGGCAATGCACAAGTAAAATAATGCTTTTTTTAAATATATGTATGATATTTAAACGGAAAAATGCTTTTATACCTATTTATACGCAAAATTCTATTTCGCATCAAATTTATTTTTGAATTAAAATGAGAATATCAACTGCACATTTGACAGTTTCTAATTCTTGTCAATGATTCGGTGAATCACAGATCTGCATCAAATGATTTTTAAAATCCATAAAACCCAAACTGGTCAGTAGCAATTCATGTCATCTTCCGCTGACATTTGTAACGCAGGATGGAGTTAAAATAGGGGCACCATTTTAATTTGTGTCGCTATCGTATAAGGAATCAGAACTTTCGTTTTGGTGTTTGGACGGGCTTTTTTTTGTACATACTTTTCGATTATTCGATTCATCGTCATGCGAATAAACAAGCATGAATAAATAGGAAGGTAAGCGGTTGAGATCTGCAATTTTTATTATTTTGTATTAATACTGACTCAATATATTGACCAAATTGGAAGTTATTGCTGATATTTTCTTTTATTATGCTTTATTTTATATTAAGTATTGCATTTTTTTGTTGTTAATGGATCACTATTTGTTTCAAACCGCCTTTAGTGGTCAGTTTTGATTTGAGCATTCATGAACAATGTGAGCAGAGAAGATCCTGTCACAAGGAAACGAAATTTCCAATGTTATTACTTATTTCATTCTAAAGTAAACTGCAAATAATTAAAAAAAAAATTTCTTAAGATTCTCTCAATGAACAGGATATTTTCTACTACAACTTTCATTAACTAAACTGCGACAATTAGTTCTGAGATAATGTTAACAGTACTAAACAATTCGTATTGGCGGGCATTTGTTCTATACATTCTTTTAAAAGTTTGATATAAAATTTAATTGGACAATGCGAATACCACTCGTTGGGAAATACATATATGTCTTTGCGTGCATGTCTAGTAAAATGAATAAAAAAATTTAAAAAATGAAAATTTTAAGAGATAAGTCACGTGATGGATATAATAGTAAACGCTATACGATTTAATGGTCATTTAACGATCAGTCACTAAAAATGAAAGTTTTGATGCCTAAAAACTCATGCTGGACCAAGAGAAATAAATCACAATAGCATTGAAAATTCACGCGGGTTAGAAGCAGAATAATTTGCATTAGAACTTGACCCAGAGGAAATGGTACTCCAAACTTTTTTTTCGTAGCTCTTATGAAAAGAGTTACCTAATAAAGGTAAGTTTGTGTGATTTAGACGCTTTTTCCTCAACCGATGGAAACGAAAATTTAACAATGAACTGCAATTGTTGTCACAAAATCACATACCAAACGTGATATATTTAAGTGATTCCGTTTTAGAGTTTACATGCTTGTGAAAGCACAGACCGACAGACGGTCTTTGTTGGATTTCGTTTAAAATTTGATAAGTATCTGCACTACAGATGCTAAGCCTATGCACCTAATTTTTAAATCAAATCAATGCCAAATAGACTACGAGGGGTCATAAAAAGCAAGAGTGGCCCAAAAAGATATTAACTTTTGAGTTTGCATTGTTTTTCTTAATTTATTGGGAGGTGTCCGAATACTTTTTTCAGCACGTGTTTGTACTTTATTTCTTTTATTTTTAATTATATTCAATAACTGCATTAATATGAGAGTTTTGTTTGAATTATTATGATTTGTATGTATTAAAATAGTATTTACTTCTTTGTTTTGATTTCATTTGCATATTTAAGTAAAATATTATGATAAAATCTGTGAACTTGTAGTGTTTTTGACAGACTGTACATAGTAAAAGTATATCCCGTTAACCTTTAGCCCGAATTCTACGTAAATCTAATCCTTATCGGAAAACAATGAAAAAGGCGAATATTTATGCCGTGTTAGATTAATTGCATCCAACGTTTTAAATAATGTGTGAACAGTTTGAAAGGTTACATGTTTGGTCGCCTATAGAAGCGTTGATTCTCTGCGTTACAAGTTAACCCTTTATCAGGAATACTAATTTTCATTTGTTAATAGTTTACTAATGAAATTAACTGAAAAATATATATCAGTAATAACCCATGAAGTGGGAATATGGTTCAGATTTATTATCGTCTGTTTCCTTTCTAAAATTCTTCCAAGTTGGGATAAGAAATCAAATAAATGCATTATGTAAAAAGTAAAATAACTGAGACTTAAACAACAAAATATAAAAATGTATTATCTTTAAAATGTTTATAACAATGTATATAAGGTGGCCGAAAAAACATTAAAAAACTTTAAGGATAATTCTCGTCATTTACATAAGGTCCACAAATGCAAGAGACGACAGCCACAGACAGTTCTTTGTCAGTAGAGTACATAAATATACTAGATGAAAATAAATATAGGAATAGGCCAGAATACATATTTGCAATGGCCCAAAATTTAGTTTAGGAATATAAAATCACAGTATAGTAGATGGAATGGCAAATGGAATGCAGTTTCAAAAGTGAATCTTTTTAGTATTTAAAGTTTGTGCTCAAAGGACTGAAACTAAGCACGCTTCGCATGTTATTCATGAAACGATATTATTGAGTAACTCTGACACTTTGTCATACATTTGATCTGATGTATTATTTTCCTTTACTTAAGTTTCCTTCAGCTGTCACCCTCGATTGTGTAACTCCTTATTCTATTTTAAAAATAAGTTGTGTTTAGTATGCCTGACCTACTCTTAAAATCAGTAAACAACATCTTGAAACATCCTGTATAAATAGGCAGTAATATCCCCCAAAAGACAGATATATTTATTAATCTATGTCACTTAATTTTGTTCCAACACCCGATGATCTTTTGAACGAGTGCCCTCTGCTATTTGAGCATTCGCAAGATTCATTTTGAATCGGCGTCAGCAACACAATACGGTCTAGGACATGGAGCAGGAATAGTTCAAGTTCATAATTAGATTGCACTAAAAATTCTAGGTGCAAGACGTGCGTTGCATCTGAGAGAGAGGGTCCTCCCGCTGGTTTGGCAGGATAAAACAAATCCCTGTCAGGTTCGTTGATTACGAGTAAAGCGACAAGATCCATTCTAAAATAGACCTCGTGTGACGGGGTTTCAGTAAACGAGAATTATCATGTAATTGTGAATTCACGTAACTTGCACTTAGCTGCACACCAAAAAATTTGGTTCTAAAATTCTGGAAATCAAAAAGAAAAAAAAATCAAAACAAATAATATTAACTCTCATAAAACTCTCATGCAGCAAGAGGTTTCAAATGTGAGGAGAAAAGAACAAATTCTATCGTCTAGAATGGGAGAAGATAGGGGTTTAGAACCAAATTTTTCAGAGTTTAGTTGAGTTGTTTTAGAAATTAGTAGAAAGTTAAGAGATGCAAGAAAAAGGCAAAGAAGAGGTGCAGACAGAAAAGGATTCAAAAAGCTTTTATTTAGTTGGCTATATAACTACAATAAAATAACCTATTTCAATCTGAACATCTTGCTACATGAGAGTTTACAAAACACATTTGTACTATTTTGCCAGCATGAAAAGAGATTTTACACCAAAAAGCATTTCATATAACAAATATGTTAAATTGTTAAGAATGACAAAGAAATATTATTCCTTTTAAAAACAAACGAAAACATTTCATTAAAAGCACCTGTAAATAAACTTAAAAATACACTTTTATTATTAATTCACTATAAGAAATACTTTCTTTCATTTCAATTTTTTCTTACCTATGAGTTTTTACTGTTCATAATTCAGCATTAAGCAACACTGCCCATCTTAATTTGTCAACTTTTAGAAAATAATCAGAAAAAAAGTGTGTGTGTTTTTTGCAATTAATAATGAGTAGATCTAACATCCTTTTGCACTTGGTATAAATATGAGACAGCAAGAAGATACAAGTATGTAAAAGTCAAAACTGTCCAACACATCAAAAAGCATGCAAAAAAATTCCTTCTTTCAAACCGGGGACAAATGAAATAAAAATATATAACATTTGCACATAGTATTATTTTAATAAATTTATGAGAGAATATATTAAAATCTTAGACATATTTTAATCCTGTTTTCTTTCTCATCGAATTTAGTTTCATAAAAGTGTTCACTATAAATTAAAATTTCATTTTTCAAATAATTTCATTACAATGAGTAAAATGAATGATTTATAGTTCACAACTACTTAGATAAAAATTATTTATTGCACATGACTATTTGACAAATCGTTTAAAACCATTTGGATAAAAATTATTTATTTCGCTCATTTTCATTACTAAATGATTTTTCATCTGAAGCTTCACAACAGAAATAGCATTTCTCTCATTGACATCTCTCTAAACTCAGGTTTCGAGAAAAATTACACACTGTCATAAATTATCCGTCTAAAACAGCAGATTAAGAAAGAGAACAATTATCCATAAAGTTCATCTATTTTAATCGCAAATGTTATCCATTCACATTGACTTTGAATAGCAAGTGCTTTTAAATACCAACAAAAGTATTCTGCAGCCAGGGGCATCTTATCCATTGGGCTAAACTGAGAGGCACCTAAATATTATTTTGCTGATTTTAATTTTGAACTAAAAAGTTTATTTGATAATGATTTAAAAACATTGAAAGTATAATTATGATTAAGGTTTGCATTTAGACGATTCGCAATGTAGCTAAGAAATGCATATAAATTCAAAAAAAAAATCCTTACAGAGGCAATCGATGACAGAATTCTAGATTATGCACACAATAAAAATTACCTACGTGATGAAGTAGGTTGCTGCATAAGATATAATTCTTCAGTCACTCAATAGAACACTATGTTGAAAAATATCTCCTTTTACATTACAATTAACAAAGTGTGGACCGATTATTTAATTTTTTAATAATTTAACTTATTAACAATTTATATATTATTTTCTCATCTGAATATATATATTGTTCACTTGAATAATGTTTTACTAGTATAAATTAAAGTGTACTTTTTGTATCAATTAAAATATTAAACAAGCTACTGAATTTTTGTATTAAGCAAATATCTAAAATAGAGTGGGTAATATATATTATCGAGTAGAATAAATATCTTTTTAAATAATGCAGCCGTTAAAATCATTCATATATGTCATCACAGGTGGAAGAAGATGAGATAAATTATCTTTTTTTCTTATTAGTCCTTATTTGTTTTATTATGCAGACATTTTTATTCAGAAAAGGCTGCCAAAATTCCTTGTTATGTTTCAGATTAGATGCCAAATAATGTTCGTGTGGGGTTCTCAGATTTGTTAAGATGGCTTTTGAGTGCAAATATAATTTAATGTCTAATTTTAAAAATTTAATGCATTTTTTTTTTAAAAAAAAGACCTACCTGAAATATATGGAAACTCAGAAAAACACAAATATTAATGTTATTGACAATTAAAATGTTTTTAAGAAATAAATCAAAGTAAAAATATTATTTTTACAAATATTGAATGATCTGGTAACTCAACGTCAGCTTCTTAATAATTTAATAACGATTCTTAGAAGAAAATAAGCTAACAAAACCTACTCTTATTTTGTACATTTCACAAACATTAATCACATTAAAGATTCACATCTTAACTACTTTCAATTCCTCTGAACTGGAAAATGAGCCTCTTTAATGATATCGCTTATAAAAGTTTTTAAACTTAACATTAATTAGCTAAAAAATTGCATAAACTATGTATATATTTTAACAAATGGTGCAGGAATCCAACAATAAACATTCTCTCTGGTTCCAATACAATCTTTTCAAATTAGCTGCTCAGTTTTAACCATCACAGCTCCATTTCTAACCAGACTACTAATTTTCCAAATGTTGAAACAAGATTAAACTATACAATTAACCTAGACATATACAATTGTAATTTAAGATCATAATTTTTTTTAAAACATAAAACAAGACCGTGTACATACTACTGGCAATTCCCTGTTCTTATTGGACATAAATATAACAAGTGAAGTTCTAATGATAAATACAGCATTTATGTATATGATATTCATACCTGTAAGTATGAAACATCTAATCGGAAGAATAATGTATTCCTCTCGGCTAACTTAATTTGTACTCTTTGATATCACACAATGACTGTATAATACAAATGCGACAAATGAAAATGCGATTGTGGCTCTAGCAGTGATGGATATTTTTTCTGGTTAGATGGCAGAGCCTACAGGAAGACATCTTAGAAAACAGTTAGAATCGGAGAGTTTTAAAGTGAATAACCGAGATGAAAAAGATGTTACATTCTATAGTAAATTTTTCTAAACAAGTTCGGCACGCAGTCCCCAATATTTCTTGGCAGATTATGTTCCTAGATTCAACATTTGTAGTCGAATGCATTGGAGACTGAGTATACGGCACATAATGTTCCGACAGAACGGTGATTTTAATCACGGAAATATGTCACAAACAGATCAATCACATTCAGATATTTGTGTAAAAATCACAGCACCTTAAAAAAAACTCATCTACGTGACATATGCTCATCGCCATACTCATTCGCCTGCAAATGTTGGACCAGTAACCCCATCAATATACAAAAACTGGAATACTACGCGCTGGAAAATTAATGTCACTTGCTTTGGCATTTTTGTTTCACTCCGCCTTTAGCCATTTAAAGCCAAATTTTACCTGATATTCTCAGCCATCTGCCAGAGAAAAATTTGAAATTTCTTCCTTGGGGATCAGGTACCGGTAGAACCCCAATGTACTTTCATTTGCACGCGCTTTATAAGAGAGTTAACAACTCTTATTAAGAACGATCAGAATTAAAGAATGATCAGAAATTCTAAACATTAAACATTTCATACATGAAAGAAAGTCTATACAAATGTAACTTCCATATTCAAAACAAAACATACCTTGAATTTCAAAAATAAAAATGAGATCCTAGTTGTATGCAATGTTTTACAAAAGAAAATTGAAAAATGACAGCAGCTTTCAAAAAGCCATTTGGCATTTTCTTTTAGTCTCTTTAAATATAACCACCTATTTTTATAATAGTATTTTTCTCTCAATTTAAAATGTAAACCTTAGTTGAAAAAGATAAAATCGCAAAGCTGTTTTTTAACATTTAAAAAAAAATTTGCATTCGATTTAATAAATAAATTTATTTGATTCATTTTTACTTCAATTATTAGCAAAGAATGTATTTTTAAGAATTTCATCTTTATATGGTGAGTTTGATCTAGTTTGCCAAATAAAAAAAAGTGATCGAAAAGTCACGTGTATAGTAAAAAAATCAAAGTAACCCTATCGTATCTACCCTTTACCGTTTGCAAAATTTGGTGGGTGAAGGGATTATACTACCGGTCAAGAAAAATCCTGATGCCCAAAGTTTCTGACATACGAAAAAAAAGAACATATTTCGAAATAGCAAGAACATTTCTGTAAGATGATACCGTTTTCATCAGGATAGATAGATTGAAAGCCAGCTGCAAATGCGGCAACCGTGGCAAGACATAAAATTCACAATATTTAATGTTGAATACCTGTCAGCACACGGTTGCCGCAGATATTCTCATGATGTGGTTCAATGTTCTGAATACCGGCCAACGTCTGAAAGATATCGTAACAATGTTGTTCGACATTTTGTGCTAATAGAGAATACAGCTAAAATATGCTCTTCCAGCAGCTCTTAAAAGAGCCTACAATAATCAATGTTTTAGCTAAGGTGAAATGCACCCTTTCGTCATCACTGAAGTCAGCAGTATTCAAAATAAGCATTCACTGTCCGTAAATAAAAGTATAAAAGATAAATGGAATGAATTCAAATAAGCCAGTTTTTAGAATATAAAGATGTCTATCATTTCGTTATCATTCCTATTGTGTTTACGATGTAATAAAAATGAGACTTATCTTATTTGGCTTAAAATATTTTTTCTTAAGCCTAATTAAAAAAGCAGACTTAAGGTGGACAGAAAATTAAAACAAAGACGGCAACCGCCTGTCTCAAGCTCCCCCCCCCCGACAAACGTCAGTTCCAGTAATGTATTGCAAACGCAAAAACTGAACACTGATATAAATTATTGCAGGTTCATTCGACAAATGGAATGGACAAGTTTTTGATATAATTTGACATATTGCAGCTACCTACTGTGATTAATATTAAAAGAATTTAACGACAATCCGGTTTTGCATTTGGCGTTTGTAGCTCGGTTTCAAATCCAAGTATCCTGATGAAAAAGTCGTCAAATTCTAGGATTTCTCACTGCTTTTTCAAGATATGTATTTATTTTAAGTGTAGATATGTCAGAAAATTTTAAGATATGATTATTTACCAATGAGTAGCATAATTACTTTATTCCCCATAACTTGTAATGGTTAGGGCGGCATTACCATAAGGTTTCACGATAGTTTCCACACAGGCTTTTCAATTGCTATCTTTTCTTCGGCAGATCAGGTCAAACTCACCCTGTATACTTTAATTCTTTAAATCTCTATTTTTTTCTAGCAATAGTATGGTGAAAAGAAAAATTTGAATTGGCATTCATTTAAAATAAAAAATTCTTTAAAAAAAAACTAAATAAAGTCAGTTGACTTCATTGATTAAAAATTGATTAACTATTCAAGTCACTTTTTTATAGTTTGGGAGAAGAATTTGAAAACTCTACTTTTTTATTATATCGAAAAATTTGGCGAAAAGGATTTTTTTAAGTATTAGACGTTGGCACTTGATTTGATTGTTAAATCACATTACGGAGTATTACAAAGTATTTATTAATATATCTTATAGATTCTGAATTCTGAATTACAAACAGTTCTAACTAGACGTGACAAGCAGTTTATTTTCCTCGACATTAGAAAGAGTTCAATTAATAATTTTTTGGTATAATGTAATATAACTTACTTGCGGTATCGTTTTATTTGCTTTAAGATCCTTACGTATTTTGAATGATATAAGCACGCTTTTTTCTATAAAACATAAAATTATTTATCCCCAAAGATTATAGTTTTAAGAAACATGCTCACTTCTATTTGAACGATCCATTTGTCATTAGTAAAATACTGGAGAGAGATGAATCATATCAATTCTTAACCCTCAGCTTGTCGCTGATTAAACTGAAGATGAGAGTACCTTCGACAAGCAGACGTTCGCCAGCCCTTTCAATGGCGCACTTGTCATCGCAGATAAGCATAAAATACGTGCTTCGCTAAAGAAACATTCCATTTCGGAATCTCGTTCCGCCATCGGAAGTCTGAGGACTTCCACATTTTGCTTGAAAAGATTCAACTATACGATAATGCAGTTTTATCAAATGAACACAAGGTTAAGTCAATAATCAAGGGGTAGAAAAGTTATGCAGTAATATGAAGATTCCCTTTCAAAATACACATGATGCACACGATAGAAAAAAGGAGGAAATGCAAGTTTTCTTCAAAAAAAAAAAAAAAAAAAGAATACCATTATTTGCAGGTACAGTACCAAAGTTTTAATATTACTTGCAGATATCGTAGCTCTGTCGCTGATTCAGGTATTTTGCTACATAAAACATCATGAAGTTCATTTTTTAATAAACTGATGGATTTAATTTTATAATACATTTTCAATTTGCTCATGTTAATGATTTGCTATAGGTGAATGTTTTTATTTTAACCATTTGGTGAAAATGTTTATGCATTTATTCACTTATTTATTATGACTCATGATTGCGCGGCGCCCACATTCGTATTATTTAAGCAGGCGGTAATGATTCATTGAAAGACATGAAACAAACAGGAATGTGAAATATACTTGCAAACCGCTAATATTAGTGTAATATTTTATAATTTTTAAATCTTGGAAATTTTATTTTGCTCTATAACTTGCAATTTCGTCTCCTGCAGATATGAATTCTGAGCTTTTAAAGAAGAATAAAAACTCAAAATCAAATTAAATGAGAAACTGAAAGAATAATTACTAATCCCAGCAAAACAGTTGAAAAATCTTACAATGTATCATAGCGTTAAATACAAAAAAAAAAAAAAAAGAATCCCACAGACTTGTAATGTGAATTTGATAACATCTCCCAGATAAAATTTAAATTCATAGGTCCAGCAGCTGCAAATAATATTTCACCGTGGGTATCAAAATAACTAGTTACTTGCAAGTACAATAAATAGCAAACATTTTCTTTTATTCTTTGGTACAGTCCCGAAAAGGGCCACTTTCTCTTTAAAAAAATCAGACAAAAAGAATCTGATATCAAATAAAAAATGGAACTATATACAAAAGGTTTGTATCTTTCATGCACCAAATTTCTCTCTCTGCAATACTTTTAGAAATCCTATGAACACTGACTTTCCACTCATGACAAAATATCTTTACCAAACTAAAAATAATTAGTTTAAAAAAGGATTAAATCAAATTAAAAACAGTAATGCAACACAATGATTTTATGGGGGTTTGAATGAATTACATATTGAAACAAATAATACTGAATGACAATAACATGAGGGATGAGAAAATATTTTTGAAATAACAACTTATCAGGTTGAGTAACAAATTTAATCCTTCAAGCCACTGAGCTGAAACATTTTACTTTCAAAGCTGTTAAGCAATTATTATTTTGGCAAGTAAACATGTCATCACTGAAGAAATTATTTCTCCAATATATGCAAAAGCATGGCTTAACTTCTCTGAAAGTGAGGATTTTCCAGCTTAGTAGCTTGAAAGGTCGATTCATTCAAGTATGGAGAACTCAGTGTCGATGTTTTTAATACATGGAGATCAAAGGAAGAAAATGATCTATTTTGTGGTATTGCATCCGGAATGTACGAATGACAATTAGATTTACATCATAGAAAAAACATCCAGTTTCGGCCAAAGAAATTGAACGGCCCTTGAAAACCACCTGGATTTGTTTTTAAAATGCTTTGGTTTTTTAGAAGGTTTAGATTCGTTTCCAGACGAAAGGTTTTTAGGAATTTCATTCTTATGCGTCACTCCAGGTTTTGTAGTGGAATTGTGATTCGCGTGCACTGTTGGCTCCTGACGGTTTTCAATAAATTCAGAATGGTTTACCTGAAGCCCAACTCGAATCTTTTTAGTCAAAGCCCCTTCCGGAAATATCGCTTGGACTTGAGGCACAACAGTAGAGCTGACCATTCCGCCTTCGGGACCAACTCCGTGCACTTCTTGGCGAATTCTTGTGATGATCGCAAAATACTGAGGAAAATCTGTTGTAAGGATTCGTGTAATTCTGTTGGTGTTCAAATCTTCAAGGGCACTCAGTTCTATGATACAAAAAGGGATAAAAAAAAAGTAAATTTAGAAAGGACTTAAAAAATTATTAATGAAGACGATTATTAATGATAATGTTCATAAGATGAATAGGTAAAATGATGATGTATATGTATTGCACACTCATCATATATCAGCAATTTCAAAAGGTATGGTGCAACTTTTTCCATAAACAAGTCAAGGCTACAGAAAAATGAATTTTGTTTAATTTTTCTTAATGGGGGACTTGGCAACCTTGGGTGAGGTGAAGGGGTACCTTAAACTAGATTTCCACTAGATTAAAACTCAGCAGCAGTTCGTACTTTGAACACAAAATATAAATACGGAATGTAAATAAACAACAAAAATGCTAGCCCGGTAGCTGGACATTGCTGCTAACAAAGTACTTCAAAAATGCATTTCACAACAAAATTGCGAAACATTTTTGAAGAATAACCAACATTCCTGATATTTCCGATTGTCTTCGACAAAATGTGATCAAAATTAAATAAAAAATATCCATTATTTACCTTAAAATTAGCTCATTTTCAAGAGCACAATAAAATATACACTACCTCTATAGCTGCGGATTGGAATTTCAGCCCCATCAGTTGTGGGGAAATACAAATAAAAAAACCCAATGTATTTCAAGAATGTGAAAAGCTTTCTTACTGAATATGCTTCAATCAAAAAATCTTGGATAACAAGAATAACTTTTGAAAACTAAACTCTCAAATTGCATGGACAAATGCACTCACAGAAACGAAAGATTCTCACACTTATTAATCAACACACAGTTCATACTTAAGAATTAAAGTTAAAAAATATGCCAGCGGAATTTTCCCCGCCAAATGCACAGGTAAATTTCAACTTAATCGGGGATTATCGGATCATTTAAAATTCACTATATCGAAACCGACTTCTAAAAATGTTCTTCTAAGTATAGAATCAGGAGCCAGGAAGCCGTGGTAGAAGCCATTCGTACGATTCTTCAGAATGGGAGAGAGTCGGAAGTAAGTGCATTTCAAGTTCTTTTGTAAAAGATGTCCTTCCAGAGGTCAGAGGTGATGATTTTGAGAATGAAAATTCTAGTGAAAGGGAAGAGTATCTTCCTATTTCAGATGACTTTGAATATTTAGATATAGGCTTTCTTATGTCAGAGATTCCACCTCTAAGTGGGCGTATAACTCAAGCAATGATCGGATAATAATGAACAACATAAAATCGACTCTGAGGCATAATGTAAGTGTTCCTTTCAAATAGAAAAGGCAAAAAAAAGAAAAAAAGTATGCAGAAATTTTTCTGTATTATTGTGAATACGATTTGCGATGTAGCTGATAAAAACAAGACGTAAAATAAAATAACCAATTTCTTAATAGCAAGTTAAAAAAACAAAAAAAAAAAAAAATGAATATCCAAATTACTGTGGAGTAAAAAATAAAACATATACAACTTAATTTAATTTTTGTTTCATAGACAGTGCTTTTTTTTTCTTTGTCATACCTCAATTGTCAACGCTTTCTCGCATATAGCATTGATTCCCTTTCGCTTTCTTGAATGGCGTTAACATATTCTATATAAACTGTATGTAACATATTCTGCAATGGCTATGAAATTTATTGTATCTGGAATGCTATCGCACATATGGAGTTAATCTGACCCCAAATCCGAAGTAAAAAATGCCACCTCTTCTTTTTACTGTGGCTTCACTCTAATGCCTAATTTCTAAATCATTCACGAAGGTGCATAAGTTTTCAAAAATTTCTTGCATCATAACGGAAGAGAGACAATGGAATTAAAAACACCACCCATGCGTTTATAGAGATTCGAATCACGTATAAGAAGAAGAAAAAAGCAACGTCTTAAATTATGTATGGTCGAATTCATTTTGGATATGGTTTGTGTTAAAATATATTCACCTTCTCCTTCAAAACTTTCATTCAGCACTTCTTGAACGGCTTCCTCCGAAGCCTCCAACACATGCTCACGCCAGCTTTCTCCTGTGTCGCTCCTCAAGATCGTAATTTCTCTTTCTTTACCCCTTGTGGAGGCAAAATGAGGTACTTCGATGATGACTGGTCTGAAGGGAAAAGAGACAATTATATTAAAATCTTAAAAAATGCGTACATTAGATTCCCAACTATCTGGCGAGATATAGTGGAAGAACAAATGAATAACAAAAAAACAAAAAAAAAATACTTGTTTAGTCCGGAATTTTATAAATTATCTCTTGTTACTCAATACATGTCATTATAATCATTTTTATACCTCATCTTGTTTATATATCCCGATCTCTTAAATGGGCTATTACATTATAAATGTTTCTTATGTGTTAGACAAACAAATGCTCAATTAAAAAAAATATTTTATTGAATGCTTATTATAAGTTTATTGTGGTAGAAAGGCGTATAAGAATAAAATATATTGTACAGATTTAAAGATAAAATTGATAATGTTTAATTCTATCATCTGAAAGTATAAAATCTCTTCATTGATAAATAAATGCATTAATGTAAAAAAAAAAAAAAGATCTGAGATGAAAAAATCAAAACTTACGGTTTTTAGATTTTTATAAATTTTATTTTAGATGATTGTTTCTTCATTTCTACTTTGCAATATCCTTCCACTTAAGCAAATAATATAAACCTTTCTCACAACCTCTTATTAAATTTTATACAGAGAGTTCATAAAAATCTTCACTACTCCTCTTTAAAAAATGTTATTTAGCTATAGTAAAATGCATATGTGCAAAACAATAAAACCTTTTAATACATCATCTAGTTGCAAAATTTTGATATATATATATATGTGTGTGAAATGTTATGAAATCGATTAAAAATTTCAGGGGATAAAACATTAAAAATTACAAAATTTAAATTTTTATACGGACTCCGTACAAAAAAATTCCTAGTGAGTAAAATGTACCCCATTCTCTAATAAGGTCATGTACAAAATTTCAGAAAATTCTCATTCGTGAAGACTCTAAAAGATATGTTAAAACATAGTTGGAGAAGGATCAATCACAAATTAAAATGCAAATGTTTACAGCTTCAATGCAGATGACGCGACGCAGGAATGCATCATAAGAAAATTAAATATGCTTCATATGTTTAGTTCTAAATGCAAATTTTAAAATCTATTCTTCCTGAAAAATACTTTAAAATTTTAAATCACGAATAACAAAATATAACTTAAAAATAGCACCGTCAGTGAACTTTTAAAAAATCTTATGTAATTTTTCATTTAAGTAATCTTTCCTTTATTATTTCTACACATTTTTAATTCCTTTGAACCAATAAATAGTAAAATTATTATTTATTTATTCAATCATTACTTTCTTTGTTAATTTGTGTACTATCCCTAAAACACGAACATCCGATATGATTTTTCTTCTTTGCGAACTCATATCCAGACATCGAAAGGTGGTTCATCGAAAGACATCATTTCCAGACATCGAAAAGTCAGCATTTATGTAGTTTCATATCTTTGAGACATTTTGTGATAAAATGCTGAAATTTCGTACATGATATTAGAGAATGCGGCACATTTTACTCATTGGGAATTTTTTTTTGTACGGTGTCCGTATAAGAATTTAAATTTTGTAATTTTTAATGTTTTATCCCCTGAAAACTTCAATTGATTTCATGGCAATTTGCACCTTTTTTTCACACAAATTTGTAATCTACAAATTTGTAATCTAATTTGTATGTCTATGATCAATATTTCATGAATAAATGCAGCGGACAATGTTTTTAAGGCACTCTGTATAAGTCAAAAGTCAATACAAAAAAATGCAAAACATCTTCGATTCAGCACAAAAAGAAATTTTACGCAGATAAGTGTTAAGAAGAAAACACATGAAATACTAATTCGTTTTACCGCTTTTTGTACACATTTTTGTAGATATTTTTCATTGCCTCAACTCCAGCATGTTATGTTTTGTAGCAAGTGGAAAATATTTACAGCAGGAGCTTTAAGTCAGCCTAATAAATAACGGTTAGCATAAGAAAAGTAAGTTACTTTATTCTTTTATCTTTCACTGGATTCGAAATAAAACTGATAGTGTTCAAATTCTGACGCTAGTTAGTATTTTAAGCACTTTCATTACGTAGCATATAGTTACCTTACACCTAGATATCACTTTATGATTGAAGCTACGACCGTTCAGGACGTAAAGGGGGGGGGGTCATCGTCAGGACTATAACAGATGCCTTGATTATTGTACTGCATATATAATTGTATATTGTAGTGCATAGCAATATATTTTATTCAGTTTAATGTACTGCATACATTATTTTTGTATTGTGCATTCATTAAACTCGATTGTATAGAGCTTCGACAGGCATATGAGTATTATAATTGATTTTATTTAAAAGAGACGATAGATCCGTTTTCAGCAAGAACGATCTCGCACTTACCCGAGAAATCTAGCCCCAACAGGACCCATCTCCAGGATGCGAGACGCACAGGCTTCCCCCTCCATTAGAGGAGGAGGATGAATGAGCTTCTCTTTCCTCAGGTACCGGCAGGTGATGCGCATGGGCATGGAAGCTTTCCGAGGTGGAATGATGATGCGAACTCCGGAGTGGCGACATCCACGCATGGCACCACCACGAGCATCCACCATGAAACTCACAAGGAATCTAGTGAACGATCACATTAGTTGGAGGATTTCTCCCCAGCAAATAAAATCAATTTAATGCTTTAATTTAAAGACGAATGATTTTAAAGTGTATAATAATGGGTATAATTTCTTTACGCCCTCTCCCGATAAAAAATTGTCAAGTCTTAGCATTGAGTGTTGAAGTGCATCTGATGAGAAAGCTTGCTGAATATTAGCGATCAGGTTCATGACAAAATCTTGTCAAAGAATGCTGAAGCAGACAAAAAGCAAAAATTTGCTAAATCTTAGCGATCAGTCTCATAGCCAAGACCTATCAATGAATAATGAAATTGATCCGTGGCAAAACGTGTCTAAATCTTAGTGATCACTCTCATGACAAAATCTTGTCAAAGAATGCTGAATCAGACAAAAAGCAGAAATTTGCTAAATCTTAGCGATAAGTCTCATGACTGAAACTTATTAACAAACGCAGATTTGAGAGAAAACATTACTACATCTTAGCATATCTTTCCAAAAAATGCTGAAGCAGAACCGAGACACAAGCTCGATAAGTTTTAACAATAAGTATTAAGACCAAATATTGGCAATGAATAGCAGACCGGTGCCACTAGCAAATATTTGTCATATCTTATTGAGAGAACTAAGCCTTTACAATAAATGCAGGCACTGACGGAGGGTCAATATTTCAGCATGGATACGATTTGACATTGGCAAAGGAAATTCAAATTGTAATGGCCAATTATAAATTAAGAAGCTTAACATTAGTAGCAATTTTTTTTTTTGTATTTTGTTTTCAATTTACAAATAGATTACTTATTTAAAATTATGAATGATAAAGTAATAGATAGAAAACAATGTATCATGAAGAAAACTAAAAAATTATCTGAAAAGAAAGACGCTTGTATTTTAAATTATATTAGCAATTTATAAAGAAAAATATTTATATTCTTAATAAATCAAATGAGATGAGAAAAAGGATACATAAAAAAAACATTTTTTATTTGAAATAATTTATAATAAACTTCCACGTTTTGTTCGAAATTTAGAAAAGAACCATGGAATGAATAAAAATCAAAATTTAAATGAAATAAAAATACTATGATGTATATTATTTTTTATTTCTAATTCTAGTATTTTAATTCAAAAAATATTTATTTAAATAAAAAATTATTACACTTAAAACTATTTCATAGTGTAATCTACTTTTTTTTATGATCAAATCGCTTAAAAAACTACTTTTAATATAAAAAGAAACAAGTTAGCATAGTTTATTTTAATGTCTATTTATTACATTTTATTAAAAGTATTTTTGCATAAAGAAGAAAACTATCAACAAACATTCTACCACAACATATAAATTTAAGGAAGAAATTTCTAATATCCCACAACTGGGCATTATTGTATATAAGAAGTCAAACTTACGTTTTCCATTTAAGTCTGCTGCTTTTTTTTCCATGCAAGTTAGGGAAAAAGGAAAAGGGTAAAATTATTATTGTGAAGAAAGTTAATGAAACATAGCAAGCATACACTGAAAAAACTGTTAACATGTTAAGTAAGATAAATGCATATAGGGTAAATAAGAACTGTTGGCAAAATTTTAAGGATTGGGATCGCAATTTTTTTGTTTGTTTGTTTTTTGTGCGAGAATGCTGTCCGGATGGGGGCCAAAATGATCCACTGAGACAAAAACAAAAATTGCTTCTTTAGCAAATCGTTTACGTCAGTTATTAGAACATTTTTAGACCTCATCAAAATAGATATGGGTCACGGCTATGTGATATCTTTATATTAGTGTACCGCTGATAATATGTATTATTGATGGTTTAAGCAGTTTTGAGCAATAACTGTAATAAAAACCATGTCCAAAACGCAAAATTTAATAGAAAGAATATCAAAATGCAGAATGACAAAAAAGAGATTTACAGAGTACTTCAAAATATAAAAAAATATGCAATTAAACACATAATTCAAATTTTTAAAAGGACTTTAACTACCATGTCACATGGACTTCTGGTTTCCTCCCGTTTTTCAGGATCTAATTTTTATCATTTTACTGTCCAAAGTTACACTGTAGTATCACATGAAAATCACTGTCTAAAACAAATGCTTACTAAGTTATATTTCGACAAAATCCATTTCTCGACCAAAATAAATTCTTAATGCTTATACGCCACCTGTTTTTCTTCTTAGAATCAGTGGTAAAAAACAGTATGCCGCCTATTTTTTTTTTTTTAACAAATAACTTAACAATAAAACCCACTAAAAGATGAACAGTTTACCTAATAACGAGGAAAGAAAATAATAACTGTGATTTAAAGATCTTTTATTTCATTGTTTGATGCTATTTGCAGAATATGCTAAAATTTTAATTTTCTTTGCACACCGCTTTAATTCCCTGATGAACAATTAATGCATCCATTGCCTTGTTCCCTATTCTGTTTTAAAATTTATCTCCATTTTTATTCTTGATTTATGTTTTCTGAACGTATGTGTGGGTGCATTAAAAATCTTTTTTATATTGCTTTTTTACCATTCTGTATTTTAGTATTTCTTTAAATTGAATTTGTGTTTTAGACATGATTTTTATTTCATCTAAAATATGCAGCTGTAGATAGATTTTGTATCAACATTTTTCCAATTACAGAGATTTTTTGGTGTGCGTATTATATTCCTTTCTAAAATTCATGCAAATTTCATTTATCTTTTACAAAGTTTTATTAATATTTCTAATGTTACACTCTATCATACTATATTTTTATGTTTCTTGTAGTTTCCATATTTTTCATAAAAATATTTTAAAAATCCAACAAACTGTATATAGATTTACTTTACATTTTTTTTCTATTAATTTTGAAAAATCATTGCAAGCTTTGCAATATTTGCTGCAAATTTCACTCCTATTGCCACCCTTACCATCCTTTCTTGCTAGTCTTTTCAGATAATGAGTGAATGAATTGCTGAGAAGGTGCATTTCTCAACAATACCATCGAGGAGAAACCTGTGCTCACTTTCATATATACGTGCATGCCTTCACTTGCGCCCATTCATTTCTCTATAAGAAATGCGTCATAGTGCACACCATCCTTAAAAATATTTCCCCTGCCAGTTCTCATTCACCCTGTAGAAATTTTAACAAAAACACTTGCAAGCAAAATATTAGTTGTTATTAAGAAAATTGGACAAAGACCTGACACATACATACAACATGACACAAAAATGCACTTTTTAAAAGGAACTTCAGGAATGAGGAGAAGAATAACAGCAAATTAAGAACAACAACAATGGAACTCGGCCGATTCGAAACTGATTCACGTCCACAATAAAAAAAATTTATTTATCCAAAAATGAGAGATAAGAAAAACTGAGGATAGAAGTGAATTCAAAATAAGAGAAGGATCTTTAAAATTAAGAATGGAAGCAAAAATTTATTTTTAATAGCATCAATTTTAGTAAATAAAAAACAGTTAGTAATTTTAATAAATAAAAATTATAAACGCATTTTAAAGTGTAAAAATGACCATTTCAAAGGAAAAAAATCAAACATTTCACAATAATAATCAAAATTTACTGTAGGAAAACAGGAATTTAAATATAAAATATGAATAAAAAAAACTTCAAAATGAAAGATTTAGTTGACATCTAAAATATTGAAAATTCATTAAAAATGAGGACTTTTTAATAGAATACATCGTATTATAATCAATCGAATGAATTAAGAGCTTTAAATTATTTATGTACGATTACTGAAAAGACACGTTACAGGAATATTCAACAAACAAAAAAAAATTACAATTATTTGTTTCACTTCATGTTAATCAAAATAAATTCGAATTGTAAAAAAGTATTTTAATGTAGCGTTAATAGGAAATTCAAGATACTAAAAGAAAAAGTTCGGATTATCAAATAATTTATTCGAATTAGCCAAGCTCCATTGTATAAATGTACATAAAGAAAAATTAAGTCACACTGCCGTAAATAAGAGATAAAAAAGAAGAGATTAGTCACATACAAAATCCGGCACATACAAAAAAGTGCAAAAGAATTGCCGAAGAGGATGATGGGTACTTTTTCTGATGATATATAATTAGTATTCTATTAGGAATACAATTTACCTTTAAAGGATTTGAATGAAAGAAAATTATGATTCAATAAATAGTTCATATAAGAATAACTTCTGTCAAAAATGAATGCGCAATCCAATGTAATTTTTTAATAGTGAGCAGTAGAGAAATGAGATATTGCAAATAGAGGCACTCATCAGCTGCTCCTCATTTTAATCTCTTACTATTACCATGATATCTCTTATTGTTATATCATAAAAATCCGATGCTCAAAAGATTGAATTCCTCTCGACAGATTCTGGATAGATTGCCGGTCTGTAGAAGTCAAGCCTATAAAAACAACTTTCACAAAAGAGCTGTGCCATTCCTCCCTAGATGGGACCAATAACACTGCTACTGGGGATCGAAAAGAAGACGGCAGGCCTAAAAATCTGACGCAGCGTGATCAAATAAAAATAATTCGAGAGAAAAAAAAAACGAATAGAAATGCTGACAAAGCTAAAATAATGCAGGCATTACACACTTTTCACTGTTTACAACTACAGTGCTACAAGGAAGCATCAACCTAAATGGACTAAAAGGCACATTGAAAACAGATTCCAGTAGGTAAAAACGACATATTCTGGAGTTCAGAATGAACCTCCGTTGCATTTTCTTATGAGAAAAAAATTAATTTAAATGGTCCAGAAGGCTACCAATATTATTGTCATTGCCTCGGTAAGGAAGAAAAGACTCATTCTATCGACAATGGGAGGTGGAGATTTAATGATTAAATTGGCAGTAGGATATGTGAGAAAGAAAAAAAAAAGCGTAGCGTTCCTGAGTGGCAGGCAGAAACACACGTACTATATCCAAATCTCGAATTCATATATCCTTCCCTATGGTGTTGAGATAGGTGGAAACGCCTGGATTTTACATCATGGCAGAGCAACAATTCATACAGATAATGGGTTTAAAAATTGATTTGAAGCAAATAAAGTTCAGTTTTTGCCATGATTTGCTAAAATCCATGCAGAAAACATTGCAAAGGACAGTCCACCACCTTTACGGAAAAGGCAAGCAGTTTAAATTAGTAACTGAGCTTCGGAGAGCTTTGAAAGACGAACAGAAAAAATTGTGCCAAATAGAAATTCGACTATTTGAAATTCGAATTCAAAATAGAAATTCGACTATTTGAAATTCGAATTCAAAATAGAAATTCGAATATTTGATTCGATGCCAAACTGAATCTTTGAAGTATCAAAGCCGGAAGATTTCTCTATTAATAAAACTTTTTTTCGTACTATTTAGAAGCATTTTTCGACTTTTTTCGCAGAGTGTGATGTAGTCAAACCTGATTTATTTATTGTAATTTTTTGTTCCAAGTTTCATGTATAGCTATCTGTTTGTAAATAGGTCTTTAAAGTATTGCTCATTAAATTGTTCTGAAAAAAATCATTTTTTTTTTATTTATTTAAAAAAAGATTTGTATTCTTCTATTTTTTTCACATAGTGTAAATGACACTTCAAAAGGCTGATCAAATGAGATAAACAGTAACTTATCTCATATCTTGGACTTATCTTTGTTTGGACGACAGAAAGCTGAACTGCTAAGTAAGGAGTTCCAAAATCATAAAGACCTATTAAATGCTTGTAAATTGTAGTGTAAAAAAGACCAACTAAAATTTTTTTATTTATGTGTTTTTGTTTTCACTGAATACAGAGGTATCTGATAAGCCATATACTGAGTGGTATCTCTAAAAGACGAATGCTTCTAACTAAAAATTTTCATTTCTATACTGCTTACCATTACTACAGTGGATTATGTGTCATTTTTGACAGACAATTATAAATGAAAAATACTCACGAGGGAAAAAAACTGATTCCCTAGAAATGTTTTTGCAAATATTTGAAAAATTAAAACATAACTATTCTTTATTTTTTATTATGAACGTGTTATTCTCGTTAAAGAATTTTTAGGATTTCATTAATTTGTAATAAAAATTTTAAGACTTATAGATCGAAAATTGAAAGTTTATAATTTTACTGTACACAGAGATAAATAAAAGGCACTATTATTGCACAGTGAAAAAAAAGGAGAATCTGAAAGAGAGTCAAAACTGGAGTAGAATTTTAGATTTTCCAGCCTTTATAAATATATGTGAAAAATTATTCATCAGTATTGTTCCAATCCTATTGTTTCTCTCCTTACAAATGAGTATAATTTCCTTGTAAATAACGCGGCGGGGGGAGGGGGGTAAATATAATGCAGAAGAAAAGCTGGAGTTTTGTTCGATGATTGGGTTCAATAAATGTTCATCATGATGGTTGTTTGTTGCACAGTCAGCAACTGATGCCAATACAGTGTGTTTTTCTTATTATCACTAAAAGCCTCTAAATAAATAGAAAGTTTAATATTACAAAAAATGCGCGCGATTTGTGATTTTGGAAGTCACTTTATAAATCTTCTTCAGTTTTTCTTTCAGGGAATATGTTGAAGACTATCTGTCGCATGCAACAATTCAAATGCATTCTGCTTGTTTCGCTAAATTAAGTCGCATAAGATTCTTATTATGAATTGAAACAAAACTCAAAGTTTCCTTCTGTATTACGGTAATTTTTTTTGTTTGTATAGTCTTTATAGAGGAAATAACAGCCATTTGTAATACTTCGTAAATTTTAATTACACTGTTGTCAATATACTGATTGGAAAAAAAATGGAAAAATGAGTAAAACATGCATTTAAAAAAATCAAAAATAAGCCAACCTGCTTCTTAACATGCCTTTTGGGAGGGAAGAATAGTAGAAATCATCAGTCCAACTAAAACGTCTAAATAATTAATAAATAAAATGCACGTTAAATTAAAATTGCACATGCTGGCACAAAAAGAAAAAAAAATTCTGAAAATAAAAGAAAACGAAATTAGTATTTTTTGTTTTTTATCTCAGGCAAATCAAGAACGGTAATAATATTCTTAAACCAAAATAATTATAAATCACAAGAGGTAACGAGGATTATGCTTCAATAATCAGTGACGGCATTTTTACTGTAACCGTGGGAGTGCAGTAACTGACACAACCGCAATAATCTTTTCGACGATATTTAAACTTTACCTTTTTTTTAAAAAAAATTAATAATTCAACTAATAAATACATTATTTATTAAAAATAATGAACACTTTATTGACTTGATGTCAGCACATTTTTACAGAGAAACTGCAACAAAATAACTGAAATTTTTATTTAATTTTAATTAATATCTGTGCTTGGTTAGTTAAAAACATGTTCCTAGTTATATTTTTTCCAGTTCTTATTCTCGTTTATAAAAATTTACTCCATTACAATTGAACAATTCAAAAAAAAAAATCATGAAAGTGTACCTTAATCACCTTAACATCTAGAAGAATAAAATATTCGTTGGGTTTTTCAGCATTAATTCATAGCACAAAAAGTATTCTTATATCATCTTAAAATTTTTTTAAAAAATAGCTTTCCCATCTTAATTCCATTTTCGTGCAGCTTTTTTTTTCTGATTTTTAATTAGTTTCTCAAAATGAATCTAAGTACAATTTATGACATTTCGTTTAAATATCATGCCTGTTTCATTGTTTAAATTCATCTCTAATAGGCATATTTTGCCAATATAAAAGTTGCCTTCTTCAAGCATTTCCGCTTTTCTTTTTTACCGTGCAGAAAAAGTGGTTTTTAATATGTCTCCGTAACAACTTGCTTTAATTATAATTTAAACTGTTGCTTTTATTACGGTTTGGTATAATTTTCACTGATTTTAGCTCTAATACATTTTTAATATGCTGTTTCAACTGTTTTTTATTATTATTTTGAGTTCATTGAGTGAGGCTTTACTTCATTTTTTAAATTTTGTCAACTTGTCTTTATTGCATAAGTTTATCGCATAGGTTGCATAATCGTACTTTTTAGAATGTGTCAACAGACCTTCCTTTGTAGCTCCATATTCTTCTATATATATATATTTTTAATTTCATGATATATAGAACTCTTGCTTTTTTTCTATTATCTATTATTGTCATATATCTTCCAAAGGCTTCCAAATCGTACTTTCTAAAATGTGTCAATAGAACTTTCTTTTTAACTTCGTCATCTTCTACATGCATTTTTTTTTTTTTTTTAATTTCGTGTTATAGAACTCATACTTTTTTTCCCTATTATTATCATGTGATGGGTGTTCAAAATTCAAATACCAGATATTAAATATTTAAAATATATTATAGGAATTTTTAATATCAAGATTCCTGAAATGGAATGAATGTGGATATGTATCATGAAATCAGCACCAAACCAAAAATATTTCTACAAAAATAAATGAGGATATTTTCAGAATTCATCAGTGAGCTGAATGAAGTGCTGTGAATTTAAAAAAGATTTAAAGTTGAAAATATTAATACAACAATTTAATTTGCAATACATTACGAAGATTTTTATTAATTTTATCATGCTTCGACCACCTTCAGAACAACGGAAAGTTGTCCATCAAACGGAATTTTCATTTGTTTTTTGGACTTCCGACCCTTATAATATTGAATTCAACATATATTTTACTATGACTAAGTATGGGCCAATAAATATGTTAATGAATTACTGATGCTTAAAATGCAAGTTAACGAATATTACAGACTTTTTTTCACTATATGCCATTTAAATGCTCCTCAACTAAAGAAATGCATTTTCATACACAAAATATATTTATTATGTTTGATTATTATATTATTATTGTTATGTTTGATTGCGCATATAAATATATAAACACTTATGAGTGCAAAACATGTTCTTCGCAAAGCTTTACTTTTGCACCGACTTCGGTGCTGAATCCTTCAAATAAACCGGAGTCTTGTCATTTTAACTCATCTCTTCATTCTCTCTAGCTAACAAACATATATATCTTGAAATCACAAAAAGTTATTAGGTTCAGGGGGATTTTATTACTTGCTTTTTTTAGTTTCAAGCCATATATATTTGCGTTATGTAATATCATTTGCAAGTTTATTATTTCCAACATGCATAAAATGACAAATTCCTTATGCTTTAATTCTAACAAATAAATGAGAATCACCCCGCATGGACAGGAGCTCGGCCCAAGTCGATGTTGTCAGGGGAAAATTTTTCACTAAAGCCAGTCTCCACAGGAGTTACATGTTGCGGTGACAGTTTATCTTCTTCCACCATTGGAGCTGTCAAAAATAATTAAATATATAGAGTTGTCGAAAACTATTATACTATAACAGTTCCCATAAATTGAAAATATTATGCAATCAAAAAAAAATGTTTAACTATCTTATAAAGCCAACTAAAATTAAGTACACTTTAACAGAATGTTTAAGAATTTTTTTTTAAATTTTAATTATTTTCCACTTTTAAGTTAAAAATAATACAGAAACTTGAAAACATCTTTTTTTTTTTTCAAATTCACAATTTGATAATTCATATGCAATACAAATTGTTTGATTGAGTGATAATCAAATTCCGAAAACATTCATTTTTGCTATCGCTAATACACATTGGTACAAAATTTTAAAACTTAAGTCAATTAGATAATGAGAAACCGATTATAAAGTTCTATCTTCATAAACATATAACAAATTAGGTTAAATAAATGAATGTAAGAACACATTTCTTTTTAAATCTCACATCAAAGGAATGAACATAAAAAAAATATTTTTGCAGAATTTTAGGTTTGGTCCAAAAAATCTCTGTAAAAACATATAGAAAATTTTCCAAAAAACAAAAACTAATTTTTGCAAATTGATAAATAATTATGATACATTAATAAATTCTTTACTTATATTTAAATATAAATGTGAAGTGAACAGAAAGTAATCAGTTCTCATTTTTATACTAATATTTGCAGTGATATTAAACTGGAGTCATACTTTCTTAAATATGATAAACAATATTATTTCTAATCATTTTTAATTAATAATAATAAATTTCAATTAATTATACTTTATAAGTTCTTTTAAAAAAATGAAAGAGTAAAAGAATGGCTTTTTCACCTCCAAACTGTTTTACAGAATGCATGATGTCGTGATGTTTCTCGTCCTTGGTGACATCAATGGGAAGAGAATCGTCTCCGAGAGACTTCATCTCGTCAGCTGTCAAATATCCGTAAGACTGATCACCTAACATCGCCTCTTCACCTGCATTTTACGACAAAATATCATTTAAAAAAATGGTATACAATCTTCTATTCAAAAGAAAATAATCCACATTTCAAAAGCAATATCTGGAGCTTAAGCCCTTAATGTCTGTGGGTTTTTTTTTCAATTAAAGAAGAAGAATTATTTCCTTAACATTTTCTATCGAAGTGAAAAAAAAATTTAATAAGTACAAAGATTGGGTGAAATATTCTATAGTTTCCAAACCATTCTTTGATTTTCAACGAAGTTTTTACAAATACTTCTGTTGCCTATTCTGAACAACGACAATACGATGAAGGGAGGACAAGGAGGAGTAAGAGGATACATTTGTCTCTTACGGAGTTCATTTTTTTAAAAGCAAAATAAGAAGAGAAGGCGAAAAATATACCTAACTTCGGGCGCCATTTACTTTTGCTATGCCACTGCTGATGACAGAGGCGAAATAATCATACTCTGAACCGGGTGCAAATCCACTCATTCTTACAAAGAAACCTTTCTCAGCGGGCACGAAATAAAAGAATGCATAACTGATAAAAATGAAATATAACTCATGTTTAAAAAGAGAGAGTATAACTTTCGCATTAAACAGTAGGGAATACGAGTGCAGAGTGTTCTGGCAAATCGTGTACCGTAGACAAAAAATAACGACAAATAGAAATATATATATATATATATATATATATATATATATATATATATATATATATATAAATACAGTTTTGGATTACTTAAAATAAGTGTTCAAAGATATGCCTTCTAAAGTTATGCACCATTTTCATGTTCTTCGTGCAAGTCGATTATTATGCGATTGTAAATGTGTATTCTATTAAATCTGTGCCCTACACTTTATCTGGATTTTTTAACTCCTTTAACAGTCCCATCTCTTTGTACTTCTTATGTTCTTTTACAAAAAAGGCTTTTATCTACACACCTGGCATACCCTTCAAAATATAAGCGATTTTTCGGGATATCCTTTATAAACCAGGATCTATTTCATTATTCTTTACACTTTATAAATGAAAAATGAAAGGAACGGCGATTTTTTCCCAGTAGAATGATATAGAAGAACGGACAAATTCATCAAAGCTCGTAAGAATGACCTAACTATGAGTATTTAAGAGCACACAAAAAGTAACTTAATAAAATAGATTTCGTCTCCACTTTGCATGCACTTTATGTGCTAATCATTTCAATGATTCACAGAAAGTGAAATGAATACCATGAGAATATGGAGGAAAGGGAGAAAACTAACAGTGCTGGCAACACAATACACCCCAGCATCATCTAGTGGCGAAACTGCTTACTTCGAAGAGGGAAAAAAGTCATCAAATTTGTACGATGAAATACTTTATACCCATTGACCTAACAAAGAAATACCATTTTTCCAATTTCTGAGAGATTCTGAAAAGGTTCTGTCCAAGCGTCCATTCCATCCATTTACCGCCAGATTCCAATTCAACTCATCGTGTTGTGCATAACCATTTTACTATTTAAACACTACTTTTATGAATATATTTAGCTCTCTAATTTGAAGTTAAAAAGGAGAAAGAGCTAAGTACTGGAAAGAAATGTATTTTTCAACATGACCCGTAAGATCCCTCCTCAACTGTATGAGGGCATGAATAATATTTGCGCATTTTCAACGGCTACCATTATTGGTGTTTATGACAGCTATTGATTTAAATAAAAGCAATATTTTGTATCCAATATTGCCTTGAATGCGTTTATTATTATTATTTTAAAACTGAATGTACATTACCAGACAAAAATTGAACTCGTAATCTTCACATACACACAGACAAATACAGTGTATATAAAATTGCAATTACTACAAAATTTGATTGCTCAATTGAAGTAAACATAAATATGCAGCTAAAAGCATGCAAAATGCAGCATAAATACTGAAATTTGCAAAAGAAACTAAAACACATTTATATGAAAAGAAAAAAAAAATATTGCAAAATAAGTGTATTTCGGCAGTAAAATTTGTAAGCATAAAAATGGCACTTGTAAATGACTTCTTTTCAAGATTATTAGGCAACATTAATTATTTATATTTTCTTTTATTATCTCGATTAGCACGAGATATTGCACGATATCTCCACGATGTTGTTTACACTTTGAAGTCTAAAAATATTGTAAAGATATCGTAATAATGTTCTGGGGTATATTGTGTTAATAAGCATGGTGTCCACAAATGAAAAGAAGACTTTCGTTGCAATGGCGTTGTTTCTTATCACAATGAGGTGCTCTGTTTACCGATAAACATGGATCTTCCTCCTGCCTCGTCACGCTCGACCCTCTTCTTACTAAAAATGAAATCAACCTACCATGAAGACCTACAAAAATGGCACACAATTTCTTTTTCGAAGAATAAGAACATCGTTCCAATGATAGACTGGAATGGGGAGGGGGAGAATAGTTAATGCTCAACTGTGTTACAACATACTATTGAAGTTTAACGGATGTCATCAAAAGAAAGGGTAGGAACATCTCTCGAATGGGACAGTACTTAGCTGAGGCATGGAAGAGCAGGGCATCATGACAAACTGAATCTGGGAGTTTCTATACTCAAATTATCCACTTCTTTTACCATATGTGATGAAGGAATTCCCAGGATCACAATACACACAATAAGCACACACTAGCATACAAAGCAAAATACACTATGACAGTTATGGATAGGTATCATCTTGCTCATAAATTGTAACTACATTTTCTTTAAGTAAAATGTTAGTCTCCTTTTCATTGTGGTTCACCTTATACATTCATAAAAATACCTCACTTGGTAACATATAACTCATAATTAAATATTTACCTTTTCTGAAACTAGTTTAATAACAATAATTTTTTTTATTCAAACATGGTACATGTATTAAAAAATAAATGCATCTAAATTATTTTCATGGTTCTTATACATTGAAGCAATGAATGAAATATTTACTTGCTATATAAACATAATCATGGAAAACCGGCTGAACAAAATCTCGAAAAATCAAAATCTAAATTCAAGAATATCATTTAAAACTCAGTGTTATAATAATTTTAATATTTTAATCATAAAATTTCAACCCAAAACCGACAGGCATTGAAATGCCTTCGAAGTATCATTCACAATATATAATCGTAAAATGTAGACCGGTAACCGGCCTATAATGAAATGTCTTCATACCACCATTCACAATATGTAATTATAAAACTTAAACTGATAACCGTTCTATAATGAAATGCCTTCGTAGTATCACTCACAATGTCATTTTAATGTGTATTATTCGTTCTCGGAAATCATCAATTTATGAAAATCATCCCTGTTCATGCGCATGGGCCACTCGATTTTGAATTTCCAGACCAATGGTGAGATGAAAGATGTGTGAGGGGATATTTACTTTTTCTGAGCATTACGAAGAAAAATTTCAATGTTTCATATATCGAATGCTTTAAAAACATCCCTTTTTTTATACAAGGACATTCCAATTTTTGCTAGCTGCACCACACCCTTCTGAAATGACCACCATTGAATCATCTCTGGAATTGCCCAAACGAGATGTGGACTGTTTTCTGAGACGAATTTGTGTTTTCAATAAAAACAAATTCCGTAGATCCTCATTTCATTATCGATTCTGATTTCCCTTCCTTTAAATCTGTTAAATAAATGACAATTTTTATGCTTTAATATTAAAATTAATAATTAATTCAAAGTTGAAAATTTATCATAGTTAAAAATTTGTATAATTAAAACAAATTGTGTTTAAATAAATATCAACTGCGATAACTGAAATTAATATGGCAAATTTCGATATTGATTTTTCGGGATTTTGAACAGCAGGATTTCAACCTTATCGAGATTATGACCAATTTTAAAAAATATATATATAATTGCATATTATGTTTTCGTACATTGTTTCCGGCCGTCAAAATCAGTCTAAACAATGAGTTTCTTCGGCTAGACTTAAGAACACTGTACAGTTCTGTAGCCCAGTTCGCACAACTTTTAAATCTCAGCAATGTTAAATATAATTCCAAATTTAGAAAGAGAGTTATTGCTGAAAAAATTCAAGCTTCGCGACTGTACTGTGGTCTTAAATCTAGCCGATTTCTTTTATACCAACTTACTCATTTGAAAGTTTTGTCCCTCTAAGTAAGGGAGATAGACATGAGTGGCGTGAGTGGGCTTTCCAAATATTGCAGCTTCGTCGAAGTCAGCACCTGCATCAAGTTAATGGAGTTTATTTAAAGAGCATATCACACTTATTTTGTACGTCATCAAGATATTCATTGGCTGGAATTCAAGACTTTTGATCATCATTTAATGATTGTTTCAAACAATGAAGCAGTTTGTTAATCTAAACAACTTTCTCGTATACGTGCGCAACAGCAAACATTTCGGATCTTTTGATCCTCATTTAATCATTGTTTTAAAAAATGAAGTAGTTTGTTAACCTACGAGAGTGCCCTCGGTTCATCTTTCTCACTAACGTACACAACAATAAAGTAATATTTCTTACATAAGCAACATTTCTGCTTTGAAGCACAGTTTCTCTCTCTCTTTTTTGAAAAGAAAAATTTGTTTCCGAAAATACATTTTCAACTGATCTATCCAGAATCTGACAAAACTCGACCATTTTGATGATAAGACTGTGTGTCAATTTTAATTTAAGTCGTGTTGTTTACATGAATTATCCCGCTTATTTTAATTTTAAATAACCGCATTCCCGCGCTCGCGGACAAACAGACCTTTGATGCTTTATTTTATTTTATTTTTTTTTTAGAATTTAATTGATTTTTATAATCTAGAATTGAGCACCTTGAAAAATGTCATTCTCTTAACTTGCTGAATTTTTTATTATTATTATTATTATTGTTATACTCATAGGTGGACATAATTTCATTTTTTGAAAAACTTAGTAAGACCTGAAACAGGAGAATCACCCAAATCTTTAACGATTCGAGTAGTTTCTTTTTCTATGCTTCGTAGACGAGAAAGCGAAAACAAATGAAAAAACGACTCACGGCAATGCAGATCAATGCACTTCGATTACATTTTTCTTTTGCAAATGTTCTCAGATTTTTTTTTGCAGCTGTCCTCAAAAATTATTCTCTTTTATAATATATATATATATATATACAGATATACACAGATCATGGATGAATGAAGCATCTGACTCATCTGAAGAAAACACATCAAGAAAAAGCAATAAATTAAAAATAAATTGAACCATAAGCTGCATAAAAGAATATACTATCTTAGGGACAGCCAGCGCACACAATAACAAAAAAAAAGAATTATGTGCAAAATTGCAGCAAAACTAGCAAAGCATTTAAAACAAAATTATTTGCACAGAAACGTCACATGACCCGTACAAAAATACTTCCATTTTTCCTGAATAAGGTACCTGAGAATAACATGGCTAGACTTATTTCAAATGAAAACAGCGATAATCGAGACAATATTGAAAAAAAAAAGAATTTAGTCTTAATAGATTAATGAATATTGTACGATCTCGAGAAGTCCTCAACAGGGCGGCTAAAGTAAGATTACATTGTATTTTAATTTTTTTTTATGTTTAAAGTTATTTATTTGTTTAATGAATGCAGAAATACGAGGTTCGTTTGAATCATTTTTTAGTGGGTCGCAGTCATAATGAAACCAAAAAATCTGTAGAAATCAATGAAAAGTTCATTTAAGATTTTCAAACTATCATTAAGTTGGATATGAATCATGATCGTTTTAAAAATTGCAGTGCCTTTGTTCGCGAACAAACAGAATCCTAAGAAAAAGAAGTTGGAATAATGGTCACATCTTTTATCAACTCAAAACGGGAATTCTTCTTGTTCAGAAAGTGAAACTAAAAAAATTGCTACACCAGCACTTTAAATGAGGTTCTCAATATTGAGGGAGAGAATATATATATATATATATATAAATAGTTTTGGTCGATTCAAAAGCTTATTTTTAAAAAATGCAGCGTTAAAAAGAATTCCTACTTAAGGATAAGATCAATTGAATTTATCATGTATAAAAATATTTATGAATGTCTAAAACCAATACGGGCAAAAATTATGAAAAAAAAAATGTATATCATATTTTCAGGCAGAAGAAGGTGAGGGAAACAATCAATAAGTTAATATTTGCCATCCATTCAAGGTAGGGTGATAGCTATTGGAATACCTCCTTCGTCCTCAGAATCCGTCATAAACGTTTCTTGCATCGTTTCAGGAGCAACGACTTTGTATTTTTCTTCGGTGACGGTGGTGGTGGTCGTTGTGATGGTTGTCTCTGTGACGACTTTCAGCGTTTCCACTACCGAAATGTACCCCAAACGCTGAGCTATAGATAATGGCGTTTGCCCTTGCTATAAAAAAAAAAGATATTTAAAAAAACATTTAAATTGAATGATATGAACAACAACCTATAGCAAGAAAATATAAGAAATGTAACCATTAAATGCATTTTAGCCAAAATTTAATCAAAAGATTGTGTAAATTAAAATGATTTTTGAAATCTCTCTTTCATTACCTTACTGGAAAATAGAATATAATATTTTGATAATTTTTTTTTCTTTTCGTTACACTGATAAAAGCGTGAAAATATCAAAATCAAAATGAATTTGTAAAATCACCCTATGATGATAGAAACACTTTAATTGGAAATGTTAATGAGATTATAAATATATTTTAATTTTTAATTAATGTTCAGGAACTTTATGAGATAAATAATAGTCTTTATTGTATTGTTTCCATTATTTCTAGCATTGATAATTTTTTACGCCGATATTTTCGATGAAAAAGTATTATTCGGTTATTTAATGCATTAATAAAAGATTTTTTTATTATATTAAATTTTTAATTTAAATTTATTTTTTTCCTCTTAAATCATTATTTTATATTATTTTAATAAAAACAAAAAGGCATTGCGGCTACAAATGTATATTTCATATCTCCTCTTAAACGACTCATTTCAAAAACATTTTACAGCCAAATTCAATCAGAGTAACAGTTAATCAAATATCCAATGACTAGATATTAACTGAAATTTTACAGTCAGGTTACAGTTTTTTTTTCGCAGTCAGGAACAAATAGCCTTACAAGAAATATTCATCTTAATTTAAATCATCTTAAATTTAAAAATTTTACCATTTTAATGATATCTGTTTCATTTCTGTACAAGATTTCTTTCAATTGTTATTCATTTCAAAAAAATTAAACTCATTAAAATGACTGTTAACTGTGAACTATTCTACTATAACTTTTAAATTCAAGTTTCCGTTTAATACAAGTTTTCCGTTTTTACCATGTTTTCATTTGTTTCAAAGTAATAATTTTTAACAATCTTTAAAAACAGTCGCTAGTCAGTGGGGAGGGGGAGTCTTAAAAGCAGTCGTTCAAAAGGAGGGAAGAAAAGTGAAGGTTTCACAAGCAACTGAAACAGATAATCTTATTGGAAATAAACCAAAAGTTTGCAGTTTTTCCACAGAAATTAGGAACAGAATATTTTGAGAAAAATTCACATTACCATATAATTGAAATTTTTATCTTTGCAATGTTGCCACTTCATTTTTGAGTTATTTTTCTTTAATTTGCTATTAATTCTTTAGAGAAATGAATGGAGATCCTTTTGAAATGACATTAGTACTCTTTTGCGGGGCAGTGCTAAGATTATGAAGTATGTTACTCCTATTATTTTTTAAAATTTCGATACATATGTCTTTGAAAGGGTTTGTATATCATAATATTTTCTATAAAAGTAGAGAATATGGCAAAAATATTATATATGAAATAATTTTAAAACCAAGAAACGCTGGATATATCAACTAATGAAAAAATAAAATTATTTTTCCGAAATTCGCCATACTAGCAGATGACCATAATAGAAAATAAAAATTTATTTAAAAACAACGGATTGATTGGTAAACAAAACCTGAATTTTTTAAAAATGTGTTCAGTTATCGAGGAAGCATAAATGAACGAAATTTAAAATCTAGCTTAGCCATCAAACAGATAAATAATGCATTACCGTCGTTGTCACATTCGGAGAGGCTTGATTCTCCAGGAGCAAATTCACCACCAGCGTATGGCCTTGCTGTGCGGCTTGATGCAGAGGAGTGTATCCGTGCTAACAGAAATAAAGCATTCACTGATATGTTTTACAACAATCTTCAGTTATAATGACGATTCTTTAAAGTAGCAATAAAGTATTCGCCAAACAGTTTCAGCAATACTTCACTTTATCCAAGTTCAGCTTTCTGATTTGGCATTTACTTCCACATTAACTCATTAGCTGTCTTGACCCCTATTTTGGGATTTTGGAATTTAATATATATTACAGTCAGTATTGTGTGTAACAGAAGGTATGTACTCTGCACTTCGTTTCCTTGCAAAAGTGGACACATTAAAAATTTGTTTGTAAGTTGAAAGAAATGGAATTGTCATGTTGGAAACATTGTATTTTTGGTTTGGCAAGCGAGGCAAGTGCTTTGATTTCCGTTACATTTAAGAGAAAAGTGGGGGAGAGTATGCAGTATATTATCCTTCTTGGAATTCAAGCTAAACTTATAAAAACAAAATAATAAATAGAAATCTTTAAGAGGTATTTGATGAGCAAAATTACTTGTCTTTTAGTTTTTTTTTCCTTCAAAAAGCCTGAATGAGGAGGTCAAACGGGAGCATTTTAAAGCATTTATAGAAACGGGAAAATAATAAATCCATTAATTCTCTATCGGCTATTCATGGTAGATATGGAAATTAAAAAAAATGTCATCTCCATATTCATTTCAAAAAAATATCATATACGCATCTTCTGACAAATTGGAAGTAAAATATTATTCCTATTTTTAAAAAACACGGAACAAACGAAGTTAGTAACATGTAAATTTTCTACGGATTGAAAAAGTAAAACATAAGTTTTTTTTTTTTTAATATTGTTCATAAAATAGAGTTTTATTTATCAAATTAAATGCATTGTATGCATTTTATCATAAAAACTTTTGAATATGAAATTTAAAAAATGTATATGTTTTTAAAAATTTTCTAATGTATGAAAATTTTCACTCAAAGAGTTGTTTGAACTTTTTATTTCAACTCTTTTTAAGCAGTTAAAATGTTAATATTCAAATGACGTGAGAAGATTAAGTAAATTTTCTTTAATATAGCTTTTGAAATAATTTGATAAATTCCGCTTTTCAGATATTTTTGTAATATGTCATTATGATGCATTTTAGATCAAAGGCTCATGGTCATTTAATATTTATTATGCAATTATCTCTATTCATTTAGAAAGACAATGTTGTATCTCTTGTTTATTGCTTTTTAGTGCATTTGACGGGAGCCATTTCATTTGAAGTTACCAAACTACATTTGATGAAAATATATTTTAGAAATAGCAAATATGCATCTCAAACATATTCCAAACTTTAAATAGAAATTTAATTAATTAAAAAGCAAGTGAAAATTTAATATTCTTTGAACCAGAGCTTCTGAAAATGATATTGTAGAAAAACAATTTTCACATTATCTTAAAAATTCCAAAAACTTTAGTTTTGTCATTTTTCTATAATTTTAATGAATTTTTTTAAAAAATTTTTAAATATGATTTAAAAAAATAGTTTTCATTTTTGAAATTGTCTGAAATTGTTTTCATAAATTCTTTATATCATTTTTTTTTTCTTTCTTCTGCTTAGATCATTTTTTTTCTCTCTCTCTCTCTCATTTTAATCATAAGTTAATTTTTATTTTAAGGAAAAATTGTTATCTGATATTTATTAAATGCACATGAGTTATTTAGAAATTTTTGATCACTTTAAAGCCATAGGCATTTTTTAAACTGTACATTTAATTAGAAAATGTTAGTGTCTCTTATTTAAAGAGTTAAAGCATCTGTTGAATTAATAAAAATGCTTATTAAAATATGCTTTCGATGAATTTAATATTTAAGCATCCAAGTTAGAAAGATAAAAAAGTAAATTTTATAGCTTAGCAAATACAAATATTTGCAATCATGCACATACCTCAACTCTTTGCATAAATCATACGCATCTTTTAATCTAGAATTTTTCTCCAAAAATGTAAACTTTTTAGAAATTTTATAGTTTAATAATATAATTTTCCCCCCGTATGTGGGATTATGATTATATGATCATTTATATTTCAATATTAGGATTATATGATCATTTATATTAGGATTATATGATCATTTATATTTCAATATTAGGATTATATGATCATTTATATTAGGATTATATGATCATTTATATTTCAATATTAGGATTATATGATCATTTATATTAGGATTATATGATCATTTATATTAGGATTATATGATCATTTATATTTCAATATTAGGATTATATGATCATTTATATTTCAATATTAGGATTATATGATCATTTATATTTCAATATTAGGATTATATGATCATTTATATTTCAATATTAGGATTATATGATCATTTATATTTCAATATTAGGATTATATGATCATTTATATTTCAATATTAGGATTATATGATCATTTACATTTCAATTAGGTATGCTATGACTTTTTATATGAACGAATTATTTTGTTGACTGTTTCTTTTATTATCTCTATTTTAAATACATGCAGTTGTGCATATAAATGTTGACTTCGTTTAGGTTCAGGGAGCAGCAATGAATCTGTTTTTTGTGCAGCTAACTTACGTTATTTGCAATTAGCTAAGAAATACACAATTCTTCAATTTGTAATTTAATGAATACCTTACTAAAATGATAAATAATTTTCATCAATTCTCATATTTTGAGAAAGTAATTCTACTTCACTTCTTTTCAATTCTTTTTCTGAATGTAAGGCTCTAAATCTTTGATTTCATTAACTACAAAACATGTAGAATATCTTCATTTCGTTCATGCCTCGAATTTAGTTCAAATAGGAATGCATTTTGTGTGATTCTTTTTTATATTTTTCAAATTATTTTTTTGCTGTTTGTACCAATAAATGGTTTCAGAGTTCTAAGAATTAAATAAGTTTAATAATTAATTAAACTGGTTCATGTCACGAAATTGAGGCTTAGGCTCCATTTTATTTCAGTCTTAGCATTCTGGCATAAAGTTTTAGAAGATAGGAAACAATATGCGAATTACAATTTTAAAAAAAAGAAGAGGAGGGTGCTGTTTTGGTATTTGTCTTTGCCACCCTTTTGTGAAGGCACGCATCTGGTATTTTACAGTTCACATGCCAGCATTCGATATACGCTTTTCCAGCACATCAGTAAAGGATAAATGATATATAAAAGTAAAGTGGAAAAAGAATGGAAAATTCCTCAGATTAAATGAGAATTTTTCTGAGGAAATTATTTGCAAACGGAACTTACGGATGTTGTGATCTTCACATCTGCATGATTCTGAAGCAAGAATCTGACCATATTGACCTGCCCGAAATGAGACGCGACGTGCAAGGGTGTGTATCCGGCCTTCGTCTGAGGATCAATCTCGGCCTTGTGTGCGACGAGGATATGAGCAATGTTCACTCGGTCATCTTGCGCACACAGATGAAGGGGCGTCAAACCATTCTAAAAGAAAACGTAAAAATCGTTTACTATAAATACGATAAAAATTTATTGATTAATTTAATTTTATTTAGTGATTCACATTGGATAACTACAAAAAAACATGTCTGCTTCAAAAGGTTTTTGGCCCAAATTTTTTTCTCCGGTTTCCTGAATTTTCTGTTGACCCAATGTAAAAACATCCTCGGTAATTTGACAGAATCGAAGTGAAAATTAAAGACAGCTTTTATTTCTGAATCATTTTCATTAAATAAACAAGCTTGCGCCTTGTGTCCGCTGTGATTAATCATGAAAAAAATTACCCCAGTTCTTCTGAATGGCTGTATCGCGGTGCCAAGCTTAAATCTTAGGACCTAACATCGGTCATGGTATAATTCCTCCCATAAGACGTACGTTCTGTCATTAGAATAGAAGTAAGCTGATCCCACAGTATTACTTTACCCACCCGGGAAGCAAGAGCTTATTTACTAATATGGAAATTTCTCATCTATGAATTTATAGTGCATCCCAGTTGGGTTTGCAGTTATAGTAATTGAACAATTTTTAAGGCCTTTCATTCATTAGAGAAATATATTCAATCCCATATATTCAATTTAAAAAAAACTTTGAATACTTCAGAATCTTTGTATTTAAAGCGCTGTATACATTTTCCTCATTAAAATAACTCATTTATTGATATTATTATTTTCAAATTATTACATTTTTTAACTACATTCATTGTTCGCTAAAATATAGTTTATTAATTAATTATGTTTTACTCACTAAAATTGTCAAATATTAGCTTTTAATATTTAACTCATTTTTAGCTTAAAATTTAGCATTTTTAATTAAAAGATGATCATTTTATAAATCTTTAAAATAAGTTATGAATATTATAAGTAAGTTTAACAGTTATTACTAATTCATAGAATAAAATAATATTTTACTAGTAATTTTTCCTTTTAATTGAAGCACTGCAATGAGGAATAAGTGAAAGAGAATTAAGAAGCAAGATTTAGTGAGGTAGGCAAATATTATGGTTTCTTCTAAAATATTGAGTAATTTAGAAGAAAGGTAAGTCAATTTTCCTCAACCATAAACAGCGCAAGGTGTGCGTTTTTTTTTTTTTTTTTTAAATTTTACAAAACGAGTTTAAGGTGTTGCCCAAGTCTTACCCTAGTTACACAGCTTAAACACAAAACAAGTGAAAACTGTAATGAAAAATTATAAGATAAGTGAAATGAAATATTTAAATCCAGGATGAAAGATGCTACTTCTTAACAAATGCTGAAGAGAGAACTGATATATCATGTTATTCTGTGGTACAAAAGAAGCTCACTTTGAAATTTATCGATGTAACTGGTCTCATTACAAATTCCACTACAGGATTGATAATTCTATTTAGAAAAATAATCAATGACTAAGACTAATTATTTTAGGTTATTCTGTGGTACAAAAGAAGCTCCCTTTGAAATTTATCGATGTAACTGGTCTCATTACAAATTCCACTACAGGATTGATAATTCTATTTAGAAAAATAATCAATGACTAAGACTAATTATTTTTGTAATCAGACAAAGACTTTGTACTCATCTTATGCTTTTCTTGTGAATCTTCATATTACAGTTTTCAAACTGTAAATTTTCAACATACTTAATGTAGTATATAAGCCCATCAAAATATACTTTTTTTAAATTTCGATAATATTTTATAGTAATTCTTGTGGAATTTTTTTCTTTTCTTTTTTAAGTGTTGAAACCCATTTAATTATTACACTACGTTATAGGTTCAAAGAAAGAAAATAATGATAAAAAGAGAGGAAGAAAGACTTGCATTTGCTTTATGGTTGACATCAGCTTTGTTCTCAATGAGAAGTGATGCCATATCTGCATGTCCTTCCTGAGATGCCAGATGAAGTGGAGTAAAGCCTGCCTAAAAAATTAAATAGGAATGTGAGATCATTTCGCACATTGCATTACAATTAATTTATACAAATTTTATTTCACTTTTATTAATGTGCTAAAAATATTTATTTTAATCTTTTTCTACATAGAATCATTAATTATAAATGGTATGGAATCTTCAAGTGAATGAAATCCTTTATACAGGGCCCACTTTTTCAAAATCGAAATATTATTGAAATAATAATTTGACTAATAATTAAAAAAATTATAAATAAAAATTAAATAAATCAATATATAATTAGGTAAGAAAATATCAATAATACAAAATTACAAAGCTTTAGCGTGCATAAAAAAGATTATAAATTTCATCCTTATAAACATGAAATATGTAAATTAAAGCAAAAGTGTAGAAAAAGAATAATTCTTTCAACTCTGCAGATGCAAGAAAGAGGAACTATACTAAAATCAATTTACTAAAGATTTCGAGTTCTAAGCTTTGAATAATTATTTTATTTATAATTCTAAGATTCAAAAAATTTAAAAAATAATCGAAATGCTTGAAATTAAAGGAAATATGTGTGTTTTCTACATTTTCAACCAAATTAATGAAACATTTAAAATCATTTCTCTACTTATAAATTTTGTTGTTTTCACTGTAATTTCACTAAAACTACGAAAATATTTTATCAGTAACAGAATCTAATTATTTGAACAATCATAACAGAATTTTCAAGTAAATCTGAATCATTAAATGCATTTTTCTAAGTCAACACTAAAAGAACAATTTTATTTTGTATTTATCTTTACTGCAAATACTTTGTGCTGCAGACATTACGTGAACTCAATTTATAAAATTCAAAATACTGTATAATAGCAGAAATTATTTAAATTTCCTATAAATATTCCAGCTTTCCCTTTAAGAAAAGTCTAAAACGAATTCTTTTAATTAGAATCGACTAACAAATTTTTAAATTTCATTTAGTTACTTAACTGACTTAAATTGAAACAACAATTTAATTGCCTTAAGCTCATCATTATAATTTACAAGTTGTTCATATCTGAGATTTTAAAAGCTGTATACAATATTATATACATTAGAACTGGGCATCTTGAACTTTTTAAATCCAGATTCTTCAGTCATTCGAATTTTTATCAATATTATGCTAAAACACTACTTGTAATTTGAAATAAATTTTGTTCATTCTTGGTCAAAACTGAAAATTGTGAACAATTGTTTTTATTTCTGAATCGAATCTTTTTAGGTATTTAAAATGCTTAAACCTAAAATAAAAATAAGTAAATAATTTTAATTCATTTGAAGATTTTACTTCTATACATTTCTTCCTCTTTTAAAAGATCCGTAAATTTTACTTTTTTAAACATTTGTTGCAAAATTGTAGCCTTCTGAATTCTCCATACTATTTATTCATAGCATTTAATTTTTAAAATTTGTTAAAAATTCTATTTATAATGACTATAATTTAATTTATCAAAATTACTATTAAACTCTTACAATTTAAAGATATTCTTTATACATATTTGTATTTAAAAAAGTGTCTCTCACCCTTTCTGTGTTCAATTTTATTTCTGTTTTTCTTCATTCGAATCTTTGGATGAATCGAATTTTTATTGTCATCCTGTGAGTTTCGAATTAACTAAACCCCGCTGAATTTTTAAAGCGAATGTTCTATATACAAATGCCATTAAAGCATTCAAAAGTTCTTGGATGAAATTTAACAGCTTAATGAATGAATCCATTTTGCTTTACTGCAAATAAATATATTTCCTTTAGTAAAAGCATACCTTTGATTCTGAATTAGTTTTGGCTCCGTACTCCAAAAGTGTACTGGCAATATCCATTTGATTCTTCTTGGCTGCGATGTGCAGGGGTGTGTACCCGTTCTTGGCTGTTGCATGGGGAGACGCCCCTTTGTCCAAAAGCAGAAGGGCAACATTTACATGGTCATAATGAGAAGCAACATGAAGAGGTGTGACTCCATTCTGAAATAGATGATTTTTAATAAAAAAATTAATTTTTAAAAATACTAATAATAGATAAGATTTGATTTAAAGGAAGAAAAAAAATGAACCGTATATTCCAGCTGTTAATAATATCTCTTTTTTCACATTTTAGTCGACCGATTTGCCACTTTTTTAAAATCAAAAACTGCAGTACTATTTTCGAAACACCGAAGCAGACCCTATTCCTTTATTTGTATACTCGAAATTATAAACGGACTACATGGAAAATAACAAAACTAAACTCAACGCGTGTTTTCTGATTAATATGTAATCACTGTAATATGCTTTCACTTTATTTCATTAAAAAGTTCTTTCCCTGACAAGAAAACAGACAAACTGAATGGACAGTTGTGAGTAAATCCATTTGAAAGTGGAAAAGCAGAATAAATTTGGTGAAAATGTACGAATCAGGCATGGCGGACATTCGTTAGAAGTGTAGCCATTGTGTACACGTACATCAAAACATGTGTCACCCTATGAAGCACATTTTACTAAATCTAACTTTGACCTTATCTTAATTTGGAAAAGAATGTAAATCTGATGACTGAAATGAGACGCAGGGAATACAACAACATTCAAAACTTAAATATAAAGGGAGCGGTATTCCCTAAACTTTCTCGCATACATAATAGAAGTATTATATCAGAGAGTGCCTCTCGTTGTACAATAGATACGAAATACTATTCAGTGGCAATTTTGCTGCATCTTTCATGTTGAGCTTTTTGTCGATTCATTCCTGGTATGCGGTTAATAATATCCGAAAATCGAATTTGCGTTTTAGATGCCGTTTCACTACACGATTGGAGGAAAAAATGGACACAGATCTGCAACTGTCATCGCAAAATCACATACTCAATGGAATATGCTTAAGTCATTTCGTTTTCAAGTTATCGCATTTACATTCTACAGAATGGCAGGCACTTCACTCCTTGACGGATGCAGTTCAACATTGGATAGGTATTGAGTCTGTGGACCGAATTTTATACATCAAGTTCCCTCCATTTTGTATTGATCGTGTTCACTTACATTCAAACAGCCTGACAAACAGAATTCCTCTGAATAGATTTTGTTCAACATTTCTAAGAAATGTACACATTGGATGTAAATATCATATATCAAATGTCATCCCAACTCAAAAACCTCAAAAAGTTTTTTAGTTACTTTTATCATGGACAGACGGACGTCATTTCAAAAATGTGTTTTTCGAACTCATGTAGGTGTAAAATGTAAAATGCGTCAACATCCCGAATTCGAATTTTTTGAAGATGACATTACTTTCTTTATATTTCGTATACTAGAAACTAAAGAAGATAATAAAACAGAAGGAAATTCAAACAACGGCTAAAAAGCATTATACTTGATAAAATGAATAAATTCAGAGACTCCAGTTTGATTTATGTATGAATTCAAAATAATCATAGCAAGCATATAAGAAAGAAAGAAACTTACCTTTCCCTGGGCATCCACGGGAGCATCTTTTTGAATGAGCAGCCGTGCCACTTTGATATTTCCATATTTGGCAGCTAAATGAAGAGGTGTAAAGCCCTTCTGCGTAGAAATGAAGGAGACATCTCAGTAATGGTTGCCATTTCAATCAACACAGCATGAGCCTTTAAATGCTAGTCAATGTGCAATCTCGAGCAAAGCCGGTTGAATCAGATAAAGGAAAAAGTACCTTGGTTGTGGAAGTAAGTGAAGCTCCGTGATCCAAGAGGCAAGCGGCCACCTCTTCCTGGTCTTCCTTAGCTGCAATGTGCAGTGCGGTATACATATCTTTGGTAGTTGCATCTACGGCGGCGCCATGCTGTAAAAGTAGACTCACGATGTCCACGTTGCCTAGTCTAGCAGCTATGTGTAAAGGTGTTTGTTCTTCCTGCGAAGAACACATTTTCTTTTAAAATAATGGAATAAAATGGCAAAAATGTAAAGTCGATTTCCCTAACAACTGCAAGTCATTTGATAGGAGCTTATTCATAAAACGAAACTATGATTTGTTCTGAATCTTTCGATATTCTTAAAAAAATATTGAATTGCATTTAAATAAAACCACCGTATATATAACTGCTTATTTACGAGTTTCTATATTTGCATCTATTATTTCTTTAAAACAAAATGTTCCGGTCAAAGGTCGAGTAACTGACAAACTCGCTAGAGGATGCAATCTATCTTGTGCCATGAAAATTCACATGTAGGATTCTAGTTTTTGTTTTGAAAAGGAAAGCTTGCTACTAGCCTGGCAATAGGAAGAATTAAAAATACATAAAACTTCAGAAAAGCTTGATAACTCAAAGTATTTATTTAATATTCGAAAGTCTACTAGTTCTCTGATGGATGAAGAACTTTCTTTCGGTACAGGCTTTAACGAAATTTTGTACCATTCGTCAAAGGATTCATTTTACTAATAGTATCTATCTATTTTTAAAATCTGGTTGGATCGAAGGAATGTCTGTCTATTTCTATAAATGGCAGGGATTCTTAAGCTTTGACACTGTCTTCATGGATATTTGCCTCAAATTGGTCCTTTCAACTTGAATATTGTCATTAAACTTCAGCTTAGTATCTAGAGATCCAAAACATTAGCAATTATTTCTACTTTGATTTTCCTTATTTTTAATTAAATTGCAAAATGAAAGAAGTAAAATCTGCATTTTTAAAAATAATATATAAAAGTTATTCCTGCTAGAAAATTTAAGTATTTCATTGCATTTCAGAAAAAAGCTTTCAGATTTAAATTAATTATACTTTGACAAATTTATTCTCCTGTATAAGGATCAGATAACAAAAAACATTAACTATAACAAAAGATTTTTTTAAATAAAAAATGGTAGAAATGTATTTAGAAAGAAATTAAAGACAGAAAAAAGAGGGAGAAAGAATTCTCACTCTTGCTCTAGCATCTACACTTGCACCATTCCTCAAAAGAATCCTGATGATGTCAGTCTGATTGGCACGAGCAGCTAAATGCAGTGGAGTCTCCCCTCTCACTGTAGGCACATCTGGATTGGCTCCATTTTGAATAAGATATATCACAATGTTCATGCAACCCATGAATGATGCCACATGGAGTGGTGTAAGTCCAGACTAATTAAAAGAAAAAAAACATTATCGATTAAAATAGCTAATTTGACAATAAAATTCCTTATAATTACTTTTGTGCATATTTCTTTATTTCGAAATGTTTTTTAACCCTTTATAAAATAATGTGATAATTACATTATAAACCGCTTTAGTGTCCTCAAAATTCAAAACAAACATTAACAAATATCTTTTAACCGATGTTCACCATAAAGACACATTATTTTATGCCTAAACACACGTCGCATCACGTAGTTTAGAGGCAATATCTGACCTACAAACATTTGCATTTAAATTTTTTAAAAATCTAAATTGGGACATTAATCTAAATTATAGAAATTCGAAAGCAATAAATAATACAAAAAAGCATTTGCAAAGCATATAAAATAAATAATAAAAAAAGCATTTGCAAATTAATTCATAAATTTAAAAGAATTTAAATGAATGAACTATAAATACATTTTTTATATTATTTATTTTATTCTGTTTTTAATTAATAATCTGTAATATTCTGTCCTTAATTAATAATAATATGTATATACCAGAAGATGTGCACGTCTGACCGGGCTGCTGATCTTTTGCAATATCTTGGATATAATAATTGCAGAATAACTAACGGAAATTATAGTAAAAAATGCCATGCACATTGGCAGTTTAAGAAAAGAAAAAAAAATATTATCTGCAGTATACTTTAGCTGTAAATAAATAGTAATATTAAAAGCTCTAATTTCTCGGAATGCAGTTTTCTTTGCTTATCATGTTCACGAACACTTAATAAATAAAATCGATTTTAATCTAAAACAATAATCAAACAAACCTCAATCCATTAACTTTTGTTACAAACTAGCATAAAAAATATAAATAAAATATTCAGTTTACAGTCCATAACTAATTTTTATTCATGCTTAGCTTTATTAGCATCCAGCCAAATCAGTGAATTTAAACATTAAAAAAAACTTTTGAAGTTGCTTGACATAAAATAGAAGTTAGGATTTGAACTTCCGATAATGACGTAGACCAAAAGTAGGAGGGTATTTCTAACTCCATACAGGACTAATTAGATGTTGGACTACATATATATATATATATATATATATATATATATATATATATATATATATATATATATATATATATATATATATATATATATATATATATATATATATATATATATATATATATATATATATATGGAATTTTGAAATTATTTTATTTAGAAATTCAAAAATAACTAGTACCGCCCTTAAGGAAACAATGTTCAATTAAATGAATGAAACAATGAATAATGTAGTTGAATAAGTATTTCAACATCGAGAATATTCAAAATTTCACAATTACAAAGTTTTATTCTTACAAATGTGTAGAACTTCAGCTAAATAAAAATGTGTAATAATAGTAAATATGGCAAATGGAATTAATATAAAGCATAATACGCTTGAAAAAAATGATTCAGATTTACTGCTTCTCCATTTGCTTACTTCAGTGGTAGCTTCTATCGATGCTCCGTGTTTCAGTAGCAGCTCGACGACTTTAATCCTGTTCTTCTTGCAAGCTATGTGTAAAGGAGTGAAGCCATTCAAGGCTCGGGCGTTGGGATCAGCTTTTCTGTCTAAGAGAAGCTTCGCCACTTTCACGTGTCCGCAGTGAGCTGCGACGTGCAAGGCTGTCAGATAATCCTGGAAATGAAATGAAAATGGATTGCGGAATCGACACATTTCAGGTCCGTTCCCATGTTTCTAACCCGTTTTGCATTTAACCCATCAGCACATGCACGACTCCGTCCTTTCTCTTTTATTTAGAAATTCTAAGAATTTACAGAAGTTTACACCTGTCCTTTCCCACACTTTCATGAGATAGAAGCAGATTAGAACAGCAAAAATTAATGAAACAATGTATCTCTTTCTTTCTTTTAAACCGAAGAATTGATGTCAAATTGACTCCTGCGTGTGCTAGTGTTTTAGATTTTTTAGTTTTACAGCTGTAATAGCGAAAGAACACGCGAAGAGAAGAAATTCAGAGATCTTCTAACGGGTGTTTGTACTGATACTGAAAATGATGATAGCTCAGATTCGTCAAATATTGAGGAATCTTTAGAAAGTGATCATAATATAAAATCGAAATAAAAAGTAGATTCTGAATGTTCCAAAAAACCTGAGCGAAATGTAGATAATCCTTATATAAAATGCATTATCTTATAATATGAATAAACTGTCTTGAAACTTATGTTCGAAATTCCTTTGATTCTGAAGAAGGAATGATAAAAGTATTTTTTTTAAAAAAAGTATTTAAAAATGAAAGACAAAAATTATGATTCTCCATTTCTATGCTTAGGCTTTTTTTTTTTCCTCTCTCTCTCTCTCTTTTTCTTTTTCTAAATTGCATGGGAAAGTATAGATTTTTTTTATTCATTCAATGTTTTTATGAAATTTATTAATTTACTGTTCGTCTATTTATTTTGTCAATATTCTTATGTTATCTATTTAATGTAAAATTAATAATTCTTATATGAATAGAATATTTGCTTGACAAAATATTCATCTATTCTAATCCTATTTTATTTTCATATAAATAGCCAATAAAATAAGGATCCTGGCGATCGGGGTGCAAATGACTTGAAGCGTGTGCAGAAGGGTTAAGGCGCTGGAAAGAAAGCACGTCGCAGAAAATAATAGGAACAGAAATCATACAGACGACTCTTTGAAAATTACGGTTTCTTATTCCAATTTCCGTCTTCGTGTATGCTTTCAATGTTTAGGAAAGATGCCGGCATTCGCACTTTCATGGTTGAGATTATTTAATTTCGTCTTTTATTTTATGAAGCAATGTATCATTTTCATTTTGTTGCAGAGAACCTGTATTTAATTGCATGCTAAGGTGCGAGGTTTAATATATTTCCTATTGATAGTCGCTCCTATATTATAGTTTGTTTTTTTATTCAAATAAGAGTTGTACTTCGAATTTCGTCTATCTGACTTTATTGGAATGCCTAATTTCTAAAATTTGCATCTCTGTAAGGTCAGGTCAAGTTACAAATTATTACGCTCTAAGTAACAAGATATAAAAAATTTTAAAATGTGCTCGAGCACAGCACATTTGCATTTAAAATATTGTAATTTTAGTAATCTATAGAAAAAAAACTCATTTAATTCTTTAACTGATTAAAATTAATAATTTTGCAAAATGAATGTGCTGAGAAAATATTGCTACATTCAATAATAGACAGTAGTTCTACAGTACAGGAGTTCAAAGATGGAGATAGTTTAGAAAGGTCATTGCATAGTAAATAAAAACACAAAGTTCACGGGAAAGAATAAATGGACGGATAACTTACGACAGTGACATCATCAACAGGTGCTTTATGATATAATAAAATGCGAGCACTATCGACATGGTCCCCTTGTGAAGCCATATGAAGGGGCGCAAGGCCATTCTAAGTAAAAGAAAGCACATACACAGAATCAGGAATACAAAATATACTTAATATTCTTCTTTGCAAACTGAACTGAAATAAGCTTTCACGAAACATTTAATCAAAAAATGAAAAAAAGCAATGGATGCATGTAGTAAATGCACTCTAGTATATAAATTAAAAGATTTAGCATTACTACATTTAATTCATTACGGAATTTGTTATAGAATAGCAATTAAAATTTTGCACAAAGTGCTCCATATTTGCAACAAACCTCTTCAATGTTCAGCTATCCATCCAGATCGACCAAAAAAAGGCCGTAAACTGTGCCACACAGTTTTTTTTTTCTTTTATCAATAAACAATTTTCTATCAATAAAGGAAGACACAAAAGCATCACAGCCAATCGATTCCATTCTATAAATTTTTGTCATATTCTTATTTCATGATATCTTGTTTATAGAAGGTGTGAAAAGATGAAGTTGCCGATGATGAACTATGTTTGAACTACAACTTCCACGATGGGATTGTCAGATATTACAAATTTAATTTTATCTAGTGAAGCGAATGAAGATGTAGTAACAAGAGATGTTCTTGATAGAAAGGAGCAAGAAGCCACACGAAAATGAAAAAGATTAGGTCGGAAATCCGCAACTTCTGTTATGGTGCCGCCAAAGATTATCAGACTGATACCGAAGATAATTTAACGAGTCTTCTTCTGATTGAACTATGCGATGAAAAGAATTTAATCAAATTCGGGAGTGCCAGAAACATTACTTTAGACAGAGCATGAGGCTTTTAATTGTGAAGCAAACGCCGATTCAGAAATTATTCAAACTCGAACATTAATGTAGATGTAATAAGGATTCTAAAATAGGGTAGTGAGTTTAATGAATGATTTAAATTCCAACCAGTCGGTGTGTTCTCCCCAAAACTTTCTCGCTCAAATAAAGGAAATATGCCAGAAAATGCTTTGGGTGGCATTGGGTAAAATATTTACGAAATATTAACCTTTGGCATGAATTTAGCATTTTTACTGAGGATGTCGTGTCATCCTTGGCGAGGTTTTCAATAAATTCTTGGCATGCGGTTAATAGTACCTGAAAATTTAAGACGCATTTTTTCTAACCAATCAAAACAAAAATTTGCTACAGAATTCACTGTAGTCACAAAATCACAAACCAAATTTGATATATTTAAATTGTTGCTTTTTTAATTATTCCGTCACCAGGTTTGCATGTTTCTGAAAGAACAGTCAGACGGTCAATCCCTAGTTCAAAATTTAAAAGGTGTCTACACTATTAATGATAAAACTGCAAAGAATTGTATTCCTCCAGCTCTCTTCTTTTTACTGTGATTGTGTTAAATTATATTCGAACATCAGGACAACCTTCCTCTGAACGGGTTTTACTCAAAATTTGAAAGAAATTTACAAATTTGGTGTAAAGAATGCAAACCAAATTTAACCGTCTAGCTCAAAGCGTTTTTGGGTTATCTTTGTCACAAACAGGCAATCAGACAGACATAATGCCAAAAATGTATTTTTCGATTTCCTGGAATTGTAGAGCTCAAATTCTCGAGTTCGAATTTTTTGACGATTACAATACTTTCTCTACGCATACGAGAGAGTAAAAATGATTCAAAATATGAGGGTTTGAACGGTTCAAAATCGCCGCTAGTTGGAAAAGACGTTTTGGAATTTTCGGTTATGGAATTCCATGAAAATACAAGAATGAATGTAAGAATTGAAGGATCCTTATTCCATCATGGGAATATTAGAAACTATGAATTTTATCAGAAAAGAGATTGCAATGGTGAATGGATGGTATTGAAGAAGAGCTGAAGTTCATGATTACATAGCTATTTAGAGCAATTTAGAAAATTGATAAATACTGCAGTAAATATTTCTCATGAAATAGCAAATTATTCTTAACATTCAAAATGAATTAGGTATAAATTGTGGGCAGAAAGATCTAATAAGTTCGAATTGAAAAGCAATATGCTTTGCAGCAGAAGTCATAAAGAACATGAAAACGATTAAAAGGTACCATCAACTTAGTGCGGAAAATAATACAAGGAAACATGATCCTTTGCGTTTAGCTGTATAGTTTCGTTTTATTTATTTATTTATTTTATTTTATCTTTGGTTAGATGAGAACTACCTCCTAATTATCTGTTGTTTAATTGCAAATATAAAATTTTTATTTAAACACTGGCTTGATTCAAGAGAGAAAAAATAACCAGAACACACACAGTCCCAGTAAGGCGGTTGGAGTAGAATAAAATCCCTTAGTTTCGAAAGTTTTGTATGCATATAATTAATCTAGAAAAGATATATCTCATATTACGACTGCACATTGTGTGTTATAATGAGATTTCTGTATAAATTAGTAAGTTGTACATAACTATTTTGGAGAAGTTAAAATTCAGCCATAACAAATTTATGTTTTTATTAAATTTTCGTTCTTAAATTGTGTATTTCTGTCGAGGAAGTTTTGCAAGAATAAAGTTTTAAGAATTATTATTTCCTTATGTGTGCTCATTTAAATTTGTGCCGACTAAATACATGTAATAATTTAAATCTTTCTTATGGGTCTTATCCCAGTGGGGGCACCACAGAAATGAGGATGAGAAGCTTCCAGTATGGTGTTTGATTCTCGCTACCCTGGTGGGTACGGAAATAGTGAGGGTCGGCTACCTCCTATGGATGGACGATATGTATTTCCCACAGGAAAGGTTGTACCGTCGCCGGTGATGACCCTCAGGACTCGAGCATAGTTCCCGCCAATTTGTTGTCGCGGCGATTCGGTCATTTAATTTTATCCATTGCCTTCGGGCGGGACAGAGTAGACGGTTCTTATATGTGTTTATTGAAAATGCGTGCTGATTGAATATTAAATATATGTGATTGAATACCAGCATGCGCATATATTTAATAGATATGTGCTAGAAAATGAAAGTTTTAATATCGTATAATTATTTCTGAAGAAATATGTATCACTTTCTTATCTGCATCTGTTGTTTCATTTGATATCTTTCACTAGGTATAAGTAATTATGAGTATCAAAATTAGTATTATGAAATTAAATAATCCATATTAATGGGTTATCAAGGAAGAATTCATCTGTCTTTTCAAATCAAGCAGTGATGCAAATAATAACGAGATTTATAAAAAAGAGAAGTTCATCAAACTAATATATGTCTAATTATCAGATACTTTTTTGATAATAAGTTTTGTGCTATTGGTCGAATCTATCATACTAACATGAAATATGCAGCATTTAATCAAAAGGAATGACATATGTTTGAATATTAAATATATTTTACTTGAAAAAATGCACATGCCTTTTCATCCAATTCATAAGAATTATAGTACACAAAGTATTTAGATCAAACTAATTTATGTAGTATTTTAAAAGAAATGTTTTACTGAAAATTATTTGTGTTTTTCGCGATTTTTGTGTGTTTAACCGTCCAGCTGCTTATCCCGCGATTTCTGCGTGTTCGCAATCAATCCATTTTCCGTTGCATCCCGCGTTTTTCTCAGTTTAGGGTGTTTATTTTTACGATTACAGATTTTTATTATATTATATTATTATCTTGTAACATATAGTATCAATGTAAGAAAACAGTGTGAATTACCTTCGTCTTTGCCAAGAAAGGCGCTCCTTTCTCGAGGAGAAGATCAACCACCTGGTCGTGGCCACTTCGAGCAGCACAATGCAAAGGGGTGAGACCATCCTGTGAAAAATTTTATTTTGATAATAAGTAGGATTTTTTTTTTCTTTAGACAAGAAAATCTGCCATAATTCAACATAAAGACGCAGTTGCAAAGCGTTCGTTTAAACTATTTTACATCGTACTGTTCCCCCTTTTCCTCACATTCCTTTTTTACAACATTAACAATTCAAAAAATAAAATTTTCAATAATACCAATTTTGTTGCTGTACAAATTTCTCCATAATTTATATATTTTTATATTTTGTAAAGATTAATAGCAATCTTTTTTATTGTTACATTGTTTACTCAATTTAATTGCATTATTTTACTAAATAATTTAATTATATTACCTTTTCCCTTAGTTAAAGCTGTAGTTAGCAGTTGCATTCTTTAATAGAGTAACTATATTAAATCCAAACCAAAAATTTTTTTTTACCAGCAGTTTGATGTTATTCACTTTTTAAATATGTTTCTCAACTCAAACCCACTGAACGAAACGTATTTTAGTTTATGAGATAAGAAAAAATATTTCTAACATTTAGTTCCCTACCGCAGTGAAGTATTTCAAAGCGATTCTATGAGATAATCAGTATTTCGATTTCGTTTTGCTCTCTATTTACAGGTTTTAAATTTCATTTTAATTTTAATCCTTATAACTCTTGTCTGTCTTTTGACAGACATTTTGAAACAGAAGAAAAAAAAAAGGAAAAGAAACTTTCATTCTTGACAACATTTATATTTTAGAAAAATTCGATAGTTATCTCTTTATCAATTGATATTATTATTATTATTGTGGCAATTTATACTGGTGCTTCTGAAACATAAAAATTAAGGGAGCTGTATTAGGAATGCTACATTTCATCAAATGCTTCTTATGAAAAATTTAGAAAAAATATATATTGGATAAGTATTCCATGTTAGAAGAAGTAAATTCACAGTAAAACGAAAATCCCATTCTAAAAAAATGTCCGATAAAATTCATAAGTTTATTGCAATGTTTAATGACGTCCGAGACTTAAAATTTTATTCATCAAATTTAAAATCAATGATATCACTATCACAGTACAAAATTTCAATTCTGCCATTAATAAAAGGAGAAATAAAAAACAGACAGTATTGTTCTTTTTAATACATTGTATAGGAAATTTCTTTTATTTTTTTTTTAGGAGGGAAAAAAATTCTAGCAAAATGCATATGACAATTGAATCCAAAAAGTCGTAAAAAATTATTGTTACATAAATAACTAATTTTTCAGATTCAACTATGTGAAAATTAGTTTTCAGAAGATGCTGCAATTTATGAATCCTTTGATATGTACGCCTCTTATCAGAATGTTTCTAGGAAGATCGATTATGCAATGAACACATTGTCGCTGCGCTTCCAAACACAAGCGCTGATAAAAGCAAAAGAAGGAAACAACTTACCCTTGTTGCTGCCTCAATGTTGGCCCCGTTTTCAAGCAGTAAGACGACCATATTCATTTTACCCCATTTAGAAGCAACATGGAGAGGAGTGATTTGATGCTGAAATCATGTTTAAAAAATCAATATTTATTTCTGAACGCTTTTCTTAAAACTTAATAGCATGATATATAATAACAACCAAATAGACAAATACATTTTAAGAAAGATTTTGATATCGTGTGCTCAAAAAGAAAATTCATACTTCACGTACCTTTGCAGCATAGTTGACGTCAGCTCCCTTGTTTAAAAGAATTTTGGCGATATTCTCATTGCCATAATGAGCAGCTATATGTAAAGGTGTAAAACCACTCTGAAAAGAGAGAAGTCGACTTAGCAGAATGATTATCTGCAATTTAAAGTAAGCTATTTGAAAAATAAAATCAAATAGATATAAATACAGAAGAATTTGGCTGATTTCTTCACAAATAATAAAATTTATTATATATGAGGAATTTGAATGTTTTAAATAATGGTAACACCAATACGGAAAGTTGCTTCCTGTAAGTGTGATGTGAATTCCTATAACACGAACATAAGGTTTTTAGGACGTAGTAGACACTTTGGTTAAAACGGCAGATGAATATAATTTATATTAAATATTATTATAATTTACAAAATATAAAAACTGTTGTATCACATTTAATTCCTTTTTAATTATAATATTCTTTAAAATAAACTAGCAATTTTACAAAGAATCAATAAACATCCCAAAGTACTTTTGAAGTACTTTCATTAGAAAATGCTTCTATAGTTAATGACAGTTTAATTATCAAAGGACTTCCAACATAAAGAGATGCCCCCTTACAATCCAATTTAATCGCAGTAAGAACATGTAGTGCAAGAAAAAATCAAAAGAAAACAGAAAATTTGAAATCAAAACGAAAACAATTATTGTTTTGATATTTTCAAACATTTTGGAATCAAATAATTTGTAACATTCAGTATATTGAAGTCTATCTCTTTCCCTCGTTAAAAGAATAAATTTAATTCGACATTCTATAGCACCAAATCAATATACCAATAGATGCAAGAAATACTTAAGCATTTTTTAATGAATTATTATCTGCATGTTTTACACTGTAATTTGATCTTTGAGTTTGTATGTTTATTTAGTATAACTAATGCATCACTGAAAAGAAATTTTTAGTATGAATTTCTTAAAACAATCTCCAATATAAAATAAGAAGTTGAATTGCCTCTTCACTAAATAAATAATGTGACTAAGATTGCAAAAGCTTCTTTCGCATATCATTTCGTGCATCAAAGTTTTTCAGAGATAAAATTTTCTTTTCACCATGTTATAACATTTTTTTTTTTCAAAATTCATTCTATATGCACATCGAATAAAAGTTTAAAATAGCAAATGAAACATATAAATCATTTCAAGAAACAATATAATTTTCTGACAAGATTAAAATTTAATACTTTTCATAAAACAATTACGATATAAATTATTTTATATTTTATATACATATAATAAGTAATTAAATTTGAAAATTCTACCTAATTGTGCAAAATTTATAAAAAATAAAAAGGCCTTATAAATATAATATCAAAGTATTAAAAGTACTAAAATGAAAAACGAGCTTAAAAAATACCAATTAATTAATTATTTATGCAATGTACTAAATATATAAATGTAAAACGTGAATGGAAGAAGCAGTCACGGGGTCTTTTAACGCTTTTTATTCTTTATCCTTTCATGGACATAGTTCAATTTTCAGATTTCGTCAAGATTTATTTGTCCGAGAGCAGCACTGCGAACCGAGAAAGTAAGCGAAAGGGATGAAAAAGATGGCGTGAGAAAAAAAAATCGACCTTTTACAATTTCAGAAGGAATTTGTAGACTCCGGTATTTTGTGTTTGTGGGGAAACGGCAAGCTCGAGCAACTAAGAAGTTTAAGTTACATTGAAGATAGAGTATGAACGATTAAGAAATTATTTTTAAAATGTAACTCGTATGAAATTATTACATACACATGAATGGGATAAAAAAATGAAAAAAACAATCGAAAAAATGAATGAAAAAATGCTATGGAATATTGCTTGTCAGAAGGGAAAATATGCCATAATATTCAAATGATGATGGGGGTGGGGGTTCTAAGAAAAAAGTTTGTTTGACTTTATTTTCATTTTTTTACTTGTATATACATTAGTTTTGTATTTTTTAAATTTCGTTAATGCAAAACTTGTTTCTTGGAAGTATTAGGATTTCATAAATTGTTAAAATCTAATACATTTTAGTTTGAAGTCTTCAATTATTTTTATTACTGATGAAAGATTTCATTTAAAATCTTCAAAATGCATTTAGGTCAATCCAAATTATTATCACAACTGAAATTGGGCATGCAAAGCAACTCAGCTCACTGTGAAGTATCCAAAGGAGAAACAGGAAAATTGGACACGAAATGTATTTGAACAACGAAAAAATCCCATGCGTTCTAAATTCAGCGGATTTTTGAGATTCTCATTAGTGAACCAGGCATGATTTTAATCAAAAATAGGGCAAATAGCAGTTTTTAAGTTTTTAGCGGCATGGGAAAACATAAAGGTTCGAATGAAAAGTCTTGTTTTAAGGAATTCTTATCCTTAAATTATGCGGAATGAAAAATGATTGCTGCAATCCTTAATAATCAAGCAGATCTTGCTTGACGAGCTCATGGCACAATGAGTGGTTCACACAGTAAGCGAAACAAAATGTAAAATAATAATAATAATAGATTGCATTATTATTAATTTTGGAAAGGGTTTTTTTTCACAGATTGGCATGCATTGTCCCATTCCACATGGATTACTAAAGAAAAAACAATTGTTTCGCTTAGCGAGTGAGATTCGGGAACGAATGATGCTCGGTTACAATACAATGTCGCAGCGAAAAATAAAGCATATCAAAAATCGATTCAAAATCTGACCTTTAATTTAATAATTGAAGGAATTCGATTGAAATGGAAAAAAAAGCATCTCCCATAAATAATGTTCAATCTAAATGATAAATACCGTACCTTGGATGTGACGTCAGGATTATGATCACTCTGGAGCAACAATGTCGCCGCCTTGCAGTCGTCTTTCTTCGCCGCGATGTGCAAAGCAGGGAGCCTCACCCTCCCTTTCGTGTCGTTCTCCAGCAGAACCGCAACCACTTTGTCGTGGCCTTGTTGCAGTGCCACGGCTAACGGGGTGAAACCATCCTGCAAAAAATCATACAGAGAAATCATGTAGTAGAAGCGAATAAAAAAATGTTCAAGATGAACAATTTACACCATTTTAGAATAAAAAGAATGATATGTTGAAAAATTAAATGACAACAAAATAAATTTATAAAAAGAGTCATTAAAAACACGTTATTTTAAATGCATTCAAAAAGAAGGACTTTTATTGCATTTATTTTCTACTTTATAGTTTTTAGGATGTCATTCATTATTATAAACATTTTTTTTCTCAAATTCAGAATTAGATGGAACGCCAAGGAATCGTAATTTAAAGAAATTAAATAATTAAATGATAATTATGATCGAATAAAATAATATAATCGAAATGACACTAGTGTACACATTTTCAAAATTTCACTCAATCAGAACAGTGAAAAATTTATTTCAAAATACCATCTATGAAATCACGAAAAAAGTGAAACTAAGTGAAAATTGAATTTATGTCCCTGATTAATAGATATATTTCTAATTTTAATCTTTTCTGACTTTTATAAATGCCTTCTGTTAGAATCATAAAACAATACTCTATTTTCTAAAATTAAAATGTATTTAAGTATTATTCAATAAATGTCACATCATTTAATTTTTCGTTAAATTTTGGAAATGGTTGGAAAAGAACGGTATATTTTTTTCCAACCTACAAAAGATTAAATATTTCATTTTAAATAATTAAAAATACTGGTGATACAATAGAATAAAGAAAAATACTACAGTTCTCGGTCAAAAAATTTATCTTCGATATGTAAGCTTTTCGCAAACAAATTTGAATACTAAATTTTTAAAATGTTCGGTCTAGGTAGATTTAAAGGTACCATTCCATAAGAGGTTGTCAAAAATCGCCTATATTTGGGTTGGTGATATTTGTTGCCATGCTAACGGAAGAGCCCGCATTTAACTTTGGCAAAGATTGCACGATAGTTTGTGCTAAGTAAACTATAAAACATCTATCACAGCCATTCGCTAGTAGAATAATATGGAATCAGTATATGCCTGACAAGTGCGAGTAGAATAGTATGGAATCAGTTTTTGCTTGGCAATTTACTAATAAAAAAGCACTGAATCAGTATTTAAGCAACCAGGAACAAAATTTTGTCAAACTCCCTAAGAGATTACCTCAGTTGCTAGGCTTTGGTTCGCCCCATTAGCCAGAAGGAACGAGACCACGGAGTCGTGATTTTCTTGAGCTGCCATATACAAAGGAGTGAAGCCATTCTGAGACTGAGCATTCACGTTGGCGCCTGCCTGAACGAGAACTTTCACAACTTCCTCCTGACCAGCAAGGGAAGCGATATGGAGAGCAGTGTTGCCTTTCTGTAAGAGGAAAACACACTTATAAAAATCATAAAATCACATTCTAATTTTTGATCAGCTTCACAACACGAACACAAAATTTCACTTCGGACTTAAGGACGCTGCAATAAGTGATAGTTTTCAGCACTTTTTTTATTTGCATCTATAATAAATTATATATTTTGAAATTTCTTATTCACAAATTACAAAAATTTTGCAAAACAAAAAAAAAAAATGTCATATTAGGGAGACATTGTACTACTGGATGGTACGTTTTTATGATGTGACTGTCGAATTATCCAAAAATTGGTAGTAGATCAAAGACTATTTCACAAGCACTTGGTTTTTAAAAAATGTAAAGAAAGTTCAGAACAATTCAACAATGAAGAGGGCTTCTTTTTATCTTAAATGAAGTGAAA